>NC_058399.1:5000000-6250000 GCF_019609905.1 Fusarium poae
CATCAAGGAGATCAAGGCCTTTGCCTACAAGTCTATGGTACGACCGCCCACACCAAGAAACCTGCTACCGAACGCGAAGCAAACGCACAAGGCAGAGGTGTTCAACGTCATATGTGCTAACCATCACCACAGGGTACCTCCGATGTCCGCATCGACCCCCAGCTCAACAAGAAGGTCTGGGAGCAGGGTATCAAGGGTGTCGACTACCGAATCCGCGTGCGAATTTCCCGACGACGAAACGACGAGGAGGGTGCCAAGGAGAAGCTGTACAGCTACGTCCAGGCCGTGAACGTCAAGGACCCCAAGGGCCTCCCCACGGTTGTTGTTGAGGAATAAATATAAAAAATTTCTCTTGGGACAAGGTTCTAGGGTGGCATGGCTTTAGGAGTTGCATTCGTCATTCTGGCTTTCGACGCTGAAAATACACAAAAGGGAAAAATGTGATCAAAGCTTGAAGTCAAACAAACTAAACGACAATCGGTGCCCCGGCGTGAAGTGGTCTCTGGTCAAGCAAGGCTTTTTTTTATGAGGGCGAAAAAAATCATTCACGTTCCGACGTGGTGAACACTGGATGTTATGAACTGTCGAGTAGGGTCTGCTATCGACAATGGTCTATTTATTTCTGACCCCATCAATGCCTCCCTTTCATTGCTGTTTGTCCAGCTGTAGAAATGTCGTGCAATCCTGTAATCCTAACGAGTCATCAAACCAAATTCCATACACCTGGTACTCCTGTTCCCATATTCAAGTATCAAAGCACCGAAACCCCAGTAACAACTATCTACTCGTCCTCAACATCTACGTGACGTGCCAGCACCTTCTTTTGGAACTCCTCGGCGTCCTTGTCCCACAACTCAGCAGCCTCGCCGTTGAGGGGAGAGGCACTAGTTAATATGTTAGTCATTTGTTTATCATGGGGTTTGATCTTTATACGTACTTGTTGGGCTCACCAAGCAAGCTCTGCAGACTGAGGAGAACAGTCTGGATGTTGTAAGCGGCAGTCCACTTGTCCTTGAGGATGTCCAAGCAGATTCGGCCGGAGAAGTCGACATTAGGGTGGTAGATGGGTGTCTTGAAGAGTACCGTGGGTGCCGCGTAGGGATAGTTGGAGGGGAAAGCAAAGCTGAGCTTGAAAGTCAGACCAGAGTAAGGGGTATCTTCAGGACCCTCGATAGTGGCAATCCAAGATAGGAGGTTGCCGTCTGCAGAGGGAAAGGCAGAAACACCAGGGGCGGGCGATGTCATGAGCTGCATCAACTCGGTCTGGAGTCTGGGTCAAGTTAGTATATCGAATGGCTTTTAATGTCTCAGGGCGTGTATTCACCTCTTGGTGGTGCTCTGAGAGTCAGGATTTTTGGAACCAGAGTTAAGCTTGGCAGCCTGGGGAGCAGGGTTCTGGCTGTCTTCCATATTGTACTCCATTGTATGACTGATGGTGATGTTTACTCGGGGTACCAAGAGAAGTTGATAAACAAGAGAACACCAGAAGAGAGATGCTACCGTAGGAGCAGAGGGACGAGTAGGAAGTTGTTTATGTACAGACAACGATTCCGCAACTGGCAAGAGGTGAAGTTTGACGGATGCAGGGGCGACTGGGGGAGATAAAGACCCTTTGGCAGTAGCGTATATGAGAAAAGACCTAAAGATGAAAGCGGGAAGAAGGGTCTCGGACTGAAATGGCTTTGCCCAAGACGAAATGACGAATGATTTGCTTGCTTGATTGTTTTTTTGTTTTGGGTTGTGACAGAATTGTATGGAGGTGAACGACTTCTCTAGATCCAGGCTCCAATTGTTTACCGCAGCAACCGACCCGACACGACTAGGGTCCAGGCAATGTCTATCACTGACCCCAAACAGACCTAGAGATTCACAGCCAATAGAACCACACAGAGGGAGCCAGCGCTGAAGCCATAGAGGATGACACGCTGTGAACTGCACAGGGCGCCAAGTGCCGCCGTCTTTAGGGGACTAGGGTCTTGCAGCAACAAAAAGTACTTTACGCGGTGGATAGAGGTAGTAAACGCGATGGGAAATAACGCGTTCATAACCATACATACCCTAATTCAATCAATTGGACAGATTCAGTATTTTGAAGGGAACAACAGCACCAACATCTGTCTAGGATACATCAGAGTTTCGTTATGGTGCGTCAGATATTCACTGCTTGATTCTTGATAAATCCCATCTGTCATGTCCTTCTCTCTCGGTAGCTTCTAGCGAGCGTTGAGCACGGATCGTGAATCAATGATTCACTCGTACTCTCTATGACAGCTATCACAGATGAATCTCTTATACAATCTTACCAGAGGATTCACTAACTAACGCTGCTTCCAATGTATAGTCACAATTAGATCCTTTACCAAATGATCTTCCCTTTCGGATTGTCTCCAAGACCGTGGGTCGAGGAGCATATGCCTCGTTAGATACCCCATTACCAGGCATTCATGGTTGAAATCGCACTGACTTAGACGTAGTATCAAGAAAGCCATTCCACTCGAAACAACAACACCAATATTCGCCGTCAAGCTTATTCACAAAGGCTACGCTACTAAACATGGTCGCATCTCAGCCAAGCAGCTTGCCATGGAGGTGTCTCTTCATTCACATATCGGCCAGCATCCCAACATCATTGAGTGGTTTGCTTCGGGCGAAGACGATATATGGCGATGGATTGCCATGGAGTACGCAGAAGGCGGTGATCTCTTCGACAAGATTGAGGCTGATGTCGGCGTGCGAGAGGATATCGCTCAAGTCTACTTTGTTCAACTCATCAGCGGCGTGAGCTTCATGCACTCCAAGGGCGTGGCACATCGTGACCTCAAGCCGGAGAATATCCTTCTCTCATCCGACGGATCTTTAAAACTTGCCGATTTTGGAATGGCTACCATGTTTGAGTACAAGGGCCAACGAAAGCTGAGCTCAACATTATGTGGCAGCCCCCCCTATATTGCCCCCGAGATCCTCGCCTGCGGACGTGGAGACAAGAAGGCACCGGATGCTGCCAAGTACTCCCCAGACCTGGTTGATGTATGGTCTTGTGGTGTCATTCTGTTCGTCTTGCTCATTGGTAACACACCCTGGGATGAGCCCTCACCGGGAAGCTGGGAGTTCCAAGAATACGTTCGCACATCTGGTCGAAGTACCGACGCACTTTGGGGAAGGATACCCGCGGAAGCTCTTTCGTTACTCCGAGGAATGATGAGCATTGACGCTTCAAAACGATTTAACTTCACCCAAGTACGCCAACATCCCTGGTATACGAGACATAACGCTCTCCTTAGTGCGGACGGTCGAGTCACAGATCCCATCAACCTGGCGACGCAGATGTTGGAGAACCTCCGCATCGACTTTACTCATCAGCCAACATCGCAGCCTTCTTCCAGCGACAATATGGACCTCGACACTGGTTTAAATGCTGGAAAGTTCTCCTCCACCCAACCCGAGACGCCCATCGCCGACAAGGAATGGGATTGGGAACGCACACCACTCAAGTCCGTGGCTTCTCCAGCATCCTCATTACCGCATTCTCGTCGCGCCATGATTGATATCCTCGCTGATGAGCCTTCCATGTCGCAATTCTCGCAAACTCCCGGCCCCTCCATGACTCTTACCCAGCAAGCCCGTCGATTTCGTGATATCTGCCCCCCAGAATCTCTCACCCGTTTCTTCTCTGCTGTCCCGCCGGCTCATATCGTCCAAATGCTCAGTGATGCTCTCCATCACCTCAACATTCCATCAGCACCTGTTTCACCAAATCTGTACGGCAGTCCGGTCGCGCACATGAAAGTCAGAGCTTTAGATGGACGCCAGCAGAATCTCCATGGTGAGATTCAGATCGACCGACAACCTCTACAAGACGACACCGAGATTCTCGATATACGCTTCGTCAAGGTTAAAGGAGACCCTCTTGAATGGAGACGGTTCTTCAAGAAGGTAGTTGTTTTGTGTAAGGACGGAGTCTACATCCCAGAATCTTAGGGAGGACAGGGACCGCCTTGTCATGTAAAGGCAAGACGCACAAAGTGCTCCAGTGCCTCAACTTTTGGATT
The DNA here is from genome assembly GCF_019609905.1 of Fusarium poae. Taxonomy (NCBI): domain Eukaryota; kingdom Fungi; phylum Ascomycota; class Sordariomycetes; order Hypocreales; family Nectriaceae; genus Fusarium; species Fusarium poae. The sequence goes on from NC_058399.1 coordinate 5,004,050, forward strand.
ATGAAAGTCATGCTTGGGAAACGATTATACACGGTGGATTGGCATTATAGTTGCTTGAATTCTGGTAGATCAGATATTCGTGGGAAACCTCGCGATATGCATATTGGGCTATTCGCTTTGTTAAGGAGATTATGCGACTGTATTGAAATGACCTTGGCTGAATGCCTACTGGGGGTAGTTCGACCCGAGAGAATATTAATAACTATCAAAATCGACCAAATTTCACAGTCTCAATATTTTTTCGATATGCTTCTGTCCTGAAAACTCAATAGAGATATATGGAGGCTCTCCGTATTACTAGAAACTCTCAACAGTACTGGGGTAGAATGTCCTAAATCCAAAACGCCGGCTTCACACGTCTACCTATGTCGTGAATTGTCTATCATGACCTGCATGGCAATAAAAAACAACAGGGACCCAAAACTCAAGACAATTTGGTATATCCGCCCTTTCAAAATCATAAAGTATTCCAGAAACCTGCCTGGCTAATACCAAAAGCAGGATCGGATAAAATCTGTGCCACTGACTGCTCGTTGAGTTCCAACATCTCGTTGCTAATACCTGGCAACTGCGATCCTACAAATAGACTCGGCTGCGACAGCTGGGGTTGGGCAGCAGTCAACTGGGAACACTGACTGTTGGAATTCTCATCGCCCAGTTGACAAGACCGCACACTCTCCTGGAGCACATTGCGAGTCATTGCGAGGATCTTAGTCAGAAGAGACGGCTGTATGCCCAAACAGCCCGCTCTAGCTGATAGACGTTGGTCGAAATCATCCATAATGTTTCTTCCAAATTCATCAATCGTTAGCTGAGCGCGAGTGTAGTCTGCATTGGTTACCGTTAGCATTCCCGTCAGTATCGAGCTTAGTTGGTGCCAGTGGTTGAACACTTCAGCACTTACACGGCGAGGCGGGCTGCTCCTCATTTGGAAAGATGATTTTGTACATGTCGCTCCATCTTTGCTCTTCGACCCTTTTAAGATGAGAAGTGGCGCTATTCTTCTTGGCTCTGACGTGCAGCAGCTTCTCTTGAGTTGCGTTGATACCTTCTTCCTGAGCAGCGCCGCTCTGGACTTGGCATCGATCAGACGACCTCGAATGATCAGAAAGGGCTTTGGCGGACTCAAATGCTTTGAAACAGCGAAGGCATTGATGCTCAGGAAGCTTATGATTACGAAACACGTGCTCCCTATGAGATGTTAGTTGACCTCTATATATATCAGGGAATATGCCTTACTTGACCCTGTGGACTGACGTCCACCCAGGACCGACACAGCTTCTTGAAGTTCCAAATTTGACTGGGTCATGTTTGAAGAACGGGCATGCAAAACGTGGTGCAGTCGAAGACCCTTTAGGCCGCTTCTTATCCTTGAGCCCCTCGTCGGTGTCGTCGTCTGAAGATCCTTCAATGTCCATGCACTCAAATGGACGCTTTTTGGACTGCTTGGAGTTGGAGATTTTTCGCTGAGTCTGTGCCTTAGCATTTCCAGATGCATTAGGCTTAATCGTTAAATCGGGCAGCCCGCGCTGTATAGGAGGGGCCCCATCTTCCTCATGAAGTTCTGTTACCTTCCGAGGTATACGTTCTTGTAGCGGCAACGGTAGATTGTCGCTACTGCTCAGTATACCTAAGGCATTGTCCGTCCATGCAGCGGTGGGGTAGCTGCAGTCGGGATAAAACCAGTTGGCTTGGAGTTCATTTGATAGGTTATCCAAGACGGCAGTGTCTGAACATGATGTATTTAGAGTAGGACCTGCATAGCTGACGTTTTTAGGACCAGTAGCCCATGGGGGGCAATCCGAAGCGCTGTGTCGCCGGTTCTTTTGGCGAACGTTCCGCAGTATCAACCTGGTACTGAGAAACAGGTGGATGCAAGTCCGTAACTTGGCAAGAACCTCCCTAGCTTGGGGAGTACCTGTGGGAACAAGCAATTGCGAAGATGACCCATGTTGTGTGTCTGGCCATGGCCATTCAGCGGCTGTTGTGAAGCTGAGTTGGGGGTTGAAGTTGGATCGACTCAGAAGGGCGAGGTCTGAGCTTGGGTAGCCATTGGACGAGGCACTCATGACCAAAGGCGATTCTGAAGTGTATCCATACTGTGAGAGGTTGTTGGTATTGATGGCGTTGAGACCTCCAGGCACAGCCCAGGCAAAGTTGGCCACCGGCTTATTATAGGGAGTGCCCTGAAATTGGAATTGGTTGTTAATGTCGGGCGCTGGCGTAGGATAGGGAAACATTGCAACGCTTTGTTAATATGAGGAAATCGCCGCGGTTGATCTGTGGCGCAGCTTTACTATTCTCGGCTGGGAATGTCTTGTTTAGACTATTGGTATTTGTGTGGAACGAAACTGTAGCTAGACAGATAGATAGGCAGTTGTTGAGACTAAATGAAGTATCTTTCGAAGCTAGACCTAGCAAAAGAAAGGATAGATGGGAATAAGTTGCCGCAAAACGATGCCGGGTATTGAAACGAAGGCGAAGGTGAAAGCCATGAATGGGGGCCAGGCATGCATTTATGTTGGAGGCCTGTTCTGCGCAGGTGCGCCGTTGCCTTAATTGGTTGCGAACCACAGAGCTGAGATGCAAGTATTTAAGGCGACGACCGCCCCCAAAAGTGCAACTCGGCGGATCCAAAGTTGCATTTTACGAAACCATTTCAACTTGGAATTCGTATCTTGCATACTTGGCAGAAGATCCTTTGTGAAGACGGGAGATTGTGCACAGGCTTGACAGCAAACAGCAGACGGCATACGAGCAACTCGGGCCAGAGTTAGTTGACCAATCGTGGCTGAAGAGAACTCGAGGAAACTAGGTACTCACCATTTAACAATTACCATTCAAGAATTGTTCAATTCTGAAACTAAATTAACAACTCATATCGTGTGCTCTCTCGAGGTTCATCAGTTACGAAAAATCGTCTGGGAATAAAATCAACTTGGAGGCTCAACTGTTGACTGATACAGTCAGCTTGTCGAGTGAGGCTGTGTAAGTTGTTTCACACTGCCCGCTGAGTTGTGCATGGCTCAGCAATCAAGGCACAAGTCACACGTAGTAAACCAGCCAGTAGGTGGCCGAGAAAGATGTGCACATTTTCCCTACCGACCATGTCTGACAGGATTCTTTGAACGCCCTGGGAAACGCCTGACACCTTGCATAATGTAACTGATAATGGCCTTTACTCGGCTTGCGCGACCGTCTCTTTCACTTGACCATTCCACTCAAAATCTGTATATCATGTCAGCTTGAGTACCACAAGCACGGGCACTATTTTGTTTTCAAGGGAAGTTGTACGTTGACGACACATGGGGCATTGCCCCCTGGACGAATCTTGCTTGATCCATTCCATGATACAGTGCTGAACAAAAGGCAAACCTAGTCAGCAGTGCCCATGGTAACAAGAGAGATAAGGTTGGATTAGCTCGAACCATGTGGAAGTTGTGTCCGCATTTCCCTGACACTAATACTGCATCAGTAGAGTTCGTTTCAATGGAACTGGGTCAATGTTTACTTACACAAGCTGCAGTCATCACCTGGATATTTACAAGTCGGACACGTCCCGTCAAAGTGGACCTGGCAGATACCACAAACATCGTCTTCCGGCAAGTCCCAGCGCCAGGTAGCGACGGAATTCCACTTCTTGATGGTGACCTTCATGTTGTTTTGCCTCTTTGTCTGTATACCTAGGGAAGAGGTTGAATTCTTGGGGTTGAGGAAAAGTTTAAGCGCCAAAGCCAAAGCGAGAATGGCCATGTAACCTTTGGAGTGAAGGAAGGGTCAAGGTTTGAAGCACTAACGCAGGGAGAGAGGTCCAGATGGATAGAGTGGATTCATAGGTCCACTAGATTTTATGGTAGGTGCGCAGTCCGGGCAGCCTATGGTGGCAGGGTGGGCGCCTGTCGAAAAAAGGCTTCAGTGACCTCATCCCACTGATAAACCTGCAACCCACTGTAAAACCCTCTACCAATTCGTCATAATTCAACGTCTGAAATGACTGATGGTGGTGGTCCAAGCTCCAACCCGCTACAATTCGATTATCGCCCGCATCACCATTCAAAGTTGACTCGATTGGTCGTTAACCTCCCGTCATCAACTTTACCTCGCTTCAACTTTACACTTCCTTAGAATTTTAGTTCTCACGGATTAATGTGGACGCAGACGGACAGTTAAGCCTTTTGCTAACTGTCTTATCTTCCTCTCGACACCCGACTTGCTATTTTTATAGCTCGCCCGCCTGACTCTGACTCTGACTCTGACTCTTATCATCCACTCAGGAATTTGCCCTACGTCAGGTAACTGAGCGTCCGCAACACCAATTCCCTCTTCACAACTCGACACACGTCATATCCGAGATGGCGTCCGTCGCATTCAGCCGCTCAACAAGAGCAGGCATTTACCAATGGAGTTCCAAGGTTTCCCAACCTATCCTCCACACACGCCGAAACCTCTCATCATACCTTGTCTCTCCGAAAGAGCTTCACGAAGCCCTTCAAAAAAACCCTCCGTCAACGATCAGCACCGATCCTCGAGTTATTCCCCTCTGCGCATCATGGTTCCTGCCAAATGACGGGCGATCTGGAATCGAGACATTTCGCGAGCAGCGAATCCCCAAGGCCCGATTCTTCGACCTCGACAAGCATATTGACAGGCGCAGTCCCTACCCTCACATGCTTCCCAACCCCAAGACCTTCGCCGCTGCCATGAGTGGGCTAGGAATCCGAAAAGAGGACACAGTCGTGGTCTATGACAGCAAGGAGCTCGGCATCTTCAGCGCTCCTCGCGTGGGCTGGACATTGAAGGTTTTCGGTCACAACAACGTTCATGTGCTGAACAACTTCAAGCTCTGGGTGGAACAGGGTCTACCAACAGAGTCAGGAGAGATCTACACTGTTGAGTGCCGCCCTTACCAGATTCCTGGCATGGATGAGGACAGTGTCGCAAGTTTCGAGCAGATAAAGGAAATTGCTCAGGATCACAACAAGGAGGGCGCTGAGGGCGTTCAGGTCATTGATGCCCGACCTCAAAATCGCTTCACTGGTGAAGCCCCCGAGCCCCGCGAAGGTCTCTCTTCTGGTCACATGCCTGGATCTATCAACATTCCCTTCAGTTCTGTGCTGGATCCCAAGACCAAAGCTTTCCTTCCCAAGGATGAACTCAAGAAGCTTTTTACTGAGAAGGGTGTGGATTCGCAACATCCTATTGTCTCAAGTTGTGGTACCGGTGTGACAGCTTGCGTTATTGACACTGCCCTTGAAGAGGCTGGCGTTGGATCACCCGAGTCCAGGAAGGTCTACGATGGTAGCTGGACGTAAGTATCCAACTCGGACATTGCCTGATATGAATTGCGCTAACTGATACAACAGCGAGTGGGCTCAACGGGTGCAACCTTCAGAAAATCTGATCATCAAGACAGCAAAAGAGTAATGTGACATGCTGGTTTGTCTGGAAGAAGTCGGAATACGTGGTAGTTGAGCTGCGATACCCTCATTAATGATGGCCTGGAGTTGCTAGGCGCGTACGAAGAACATGCATACCCCATTCCCCTCTATGGTTCAAGTCACTCTGTTGCGCAACGACTTGTGTTTTCTGCGATGGAAGTGAAAAAATGGCTTCTGTTAGTTACTCTGTATTCCGCCGCTCTGTGTAGTTTCTGAGTATAGTGTGTATACGACGAAACGAATGGTTGATGGAGTTGTTCATGTATAGTAGTGTGTACGATACTTTAAGTGATGTTTATTTCGGACCAGGATGTGTTGAAGTTTGCCGATCAGTTATGACAGGCGGGTTGGCGGGGTGGCTTCTTTGACCGACTCACCGAGAAGTAAGATCCCTGTCAATTTCGGTGAGCCACAAGCTGAATATATCCCCACCTTTTCTCACCTCCACGATAATGTTTTGTTGGCCTAAAGTCTCAGGCAGATCCACTCATTAGGGCTCGCTAAATTCCCAAAAATTGTGCGCCGGACCCCCGCCAGCGAAAAAGATACCATTGAACGCCAACACCAACACTTTGCTCTTGTGCAGCACCTAACTTCTCCCTCCCACCCCCCAGCTCAATCAACACAATCAGACACAATGGCTGACCGAGGAACTTCTCGCGGTGGAGGCTTCGCTTCCCGAGGTGGTGACCGTGGACGTGGACGCGGTCGTGGCCGTGGCCGTGGTGAGTTCAAAGTCTTGTGTTAATTCGTTTTTGGGGTTATTTTCTGATTTTTGAAAAGGTCGCGGTAAGAACGAGGAGAAGGAGTGGCAGCCCGTCACCAAGCTCGGCCGTCTCGTCAAGGCCGGCAAGATCAACAGCATGGAGGAGATCTACCTTCACTCTCTGCCCATCAAGGAGTACCAGATCGTCGACAACTTCCTGCCCAAGCTCAAGGATGAGGTCATGAAGGTGCGAACAACAAAACCCCCTCCGAATTATTTTGCGATTATCTCCGAAGAACGAAATCGAACGAGACGCTCGGAAAGACAAACGAAGACGAGACGGAATAGTTTTGCTAACTTGTGTCTCTTCCCTCGAATTATAGATCAAGCCCGTCCAGAAGCAGACCCGTGCCGGTCAGCGAACCCGATTCAAGGCCATTGTCATCATTGGTGACTCCGAGGGCCACGTCGGTCTCGGTATCAAGACCTCCAAGGAGGTTGCCACCGCCATCCGTGCCGCCATCATCATCGCTAAGCTCAGCGTCATCCCCGTCCGACGTGGTTACTGGGGTACCAACCTTGGTTCCGTCCACTCTCTCCCCACCAAGGAGAGCGGCAAGTGCGGTTCCGTCACCGTTCGTGTATGTACAACCCGAGCGAAAAAGCGACCGTTCCGTTTAGAAGAAGTGAAGAAAACTGACAATATATACAGCTCATCCCCGCTCCCCGTGGTACTGGCCTCGTTGCCTCTCCCGCTGTCAAGCGATTCCTCCAGCTCGCCGGTGTCGAGGACGCCTACACATCCTCTGCTGGTTCCACCAAGACCCTCGAGAACACCCTCAAGGCCACTTTCGTTGCCGTCTCCAACACCTACGGTTTCCTCACCCCTAACCTCTGGAAGGAGACCAAGCTCATCCGAAGTCCTCTGGACGAGTTCGCCGATACTCTGCGCGAGGGCAAGCGATACTAGAGCGGGAATGTTTTATGAACTGATGGGAGCTGGAAACTGGTGCCGCGGAGTCACGAATCCATTGTGTTTCATTGCATAGGTTGGCCGGTTAGGACACTTCAGATCGTATAGGCTATGGTGATTGATGGCTTAACGGTCTGAAATGAAAAAGAAATTTCATCCTTCACGTTGCGTTTTAACGATTCAAAATTATTGCTCTCCTATTATATTTTGCCGTATGATAACATGTGAAGACAAGTGATTGCTAATTCGAGAAGATATGACATAGGTACTTGAACATGAAAATCAATAGAGAGATGCCCTAATGGCCAACTGACAAAGTAATTGACCAAAAGAACTTGAAGCGGTACTCAATTTGAATTACTCATTTACATAATTCGAGCATCCCCTTGACGATCCTCAACATCATCTTCCTATAATCGTTCTTAAGAACGAGCACGCTACGGAGGTGATGGATCTGCGAATTGGGCCATGCACCTGTATATAGAAGTCACAAATGTTCAATGAGACTAGCTTGTACTTCTCATATGATCATTTATTTGATTGATCCTCATCTATGTAATGATATCTATGCTTTATGCATCGCTAAGAGACGTTACGCGACAGCATCCAAGACAGATAACTCTGTACAGGAAGGTATTATATATAATACAAGCAAAACCCAAATCAAATCTCCAAACACCCCATAAACAATGCTTTCAGTCGCTAAGTCATGCATGCCTCAAAGTCTTCCTCGTCGTTCGGCTTCGAAGAGTTCTCTCTTCATATCCATCAACATATCTTCCAATCGGTATACTTCATCACGGGATAGTGCTGCCCCTTGCAGTTGTTTCAGTCCACCGCGCAATGTCTCCATGATCAAATCTGGTTTGACTTCAGACGAGACTTCCTCCTTTGTTTCGCCTTGCGCAGCCACTGCGTCTTGGGTCTCTTCCACCGAGCCCTCGCGGTTCTCTGCTGCAAGCTCTTCCGTGGGCGCTGCTTCCTCGACTTCCAGAACTTCCATAGAGTCTTCAACAACCGCATCGGGGATTTTGACATCCAACTCCTGACTCTGCGAAGCTGCAATGGACTCTGTCACGAGCTGTGACATCAATTCCTCGTCCGTATCTCCGCCATCCCGCGTATCGGTATGGGTTGATCTTGTTTGTGGCGCCTGGGACACGGACGATCGTTTTGATTTCTTGGTTGGTGACGCCTCGGTCTTTTGATTTCGCAGTTCCTTGTCTTTTAGCCCTGCGTTTCGTCTTGAGGAGCGTCGTACGGTTGGTATAGGCGAATTTGGTTCTTGAGACGTTGGCTGGCTGTTCCCAACCTGCTCTTGCCCTGATAGTTTGGTAGACCGTCTCCTTTTGCTGCGAGTCTCAACGGAATGAGTACTTCGTTTCCTCTTCCTCTCGCTTCCTCGGGGATTTGTAGTTGGTAGCTCGGAGATTTCTGAAGCTACATCTACAGGTGTAGAGGGAATGACTTCGGCTGGCGAGGGTTGTTTCGTGATCACCTGTTCTTCCTCAGATGAGGTGTCGCCCTGCACTTCGATACATGCCGGAGGAGATCCACGTTTCTTATTCTCAGGAGAAACAGAGACAGATTTGAACTGTTCACGGTCATGCTGTGGCCTCGATTCAAGCTCCACCACGAACCGCATGAAGCTACTCTCGTCTCCCTCGCTAAGTGCAAAAGAGGATTCAAGGTTCTGGTTGGGCGCCTGCTTCTGGGCGACTGTGAGCGCTGCATTGTCTGGCACATCAATAGGGCTTGTTTGGGCATCCACAAACTCATCCTCTCCAGATTTTGGTGTTCCCCGAAGCTGCTGAGGATCTCCCGCTTGGTTACGGGTTGGCGTTACGGCCTTGTCTTCTTCCGCATCTTCCATATTCTGCGTCAGGTGCGTGTCCGATAATACGCTCACCTCTTCCGTCAAGTCTTGATCCACAGGACTAGAGGATGCGTTATCACGCTTCCATGAAGATCTCGACTTTCTTCCGCGTCGCTTAGAGCGCTTGTTCTTAGCCGATGAGTTGCTCTTCGTTGGGGTTTCTGCTTCTGGTTGAGTCTTTGTGGCCTGCAGATCAATAGAAGGCGATCCTGGCGGCGATGAGAATTGCCAGCTCTCCATTGAATCCCTAGCTTTCGACCGAGTCTGTATTTCAGATAAGAGTGGGTTGCGTCTTGGCTCTGGAGGCGACGAAGGCGGGTCGTTGATGCCCTCAAGATGTAGAGCCAGACCTCGTCGGGGAGTTGGCGTTGAAGTAATAAACTCTTCATATGACGCTTTTCGCTCAGGGGTAGTCTCGAGATTTCCGGGTTTCTGGGCTGCGGAATCTTTGGGCCCCTCTTCAGTAGCAGCTCGTGATCCTGGTCGGGGACTGGACCGAATATCAGAATAGAGGCCAGCATTCTCCTCTTGCCGCTGACGAACTTCCATCTGTCTTTCTGTGAGATGCTGAGACTCTCCAGCCAGCGGTGATGAAACGATTGGAGCAAACTGAATCTGAGAGTTGTCATGGCGGAGACGAGGGGTGGTGGTTCGTTTGGCCGATCTCGTCTTCACTGCCGACTCAGGAGTAGCATCTCTGCGACGCTTTCGTGTTATTGGACCTCTCATGCTTATTGGTGTCATCGATGGTGCTGGTGAAATTGCTTTCGCGACATCTGGTCCAGTTGACTTGGCCGATGAGAGCGCCACGAAACTTAAGTCGTCTTGCGAGTCCACAAATGACTGGACCTGAGCTCCAAAGTCACCACTGGGCTCTTCCAAGCCAGGGTAGAGGACATCAACAGTCGGACGAAGAGAGGCTATGATTGACTTGAGACTCTCGGAGCAGTCCAAACTCTCCTCATCCTTCACTAAAGCATTCCATGTTTCTGCCATTTTATTTACAACATGGCGATGCCTACTCCTGAAAGCAGCAGAAATAAGTGGCTCGATGGCGTCAAGATCCTTCTTCTCCAGACTTCCAAGCGTCGAAAGTTGGGTACAGATATTGTCCCAGAGGGATCGTACCTATGAGTAATTAGCATCTGTGAAATGTTGGTATCATCAAACATACTGGTTCAGAAACAGGGGAATCACTGCGCAAACTTTTGTGCGCTTTTTCATCCTGAATCCAGAAAGAAAGCCCTACTTGAAGCTTTGGTAGAATTTTCATGCCGTTTTGTGAAAAGCCTGTGACGATAAAAGTGTCGACGGCTTTGAAATAAGCCACCATTTTCTCATCTATGCCCTCAGTCTCATTATCATAGAAGAATTTCATGCTTTGGCCTTGAAGCTGGTAAAGATACTGGAATGGGTCGAATGAAGATGATCGTGATGCAGTTGGGGGTGCACCCCAAAGCCGTCGCCTGGCAGCCTCAACAGCTTGGCGATTACGGGGCAGCTTTGCAGCGGTGAATAACGCGATTGCTACAGATAAGGCCGTTTCGTTTGATCTGCCGGAGCCTTCAAAGAAATTATCAGTAATGATCTTGGCCAGCGGCTCAATAAGACCAAGTGCTCGACCAGCATCTCCACACTCTTGAACAATGTGATGCGATATAAGATTGTAAAGGGAAAACCACCGTTCTTCTGGGAGACTGGGGTGCGAAACAAGTCCTCGTTCCAGGAGAGAGACAATTTCTCGGTATTCGGGTCCCAGGAGTTTGTCACTACTCGGTGGGTGGGAGCTAGATGAGATCGTGTTCTGATCCAAAAGGGAGCCAATGTTCTGAGCAGTGAGAATCCAGGGACCGTAAGGCGAGAGAGTGTCCCGCGGCAGAAGCCGAAGCATTTCTCTTGAAAGTTCAATACGAGCTCTAGTAGGCTTGTCGTGAAAGAATGGCGCAAAGACAGACAAGAAACACTCAGCAAGGTTGTCATCGTCAGCTATGCCTGGAGGTTTGGAGCTGAGCATCGAGAAGAGGTGCAGTAGTGGAATTTGAACCATGCCACCTGACTTGTCTGTGCGATCAAGCCGGGTCGAGAGTGTTACAACAGCTTCAAACGTATTGGCAACATACATAGATAGCTTTTTTTCTGTAAATGAAAGCAAGCCAAGATTGCGAACGAGGATTTCGACAAAGTGCTGAACGCTGGAAAGGAACTTTGCGCCAGATGACTCGGATTCCTTGGAGACCCCCTTGGTCCAGATGTCGGATAGCAAATCAAAAGAATAAGCTATGAAACGCCCGGTCTCGTCTGCCACCTTGATATCCTTTGCTGAGGCGACAGCGATGGACCCAGCGAATGCTTTCCAAAGCCTGTAAGTCAAGCTTTCGGGATTAGCTAAATCAGTGAATTTTCTCTTCAAAATTGGACCAACGAGACCAAAGACTCTTTCCGAATTTCGGCGAGTCCACCTTGAATCGATCGAGGGTAGCTCGTCAGGGCTGATTAGGGCACTATCTCTGATGCGATCATCTTTCCAACTTCTTGGGGTAGAGATATCTAGTAGTCCGGCCACGATGCGCGACGCTTGGGTTACTGAATCTGCGAGCGGCTCACTTGTACCGTCAAGGCTAAGGAGTTGTCCTACAAGAGGTTGAAGAACGAGATCCCATGCTGAGTCAATCCACTGCATATCGTTGCTAGGTCGAAAAGCGTAGTAACAGAGGTTGCAGACACCACCTAAGACTGTTCTTCGGAGCTTCAATGCTTCCTCCGATTGCTTCGAGGTGATCTTGCGGCGCAATTGGCTTGTTAAAGGCTGTCCGAGGGGAGCCAGAGATTTGGCCACCATTTTGTTGCTAGTGATGGACAGATATACATATCTATTCCAGGCGTGGTTGGCCTCCTGCTTGGTATGTAAATCGGCTGCGTTGAAGGAGTCCTGTGCAAGCTTGAACCACGGTGCAAAATACACCCATCGACTGATAGGACATTGCAGATAAAGCGTTACGACACTCCATATCTGCGGGACTATAGATGCGCTCTCCTTTTCCTTAAACATCTCTTCGAGCTTGCGGATGTAGAATTGGATATAGGTTGTCTTGTCGTCCGGTGATTGTAGAATCTCTGTCACCTTGCGCATCACATTCTTCTCGTTGCGTAGCGCAAAGCCTGCTTCTGTTCCCAGGCTGATGGCCTGAGCTCTAATGTCTCGAACTGTACTGAGCATGTCTGTGAACATATCCTCTAGCCAGTCTGTGTAGACGGCCATGTGGATTCTAGATTGTTTTACAAGTCGCTTGTATATTTGAATGCGGCCCATAATGATACTCTTTCCAGTCAAGTGGTCTTCGATGTTGTGCAAGGAGGTGATCAACCGGCCAACTCGATCAGAGGACATTACTTTGGAAGAGAAGGACTGGAAAGCAGCTACTTGCATAAGATGGCGTGCCAGATCTTTCGTGAGGGCTGGGTCAGAGAAGGATCGAATGCAATGGTCGATTATAAAGATGCCAAAGTCGGATGTAAGAGTCGATGCAATGGCAGGAAAATGCAAAAAGGTCGTTAAAAGGTTGAGGGCGTGGTTGACAAGAGAAGAGTCGGCTGTTCCCTTTTCGTTCTTGGATTTAACATCGCGCTCGATAAAAGACATAAACAGGCTCATCTTCCCTTGTAGAGCAACTCTGTCAGGCAAGTTATTGGAGGCCTTGAGCGCACGAGAGAGCATCATATAAGCATCGAGCCGCGAGTCCCGGTCGGAGCCAGCGAGTTGCTTTATAGTCGAGTCCAACATTTCGGCGATACTAGCTTGGTGTGAAAGGCCGTTGGGCTGACCATTAAGAGAGGATACCAGAGGATTCGGCGACGGTGACGGCTTGAGGATACCCTTGATGGGCCTCAAGGAAGCGGCAGAAGGGGTGGTGATGGGTGATGACTTGAAGAACCTCGAAGCTTCGAGATCGGGGGGATCTTTGTATTCGGTATGGCTTGACCATTCGACCTTCTTTCTTGACCGTCTGGAAGTCGAACCTGAGTTGGTTGCCCCGGTCGACGTAGGGGTATTAGCACCTGGCGGTGTCTGAAGGCTCAGTCTCGGGTCGAATGGGCGATTGGCGGAGGCCTTCATGAGGTCTGCCTTGTCCGTGAGGGATTCTCGAGGAGGAGTTGGAGGTCGGGCTGGAAGTTCGTCGAGAGTGGTGGAGGCCTGGGCTGAAGATGCCATGGCTGCTAGGCAGCTTCGGCGATCTAGACAGCAGTAGTTTGGCCGAAGGACCGCGAAAAACGCATATGACTGTTTATTATCGGCGATTAAAACAAACGAAACGAAACGAAACAATGGTGTATATAGACTCAATGATGGCAATTGATTAGAGTAGCTGGAACATGAGAGAAAATGTGTTTTTATTAGCTGGTGGTATGCGCAGCTTTCAAGTCTGAGTCGCTGGAATCCATAAGTCGAGGAAGCATCCGTACATGAATATGAGTACGAAAGTAAATGCTTGACAGGTCCGCGCTTCTGTTCTCCGGGCCAACGCGCGAGACAAACGCGATTCAGCACGTTAAAAAGCGCGATTCAATTAAAACTTTAGCAACTTCAGGGTCCGTGCCTACCATAGTAGGGGGGCCGAATTGAGGCCCGGGCGGTACGTACCAATCTACAGCAGCACTCCCGTCTGTAGGAGGTAGGTACCTCTCAATGCCAGAAAACATGTCCTAAAAACTTAACCTTAGAAACCATTACATCCATCGCTTCTTAAAGATTTATAGAGCAGACTTTCAGCTAACTCATTTCTATATATCAACGCTCAGAGGTCGACTCTTCTGCTACTCCCCTGTATCTGTATCTGAGATTTTAGGTAAGCGAGACCGCCTTTGTACCCGCTACAGATTAAGCACGGGCGCTATCGTGGCAATTACAGGTACTCGGAACTCTTCAGTTTCGAATTAGAGAGGACAGAATCAGAATAGCAGTCAATATTCGGCAAGATCAATGAACCGAAAATTGTCTATCTGTACCTTCCATTTCAAGTTCAGATAGTCAGGATAGAATGAGTGATGGTGTAAACAGACTCCTTAATTGTCAGACCCTTAAGTCTTCAGCTAGCAATACATACCTACCTACCTCCTGCCGCTTGTTAGTGGCTCAAGTGAATTTCATACCATCCATCTTCTCCCCGCTCATCTCAAACCACACTTAAACATCATTCAGGAGCGCATACGCTGTACAACATTGATAATGGCCACTCTTCCACCTGCTGGCTTGCCCACAGGGACTGACAAGCTGGAATATATCAAGGAACTGATCAATGACCTTACTGAAGATCTCAAAGAGGAGCTATATCTCCCAGATGGTGTGTACCTCGAAAGGAACAGATGAAACCCTGCTAATATTAATGTTAGATCGCGCTGCAGCTTTAGACCAACTAAAAGTACTCACTCGAGACCCTACTAACGCTGATCCCCTCTACACAGAAGAGGTCCGTAAACCCCCTGTCCTCCCCACAGAGGACTGAGAATGTGTGGTCTTGCCGTATCGCTGACCATCTTCAATAGGGCGTTTCTATGCTCCTTCGGCATGCCTATGACAAGCCATCTACTAAGAGTGCTGATGCCGCACGGCGAGTGTTGGCCAATGCTATGGTTCTCAAACCCGTTACTCGGGAGATATTTGTCAACAAAGGCTTTGCTCCCAATGCCTGCCAGGGGCTCAATGGAGGCAGTTTTGATGATGAGTTCCTCAACTCGCGCATCTTGTTCCTTTCAACTTACGGTACCAACGTTGATCTGAAGAAACTCATAGATGATGGGAAGTTGGCGGATCGCATCTCCGAGAACCTTGGTCGACATGCAAAGGAGTCAAAGGCCAATAGTGACCCAATGCAAGACATGGCACTGGTTGAAAGCGCCAAGCTCTTGTTCAACGTCACCCATTTCTGTCCCGACAAATCGTCTTCATTCACTTCAGCGATACCTCACTTGGCGACTTTGCTTCTCCGTCAAGACATTTCGCAGACGAAGCCGCTTGACCCACCCGTTGGGTTCATAATCAACGCCCTTGCCAACCTTGACGTAGGATCATCAGATTGTCAAAAGTTTATCCACCCAGAGGAAGATCCCGAAAAGGTCGTATCTCGATTGATCAGTATCCTGGATGCCGCAATGAAGAACGTCCCTGACAATCAACTGGACGCTACCGTAACACCACTAGTTGGTGTCATAAAGAGCATACACGAGCATGCCCCCGACTCCAGTAAAAAGTACATGCGAGAAAATCTTTTGCCTACTGAGGGGGACCGAAAAGAAGTCCTTGGCAAAGGAGATGCATTGTCTGCCAAGCTACTTCAAAACTTCAACAATCCTTTGGCCCCATCCATCGGAACAGTCATCCAGTTCCTCCTTTACGACCTCTCAGATAACGATGCCAACAAGTTTGTGGAAAACGTTGGCTACGGCTTTGCATCAGGCTTCCTTTTCCAAAACAACATACCGATCCCTCCTTCAGCTTCGGACCCTGGTTCGCAGAAACCAGTCAATCCCGTCACTGGTCAGCACGTTGATGCAGAAAAGCCTGTCGACGAGCCAGAAATGACAGAAGAGGAAAAGGAACGGGAAGCTGAAAGACTCTTTGTTTTGTTTGAAAGGTATGGTTGTAATCAAACTGTCGTCTCTGTGCAAAAGACTAACCGACTCGTAGATTGAAAAAGACAGGCATTGTTGATATTCAGAATCCAGTGGAAGCTGCTGTTAGGGAGGGCCGTTACAGGGAGCTCAAAGACGATGAAGTGGAGGAAATTGAATGAGCTGCTTAACCACTAATTCATTCTTTTATCGGTTTTTTGATGAGTCGCAAAGTAGTTTGTTCTGTTTATAACCCCCAATTGTAGATAAACCAACTGGACCTTGTAGATCAATAAGGACAAAGACGAGCGTTAGTGTTTGATGAACTAGCATAACAATATCGTTTTCGTGGCTGCCTTCAGAAACAAAGCCGGTTTAAATCTAAATCACGGTACTGATTTGTGACAAGGCAGGCAGACCATGTTAGCTGGCCCTCTTGAAAATAAATACTTCGAGAGTCACCTCAACATCATCAGGCTCTTTCTCGCACCTTGATTGCACATCAACTCACTCCATTCAACAGAAGCGACAGGTGTACCTGTGATCTCTTCTTCCATTCATTATCTACCTCTCTTATTATATTATTTGTCACCCCTAAGTACTTTTCTTCTTTTAAACACTTTGCGCTGCGTTGACATCAACCAGTAGCTACTATCGGCATACCACTTTATTTCATTTCCCCCCCTTTCACACAGGACCGACTCTGCGTCTCATCCGCTTCTTACGTTTGCGTATAAAGGCCCAAACAAAGGCGCATTCGTACTCGAATTCCTATCAGCGGTCATAAAAAGCTGTTCTTCAGGATCCAGAGAGCTAGGCTCAAGGCTTACACTACAATACCAGCAACTGACATTGGTTCTCTCACAAGAGCACCCTCAAAATCAGTTCCGAACAAAAACACAACCATATTTCTCCTGTCTTTTTATCTTATCCTTACCTTCGCCACTCGGCAAGATGTCTGCTCCCAAGCGTACGCCTACTGTTTTCTATGCTCGTGATAAGTCGCCGCTGGGAGAGTCTGACGAGTAAGTATTGATTAACCTTCTGTTCAAGAACATAGTGTACTAATCTTGGAACATTATCAGGCCTCTCAGAAGCATTGAGGACGATGAGCCGCCTCGAGCGAACATTGAATCCGACATCGTCGGATATGGAAGAAACAATGAGGAATCTGTAACCCCTCCGCTTGACGGTAATACAGAAAAGACTGCACCTACAAAGCGACCCCTCTCGCCGAAGGAGGAGGTTCCTGCTGAGCCCCCAAAGAGAAAGGCCGGTCGTCCGCCCAAGCGTCAGCGTCGCGCCGATGTGAATGAGAATGTGCCTACAAGGCGCTCTCAGCGAATGGCCTCCGTTGCTTCTTCAGTCGGCGAGGGGAATCCCACACCAGCCGATACCCCAGCTAAGCGAGGCCGTGGACGCCCTCCAAGGGAAAAGAAAGCTGTAACTATTAAGGTCCCACGAGCCAGCACTCCTACGCAGAGAAGATCTAACCGTATTCTTGATAAGCCCACGACGGCTAATGCTGATTCTGAGATCGAATGGGAGGTAGAAAGGATTTTGGATTCAGGAATTGACGGTCCTACTGGCGTGCATCTTTACCTGGTCAAGTGGAAGGGGTTTTCTAGCAAAGAAAACACATGGGAGCCAAAGAAGAATTTGGGCAACTGCCACAAGCTCCTTCAGGAGTTCGAAAAAAATCATTAAGGATGGGCGAAGGTCATTAGGGGTAGGAGAATGAGTGAATTCGAGGGTATTGTGAGCTGGAACGGAGAAACGACTGGACATATTATCACCAAGCTCATATCATTCATGAAGCGTATCGAAATGTCATTTTAAATTCTTGCCTCCTCTGTCCGATGCAGTTATAGACTGAAGCAATGCAGAGAAACCAGCGACAGCTCCAGCAAGTGGGATCAAGCTTCGCACCAGATTCAAAAATCCCCATCTTCCGATCAACTTGGCGACATCCTCCTGCGAAGCCTCCAAAGTCCCGGCCACCGCCTTAAACAAGAGCTCGTTGGTCGATTTCATGAAGAGAATTGTGAATGGAATGATAGAAACCGTCGAAACTGCACCGACAACCAATCCCTTCCAGGCATGGCCTTGTTTCTGGGCTGTGTATGCTGCGTAGAAATAGGCCGCGATTGTTGTTACAGCAAACTTGGGCATGAGAGCGAAGCCGCTGTTGAAGAGGCTATGCCATACAATTGCGCTGGAGGGCGCTGAGAGTTGGAGAGCGGCTGGAACGCCGGCAAGAGATAAAGAGGCTATGAAGCCTGTTGGTTGCTATGAGTATGGGCAATGGAGATGAGATCACGGATATGGGTCTTACCTGAAGCCCAAGCCGAGCCTGCGATGCCTGTGGCCGAGGCCAGAAGTGATGGGAGGGGGATTGAAACTGGCATTGTGATATTTGATGCTTTATTTAATTAATGAGTTTGTATGTATGTTCACTCTGTGAGTTGATTGATTTTAGGATCGAATACAACATCACTGGCTTTAATCTCTGTAAATAATGACGACTATGATAATTATAAAGTTTGGCTAGTAGTGTAAGTACTTGACAAAATAAACATCTCCGGAGTCTACTTGAGTCTAGAGTCTCTTGTTTGAATTATTGTTTCATTGTGGCCGGATCTAAAAGTGGAACATCCGGCTTGGAAACTATCACGGACTTCTGGAATGTCCGATCACGGCCGATCAAATCATCAGCATCCGATCGGTTGGAGGCCGATTGGTCAACATGGATATTGTATAGCCCTTTTCGGTCGTCGACTCACTGCGAGTTACCAACTTTTCCCTTGCGCGCGAAAAAACCATGTATCGTGGTTCCCTCAGAGTGGCCCTTGGCATCAGGTTCCGTCCATGATGATGCAAACTCCATCCCAGACTTCTTGAGGACATTTTGGCTGGCAACGTGATCACCTACTGTCATGGCTGAGATACACTCGTCTTGAACCGCACTGTCGCCTAGGGTGGTATTCTTATCCACCGAGATTTCAACCTCATTCCTTGGCAACGACCACCAATGATCAAGGTAGCCTTTGACAAACTCGGAAGCGTAACCCTTGCCCCAATGCACCTTTAAGAACTGATATCCTATGGCCGGCCAGCCAAGTTCAGCGGACCATACGCAAGAACCTCCTATCCCGACAAACTCGCCAGTCTCGGTGAGACAGATAAGCCAGTCGAAGCCTTTGACATCGTTTGGGGGTAGACGACGATCGAGACTTTTTTGTGTTTCTTCCATCTCTATATCAGGACGACCTTGTGTTGACCAGATCATGCCTTCGGGTTCTGTACGAACGGCGCGGACATATTTGAAGTCATCCTGCGTCATAGGTCGCATTGTCAACCGTTCTGTTTGGAATGGTTTTCGCTCGCTATTGGGAGGAAGAGGATAGACAGGAAGTGTTGTCTTGACCTTGACATAGTCAAGAGGTGGCTTCGGGAGAGGATCCATTGCCATTGTTGTTCTAGGGTAAGGTGAGCGCGAAATGCGAGATGAGTGAAAGTAGGTGAGCGAGCGAAGGTGATTGATTGATTGAGATCGTTATGAATAAGAGAGTTTTTGTGCTTCATGTGTCTTTTGTACTACTGCTATGTCTCCGAAGTCGTCTACCATGGAGGGAAAGATTGTGAGTCATGGGTCTATTTTCTTATTGAATAAGAGTCGGATGAATATCCATCAGCACTTACGAAGCGCAGGAACGTTACTACAAAAGTTCCACCTATCTAGTACCCTACAGCTACAGCATCAAATTTCGCAAATGAACGATAACAAGTGCTTTAGTGAGTCAAAGACCCTTGAAAAGATAAAAATGATCAAATGAGGTTAGCTTCAGCCCTAGGAGTGAATCCTTCACACGTCTTGAAAGTTAATAGGCACAAAGACAAAGACCCAGCCAACCCAGGCCAGGCAAAGACAGATACGACCTGAGTAAGATCGATTTGGGCGTAAAGTCTACCCCCAAAAATCGAGACGTCACGACCTAATAAACCGACATGGGGGTGGGGCTGTTTTCCGGCACTTCTTTTCGTTGAAGACAGTCTTTATTAAACTCTATGAGCCCCAACGGCGAGATCACCTCATTGTCAAAGAAGAGTTGACTGTTTTCGCAACCGTTTAACGTTAGAAACCTTACCTAGTTACTAACTGGCCGTGTCGCTCACATCTGCTCAAGTCCTCAAAATGAGTACCCGCGAAGGCCGTCCGGCCAAAGTACTCAGTTGCTCCAATTGTCGCACACGCAAAATAAAATGCGACAAGATACAACCGTTTTGCGGTCAATGTTCTCGATTTGGCCTGGATTGCGTATTTCCTTCGAGGAAACCAACTAGGCGTGCGCCAAGACCGCGTCAAAGTGAACTCCTCGATAGGATCAGCCGTCTTGAAAACATCGTCAATCAGGCTGACCCCGCCAAGTTGAAGCAGCTGGATGAGGAGGATATCAACTCACAACCTGGTACAACGTCGCTGGCCGCCACTTTGAACGATCGCTGTGATGAGTCTCAGGCGGTAGCTGCTCAAGCCGCCAATGCAGAAGTCAGCGAGCAGTATCTCAGCTCAGGATTCTGGGGACACTTATGTGCGGAGGTAGAAGGCATTCGACAAGCGTTGAATCAACCTTCTGAGGAGGATGACGACGATGAAGAGGGGGAGAGTCCAGAGTCTATGGATATGCACTCATCAGCCCCATCTGGCTACTTGCTTGGAAACTCCAACTACAGCTCGCGACAACCATTGGCTCACCCTCATCCGAATATGATGATACGGCTTTGGACAATCTACTCGCGCAACGTCGATCCTCTCATGAAAATCATACACCGCCCAACCATGAATAGACATTTCCAAGCCTACATTGAATCACCAACGACGCACCGGTTCACCCCAGAGATTAACGCCGTCATGTTTGCCATATACTTCTGCGCAGCTGCTTGCCTGACACCAGAATCTTGTTTCAAGCAGCTAGGAGAGAGCAAGGAGGTCATTACAAAACGATATCGCGTGGCTGTGGAACGGGCGCTCGCAGAGGCAGATTATCTCAGTACTACCAAGCTTGAAACCCTGCAAGCCCTGACGCTTTACACCAGCATGATGCGTGTGCATTTACACGACCGGACGTCCTGGGTTCTCACATCACTTGTTGTCCGCATCGCCCAAGGTCTAAACCTACACCGGGACGGCGACGGTCACCGGTTCACACCGTTCGTGGCTGAAATGAGACGACGTGTGTGGTACTTCATTGTTGTTATCGATATACGCGGCTCTGAAGATAGAGGCTCAGACTCAACGCTTGTTCGATCGAGTTGGGACACTGCAGAGCCCACACCGATCGACGACGTCGACTTTGGTCCTGACTCACCAGGGCCTCTAATCCCCAAAACGACGCCTGCAGACAACGTCGTCTGCATGTGTACAGCTATGTGTTCGAGCATATTTGGCTTCCTGTCGCACCCACAGTACAGTGCCAAAGGCGAACCCGAGCACTTCTTGTATACGGAAGATGAGCTCATATCTCATATTCGTCGACTAGAAAACACATTCATCCACACTGCCAGACCCTCTCATCTTCCTTCTCTTTACGCATCCGAGATCGCCCGTATCGTTATTCTCAAGCTTTGGTTGAACATACAGTATCCATTCAATGGAGGTCCAGCCCCGGACCGACCTCGTGTATCGAAAGAAACTATGCTACGTACGGCAATATCTATCATTGAGCTACGCGAGCGCATGACGAAGAGTCAATGGGAGGACCGCTTCGCTTGGTGGACAGACACATATGTGCAGTGGCATCCTTTGGCAGTTGCATTGGCTGAACTTTGCGTACAAACCGAGGGGGAGCTGGTGGAAAAGGCCTGGGTGGTTGTCGAGAGAACCTTTCCTTCATCACGCGAACACATCGCCGACACAGCCAAAGGTTCACTTTGGCGGCCTATCAAGAAGTTGTTGAAAAAAGCAAGAGCCGCGAGAACTGAAGCGCTGCTGAAGCGAATGGATCTTAACAGCAGCTTGAACCTGGACCCCGCGTCTTTCATATCCCCAGCCATGGACATGCCTCAACAGCTACAGTTCGATCCGACCCAGCAGATGACAAACATCCCCGTGTCTGGACCAGGCCTCACGCAACAGTACGACACAAGCAGTATGAATCCTTCAATACTGTTCGACCCACCAGAAGTGTTGAATCTTGACTTTGGCATGGGATTGGAGCAAGGTGTGCCTATGGAGTGGTCATACTGGACAGAGTTTTTCAATGATACACAAATGGAGACATCTCCTGGAGGAGGAAGCGGGACAGGGGAATCGTCGTAACAGTTCACAATCGGTAGTCATTGCTAGTTTATAAACCCAATCAATTGTGCATCACACCGGCCAGCATCCTGTATGCCCAGAATTTTTTGGTTCATTCATTGCCCATTTTATTGAGCAAAGTCAGTTGATATTTCCATGATCCCGTTTAACACCCGCAGAACCTAACCATCCTCTAAACCGAAATCATTTAAGCGAAAGTGGAAGGTCGCTTCGCGCTGAAGAGCTTCTGGGTGTTCTCCTTGGTGATACGGTGGGGGAGGGGGAAGCTCAGGTTCTTCTGGGTGAGCTGGCGGATGTAAGGTCGCTTGATGTCCTCGGTCTTCTCGATCTCGACGACGCGGAGGATCTGGGTGGTCATGTTAGTAATTGCGACGTGGGGTGTGCGACTAGATGTGAGTTCGACGTACGTGGATGGACCTGAAACGGGCACGGTGGCGGGCGGCCATGTCGGAGTAGAGGGACTCGACGGCATCTGTTCGGGACAGCTCACGGTACTCCTTGTACATGTTGTGGGTGCCGGAACGAGAGTCGTATCGGATCCAGATACCGAAGTTCTTGACCTTGAGGGGGTGCTTCTCGTGAACCTATAGTATCCAAGTTAGCCTTGTCCGCTGGTTTGGTTGAGTGGAAATTTGCTGTTACGTACCGACTTGACGCTGACGATCTCACCAGTGGCCTTCTTGACCTTCTTGAGACCACGCAAGAAGTACCAGTATCGGGACTTAGCGACCGTCTCGTTAGGGGCGAAGATGGTCATGCGGTAGAGGGCGGGTGTAGGGTCAACCTCGGTGGGCAAGTGGCGCCCGATGACCTCGTATTCCTGAAGACGGCCTGAATGCATTGTCAGTATCTGATGTTCTTGATGTTAATTGATCTGATGCCGCAAGCCGGAGGATAAATGTCGAATTTCGAAAACGTGCTGTGTGTGGTGGGTAGGTCGAATTCTTTATGCTGAAATTCGAAACAAGGTTTCCTCGCCAAAATTTGCTGGACCCCGCCTCAACGAGCAATCGAAAGCTGGGCGAGCGAATATCGAGGTTGCTGTGGTTCTTGGTCCTTGGTCGTCGCTCCCCTCCTAATCGAGTTGAAGAAGTATCGAAATTGTTTTTTTCCTTCTTCTTTCGTTGTCTTTATCCTCCGGCTGGCGACATCGGTATGATCGAGCGCATAAAACAGAAAATTGCTTACCCATCTGTAATGCTGGTTAGTTATTTCCCTTGGTGAGTCTGTATTGTCGACTTACTGTGACGTTGGTCAATTCCGACTGCGAAGGTTAGTGAAGATGACCGAAGTTGAAAAATACCAAGCGATCGATGGGCGAAACTTGGAAAATTGTGCGTGGGGAGTTAAGGGCACAGATGACTAATTCGGGTAAACTACGGATCGGGCAATCGATTTACCCGACGATGGTGCATTGCGCTTGCTAAAAAATAGGGACACCAAAATAGCTTGACAAAAACACCATGGGTGACAACCGCTCGTATCCTTGCAGCTATTTTGTCAGGTAACCTGGGTGGGTCTTATGACCAATCAGATATACCAACGACGTTGTGATGGGAAAGGACGTGCGTGAGTGGAAGGTGACTTCAACGATTGAGCGAGGCTGGTAACGACTTGAATACCTACTAGGTACCTAGGTAACTTAGTACAACTTTGGCATTCCACCAGCACATTCTACTGATGCTGCGACCTACTGCAGATACCACACGCTTTTTTCTCTCGGATTTTATGTCAATACGTAAGATCAATTCTGGCTGAAATTCTCACTCAAAGAACAGCTCGTGCCTAATACCAATAACTATGAACACTACTTTCCAACAATTCGCCGAGGCTCACTCACTACGCAATGGTTATAAACTGGCGCAAACACTATCGCCTGTTCCTCCAGCTGATGACCCTCAGAGACTGATGGCTGTATGGCGTAGCACGAATTCTCACAGTGTCAAAGGCGACATCAAGCACTTTATCAAATCCAGCACAGCTCACAAACGGAAACTAGACCATGATGAGACCACAGGCTGGGTTGAGGTATACACTTCATACTGGAAAGCTGTCTCTGAGATCCTAGCAGGAGAAAGCGGAAAGGTAAGAAACGAGTCGATTGTGAGACCCCTACTAATTTGGAACGTAGTCTACATGGACGAAAGTGTACGAGGCATGGAAGGAACTGACCTCAGTACTCATCCGCGGATATAACTCTCACGGATTCGAAGCGTGGACTATCCCATCTCTTTATATGGTGGGCAAGTATCTGCGGTTATTCGCGATTAAATCCGATGAGGAGCGTCGAGCCAAAGCCTTTGACAATGGCCCGGGAGCTTCGTTGATATCGGATGATTTTGATCCTGAAACAGATAAACAACTTCAACTGAGGGACTGCGAAGGGCATCTCAAGCGTATTTTCTCACTATGTTTGAATGATAGGTATGTTTCTTCCCTCTACGAGTAAATGTACTATGGCTGATTAGAATTGCAATCAGAGCGCCACTCGAAGAATCACGAAAATGGGGAATCTACTTTGTTATCAATCTCCTCTTCAAGACTTACTTTAAGTTGAATTCCGCCTCTCTGTCAAGAACCATTCTCAAGACGCTGGCTGTGTACAATGACAAAGGAGACATGCCACCTCTGGAGATGTTCCCCAAATCTCAGCGAGTGACCTTTAAGTTCTACGAGGGTGTCCTTCTCTTCTTGGAGGAGAACTATATCAAGGTCAGTATGTCTCTACCTTATGGACAGAACAATCTAACATTATTTCAGGCTGAATCATACCTTAACGAAGCATGGCAACTGTGCCATAAAGACGCCCACGCGCAATCTGAGTAAGCATACATCACTGCCGTCTGGCGATGTTTACTGACTTGGCGACAGGCGAATCCTTACCTACCTCATTCCCTGCCGTCTTCTCACCAGCCATGTCCTTCCTACTAAAGCCCTCCTTGAGAATTATCCGCGATTACAGGACCTCTTCCTCCCTCTAGCTACCTGTATCAAGACTGGCAACCTACAGGCTTTCGATCAGGCACTACAGCGTGGGGAGGCTGAGTTTGTCAAGCGACGCATCTACCTAACCCTCGAGAGAGGCCGAGACATTGCATTGCGTAACCTGCTACGCAAGGTTTTCATCGCCGGCGGGTTTGATGAACCGAAAGAGGGAGACGCAGCCCCGGTACGTCGTACCAGAATTCCTGTAGCCGAGTTCCAGGCCGCTGTTAGTATGGGCAGTGGTCATTTGGTTGATCCGGATGAGGTCGAGTGTTTGTTGGCCAACATGATTTATAAAGTAAGTTATCAGCTCTCTTTTGCTCAACAAGGCGCTGGCTGCCTCTTGAGCCCGCGTTATTTCTTTGGTTGAAAATACGGAAGTGGTTACTTGGGCATCCGCGTGGCAGTCATTTGACTATATACTTGTCACCAAAATGTTGCCTCGGTCGATTGCCTGCCTGGTATTCACTACGCTTGCGCACACTCCCCTCCACCACAACCTTACAAATATCTGAGTCACTAACATGCATGCTTCTTTAGGATCTTATGAAAGGTTATATCGCACGGGAACGAGGCATCGTGGTGCTATCTAAAAAGGGAGCCTTCCCCGGGACGGGACTATGATATGAGGTTATCGAAGGAAGTTATTGGGCGACAAGCGTAAAAGCTTAGCATCGTTTCTTTAGACTTACTATTGCTGCTATGAAGTCACTCAGTAGATAGTGGAGAGATATCACGACAGTCAGGATGACGCCTGTGTCGACAAATCACGAACCAGTTTCCACAATGTCTATTGCATTTTCTTCTACAGTCAAAGCTCAGAAATGAGCCCGCTCGGCGTTTTTACTTATTGATGTGATTTTTTGCACCATATTCACGGCCAAGTACAGCAGCGTGCGCCACCCTTGCGTATTGCAGCTTCGCGGCTGCACCTCATATCTCTCTGCCCCCAACTGTTGATACGTTGCAAACAAGCATGGACTAGCAGGTATTTATTTCTTTTTGATGGCGTTTTGAGATTCTTAGACTAGGTTTTCTGTCGAATCCGAAGTCATGTTGATACCCCCGTAGTGCACGCTTGTAGTTTGCATGGTTCGCTGCCTCTCACTCGCATGTTTTAGATCGCACCTTATCCCCTAACGTGAATCACAGCCGGGGATCTCTTCCGTTGTGAGCAACCTAGTCACACATACCACAGGATTTGATTGGACACGCATGATAAATCTTGTGGGGTTAAGTTTGTTGTTTGTATCGGGAACTTTTGGTTCTCATTCAATTTACGATACTGGGAAAGGCGTGGTGTGAAGGCATGAAGTTTATTTGAAGGCTCGCTCTTTTCGAAATAGCTCGTCCAAAAGAGCGTCGTGAATAATAATACAGTTTTTCATCCATATCACAGACGACAATATTGGTGTCTTTAATCAAAAGTCATCGTGAAAAATACCAACCAACCCAACTTGCTCTTCTTCAGCGAGACCAAGTATCCAAAAGAAAGAATAAAAAACCCCATGCACCAAGAAATAGAGCCCTCTGGGGGCTAGTAAGAAGGGTATTCGTACAGGGAAAAAAAATTGACGCCAGATTAAAGCCGTTGAAACTCTGTGAATAAGCAAGTAAAACACCAAACTCCAAACGCAGGTATTCTCTTTAGTTTTATGGTATCGGCCAATCCTGTAAAGCCAGCATCTCGCGTTAGGAAAGCGGAAGGAAAATCGTGTTTCATTAAAGTCCGACAAAAGAAAAGGATAGAACGCCACGTGTTGAGGGAATGGGGATTAGGAGAAGTGGCGGTTTGAGCGAGGAGTGTTTCTATGGCGTGTTAGTTTAATGACCAAGGTTCAATATCAAGGCCGAAACTCACTGTGCAGTCGAGATGTCGTCGACATGGTTGCAGAGGGCGACAAAAAGATCAAAGAAGAGCTGAGTGCCACCGTTATACATCTCTAGTTGCATAGTTCCACTTCTCTTAAAGGTGCTGCGTGAGCGAATAATGAGAGCGAGATAGTGGGCTCGAAGCTTCGAGTCTGTGTCTGGAGTGTTGGCGTAGGCGTATCTGGCTGATGCCAGGATAGTACTACACTGGATTCCAGATTCTGAGAATCTTTGTAAGTAAGAGAATGAAAATGCGAGGAGGGGGAAACATACGAAGTCCCTGCTTTCGTAGAGACAGCTTCTTAAGCTCATCAAGGCCATATTTTTCCGCTGCGCAGTAGATGACCGTGTCCTTGAGAAGATCACCGTCGATACCACGATGGTAGACGGTACTTTCAACAGCAGCGCGCTGTTCTTCACTTGCCGCCTCGAGTTCATAAGAGTTTCGACGCTTATTGTGAACGAGACGAGGCGTGTAGTCACCTTTGTACAAGAACTCGAGAACAGAGCTAAAGATCTCGGGCTCTTCGTCGGGAAGAGAAATACGTTTGCTAGCGGGGTCCATGTATCCATTTCGTAGAGCGTGGCTAAAGAACGGACTGTTGGAGAGAACATCTTCATGGGCGGCAAAGAGACGTTGTTCGCTACCGACGACAAGAGTGACGATGGGTGAAGCCATGTTGCTGCGGTTTTTGTAAGAAATTGTTACTGAGATGGACGATAGCGGTACACTTACTCTCCCATTGTGGTATCGCCACTGTTGCTGGTCATGGAAGTCATAGTTGGCCGGCGTTGGTGGCGAGACTCATGTTTTCGCTTAGAGATACCACTATCCTTGCTGAATGAAGCACTGTTTTTGCTGGCCTTGTGACCTTTTGAGAAGCTCTTGCTTGAGCTCTCGTGTCGCCTGGAAGTAGAGAACATGTTGATGGGTCGTAAAGAAGATTTCGAATAAAAAGTCGAGATTTTGTATTATTAAAATGATAGGATTGTCTGTTGCTTTTATACTTGCTGGCTGATAATGTGGTGGGTGGCAGAGCAGGCAGAGATGGAACGAGGCAACAATAAAAAGAATGAGGCAGACGATGATGATAAAACGCCCGGAAAAAGATGGCCTCGGATAAAAATTGAAACCTACCTCAGGTTCAAATAGTGATTTTTGAAAAAGTGACCACTCTTCTGATTCGTCTCAGGATACGAGGAAAAGGCTACGGAATGGGAGAAATGAGAGCATCTTTATAACCTACGAGGCTTGCCCCGTGCGACTATGGGCTGCCTGATGTAGAGATACCCCCGCTGATAGAACATGCCTAATCATCCTTCGCATAAAGACGAGTCAGCCCTTGTTTGGTCTTGGTGATAAGTCGTAGCCCGACGCGATGCCGATGGGTATTACGCGTAGGGGAGGGGTGCGATATTGACACGCGTGCACGTGATCGTTGGATACGCATTTTAATTGACTCCAGGCGTCTGTCGTTGGAACTTTACAGGGGATGTCCAGTCACAAAAAGGGGCTGGGACAAAAAGAAACAAAAGCATGGACTGAATAAGTAAGGGGGCCTTATTAGTGAGTTTGACTTATGCCTCTTTAATTGAAGCCTTGACGCCTTTGTACACGGTACGTAACAAATTACAGCGGACGAAGAGTGTCATGGTTCGCCTCTGCAATTAGCAACTGTGGGGCTCTACGTGCTGAATGGGTCCTCTCAAGGCAGAAGCCTTCAAGCTCAGGGACTGCATGATAACGCATGCTCAATGATGGAGCTGCAAGGCCCTGAAATAATGGCCGAGCCTCGTCATTTTTTACATCATTCGAATCGCAAGTTTAAGTAGACTCAATTGGTTTCAATTGAGACTCGTATCTAGATGCATCAATCATGCATGGCTGATGAAGCTTCCAGCCATCTATCTAATCCTCACGACTTCACATCATGGCTTCTCGCCTCTGAGCACACTCTCAACCGCAAACAACTTTTTTCCTTTTTCCCCATGCTTCTTTAATTGATAGTGGGCCATTTAGCCTTGTTCCATGGTCCGTGGGTATGATTTAGCAAGGGGCACCAAGGCAAGGTACCTGGCATAGCTCTCCCAACACCTCCACACTCGGTACAGTCTGCTGGGTTTTAGTGACCCTTTAGTTCAAGTCTGGGATGAGATTTGAGGGTATCGACGGTGATATTGCCCGTTGTATGGGATCAGTTCCTTGAGCGTGACGGCATTTGGCAGTCACACACACTGTACATCCCTGTACATCCACGACTTGCAGATGACCGACAAGTTCCGAATTCACGCCAGAAGAATTTGAGACGACGTTACTCGCCCCTCTGACTGACCAGTTTCAAGTCAATTCCTTCCTTCCTTGTAGTATCCGAAGCTGCCCCCTTTCTCAACCCTCATATCGCCGTGCTTGTGTAACAGCCGTGACGATGGAGTGCGCGAGTGCTTGTTTGCCCGCTACTCTCACCATGGCTTCATTGTGCAGTGCCCCGCGTACCTTTTGTCGCTCCACCGGAAGCCCAAGCCGTTGACATCGCTGGAACAGCTCTTCGCCGTGATTGGCAGGCACAAGCTCGTCCTTTCCCGCTTCCACAATGAAGATCCCGGGCGGCGTGTCTGGAAACCTCTTTGCTATCATGCCGAGGTTGGCCCAGGTATCCAGATGGTTTCGGAGAAATGGCCAAAGATATTGGTACGGGAGCCAGGTCTGTGGATATAACGCTTGAAGCATAGCTCGAACATTTGTGAATGGTGTTTCGAGTATGAGACCACCTATTGTTAGATTGTGAGGGAATTCGCCTTTGGCAGCTAGATTGGTTGCAAAGCCACAACCAATGCTCTGCCCCCAAAGAAGCACTGTTGGCTTTGTTTTGTCGCTTTTCTCCGACTTGCTCTCATGTACTCCAGCTATCCATCGCAGTGCTGCCTGTGAATCAAGGTCTATCCCTGGTTCTGAAGGCCGATCATGAGACGTCCAGAACCCTCGGTAACTCAGGCCAGCAATAGTATACTGGATTGACGGTTCACTCTCGTGAGCTCGACGCATTATCCAGGAAAGATCTGGCAGTCGGGGCGGTAGTGATGATGCGTTTCCTGGGGCTTTCGGTAAGTTACCATGAGATATACGATCAGTGAGAACGGCCAACCTTGAAAGTATAGGATATAAACAGGGGTCTTTGTCTTGGCCTTGACAAGACTTGGTTCAGATACTGAAGGTACATCTGCTACACACAAGGCAATCTCAGTACCATCCAGCGACTTGATTCTCTCTTCCCTCCACTTTAGACGCCCACAGTCACGGGAAACCTCATCAATGGTCATACTGCGGGCATTGGGCGGTAAAAATGGATTGTAGATAATGGTATTCTGGAACAAGACCATCATTGCACACTTCCAGCACCATAATCCCACGAATAGGCCAGTGAACAGCAGCGGCGGCACGAGAAAAGGCGCAACATGCAAGGGTCTCATGCAGCCTGGCGAAGGCCTCAAGAATGCAAGTCTCTCTGCGCTGGAGCGGATACGCGGCCTTGTTCCTACGCAAGCAGCTCGAAAGTGCGGGAATGCGACGGCGACAGCGCGCAAGGTCATTGCATCACATGGCATTTGTGGTTGACGACGGAAGAAAAAAACATCTGACAAGGGATATAGAAACGTGGGATGCTGTAGTTAGGCACAAGGGGTACAGGGTTTATGACATGTTCGCTTGTCACTGGATCTGAAGAGGATGCAAGTGTGTGGATTGGGGATGTGATAGTCGAAGAAGATGATGGAGGGACGGGTAATAGACTTGATGGTTGATGTCTTTATCAGCACATGTCTATGAGGTAGTAATACATGCAGGTATAAGACAGATGGGTCTTTCGTTTTTTCAAAATCTTCATCGATTTAATTGAGTCTTTTTATTGATATTTTTCAACCTCCAACGAGATATCAAAGCAATTGTCTGATCAATTGTCTTATGTGTTCCGTGGTGTGATTGCTGATATCATAGCGATACAGTTACAACGATCAACATTTCTGCCCCACCAAATTATCTTGTTTCAGCCACCTCAGGAACCAACTCTACCTAAACGGTCTATACTCTTTGTCTTTTACCGTGTATTAATTTCTCAGCTTTTAATCAGCAATTCTCTTCTTCACATTTTCCCATCAGCCTTCTTCCTTCACGTCGCGCCTAACCCCCACCACAAGTTCCCATCGCAAAAGTCGCTTACAAACTTGCATCTGCCCCGCTATCCATTACTCTAGTACCGACTTCAACATATACCTTGATACCTACATCATCGCCCACTTCGTCTTTTGTTTTGACAAAACCCCACCAAAGATAAACTCGCAACCATGCCTGCCTCCGAAAAAGACAACGACGTTCATGCCCACATCGAAATCCCCGAGGGTGATGATCAGCCATCTCCGCGCGCAGATGGCGACTCCAGCCCTGGCCTCAGGAACAGCAAGGGCTGGGACGGCAAGCTTCGTGTCCCAAAGTCGCTGTCCATGGCAAACCCTGAGGCTTTGACCGACTCCGAGTACTCTGACGAAGAGAATATTATGAAGGGGGAGAAGATTGACGCTGATGAGGGTATGTTCATTGTTTCGTAGGCAGCAATGAGATACTGACCAATACTCCCGTGCAGACCTTCTCGACGATGAAGACCCCGAGACTGACGAAATCATGTGTTCTCACTCCCGCATCGCCTCAATTTCCTCCCTGCGTCTCGAGCGCTTCAAGAATGTCTCGAGAATTTGCCTCCGCCAGAACAGTATCGAGCAGATCGACGGTCTTTCTGCCCTCGCCGAAACCCTCGAAGACCTTGACCTTTACGATAATCTCATCTCTCACATCCGCGGCTTGGACGAGCTGACAAACCTTACGAGTCTCGACTTGAGTTTCAACAAGATCAAGCATGTCAAGCATATCAACCATTTGACGAAACTCAAGGAATTATACCTTGTCGCCAACAAGATCAGTAAAATCGAGGGGCTCGAGGGACTCGACAAGTTGACGTCTCTTGAGCTCGGATCAAACCGTATTCGCGAAATCAAAAATCTTGATTCTCTGAAGGCGATCGAGGAGCTCTGGCTAGCAAAGAACAAAATCACTGACCTCACTGGTCTCGGTGGTATGCCTAATCTGCGCCTCCTCAGTATCCAGTCCAACCGTATAAGCGATCTATCACCACTCAAGGATGTTCCCACACTTGAGGAGCTTTACATCTCACACAATATGCTGGAGTCGCTGGAGGGTCTAGAGCACAACCCCAAACTGCATGTGCTGGACATTTCGAATAACAAGATCACCAGTATCAAGGGTCTCGAGTTGCTTTCGGAGCTGGAGGAGTTGTGGGCCAGCTACAACCTCATCGGCGACTACAAGGAGGTGGCCAAGTATCTCGCCGACAAGAAGAGCTTGACAACAGTATACTTTGAGGGGAATCCGTTGCAACTGCAAGAGCCGGTGGCATATAGGAACAGGATCCGGTTAACATTACCACAAGTCAAACAGATTGATGCCAGTAAGTTCACTCCTGGAGAGCGCACCAAAGCGTGGTTTGGCTAATTTGTCTTGTAGCTTTTGTGAGAACATAAGAATTCGATTTCGGAAGGCATCAACATAGAAAGCAAGGCGTTTAAGGAAGGAGTTTTGTCTATCTATACTCGAAGACGGTATCAACGGAGCATAGAAATACATGATTCGATCGAAGCCAGTTGACCTGATTTACTTGATTCACTTGCCAGACAGATTTTGTCATCGAGACGTTGAGCATTGAGTATCACATGACAGCTTTCACTGCTAACTCTATGTCTCGATGTCACAAATGAAGACATTGGTCAAAACGACGCACATCTTATACAGCATTGTGTGGAAGGGTTAACTGTCTTTTGTAATCTATGAGAGCGGTTCTACAAAATGCAGCCCATCGTCATTTAACGCCTGATATCCCAAAAAATAGCCATGTTCCTATGCTTCTTTCTTTTTACTCATCAAATGTCATATCATTGTTTAACCAAAGATCCAGAGCTTGTCACTGGGGAAATACTGCAAGAAGAGTCAGCATTGGCACTTGGATGTTTTTAGAAGCAAAGTGAGAACTTACGTTGGTGGGCTTGTTGAACTTGAGGTTGAGGTTCATCTTGGAGATGCGCTTCATGTCCTCCTCATCAATGCTCCAGTCGAAGCAGTCAAAGTTCTGCTCCATGTACTTGGGAGTGGTGCTCTTGGGGATGACAGCAAGACCCTGCTGAGTAGCCCATCGGAGAAGGACCTGGGCGGAAGTCTTGTTGTACTTGCTGCCGAGGCTGGTGAAAACCTCGTGCTGCATGAGAGGAGAGGCAGACTTGGCAATGTCCATGTCGAGCTCAATGAAGCCGGTAGGGCCGAAAGAAGAGTAGGCAGTCAGAGCAATACCCTCAGCCTTGGCGAGACTGACAAGTTCAGCCTGCTGGTGGTAGGGGTGAAGCTCAACCTGGAGGGTAGCAGGGCGGATCTTGGCGTACTTGAGCAAGTCGTAGATGGCCTGAGCCTGGAAGTTGGAGATACCAATGGACTTGGCGAGACCCTTCTCAACGAGGTTCTCCATGCCCTCCCAGGTCTCCTGGTTGGTGGCCTTGCTCCAGCGGATCTCAGTGCCGGCATCATCGTAGTGCCAGCCAGGGGGGTAGCGGACCTCGGGGTCGACGTACTCGAGGGCGACGGGGAAGTGGATGAGGAAAAGATCAAAGTAGTCGATCTGCCAGTCGGCGAGCTGGCGGCGGGTGATAGGCTCGACGTTCTCCTTGTCGTGGTAAGTCTGCCAGAGCTTGGAGACGATGAAGAGGTCCTCTCGCTTCACGATGCCCTCTTTGATGGCGCGGGCGACACCCTCACCACAAGCCTTCTCATTGCCGTAGTCTGTTGCGAAATCGTGTCAGTCAGATTCTGGATGGTCTTGGCTTGGCCAAGTTGGCTTGTCCGGGTAAAAGAGAGCTTCATGAAGCTCCCACCCCACATTGTAAAGCAGCTCCCCGTGTGGTGGAGGGGTAGTTTTGCAGGGGTATTGTGGCTGTTTTCTCGGGCAATTGGCAGGTGAATTGAGGGGCAATGAGCAGGGGTTGAGCTGGAGAGGAGGGGCAGACAGATTGTTTTGTAAGAGACAGATCGATCCGTGAGGTGACCAGACGGGTAGTGTTGATTGTGATTGTGATTATGCTCAATAGGGGAAAGACATACCGCAAGCACCATCGAGCAGACGGTAACCAGCCTTGATAGCGTTGTAGACAACCTCGGCGCAGTTGTCATCGACCTTCCAGAGGCCGAAGCCAATCTGGGGCATGTCGAAGCCGCTGTTAAGCTTGATGTTTGGAACGTTGACCATTGCCACGGTGTTTGATGAGGTTGTGTATGAAAGAAGAGATTGGTGATACAATAGAAGAATGGGGAAAGAAAGGAAGTAGGAATGGCAACACAGAGGAGGGGAGAGGAGTATTTATGTTGGTAGAGAGGGAAACGTATGTTGTCTGTCTGCTGTTCTAGAGTGTATGATACAAGTCCTCATGGCTGCAGCATGACAACAAAAGTAGTAGCTTATAGTAGGGATTAAATTGATAAAGACACTCCTTTTAAAATCCGAGGATGCGAAACTGCATTAGTTTTGATCTCCTTCTTGCCTCGCCGGTCATAGAATGTCACTCTGCATCATGGTTACTGTGTGGTATATCATGGGACTGACTTCTCTCCATGCATAGTACCATCCGGGGTGTGAAAGAGGTGTGTAGGCAATGCACTGGGTATAACTAACGGCGGCAAATCTCCAAGCTCCATCATGCGAGGCGAGGAATTGTCCGTCTGGCTTCTTTCTGCCTTGAAAGATAATGCCGCCTTTGGTGGGGCATTAGGGAATTCATCCGGCGGGTGGTGGGCATAGTCCCAGGATCTTGTCACTCTTGTTGTGTCTACAGAATTCATTTCTCTGGGCATGTATTTTGTACTGGCAAGATATGGAGAATTCTCATGGTTAAATAGAATTTGATTGCTTATCGTTGGCGTTGAGCTGGATAAAGTGTTGTGAACAGGGCGGCTCAACTAAGATTTACAGTAGCGCCATCATGGTCAACAGCCGGATTAAGCTATGGATGTTTATTACAGCAGACAAACAATTGATCAAGTTGGCCGAGGATCCGCGAGTAATAATATTAATAATAACTCATTGCTCGTCCGAGGAACCAATCTTGTCCAGGGTATATCACCCCGCAAAACCAAGCCACGCACCAAGACTGACCCCAGTTCAACATGTATGTATGTAAGAGGTGATGAAGCAAGTGACAAGAAGCAGAAAAAAAGAAGGGTACATCCCCTCGCAAGTCAGTAGGTAGGTAGGTACCTACTATATTGTTTCATGACGATGCAGGTCCCCCTTCCTTGTCTCAGAGCTGGCTGCGAATGACCTCTTTACTCATTCGTGCGTTTATTTGAGCTGCAGTGCCGCGACTAGAAGCAAAGATTGACAGCTTTGATGCTTGTCAAGTCAGTTTTACTCGCGCGGATACTTTTATAGTTGATGCATATACATACATGAGTTGCCTGAATACATGCCTAGGTTAGTAGGTACTGATACACTGAAGTTGAATCAAATGATCATTGCAATCTTCCAGTGACGTGGTAAATTGCCCCGGCTCGGCGTAATTCTGGATTCCTTATCCTAGGTAGTTAGTCCATGAAACTCTTGACGTTGTGGATTTTATGCGGATGAATACAAACAAATGTTGGTTCTTCAAGTCATGATGGATAAGAAAATGAGCCTCTCTGAGGGTCCTTCCCGTCGGTAAAAGACAGCAATTTAGCCTAAAGACTTGTGCCCCACGCCTTCCTCGCCTTGGCCAAAGTTAGTCGCCCATTAGCCTGTCCCTCGTTCCACAGAAACGGGTAAAATCTCATGGAGAAAAGCTCCACCAAAAAGATTACATACTCTGCAAACACACCCTGGCCCCTGGTCCATCAAGTTGGGTCCCATGATGAAGAAAGGAAAAAAGAAGAACTGACATGACATGGTCGATATGAAATCGTCTCGATGGCGTCTAATTCATTGTTGATCGACGAGTGTCCATCATCCAGCTTCGATTTTAATGCGACAAAGAAGACGCATCCAAGACTATTCAGTATTCTTAGTACCATGATTAACTCACCACCAATACACTCATTCGATCTAATCATGACAACGAAACTTTCAACTTTCAAAGAACCTTTCAAGCTGTCACACAGTCATCCTAACGACCATGGCACCAAGAGACCGAAATAGACCACCATGGACGTCAAAGACATCACCAGGTTGCCAGACAAAGAACCTCAAAAAGCACCACCACGAATCGCCTCCCCTCTTTGTCCTAGACGGTCCAAATCCAGATCGATCCTCTCACAATGCCGCCATCGAACACTACCCTAGAAGACAATATTCTCCTATTTTCCCAGTATGACTTATGTGAGGACTCGCGAGTTGAGCAAGGCCTAGACAGTTGTGTCTTGCGTCTTTGTTCTGCCTGACAAGCTTATTACCGTCCAACCGTCCACCTCCAATATCGCATGTTCCCTCTAGATCTCTATTTTCGACAACAATAACTCGACACAAATCGCCTAACATGAAAGGTCGTGATATTCAAATCCATGCTGTACAGCAGCCCGAGTCGGCAACAATACCAGTGTCCCAAGCCCAGAGGAACCAATGGGTCCGTCTTCATGAGCGAAACATGTTCGCTGTCAAGTCAGCTCTTCTCCGCGGAGATACCAGCGTTACCCTTTTTAATTGCAAGCGCCTTTCCAGCAGATCGTGGAACTTTTTTGCACTTGCCAATCAAGAAATCGACGAACTCCAAATCGAAGCTTATCCGCTTGTTCCCAGGCCCGTCCGTGACCCGGATCCAAACGGCGACCTAACATCAGATGCTCGAAAAGACATTGAGTCAAGAATTTGGTACGGTCTAAAGTTCAAATTCGTCAAAGTACTTGCCAAGGGAGGGCAAGGATATGTTTCATTGTGGGATATCGGCTTTGACGATGGCTCGACCAGGAAAGTGGTCATCAAGAAGGCTCTGGGGCCCTCATTCGAACCCGAAAAGGAAGTTGAATTCCACCTGCGATACAACCATGCGGAACACACAACTCAGGTTGTCAATCTACGCCAGGAAGCTCTAGCCATACAGGAAGAGATGTTGAAAAAGGACCCATCGTGCCGCCCACGGTTCAGAAGAGGAGATATCTGGGATGCCGAACGCATGGGATGCGCTGTCTTTGAGTATGCTCCCTATCGCGACGTATGGAAGTACATGCAGGCCATTGTTCCGGGGAAAAAGGAGTTCCCGAATCAAGTTCTTTGGGGGATAATGGAGTGTTGTAAGCTGTCTTGTCGAATTCATCGTCTCCTCCTGGCTGACTTGTATGTTTAGATGCCCTGGGACTTGCCACTGTTTCATATACACCGACTTTTGAAACGGGTAGTACGTTTGAACAGGAGTACAGAAGAGCCCAAGAACTGGATAAGGTGGAGGATCTTTTGGACCATGCCGAGACTGCATGGTATTCGACCCATGATATCCATCTGGATCTGGAAGCACTAAACGGTAAGTATTCCAATCCATTTCTCTGGTTTTATTCTAACTTTCACGAACTCAGTACTCATGGGTGAAGATCCGTCTCATGAATACCAGCCTGTTTTCAAGGTAACCCTGCTTGACTCCTGTTATTGACGCCAATATACTGACTAGGACTCAGTTGCATGATTTGGGGGCGTTTAGTGAGTGTATGCGCGCTCAATGGAGAACAACAAACGAAGCCAAGATTTGGGACCTACGGCATTATCCTAAGGACCACGCTGTGACGCCGGTATGTGCATTACATCTTGGGGTTCCCGGCATTACTAACAGGGCATCGCTAGGAACAAATAAGCAAAGAATGGGACGACCTTCCTATCCGATTGCCGCCAAAAGATGCTCGGAGACAATTTTGTGGTGATAATTTTGAGAAGGGGACCAAGTGTGCTGGGCGCTTTGGAACATGGACCAATGTCTTTCTCATTGCCAGAGTGGTGAGTTTTAATCTCTTCTCTTCGAAGTACCACATTTATCTAAATGCTTGCAGATGGAGTCCATGATTACCCGGCAGATTATGAGGTATCCCTTCAGGCCTGCACCTCATAAGAAGGCTGATGGTTCGGAGGGACCACAAACATATGGCTGGACGTTGCAGGAACAACAGTATGCTTGGGTCGACCCAGAGCTACGCGATCTCATCTGCATGTGTCTCTACGAGAACCCTGGCGATAGACCCAGCCCACTGGCTATACTGAGAGCCATCAATAAATGGAAGGACTCGGGGCACCATGATCCCACGGAGCTTGTTGAATGGTGGAAAGACGTTCGAGGTCCTCGGCCGGTAGCGCATCACGAGCCAAAGGCACCAAACGCAAACTTCAATGCCACTCAACAGGGCGTGATAGATCAGATGGGAGTTCTAGCATTGTATTCTGTCGGGCAGCCACGTCCAAGGAATCAACCTCCTGCTGTCATTCAGCCCGCTCAACCTGCTGTTGGGTGGAGGGCTCCGAACCAGCTCCAACTTCAAGGTCCTGTGCAAAGAACCCAAGGAGGCGCCAACCCTCGGCAGGTACCTCCCACGCGGCCGCAACAACCAGAGCGCCCGGCTAACCCTCACGTTCCTGCGAAGGTTGCTACGACACGCAACAAAAACAAGAGACCAGTAAATATCCAGGTACAATCAAAGAAACGTCCCTCAGCTGCCATTGAGTCAGGCGAAGCCATGGATATTGAGCGCGAGGAGGCGGCTTACCGATTTAGTGTCGATCCTGGCAACTTCGCTGTACCGATTGTCCCTTCTGCACAAGTTCAAAACAATGCCCAGCCTGGAGGCCCTTCTGGCAAGTCTATAATGAGCATCAGGCGCGCTACTCAGCACCCTGCCAGGCGTATCAGGTTCGAGGATCCTCTGAAACCCTCCAAAAAGTTCAAAGTTCACAAGAACCTCCTCTCACCAAAGATTCAAAAGATGGTTCGCAGACCAGGTGCAAAGAAGTCCGAGGCTCTTTATGCACTTGTCCGAGGGGTTACTTCGCATATGCCTGCGACTATTCAAAACCTCATGTCCCGAGTAACAGAGGTCGAGGCACGGCTCGACATTGGTGCTGTTCCTATTTATGCTTATCTGAAGTGAGGGCAAGTTTTAGAGGTCTATGGTTTATCAAAACCGGTTGTTATGCTTGGTTTATAGTTGTATTTTGAAGGATGGTGCAAAGTGTGTTTCCACGGGAGTTGTAGTTTTTGTTCATTTGTGTTGCCGTTGAATAGTGTTTTTTTGCTACATGTTATTGATATTTTAAGCAATATATTATAGAAAGTTTTGTTCCTGGGTATCACTGACTCCTCTCCTTCTCCTGTTTTCCTTGCCCTGAATACAGTTACATTCCAATTTCCACGCATAAATAATTAGTTAGCATAGCGACACTCACAGGTGCCGTTACTGGATTTTATATCACCCACGATACCTCCCTGGCTATCCACACACTCGGGCGATCCACCTCTGAACATCTTACGCTGAACAATCTCGACATTGCCTGGCCATTCGGCAAAATTGTCACCATCAGACCCATCAACATCGTCACTATTTCTTTGCGTCCAAAGTGTAGCTTCAAAGAGCGTGTCGTCGAACGTACACTTGGCAGCAACGTTACTCGACGAGAGCATGTCGTCTGGGACGACTGTCTTGGTCATTGAGAAGGAGAACTGTAATCGTTCTTGCGATGTGTTCTCGTCTAGACGCTTGAGAGTCAGGTTTGAGAAAGACGGGGCAAAGGGGTTCGCGGTGGAAGAGATGTTGTACGAGCTATCGTCGTCGTTGGACGTGATTATCCAAAAGAATGTCGCCGAAGAACCTTGGGTATAAGGATAGCAACGCCATGTTGATGGGTTGGAGGTACAATCTGTAGATGTGGTTTGGAGATCTGCTCTGAAGGCATAAGATCCAGCTGGGAATTTAGCTGTTGGTTCTGGAGTTGAGGATTGCTGTGGTATATCCTTGCTGCTGTTGTCCGTGTGTCAGTCTCCATCCATCTCATACATCTCGACTATAACTTACGCATTATCCAAACCTATCGATAATCCAACACCCAAAGCAATCGCAACAATGGCAGCACCCACCATGAAAATGGCCAACAAGCAACATCCCCTCCTCTTATCCACGCCGCAAAACCTCCGCTCCCTAAAACTGCCACTGTCTGTCATGTCGGGCTCTATGAACTTGCCCTTGGTCTCGTGGTAGCCATAGCTATAGCTCGGCGGAGAGTAATGCGCCGGGGGTGGAGCGCGGTAGGATCTTGCCGGTGGGAGATAGGCTGGCGGCGGGATTCCATGATTGCGAATAGCGCGACGGGGAGATTTCCTGGGGATGCGTAGGGGAGCTGGAGGAGTGGCAGGGCTGGGAGGTGAGGGTGTAGAAGCGATTTCATTTTCGTCAATGGAGGGAAGATGGGGACGGGAGATGGAGGTGAAAGATGATGCTCTGTGGGTGTGACCTCTGATCATCTTGGGAAGATTCACTTATGTGATAGTAATTCTGAATAGGTGGTTCGGTCAAGTGTCGTTGCCGTCAAGTCGATGATGCTGATAGAGATCTTGACTAACTCAATAGTAGACCATAGACAAAGATCAATCAAAGGAAGAAGACAGTATAATCGAGAGATAAAAGACTCAATAGTCAGGCTGTGAGTATGCGTCCTCGGACCGGGATAGAGGCAACCTTGATATATTCAGCTCAGCCTGGTGCAACAATCTTGCAGTTCAGGCGTATATTCTGTCGATGGTGGGAATACGATGCATTTAGTTGTCTCTCAATCAAGAGGAAATTCGTCCAGTTTTCAATTCGTAAAAATAAAAGATAACTAACAAACAGACATAATCAATGATGTTATCGCTTTAAATCATCCCTCCTCCTCCTTCGGAACAAACTATCGATTTCAGCTTTTGATCTGCCCTTTACCCTGTATTTTTTTTCGCCTCCCCCCCCTCCGACCGTTATAACTACTAGATAAAAGGCAACTAAAAAGCCGTTCAGAAATGCAATTAACAATTCAAGACCCGCCCGCGCGGGATCATGGTTATCCGAAGGGGGGGCGTTGTTTTACTTTAGCCTCCCGCTAACAGTGACCTCGTGATTGGGGATGTGCCTGAAAATGTGGCGTTGAGCTGCGAAGCTTGGCTTGCGAAATATTGGTTGGGCCAAGGGAAAGAGGTAAAGCTTGAGGGGGATCTGCATATTGGATCTGGAATTCCTTTGTAGTCAGGGTCGGTCGATATTGTGACTTTAGAATGTTATGTATATGCAACTATCGTCTTATTGAACCCTTGGATTCTATCCCTCTCTTTACTTTACCCTTCTACCAATATTCCTCTCTTACTGTGATAGATCGTCTGTGTAGATCCCTGATGCTCTCAAGTATACAACAACTGTTACTGGTTTACTCCATGCTGAACAAAACTCTCATCAGCTGCAGTTTGGGTATTTCTCTTCCACGTCACACCGTATCAACCACCCTTCATCTACTCCTGCACCTCTGCTGCCTTCTCAGCATATGTAGGAGCCTCCAAAACCTCACCCTTGTCAGTCCAAACCGCCGATAACTCTGTCTCAATCTCGTCTCGGCGTTTCTTCCACTCTTCGACTTGCGCCAGTCGCTCGCGTAGTTCCTGCAACTCTTTCTCGACCTGCATCTTCTCACGCTCGGTGCCAATTCGCTCAAATTCCCATTCATCTCCTCGGTCACCCATACCAAGGACCAAGTTATATTCGTGGTACTTCTTGAGAGATGCTCGAGTTGAGATAGTAATAAGTGCTGTGTGTATTAGTTGAATGTTATCATAACCATAAACAGAGCTGAGACTTACTGATGCCCCTCTCCTTGCACGTCTCGTACAGCAATCCCTCGACATCACTCGACACGGCGCTTGTACCTTCATCCACGATAGCATACTGAGGCTCGTGGTAGAGTAGGCGAGCGAAGCCCATGCGCTGCTTCTCGCCTCCACTAAGAATATCCTTCCACTCTTTTCGGGTATCCCATCCACCCTCTCGGTCAGGTAGGTACCCCAGTCGCGCAGCTTCAAGAACTTTAATAAGATCATCTTCGGATTTGCGCTTCTCCTTCATATCAACATGGCCATCAGGGTAGATGACTTGGTCACGTAGGGTTCCTGGGCTCAAGTACGGTCGCTGAGGAAGGAACATGACGCCATCTTGGCCGATATCCTTCGGGCGACTGACCAATCCTCGGTAGACCGGCCACAAGCCAGCGAGGATTCTTGAAATTGCGGTTTTACCCACTCCATTTGGTCCAGAAATCTGGATGCTGTCAGAACACATACGGGTCGCGATGCAGATAGACTTACAAGTAGATGTTCACCCCTTCGCACAATGATAGATAATGACTCAAGCAACTCCTCTCCTCCCTGTGGCCACAGACCAGGTGCGACAACTGGCACATGCTCGAATCGAACGCCGTCAAATCCCTTCTGAATAGTTCCTGAAACATCGGACAGAGAATATAGTTCGCTCTGTCCAGCTCGAACCTGGTAAGCATCGGCGTTTACCCGGTGTAGGGTCGAGATGAGGGTGTAGACGCGGCTGGTATATCCTGCCAGTTCTGACAAATCTTTGATCGAGTACATCATACGGCCACCTGCATCTGCGAGTGAAAGCATAAGTCTCTTGTTTGTGATAAACTCCTTCATGCGGTTACGTTCTCGTCCTCCCCGTACAGCATTCTCAATCATCTCAGCCCGGCCTCCGACACCACCCCACGCCGGCAGGAAGACAGGTAGCGATGCCAGCAAGTAGCCATAAGCACTCCAACTGTATTTGAGGATGAAATCTTCCAGAATATTGTAACGGATCTTGAGCATGTAAATGCCTTCCATCCAAGTCTTTAGCGACTTAAACTCGCGGTTCAAAAAGGTCTTTTCAGTCTCAGCGCCACCATAAAATGCGACTTCCTCAGCGTTGGCAATCAGACGGGCATGCAAACTTCGGAAATCACCCTCTTTTCGACCCTCGACAGCCTTTAGTTTTCCAAACGGTGGTGAAAGCCGTCGCAGAATGCTAGCAGTCAGGAAATAATTGCTCATAAGACCAGTGATGGCGAGAGGACCCAAGGACCTGTAAAGCTGGTAGTTGAATACACACAAGTCGACAAAAGGTTTGCCGAGTGATGAATAGATGTTGGCTGCCGCAGCACAGAATAGCGTCAGATCTTGGGTGATAAACTGGTCGGCACTTTGACCGACACCTCCATCCAGATTGGAAAGCTTGTAATAGTTAAGATTGTCGTTGAGGTAGAGGTCATGGATATATCGCGTCAGTCGCGTCCGGAAGGCGATGGAGACCTTTGATTCAAGGAACTTGATCGTGGCGTTTGTGTATGAGGCAAAGCCTCCAATTCCGCACCACTAGGATGTGTAAGTCTCTAATACTCATATGTTGTTATAAGTCGATCACTTACCTTGAGTATGCCCCATAAGAACGCTCTCCCGTTGCCAGCAACTAAATCGCGTACAATCTCACCATCTAGGCGAGCAACAACCAATGAAAGGTATGTTCTCAGCATCAGGAATGCACCGTGACTAACCAGTAAGCCGGCTTCTTTGCTGGACCACCGTGGGATCATGATGCTCATCAAGCTCAGGAACTGATTCAGAAAAGCAATATTAAGACCGGGCTTTGTTTGCGCTGCCGGTACAGTGCCCTCCCGCAGGCCAGATACACGGGGAGGGTTTAGAAATAAGCGGCGATGCGCATCGAAAGTGAGAGGCTTGGTGGTGTTGATTACCACTTTCGATGTGCTGTCTTTATATGGGACATAGATGGTTCGCGATCCGTCCTTGTTGTGAAGCCATGAGTTTGTGCGCACGAGTTTTCGACCTTGCTCTCGCTCATGTCGTCGGTTCTTCCACCATCGACGCCCTCCAACTCCACCAAGGATGATTGAGATAGCAAGGGCCAACGTCGCGAGTAGACGGGTTGTGCGAGTTGTCCCGCGCAATCTTGTCTTGATCTTGCCGGTCCATTTGTCGAGAAAGGCGGCTAACTGCTCCTCGGCAGCAGTATGCCGGAGCGTTGATTGTCCAGCCATAGTATCGGGCGCAGGCTTTGTGATGACGCTGAATGTTGTATACAGTACTATGGTATTTGGAGTAGCTTCCCCACAACAACAATAACGACCGAGTCTCTGGAGAGGCTCAGGACGCTTGCTTTACTTGTCCATTAGCAAAGTGTGGTATGTATGATGTGAAGTTGGTAATATGGAAAATGTGTGGTAGTTAGGTAGTCTAGATCCTTCTAAGACAAAATGTGGTTGAGGTTGTCCTTTGTCGAGATGGTCATGAGCATGTGAAATACGGGTACCCGAGGCAAGTGGCACATGGGATCGGCCTGCGCCTGCCTTCTGTTGCGACTTTCCTTAATTCACCTCACCTAAGCTGCAGCCGACGGATGCGGCGAGCGGGAATGACGACAATGTGTCCAATCACATGATTAAAGAAAAGCTGGGGAAATGGGGAAGGCAGTTG
The DNA here is from genome assembly GCF_019609905.1 of Fusarium poae. Lineage (NCBI taxonomy): Eukaryota > Fungi > Ascomycota > Sordariomycetes > Hypocreales > Nectriaceae > Fusarium > Fusarium poae. The sequence continues at coordinate 5,048,420 of NC_058399.1, forward strand.
GCTATGGTTAATTGATGGAGTCAGCATATCATTGGTTCGGTTGAGGTTGTAAGTGGATATCACCTACCCTGTATATGATGATGAATCTATCAACAAATCTTGATATTGACTCGCATCTCTTGATCAGGTGCATTTTATATTGTCGTAAGTTTAGTTTATTATTTCTTCATCTTCCCAATTCACCTCTACTAGACGTTCATATTGTGATGGCTTCCACTGATTACCAGTGCAATGATTACTGTGGAGGATATTTACAGAGCAACATGTGTCACCACTGTCCGAGATTGTATACGAGATTGTGTACGAGAATCGTAAATCGGGAAGAGATGGTGGAACCATCATGTATCTGCTGTTAGAAGCCTAATTTAAGAACAAAAATCGAATATTTGTCTGCAGTTTCACGCATCCATAATGAAAGACGTTATTGGGTAGCAAAGTATTAAAAAATGACACGACTCAGCATCGACACGCTAATCAAAGGGGTCAGCTCACCATTTGGAGTTCTTACAGGCTTTGGAGTCAACCGATGACACTTCTCCCTAGACTCACTTGTTAAGAGAGTCGGCCTCACCTGGAGAACAAGGTGACGGTGTGATTGCTATAGATACATGCTCAAGAAGGGTAAGCTGATAGCTCTCTAAGAGTGAATAATTAATTTATTACGGCAAACGAGATCGATATGATGATGATATCCTAGGTCAAACAGAAACACCAACTGCAAGGTCTCTCTAACCGGACCGCAGCGACAGCGGGTATGCAGGTCTCTTAAGTGGTCGAGTCTGAAGGTCCCACGATGCATGGAGACATCACTGATCCGGGCGCCAACGGGGCCAATCATGCTATTAGAGCAAGGGTAGTGGTCCCGGTCCGACAGGGATAAGGGCTCTTTCCGTGTCTCAGTATTGAAAGAGAAGATGGAATTTGAATTGGGACTGGAACTGGAGCTGGAGCTGGTGAAATGAATGACCCCAACAAGGGATTTGAGAGTAAATCTGATGATTGGTACGGAGGAAAATGTTGTCGACAATGCACGTGAAGGAACTCGTATGGAAGGTTTGGAAGCTAAGGGACTGGCGACTCAGGTAAAGCTACATACCTGCTACCTGCATCTGCTGAATCAATGGAGGATGGAGGAGCATGGGCCAAGGAGTAGTATCTCTTGTCAAACTCAACGACATCCAGTACATACATAGTTCAAACCTGGCAACCAGGGTATTCATCATGACAACAAGATACGACAGAGAATATAGCTAGGTACCGTACCTGTTAACAAATACCTACATTCAGGTTGCATGACATGAGGAAACATCGAAAGAGCGTGCATCTCATCCCGTACGTCAGTGGTCATGTAGCAGTAGCACACGGATGTGAGTGACATGGTGGCAGCCTCAAATCCAAGACCAAGGAAGAAGCTTGAAAAAGCTGGGGTGAGAGCTTGGGCCCTTGGCAACAAGAGAGAAAACCAGAACGACTGACTGACTGACTGAGTGATGACTGGCAACTCAACTCTCGTTTGTTTATCGTTACAGACCCGAAATTAAACTCCCCTCTTCTGCAGATATGGGCATCATGTTAAAAGGAGAGACCCTCTCCTCAGCGCTCTGCTGAAAGATCGCGGGCATGGATGGTATGTATTAGAGCAGAACGGATACATACCCATCCCTTGTTGGTGTACTAAGGTGGGCATCAGTGCTACCAGCATCTGGTGATGGCAGCCCGACCAAGTGGCTTTCTGATTGACCGAAACTTTCCAGTACCACTATGAAAGCTAGAGATATGCAGCTTATAATGATTGCAGTAATTGCAATTTATCGAGACTGCATGTAATCAATCAAAATAATTGCTTTTTATGTTCTGATGATCCGACTTCTTGCATAGGAATACTTCCAACCGACAAAAAGTGTAATGAATGTAGGTACATGTGCAGAGCCAGGACAGGGGTTCTTAGGCGCCGCACCAAGCCATGGGCGGACCTAAACCAGCCATAAGACAGGGTGGTTAAGATGAGCTTGGCGGACACCATTATTAGCGGAGATGAGAGACAAGGGATGGTCTTTTTGACTATCAAAAGATACCAAAGGTTAATCAAGTGACACTGTACAGCACCCCGATGATACCCAACCAACAGACAGTGTTATTTGTGTCTCTCTCAACAGTGTACGATAGTACTTTTTCATGATGGATGCTCCCGGAGGGTTAATCTCAAGCCCAACTCCACTCACACCTCCCTCTACCACCCACCCCAGTCAAGCCCAGTCGAGCCCCATCCTGCTCGACGTCTCTCAGTCTATCCTTTGGCCTCTCACAGGCTCACAGTCTCCCACTGTCCCTAGCGACCCTGCTGCTCACTGTTTCTAGCGGATGCACCCCCGGGCTAGGCTTCCCTTCCAGCACGTCTCCCACTGTCGCTGCACCAGCACCCTCACACACTGCATCGCGTCCAGTCCAGTCCCGTCCAGCCCTTCCAAATCGAAAATCGGCCTTGACTTTTACCTCTCTCATCCTCATCTGCATCTATCTAATAAACAACACCCCAGGGAGAGCGAGCGAAAGAGAAGCCCCCTGGCCTGCTCTGTTTTCCTAATCTCTCCTCTTCGAGCCAAGACCAAGTTCATCTCTTAAAGGCAATCATTTCGCTTGCGCGCCAGGTCTTTTTCAGCCTCCGATCCGCCCGCCTTACCTCTCTCTGGTCCCCGTCACCCGTCGCCAGCTGGTCCTCCGTCTTTTCTCATTCTCACTGAGCTCCATCTCCCGAACAACGCAATCCCCGATCAGGTTTCCTGTTGACGGCATCTGTCTCGAGGATTGAGACGAATCGTCCATCCATTCATTCATTTTCGTGACCGTTTTTGCTCGGTTCTACAGTTTCGATTCTTGTACGATTCTTGATCCAGGCCGACGTCTAGCCTCCCCTGCCTTGGCCCAAACGCGCCTTAATTTCCCACCGCTCGCCCTTTTACTTTCTGCGCCGACAAAACTTCATCAACTGTTTGTACTTTGCCATATCCATTGGCTTCGTTTCTTGTCACGCTCTAGGCCTTGATAGGCCCTATTTGAAGAGTTAGGGTGATATATCAGCCGGATTTGTTTGTTTGCGGTCAACGACGTGAGTACCTACCGCTCCTTTAATATGCACAAGATCTTGTGCGATGGTCTGGACAGTATGGCAATGCCAAGGTTCAACTGGCAAGCTCCATTGCAGATGTACTCTTTTTCTGGAACCAACTTTTGTATCAGCGCAGGAGTCTGGTGTCAGCGCCCCTGATACATTGTTGCCTTGCCAGAACTATCACTTTCACGATTGCTTCTTGTTTCTCAGTTCCCCAAAGACAGTAGCTGACCGATATTTAGATTCAAGATACAAAAGCAAAAATGTCAACCACAAACGACGAGATTCAACCTCAGGCAACCTCAGCCGATGCTGAGATGTCGAACAGGGGTCAGTCATCTCGAGAGGAGGGAACAAGCTCCAAAAAGGGTCGCGGCCTCCTCAAGGTTCCTTCGAGATCATCGTCACAGCGGAACTCATCGTCACCAACATCGACAGGGTTGAGTGGGGCGACAGTCAGCGATTCCCGGAACAGTATCGGAAGCCGATCGAAGGAGTCCAAAGGAAGTCTTCGGGCGCGACGACGGAATGGAAGCACCTCAAGCAACCGGACCGGAGGTGAAACTGAACCCACAAACACTGCCGCGAACTCTCAGCAAAACTCTCCCCTCGCTCCCCCTCAAAAGAAGAAGCGCGGTGGTCTTTTCGCCTTTCTGGGATGCTGCGGTACTCCCGAAGGTCCAGCTGGCAACGAGGAAACCAACGAAAACGTACACAAGCTCGACGTCCTACCTCAGCGCCCGACATCCGCAAGGTCGCGAACCAATACTCCCCAGGAGCAACCCAGACCAGTTGTTGAGAGAGAGTCTCAAGTCACTGTTCCTGGCCCGGAGCCCAAGGATGAGGCTACTTCATCAGGCCACGCCCACGACGAAATCACAACCACAGAGCGAGAAAACCGGGAATCGAAACAATCGGTTCCCCCTTCTGTCACGGTGGAGCCTCCCAAGCCTACCCCCACAGAAGATGAGCCTCAGGTGACAGACAAGACGCCCAACAGCGGTGACGTGGATATGCGAGATGCTGCCACCGAGGAGCTAGAAGAAGAGGCCCCTGTAGCCCCTGCAGTCGAAGATCCAACCCAAAGGACGATACCGCCTCCCCCACCCCCGGCTGTCGTGGCACCCAGCCAATTCACAGATGCCGGCCCATCAGCGCCTGAGCCGCAAAAGTGGTTGCTGCCCCCGATTGCACCAGAGCATAAGGGCAGGAAATGTCTGGTTCTCGATTTGGATGAGACTCTGGTTCACAGTTCCTTCAAGGTAAGTTTTGTCATCGACATGGATATTGTGGATACGCGCTAATTACTGCCATAGATCCTTCACCAAGCCGACTTTACGATTCCTGTTGAGATCGAGGGTAACTACCACAATGTGTATGTGATCAAGCGACCAGGCGTCGACGAGTTCATGAAGCGAGTTGGTGAGCTCTATGAAGTTGTAGTCTTTACAGCTTCCGTCTCCAAGGTGAGTTTTGCTTGAATATTTTGTCGACTAGGAAACTGACAATATGTAGTATGGAGATCCGCTATTGGACCAGCTTGATATCCACAAGGTTGTCCACCATAGACTCTTCCGCGAGAGTTGCTACAACCACCAAGGAAATTACGTCAAGGACTTGTCCCAAGTTGGCCGAGACCTGAAGGATACCATCATTATCGATAACTCGCCCACCTCGTACATCTTCCACCCACAGCATGCCGTGCCCATCAGCAGTTGGTTCTCTGATGCCCACGACAACGAGCTACTAGATCTCATACCCGTCCTCGAAGATTTGGCAGGACCTAATGTCGCCGACGTCAGCCTTGTTCTCGACGTCACACTCTGAAGCATGACCGTTTCTTAACAACATTTTTTACTTTGTCAAACATTTTTCCACGATTCGAACTACAACCGTTGATCTGCAGAGTTGCCATCATAGCGGAAGGCGTTTGGTTGAGAGCTTTCGTTTCCTGGTGTAGATGTACTATTGTCTAATCATACATAATTGAGCGGTCGAAACGGAACGAAATGAAACGAACCTCGCCAACACGCTTATACTTCCTTTACAAAGATACCTAGCGGCCTTTAGCACGGAGGCTTTTTACAGCAGGCATTGCCATTACATCTCACAAGATTCGGAGCGAAAAAAGGTGGATCAGCATCAGGAGAGGCACGGAACATACCCGGGTTCTTTATCTCCAGAGACGATGAGGCGTGATGTTGAGTGTGCAGTACAGGCTGGGCTGAAGAAACAGAGATAGGGCCTGTTGAGAGGCATTTTGGGAACGTTTGATACCATCTCATCCCATGGGGATGAAGAAAAGAGCTGGAGGAGGACTCGCCAAGTGCATGGATGATGCGCCATCGATGCGCGAATGTTTTTTTGTTGTCTTGATTCCCTTTGTCTTACGGTTTCTTGTGTTTGATACTGCTACTACTGCTTCTTCTCTCTTCTTCCTCATTGTTGTTTCATCTTTTTTTGAGTATACACCACCCCTGATACATTCATGCCGAGTCTGCGAGCAGCCTCGGAAGCGAGCACGAGAGCATTTGTTGTTGATGTCCAATCCGCCTGACTTTGTCGATGGGATCAACAGGTGTAGAGGCTACAGCGATCTCTCCCAATACATAGTCTCATTAAATTGTAAAATTTCTTTTAAAGAATTAATGGGCTTGAATGAATTAATCACAAGTTTCCTTTTTTGGGGGTGAATAGACTGGACTACCTACTTGAATTGGTGAACTGTTGCACTACAGTAACGAATGTGGAGCTATTACTTACCTATTGTGGGGAGCTGTATCTTGGTGGAAGTCCCTTGGAGTTGTAGAGCTCCAAGACGCCACCGGAAAATTATAGCACCGCCTCCCTTCTTTTTGGTGAATGTGGCCTCAACTCCCTAACTGGTCTGGTCCCCCATTTTACGGGGGGGAGTAGCACAACCACCCAAACCATTAATTTAGACCCCATCTCTCGTCTGGATCTTTGGTTTCCATCAACGTTTATTATCTATTCCTTCCTTTCTTTTCTCCATTTCGCGCTCTCTAAGAATCCTGCTGTGATTCTTTTGTCAAATCTCCTTCTCCGGGTTTAATTCTTCAACAATGGTACGTCTCAACCTTTGTATCGAGAGCAATTGGCGATGCAAGCCGTGGAGCTAGTGTCGCATTGCGACTGAGCTCTACTTCTCTTCTCTTAAGCTCAGATCGATATGAAGCTTGTTATATATGATCGACATGAATTCGCTAACATGTTGTTCCTCTATAGTCTTCTCCTCGTCCTTCTTCCCCCGTCAACGGCGGCGCTGCTGCCAGCGGTGCCAACATCGGCCGACCCTCATCCCCTGCTATCCCTGGTGGTCCCCGTACTGCCATCCGACGACGCGCTGCCGCCGACCAGAAGGAGAAGATTGCCAATGCTCGACCAAGCAGCACTCGCGCCGCTGGCGCCGGTGGTTCCAGCAGCACCATGCTGCGTACGTTGTACCATCTAATACCGAGCTTGAAGTTCATACTAATACCCCCTTTACAGGACTTTACACCGATGAGTCGCCCGGTCTCAAGGTCGACCCCGTCGTTGTCCTTGTTCTCTCTCTTGTCTTCATTTTCAGCGTTGTTGCTCTTCACAGTACGCTTTCCCCCATCCTTTGTTACGAAGATGTGTCCTCCAAACCGTGTTTCTAACTCTATTTCTAGTTATCGCCAAGATCACCCGAAAGTTCTCCAGCTAAACGGTTGCGAAAAAACCATCAAATCTCACGACGAAGCTCGGAGAGAAAGGGAAATGATGATATCTTGGGGATGCTGCTATTTCTTGTTATAACCATGAATGTGGCTGGCGTAGGGCCTCTTTTCCACACATGAAGTTATGTGATGTGAACAACGCGCCACCACCCGCCGACTGGGAGAAGGGTTAGGTTAATACGGCCACACCGGGAATTTTGTTTGTTTGGAATTGCGGTTTATGAGGGGAGCCTTTGTATTATATCTCGGGAAAAGAAGGGTCCAAACCGACAATCTGGACTTTGATTGCTTTGACGCACGAATATGGAATCTCTGTCGACTGCGAATGTGACATGCAAGTGATCAAAGCAAAACAAAGAGTCCATTTCCACAAGTTACGTTGTTGTCCTGTACTCCATCCACGTAGGAACCCAGGCCGTTCAATTCTCACCAACACTCGATTCTCTGTTCCTCCCTTGCCAGGCTCGCACTCATACGTACGTGTCTTGTCCATACCCCTTGAGCAAACCTGGAAAGGAGTCAACATACAAAATGCCCTTGTGTCCCATGTACCATGTGTCAACATGCCTTTACTCAGTCGGGTACCCAATATTCTTCTCTTGGGTAGACCTAGCCCAAGCATCAAGAAAGGAGCTTGTACAAGATAAGCCCTGGCTTGTGTCCGACATACACCCCTGGCGGAACCTGTCAGGATTAGGGGGCGAAAGAGGGCAAGTCTGCATTTCCATTAACACGACGCATCTCATTGTGCATCTGTCGGAGCTCCATTGTTTGCTGGTTGGAGACATCCCCAAGTTGGCAAGTGATGGCAGTCAGTCGCTTAATGCCTTCGTTGGCCTGAGTAATACCGTCACTGACGGTAGTGAAACCACTCTCCTGGATTTGAAGGGATCGCTGCAAGAGTTGAATGATGATGTCTAGTTTGTGATTATGAGCCCGGGCTTCCTGCAAAAGTTGAGCCTGGCAATCGGGATCCACAAGCCGAGGGACGGTAGGAGTCACTATAGCGTCATGTGGAAGACGCTGGGGGTTGGCCCTGGTAGTTGTCTGCCCAAAACTCAGAGAGCCTGGGCCGGCTTGAGGAGCAGCAGTTTGAGGAGCAGCAGTTTGGGGAGCAGCAGTTTGGGGAGCAGCGCGTCCTTCAATGGCCTGCTTGAACTGCGCAACAAGTTGATTCCAGTTGTTGACCTTTTGTTTTGAAAGTATTATTAATAATGGCAAGACGTTCAATAAATGTGATATGGCTTACTGTTTGGCCGTTGTAGACAAGAACGGCGGCCTCTTGAAGGCGCTGTCCAGGTGCAATAGCAGGAGCAGGAACCTGAGAAGCCATACCGTTAGTATTAATGCATTCTGTATAAAGGATAAGGACTCAAGTGTACTTTATCACAGCGACGCCTAGACAGAGCACAAGCGTAACAATTGGAAGCCAGTGGCGCTGGCGATGAATATTAGCAAAAGGTTCACCTTTATATGCACAGAAGGTAGACAAACAATCTTGAGAACAGCAAAGGAATCCCGGTCCCTGTTCGACCATCTTGACAAGGCATATAAGGCAAGGATCCTTACGAGGAGTACCTTTGACAGGGGCCCGACGGGCCCTTTTCTTAGGGAGAGATTTGTCGTTATCGTCGACCTCATCTTCGTCGGACTTGTCGTTCAAGCCGCTCTCTCCAGATCCGCTTTCATCCGACATGCTTCCCGGGATGTAATCACTCTGGGAATGTTGAGGAAGGGCGACGTGGATGGTGCTAAACTCCTAATACTTATGTTAGTCTTGTAGGGAAGCCTTGAAGGGAATATATTGTGTAATCTAACTCACAGAACTGCTGCGCGTCGAAGGCATTTGATTCCTAGAATGAAAACGGCGATCCATTATGAAAGCTCTAGGAACATATGTCCTAAGACGATCAAATGGTAATACGCAGTTTGGGGTGCTGGATGCTTGTCCTTGTCTACTGGGTTGATGGCGAGGATAATGTGAAGGAGGACAGTTCCTTCACAAAAGGTAAAAGTGAAGGAGAAGGAATTTATGACCTGCAGAGGGGTAGGCGATAATAATTTACTTACTACTTGGTCAAATATTTAGCAGTGCTGGAGTGTGAATGAAGTTGCCTGGTTCCACCATATGTATCAATTCTTTACTTTGCCGCCTGATAATACCTGTCAAGTAGAAGAAAAATTAGCTCAGTAGTTAATAACGTAGACGTATCTAGAATAACACCTTGAATTTTCTATCTATTCAATATTACGGCATTTCACTTGAACATATCTGAGCTGATAGTTTAAGCCGTATGTAGAAATAATAGACTGCGATTTTGATCATGGCACTGAACAGAGAAGAATGATTGCTTAGGTTAGTGAGAAGTCTCTGTGAATTTACCTTCTATCTGTTAATCTAAACTTAGTGATGCCTAGACGGGAGTACTCTAGTATCGGTGTAGTAAAGATTTGACTGGACCAACGTTCTCTTGAACCTCCTGAGTCTGAGCCTCTACATATTCTCCAACCCACGCTGGAAACCTTTAACAACAGACATCAAATTTTCGTTCTTGGCTACCATAGCATTTACCATCATAGTCTGCTGCTTGACCAAGGCACTAATCATGGCCTTCTGTTGCATCACGACAACCTCCAAATTGTTGGCCACGCCTTGAGGGACAGCATCAAGCTTGGTTTCCTCAGAGGGGAAAACTTCGACAATCTTGGTTGCATTTTCGAAAGGTACCTTGAAAGTGATAGCGGACACTGCCCGTTCCGAAGCAGGTATGAGAGGGCGCCCAGCCAACATGTTTGGAGCTGAGGACGATGCCTCGGCCTTCACAACAATCTTAGCCTTCTCAACCGCATCATCCCACTGGCTGATCTATTCTCAAGTCAGTCAAACACCGAAGCTATGTGATGTGTTTGGGATACTCACTGAGTGTCCGTAGAAAAAATGTTCCACAGCTGCCTTAATAAGTTGGTGTGAAGCCTCGGCCTTGGCCTTGGAGAGGGGCTTCTGAGGACATTTTGTTAGCTAATAACGAAACAGAGAAAACGATGATACTTACGCATCTGTGCTCCTGGCTCTTGCACTGAAAGCAGTCGTGCTCGCCTTGATGAGTCGACGCCTGCTCATCAGACATTTGTCGAGGGTATTGACCACGAAGGATCATCTGGATCTCGCATTTACGACATGGGTTCGAAAAAGTACAAGGAGGCTTGTCTGTTGCGCCATGACTGCTTGGGGGGTCACCAGCGTTGGTGGGAGTAATCGGTATCTGCATACTTCAGAATAGTTGAGAAGAAACGATGGCGAATATGTTTTGGGAGGAGAGATGGAGTTGGTGAACGGATGGTTCAAGTCGGGATATGTTGGGCTAAGTAGGAATGTGTAGCTGCACTTCAACTAGATAGATAGGCAGATAGAAAGACGGGAAGAGGCTTCCGTCTTATATGCACGTTGGCACTATGCTTGTGATGGCAGACAAGTGATCATTCGCGTATCGGATTTGGCTGCGGCTGCAGCTTGCCGCCTATATGACCCTTGCGTATCAAACGATAGAAATCATGTATTACTGTATAATATGGGTATCCTAGCACTTGCATTTGGCTATAGTGAAATCATATGGTCTACCACCTTAGATCCCCGACGGGCCTGATGCGTCACCTCTATTCATCTTCAGACTCTCCTCCATTGCTCTTCTTAGTTCCTCGTCGTCATCGTCATCTGTGTTTGTTGAGGACTTGCCCTTGCTCATCTTCTTTCTGTACTCTTCTTCTGCCAGGCTCTGTTTTTTGACGTACTCCATCACAATATCTTCTTCTGTTTGCTGACTGCTTTCCTTTTCCATGGCTTCTTTTGACGCTGCTATCGCACGCTCAAACTCGTCATCGTTTACATCTCTAGGCGGTAGTGGTGGCGGTGATTGCCTCTTAGAGGCTTCAATGGCTTGCTGCAGCTCTTTGTCGTCATCGTTGCCGAATGATGTATGTGACTGAGCTGCAGCGTCCGTCCCACTGAGCTCTGGCATTTCAGAATACTGAGGCAGAGATACATCGTTTCCCAGGCTCTGCTGAATGGCCTGCTCAACAAGAGCTTGGTACTCCTCATCGGTGATCTGGTATTCAGAATCTTTGAAAATGGATGGGTCTTTCAGAGGAAGCGGTGCAGCTTCACCTGCTTCGGCTCTCTGGCGGACAACGTTGATGCTTTCGCGCATAGCGGCTTCCACCTTTGCATCTTCCTCGGCGTTGCCACGTGAAGTCTCTTGAATCGACGCTCGAATAGCCCTCTCAAGCTCTTCGTCCTCGGAAGAGTGCATCTGTATAGCCGAAGCACCACTCGATTTTGATTGTGGAATCGGGGTGCCTGAATTAGCTCTCTCCCATGCTTCCTTATCAGCATGTAGTTTCTTTCGTCCTTCAAAAGATAGGTTCCTTGTATGAAACCATCCGGTTTGAGGACGTTCAAGCGCGGCCTCTGAGCTGTCTTGTCTAGACCCCTCTGGACGCTTTCCTGCGACCTTCTCCTTCTTCTTCCATCGATAAAATTTATCAAGATCAGATGCGAAGTTGTTCCATCGTTGAACAACATCATTTCTTTCGCCAGGTGTTGCCTCTTGCATTTCATGCTGGCCCTGGACAGCTCGTGAGGAAACGATATAGTTCAGAACGCTCTTGGAGAAATACCTGGTAATCTCAGCATCCACGCCCTGCATGGTGTAAGCTGGGATAGACCAAAAACCTGCAGTATAATTAGCAACGCGCAAAGGTCCACCTTCTGGCAAACTTACCTGCCGCTGGCTTTGCCACCACACCTCCAATACCCTTACCAAACCCTTTGATCAAACCTTGCATGCCCTCTTTCTCGGCACCTTTTAGGGGCTGTGTAACAAGACCAGTGATGCCGTCAAACAGGCCATAACCAAACTCTTTACCTGCTACCATAATGCCAGAGCCAACCCCTGTTACTTTATCAACAGGACGAACAGTCTCGTCGTTGTAAAGTTTTGGCATGTTTCTGAAACCTCTGGCTAGTCCAAGGCAAAAGTTCATGGGCGTTCTGGCACCCGTGGTAACTACACGACCAACTCCCCTGCCTGTACCAACAGCTGCGTCCACGTAGTTGACAGGTGATGCACCCCGATCTTGTTTGGCAGCGTTAGCCGCTTGCTTCATCTGCTCCTTCCAAGATTTCTGATTGGCTGATGCTTGGGCGCTTGGCCTATCGGGGGATGATAGACCAGAAGTGCTGGATGCTGTGTCACTTATAGTAGGATGCGATGTGTTGGAGTGGGAGGTTGTGAGGGCTGCAGAGTTTAGTGTTTCGGTGTCCACAATGCTCGCTGCGGAAGTTGATTTCTGATCCGAATCGGCGCCTTGAGGTTTGGTCAGTGAGGCATCACTCTCAGTGGCACCAGGATTCGCAGTGTCTGATAGTGTCTGATCTTTCTTTTTCGGGTTAGACATGCTCTTGAAGAGTTCTCTGGGCATATCAGCGATTGCCATGCCAATGCCTCCTATATCAGTGACAAGCGACAACGTGCAAGCAGAAATCGGATCAGGCGGTTGCTCTTCCGTGTTATACTCCCTCATTCGATACCTGCTTCTGTCAGCTCAGCTTTGGCACAGTCTCGATGTCGTGACTTACAGCTTCAAGTCAGACCATTGGAGAATTCCCTGCTCCACCAGTACTGCAGCAGCAAAGGCACTGAGTCGTACTTGGGTTCTTCTCACACGCCAAGCGGCGGCTCTGCTCGGTGCCAGAGTGCAGCGCAACTTGTCCACCTCTAGATGATCGTGGAAGCTCTTCCCTCCAACGTCGGTACCTTTTTCTTCTCTAATCTTCTGACCCATAGCCTTGGCCTGCTCCAGAGTCTCGGGCTTGACGCAATACTTGATGGCTTCGGCCAGCTTCTCTGCAGTCAGCTGCTTATACGGGATCGGGTCAGGGCCAGCCTTAGCTCTAGCTATCATGGCACCCCAGAATGGCTGATCGCCAAAGAAAGGCACAACAAGAGTAGGTTTGCCAGCTTTGATACCCGCAGCGGTAGTGCCAGCACCACCGTGATGTACCACGCAGGAGACATGCTCAAACAACCAGTCATGAGGAACATTGCCCAACATATATACTCCATCCGGCTTGCCGAGGTCGTCAGCACCCAGACCACCCCAGCCTTTCGAAACCAGGGCCCTGACACCCGAAAGCCTAACTGCCTCAAAGATCATTTCGGTCATAGCATTGGGATCATCAACCACAATGGAACCGAATCCGATATAGACCGGAGGAGGACCATCACGCAAGAAAGCTGCCAACTCGGGATCGGGAGTAAATGAAGAAGCCAGGTTGAGAAAATAAAAGCCAGAAATATCAATGTGTCGACCCCAATCGTTGGGCTTTGGAATCAAGGCTGGTGACCTGCAACCAGTTGGTTAGTGATAATCCAGTAGTAATCGGCAAGTACTTGCCAGCAGTATGTCCAGGAGATTTTGAGTCTTGAAAGAAGTCCAGGTGCCCAGATCAACGAGAGCGGAGGAAGGTCGAGCGCTTTTTTACGAAACCTGTTGATAACATCTCCCAGCCCCTGCCATGTCATCATTTCTACTAGAGTATAAGACATGTAATTCGTCATCACATCGTCGGTATTTGACGATTGAATGTTGGCCAGAGGGTGGGGGAAAGCTCGCGTTGGCGACCAAGGCATGCTGGAGGATCATCAGTATACAACTTTTCTTACAGCGAAGCGGATCACTCACGTAAACATCATATGCACAGGGATACCTAATTTCTCAGCAATGTGAACATGGGCGAAACTAGGAGGGTTTGCGATGATAGCATCAGCAACAAAGGGCTCTTGACCTGAGTTGCTTGATACCAACGAAACGTCCAAGGGCGCGTTGGAGGCATGAGGTTTAGGAGCAGGGCCAAGACCATCGCCTCCTTCAATACATGATCGCCAACAGCCCATGAGTATCTCTTCGATACCCTTTCGACGCTTAGTGATTTCACCGCTTGTGATGGCATCAAAGCCGGGCATTAGACCGGGGTGCTTGACCATAAAGGCCATCAGCTCGGCAGGGTCGCCTCCAATGTTGAAGAACTCGAGACCATTCTCTTCGACAAATGTACGGAAGGTAGGATGAGTAGCTATTCGTACTCTATGTCCATATGTGTCTTTCAAAACCTTTGCTAGGGCGACAAAAGGTTGAACGTCGCCTCGGGATCCAACGATTTGTACGACGACATTGAGTTTTGGTGGCGGAGTTTGTCCAGGTCTACCCCCCAGGCTTGGAGGGATATATGCAGGAGGGAGATCAGGTTGTGCAGGTTCGGGGGCAAGTTGATCTTGTAGAGTTGGTGCGAGAAGGTCGGCAAGGCGTCTGTTCTTGGCATTGATGTTGATGTTGACTCGACCATCACCTAAGATAAGATGTCACTGGTTAGTATAAGCGCCGAGACAGGTATATTTCTGCGACTGAGGAAATGTTTACTTGCCTGTTACTTTTGCACCGGCATCAAAGCCAGGTTGCGAGAAATGGACCTGACCATGGTCCTCTCCATAAGGAGGAGGAGCTGCATCGCTATCAGCGATGTGAATATCTGGTAATTGCAGGTTGTTTGAGCTATCGTCATCGCGGGGTTGTTGTTGCTGCCGACCCGCAGCAGTTTTATCGTCAATGATACCAGCCATAACTTAATAAGTAGCGAATGAATCGCAGAGATTGGCGAGTGAGATGATCAAGTTGCGCTTATCATGGGAAAACAAAACTTTGAAAGGGATAATCGTTATGAATTTAAAGAATATTGTTGAGGGTGTTTAAAGGGTCTCTTGATAGTGGGGGAGGGAAGTTGAAACCAACGACGTCAGTGGATAAACTTACGAATCAGAAACGCGGTAGGAATTCAAACTAAAACTAAGCCACATCCAACGAATATTATGTAGTTTCCCTTTTGGGTATATTCAACGATGACATTCTCGGTCTTTCATTTCTTATTCACGACATTTTCTCTCTTGCTCGGTCTTACCGACGATCTGTTTGTCATGTCTTGACGTGGCTGGATTACATTACGAGTCTTGATAACTCTCGTCACTAATAGAAAGCCATGTTACACGTGGTTACCTTAGGTGGTGTTTAACAAATACGACGGAAATAAGATGCTGACGAGCTACTACTCCAACCTAAGCCTCAGGTCCTTAGGTCCTTGGGTATAGCATAGTAACTTGTTCCCGGGCATGCTTACTCGGTCTTGACAACCGAGTTGATGATTAGATGGCTGTACGCGTATAGAGATGACCAAGCTTAGTTATGTGCAGCTTATACTCGAACAGAGCCTTTCTGCTGTGTTACCCCAACTACACTGCCACTCTCACGCTGCGGGACGTGTTGTTTCGTGATAGTGACACACTTACTAACAACAAGACAACGTGGCCGAGTGGTTAAGGCGATGCCCTGCTATCTCTACGAGACATCATAGGCATTGTGTTCGCACGCGTAGGTTCGAATCCTGCCGTTGTCGACTTTCTTTTTGTATACTGTCATTAGGGTTGTCCGAGTTGATCCACAAGTTGTGATGCTGAAATAGCTAGATATGGCGGATGAGATATGTAGAATGAATGGATGTTACTTGAGTGAAGACAACTTCACTGTACTTACTACTAGCGTAGAGAAACAGAGAGTAAAGTCGGATACGTAGAAATCCCTGCTTAATTATGCTCTTATCTACATGTAGGTTGTAGGTCACACTGGCCGTTATAGCTGATACCCGAGTTTCAATATGAAGAACAAGGTTTCGATAGTATGCAATGCTACTCAATCGTAGATCAACTGTTAACCCACTCAATAATAACTGTAATTCTCATCCGCCATTAATCATACAGTCGAAGATTGACACTGGCCTGGACTTGACTCGCTTGGATATTGTTTATATCTAATAGCTAAAACACTAAGAATCATATATATCTAGATCTGAGTTGGCTCTTTTATCCCTGAGACAACGTGGCCGAGTGGTTAAGGCGATGCCCTGCTATCTCTTTAGAGACATCATAGGCATTGTATTCGTACGCGTAGGTTCGAATCCTGCCGTTGTCGGATATTTTTGCTCTAGAGATAAATGGTTTCTCTCTTTTTGTTATGCATTCTCATGGAGTGCGTGAAAGAAAGTTCATCTAATCGCTAGTTCCGACGGGTTTATTATATTTTTTTTGGAGATGGTTTATTCCTATGGACTACAACATTAATGAAAAGAATAAAGGACAAGGCAAATCCAAAGTAGGAAGGTCAATTGTTGTTCATGCTCCTCACTCAGTTTTTGAGTCTATGAGGTTCCTCGATCTAATCAGAGATTGATAAGAACAAGCGGCGGGAGCTTATTTCTTAGGCATGAATGGAATGAAAGATCCCGGCCGGCAATTACATTACGGACAGAGACGGAACATTTGTAAGATAATCTTGCCCTTGACTAATCGGTAACGAAAACCGGAACTAATTCCAACTGACCGACATGGAACTGTTGCCGAGATGAAAGGGACCATATTGGAAATCCCCCGCCGAGAATGTCACCGTGATTCCTATCTCGATAGTCGTTGGCTGGAACGGGAAGTCCGGAAGGACTTGTCATATTCCTTGTTTAGAAGGATTCTAGAAGTTGGATTTACATCGCGTCATGTATACAGTCTGTTTGATCATCTACAAACTCAACTTGAGTGTAGACTGACCTCAGCTTGACTGTGCCTCAATGACTACGTAATGTCGTATCTGTTAAACTCAAATAAACACCTGACAGCCTCAAGCAAAACTTTAATAAATGGGATCTTGAGTTGTATCCGAGTGGGATAGTGACTACACAGACCAGAAGCTAGAGCAGCAGAGTGATCTCTTTTTTCTCTCTTTCTCATTTAGATAAAAAAAAAAGAGGATCCCAAAATGGTGAAACAGGCACATTTTTCGCTGCAATCCAAGGACGAGGACACAAGCACAGACAATTTAGGTGCAACAGTGGGTTTGCCTCATGACATGGGTTTGTTATGTGAGCATTAGTGATCAAAGGTTAGAGACTCGGTTTGGGGTGACGGCCGCGACTCACTTGGCAAATAGAGGGAGGGAATGACGTTGTTCTAAGCTTAAAACATGGCCAAACTATCAAGAGTCCAAGGGGTAAATGAATGTTTTGTTTATGCGAAGCAAAGCTGAGAAACGCTCCATGGCTTGTATAGAGTAAACGAGGCGTTGGTTTATTGCCCGGCTAAACGTTGACAACGGCCTCTCCCGTCTTTAAACTTATTTAATACTGACTACTGTATTTAGGTTATTAATTAACTCATCCACTGTAGGTAGGTGCTGTCGTAAATTATAATACATAATATCAACAATCGTTGTCCATGCGTACCCAGGGAACTATCACCCTGGCATGTCTAGAATAGGTAAGTAGGTAGTTAGCATTGCTACTGTACTCCATCTTGCCCAGCCAAGATTGGGGTATCGGATGAATTCATAACCGATGGTATTAAGATGCCAAGATGTGACAAAGTAACGTCTGCCAACTACTAGTACTACCTACTTGATTCTGCCAAAGGAACAAGACATAACAGGAATGTGCTAAATGATAACTAACTACTAGGTAGTATAGTATCATCTTTTTCCAAGTGTCATACGGATACTGTGGGTTCCATTCCATCTCCAAAGGATCATATCCACCATACATGATCCAACTTTGATCCTTTACACCTGTTACTGAAACAGAGCAGACAGATAACAAGAGTCCATAACGGAAGAAAAAGTAAAATGCCAAAGAAACAAATTATCCAGTGGATACAAGCCCTATCTTTTCTTGCCTTACCATGGCATTAAACTTTACCAGGAGGTCTTGCCAATGTCGCACTAACAAACATCATCCATCAATCCCATCGCACCCAAGACCCAGGGAACCAACTTGGCTACCTACAACCTTGTAAAACCCGTTTTACGGTCCGATTTGACTTGAATGAACTAGATATGGGAAGACGTCCCTAGAAAGTGGTAAACTTAAAAAGAGCCGCTTCGCCCGCTTGATCAGCACTTGTACTACTCTCCAGCCAAGACAAATACATTCGTTTCTCCCACTTTATACACTCCTTCTTTTCTCTCTTTACATAACAAGCACTCTCTTTTACTCATATACCCATTTTGAACACGTCCCACTATGCGTAGCCAAATCCTCGCCTCCGCCCTCATCTCGGGGGCCATGGCTGCTCGTCCTTTCCTTGAGCAGCCCGATACTGGCCTCGAGATGGTCCTTGGAGATCTCCCCAAGGGCGAACTCCCTAAGCTCGACCAGATGGTCGGCCTCCCCGACTTCGAGTGGGCTGCCCAGAACTACCTCCCCATCGAGAACTACACCTACTACCGCAACGGTGCCGCTGGCGAGTGGTCCTACCGCAATAACCTCGAGGTCTTTCAGCGTTACCGCTTCAAGCCCCGTACTATGGTTGATATCACAAACATCGAGAACACTCTGCCTACCACCATTCTAGGCCACAACTTCTCTGCTCCCTTCTTCATCAGCCCCTGCGCCAAGGGTGGCAATGCTCACCCTGATGCTGAGAAGAACTTCGTCAAGGGTGCCGCCGAGGGTGACATCCTTTACATGCCCGCTCTCTACGCCTCTCTCTCCATTGAGGAGATTGCCAAGGCCAAGGCTGAGGGCCAGGTTGTCTTCCAGCAGCTCTACCTGTCTTCCAACGACACTGAGACCCAGGAGCTCCTCGACCGCTCCGAGAAGGCCGGCGCTGCCGCCATCATTTTCACCGTCGACTCTGCCGCTGACGGAAACCGTCACCGCGCTGCTCGCTTCGGTGTTGGTTCTGCCGACTCCGAATACTCCTACATCACCTGGGACTACTACAAGAAGCTCCAGAAGATGACCAAGCTTCCCGTCATCATCAAGGGTATTGGCTCTGCCGAGGATGCCAAGCTCGCTGTCCAGCACGGTGCTCCCGCCATCATCCTCTCCAACCACGGTGGTCGTCAGCTCGACGGCAGCCCTTCAGGTCTCGAGGTCGCTCTTGAGATTCACGAGGAGGCCCCCGAGGTCTTCAAGAAGATCGAGGTTTACGCTGATGGTGGTGTACGTTACGGTGCTGATGTCCTGAAGCTCCTGTCTCTTGGTGTTAAGGCTGTTGGTCTCGGCCGCCCCTTCATGTACGCCAACATCTTTGGTGTTGACGGTGTCAAGAAGGTCATCGACATTCTTAAGCACGAGATTGCCATTGATGCCGGTAACTTGGGCGTCCCTGATCTCCACAAGATCAACCCCAGCTATGTAAGTTATCCTTTTAATCCATGTTGCCGTATCAATTGCTAACATCCTTTTCCAGGTCAAGTGGAAGTACAACAACTGGGGCCAGTAAATATTGCATAGCGCTGGGCGTTGAGCAGTGATACCTGTATATACAAATTATCTTGATTCAAGTGTTTATATTTTTACTTCATATAGAGAACAAAGAACAAGGCACAAAGCCTATTGATGACCTAAGTCTTGACGAATTAGCCTATGCAATAATACAGGTGATGTCTGTTTTGTATCATTGTTGTGATAATTTCACAGTGACAGCCGACCTCTCCTGCATGTTATCAGTGGCTCTCGGGCGAAGGGAACAGTTATAAGAGGGATATAAGATGTAACTCTTGACAACTGGCAACCTTAATAACACGAATATTGCACAAGCTGATCGAACTGCCTTATTCGTCGAAATGCAGAACATGCATCATGCAGGCTCAGCTTTGAAACATGCAAGGCGTCGTCTGTTCTGCAACAAGATGGAGCCATTCATCCTCCCGTCTTGGCGAAAACAAAGATATATCCTACTCTATCTCAGCTCAATTGACTGGGAGAATGTTGGAACGTTAAGCAGAGTTCAGTTAAGTGTCTCTGAATTAATGGCTTGATTGATCTTTTGAGCTGAAATAAACTGTGTTGAAAATGACAAGTCTTTAGTATTGCTTCTTACATCTACTATCATCTTATCCCGGCTCCGATCCGGCTGACCCCGGTCCTCTCCCGACTCCAGCCGGAGCGGATGCCCGGGATCAACGATACTCCCTGTTGCTTCAACACCAAAAAGTAAACATAACATGCTTTCAGCTGAGGATATAGACGTGTATCCTGGTCTGTTTTCACTCACAGCTCCAATCTCTTGCATCTACCCATGCCCCAAGAGCCAATACTCATGATTCAGGCGGAACAAAAGGACTCTCAGCTGTCATGTCTTGCAGCTGTTCAACATGGACCACCTATACAATTCATCTGGCGGGGGATGTCTCCAGCTGTTGTCTGGTAGGATTGTCTATACAAAAATGAGTTATAAATACTCATGTCTGTTCCAAGACCAGGACCAGCTGTATTCTTTTTCTTTAGTTCAGGTTCTGTCACTCACTTCCTCTCTTCATATTCTTGTTCAGATCACTTATAATACCCCTGCCGACTGTGCTTGACCGATAAACCTCCACAAGTACCACACATCGACCTCACCATGCCTGGCTCAATCAAATCTATCAAGCGCAAGCCTACAGCCAAGTCGGCTGCCAAACGCATCGGTCGAATGTTCAAGCGTACAAACAGCGAAGACCCTGAGATGACCGCTGCTATGGACACTGGCTCTCCCAAAGCCTCCTTCGATGCACCACGGCCTTCCACATCTTCTCGGTTCTCCATAAGCTCGCGTATGACCTCAAGAGACGACGCTGAAGCAACCCCCCGAGGATCCAAGGATCAGTCTCGAATCTTTGCATCGTGGTCTGATCCTACTACGCCCAAGAAAGAAAAGGGACCTGAAATAATGGCTCCGCCACCTCTGGTTTCTGCCTACTCTGAGCCTATACTCGAACATGTCAAACCACTCGAGCCTATTATGCCAGTTGAGCCAACTGAGACGCTCCAGACTGAAGGATATCCCTTTCCTGCACCTCCGCAGAATAGTAAAGAGACGATCGACAACGTTCCCGAGAAGCAGACCGAGCCTCCGCGGCGGCCGGAGAACCCCAATAAGAAGTTTGAGGAACAACCCACTACGACGCCTGCTCCCTCACAGGCGACTCGACCTTTGCCATCTCCGCCCGTAACAAAACCTGTGATGTACGAGCCCGAGTCCCCGATTCTTCCGGCAGTATCCAAAGAGGAGCCTAAGCAGAAGCCTAGTCCCACCCCTACAGATGAATCAAAGATCATCTCCGAGGCAAAATTTAAACACGAACAAGAGAATATTGCTCGAACTAATCCGGCTGCTGAAATCAGACCCAAGGCCGAGCCAGCCGAGCAGCGAGATGTCCTACCTCCGAAGAAGAGACGTACCTCAAAGCCCCCGGCTCTCCCAGTACAGGTTCCAGAGTCAAGCACCACTCGTGCCAAGAAGACTTCGATGCCTCGGCCCACGGTAGAAGATGAGCCGGAACCTGTGAAGTCAGTCGAAGCACGTAAAGAACATCCCAGGAAAGATCACAAGACTGGCCCAAAGACTGCACCCAAGACAGAATTAAGAAACCTGTCGTCAAAGCCCCTAAAGAAAGAAACAAAGGCAAAGGCTCAGCTCCCAGTCATTTCAGAGCAAGTCCCCGCCTCTATTGTACCTGAGGCCATTCGCAAGCACGCAGAACTGAAGAGTGTTCCCAAAGCTGCAGCTACACCAATCATCCCACCTGCGGCCAAGATATCTTCCATCCCAGCACCGGCTCCTTCATCTGTCCCAAAAGCAGCAACTTACACTGCAAAACATTCTTTCGCCCCCAGCATATCATTCCAACCCTCACGAATAGTGTACTACCCTGGCACTGCCCCAGCTCCCAAGACAGCTCGTCCTCCTATTACTGCACGAGCCCCGGTCATTGCCTCGAGGCCTGAAGTAGTCGTTTCTATGCTCACTCGTGCAGCTCCCAAGTCTGCGCCAGCTCCAAGCATTGCTTCGACTCCAGTTCGGGCTCATTCTCCGTTGACCTCGTGGATCATGTCATCTGCATAGTGGCGATTCTCTAGGAGGAATTGTATTTGTTTCATTTGTATTATGATATGATGAACGATTGGATTATACGGCTCATGTAATTATGTCAAGACTGATACAGAATGGATACCATTATCAGCTATAGACTTTGTTTCGGTGGGATATGTGGAAGTGCGGCGTCTTGTAACTGAGTGATGCTGAGCCACAATGGTAGTAACCCCTATGGTTATTAAGCCGCATATGATCTTGCTTGCTACGTGACGAGAGCGAAAGAAGCTCCATCCCATGATTCATGAGACTGTTCGGACACAGGTTTGTCGAGTCACTTGCAGTTGAATGGCCATCAACATCGTCGAATTCAAACCTGTATCAACCCTAGGACTGACCTATCACACCTCTGGCCACCCCCCGGAACCAAAATGATCGATTGAGTATATTCCTGAATCCTCCGTGGCGTGGGTCTATTTCTCCCATAGCCCTCGCTCATAAACGCCAGCTGTAAAGAAATCATACCAAGGAAAATACATATCTAAGCATACTCCAGCGCATCACCTCCTCGACGTTCTCCAAACAGATATGCTGCTTCGAGGCAGAAACGACCATGTCCTCTTTCCATGCGTCTCTCGCTACCGTAACAGATCAGAACTGCATCCACAATGCCGCTCAAGATGCCTTCCATCGCTCCCATGACAGAATATCCAATAAAACTTGCCATCATACCAACAACATAGGCGTAAGCAGAACCTCGCATGCCGACGCCGTCTGGTAGTTGGATCTTGAGCTGCTTGGCGGTTATCACCCATCCTGCAAAACCAAGGCCGGTAGCCATAATAAGTCGGGTCGCTACAAGAAGCAATTTGGCTAGTCGGTATGGCAAAAGACCGTTGGGCTGTCCACGGTTGCGCAAAACACGAGGTGTCAACGTTGTCGTTGGTACTGTGGGGGAAACCAATTCCATCTGATCCAGTCCTCTGGCGGAAGTTGCAAGGTTTTGGGAGTGGATGGCAGAGTAAGTAATGGTCAAAGGATTCATCAGGGCAATGACAGGGGTAGGGATCCAAAACGAGGCGATGTTGGTCACAGCAGCACCGAGCTTCCTGGGCAGAAAGATCAGTGGAGCCCGAATCAGGAGAGACAAAAGAGTCGACTCGCAAAGACTTCCGAATATCGTCGTAAGTGCGTGATTGAGAGCAGCCGAAACAATCTCTCGCGATGGCGTGGCAGGACCAGCATTGCGGTGGAAGTACCATTGTGATACAGTGGCAGCCGTCGTCGCGCGATGAACAGCGTTAATGACAGAAACAGTCCACATATACAAGAAGATGAAGGCAGCCCCAAGCCACCAACTGGAGAACTGAATCACGAATTTCACGAGACTCTTGGAGAAATAACCACCCATGAAGACCCTGGTGAACATGGCAAGCCATGCCCAAGTCCAGAGTACAATCAAGGCCAAACACCCAAATCCAACGAACAGCAGCGCCGAATTCTGGGCCAGGATGCGGCTTGAAAACTGGAGGATCTCAATCGCCTGCTGGATAGCTCGTCGCCCTCGCACCACAAGCCAAACCCAGAGTATGCATGAAGCAGCGGGGACGATCGAAGCCCATCTCATGACGGAATCTTGAATGCTGGTTCCGTGGGTACGACCCTTGAAGGATGACACAAAGGAGTAGAGCGAAAAGGAGAACAGAATGACGGGCACCGCAACCAAGATGACGCTGACCAGAGGTCGCACAAAGGAGCGGAGGGCCGCCAACCAAACGAACGATACAAGCACAGCCACTACTGTATCTACTGCAAGCATGTGAAATGACTTCTGTAGTGTTATGTAAATCGTATCACCAACAGGGCTTTTTCGTGGTGATGTATGAAGCCAGACCAAAAAGTATGTCGACATCATGCCAGCAAGAGCGATAAGGAAAATCCAGGCGAAGAAGGGATCGTGTCGAAATATTTCGCCTTCGATGTATTGGATAGTTGTCTGTGCATGCTCCTCTTGAGGAGGGGCATCTCGTCGCATGCTGGCTTCAGTCTCCGCAGTAGATTCCCGTCTTGCCATAAAAGGTGTTCGTTCCGTGTCTGCGCCTTTGAATCGTTGGAAAGCAGGAGGACTGCTGTCGCGAGGAGTTTCTCCTCCTAGTAATGAAGCCGGAGGATCCTCATCTGGGTCTTCTTGCGACTCGAGTCCAACGTCGACCATCCTGCCTTTGGTATCTGCTCGACTGCTTGTCCGCTCATCGCTTGAACGGGGTTCATCCTCGGCTTCTTCCACCAAGGTATCTCTTGCCAAACCGCGACGATGGGTACTTCTAGTTCCATTCCAGCTGCTTCGAATACCGCGGCGCATGCTCATATCTTGATAAGGGTCCTCGCGGTTCAAACTGTCTTCCATAGATCCCCGGCTGTGAGCGTCTGATTCAACACTATCGGCAAGTTTGCTCGCTGCTGCTACTCGTCTTGACCTCTGGAGAGCGAACATGTCGGCCCTTTCCCTTTCCTCCTCATCGTCATCTTCCCGGTACTCGTCCAAAGTGCTGTGAAATAAAGGTGCATCCTGTGCAGCTGATATCCGCGATGCAAAGGCTAGTTGACCGAATCGAGAGCCGGCACCGGTTTGTTGATACGGATTCCCTCGACCTAAGAAAGACCTGCTGCCGGGACCATTGCCTCGTCCTGTATCGCGCTGATTCCGTGTAGACCGCGGCGGCCAGTCTGATTGTCGTGGTGGGTTCTCGGTGTTGTCCTGGCCAAAGTTGGATAATCTGGACTGCGACTGGGCCAGGAACCTTGATGCATCTGAACATCATGTCAGTATCGCAAAACGCGGTAGATAAATAGAATAATACATACACTCCGAGAACATCTCGCCCTTTCGACTCCTTCCACCTCACGTGCGCGTAAGCCCTCGATTTCCAAACCCCGTTGTTGGTGTGAGATTATTGACGTGACGTAAAAGCTATAGCAGGCAACCAGCGATATTCGTCGTGTAAGCTACACCGTATAGATGACGACTATTCGATTTGTCGTGTCGCAAGAGATGGAGCGGGGGAAATACAAAGAAGGGTTGTGAGGAGATGAAAAACTTGAAGTTAATGCTAAGGTAAAAAAATCACGGCTGAGTTGCAGATGAATGAATGGCTGGGCTCGGCTGGGTTGGATTGGACGTTTAGGTTCGAGGTACCGTATTGTACTGTCCTGCCTGCGCTGGTCATGAGGCGAGGCGGCAGATGGCAGTAGATGAATGGGGCTTATCAGCCAGCGAATGAGTCGCTGACCGATTGCGTCCCCAGGCAGATCCGCTGGAGGACCCTTGTTTGTGGAGGTCGCGCCCACCTATATTTTCCAATCGATGTTAGGCCACCCCACTGAAGACTAACCTTGGAACCAGACGCCACAGGCAACCGTATGGCCGTGAAAGAGGCACACGACATGCATCAAAGTATTGACTCTGCTCAAAGAGCGCCTGAGATACTTTCACGTGAGTTACAAATGATGGATGTCTATTACTGTTTCATCAAGACTCAGGTAGTTCATCACTCATGCCCGAGGTAGTACATCTGAATTGCCACAAGAGTTATAACAACAGACTGATTTCTCTTTAACGAGTAATCAATATCTCGCGTTGTCATGGATTTTCATTTAGCAGACTCTCTTGACTCGCATCTTGCCTATCGAGCAAACTGACTTTGCCTAGGTAGTCTTGTGACACTTGACGATCCTTCCCAGCCCTCACGCGCAAATGTTTCATCGTCGATATCAGACAAAGTCACGGATGACTTCCACAACAAGACTTTACCTAGATCAAACGATAACCCTTCCTTACCTAAATAAAGAACCTCAAGAACAAGACAAGAGTCATCAACTGACCAAAGTCCTAATTCGCAAGGCTAACAAGGGCCCTGCTTGTGCCTTATCGCTTGATGCCCCTTGCGTCACCGATGCTAAAAAATCTCCTAAACCCTATTCGGAGACGAGCTTCTTGTAGGCATGGCATGGGGTTTACTCGTACTGATATGATGCTGCTGCTTGTATCCGAGAGATTAGTTATTCAGCCATTGACTTGATCTTGTTGAGGTTTGACCGTCGCGTTGTACAAATCATACCTGTCCATCCAGTCTGGCCAGTCCTAGTCCAGCATGTGAAGTGGCTTGTGACAGCTCATCGTCCGTCCAGAACCTCAAAACCACCAGTCGAGTCGTTCGTCTTGTCTCTCCAACACCTGACCTCCTTTATTCCCTTCAACCGTCTGGAATACTCGGCCATATCTGACTATAGTTTGAGTTTCGAAGTCTTTGGTAAAGTTGTTTTTCTTAAACTTCGTCCCAATTTTACGCTTCGTATTTCACATCGCCATTCAACTCTATCCCTGTCCTTTCGCAGCTTAAAAAGCCAGCCCACTCGAATCACCTCGCAGATCAAGCTTACCAGGCCTGCGTCAACTCTAAATTCTACCATTTATAAACCCATTATCTCCATTGCCTGTCCCATTTGAAAAACGTCAGCACCACGAAACCCATCATTTCTTGCACCCAGAGAATACCTCGGTCTTCGCCTTGTACAACCCCAAAGGACAGCTAGCACGTGCTTGACTTGTCTTAGCTTGAGCAAATCGAACCCGCTCGCTTTCTCCTGTCAACGAACTTCTTACTACTACCACCCAATTTCCGTTGAAACCCATTCAGTCTCTTCCCATGTCGACCACACCGTGGGATTACATCGCCAAACTCGTCTGCATTGGCGACTCAGGATGCGGCAAGTCCAGTCTCACCATTCGCCTCTGTGAAGGTCGCTTTTCGCCCCATCACGACGTCACTATCGGTGTTGAATTCGGCTCGCGCATCGTCCCCGTCGGTCCTCCTCACTCGAAACCCGGTGCCCTCGCTGCCTCAGATGGTGAAGATAAAGATCAGGAAACATCGGATGGACTCCCCGAACCTCCACGGGACGCCTCAAGCACACCCCAGAAGCATATGAAGCTTAGTCTCTGGGACACAGCGGGGCAAGAAACATACAAGTCTGTTACCCGGTCATACTTCCGCGGCGCAAGTGGCGCGTTGCTCGTCTTTGATCTTTCCCGCAAGCAGACCTTTCAACACGTCACCGACTGGCTCAATGACCTGCGACAGATCGCAGAGCCAGACATTGTAGTTATTCTGGTTGGCAACAAGGCCGATCTCACACAACAGGAGGACAACAAGCGGGAGGTCACGCGTGAGGAGGCAGAGGAGTGGGCCAAGCGCAATGGCGTTATGGAGTACGTCGAGACGAGCGCGAAGAGTGGCGAGAATGTCGAAAAGGCTTTTATGCGTGTCGCAGAGAGAATATATAACAATATCCAGGCTGGCAAGTACGATCTCAACGACAGGAGATCCGGAGTCAAGGGCGCAGGGGCTGGTGGAAATCGCCAGGTCAAGTTGTCGGGCGATGCCAGCAAATCAACAGGAGGCATGTGCTGCTAAAAGTACAGATTGAGGCAAACTAAAGAGGAGGGAGACAACAATCTACAGAAGCACGACGGATCATGATACCCAGTCAGCCAGCAACGTCGTCACGTCATTATCAATCAAGTGTACGAAAAAGCTCAATATGGATTGTACACAATAATGCATAATACATCGTCGGCCTTATCTTATATTAGGCCACCTTGATTAAGAACCCCAGAAATGAAACTCATATTGCATTACCGACGCAAAGTCCACTTCGTAGCTGTGTTATCTCTTCTGACTTTGTTTCGTCTTTTCTTTTCTCCATGCTTCGCTTGGCCAGCCGGCCCATGCGAGTTATCCTTTCCATGAACCCCCCAATTCTATATCCTCGCAAACATTCCCGAAACCGAATAATACAAACAGGCCTACATGGTGGTCCATAAGGCATTCTGTCTAGATCACACACATGCGATCGAGAAAAAGCGATTGCTCAAATCAACAGAAATGATTAATCCCTTAGTCTGTGACTCGCCAGTTGTCGAACCACTTCATGTACTTGTACTCCTTGTGGGGGCCAGTCATGCCCCAGCAGATAGGGATGAAGTAGATGTAGAGGCCAATGATGACAGTGTACAGGACGCCATACACAATGGATTTGACCGTGTTGTTGCGGTTGCGTGTGAACCAATCAATAAGGAAACCAAAGTTGAGGATGGCGAAGTAAAGAGCAGGGTAGTAGTGGTGCACGTAAGTAACACGAGCCATGATAACAAAAGGAAGGTAGTGCAAGAACCACCCAGCCAGAGGATACAAGGCTGCGTAGTGAATGTGGTCGATTTCCTTCTCAGAGAGGTCGTTAACACCTCGTTGCCATCGAAGGATGTACCAAACGATGACCAGGCCAGCAATACCAAGAGAGGCAGTAGAACCCCAGTAGATGAGTGGGTTGCCGAGAAGGAAGTACTTGACGATGTCATCGCCCCAACCGCACATTCGAAGACCAACATGGAGGAAAGGCCACTGCCACCACTTGGAAGCAAGGTCATCTTGCTTGTCAGGATCGGGAACCAGAGCGTTGTTGGAGGTCATCATGGCGACGTTCAGGTGAACAAAGTCGTGGAAGAAAGGAGACTTGTAAACACCAGCCTCGGCAGGGGGGACTATGTCGAATTAGTATTCATCAACAGACTCATCACAATAAAAACTTACGCTTATCGTTCCAGTGAGCCTCAACATTCCAGTGGGTGTAGGTGTCGCGAGGGTTGTTCTCCTTGGTGCAAGTAACCTCGATCTGCTTGAAACCCCACTGAGGCAGGTTCACGTTGCCGGCTCGGAGATAACAGCCAAGAACCTCATGCTTGAGACGGAAAGCGGTGGTGAGAGTTCGGATCTTGCTACGGTCACGAGAGGCAGAGTCGCGAATAACCTCGACCTTCCAGTGGTCCTTTTCGTCACCAACAGTCAGGTTACCGTAGCTGGAAACCTCCTTGTGGCCTCGTGTGATGGGAGCAGCAATGTCGTGGGAGTGCAGGTTGCGCCCGGTCTGAGCATGGATAAGTCGAATAACAGAGTTGTCGCCAATGAATCGGAGATCGCCCTCGGGGCTATAATCCTCCTCCCGACGGTTAGGGTAAAAGAACCAGTCGTTGTTGGTGTCCTTGTGGTGGTAGCAAGTAACCTGCTGCTGCTTGGAGCCCTCAGGGTAAGTCTGAACGTGAGAGTGAAGAAGGCCACCACCATAACCCATGTTCTTAATTGTTGCGCGGGAACCAATTGCAATTTCCAGAGGGCTGTCCTTTCCGACCTGGGTACCCTTGAGATTGGCCTGGAAAAGAGAGCTCATCTGAGCGTCACCAGGACCACTGCGGTCGAGAATGGCGAAGTGCAGAGCAAAAGACAAGAGGTAGATCAGGAAAGGAATGACGATAAGACCGACAACACGGGTGACGACGTGCGCACCAAGAGTTGTCTAAAAATTTGTCAGCGATAGAAAACAGATGGATTACGAAAACACTTACAACAGGCATCTTGGTGTCACCAAACTTTCGCCAGAGGTCCTCGATGGTGTAGAGACCAACGAGAGCAGTAACGAAGAGACCGACAAGCTTAACACTGCAGACACAACCAATGCTGAGACCAGTCATGAACAGCCAGAAGAACCACTCAGGGTCGAAGCTGTTGTTACGCTGGTTGTGGAACTTGGACCAGCAGAACACGGTGGCTACAGTACCGCAGAGAAGCATAGAATCAAGCAGGATGAATCGGCTGATGGTGGTGTATGAGTTCTCACAAAGGACCATGAGAGTCACCAGCCAGACAGCAGGACGTCGAAGCTTTAGCTCGCGAGCAGTGAAGTAGGCCAGAGGAATGCAGAGAATACCGAAAGCAGCGTTGAAGATACGCATGATGGTGTAGTTGACTTCGGCGGGGTATTTCTCGCCAGACTTGAATTCGAAGGTTCCGTTGTAGCCAGCGAGGACTCCGGAGAGACCAACAAGCATCTTGCCAAGAGGAGGGTGGACATCGAAGTAGTACTCATGCTTGATATAGTAAGAACCGAACTTGCCGAAACTGCAGGATGTCAATACAAGTTTTCGAGACGTGGGGAAGTTGATTCGACATACTGAGCTTCGTCCCATGTCACAATGTTGCTGATACCAATCTTGTATAGTCGAGTGAAAAGAGCCAGGAGTGTAAAGATCAGCGGGGCAATGACGACCTCCCATCGATCGAGGGTCTGGAGAAACGAAGACTCCTACGTGGCAGTTAGTATTGACAAAGCTCAATTCGCTGGTGGTGGTAACAGTACCTTCTTAACCAGCTTCTTGTTGTCCTCGGGCTGAGGAGTTGGGGGCTGCAAGTTGGCTTGTCCAGCAACTGGACGCTGTCTGAGACCATCGCCCAGATCAGCGCCTGAGGCGACGGCAGCCTTGTCGGCGGCGGCCATGATTGATTATCGTATATAATGTCGGCTCGAGGTCGAAGTCGAGGTCGTGGTGTTTGTAGAAATGATGTAAGATGGAAACCAAAAGGGGCGTGGTTGGCGAAGCTCGCCGAGAGGGAGAGGGAAAAAGATTGGACGAGCTGTCGAGACTCAAGGGAGAAACACCAGCTTCAACCAAGGAGCTGCTGCCAATTCGGAGAGGGGAAAGCCTGATTGGCAAAAATCTGTGAATGAAAAGAACAACACAGATTAGAAAAACGAATAGGAGTCAGAAAAAAAAGAGACAAAAAAAGAATATCTTGAGCCAAGGGAACTGGCGTTTGGTGGTTCTAAGAATATTGCTACACGAACGAACGATTGTCTGTCCCCTGAAATGCCACATATGCTCTACTGATCACGCTAAACAGCTGCTCCCGTACATTCTTCCCCGTGGCGTCAGCTACGGGCCAGTCGATAGTACCCCACTTCAGCCTAGCTCAAGCCCAGGCCCTTCAGCTCCCATGTCCGTTTTCGATAGCGGCGTTGCACCAAATGTTTTAGGGGCAATCACCAGCAAGGATCGTTCCAGTAAACAGTCCATGGCATCTGCTATAACTTGCAGCCATTCAGCAACATGTATTCATCGTGTGCAAAAAACTTTATCAAAAACCAAGGTCGCGTGGCCCAATGGCAAGGCGTCTGACTACGAATCAGAAGATTCTGGGTTCGATCCCCAGCGTGATCATTTCTTTTTGCCTATTGACGATCTCTTTTGGTTTCGAAGTTGATGTTGTTTCAGGTTCGCCAATGTTTCCACTATATGGGGTATCATCAATGTTCTAAAAAGTAGCCATGTAAGTATTGAGTCGATTCGTACACAAACCGACATGTAGGTGGGATCACATCCAGACGATATCATTTTCAAGGGCCCTCAATTTGGAACCCAGCCACCAAGCCAATGGTTATTGCGTATGCTGTTGATAGTAGAGACACATGCCAATGTCTAAAAGCCATGGACCCACGGGTTTTGGCATGTATAACCACGTGGTAGTAGTAGTGGTCTTTATTTAATGCCGGGGCGTCTATAATAGCGGCAAAGGGTATTTACTATAGATATCCTAGCTAGAATTAATATATAATTTCTAATATAAATAGATCTATTAAAGTAAATATAAAGTAAAGGCTTAAATATATAAAGAAGATATATATAAAAATCTAAAAGTAAATTAAATTAAATATTAATATCTATTATATTATAAGCCTATTAATTTAATATATTAATTAATATTAATATAAAGCTAGTTTATTTTAATATATATATTATCTTAAACTAGATATAAAATATAAGTAAATAAAATAAAAATAAAGTAAATTAAAAGATTAATATTTATAGATATTAATAAAAATAAGCCTTAATTAAAAGTATTAAAGATATTAATATAATATTATAACTTTATTTAAAAAGTAAGACTTTTAGGCTAGATTTATTTAATTAAATAGTAATTAATATAAAAAGAATATAATAAAATTAAGCTAAAGTATATAAATAAAGAGAAAATCTTTATAGTTTAATATTATTAATATTTATAGCTTTAGCTTTTAAAGAAAATATATATTTATTAATATAGATTCTTATTTTATATTAATATATAAAATTTTATATATTACTTTATAAAAAAGTTATTTTTAATAATTATTTTTATATATATTTCTTATTATAATTCTAGGTTATATAGTAATTAAATAAAAATAAAAAAGTAAGTAAATACTTAAAAAGAATAAATCCTTTAATATTAAAATATATATAGTAAAGATTTAAGCTAATTATATTAGTATTTAATTATAGTATTATTATATTTAAATTATTTATAATAATAAGTAAAATTACTATAATTACTATAGATTATAAGTAAATAATATAAAATATATTTATTAAAGGCTAGTTCTTTAGTAAGTTTAATTAAAATAAATAGGTTATATATTATATATAATTTATATCTTTTTACTATTTACTATTTTATTAATATAGCTTAGTATTTTTTTTATATTTTATATTTATAAAATATATATATAGGGATTAAGGCTTATTTAATAAGGGGTTTTATTTTAATACTTTATTTAATAAGTTTATTAGCTAATTTATTACCTAGGACTTTTATATACTTAGGATATTAATAAATATATATTTATAAGTCTTTATTTATTAAGCTTTAAATCTTAATAATTTCTTTATATAAAAAAAGTAATATTTTACTATAAATTAAAGTAATTATAGCTTAATTATCTAGGTATACTATAATATTAGTAATATTATTATTTTATAATTTAAAGGCAATTTAAAGTCCTTTTAAAGTACTTATAGCCTTAGTATTATATACTTCTATATTCTATAGTAATTAAGTAACCTTAGTTTAAGGAAATAGCCTATAATATATAGTATATTTATATCTAGTCTTATAGTATCTATTAATAGTAAATTATAATTTATTAAAATAGATAGTAATTTAAGTATAAGTATAATTAAATACTTAAGTATTAAAAATAGTAATTTTATCTTTTTTATTTATATAAAAAAGAAAAAAGAAATAAAGTTCTTTTATAGAAACTAAGTATATAAAGTTTAAGGTAAAGGTTATATATATAAGCAGTATAATAAGCTTAACTTTATTCTTATATATTAATATATATTTACTTTTAATTCTCTTAATAAAAGAGTAATTTATATTTAATATACCTAGCCTTAGAATTATTTTATTTTATTATTAATTAAATATCTATTTAATTAATAATATATTAGCTTCTCTAGTTAGGATATTAATTAAAGTTATTTTTTATATAGAAATATATATATAAAAAGCAGTATTTAAGGTAATTTATATATAATTAAGCTTTCCCTTAATATTAAAGCTAGTTTTAAGCTATTATAAACTTATTCTTTTTTAGCCTAGCTTTATAGGGCCTTAGTATTATAATTTATATTTAAAAGTAAGTTTTAATAAAAATATTATAATAATAGCTTTATAGACTATAGTAAAAGGGATACTTTATATTACTTTATAAAGTCTTTAAATATAATTAATAACCTATTTTATTAGTTTAATTCTATATTTAATATATACTATAAAAATAAGTTTATAATTAAAATAAATCCTTAGCTATTTTATAATATTCTTTAAGTAAATAGTATATATTTTATATATTATTATATAATTAAAGTTAAGCTTAGTATTTACTTATATTAAGTAAAATATTTTAATTTTCTCTAGGGAATATAAAATACTATTATTTAACCCCTAGGAAATAGATTTATTAAAGAGTTTTTATATACTTTTAATAATTTCCTTTAATATATTTCTAATAACTAGAATAGCTTAATTATTAATATAGCTATATTAATTACTAGTTAGCTTATTAATTAATTCTTTATATAATAAATATAAAATTAATAAGATAAGTAAGCCTTATAAAAATAAACTATTTAAAAGTAAAGTAAAAATAATAATATAGGTTTTATACTTTATATAAGCTTTTTAATTTCTTATAAAAAAGTTAATTTAATTAATTATATATTAAGGCTAGCTTTATTTTTAAAGTCTCTTAATTAAGATATAGTAAATAATAGTATTAAAAATACTTTATATATTAAAGATAATTAAAATATAAACTTTCTTTTTTATAAAGGCTTTTTTAATATTATAAGTTAAAGCTATTATAATATCTATTAATAAGTATTTATTAAGAGTATTTACTATATTAAGGGCTAAGACTTATTAAAAGATTATTATTTTTATTATTTTATAGATAAGTAAGTAATAGACTCTTTTAATAATAATAAATAAAAAAGAAATTAATTTTTATTTTTTAATAATAAAGCTATCTTATTTTACTTTAAAAATTATAATAATTTTAATTAATTTAAATTCCTTAAGCTTATAGTTAAGCTTAATATAAATATATATAATACTATAAAAAACTAGCTTAATAGTATTTTAGATTATTTTAATTATTTTTATTATTATTTTATTAATATTAAAAATAATATTACTTATTATTAAAGCTTATTAAATTTCTTTATTAATAATTAAGTTATTTTAAAAAAGTAATTTCTTAAGGATAATAAAGAGTTTATTTAATAGATTACTTATATATAAGGATTATTCTAGTAATTTAATATAAAGGAATTATACCTTAGTATTAAGCTTTAAGATAGTTTTATTATTATTTCCTTAAAGAAGAAGGTTAATAAACTAAGATTTAAGGAATCTTTATTTAAATATTTAATATAAGTCTTTATTAAATTTAATATTATTAATAAAATAAATAAAATAATTATTTTTAGCTTTATATATTACTTAAATAAATATATTATAAATATTTTCTTTATTTTATATACTAAGGTAAATACTTTAATATACTATAAGCTAATAAAAGTAAGCTTTACTTATTTCTTTAGTCTATTAATTTATAATCTTTTTATTTATTTAATATAAGGTTTTAATTAATTCCTTAGCTATAAAGAAGACTAATATAAAGTCTTAATAGGCTTATTATAGCTTTATCTTTATTTAAGGGTAAATATTTATTAAGTAAATATTTATTATAATTTATTTAGTAAAATCTAATAATTTTATCTTTAGAATATTATACTTAAAGAGGTAAAAGTAAGGCTATTAAGTAAAAGAAATAATTATAAAGATTATTTTATAATTTAATATAATATAAAGTTTATATATAACTTAGGATTATATACCTAGGGTATTAAATATTATTAAGTTAATTATATTACTTTAATATATTAATTCCCTAGGCTTATTTAATAAAGTAAAATTAATTAAATTAAGCTAGTTAATAACTTTAATCCTTATTAAATCCTTTATATAGCCTAGCTCTTATAATTAATAATAAGTATTAAAGTCTTTTATAATTATTATATATATATAAATATTAAAGTTTTTAAGGATTTATAATACTTTATAATTACCTTAAGATTAATATATATTAATAATAATTTAATTAAATATATATAAGGTAATTATATTATAATATAATTTAATAAAAAGGTTAAAAGTCTTATAATTCCTAGTAAGATCTTTTTATATATATATAATAGCTTATAAATAATTAAAATCTCCTTATTATTATTATATAAAGGAGTAAAGAAAGTAAATAAAGTATTATTTTATTTTAAAGAAGCTATTTTTAATATAAAATAGTTCTTAAATAAGAATAATATTTATCTTAATTTAATTAGTAAGATTAAAAGTAATTATTTAAGCTAGGCTAGATTTATTTATATTAATAGATATAATATATAGTTTAAATCTTTTATTTAATTTTAAACTTTTATTTATATTAATAAAGGAGGCTATTTATATTTTATATAGGTAATAAGAAATTCTATTTAATATTAATTATAATAGCTAATATATTTATTTAATATTTAATTTCCTTAAGGGTATTATCCTTAAGTATATCTTTATTAATAGCTACTATTATAATAATAGCTAAGGTTATATTAAAGTCTATAATATTCTTATTTATTATATATAAAGTATCTTTAAAAAGATAGCTTTAAGTAGCCCTAGTTTATATAGTTTTATCTTTAATAAGATAAGTAATTTTATTCTTTATAAAATAAAGCTAAAAGGGATAGTCTAGTAAATTATTAATATAAAGGCTATAATAAACTAGGTATTTATAGTTAATTATAATATAATTATTATTATAACTATATTTTTTATTATAATTTTAATAGAAGATTTTATAATAGAGGTTTAAGTTATATTAATTTTAATATTTCTAGTATTATATAAGTTTAAATTTATTAATAAGTTTAATTATAAGCTTATTATTAAAGATATAAAAAGGTTTAATATAAATTAAATCTTTAAAACTAATATATTAAGATTAATATATAAGATTAATCTTAAACTTAAGGCTAACTTTAATTATATAAGGTTATAAGCTAATAACTTAAAGGATTTCTTTTATTATAACTTTTTTAAAGATTTTAATATTATTAATAAAGTATATATTTTTATTAATTTATAATTATAATAATACCTTAAGTATATTATATATTTATATTATATATTAAATTTTAAAGATATTAAGGTAATCTATAGTAAAGTATTAATATAGCTTAATATTACTTTTAAATAGAGCTTTTTTTACCTCTTTATTCTATATAGTAATAATAAAGCTAGAGGTAATTTTAATAATATAGCTAATTTTATACTTTTTAAAAGTATTAATACTTATAATAGTAAGCTTAAGTCCCTTAAGTTTAAGTTTCTAAGTAAAAAAGTCTATAAAATATTAAAAGAATAATTAATTATTACTTTTAAAAGTAATAAAAATTTAATTTTATATTTATTTTTAATTATTTTAAGCCTATTTAATAAAATATTAGCTTAAATTTAATTAAATTATTAAAGTAATTAATTTAATAAATAAGGCTTATTAAGTCTTAAGAGCCTTATAGGCTATTAAGGTAATAAAGATAAAAGGCTTTAAAGGAAAAGTATTAAGCTTATATTTTATTATTTTCTTTCTAGAGATATTTTATTATATATTTACTAAATTAAATTTAAAGATATAAAGTAAAACTAAGGAAATAATAAAAATAAAGGCTTTAGTTTATATTTATAGTATTATTATTAAGGTATTTAAAGTAGATTATTAAAGTTTAAAGGCTTTAAAAGTAAAGGCACTTTATATAAGGCTAATTATTAAGGTTTATTAAATCTTTTTTCTTTTTAAATATAATTCTTAAAGTATATTATTAAAAATTTAAATAATAATATTAAAAAGGTATTTAATAGCTAGAAATTAATATAATTTAATAGCTATTTAAATAAAAAAGTTTTTAATATAAATTAAAAAAGACTTATAAAGTATAATATAAAAGTCTTTATTAAAAATAAGTTAATCTAAGGTATATAAAGGTAAATATAAATAAAAAATAGAAAAAGAAAAAAAGGTAATAATTATACTTCTTAAAGTAATAATAAAGGCAAGGTTACTTAAGGCTTAAAAAGAGATAAAGAGATTATTTATATAAAAATACTTCTTTTAAGAAAAATTACTTTAATATTAAATACCTTTAATAAAAATAATAAATATATTTAATTTATTTATAAAAGTAAATATTTATTTAATATTCTTTTATTACTTTATAAGTAATAAGCTAGAGATATTAAGGCCTATAGTACCTAGCCTTTAATTAAATATAGTAATAAATATAATTATTAGTATTATTAAGGTTTTTATTATATATAACTGAGATTTTAATTATTTTATAAAGAAATAAAATACTTAAAAATAGTAAACTTTAGTAATAAAATAATATTATAAGGCTATAAGGCTATACTTTTTAATAAGATTTAATAAAGTTAACTCTATATTAAAGAATAAAAGCTTTATTAAAATTATAATAATATTATATATTTTTTTTTTCTTTACTTAATAAGATTACTAGAAAAAAAAATATAAATTATTTTACCTTAACTATCTATATAATATACTAAATTAATTTAAATTATAATTATAATATTAATTATATATTACCTTATAATCTAGCTAAAAGATAATAGCTTAATAGCTAGGTAATATATATAGTATTTTTAATATACTTATAGCTAGATTATTAAAGCCTTATATATAATCTTAATTTAATTCTAAGGTCTATATATCTTTATAATAAAAAAGTTAAAATATATCTTTATAGAATAATTACTATTAATTAAAGATAATATAGTATTAACTATATTTAACTATAAAATTCTATAACTCTCTAGCCTTTTATCCCTTAAGGAGATTTATAATAAATTTAATAAGAAATATAATAACTTAATATAATATATTATTATATTAAAGATAAAATTAGCTTTATAGAAAAATAAATTACTTTTTAAAATATAATAAATTAATATATATTATAATTTATAGAATTAAAAGTTCTTATTTAAACTATTAAAAATAAATATAAATATTCTAAGTAATAGCTTTTTAATATATTCTAGCTATAATAGCTTAAATAAGAAACTCTATTTAAGTTAAAGTCTATAGATAAAGAAATTTATATATATAGTTAAGAGTTTAATATAAAATTAAAAAGCTAAAGTAAAAGCTTTATTAATATTATAAATAATTAAACTTAATTATATATTTAACCTCTTACTATATTATATAATCGCTATAATCTCTTGTGATTACAAGTATTAGTAGTTTTAATAAAGATTAAAGTTTTTATATATATATAGCGTAAGGCATTAATAGCCCTACTTAGGAAAAATTTTTAAAGGAGAGAGTGGCATATATAACCACGAAACCGGATCATCGGGTATATGACGTTTTTCGTGGCATATTAGCTAAAATCTGTTTTTTATCACCAGTATTGCTTATATCACAATGCTTCACAATATTGTCATTGCCCTTTTACGAATAATCTACCAAACTTGGATTCAGAAAAGATATTCTAGCGAAGCAAAGGCCTGGCCTCTAAAAAGACCCTGCCTGCCTGCCTGCTCATACTGCGCCGTACTTGTACAGCTGGCTCGAGCGATCATTCAAATCTTGACCGCCAATTTCGATAGATATTCTCATTTTGGGTTTGTTTTTTTCTATTGCCCATGTCGATACCTTTGCTCCCCATATCTATGTGCTGTGTGTCGTTCAGGTTCCCCACCAATGTCACTCTATATCCGAATCCTCGACTGATTCAGGTTGCGACAACATGCGGTTTTGGTCGCTCCCGTGATCGGAGCTAGGAAACTTGGTGGCTTCACTGCAAACAATGTGTATTTCGCATTGGGTTTGCTTGACTGTATTCGAGTCTATTGCAAATGTAACAACCTCTTTCTATTGATCAACCATCATCATCATATGACCCCGGGTTCAACACAGTCACATGCAAAAAGCGGTCCCTTCCACTCCCATTTTCGCTTCCCCCTTCTCAGCATCACGGGCTCCGCTATCCGGGAAACTCCACTACATCAATGTCACTGGCGACGGAATCGCCTTATGTCATCCACTCAAGCCGTGTTCAAAGCTCAAGCTAGACCAGAGACGCCGGTAGAGACTCTTTGCTTTCTCCAGTCTCTCGTCATCCCGAGGCGTTAGACCTGTGTGTACCGTTACTCCTCTTTGGTTCCAATATTACGACAACTTGACTCTGGCATTCTCAGGTTACCTCTTCTTTCGCTGTCGTTCCTACCCTCCGTTTGGCTGTACTGTACCAACTTCGGCGCAATAATCAATACGTCTACTTTAGTGCGCCCGTACAGTATCGCTACCTAGGTACTATCTATCGGATCTGACTGCCGCTCAGGCCCTCCCCTCCTCTTGGTTTAACCTTTTAAGCCTCCAGTGCTACCTACCTACCTACCTGCTTGATGTCTTCCCTCGTCTCCGACTTTCTCATCAATCCTGTCCTGCGCCAAGCTCGTCGATTCTCCGAAATCTCACGATCTACCTTCATTGGCAATGGAGGCGACTCGACCGAACATGCCGACGCAGTAAGCGATTCTAGTCACGCCGACAGTCCTGTCTCTTCGCCTGTATCTATATCCGCGCCCGACCCGGCACCCGTGCCGATCGTTGACTCTCCCCTCACTCGACCCCTCAGCGTCTCGACCTTAGAAACAAGAGTTGAAGAACCCGAGCCAGTGCCAATCATGTCTCAAGATTCACCCCCGCGCGATCACATCGGAATAGCTTTGAGCCCGCTCAGCTCCCGTCGAATTCCGGAAGATGATGGCATGCGAGAGTTGCGCTCTCGTATACATATAATCAATGGCAAGGATATACCTCAGTCTGAAAAGGCGAGGTTAATCCACGATGTTCTGTTGGAAGGATATACGTCTTCAAAGGCCGTTCCCATTGTCAAAAAGATTCTTGAGAATGGCGGCAACTTAGATCAGCCACTCTCGCAATCTCCATCGTCACGCCCGTCCATGTTCTGGCAGAACCAACCCGAGGAAGAGACATTCGTCTTGACAGAGGAGGATAAAACCCCAACATTCGTACCAGTGAAGCCGCCGAAGCGACATGGCAGTGAGACACCAGTGGAGCCTTTTGATGTGCTACAAGAATCGGAACAGCCTCTTGGATGCCAACACTATGAACGAAACGTCAAGCTCCAATGTTTTACTTGCAAGAAATGGTATACGTGCCGTTTCTGTCACGATGCGAACGAGGACCATAATCTCATTCGTACAGAGACCAAAAACATGCTCTGTATGCTCTGTACAACGCCGCAGAAGGCATCAGATATGTGCATTAAATGCGGTGAATTATCCGCTTATTATTATTGTGATATCTGCCACTTGTGGGAAAATCGCCAAAGCAAGCCCATCTATCATTGTAACGACTGTGGCATTTGCCGTCGGGGCATGGGTCTCGGCAAGGACTTTTTCCATTGCAAGGTGAGAAGGCAGCTACGGCCTATATGATACAGATTGCTGACACTGATTAGACTTGTCGTGCATGTATTTCTACCTCGATTGAGGGCTCCCACAAGTGTATTGAGCGGTCAACAGAATGTGACTGTCCTATCTGTGGTGAATATCTCTTTACTTCTCCACGGCCTGTAGTCTTCATGCCTTGTGGTCATAGTATCCATAAGAAGTGCTATGAACAACACATGAAAGTATCATACAAATGCCCGATTTGCAACAAGAGCCTTACGAATATGGAAAGCCAGTTCCGAAATCTGGATGTTGCCATCCAGACTCAGCCGATGCCGCCAGAATTCCGGGATACCACCGCCGTTATATTGTGCAATGACTGTTCTGGAAGAAGCACAGTTAGGTATCACTGGTTAGGTCTGAAATGCTCCATATGTCGGTCATATAATACAGTGGAGCTGAATATTATTGGGGGTGATCGGTCGACAGCACAACCATCTATGAATGACGAGGGGCAGCCCGTGGTGGAAAGTGGACGAGAGCCTTCTGGTTCAATTAGCGGCAACCGAGGTGTCGCAGTAGGAAATAGGCGAAGGCACTCATCTCATGCAGCCGAGACCCAATTCCGTGCGCCTGACAGAGTCGCAAGATCGGTATCACCAGGCAATTTGGGCTTTGATTCCATCATGTCGCATCTGCCACCTAACGAAGAAGACGAGGATGACATTCTGGGGCTCTGGAGAAGCCGAAACCGTGCCAATGCGTCGGATAATGACGAGGATTCTGAGTTGGACGACCTCAGTGACGCGCTATCTGATGCTGAAGAAGAGGAGGATGATGAAGACGAAGACGATGATAACGATATCGTTCTTTTTGGACATCGATGAGTGCTCCTTGGTATCACAGTTTGATGCCGTCACACAACTATGCAACCGGACTGTGTTGAATTTCTGCAAGGCGTTTTGGGAGAATGGGTGCATCAACCTGGGCATGAGATACCAGTTGGAGACCGCTTGACTACGTGTTTATGAGGGGACATGGAACAGGTGGCTTGCATCTTGGGCGCTCAGTTTTTTGGTGATCTCCGTGATTGAAATTGGATCCAACGGGTAGCATGGCTTTTTGTATACATAAACGCATATGAATTCTGTACCAAGCTCTCTATTCACACCGATTGTGACTTTGTCTGTGACTATAAAGTGAAATACAATATCTCGTGAACGCCTACCATAACCGTGTTTCCATGTGTCTCGTGTCCAGCCGTTGCCAAACCCATTTCAAGCCCATAACCTTGAGCGCATCAGCGTCTTCTCGCTGCAGCGGCAGGTTGTTCTAGCCGCTGTCCCTCTTGTCTAAGTTCTTTGATAACTTGCTATATGCGCACAACACTCATCAGTATGAACTGCGGTCTAATCGATTACGATTGTAACATACCGCCAAAGCCTCCGGGTTCACACCGCGCTCAATCATGGAGATGCAGATAGACAAAGTGCGACGATCAAGATGGCAGTTCTGCAATAACACCAATTAGTAGTCTAATAATAATGGTTATATAATTAGCAAGCTATCGTACTAGAATCGTAGATATCTCATGAAGAATATCTACAGCCTGTTGCGCGGCAGCGTGTTTGTCGGGTTCGGGCATGATAGCTGTTGACGGGAGTTTGAATTATGGAGTGTGAAAGAGAGGGAAGTGGATGTGGAGATTTACATTCCCTTAGTAGCTACTAACTAAGACGATCATGGCGGGGAGACGCGGACGCGTGCATATCATGAAACATTCACCATAGAAATTGTGACTTGTAAAAAGACAACGCTTTAGAAGGAAGTATACACATTCCTAGATGAAGCACTGCCTTGATGGGTTTTTAATGATCTCTTTTAGTGCACCGACTCTATGTTCACTGTTGTGTATAGATTGGCAATTCTGCAGACTTATGATATATAGGTACTTCATTGCCAAGTAAATAATGAATGGTATGCAAAATGATCAACTTCATATATGGGTATAATTATCGTTTTTACAAAGCATTATCGCACATAAACGGTCATAACAGTATAATCCAATCGTTCAGTTCGTCAAGACTTCATCGCCTCCACAAACAACTCTCTCATCCCCTTGAGTAAAACCACCAACTCCCTCGTTTCATTGAGCTTATCAAGAACCTTTTCAACCTTTTCTCTCTCTATCTTGGGTCGGCAGTGCTTCACATCGTAGTCGCGCGAGCTGGTCACTAATTCAAACCAAGCCTCCCGCTCCCAGTCCTTCTCGTCGATATGCGTATACACAAACTTGAGCCGGTCATCGTGGCCGGCGCCCTCGATCTTGAGACACAGGTTGGTGATCCAAAAATCCAGCTCGGGTACATTGAAGCGCGATTGGGACTGCTGATGCTGGGCGTACTCGCGCTGGGCTGCAAGTCGGGCATCGATCTCGGCTTGTGTCTGGGCAATTTCCGCCTTGAGGCTGTCGCGAGTGGAGAGATGGTTGTCGCGCTGAGAGGCGAGGGAGTTGATGGCGCTCTCCATTTCGCGGGTCTCGGCCTCTTCCTTCTCGATTGTCTGCTGGTGCGTTGCGGTCTTGGTCTGAACAATTTCGATATCTCGCTTTTTCATGCGTTGATCCTCTGTGTCGCGGTTAGCAGATATTCGATGCGCTGTTGAACATGGTTAAAGTTGGAGCGTAATACCTTGAAGCTCAGCAACATTCATGCGAAATTGGTTGCGCTCATCCAAT
Source organism: Fusarium poae (assembly GCF_019609905.1). Lineage (NCBI taxonomy): Eukaryota > Fungi > Ascomycota > Sordariomycetes > Hypocreales > Nectriaceae > Fusarium > Fusarium poae. The sequence goes on from NC_058399.1 coordinate 5,091,703, forward strand.
ACCCGCTTACGGCCCTCTTCGATAAAAGCATCGAACCGGGCCGTAAACTTTGCCATGCGATCGCGGAGGTCATCAAAACCAAAGTTGATATTGGGTAATTGGTTTGCGACAGAGGGGCCGACAGGTGGTATGCTCTGTCGCATACTTGCGGAAAAGGAGGAACGAAAGTCGGTAGCCATTGTGAGTGATTCGAATAACGATGAAATGTTTTGAGAGATTGAGCAATACGGTATTCGAAGAAATGGTTGTCATAAAAAAAGGTAGCCTTGATTATGCGAATCGGGCATTAATCTAATGCATGTGTTTGGTTGTAGGTATTTACAGCGTGAAATTCCGTTGCTCGGTCGACTACCAAAGTGTGGCGCAAACAAGATGGCACCGCCACGTGGGGCCGTCGAAAGCTTCAATTCATATCGCATCGCGTAAAATGCAGAACAACTAACTCTCTTCCCAGAATTCAATTTTACTCACCGCTATCGCTATCATATTTATGCTTTTCTGCCTGCGCTCCAGTCACATTTCTTCTGTTTGCATATGTGAATTAGGATGCCTTTTTAGTGCTCCAAATACAATAAACTCCCGCTCGAGACTCTCTTGCGCCTATACCAGTCCATCTCGCGATGAAGAAAGGAATATCGACCAAATTTTTAATACATTGGAAATCGATACTCGGACCAAATGGCTGAGACAAGACGACTCACGGACCTGATTCACGGTCACGTAGGAAGACTTACTTATTTACCTCCAGAAAAGGCGACAACTCAAATTGGCACTTTTCATACCAGTCGCATTACATCTGAAGGTGAGTTTTCAGAACAACCACTTGCGCCCACCCAAAATATTGACCAAGTCTCTTCAGCACCGCACTTTAAAGTCATTGGGTCTTCAGCACAGCTGTATCCGCCTTCGAAGTCTCCATCTCCAGAGGTCTCTTCCAATCTCTGGCAAGAACGGAGAATTCAGAAACGATGGCTTCTTCAGGCTCATCCTGAAGCCTTCATGGGCAATTCAGCCGTCTCGACACTACTGGAAGAGAACATGAACCGCTACTCCAGGGTCGAGGGGGAGATCAGCGACCGACCCCTGCTCTCCATCGGCCAGATGACGAATGTGTCTGATCAGTGGAGAGTTGCAGGATCACCGATGCTCGCAGCTGCTACAGGGGAATCGGGAGAACTACTAAGACTGGCCCGAGTTGATCAATCAAAGTGGCAGTGGGGGAATGACAAGCACACGACACTTCAACCCTCTGTGATTGACCCCGATGATCCCGAGGAAGAAGCCATTTGGGCCAGTGATGGCCTACCGATTTCCCAAGTCAAATTCGCAACCAGCATGTCACGATACGATGCCATCCGCTGGCTCATTGTTCAGAAGCAGACTTCGACCACTATCCTCAACCCGGAGTATCACAAAATTCCGGTGGCCCAGTCATCTACCGCCGACCTTAATATTCAGCATCCTCGACTATCAAGAATTGATCCCAACCCAATCATGACCATCTCACATAAGATGACCGGCGGTAATGCGCAGATGGATGTCGCCTTCAACCCGAATTCCAAAGGTCAATCACCTCAGATTGCTATCGTCGACGAGTGCGGATATTGGTCCATATGGGACACCCTGGGAGGCAGAACGAGAATTCGACTATCGTCTTGTAAGTTCGGGCACATTTCAGACGGGCTGCTAGACGAAATTCCCTCCACGACAGAGCATAATGCAGAAAAGCACGGGATTCTTTTTGTCGGTGCTGCCGAAGTGGACAGTTTCTGGGAGGATGAATCGCAGAATGCCGACGAGTTTGAAGAGTCGGCAAAGCGGTCAAGTCATTTGTTGATATGGAACAGAGAAAAGTATGAAGTGATCGATCTTGAATCGCACATAGCTCTACCACAGCTATCGCTTTTAGCTCGTCCAAAGTCCAAGCCTGACGCCATTCTTGATATCAAGATCAGTCCCGCAAACCAAAATCACATCTTTGTCTTGACTATGCGGACCCTTTACTGGATTGACTTATTTGCGACGAGAAGAGAAGAGGATTCATCGTCGAAAAAACCGACCATCTTGATTTCTTGCCCCCGACTGCTGGACAGAGAGGCGTTGCGTATGACAACCTGCCTTACTACCGAGGGCAAACAACAAGCTGTTATGGTGTTTGTCTTTTCTCCGACCCATAGACAGCTTCAAACATATTGGTTTGGGCATTCAAAGCAAAATGGCCTTCCATACTGGCATCGCGATGTTCTTAGTCTGCCCAGTCGGGGTAATGCTGTTCAAGGGGATATCCAGTCGGTAGAGATCAACCCCGCCAAGCTCAGTCAAGATGGAAAGCCGTCCTCTGGCCCAGGAGCTGATTATTATCGTGCAGGTGTTCAATTCTATCAAGGGAGCATTTTGAGCAAGGATCTAGGGGTACAGTATTGCATTTGTGTTTCTGTCAAAGACCGCAAAATGCAAATTACGCTACCCACTGGACGTCTCGTGCGGTCCAAGACGGACCAAGCGCAGCGATGGCGGAAAAAACGCAAGCAATTTCTCCGACATATGGGCAACGCGTTTGTACTTCCAGATGGCATGGCTGACAACATCAATGAGGTCGTAAAGCGCCACGATCGATCTAACGAAATAGATATCATGAAGAATGAGGCATCTGCAGTCTTGGGGCCTGTACACCTCAAACTGGATTTTATGTGTCAACATCTTCAGCGAACTCTTATTGCTATCTCTGAGAACGTTCACGACATTCCTCCTGTTCTTCTTTATGCTATTCAGGAGAACATTGCAGAAGGCACAGCGGAAGGACGGCTCCCCCTAAAAACTTGGAAAGAGATTGGTGACCAAACAGGGTCCATGGATCTTTCTAGTTACAACAAAGCAGAGCTCCCGGACATACTTGACTTGTTCTTGGACGATGATGGGCAAACAGTGGTCACACAGCTAGGAAGACAAACTTCGGAGGAGTGGATTCGAGAACTTGTCAGTTTGTCACATCTCAACCAAACGTATGTCGATCTCTGGCTTGACCCTGTAGAAGGGAGGCTGCCTGAAGAAGAAGAGGAAATAAGGAGAGGTTGGATAGCAGACTTGGCCAAGGATATGTTTCTAGCAACAGCTGGTGTTATGGTTCAAGATATACCGCTTCTAGGGGCAGCAAGCCAAGAGGGGAACGAGCAACCACAGCCTATACAATCGAGTGCGATGCGAATAAGGTCATCACAATCATCGGATGGTGGCATTCCTTCCTCGCCTCCAAGCACGACATCTAACATCACCAGCGATGCAGCGATCAGGCGATTGCAGCTTCTCGCACCCTCGTTACAGTTGGACAAGATGGAAACTGCCAAACAATCAAGTGTTTTGTCGCGCTGGCCAACCGAGCGTGGTGTCACAACAGATGGCTACATTTCTAGCGTTGCCATTGCCAGCGATAGAAAGTTTGAGGATGCAAAGTTACGACTACAGAGGATTGAAAGCAAGCGAAGGGCACACGCAGAAAAGTACAGACTACCACCAACTATGCGACAAAGCGGCGAATCCACACCCAAGTCCAAGAAGTCGTCGAAAATTCGGACAGGAGGACTCGGTGCACCACCACGATCCTCTCAAATGCGTCCACAGAGAGAAGATCCCGCAGAGTTGCCGCCTATGCCAGCTCCACCAATGCCTGCGCAGTTCATGTCGAGCCAGCAGGGAATACCAAGCTCATCTCAGAGCCAAGGCATATTCGGGCCTTCGATTGCCATGAGCCAGCCGGTATCAGGTATTTTCGGGGACAGGAAGAAGGCCAAAAAGCCCAAGAGGAAGAGTGGATTCAGATAAATCAACACAAACGGCCCATTCATTATTGGGGTTTGGACTAAGCTCATTGCCACTATATATCAAATCTCTAGTTACTATCATATAATTGTCATACTGGAAACATGGCTTAATTAATTGGTGGATATGATTTTGGACTGTCCGACTTTGCCTTTGTTGCCGTGGTTCAACATAATTCTAAAAGTTAAAAACAAACTCCGTCCCTCACAATACAATAGAGCTGGCGCAGTAACCTTGTTCTTACGCAAAACCTGTGAGACGTGATGTTTGATGTTTGTTCACGATATGGATCCAATCGCTGTGGCAGAGGTAGGTAGGACCCAGTGCTAAAAACGTCATTGTACTCGCTATTGGATGAGTTAACTTGACTTACAAGTTACATCAACTCAACTTTCAACCACGACTTGAAGCTGAACCATAAAGTCTGTAAGCCTTGACATCTTTTGGAGAATTACACATTTACAATAAATCACAGCTACAAATCATGTCTCACTGCCACGATGAACACTCCGGCCACGGCCATGGTCACGACCATCATGAACACGATCACTCAGACGACATCGCTCCCGCCGTGCAGTTTTCCCTCTACAGTCAAATCAACTTTGATCACATCGTGACTCTTAACGAGGCCAGCCGCGATGTTGGGCAGCAAATTGTCAAGAAGACCTGGCAGGAAAGACTGAGCACTGAGCCTGAGTTGGCGAGTGAAGTCGATGAGCAACTTCTCATGACAGTACCGTAAGTGTAGCTTCTTAATGCCACACTGTACATATTACTGACTTATATCAGTTTCACTGCCCAGATCAAGCTCCACTCGATCCTCATCCGTACATCCCCCTCCGCCTCTGCGCCCAAGACTCTGCATCTCTTCGTCAACCGTGACGACCTCGACTTTGCTGCCGCTGAGGAATCAGACCCCGTTCAAACCCTCGAACTCTCTCAAACAAGCGACCTCCAAGAGATCCCTGTGAAGCGAGCGTTATTTGGCAAGGTGCAGCAGCTTGTGCTTTTCTTCGCTGACAATTTTGGTGATGGCGACGAGGATGTCACACGCATTTCCTACATCGGTTTCAAAGGCGAATGGACACAACTTGGAAGAGCGCCTGCAAACATTATCTACGAGGCTGCTGCTAACCCGGGTGACCATAAACTCAAGGGCACGAATGTGAATCAGATGGGAAGTGAGATTGGAGGTAGAGGGCCTGGAATGTAGACGAGCAGACACTTGAGTCCACAAACCACCATCAAAATTAGAAATGAAAGTAAACAAAAAATACCATCAATAGAGCCAAAGATCAACTTTTTCTCTGAAAGAATTATATGATCAAATTTTATTAAATCACTGTAACTTGCACTGGTCGTTCTCATTCATGCCCGGTATTATAGTGCTCAATCGTGCTAGCCGGGAATTCTCCGGGCCTTGCAAAAGCTCTCCAGTATCTCAACTTGGCCCAAAATCTTTCACCACTATCAACCGATCCAACGCCATTCGATCGGCCACCATATTACCCTAACCCACGGCGGCATCAATTCCCTTCTCGACACTTGTCGACCTCGCCGCCAGCAAACAAAATGCCTCCCCGACTGCCAATTCGTCTGGCCCTCCCTCGGCCATGCGCCGTCGCCGCCCGTCCTCTCCTCCTCCCGCTCACAGCCACCCGAGGTGTAAAGAACGGATGGACTACGGCTCCTCCTCGTAACAAGCACAAGCGATTCAATCAGCCTTCTTCCGGTCTTCCTGCCCTCACCACCGGTCCCGCTGCTGCTCTGAAGCGACGAGAGAACACTACGCCACTACGATCTGGAGTTCTCGCTGTTAAGAAGGGCATGACGAGTATGTTTGTTGGAAAGACTCGTGTACCTTGCACTGTTCTCCAGCTCGATCAGGTCCAGGTTGTCGCCAACAAGACTCGAGAGAAGAACGGTTACTGGGCTGTGCAGATTGGTCAGGGTGCGCGTGACGGTCGAAACGTTACCAGCCCATTGCTGGGTTACTACGAGGCCAAGGGCATTGCACCCAAGGCTGAGCTCGCCGAGTTCAAGGTCCGAGACAAGGATGGTCTGCTGCCCGTCGGTGTTCAAATTCTGCCCGATTGGTTCAAGAAGGGACAGTATGTCGACGTCAAGGGCCGATCGCGGGGTATGGGTTTCGCTGGTGGTATGAAGCGCCACGGCTTCTCCGGTCAAGAAGCTTCCCACGGTAACTCCAAGAACCACCGAACAATCGGTACAACAGGTCCTTCGCAGGGCAGTGGTAGTCGAGTCATGCCCGGCAAGAAGATGCCTGGTCGCATGGGTAACGAGTTCGTGACGGTCCAGAACCTCAAGGTCATGATGGTGGATAACGAATTGGGAATTGTATTGGTTGGTGGACCTATTGCCGGTCCCAAGGGCCGTGTCGTCCGTATCCAGGACTCCAAGAAGCGAAAGGCGCCTCCCCAGCCTCATCGTGAGGCTGCTCTCAAGACCCTTATAGAGCGACACCCCGATCACGAGGCGAAACTCCAGGCGGCACGGGAGAAGCATCTCCAACTCAAGAACAAGAGAGAAGAGGCACAGCTAAGAGATCAATGATTGTACCATGGAATGTATGAGACGTTTTGTACTACGTATGACAAAAGGGGGGAGATCATAAGCGGGCTTTTTGTATTATACACACACACCATCTACTACTGTACAGATTCGACTACAACCGGAGTACCCAGGGTTATCAAATTCATTTTTACAATAATGCCTTCCTCCTATATTCGCCACGGGTGTCTCGATATGCCTCACTTGTATTCAACTTGCTTTCGGAATCCTCTTGTAGGAGCATCATCCTCTAGCGGAGGCAAGTCATCCCCTCCACCACCGACAAGCGCCCTGAAAGGATCGCCGCTGTCCAGAAGATCCAGCCTTGTGCCGTCTGCCATAGTGAGACTCCACTCTGTAGTCGAGAAGAATCCCTTGCTAGTAGGTCGGTTGCTGGCAAAGCGCATAACACCCTCGCCCTTTGTGCCGCGCACAGAGAACCAGATATCAATGCGGCCGTGCAACTGGTTCATCTCGCCATGGATCCAAGGAATCTGATGTCGGAAGTAGATCTCGTCTCCGAGAAGAGCTCGGGCCTCGGAATTGGTTCGCAGGGCGTAGAGAGTCGATGAGACGACGGGTGATGACATCTTTTGGTAGTTGAAGATGGCGACCGACGAAGCGGCCACGATGAGGAGGAAGATGGGGAATGTGCGGCGCCAGCGAAATGTCACATCAGAGATATCTAGAGAAAATTAGCATAAATCCTGTCTTATGTCCATGTTAATTTTTCGTACCCGGGAGCTCTCTGTCTGCCCTCCTCGACATCATAGGCCCATCGCCAGGCTTGGGCGCGGGAGTTGACCATCTTCTTTGAGCAGGTCTCAATGTGACAGTCCTGGTTTTTAAGACAGCCGCAAGTCTCCTACGGACAAGCCGAGGAAGCGCTAGTTGTTGCGACATGTTGATTTCGCTGTAGGTTTCTCGTGATCGAATCAATTAATCCTAATGGTGGTCGATCAGCTGAGGCTCAATTCGATTGGATTGGCATCGGCCAAATTTTGCTGCCGGTCGCCGACCCTCGATGTTCTCAAAAGAGAAGGTGGGGCAAGGGCCATTCCCATCTCTTGTGGCGTCATGACGCTGAGCCTCACTTCGAACCCGTGGACATTGTGTTCTTGTGACGACGACGTCTCATACCACAAACAGTGCCCTTTCTTCGCCAGTAGTCGTGTTATTCTTCTATTATTTGTTTCTTCATATCCTATAAGATACTTCTCACTAATAGACACCGTAATGCCGAATCAGCACGGCACAACCGCCCGTTTGAGGCGTACATTTCATTATCCAGAGGAGGACTCTACAGATTCACAGCCAGAAGCTCTTGATGAGCAAGGTACAGTGGCAATCCCAACATACTTTGATCACAACTGATGTAATCTACAGAGCAAGAGGACTTTATCAACCAACTGGCCGCCGAGAATGCTGCCCGTGATCTTCAGTTCCGTCGCTTCCTTCTGGCCATCCCCCTACTTGCCACCATCCCCTACCTTCCAGCTCTCATAAACCCCCCTACAACGATGCTAGCTCTTCTCAGCTTAACATCTCTATTCTCAACGGCATACTTACTACACCACCATCCGCCCGCATCTTCAGGGATTCCTTTCCTCGATAACTGGGCACGGCCCAAAACTCCGCGACCCACACGCCCACCATCGCTGTCAACAAGAGACTCTTCCGGTGTCTTTGACGACGACGAGGAGGACGAGGTAGACGATGTTCCTTATGTTCCTCGTGGGCGACCGCGACAGCGCAGAAGCTCATTCAGCTACGTCGAGACGCGATCGCCGCTTGAAACTTACCTACCTTTCCTAAATATAGGTCTAGGTGTTGTTTTGATTTTGATGGCTTGGGTAATAGGCAGAACAAAAAGTGAAGCTGTGTGGCCCGGAATGGGGTACTTGCCATTGGTGGTCTATGCGATTATTTTGATTTCAAAGATGGTCATGGGCAGTGTCGACCCGGAGAAGGAGCTGGTGTCGCTCAAGTATGATTACAAGGGCGCTTAACAACCCTCAACTTATTAACTCGCTTTAAATTGCGCACACAGTTACTGGGGTAATTCTATCATTTTTATGACTGCCTTTTCTTTCTTTTCTCCTTCTATGTTCAAACCAGGCCATCGCAATCGTTACACGGGCATGTCTCATTATAACCCCATCTACATGTCTATCGAATCGTTGAAACGCAGAATGCCGTGGCTCTTCAAAACTCCGTCAACTCCCTTGGGCGGTCGCGGAAAAGGATCTGTCATAGGGCTTGCGTTGGGTGAGTCTGACGATTTGTCCGTCACCAATGCCAGTCCATGAGACTTGATAGCATCCACAAGGGCCGGTACCATTTCCTATTGTTGGTCAGCCTTAGCTAGTAAACAGATTATCAATATTAGCGAGCTCAGACATACCAATAGTGGGGAATAACATATCAATCCCATAAAGTTGTTGCTCTGAGCAATTCGCACGACTTCCTTGATCGAGGCGCTGCGCCTTCCGCTACTCAACGCCATGTCGTTACCTCCCGAGTTCTCCTCTCGGCCCAGGTCGTTGCACAAGAAGACAGGGAAGTTTGGCTGTTTCCAGTTCAATGCTGTGCACAATCGGGGGCTGTAGCTGCTGAAGACGATCGACCGCACAACATCAGGTGACTGCGCGCGTTGTGTTCGGGCATGTTCAAACACAATATTGAGGATTGAATCAACAAAAATGTTGGCATCCAACGCAGGTCCAAGAGAAAATGCTTTTTCTTCTTCCGATGTAGGATACAGGACCTGAAGGTTGACGTGCGTGCCAGGGTTGAGAAGTGCAAGGGCTTCTTGAAGCGTCACGCCAGCAGTAGCCAGAATGTGGTATACCTCGGCGATGCTCTCAGATGATTTGTTTATCAAACTGGGTAAATCTGCCCGACTGTTGCTCCTGATGGTCATAGATCCGAACTGTTCCAGCGTCAATCGACAAACAGGAATATCAAGACCAGCGCAGGTTATAGTCCATCGAGGCCAAAGTACAGGAACGCCATCACTTGTGTATTGAACAAAGAGTCGCACATAGTCGCCAGAGAGGCTCGAGCCTGTTACGATAGCGTTCGTCGGTTGGTTGAATTGGCTGGTTGCTTTCCAATACGTCTCAAAGTCGGTGATCTCCAAAGGCTTGCCCTGGAACGGCTTGATAACCTGCACCGTAAAGCTGATTTGGCCAATGGCACGAAGACGGGGGTCGAATAAAGGCAAACAGCATACAGAAGTGCCCTGCAGTCCCTTGAAAATACTCGATAGAGCAACTGTCTTGGCAATAACCTTTGCGCCATAGGTAGGGAACACGTCAATATCCAGGCTGAAAGTTTCCAAGTTGTCAACCTGGAAGGAAACAATGCGGGTGTCTTCTTGGAACGGCAAGATAATGTTCTTGGGTATGAGATCCGAAACTTTGGAAGAAATGGTGAGACGAGCGGCAGGGTACTTGCCATCCTGGAAGAAAACAAGGGGTTGCTCATCCACATCCCCGAACGAGATTTGGACGACAGTCTTGGTGTCGAGGAAATTGTGACCATATCTGCGTAATGGTATGATCGGGGGAGGAAGCTCGAGCTCGGGGATCGCATCAGGGTCAAGTGACATGGGTAGTGGTGCAGTACTTGAATCCATAGGACCCAAGGCAGGCTGCACCATAAAGGGGCTGGCTCGTGGGCGTGTGTTAAAAGGAGTTAGCAGTTTCATACATGCAAGATGTCCTTCCCAAGCAGCGTAATACATCGCAGGAAGGTCCTTCTCGTCCACAATACTGGCGTCAACTCCAACCTTGAGAAGTGCTTGAAGACAGTCGACGTTTCCTTCGCTTGCAGAATGGACCAAAGGTGTCCATCCATACAGCTTGTCAATTTGGTCCAAATCAGCGCCAAACTCTTTGAGAAGGAGAAGGAGCTCCGATGTTTGGCCTGCCCTTGCTACGAGATGCTGGGGATATAGGCCTTCAGCATCAGGCAAGATATTGGCCCCGTGCTTCAAAAGCATTTCGACAACAGCGACAGAGCCATGTTCGCAAGCGAGGTTGAGTGGTACGTGATCGGCGTCAGAAACTGGGTCAATGCGTGCGGATCTAGCAAGGAGAAGTTCGATACAGCTGAGATGGCCGTGGATGATAGAATGGATCAAGGGGGTGAAGTTATCGTGGTCTGTAAGATCGATCGTCCGTTGGTTTGCTAAACAGTTGTCAGCCCAAGTAATTTTATGGGTGCTATTGTCTTCCAACTTACCATCAAGAAGGACCTTCAGCATCTCCAATCTCCCATGAAGGCTGGCATAATGCAGAGGGACTCGGCCATAGACATCTGTCCTGTCCACAACGACATTGACAGACAACCCCCATTCCAATACATACTGCTTCCCATAGATGGCGGCCTGGTGCAAGCAATTCCTTTCGTTGATGTCATCGTAAGAATGGAGATCAACGAGACCTGTGTCAAGAAGTACTCGTAGAGACTCTTGCGGGGCTTCGGATATAGCTGCCAAAAAGGTGCGTGTGATCCTCTCCATCAACGAACTATCACCATCGACAGCCTCGTTTGCAGAGCGCATCCGTAAGAGGAGATCCTTCAATGATTCAAGGTTTCCTGTGATGACAGTGTCAAGAAGCAATGTATCGGCGTCTCCCTCATCAGTACCAACGAAGTGCTGCGATGTTACAACATGCCCAGACTGGAAATTTACCTGGATACCGTCTGACCAAGCACCGAGTTCTTGTAGACTCGTGGTGGCTTGGTCAGACAGTTCGCTTATGACTGTTGCATTGAAGAAAGGTTGAACCTCGACAGCCCTTGATAGGTATAGCTCCTTGGTCTTGGATTTCGATGTCTTGTCCCACTTCTTCAAGATCTTAGAAAAGGCGGTACCATTGATCTCAACAAACTGCTGCAGCTTGTTCAAGTCTGTAGCAAACTGTTGGAAGCCTTCCTCGAGGGTTGTGAATTTGGCAGAGCGCCTGGAGATGCCTTGACGGGACTGCAACACTTTCTTCTTGTCTAGGAGTGTCTTGAGGCGAATTTTGAGCTGTTATATGTAAGATAGTGATATCGATGATGAGAGGGCTTTGAAGCGGATGTCCCACGAACCTCGGCTTCTTTCTGCATGTAAAAGGCATTGACCTTGTCGAGTTCTCGTTCCTGTTTATCGTTTAGCAGCCATACCGGGATGTTCATGGCGGAAGCGTAACAACAAACGGACTTACCAGTTGGAAGAAGAAGGTCGCCTTGTTGGCTTGAAGAGCGGCCTGGGAGTCCACGGGGGTGGCTGAGCGGAGAACATCGTTTTGTGATGTTAGGGTAGGGGTTGCAGACAGCTTCTTGATGAGCTATACATCAGTGTGTTAGTGGAAGTTGAGCCAAGTTTGCCACATCAGATGTTGGCAGCGATCGAAGAAACGTGCTTGAAAATAGTAGAAAGAATGAATAAACAAGGACTCGTAAGCCACTGTTACACACAACGTGATACTTCCTGTCGTGATGAGATTGGCACCAGTGACTGAAACAGGGCAGAGACGGGGAAGTTGGGCCTGGAACGGCAAGTAGGGTAAGGGTAAGGCACGAAGATGAACCGAAACAATTTTGGCAGACCGAGCTGAACAATGTAATTCAGACCGAGCAACGCAACTGGAATAGGGAAAATGATGCAGTGGACCAGGCGCTTATGGGAGATGACAGCGGAGACGGCAAACGGGAGACGGGGGTTTCTCGGTGGCGGGAAGGGAAAGGTTGCCGGGGCGGAGATGGCAAGGGCATACCTTTTTGAGGGCCTTGTAGTTGACAAAGCTGGCAGCATATTCGGGCACCTCGAGCTGACGTTTCTGGATCTGCTTGCCAAACTTCCTAGAAGAGAGCGTGAGCAAAGTTGTGTACCCAGGGTGTATGCTATGGTCATATAGTAGCTATTATTCTTTGACGAGCTTCCAGCCAAGGGTGGATTCTCAAAGAGTTGCCGAACCACTGTGGGCTAAGCAAACTCCGAAGATAGAACAAGGTCAAGGGCGTATATAGCTTACATGTTGCGGCGTGGGCGCCCTCGGGGGCTACTGGCGACTTAAAGAAGAGCAGACAAGGAATGAGTAAGGAAGAAAGGTGGTTACTGCCAGTTCCCTGTTTGGAGGGGAGATGAGCGAGTATGTGTGGCTGAAGATATGCGAGTCTCAGTGTCAGTTACAGTGTCTGGGTGGTATCTTTGTGTGTCTTTTGTACGTGTGTGCAGCAGGGAGGGGATAGGTAGATAGCGTTATAGGGTCCAGCGGCGGAGACATGACCAGGGAAAGGCGAAGTAAAGTAAAGCAAGGAATGGGTCTCAGAAATGCTCCATAGAGATCAGTAAACCCGGAAGTCAAGTCATGGCGATAATAGCTGAATCCGAGTCGTAGAGCCAGGTTTGATCGAAGCAGGGTGGAGTAGTGTTCAAGTGTGAGTTGAGACCCTGTGGATGCGTGTATCCTCTTCTTCACAACAACCACAACCACTTTCTTCCAAGTTATCCCGCTTGTCCTTTCCTCTCTGGCATAAGCTCGTGATATAAAGAGTCAGACGATAAACGCCCGGTTTCTCAGGGTCTTGCTCGACCCATCACCGACAGCCCGGTTCGTTCACAGAACCTGCGAGATCAACTCCTGGAGGGCACGTGGGGGGGTAGCGTAACCAACGTCTATGCTCTTGACTCCAGTCCAGCCAAAGGCAAAGGGCGTAAGATTTGGAAAGCCTGGCCAGGGAAAAATAAAGGGCTTCAATTAATTCGTTCTTGACTTGACGTATGACATCCAAATATATGCAGGTATACTCAAGTAAGGATCCAGTGTAGATTTGAAGCAATTGACAGGTATGATTCGATTGGATGTTGGAGATCATCACTCACCAAAAAAAAGCCGAGGCACTTCTCAAGCAGTCAAGCAATGCAATATAAAGCACAGACCGACAATATGAGAACAAAATACGAAGCAGTCTCCTCTTGGCCGAAATATGCCGAGTAAAGAGTCCAGACCTGTTAGGATCTCCGTCGAGTCGATGCGAAATTGGCCGAGTTTGAGTTACTTAAATTGAGAAGAGATGAGGCTGGCTAAGATTGTGTTGAGTCGAGTCGAGTCGAGTCGAATTGACGTGACGTGGATCTGAAGGCGTTATCAAAAACGACAACAACAACGATCTCTTTTTCTGTCAAACAGAATTTTGCAGAAGTACAACAAGTGCCTTTTTAGATACTTGAGAGTCCGAAAAAGAACATAAACGAAATAACGGTGCTCAGTTTTTTTTTCCTCTTAATTAGTATGACAAGAGGTCATGACAGGAAGCCAAAAACCTGAGGTCCCCCTCTGGATACGTTACTAGGGGCCTTTTTTAGTAGGTAACGTTAGGTAAAGTTATGGAAGGCAAATACGGTGGACGTCCACTTTGACGCTCTCAAACTCAGCCCAGTGGCTCTTTCCCATCTACTAACGAGACCTACGGTCAACCGCGAATGGTAGTCGAAAAGAAGCGGAGACAGCCAATGATAGGTCGAACTCATGAGTATAATATACTTGGATCATACCAATTGACATATAAATTGAAGCAATAATTGGCCTCGTGGTCTTGAATTGTCTCCCCCTCTTTCTCTAGACGACTTCCATGCTTTCTCACTGTGACCTCCATAGTCCCACGACGTCGCGAACAATAGCGGGGCAGTCAAGAGGCTCGAGTTGGCGTCTCTATCCATCGAGCTAGTTCCTTAACAGAACCGCATGCATTTGACACTGATGACAGATATATCTTTAGCACTCACAGGGCCCAGTAACAAGCATCCGCTAATCTCACCCGGTGGTTGCACGATTTACGCATCCAATAGCCATCCCGTATCTGACCCCGTGCTTGAGCGACAGGTCCGGCTTGCAACTCCGGGGATGCGATACTACATAGTACTGTATCTCCATTTAGCTATAGATTGTGGATGCATCACAACGGAGCCTCTTTGGTGCTTCTCCGCGCGGTCAACACGCAACATCACTCAACTTATCGCCAAATCCAATAACCTGCTGTGTTTCTATTGATAACCCCAAGAAGAAACGTCATGAACCAGGGGGTCAAGAGGATATGGGCCCATCTCTTAAACTAAACCCTGCGGTTGGTGTCCAACTTCAGCCCTTTCGAGATGAACATCTCAGTCCTAGTCTTGTATAATTACATCATTCTTTCCTATTCGATTCCGTCGTGATCACTTGCACGACTCGGCGTGTGCCTCTGCTTTCTTAGTTTCTGAGTAATGAGATTTGTGCCATATCATCACAATCAGCAAGGGCCAGTCAAGCAGAAACATCGTGAGCATTGTTGTCCTCTGCAGACTAACTCCATTACGCCAAGTCTATACAATATGAACTTCTCTCGGTCAAGCCCCTACCCAGATAATTGCAACTGTATATAATACGCGATGCATAAGTACAAGTTATTGTGGTGAAATACCGAAAGAAAGGCTTTACTATGCTACATATTGAAAACTACGACGCAGGGTTATACCCAGAGTCTGACCACCCATGTTATCGATACAGTTGATGCCAACAGCAGCCTCTTCAATGCGGCCGTTGTTGGTTCTCAGTTATTTCCGAAAAACCTATCAACCACCTCCGGGACCGCGTGGCGATCGTATAGTGATTCCACACCATATATCTAATTCTTCTTTGCGTCTGTCTCTTTTGACTCGGCTAGACTGTCAGCCATGGCTTCAGCAGTCGCCTTCTTCAGGCGCTCGCTATCGTCAGTCTTATCATCCTTGGACTTCTGATGTGTCTCCCTCTCATCTTCACTATCTCCCAAGCTGAATGGATCGTTCTCTACGATGGGACTTGGCTCAACGGCGGACATAGGTTGCCACTTGCTTCCTCTTGTACCGCTGCTGGGGGCCGCATCCTTGGGTGGCACTCTTGGTGATGAGTCGTACATGTTGATTTCTTCTGTCTCCTCCTTGAATCCAACTCGTCGGCCGTTGCTAGGCTTGGGTGAAGTTGATGGAGGCGGGGGCTTGTACATGCCAGTGTTGGCCATGGGCCGGTTCATGGGTGCTAAAATCGTCAATATTTGCTTTGGCGCATTGTGTTTGCGATACTCACTTCCATCAGATGAGAACTTCATACCAGCGAAGTCATCGCTGAGCACTTGAGGGTCCGCATCATATCGATCATAATCACCGCTCCGGCGGCTAGACTCTCCAGGACGACGGAAAGGCTGTCCTTGTCTTTGTGCCTGCTCCTCGCTTTCATCGAAATTCTCCTCAATCTTTTTTTTCAGGTTTGTGATCCATCCGTTGACCTTTTCCTGTGTCTCAAAGAACCCTTTTCGAAGGTTTTCGCGAATGACGGGGAGGTCGTCGTCGAGGAAGCTGTGCTCGCGATCGTCGCCCCATTCTGGACCTTGTTGTCCCTGTCTTTGTCGTCCATCGTTGGCTCCACGGTTGGCAGTTCGGTTCTCGTAGGCACCGACATTGTCATAGTGCTCCGCGAGCTGGCGCGCATATAGTTCATCGGCCTCCATTTGCGACATCTGAGATCGGTTCTGGGGCCTGGGGGGCTGAGGAGGTGGGACATCGGCAGGTTCGTTTTGAGCAGCATCGGGGTCAGTCAACTCTATGCGCATGTTAGTCTACTTTGTCTTCAGAGTATGGTTCATTGGAACGAACCCAGCAAAGCGTTGAACGCAGGCTCAACGCGACCACCGCTGGCTCTCAGCACAGCCTTGATGACACTAATCTCTACACTAGGGAAAGCTTCCTTGAGTATGGCCTCATTCTGTTGAGTTTCAGAGACAGGACGGGGAGGTTTAGGAGGCGCTGCCTCGTTTGGAGAAGTCGGGGCCTGGGCCTGGGCAGGAGCCTTGGACTGGGAGGTGTTTGTGGCGACAGCAGTAGTTGTGGTGTTGCCATCGTCACCTCCTAAGACGCCGGATTCCTGGACATCGTCATCGTCGAGATCAAGGGGTCGGGCAGTAGTAGGCGACTCAGGGCCACTCTCGGTGGTGGCCTTGTTCTTCATCGAAAGGGATGTTAGCGCTCGTCCTCTGGTCGCAGCTGTACTAAGACGGCTCTTGATAGGAGTACTATACCGTTTCTCCAGGGGCTGACATCGTGATCGCACTTCTCTTTGGCACAACTTGAGTTGGAGCTCAAAATGTCACGATTATATAGACGAAATTTGATTGAGGTTGGCTGAAATATGGGCAATGTCGAGGGAAATTGGGGGATTTCGCTTCAGCCTGGCCTTGCTCGTGATACTAATGTCAAGTGAGGCGCGAGGGGTCAATTAGCCTACACGAAGCTGATGACGTTGACCCACTCGCCACAATGCACCCTTATACGATTCACCTTCTTTAATTGGTTGGCACACTCTTGCGACACAGCTCGTCTCAACTCTAGGGTAACTTCAATGCGCAGAAGTTGGCTTCGCATAACGTTGACTGTAAGTAAACAGAGTAATTTTCATGAAGCTATAGTGCAAACTCATACGCGTGTTTGAAAGTCTCATGCCTTTTTCGGCTTCAGGGTTGTACAAGCCAATCTGATCGTGTCAAAATGACCGACTTGGACCTGGATGCATCTTTTATTCCAGCTCTTCACAAACCAGCAGCATTACTTCCTATCGCAAAACACCGCGAAAGCCTTTTGTATGTCATTGAGAAACACCCTGTCACTATTGTTATAGGCCAGACAGGCTCTGGAAAAACGACGCAGATACCACAATTCCTAGAGCAAGCAGGCTGGTGTTCAGATGGAAAAATTATCGGCGTCACTCAGGTTAGTACGAAGCTATATCCATATCTACAAAGTTACTGACATCCACCAGCCTCGTCGTGTCGCGGCAACTACGGTAGCGGTACGTGTTGCGGAAGAAGTTGGCTGTGAACTAGGCAAAGAGGTTGGGTACTCAATACGCTTTGAGGATGTGACCTCGGCCTCAACCAAGATAAAGTTTCTCACAGACGGCCTCCTCATCAGGGAGGCTCTCGTTGACCCGCTGTTGACGCGCTACTCAGTCGTCATGGTAGATGAGGCACATGAGAGATCTATCAGTACCGATGTCTTGCTAGGCCTTCTAAAAAAGATTCGCCGGAAGCGACCTGAGTTGCGTATCATCATCAGCAGTGCTACCCTACAAGCCAAGGAGTTTTTAAACTTTTTCACATCAAACAGCGACGACCAAACTAATAGCAAGAACAGCGACAAGGAGAAGAAAGACGAGGTTGGTGCCATCGTGAGTCTTGAGGGAAGGACATACCCCATAGATATACTATATCTAGAGTCACCAGCAGAAAACTATGTCGAGAAGGCTATCGATGTCATTTTCGACATACATACCCAAGAGGGTGAAGGAGACATCCTAGTCTTCCTGACTGGTCGAGAGGAGATTGACAATGCAATACAGGCAGTCAGTGAGCGGATGATGGATCTCAATTCCAAACACAGCCCATTGATGCCACTGCCACTATATGCTGGCTTGTCAACAGAACAGCAGATGTATGTGTTTGACAAGCCATCTGAGGGCACTCGAAAGGTCGTTTTCTCAACGAATATCGCAGAAGCTTCAGTCACGATCGATGGAATCGTTTTCGTGGTGGATAGTGGCTTCGTGAAATTAAGGGCATATGACCCAAGGACAGGTATAGAGTCCCTCACTGCCACACCTGTTTCCAAGGCGGCTGCATCCCAACGTGCCGGACGAGCTGGACGAACAAAACCTGGGAAATGCTTTCGGTTATATACCGAGCAGAGCTATCAATCACTGGAAGATGCCAATATTCCTGAGCTACAACGATCGAATCTGGCACCTGTTGTTCTCCAGCTTAAAGCGTTGGGTATAGACAACATTGTGCGGTTCGATTTTCTCTCTCCACCACCGTCTGAACTCATGGCAAAGGCTCTCGAGTTACTATACGCCCTTGGAGCCCTGGATGAATATGCCAAGCTCACTCGACCTATGGGTTCCAGGATGGCTGAGTTGGCTGTTGAGCCGATGATGGCCAAAACGCTCCTAGCAGCATCATCATTTGGATGTTTGAGCGAGATGCTAACCATTGCTGCTATGACAAGCCTTGGAGGTAGTGTATGGTTCTCTCACGAGGGCGAAAGAAAGAAAATGGAAACATCACGCAGAAAGTTTGCTGTTGAGGAGGGCGACCATTTGACATTGCTCAACGCCTACCAAGCCTTTGTCACCAAGGGTCGGAAAGAAGCAAAGTTCTGTCATGATAATAACCTCAACTACAAGTCGATGAGTCGAGCGATCAGCATTCGAGCACAGCTAAAGCGGTATCTTGAACGATTCAGTATTAATGTGGATGAAACTCTCACCGGTCAAGCGTCATCGGAAGACAACGCCAAAAAGGCAGAACAGATCCGCCGTTGTCTTACATCGGGTTATTTTGCCCAGGCAGCAAGGATGCAGCCAGACGGGACATTTCGCAACGTGGAGGGCAACATGGTTCTTCACGCGCATCCCACTTCACTCATGTTCAACCGCAAGGCAGACTGGGTCATCTTCCACGAAGCGATGGAAACTGGCAGCAAGATATTCATCAAGGATGTCACCAAGATCGAGAAGACCTGGCTCCTAGAGTATGCACCAGAGTTCTACAAGATCACGACCGATCGACGGGGATGAGAAGAGAGACGGATACAAATGGAGACGGGGCCGGTGACAGCCAGGTGAAACAGCCAGGAAGGCCAAGACAGGAAATAGCTAGGTTGTCAGATGAATGGCGGTTTCAGAACTTCGGCATTAAGCACAATAAATGTTAGCTACTCTGTACGGTGTGAGGCATTTCGCTATTTCTCCACAAGCGACAAAGAAAATGCCAACTGCTTGATTTGCAGTCAGATGGCATGACAGGGCCATAGCTTGATTTCTCAGGGCATTGCCTTGATCTGACGAGTTTGGTTATGAGATATTATAGGGATACCCATGGACGTTAACGATCTAGCTTGCTTGTCAGCAGTCAGACTACGGGATAATTAATTTGTCACTGACCGCCATCAGACGGAACTCAAATATCAACGTGGACGTAATGGTAATACAATGAGAGTCTCGCCAAAGAAGCAAAACAAGCTTCAAAACAACCTTATGGGGTTTCCATCCAGCACATAAGGTAACAGCGGCAATAGCTTCGTCTCAAGATATCAGGGAGCCTCATCAAATCTGAGACCAAAATAAGCATCCGGTTTCCCCGGCGGATCGGTGAAGTATGCCGCGAAGACGGCTCTACGAGGCCATCGGTTCAAATTACAAGCTCCGTCTTGACGTCGTCTATTAATTCTTAGTTCATGTACTCTGTAATTTGGTGTAATCAAGACCCCCCCGCCCGCTGACTATCTGTGTGTGCGTTGTGTGTGAGCTAGTAGGCAAGCGATACAACTGCTAATATCGAGTAACAAAAGCACAAAAACGAGCACCAAGCTGCATTGCACTAAAAACAGCGCATTGTGGGCAATTGTTAAAATTATGACCCACGGCAACTAGAAGAATCTAATGCAATAACATGCTGTCGGAACGACTCAGCCTTTAAATAATTGGTGATATGCATCTTGATATGAGGGAGTTGACGATCTCTTGTAGCCACCTGCAGCTAGTTATTCAGCCAGGGGTAGAAACCGGGAAATCGACAGTATGAGATGGTAGAGATTGACTGTGTTTTCGCGAGTGAAGTTTTTGTCGCTTTCGGATGTAATGTCTTACACAGCGTCGCCCAGTTAGCTGGTAACGGGAGACTACAGAACGTCTTCGGTCATTTGTAACGGATACTGCCTTGAGGTCTCAAGTGCCGAGACGAGTTCGTCCAAAAGAGCTTCGAGGCCTTTAATGTCTGCCAACTATGCAGTGCACATGTACCTGCAGCAGCCACCATGATTGACTTGACCTACTTAACTAGCATGCGCCCCTGACGCCACTGTGTTGCGGACAGGCGGGGATAGAAACTTCTCCCCCTTTATTTACTTTCCTTTTCAAGGCTTGGTGTTGTCCAAGCAAACCAGTTCCACGGCATTCGTTGGCTCAGTGCCTGTTCCCTGATCGGTTGCTCCACATAATAACCGGGATTAGTCTGATCCTAGACTCGTGCCTTGCATGAAGCGCTCATAACTCATTGCATTCTTGTGATTTGACTGGCCAGGGGCCGATTGTGCATGTTGACTCGTCGCTTTGTGCGAGATTGTGCCTGGTTGTGCACCCATAAGCAGCTTCTGAAGCTTCTTCTTGGTTATCCATGGCTGTTGTGACTGGTGGTTTGATGCGGGCGCTAACGGGGTGGCGAGGCAAGAGAGTCTTTTTGGAAATTAAACGGTTCTTTTATTTCCTGTCTTCGGTCGGCTTGGGGAAAGGTTTGCGAAAGAGGCTTGAATATCCGCACATTGGTATCTGCGCTTGTCGTTGATGACTGCTTATAGAGATACGGTCAATGGCTGGCCCAAGCAACACAACGCAATCAATCTTCCATCTGTCGTTGTGCACCTGGCAAGGCTTCCATGACGATTTGGAGCCTTGACCGGTCCTTGTTGCAAACTCTCCATGGATCCGTGAATAGGATGCGCTGAGAAAGCTGTTCCAAGGTCCACCTTAATCTCTCTTGGAGGAGTCCTTGGAAGGGGTCGAAAAAGACCAGGGTTCAAGAGCCAATCCGATGGTTTGACCTGGTGTCACTCCATTTCGCTCCGCCGTGTCTCCCCTGATTGGGATATCGTTTAACAACTAGTTTGACCAAAGCACAGGCGCATTGTCTGGGATGGACGGGATCCATGAACGGCCTTTATCCCCTGTCTCTGCTGCGTTGGCGGCCCTCCCGACGATTATGGCTCTGTGAAAAATAAGAGAAACTCGCTGTGGCAGGGCATTTCGGCCAGTGAAGCAGGGGAATACATGGCGTTCTCAGCTACTGAGGCCGTCTCTTGTATCGTGTTGTCCAGGTTATCTTTGGTGGAGAGGTTCGCTTCCCTATTTACCTGCACCTGCCTCTCCTAAGCTACTCCTGTGCCTCTCCCGTAGTGCTCCACTCACGTCAAGCTCCACCACCTCCTCTTCCTCTTTACCTACTCTCCTTCTCTCACTCATTCGTCGTTTCTTTCTTTCGTTCTCCAACTGTTCTTCGGTTGACGACGACAGCATCATTCTGTATTTTTTGCCAAAGCTGTGCGCCAGCGGGCTTCCACTCTTTTATAACTGCTTAATTCTAGAGCCAACAAGCTCAAGTCATTCGTTCTGTTTGGTCTATTGTTTAGTGACCGCGACCTTCTTTCACAACATCACAATCGCTAAATAGCTTCTGCTCGCTAGCTTTTGGCATTTCAGTCTCGTCCTTTCCGATCATACTGTGCTCAGTACCCGTTTCTACGCTTCTTGCAATCCTTGAACGAACCGATTTCAGCTTCTCATTCATTCGACTGCCGTATCGACAACATTCACACTGATACTATCACCTACATCTCAACTGTATAATTCCGACAGTTGTGTTTTCGGACGTTAATTTTCGACAACTCTTAATATTCTTATATGCCACCTGACGAATTTTCTTTGGAGGAACCAAAACAACTTTGACGATCGACATCTTGTTATAGAGTCTATGCGCTAGCAACGACGAAAACATCAACAACACCATGGGGCTTACTCACTATCGAGGCCAGCGCGCCGATACTGGCCAGCATGCTTCGTCGATTTCACAAAAGACAGCCTCTTCGTCATCAACCATCTTTCGCCGACTAGTCGCCAGAGAAAGCTGCAAGGATGACAACACCTGTGCAGCAGCAAGTGCAAGCAGCTTGGTTGTCCCTATCGTAGTCGCCATCATGTATGCTCAAACCGCGCATTTGATTGAAATCAGTCGTCGACTGGATCGTGTTTGCTAATATTTGTTTGTTTAGTGTGCCCATTGTTCTTATCATCGGCTTCCTGTACTACCTTCATCGTAGAAACATGAAGAAGCAGTTGATGGAGGATGCCCACGACCCCCACAAGAGCCTGGACTTCGGACTGGACGATGGCGGCGCAAAGAAGTCTGCCCGTCGAAGTATCTTTATGGGAGGGGGTGAGAAGACCCTCGCCCATAAACCCAGTCAGCTGTCAATGGATATGAACCTCTCATCGCCTTACTTGTTGCCTCCAGGCCTCCAGGAATCGCGCGAGTCACTCAACTCTCTGGCTAAGTCGTTGGGAAATGATAATCAGGACCCTTACCAGTACGTTGCAGCCATTACGCAAAGCGAGACCGGCTCATTGCGGTCCTTCAAACCCAAGGATTCCCTCGCGCACAATACTAAATTTAACAGTCCCCGTAACTCGGGTAAACCTGGAAGTCTCAAGATGCCTCCCTCGCGCATGAACTCCTTGCCCGAGACACCAGTCTCCGCAACTGAATCTAGAGTCGATCCTTTCGGCACTCCCAAGATGCCTGCGCCAGCTCACCAAGCCAAGTCTCCTTTTGATTCTGACAAGGATGGTTTCCATCCTGCTCCTATCGTGCCTGAGATCGGAGTCGTTTCCAATTTCGATGAGAAGCATGCTGTTCCGTCTGTCCAACAACCTCCTGTTGCGCGATCCAAGACTCCTGATTTCGAGTTGCCCAACTTCTCACAGGAACCTGCCACCGACTTTCCTCTGCCTCCTGCTCGTGAGCATGAGGCAACTGGTCTGGGTTTGAACTTCTCTCTTCCTCAGCCCAAGTCTCCTACCGTGTCTTCTCCCGATGCTCCAAAATCCGCCCCTCTTGCTCAGAACCGACAGAGTGAAGGTTCCAACTATGCTGCCGCTGACATTTCAAGTTACTATGAGGACCATGATGACGACGCCCGTGGTCGTTCCATGCAGCGAGGATCATTTGTCGAAGCCGCGCCTCAACAGAATGGTCTCGGAGTTCCTCAGCAAGACAACAAGCGCCTTTCAGTTGGATTCCGACCTCTTCCCCCGGATGATATTAACGAGTCTGAGGATCCTGAGTACCGTGCCAACCGTATCCGTTCTTTCTACAAGGAGTACTTTGGAGAGAGCGAGGAGGCGCCTCCACCAATGCCTCCCATGCCTGCTATGGCACAAGGTGGTGCTCCTGCTCCTCGTGCCGCCGCCGCCGCTCAGTACTATGAGGATTATGATCAAGGTTATATGGGTGGTGACCAAGCCTACTTTGACCCCGAGACAAACACATTTGTCATGCCTTATGCCCAGCCCGTCACTCGCCGTGCCATGACACCTCCTCCGGCTGGCCGCCGTCCTGGCCCCGGTCGCCCAGGCCCCCGCCCTCGTGGTCCTAATGGCTCTATCGGTGGCATGAGCTTCCACAGTGGTCCTGGAGGACGATCCCGCGCTGGCTCTGCTCTTGGCCCTCGACCTGACTCTTCAGCCTCAGCCAGGATGCGACAGCCTCCCATGAAGAGGATGCCCCCTCCTGCGCCTCTGGCCACCTTGCCCACTCCTTCAAAGCTTCGAGACGATAACTCTTTCCTCATCAACGCTGCCGACTTTGCCCCTCCCAGCACCATTCGTGATACAGCAGCCGGCCGTTCTCAAAGTCCCTTCGGCGAGAGACGACCTTACTCCCCATCTGTCCCTGCTGCTCAAACTTTGGCCTCGCCCTTTGAGGAGCTCGCCGCCCTTCCTAGCCCGTAAGTTCTCCCTACCAATTGACACTATGGCTCTTGCTAACCATTCACAGTCATCTTCTCCGCAAGTCCGGTACATTCACTGGTCTCGACTTTGCGCCCCCCAAGAAGTTCAAGGATTCCGACAACATGAGTGATGCTGGAAGTATCAGGAGTAACCGTAGTGGCATGTCTCAAGCTCAGCTTGGAGCCATCCGCAACGGAGCCGGACGTGTCAGCCGACTGCCTGGTGACCAAGTGTTCACTGCTGATGCACTACAAGACACGCTGAAGCCATCTTGGGGCATTCGACCTTGATAAATCAAAAAGCAGCGCAAACATTGTTGTGAATAATCCGAGATTTCGGTCATCACAGACGTGTGAAAAATTCTCTTAGCGTTGTCCTTTTGGCATTCATTACACAGCGTGCGCGGGTGTTGTCCACTTTGCACATTTTTCTCTTCTCAGGCGCATTTTAGGGTTATGATGTCTTGCGATATTATTCTTCATACTGGGAACCTGCTGGCTTGCATATTATAGACGGTCTTGGAAAACCACACGACAAACTAGATGACGACTGTCGGCTTGGATGACGTCCAGCCGTTGTACATAGGTCAATTGGATCTGCCGTTGATCACTTCAACTTTGGCATCTTGTTTCTATACTCTTTTTTCGTTTCATAACGTTACCTTGCGATTTCTCCACTGTAACTACGACACATAACCTTGAATTTCCGGGCTGTGAAGATGCAGTCACGACATTTCTCGTATCCTTTTCACTATCGCAATACCTAACCGATGCCGCATTCATTGTTCATTTAATGACATTGGATGCTGGGCCATGCACAAGTAAGGCACGTAACGATTGGCAGGTTTAGTAAATCATTTGGGCATCGTGGATTATGGCGATCACTATCTAGTCTCCGTCGAATCAAGGCCGTGTTCCTGGAGCAATACGACGACACGCGATCAGATTCTATTTTTGGGCTCTGTTGTGCTTTAGCTGTGGAGGTCAACGCCTCAGTGGAGCTGACAACAAATCTTCCTGGCATCAAGGAACAGGAAGGAAAATTTCGATAGTGTTTGCATTCTATCTCTTTAGTCTGACTCGATAATGGCAAATGATGAGTGTAAATTCTTGGACTATTCTGCGTGATACGACCCTGGGCTATACTCCGTGGTATGATTTATAGGATACATGCTATTAGATGTATGTATATTTAGGCCCCGATAAGTATCAGGTTGTGATCTCAGCAACATAATCTGGGGTGGCTGTCATAGGTCTGGTTTGTACAGAGTATAGACAAAGCCCATAATGACGATGAACAAAGGCCATTTCAATCCTTTGATGAGGCTGCCAAGCGACATGCTTCGGCTGTCGAGTTGCCAATAGTCTAGGCCACCAAAGTATAGGGATCCTCGCAGTGGTGGATCGTGTCATTTAACGTTCAGGTCAGCTTGTGTACATAGTAGGTAGGTAGGCCTCTTTGAACATTCAATTTGAAAGGGCGACCATGTCTCAGCTCTGACATTCCAATTTATAGACAAGCTTTTCGATACGGAGTGCAATTTAATCGTGGATGAGTGGTTATCACCCACTTGACCGTGGAGCGTCAGGTCTTACATACATAAAAGCTAGGGTCGCATTGCATCGACATTTCTGGTCATGGCGCCGAGATTACATATATGCTCTGAATTAAGATTGATGGCACGTGAGGTTGGAAGATATCAGGTTTTCGGTATCAGGCTCGAATCTAATAGAGGATTTTGACAAAGAACGATGTCATGTTTCTGTTGTTCCTTTTGCGTGCGGAATAATGACATTCCATTGCAGCAACAATTAAATTAAAGGGTTTCTGACACGCCATACATGTGATTGAATGCCAGCCACCTCGGCGATAAATTTGATTAGATGTGTTAATATCCCGCAGTCTCCCTCGTGCTTTTGCGAGAATTATTAGGTTCGAAAGATAGGATCCTGCAAGGTATGCATTTCATAATGAATGATCATCACAGGGTCTGTCTCTATCCCTAGAAGCTGAAGTTCAGTGGCGGATTCTCTTGAGGGTTTTGTCGCTGGGCCTCATCATCATGACGTGATAACCCCATTTAGTGAAACGAAGATGGCGAGGGCCTGTAGAGGGAACTTTTCTGCACCATTGCCCGGTGTTGATGTTGTCGTTGGTTGTGGTGTTGGCGTTGTGGTTGCTGTTCTGCTGCAGAGGAAATTAGAGTCTCCAGGCCGATGTAAGGGAGAGTTCTTTTCTTCTTCTTTCGGGGTAAAGCTTAAATAATTGCTTGCTTCTTGCTTCTTCAGTAACTACAGCGATGAATAAAATGTCAACAAATAAGATAACGATGGCAGCAATTCAATTTTAATATCGATAGGACAGGCCCACGGAGCGTCTGCTCGTGTCGCTCCATTGATCGTCCCGAGAACATCAGAAAAGCAGACCAAGTTCAAGGAGTATCTAAAAGTATCAGAAACACACAGCCTCATTGAGGTGGGAGGGGCGGCTCGTATCCATAGCATCGTCCTTGGGGGCTCTGTGCCAAGAAGACCCCGAATGAAGCCAGCAAACCAGATCGGGACAGACCAATTGTCAACTTTGTGGCTGACGAGCCCCGAGTCTTAGGTTTTTGAACGTGTGCGAATGGCAGTGTCGAGCCAAAAAGAAAGGCCCGATGCTGGTTTTAATCATTATGTGCCACACTCGTCTCAGCTTGTGATAATTCCTCGACATTTCCATCGTCCGGTTGAGTGTTCTGTTCTGCTTACAACTTCTTTATTGGTACTCACTCCTGTCTCTTGTCCAAGAACGAACAAGTGAACCGGGATAACATAGCGCAATACGCCTCTTTCCATTCCCGAAAGCAAACCGGCACCCGTTTTCTCTTAGCTGCCGTTCGCATCGCTGTAAATTGCTTAGCTGAACGGCTCAGGACACCTATATTCGTTACCCGGACAGGTATCTGAAAATTGAGCTCTGGTTTGTCAGTTCAGTCTGGGCTCAAAAGAACAAGGCGGCGTTTTCCTATGTACAGAGACTACTCAAGCAAGGTACGTTACATTACGTTACGTTGGATCTCAATCTGGAATCCAAAGCCTTCTTGGCCTTGAACGGGAAAAGGAAAGCAAAAAAGAATTGGAGCTCGAGCATTGTTCGCTCCAGGTCCTGGTCTGTCCTGGCACAAGTTGGTGGAGCTGCGAGGTCATTTACTGGGCCTCCTGCTCCTTCCACCTCCAGCGGCCGCTAAGACCTCCATTTGAGTTCCTGCCCGTTACGTTAGGGTGGGTGCGGTCTTTCCAGGCTATTACTCTCTCTGTTTTTACCCGACTTGCCATCCCCATACCATACCATACCACACCATCCATACCCAGACCCAACTTCACTTTCGCTTCTTACTCTCATTCTCACGCATCAACAGGTTCAATCGCAAACTGTTGCCTTTTCGTCTTTGACGCGTCCCTGGCGAATACTTTCGTTTCTTTCTTATTTTTGAAACGGATCAACAGTTGCTCAACAGCTCCAAAGGTACGTTGTGTTACGATGCATCTATGCATATGTGCATTTGCATCTCATCCTCCTATTGCTTGAGCATTCGCTACATTACAATGATATCTCAATCCCAATCTCATTCTCCCTCAAACCCCCATGCTCGCGCCCTCAAATCTAGACTTCCGATCTGGAGAAATTTGATCGCCAATATTTCTTCATCCCGTTACAACGTTATCGCGTCTAATATCAACGCCCCCTTCTGTTGATTGACTTTACCCGCTGCTGCACCGTCTCCCTTAGACGCATGTTCCCAAACTCTACCTCTTTCTGAACCTCGAGATTCTCAATGCGAGGGCCCGACAATTAACTAACATGTTTCTCGATATCAGACAACTCCTCAGCGTGAGCGCGCCTGCCTTCGCCATGTCCACACCAGGTCAACCTGCTCAGCCCACCGCTGCGCAACCTTCGGCTGCCAACCCATCTTCTCCTGCCGACGACAGCAGTAACAGCGACGCCGCCAACCAGCCTTCCTCGGCCGTGGATAATTCTTCTCCTGCTGCCCCAGCTACCTCGGACCCAGCTTCGGCCCAACCCTCCAACAACAGCCCTTCAGCTACTCAGAACCAGCCAAGTGCTGCCCCGACTGATAACGAACAACCAACGAGCAATCCTGCAGAAGCATCTGATGATGCCAGTCCTACCAACTCACCTCCTGCCGAGGAAACATCCGCTGCGGATGCGTCACCTTCGTCTGATGACCCTTCACCTTCCACAAGACCTAACAGTGCTACTCAAGCCAACCCTACCACCGAAGTCGCAAACCCATCCTCTACCGATGACAGCAACAACGATCCTAGTTCAACCGAAGAAGCTGCCGCATCTGAGATAACTACGTCCGAGGTTCTGTCGACTGTCATCACAGTAACAGGTAGCTCAGGGCCTGAAACGAGCATTGTTTTGGTTACCGCCATCCGTACCCAAAAGGTCACAGCTACCGAGGACTCTACGTCGGCCACTGGTACGGACGATGCTGATGCAATTGGCAGTGGTGGCAGCGGTGGTGGAGGCGAAGGTTTGAGTCAGAAGAGCAAGGTTGCCATAGGTGTTGCCGTACCAATTGCGGCTATTATCATTTTTGCTCTCCTGGGCCTGTTCTGGTGGAAGAAGAGAAAGACCAGAAGGCAGGCCGAGGAGGAGCGAAGAAAGGAAGTCGAAGACTACGCCTACAACCCGAACGCCGACCCTACGATCCCTGCTGTCGGAATGGCAGACAGTGGTTACGAGATGAGGGAAGATGGTTCTTCAGGTTATCGAGGCTGGGGCAACACGACTATCGGATCTACTGGTCGCAAGGCCTCCACTACCCTGTCTGGTGGTGTCACTGGCGCCTACTCAGACATTACTTCACCAACCCGAGGAAATATGTCGGATGCTCGCTCTGGCGAGCCTCTTATGGACGGATCGCATTCCCCAGAAGGCGAGATCCTTGGAGCCATGGGTCCTTCTGCTGCCAACAACCGCGGTGCTGATGTGCACCGTGGTCCCTCTAACGCTTCCTCTTCATACAGTGCTGCTGGCCGATCTGATGCATCAGACCCCGTAGGAGTACCATATGGTGCCGGCGGGTCATACTATGACCAATACTCGCAAAACCCTTATAGTGACAACGGGCCTCAACAGGCCATTATTCGAGATAACCCTGCACGCCGAAACACACGCATTGAGAATCCCTCTCATTATCCACAGCAGAGTGCAGGTATCTCACAAAACTTTTAAAATCAGCTTGTTTTTCTCCTTTTACGCTGCCATAATCGGTCGCTACGAAATTTCATATGTCTCTAGAAAGATACCCACGTCCTTCGATATTTCTCGCTAGGAGGTGGAATGTGCACTCAAACGGCGTTTCACACTTCACGGCGTCTACTTTGTTCTTTTAAATCCAGCCATTTCCTAAGAGTAGGCTGCATCTTAATCACTCTTTAACATCTTGAGCATCATCTCGAGAGCAACCTTTTTTTCAACTATAACATTTCAGAACCGGTGCTTTCCTGGTTTCTTTTTCCTTTTTATTTTGGCTTCAAATTCAACAACGACAGGGTGGCTACCCTTTTGAGTACGTTTACATTACGAGGTGGAACTTGTATATACGAGGGATGGCGGAGTTTTGTCAGGCTCTGTCCGGCACGATTGAAAGGGCTATTTTCTTTCACAGCCTTGTAATACTCTATTGAAAGGGGAGTGAAAAGTTATTCTGAGTCGAGGTGTTTCAGCTGTATCAGGTGGACTTGGTATGGTTTTAGAAGCCGGTGGACGAACGATGTTGAGAGACGGATTTATAGAAGTGTATAGCAAACGAATTGATGAGTTGCTATGCAATACTTCTGTTATCGACTGTGCGTTAAGATGCAAATGCCACACTAGTCTACAGTCCCGTGTACTTTTTTATTTACAAGTGCATCTAGCTCCGTCTTGAGGTTCCTATGTCTGTGTTTCCGAACTTTGTCAGCACATGAAGTCACGGGAGGATGCCCAAGTAACGGTCTTTTAACTGCAAAATCTAGTAGTCTCAATTCTGAATCTAAGTTTGCAACTGTGTATAATCTCTAGCTGTATAGAGACTTTCAATACGCCAGTTCCACAGAAAGTCAATGTACACTCAATCACCCAAACGTCAAAACATCAAGATCTGAATAAGAAAACAAAAGCATGAGAGAAGTGCCAAAAAAAACGTCCCTTCCAAACTCCCGGCTCAGGAAATACAAATATTAGGGACTATAAGATGCCCTAGTTCTACCTGACCTGAATATCAGGAAAGTAGACACGGAAGCTTGACAAATCACAAAGTGTTCACTGTCCCCTGATGGACTGTAGCAGAGCGAGCGAGCTCCTTAAGGCGTTTCTTTTCTGCCCATTCCCGACTCGCAATTCTAGAGCGTTCTGCAGCCTGTTCTCGGGCTAGCCGCGTCGCTTCCTCACGCTCGCGCCTCTCACGCTCCCTGTCTTGCACGTAAGCGTTGTTGTCTCGCTGGAAAATCTCCCGGCCTCGCATTTTGAGTTGGTATGCCTCTTCGGCAGAAAGGGCAGCTCGCTTTCCAATACCGCCGCCAGTAGATGAAGAGGTTCCCCGATTGAGATTCTCATGTGACGTGGCGGTAGACAGTCGACCTCGACTCTGGGAAATCTGGTTTTGGGAGCTAGGAGCTGACCGCGGTCCCAAACTGGACATCCGCTTTGACTTGACGTTGGTCGGTTGCTTCGCGGTGTCCTCTTGCGGCGGCAACTTTCCTCGACGGGCAAGACTTGCAATAGTCTCTCGTGGGATGCTACCCGGTGTAATACTGTTCCGCATAGGTCTGGCCTTGAACTCCCGCTTGCGTTGTTCCTCTTCTTCTTGTGCCTTCAGGCGGGCCTCACGCTCTTCACGCTTACGACGGGAAATGGCTTCTCCCGGAAGCTCAAAGGTGGGCTTAGTGAGTGGCTTACTAGACTTCGGTCTCGGTGGAGGTACATAAGCTTTCTGAGCCTCTGTCTTCTGGGCCTTGCGGGCTTCACGCTGTTCCTTCAGGCGGCGAGCTACAGCCTCTCCAGGAAGTTCGAACTTGGGAACGGTGGGCGGCTTCCCGGATTTGACAGGTGTCTTCGAGATTGTATATTGAGAGCTGGTCAACTTCCCACGTGAGAATTGCGGCTTTGCTTTGGGAGTATTGTCCGAGTCGTCCTGTTTCTTGTCACGAAATACAAGAGAGGTTGACCGACGAAGAGGAGGCTCTGCCTTTTCAGTAGGTTTGATG
The DNA here is from genome assembly GCF_019609905.1 of Fusarium poae. Lineage (NCBI taxonomy): Eukaryota > Fungi > Ascomycota > Sordariomycetes > Hypocreales > Nectriaceae > Fusarium > Fusarium poae. The sequence goes on from NC_058399.1 coordinate 5,122,979, forward strand.
CGCAATGTCGAAGACATGCCGATTACTGATGCTCTCTTAGAGATAGCCGGTCTTCTTGCTGGAGAGGGCGGCTCTAGATGTTTACTGCTCAGGGTAGCGTTTTCAGGCAAGGCAATTTGTCGTGCCTGCGTGACAGCATCAATAGCCTCGAGCTCATCTTCAAGCTTGTCGAGTTCTTCAAAAGAGTCCTCGATTCGGGGCACTGAAAAGGAACCACGTCGTGACAACTCCCCATAACTGCTACTTCGATCGCTGATCAATGTAAGAGAAGGCGAAAGAGCCGCCTGCTCTACCACCTCCGCTACCTCGGGTACCTTGAGTGGAACAGTCGGATAATCTTGGTACGCTGGGGGTGGTGCCAGGGCCATGCTGGCTGTACTATAGGGCATATGCGAAGGCTCAAAACCTAAAGCCAGGTAATCTTCGGCTGCTAACGGGGTCGCTAGAAAATTGTAGCTGTCAGTATGACTGCGAAGACCAAGGCCATTGTGTCGTGGCATGCGTTCCAGCAGGGTACAACCATAAACCTTGGCCTCGGTATTGCGACGGTCGTTGCCGTCATTGTTAAGAGTGCCACGGTCGTTGGCTTCGCCATGTGGCTCCGGGAACGAAACCAACCATTCGAAGTGACCTGCTCGGTGGGAGAAATAGGGTTTTTTACTCAAGGGTTCTGCATCAGCCAATGGGTGCGATTTGAAAGTGTATGCTTCATGAATTGTGTTAGTATTGGTACATGAAGTAGATGAGTTCTAGGCTTCAGTTGACTTGGGAATCAGGGATTGTAAAAGAAACAAACCTTCAAGTGACAGTTGATCAACAGAATGATTGCTATCCGCAATCAAACTGGCGCTGGTCAACATTGATTCTTCTTCCTCTACTACCTCGAGGGGTTCGAAGGTCTCGGTCTCGGTAGATGAGTGCTGTATTCGACGAAAAGGTAGTGGAGTCCTGACGGGCCCAGGTCTGAGAAACAACTTTTGGTTTCGATGTTGTTGAGGTGAGCTCTCAACGAGATTTTGATTTTGGACCTGACCCGGTGAAAGCTCCTTAAGTGTCTCTCGGGTTGGCAAAGAGGAAGAGTGATACGAAGTAGAATTAGGTTCCAAGTAATGAAGATCCCGGCAGGTCGTGCACCCAGAAGAGACCGGGGCCTCGTTAGCGTCACTGTGGACTTGGGGTTGATGAGCCATCATGTTAGCCATGGTTGATTTTAGGATAACGAGATGAGCCGAGGGAGACCCCTAAGGCCAGAATGCCAGGGTGCATAGAGGCTCTAGAGAGACAATAAGTGAAAACGGGGCGCCACCAGGTTTCTCGTAGGTCGAATCTCAAGTGATAATAATCAGGGATCTGAATGTAATTTTACAAACAACAGGGGTAAGGCTATCAAGACGACGGCCAACAGCGGGGCCTTGTCTGAGTCTAGACTTGGGTAATGTAAAACACAGATGGTGTTGTAGAAGTGATGAAAGTGATGAAAACGGAACGACCAAAATACCTAAGCAATGGCGAATGGGTTTATGGGAAATGTTGGTGAATGGAGAGGAGAAGAAGATGGCTACACATAGAGTGACGTGAATAAAAACAATAACAATAAACCATGGCAACCGCAAAGGTGCATATTACTATCCATACCACCTTCCCATTTACTGTCGCGGACCTTCTGTTTCTTTTTGACATATGGAGTAGCTTCAATCGAGGCTTCCTTCCTTGATAATCGTAAATAACTAAACTATAGCACACTAGGTAATAACCATAGATTAACCAACAACTCTCCTACAAAACATTCTCTGATAATTCACAAGTCATGACTGGTAGTTTGAAGTACCTTGATCTACATATAGCTTCGACTTTATGAAAGCAATTGCCGTATTTCATTGGCCCGCTGAGCTCCAGAGCGGGAGTCCCACTCTTGTGCAGAAGTATGATGACATGCGCAAACGAGATCCACATCAGTAAATTGTAAATTGTTTACATACAAGTACTGGTCAAGATTGTCTGCCTACCAAAGTACCTACCTATGCTTAGAGATTGTTCAAGTGCTATATATAGAATATCATACAGTGAATGGATTTTGTGGCATACAAAACAAGACAATGTTAGTCATTGACAAAATGAGATGGACTAGGATATGATTTCAATCATAATTAACCATGTCAGAGTAAGTTGCCAAGACTAACTTGAATGAGAATTCAGGCGCTAATGGCTCTTCATATGAACATCTTTGAATAATAATTTCATGAATTTTGGTAGCCGCTCAAAGTCGGCAGATGTCTTCTGCCTTCTTGTCCTTGATGGCTTGAGGTACCCAGCGAAAGAAGTCTTCTCAGCTTAGATGAATACTATAAGATCTTCCTCGGCTCTATAATGATAATTGACCAGACCAAAAAGGTTCGCTTGTCGAGTCGATTGCTGACTCCCTGGAATATGACCATGGCCGCCACTCATGTCAAGCGACCAGAAACCCCCTTTCGAAGCCACCTGGTAGTCATCCTCAACTCTTGCTAAGATTTCGACTCAGAGCCATTCCATAAAAGAGCCGTTCGTGCCGCGCGCGGTTATCGTACCGCATCGATGTGCCTTCTCTCTCTCGTGTATCGCTTTGTGATGTCACGCCAAGCTGTATACCCAAGGCTAGTAGAGCTCTAGAGGACAATAGGCCGGTGACGACCTAACGCTGCAACTTCGGTTGTTGTATCGTAAGTCAATTTGATGCGAATACTAACAACCATGCGTTTGGATCGGTTTCTTCGATGTAACATTCGGCAAACGAGGACTGAAATGCTAGATCCATGGGTATCGGCTATCTTGACTTGAAGATATCACAAAAAATGGTTGTGTGTTTGTCTGAAATGTTTTCATCTGGAAAGGCTCTGTAAATTCATGATTGTTCTTCCTCGGCCGCTGCTTCTGCTGCTTCTGCTTGGGCTTGTAATGCTGGCGCATGCTCTGTTGGGATCCGGACCAGAGTTTGAGGAAGGGGTCCCGTCGCTTGTTCGGGTGTTTGTGTGTGATCTGCTGCTGTCTTTGAAAGCTTGGCTACGAGGTTGTTAGCCAAATTCCTACCGTTATAGGGTTCTGGGACATACAAGAAGCCATGTTGATGGCACGTAGCACATTATGCCAGTTTCCAACGACTGCTGCAATTGCTATTCGAGGTCAGCACGAGCACTTCAAAATCAGTCGAGTCTTCTTCACCTTCTGTCCCGTCCGACAATGTTGAAAGCCTTTGCTCCAATGCCTCCATTTGGGTTGCGACTGCAGCACTGAGCTCTCGAAGCTCTTTAAGATTTTCGAGTTCAGCCTTCTTTTCTTCAATACGCGCTAGTAATGCTGGTGACTGTCCGGTCGACGATGCCGAGGCGCTCGGTGCGCGCATGTGCGAGGAAATAGGTCGCGTCGGGTAGGACATGATGAAGGATGTTGTGATGGAATTAACCTTTGTACTGGTTGACAACGCCTTAGCAGTTAACTAAACTGTCACCGCGTTGCTTCCATCGATACCGATGGTGGGGTTCAACGTGGGGTTTACACAGAGGCCGTATCCTAGGCAACCGACAGCCAAGCGCTATGACAAAAACAGCTATAGTCAATATATACAACCAAAAAAAATCCCTTTTCCATTGGCATGCAATAACAGTGTGACTCGGACAAAAGCACACATCATCGCTCGACTAACCTCAGGAAACCTCGAATCCAACATCACCAAGCCACCCCATTATGAACTATGGCTAGACTGAACGAACCCCCTGTGTCTACAGACAGTCTTGAAACGCGTGAGTCCCAGATCAGCTCCTTGATCTTCAACTGCTGTACTATGTTCACGCGAACTGACAATGTCTTGTGATTTCCAGTTCGAAAGAAGCTTCTACGTCAAAACCGTGACCTCGCCAAATCAAATAATATTCGTGCTCTTCGCATCCGAGAGCTCGAGAATGATTGCGCTTGCATGCTGTCCGAGAACCTAGAGCTTCGAGGTCGTATCTTGGAGCTAGAAAAGGAGCTCGAAGACAACAACTCTCGAAGAATTGCCGATCATGCACTCGCGATTAAGGCCAAGATGGAATCCCAGCTTACTGAATGGGGCGCCCTTCTCGCTGGTCTAGGTCTTGAGCCCCCTATGAAACGACACTCTCCACGCCCACGAAAGTCAACAAAGCCAAGATTGAGCTTCAGCTCTGCTAGGCCTAGCCCTTCCCAGCGACGATTACGTGATATTGCTCGGGAAATTGAGGAGTTGGGACACATTTCGGAGACCAAATCCTACCCAAGACAGTCCATGAAGTAAGTCGGCTCACCAACTCAGACAGAAGCCTTCTAACAACAAACAGCCCTGAGCAAATCTTGGCCCTTCGATCAGAAGCTCATTCGGACGACATGGCAGATGCATCTCAGTCACCCGAACTTGGACCCCCGCCCGTATCACAATTTATCGAAACAGAGGACCAAGATCCAGTAAAGATAGACTCACCTTCTCCTTCCCGATCTGCTCCCTCGCCTGTACATGTACAAGAAAGCCCCAGAACAAAACTTGCGCCACCCGAAACTTTCACATCACCACAGACTACCAAGATGCTGCCCCGATCAACTTCACCTGAGAAGAAGCGAACAGAGGAGACTGCCAAGCATCAGCAACCGAGATTAATGGAGACTAACACCCTGGCTACTAAGTCCATCGAAATCACGGCCGAGAAACCAGCTATGGAACCACCTGCGGTCGAATTCCAGCAAATTAAGATAGGATCAAAGAGGAAGCTTGCCGCTAGAGACGACATGGTTACCATTAGATCACAGAGGAACAACGATGAGAACGAGAACCCCCAGACTTCCAACGAGAAACGATCGATTCGCGAAAAAGCAGGAGATCGAATAGTGAAAGATATTTCCGGCATGAAGAAGGATTCGCGTGAGAAGGCGAGCGCCACGGGTACAAGGAAGCCTCTGTCAGCAAAGAGCACAAATGATGATATGACCTCACCCAAGAAGGTTTTCAAGCCAGTCAGCACCGACGAGATCGCTGCAGCCAAAGCCGATCTTGTGAGATCCAAAACTTCCCAAGATCGGCCCAAATCCAGGTCCAGATCTTTGGCCCCTATTACCATTGAGCCTGTCCAAGACCTTGAGCATACAGCTCCTGAAGTTGTAGATGTGCAGTGTGGGCTTGCAACACCTTACACAGAACCCTCGCTCCTCTCCCTACATTCACCAGATACCACCGCTTCAAAAAACGCAGGGCGAGGAGGAACTCCACCACCTGGCGATGTCAACGCCAGCCGAGAGCCTGCAAGACCTAGCCGACGAAATAGGACTGCAGTCAGCTATGCTGAGCCTAACCTCAGAGACAAAATGCGAAGACCCACAAAGGAGATGCTTGATGCCGTCGCAGGAGAGGGTAAATATGCCCGACGTTCCAGCGCAACTGAACAGGCTCCAGAAGCCGGTAAAGTGAAGCGTGAGAGTGGAACAGAAGACTCGTGGAAGCAACTGTCCAGCGACAATGCGACAAGCCCAGAGAATGGACCTGGCAGTATTCCTGCTAGTCCTTTGGCCGGAAAGTGCTTAAGCCCCGAGATCGCTAAGAACATGGCCATCCGAAGCGGTAGGCGCAGCTCTATGACGATCCAGGATTTAGTTGCAGGCAGCGAAACCTCACACGAGGATGGCAGGGATGAAACGGCATCCGACACGACCGGACTGAGTGAAGTCGACATTTATGAATTCACGCCCTCATCACCGCAGTATGAAGAACATGCCCCTGTCAGAAATAAGAGGAAGACCACCAGTCGCCAAACCTCACGGCGCGTCTCATCTGCTGTTCATGATGAAGAGGGTTCCGAAGCTAGGGAACGTGCCTCATCGAGACGAAGGAGTATGATGCTGTAATGATTGCATATTGCGATTGGAGTTTGGTAGAACATTTTGGGGCGTTTTTTGTCTTTCTTGTTTCTTCAAAAGGAGTTTGTTGTTGCCTGTCAGCGTTGGTGCTGCTTGGACGGGAATTATCCAGACTGGTTATATGCCCATGATACCTCTACAAAGCGATGGATAGTTGTTTGCATTTTTTCAATATCTGTATTTGCAGTTATAATGCCCTTTGACAAGCACCCGATTGATTAATTGATGCTTTATTGGATCTGAGAATGATTCTCTTTCTTTTGTGAGAACCCTGCGTGATGGTTTAATGTGTGACTGGGTATAGATTCTGCTGCTGGTCTTGAAGAAGTCGCTGAATGTAAACTCCCTCTATCTATATGAAAATCATGATGATGCTCCCCCTGAAGGCTCTACTGGTTTTGTGTATGTCACCTTCTCAACTGCCACGTTCTCATTGCCCTTGTCGTCCTTTCGTAATTGGTAGACGTATAGGGTGAGCGAGATGCCTTGGACCTAGGGTAGGGTCAGTAAGCGCATTTACAAAAACAGATGGAAAACATCATACATCCATAAGACAGAAGCTCGGCGTAGGCTCTTCGGCCTCTTGGCTGAAACCCTCCATGAAAGCGCCGGTCGCACTGCCAGGGTTTACGAAGAACTTGTCCATATACTCAAAGGCGTCAAAGCGGTGAGTACCACCCCAACACAGAACATCCACATCCAATTTGTTCGCCTCGGCCAGAAGAAGGTCTGGTTCGTTAGAGACGAGTGTGAAACCCTCCAGGAAACCAATGCGAAGGCTTCCATGGGTGACGACCTGGGTCAATGGGAGGGAGGTGGCCTCGACGTCATAGCGGCCTCTCACAATTTTGAGATCGGGGGAGACGGATCGCAAGTACTCGTACGTGTGCTTATCGGTCAAGTTTCCAAGGCAAAGCGTCTGGCTGATCTTTCCGGGGGAGAGAAGCTTCTTGAACTATAACGATAGCCATGTTAGCGATGCGCGCGACCTAGAAAGCACCGCGGGCTGGATCGTACCTTGGCGGGGATGTCAAGCGCCCGATCCGGGATGTGGAGGTCTCCTATAACAAGAATGAGGAAGGCCATCTTTTCTCTGTGACAATGGAAGAGAAAGGAGGCTGAAGGTGGTATTTGCGATTGAGTAACGAGAGGCGCGAGCTGCCAGCACCTTAACTTAGAGATCAGCTACGAGGGGCACAGCTACTAATAGTATGAACAGTACAGCCCATAACATACGTAGGACGCTCGGATACAGCGGTAGAGTTGGCGCCGCATCTTCATAACGGGGAGGTTGGCAGATGTGGCGCAATAAAGCACTAGCCACCCACATCCTTATCGATTCGGCGGGGTGCGATAAGCAAGTAAAAATTTAGGAATTTTTGGCTGGGATCTTGACTTTCACCGAACAGAGACAATTCAGTTCAGTTGGTGGTTGCGGATTGAATTGCTCAAAATCAACATGTCGACCCCTTCTCTGGCTGAAAAGCTGGACAAGATCAAATCCCCAGGTCTTCAAAGCCAAAAGAAGGTAAGTTTTTCTTAATGCGCTCTCGTCTTTATGCGTCCACGGTCTCGAGTCGCACACTGACATCTTTTTTTTTGTAGACTGTCGTCGTTCTTCAGGCTGTCGAGTCCACACTCAAGGAGCAGAACACAGATCCTACGCCCACAGGATACTTTGCGTCTCTTCTAGCCCTTCTTCAGCAAGCGAACAGCAATGACAATGTGAATCTAGAATTGGCGACTCCCGTCGTCTACCTTCTCGACGTCGTTACACCTTATGCCCCGCAGCCTCTTCTCCGATCAAAGTTCACGCAGATTCTTACTCTTCTGGCGCCCTTACTTTTATTGCAGGATGCGGAGGCTATGCTTCTGCGATCATCCATAGGATGTCTTGAGTCGCTTCTTCTCGCACAGGACGCCGCATCATGGGAGCTTTCCGTTTCCCAGATTGGCCCTCGACGAGCCGTGGCGGGACTCTTGAACATGTCTCTCGACCACCGACCGAAAGTGCGTCGAAGGTCGCAGGAGGCCTTGAAGAAGGTCCTTCGAAACCCGCCCCCGAGCCCTTCTCTGGATCACCCTGCTGCCGACATGTGTGCCCAGACTGCCACCAAGAACCTGGAGAATCTCGCTAGCCAGATTGCGCAGGCGCGCAAGGGAAAGAAGGCCGACGGCACTCACGATCCTGCTATGATCCACGCCCTTCAACTAGTCAAGACTGTTGCGGCCGCGAGTGGTGGCTGGCCCAGCAAGAAGATCGAGTCATTGTGCGAGTTGCTACTGGGTATCGCCAAGAGTGGAAACGAGTACATGACCATGGCGTCCTTCGAAATTTTCGAGATGATTTTCGAGGGCATGACTGATGAAGTTTCATCGGCTAAACTCCCACGACTTATGGAGATCATCTCTGAATTGAGACCTGCCGCCAACGACACGCAGCTTGTCCCCCCGTGGCTCGCTATATTGTCTCGAGGATACGATGTTTCAGCGCAAGTCGAGCCTGACGAGACTTTCCAGAACCTTCCCCAGCTGTTCGATATGGTTGCCCAGTTCCTTGGGGCTCCCTCTGAGAACATTCGAATTTCTGCCTCAGAATGTTTGGTTTCTTTCATGGCCAACTGTATTCCTCAGCAGGTCATCCTCGAGCCCTCAATTTACGATGAGAAGATTCTTGAGAAGCTTGCAAAATCAGCAGAATCCCTTTTGACTGTCCAGTACCAGGCTGCTTGGCTACAGACCTTCAATGTCCTCGGCGCTATCTTCGACACATTGAGATGGAGGTCTTATCCTATTATGATGAACGTTACCAAGACGATTGGTGAGATTCGCGAGAACGGCTCCTTCCGTAACAAGAAGGATGCTGATGAAGTGATTGGAAAGGCGATTCGAGCCATGGGTCCCGAGTCTGTTCTATCAATTCTTCCTTTGAACCTTGCCAAGCCCGCAAAGGGCCAGCCGGGTCGTGCTTGGATGTTCCCTATCCTCCGTGATTACACAAGCAACACAAATCTGGCTCATTTCAAGAGCGAGATGATCCCCCTCAGTGAATTCATGTTCCAAAGGGTTATCGACCACGGAGAGGCTGAGAAGACAATGGAGATCAAGATCTACGAGACAGTTGTTCAGCAGATCTGGTCTATTCTCCCTGGTTATTGCGACCTTCCTCTGGATCTTACCGAGGCTTTTGACCAGGGCTTTGCGGAGATCCTGGCCAACCTTCTGTACAAGCAGGTTGAGCTGCGACTGGATGTTTGCAGAGCTCTCAAGACCCTTATCGAGTCCAACCAGGCTATTGCTGATATCGAGGAGGAGGAAGAGAACCTTGTTCTTCAGAGCCGAATCAGCCGCGCTGATGCCAAGAAGAACCTCGAATATCTTTCCCAATTCGCAGGCAATATGCTAGCCGTCTTGTTCAACGTGTACACACAGACTCTTCCCCAAAGCCGCGGTCCCATTCTGCAGACCATCAACACTTTCCTCAGCATCACACCCAACGCTGAGCTTATGGAGACTTTTGACCGCGTGAGCAAGATGCTTGCTACTGAGTTGCAACAGGAGAAACCAGCGGAAAAGAAGAAGGAGAACCAACAAAAGTCAAAGGATCACATGCCTTCGACAGCCCAGACTTTGATGGACCTCGTTATCACAATGTCTGTGTACCTTCCCCGGGAAAGCTTTGCCGCCCTTTTCGAGATCGCTGCTGTCATTATCAACAAGGGGGATGAGCCTCAACTTCAAAAGAAAGCATACAAGCTCATCCCCCGTCTGGCGGATTCCGAAATCGGCAAGGCTGCTCTTCAGGAGCGAACTGCTGAGCTCCAGAACCTCATCGTCACTAGTACCGAGAAGGTCTCAGCACCCGCTCGACGAGAGCGTCTCGCTGCAATCATCGCCCTCCTCCCCTTCATCTCCGATGCCTCTCTTCACTTCATTCCTTCCGTGCTCAGCGAAGTTGTTATCTCGTGCAAGGAGAACAACGAGCGTGCGCGTGAAACAGCATACGATCTTCTGGTTCGCATGGGTCAGCGTATGGTCGAGGCTAACGGCGCAGCTATCGACAACAGCAAGGTCCCTCACATGCCCGATGACGCCCCTGCTGGAACTGCCAATATTGAGGAATTTATCACCATGGTTAGTGCTGGTCTGGCCGGTAGCACACCCCATATGATTTCTGCTTCTATCACAGCCATTAGCCGACTTCTATATGAGTTCCGAAGTGCTTTGAGCGATTCTACTCTGTCCGACTTGGTTCAAACTATGGACCTTTTCCTTACTTCCAACAACCGAGAGATCGTCAAGAGCTGCCTGGGATTCGTTAAGGTTTGCGTTATTGGTCTGCCCGTCGACCTGATGCTTCCTCGTCTTTCAACCCTTGTTCCTAACCTTATTGTTTGGAGCCACGAGCACAAGGGTCATTTCAAGGCCAAGGTAAAGCACATCATCGAGCGCATGGTTCGTCGCTTTGGCTACGAAAACATCTATAAGAACTGTCCCGATGACGACAAGAAGTTGATGGTCAACATCCGAAAGACTAAGGAGCGTGCCAAGAAGAAGAAGGATGCAGCCAAGGGCGATAACGATGGAGAGGAGAGTGACGATGACGAGGATGGCCCATCTAAGCGCCAATTCGAGAACGAATACGACCAAGCTCTTTATAGCAGTGATTCTGACGACGGAGACGACTCAGACGACGAGGTTAGGCCAACAAAGAAGGCGCAGAAGGGCGGTAGGACATACATTGTCGAGGATGACGACGAGCCCCTCGATCTTCTCGACAAGAAGGCCCTGGCCAACATCTCATCCACCAAGCCCGTCAAGATGCGCAAGCCTACACGCACCAAGGCTAAGGTCGATCTCGACGGCAAGCTCATCCTTGGCAAGGATGACGACGACGAGATGGAAGTGGATGATAACCCTGAAGCCTCAGGCGTGGGCGCCTATGTCGCTGCTCTTAAGGGCAAGGACGTGGCCAAGCGCGGTCGTGGAGGCAAGCTTAAGTTCTCCAACAGACGCACGAAGGACGACGACGACGAGATGGAAATGGATGACGACGATGTTGCCGCAGTCAAGAACAGGATCAGTCCTGGACGGGATCGTGGCAACCGTGGAAACTTCCGCGGTGGCCGAGGAGGTCGTGGTGGAAAGAGTGGAAGGGGAGGCATCGCTGCTGGACGAAAGGGATTAGGCGTCGAGAAGAGACATGGAGCGTCTGGCGTAGGAAAGCCTAGGAGAGGACGCAACTAGATGCCATAGCTATACCCATTCGATGCGTCATGTCTGGTTCGGGCATTCATTTCATTTTATACGTTCGTCATTATTTAGATCATGGGTTATTTCTGGGTAAATAAAAGTCAAGCAAGTTTGAAATCCGATTGTAACAATTCTGTCATATTCCTATATTGCTCAGTTGATGCGATGACCAGGATTTGAAGCCAATATCTGTGCAGTATAATATGGAACGATTCCAACGTCAAACCTGAGCCTCCAATGGGGTATCATCCGATGTTGCCAGCTCCCAAAATCCATTCCTTTCGTGGATCCACAACATCCACAATCAAACTCTCGACGCTTATGTTCAATGCGCGTAACACCTTTATGTACCAGCCAGCGAGAGAAAACAACAACTGCGCTTATGCTTCATGCCACCATTCGATATATCATTACTCAAGAACAACAACATCCTCCGGCCGACGCGATTGCGAGGGTGGAGGTCGCCTGCGGTCTTCTGTGATAGGAGGCGCATCCCGGTAGTATCTGTGTACTGGCTCCCATTGCTGGAGGGTTTCGGGTACTCGCTCTTCATGACGACTAGACTGTGTAAGTTCAAGTTCTAAATTATCATCTTTGTAGTTTGCTTACATCTCGCGTACTGTTTCGTATCGTGGTGCCATGGGATCATTTATGATTGCACGAGGCTCTGGTGCAGGCGGGGGGTTGTAGCGAACGAGATGCGGCCCAGGCTCAAAGTATGATCTTATGTCACTTTGGGCTCTTGGTGCAGATACGGGGTAAGGTATGGCCCGATGTTCCGTTACGACGGGGCGTTGCCGGCTTTCCAGAGGCACACGGCTGATCGGAATCATGTCAATATCTGCGTTGCTCCGGCCGGCCCGCAATAATCGGGGTTCTTCTTGCCAGGTAGCCCGATGGTCGTCTGGGACGACAGGTACTTCGGGAACATCCCTCCTATACTCTGGAACTCTTTCATCACGGGTTGACATCACGATGTCTCCACTAGAGCGTACTGGAACTCGCTCGAAGAACCCACCACGATCTTCCATTACAACGGGAGTATCACGGTCGCCAAACCTTTGCGCCTCATCATATGGTCGACGACTTACTAGAATCCTTGCAGGATGCTGCACTCCACGAGACCGTGTATCATAGTGATGCGAGGACGCACTAGGAATGCCAACCCTCGGTTGAGGAGAAGGGGCTCGTACAGGAAAGTCATAGGGTCTTTGTCCATAGGCCAAGCGTTCAATTGGTATTGGACGCGAGACTTGCGGAGGCTCATCTCTCATATCCATACGCCGTGATGGAGAGGTTATGATGGCCGGACGCTGGATACTAGAACTCTGAGGCGGCTCGTTCCTGAAACCTTGTCCTCGAGGTGGTACTGCACGCACAAATGAAGGTTTCATAGTGTTAGGGGACACTGGTTCGATTGATTGCACCAACATATCTTGTAACCGGTCTGCCACCGTGGATGCAGACTGACGCGTGGAAGGTTGAGGCTCATAAAATGGAGACTTTACCTTACGGGCAACTTGTGGCCCAGAGCTTATAAAATGGCCATTTGCAGGATACTGAGGTTTGCCAACGTAGCCATTCTCATAAGGGGCAGGTCCGGCACCTGACACAAGCCTCAGCTGAGAGGCTGGTGGCAAGGGATCATCCATAGAAACCAGAGCAGCAGGCGGTGGGCCATGTGTGCGTTGGGTGGCAGGCACTCGAGGTGATTCTGGAGCAGAATCTGGAGCATTGCGGTTTCGGTCGATGGCATCTTGCCATGCTTGATATCTCTTGAAACCACGTTGACCTTTCTTCTCGGCCGAAGTCTTACGCTTGACTTTCTTCACCTTTGCTTTCGGCTTAGGGGTGACAGGTCCTTTTGCGCCGAGGCTGAGCCTAGGAGATTGGTGATGACCAGGGCCGGCCTGGCCAGAAATGTGTTGCACAGGTCTGCTGGAAATGGGATTTGCAGGCTGGTAAAACACCTCTTCGATGGACGAGTCGGACTCATTACCAGATTCCTCACCCTCGGAATCAGATATCACGACGACTTCTCGCAAGATCTCATCTAGCTGATCCCGACCACTCTCCTCATCTCCTCGCCACTTGACGAGGGTATCAAGGCATAAATTCTCGACGACTTTGCGAGCGTTCTGCCAGCTAGTCTCTCTTAGTAGGGTATCATACCTCGTGTGAGTATGACGAATATGAGCAAGCACTGCCAGTTGAACTCGTCGGGCCAGTGTGATATCTTCTGAAAAGCCTACTTTCTCTTTCTCGTTTTTGTTGGTGGGGTCCTATCATCATAAATATCCATTACCTTGGGAAAGTTGTCAGGGGAGGGAGTACAAACCCGTCTGAAAGCGTGCTCGATAATCATCTGACGGTCGGTGTTTGGAATTCTCGGAAATAAGTCGCGTAGAGCGGCGTCAACTTGTGCATCATATTCCGCTTGAGACTCAGGAATAGGTTCAGGGGCACCGCGAGTGGCCGGTAACATGTCTTCTATGGACTGTCCCAAGCTGGCACGCGCTTCGTCGACTATCGTTTCTCGGACATGATGCCCAATGCGATGAACTTGGTGTGATAGGACGTTCGAAGTAGAAGTATCCTTTGCGTTCTTCATGCAGTTGGGTTAGCGTTAGGTAGTGAGAGAGTCGGCCGTGATGACATATGGCATACCGAAACTATAAAGATCATGGCATCTTTCTCGCGAGATAGTTCTTTGCATGCTGTCGTTAGTTCAGGATTGCCGGCGGGAACAAACTCAAAACCAGGAGGGGGTGTTTTCTTTGTGGTAATCTATATGTGTTGGTGAGTGCTGTGACATCCTCGGCGCGCAACAGTCGCATTATACCTGAAATTCAAGCTTCTTCTTCTTGTCCTTGTTTTCAACAAACTCGAAGTACGAGTGGTGTTTGGTTGTTTTTGGCAGAGCTGGCTTGGCAACAAATCCTGCGGGCACAGGTGCTGCGTGATCAAACTGAGATCTTTGGGCTCGTCTATGCCTCTCTTTTGGGCCACCTGCCACAGCCGCGGGCAGGTTTCGTTTTTCTCTCCCCATTTATGTTTGCACGGCTGTGGTCAGCTTACCATAGTGGCGAGTACAATAAACTCAATTCAGTTGGCACAAAATGGCCTCAATAGCAAGTCAGAAGGGATCTTCTGATGCCGAGCAGTAACGCAAAGTGCTCGGCGAGCACGTTCCTCTCTGGATTCTCTGTATGTAGTGCAGTGCAAGGGTGGTATCCTCGGAGCTGGCTGGAGATGCGATATGTAGAGTATAGAGTCGCAAAGCGATGCAAACAACTAACAGAACGAAGCGAAACGGCTGAAGCTGTATCAAACCTTCACGAGTCGCATCAAGGCACAAAACACGGTATATACAAACCGACAACGCGTCCCAGGCGACACTATGACCGGGCGAGAAAATAGTATGTCAGACAATTTAGGCGCGAGTGCAGTGACAGTTGGGCGCGCACGGCTGTAGGGCGTAAGGCTCCGATGAGTTTCCGCAGATGCAATGCAGATGCAGGCGAATGGGGCCGTTGATGGATGGCCTCAAGAAGGCTGAAACCACGATCAGGCTGTCTGTCATACAACGTCACCACGTGACTTTTTGTCTTATCACGTGACATATCATGTGACTTTATACGGTTGACAATAGCCAGGCGCAGTTAACGCCAGCCCAGAGATATTTACAGTACGCTCTGCCTCTGGTTAACAAGGCTGTGAGATCAATAACAGTGGCTATGCCGCTTAGTTTTGAGTCGTGGAGTGGCTTTGATAGAAGGTTCAGGTGTTCAGGGAATATGAAATAGGTAGTTTATGCAATGGATGGCTAGCGATGTGCTTAATTTGCATGGGCTATGTCGTCTCCCGAACAAGGGAAGGATACTGCACCCTATCATATACCTGGATTCAATATGGGAATCCATCTTTATTCCGGTAGATTTTTTCTTTTCATATGCACTCCCGAACTTCCAAAAGAGGTAATTTGGAGGGAGAGGGAGGTTATAAATTCCCATGTTTCATATCTGGTTTAGACAGCCAGTCAATTGGTGAAGAATTGAGACTCTTGTGTCGGCACGAGATGTTAGCTAAAGCTTGTTTAGTTAGAAGCTAACCTTCGCTTCGAGATGTGGGAGAATATCCGTGAAGAAATCACCTCACTCGTGGTCGTAAGGGATAGGGCTAATTATCTTGTGAAACAGTTCTAAGTCGATGCATGACAGAGCGTTGGGTATGGGACTGATGATCACGGCATTTGCCGCATCGTCTTGTGTCATTGTCCATCATCGTCAGGGGCAGTGGAGAAGATAATCAGGGCGGCAGTTGGCAGTTGTGTCTTTGTCAAGCAAGTCGAGTTCTATTTTTGTCGACACTGCCGATCACTGGAATGTTGGTGCCGTGAGTAAGAAAACATTGGTTGAGAGTGGCAAAACAACAGCCAACTTGTGAGGCTTGGATATCGGCACGAATGCATTAATACGGACATCAGCAGAGGCGCTCAAGGCGCCAAACATTCTAGTTAGTTACCGGTACTTTCGACGAGCTGGGACCCGACAACGGCCTGCCGGCGTTTCATTGCTACCGACGTGATTTCTTTGTAGAACAAGCGAGTGATCGAGGCGAGTGCAAGATGGACGATCAATGAGCTTACTTGCGAGCCAAGACTCAACCTTGAAAGCACAGCCTCATGGATGTTCGCTGTTGTTACCGTTTGTGTTTATGTTATCAATCCAGCGTGGCACAGTAAAGAGGTGCCATGGAATCAACAAAAAGTAAGCAGGCCGCATACAAAAACAGTCTAAAAGAAAGCGGTGGCCTTGATAATGGACTGTGCTTGACGGTAGGACATGATGGTGGTGGCAGTGCAATCGTTAGTGGTGATGATGGTGATAGTCTCTCTGCAATGTCTTTCATGACAAGGCTTGACCTTGTTTGTTCATTTCTTTGGTGGGAAATGAACCAAGACCGCCCCTAACAGACGAAATGAATTAATCGCCATTCTGTGGCACCCTGGGTCTGAATGAGAACAATCATCACCATAGTACCAGTACTCTGTAAGCTTTGGGAGCATGCCAATTACAATTCATTTGGTGGTCGTACAGCCACGCTCGGGACAGACGGATGTCAAGTTTCACCACCCGCCAACGCTGATCAGTCAATCCGCTCCTGGCATGATTTTTTGCTTCAGAGCCGAGTTGGCGAATCGCTGTGCACAATTCTCTGACAGATAAACGCTCCGGACGCTGATGGTTTGTTTTGGGGCATTTTAACCATAATAAACATGGACTGCCGCTTTGCCGTGAGGCAGCCAACTGTCCTGTCCTGTCGTTTCTTTATCACATCCATCCAGTCTTATCTAGACGATTGGACGGAGGAATTATCCGTCCGTGATTTATCTGTATCGCATCTCAAACAACAAGAGTGATGTGATGGCATTGCAGGCAACAGAATAATCAACCTGAGGCTTGACCAGATTGAGCCCAGGCCACGAAGCCCCAAAGGCAGAGAGACGTAAGCTCGTGCTGTAGCTGCAGCTGCAGGTGAGGTCGACCATGATAGCTGGCAGCGTCTACCATAGCCAGAAGCGCAGTGTAGTAGAGAGATATTATGGGCTCCATCTGGCCCAAAAGGGCAGTAAAGCGTCGTCATCCTCAGGCCGCAGACGTCTCTGCTGGTTCGTTTCGCTTTCTCTCTTCCCTTCTGAGCAAGTCAACCAAGTCTCGTCTTTCGCACCCCTCGGATAGCGAAGCAGGGATAAGTTCAGGGTGGGCACTCTGTGCTGTTTCTAAGAGGCTCGGTCGTCAATGCCAGTCTTTGATTCGTTGATAGGTGTCTGGCGCTGCCTCGATGAGTTATCCACATCCTTGGCCCTTGGCTCCAACTCCTTGGCTTGCACCACCAAGAAAAGAGCTGACGCGTCCTCTCTCCTCACTAGTCGGCTCCCCGACCGCCGATCCTGGTAACGGGCGGCGTTACTTGACAGCCAGTCTCCGGGACTCCAGACAGCCCCAGTTCAGCGACTCACAGCGCTCGCCCAAGTTCTTCCAATGGTCTTTTACCTGGATTTAGGGATTTGGAGCGTTGTTATAGTGGGCTCTTGTTGTGGATTACAGTGGCTTACAGCGGTCCCCATCGTCCAGTCCCTGACATGTCGGGGATCTTGCTGTCAGACCCGGTTGATGCGGTACGTACCGTCCTTTACAGACCATGGAAGCACCCATCCACACCATTCATAGAACACGGTCCCCCCCAGTTCCCGACTTTTTGCCCGGTTCCATCTTTCCCCTTCTCAACTTCCAAACATTCGTTTCTGTTACAGAACTTCCATCCAACATCAACAACTAGGTACCGACCATCTTTGCCAACTTCTAAGCATACAAGTTTTACAACCGACAAACTTTGACATTATAACGACTGGGCAATCGGCCTTCTACTTGACAACTACAAACTCGATTCGATTCCTTGGTATCGCCAATAACGATACCTCTACATAAACACTATGTCGGCTCCCGGCCAGAATAATGTCGATTTCGACGCTCTCCTAGATCTCACCGAGTACGATGGCTTCCAATCTCCTTCTCTCTCACCAGCTGGCACATCAAAGGCTACCTTTACAAGCCCTGTGACCGCTGCCGTTGCTGCTCCCATCACAACAACTGCCCAGAGCTTGAGCGGTCCCAGTCACAACTATGACATGTACAGACAACAGACAGGCTTCGTCCCCGGAGCCATCGCTAGTACCATGGCGGTTAACCAGACCAACAACACTGGTTACCAAGACTTCCGAAGCCTGGACTACTCTACATTCAGCCCCGAGGCTGATCTCTTCGACTTCAACACCTCTCCTTCACAGGGCACCATGGGCGCATCAGAAATGGACATGGATTTCGAGTCACAGACCGAGACGCAACAGTTCTTCACTGTTGACCCCAGCAGTATCGAGCAGGAAATCGATGGCCTTCCATCGCCACCCGTCTTGCCCACTCAGACCAACAACGTCGGTCGACTTTGGCCCGGTGCTCACTCTCAAGCCGCCCTCGCCAAGGCCCAGGCTCAACAGCGACAGCAGCAGCAGATCATTCAGCAGCAACAGCAGGCTCAACGCCAGGGATCTCAGCCCAAGTCTCGCGGCAAGGCTCCTCCTCCTGCCGATCCTCTTGTTGAGCAGAAGATCACCCAACTCTTGAACTCGATGCGAGCCAAGCCTTCAATGCCTGAAAACCAGGCCACAAGCCCCATGACCAACCTCCCCCGGTCCAAGAAGGATGAAGAGGAGATGGATGAGGACGAGCGACTGCTGGCCAGTGAAGAGGGCAAGAAGCTCAGCAGCAAGGAACGACGACAGCTGCGAAACAAGGTTTCTGCCCGTGCCTTCCGTTCGCGTAGAAAGGGTAAGATAACTAGATTCAATCAATTCCGTACATTATGCTAACTCACAAACAGAATACATCACTCAACTTGAGACTGAGATTGCCAACAAAGTCAGCGAGAACGGTGATCTCCGAGCTCAGAACCGAGCCCTCATGGATGAGAACAAGCGCCTCACAGACCTCACTCGCATGCTCCTCTCTTCGCCTTCTTTCTCCAACTTTTTGGACAACCTCAGCAGCAACCCAGCCGCCGCTCAGCAGACTCCTCAGCTCAAGGTCGAGCCCCAGCCCGAACAGCGACAGGTTCCCAAGGACATCAACCCATACAACGCTCAGCAGTCTTCTCAACAGCAGATTGGCATGGCCATGATCCCTGAGCAGAACATGGATTTCTCAATGCTCACCCTTGATGGTTTCAACTTCCAACCCCAGGTCTTTGTTGTCGACACACCCGAGGTTCCCGAGGTTATTGACGCTGCTGTTCTCTCCGGCAAGTCATCTAACTTTGTCGAGCCCATCTTTGATTCTGAGGAGGAGAAGCTCGAGGTTCCTGCCATCGAGCGCCCTGTTGCCAACCTTGAGATTTCTGAACCTGTCGACGCTGCCGCTGCCCCTATCGATGCTGAGTTTGAGTCTGACCCCGATTTTGCCCTGTTCCACACTGAAGCTGCTACCACCGCCACTGAAACACCCAAGGAGTTCGACTCTGAAGGTTTGTCGCATATTGACATCTTTGGTGGTGTCGAGTCTGAGAAGGTCCTTGCTCGCTTGGAACTCGTCGATGCCGGTGAACAGGAATGCACTGCTGCCCTTGCTATGGCTCGCGTGCAACGTCTCAGTGCCAGTTGTGACGCTGTGGCATCAAGGCTAGAGTTGCTTACCATGGACCTGTAAGACTTGGTACAATAGTCTGTTGGGGAGGGCAAAACGGCATACACTAAGCGCTTTATATTTCTTTTTTATTTTCTTTAGTGAATTTTGGAGATCCTACGGCTTATTAGGATGGGACTCGGCGTTTGGGGCACATAGGATGGACCACCCATGAGCGGTGCTACTGCATAACATGCATGGTTTTCTTTGATTTAGTTTCAGGACGAATGATGACACAGGAAACTTGTGTAGCTAGATAGAAAGGTTTGTCGCCGCTCGACACCACAAATACAATATTTGAAGAATACATTTTCGTTACATTTCCTTTTGACTGAGTGATTGGTGGTTTCAATGATGATGCAAGCGATTTCTGTCCTTCCAGCGTAATGTTAGTTAGTGCTTACCTCGGCCTGACAGTTAACTGGCAAGGGTAACACTCCATTGCGACCCTCCATTTCTACTGGAGTGTATGTATGTCGTTCCATATCCATTCGGCACTCAATATTCTTCGACTCAATACTTTCAGGAAGTTTTACATGTTTGGCTCTATTCCATAGCTGATGTGATGGGAAAACCAGTTCGCATTGTGAATCTCGAAATCTCAAGACGATATAGTTTCTACCCGGGTTGGTCGTCGGTTCACTAAAAGGGACTAAAAGAATCGGGCCTTTGGATTATTGGCCTACACGGCACATTTCATATCATTCGTATTCCACTTCCATCCGTCAGAAG
Organism: Fusarium poae; assembly: GCF_019609905.1. NCBI lineage: Eukaryota > Fungi > Ascomycota > Sordariomycetes > Hypocreales > Nectriaceae > Fusarium > Fusarium poae. The sequence continues at coordinate 5,143,096 of NC_058399.1, forward strand.
CGTCTGAAAAGGAGTTTTCGATATTGTTCATTTGGTATCCATGGCTGATGCCAATTCAAAAGATTTGTCAGCATTAGAGCGATACAAGTATACGCCGATTGAGGATAACTACTCGGTTCGCATTTTAACATTGGAACCCGGCGCTGGCGATGAGCCATTAGTCGGTCATCTAGGCTTCGAGAACCTTGGTCTGAGTCCGCGGTATGAAGCGATTTCTTACTGCTGGGGTACCGATGGTCGTTCGTCAGAGATCATCTGCGATGGAGAATCTCTTGCGTTGACAAAAAGCATTGAGGGGGCACTTCGTCGTATGAGACATGCCACCTCTCAGCGTCGTCTCTGGGCAGACCAAGTCTGTATCAACCAATACGATATTGCGGAGCGCAGTCAGCAAGTCGGTCTCATGAATGCCATATACAAAGGAGCAGATCATGTCTTGGTCTGGCTGGGCGATGACCACGAGGGTGTCGCGCATGATGCCGTGACTATGATACACTACCTCGACGGCGTATTTAATAATGAGGAGATACATAATGAATTCAAAAGGGTTCACTCGGAGGAGCTTTTGAAACAAGACAGAACACCCTGGGTGCCTTTTTCCAATCTGACGAGGCTACCGTGGGTGAGTGATTTCCAAGAGACAGCAGCAACAGCTCGCAAGAGGCTTTTTTGCTAATGGGAATAGTTCAGTCGAATGTGGATTGTCCAAGAAATTGGCACGAGTGCACCGGCCACGCTGTACTGGGGAGATGCTGAGATTGACTGGGAGATTCTCTCGTCAGTTGCAGGTGTCTTGAATACCCAGTACCACTATTTGCGCTCAAGGTTTTCAATATTCACTCCCAATATCAGGTATCTGTATCAGAGGTTCGTCGAGCCTGAAGAACAGTACGACTTCAATCACAACCGCGCTGCATTCATCTACGAGCTGCATCGCGCACGGCACTTGCTGGCAAAGGACCCTCGAGACCACGTATACGCCTTTCTGGGCCACTTCTCTCTCAGCACGGGAAGTCAAAGCCTCAAAGAGCTTGTGCCCGATTACAGCAGGCCCATCGAGGACATCTTCTACGATGTAGCGGCCCGAGAACTCTCCGGCTGTGAAACCCTTCTTGTCTTGTCTGCCTGCCATGCAGTGCCCGCGACGTATCGACGCAGACTCATGGAGAGAGGCAATATTCCCACATGGGCTCCAGACTGGCGTATTGTACCTCTTCATCTCATGGGAACACCTGGTTCTCCACACCGAGCATCAGGTAATTTGCTACCAAAGCTGCACATCGATGACAAGAGACGGGCCCTGCATATCCGTGGCGTTCGCTTGGATCACCTGCACCGACCTTCATGGATCTTCTGGCACAATGCTTTCCACTTCCATCGCAACCACAAGAACCCCCGCCGTCTCCCTATCGAAGCTGTGTGGCGCGATATCTGTCGTGGCAACGAGCCATTCAATCTACAAAAGCGCTATCGCAATGGAGAGTCTGCCTTCTTCGCACTTGTGCAGAGTCTCACAAATGCCTGCATCGGAGTGGATCGTTCGCGACCATATGAGAGCGTGCCGAAGGAAGAGTGGCTTGCCAATGGCGCAGCATATCTTGTTCGTGCTCTAAATAGCACTGATGCTGTCAGTCAAGAGATCCAAGACCTTGCACATACAGGCGATGGGTTCAAATGGAGCCATGAGGCGACGTTGATCACGAGGTATCGTGGCTTTGCTATTACTGCTGGGGGGTGGTTTGTGGTTGGTCCTGATATCATGCAAGGTGGGGATGTGGTTGTTATATTATATGGGGGCAAGATGCCGTTCTTAATGAGGAGGCGAGAAGGGGGGACTTGGATGCTTGTTGGGGAGTGCTATGTTCATGGGATGATGGATGGGGAGGTGTTGGGATTTAAGGGGTTGCGAGAAGAAGAGTTTGTTGTTCTGTAGATGCTGCTGGATGGAGATACCCCGTTGGATGGTTATGAATATGACACCAGTGAATGATCAAAAGGCATGTTTGTATAGTCACTTTGTCTTTCGTATATATTACAAGAATAAGATAATGTTCATATGACAGTCTCATTTGCCGAATCAAGCTATCGTGCTACATAACAACAGGTATTCCATATGTGCCTTGAAAATGTCCTGGGTATTTCCTAGGGAGTGTGTAAATGTACCAATTCGCCCACCAAAACGCCTACTCAAAATAATTCCCAGCATGTTACAAAATCTCATAACGATCGTAAGAAGCAAAGGGTATAGCCCATACACCAACCATCCTTGATCAATCTCGATTCCACAGTATACCTCCCTTCAGACTACTCAAATACTCTCCCGCGCATTGACTGGTGCTGCTCCAATGACGCTGATATCGTCGTCACTGTCGTCCATTGGTCGATGTCGAGGTGCGTCGAAATCTTTGGTTATAACACCAGACATTTGTGGCTGAGAGGGTATCTCATTCGGACTTCGGAGTTCCCAGCTGCCAACACGTTCATGGTGGACTCCCTGCTTCGTCACAACCACATCTGCGTCGCCGTCTTTCTTCTCTGGTCCTTTAAAACCTCCCGCAGCGCCTCCTACGGCGGCAGCAGTGCTTGGAGGTGCATCTGGAGCCTGCTTACGCCGAATTCGGAGACCTCCACAGACGAACAAGCACGCTACCACGAGAGCCACGGCAGTGAATGCGATGACTGCGCCGATGATGCCTGCTATAACCGGGCCCAACGAGGAAGAATCATCGCCCAAGATATCGTCGTCCGAGTTAGAATCTATGCACCAGGGAGCTAGTGGTGGGCCACAGATATCGCACCATTGACTAGGTGACGTTCCAAGCTGAGCCATGATCTGGATGAAGCGGGTGTATGCGATACCATCAGGGCCAGACTTGAAAATTGGCTGGTTGCGGAAAGGCTCGTCAGCATCTGCGGAAGCACGATATGACATTCTGACTCTCAGGGTGTCTATTGAAGGCATTCGGCCAGGGGAGTCCGTATCATCACCGAATAACTCGAAGATAAGTGCTGCACCGGGCTCGGGGAGAGATGACCATGGTTGCTGTTCTTCATTGTCTTTCGTGAGAAGACCCGAGAGAGAGATGAAGCTGACTATGGGCTCGATTGAGCCGAACATGAATGTGAGTTTGTTGTAGCTACTTCCCCAGCGGATGTTGTTCCTGAACTGTGACATGATTTTGTACGCCAAGGTGCGTCCGGCGATGGAATAGAGGACACCTAGTGGGCTGTCATCGTCAGGCCTGTCAGAGTAACTATTCGCTGCGCGCTCTACTTTAGTAGCGTAATAGTTCAGAAGAGTCAATGTCCCATTTGCGTTGCCTAGCTCCTCGTGAACAGTTTCGTTGTGACGATATTGATAATCGACAAATTGCCAAAGATTGTAGGCGTTCTTGAGGTTGACTGACTTCATGTCGAATGTACCCTTGAGCGGCGGAGTAGAGAAGAGGTCTTGGTAGAAGTTCTGGCTTGATTCGTAAATGTTGTCGAGGGATTCGTGCTCTGTCAGGTTTGCTGATATTTCTGCATACCAGGCTGGACATCTCGAGGTACCTTGTACGCTGTGCGGTGTTAGTCAGAGTTACAGTTTTATATAATTGAGTCTGGCGGCATACGATGTATATTCTGGGTCATTGATACTTGGAATGCGAACATTGGGATACTGATATCCGTTGAGAGGATATTCTGTCTTGTTGTCACTGGATTCCAAATTCACGGCTATTTCTTCACCTCCGGTATTGTCGTCAAAGGCGTTGGGCGCGGGTGGATAAAAGCCTTGCATGAAAGCCAAAGCACTGCCAGATACCCATTCATCTGTTTGCGAGATGATTTCAAGCTCTTGGTTGTCAATCACATCAGGTTTAAGATCCTGAAGATATGCTGTCTGTATGTTCTCATAGTCTGAATCATTCACACCATTTGGAATATAGCGAGCACGGAACGCAGTCCCTTGTCGCCATAATTGCTGCGCGCCCTCGGGAGTGAGGACAGTACGTAGTTGAGTTTCTGGAGTGATTTCGCCATGGTTGACGAATGCGACAGCAGCCCAGACCTTGTTTGACTGCGCAGAGACAACAGATGTGAGAGGTAAGACTGCGATGAGCTTCTTGAGAAGAGCCATGTTAGGCAATGCGCAATGCAGCAGCAAGAAATTTACTTGGAACAATGGTAGAGAAACCTCTTCCGGTACCGTTGAGCTGGTGAGGTGAGACAAAGTAAAGAAGAGATAAGAGAGAGAAAGAAAGGCTCAGCTCGAAGAGGTGAGGGCCATAGATAGCTTATTGAATGAACAAGCTGCAGCTGCAATAGATCGTCATGTACCAACACCTGATTGAGTTACAGCATAAGCCGAGCAAGTATCGTGTACATGCTTCCAACGTGCAGCTACCGCGGCACGCGAACTCCCTCGCAACATGGCAATGGCGTTGGTTTCAACAAGGCTACAAATGATGTGCTCATGCTCGAAGCGGGGAGACCAAAAGCAAGCGCATGGAGGGCCAGAAAGCCACAAGATAGGTCAGCACTTGGTGATACGATCCAATAGGCTGGGTTAAGAGTGGTCGAAATGGCTGCAGCCCAACTTGTTTAAGAAGAGTTTAAGTTGGAGGGATGTTACGGTATTGGTGCGGGGTGAAAGAGGAAGAAGAATAACTACCTAGTCTGCTAGTAAAGGTGGCTGGGACAAGAACGATAAGCCCGGCTTTGGTATGTTGTTGGTTGAAATAGAGTTGGAGTTCTGGAAATGGACAAGATCTCGATACTCGATACTCGACTTTACAAGCCATATATTCGATTGATTAGGTATGGTCCTAAAGCCCCAGGTTATACATGAAGAGAATTCTTATGGTAGGGTTTCTCCAATTGACTTGTACCTCTGGTGAATTGATTGACAATTTAGCCTTTTGATACGAACAAAAAGGCTTTGGTCTAAAGATGTTGACGTCAGTTGTTTCTGGGTCTAAATGTTTGGGAGAGCTAAACTATCACTGGAATCATTCGCTTCAGCAGATGAACTACCGATGGTATCAAAAGCCTTTAACACCAGACATCCTTGAAATTTACCCAAAACTTTTTACCAACTTTTCCCTATAGTAATTCATCAGTTTTGTCTTTGATGCAACTCCAAGGTAGTGAATACCTGCCTACCTACTAAGGTATCTACCTACCTAGGTTAGTAGTTGAATTAGCCAGCAATTGTGAAATACTAAGTTCTTTGCTACTAACCCTATAGTTATTCCATATGACACCGTCTTCTACAGGTAAAGCGATTTTAAGCTATCAACAAGATAGTTTTAGAGGATCTATTTATTCTTAAAGTATGAGCGGTCAAGTGACATGATTTGCCTGTTGATGCGAGATTTTCATTATGTGGTTTGGTAAAGACAAATGTCCGCATAATGGGACACTTCGATTCAAGACGAGTCTGTCACTAAGCAATAACATGCGAGATCATAGGACTGTCACTTTGAAAAACATAGCAAAACGCTAGAGAGTGTCACGATCCACTATCACTGATAAATTTACCAGCCAAAAATGCTTGTTGGAGAGAATCGAAAAGTGACAAATCTTGTTGTCGACAGGGAGTTATTCTTGAATATGGTTTATAAGTTCTACGTATCGGCCACTTTTCGACTTTAAAATTTCTTCATGATATATCAAGATAGCATGCCCATAGTTCTTAACATGTATATCCATGAGTCTTGCTGATAGACTCATGGATGCTAGACTTATTATATGCACATTTACAAGCTGCCACCCGTTAGGGATCCACCAGAATCCTGCCATTTTCGACTTGAACAAGTCGCTGCTTAACAAACAACATGCCTGGATAGGGTTTGAAGCATCTTTCGTTTGAGCACGCGTTCCGTTACCAACATGCCCTTATGCGTTGTCACGCTGGTGAGAGAGAGGTTCGACTGATGAGACACCTTTGTAGCTGGGCTAGTAACTGGTCGCCCTACTGCCCCGCCTGAGCCGTCAACAGGGACTAGGTAGGTAGGTATCTATTCCACAGGTAAGGCACCAGAATCGTTGAGATACATGGAGTAATATGTACTCTGTTAGTTCAAGGAGGGATAGAACACGACTGGGACAGTCAGTCTGCGACGATAACTTGAGAAGTAAATACGGGGTCCCAAGATAGAGAAGCAAAGGAAGGGTGACCACAGGACGATAATGAACCCTTTTGTCAATGTAATATGAGAGGTAGTGGTTTGCGTCACCAGGTTCGGAAGGACAAGACACTGCCCCTAGCTTTTCGGTCCCAGGTTCCAGAAGACAAGCATTCTTATCAATCTAATCAAGCTGCATCAGATTAACATCTTTAAAATGCGCCGACAGCCACTTGACTTGCATGTCGTATTTTTATTCAAAGTTTTACATCAATGCTATTTGACAACAAACATTCCCACGAGTCTTATAGTCACCATAACATGTTTAAGCAGGACATCAAAGGGGACATTGATGTAAATGATTAAATGAATCGCCCTGCTTACGTCTATTCCTAAAGTAACTGATTTCTTTGTTAAAAGGGGGCCATCTTTGTCGCCATGATAATGGAAACCTCCGAAATCGAATCATGTTTTTTTTTTTAGTGACCTTTTGGGCAATACCTCCCTGCCCTGTTTCTTCCGCATGCATTTTACGGGGGAACACAAGGTTGTAGCCTTAGCACGCTACCTCCCTTACAGGTACCCGCTAAACTCAAGGTGGTAGTATACCTTTAAGCGAGTGAATCTATTCGCCTGTTAACAATTTCTCCACATCACCTGCCCTTCTGACCACCAACTTTGACATACTGCGCTGGCTGTCCGTACCTACCTCTCGTCTCCAGTTTCAGGTTCTCACCCACTATACCACCTTCCCAAGCCCAAGCACTCTTTTTCGATCGTTTACTCTCAGCGCAAACTCAGCCGCACAACATATTCTCTAATATTCGTCCCATCAGTATTTTCAATCGCACGTCAAACGCCGTAGCGATAAGCGACACGAACTTCGGATTTATTCCTTCAATGGCACCGTCGCCGATTGCGACGTGATCGCCCACCATGTCGGAGTCGACGTCAAAGTCGATCGACGCTGGCGCTGCTGTCGCCAATGCCCTGGATTCTCGCGATCCTGTTGTCGCAACTGCGCCCGCCGATAGTAATCCCAACAATACCGCGACTGCCAAAACCGACCCAGCCTTCTTGCATTCGCCCCCCGACAGTAACAACACGGCCAAGTCAGATGGCTCGGATTCTGAATTAAGCGACCTTGAGGACGAGCCTATTCTCAGCGACCCTCCGCAGCCGGTAGATCCTAGCGACAAAAACACCAGTGATGAAGACAAGGACAAGCCTAGCCATGAAGACATTGGAGAAGTGCTGCCAGATGACTGGTCTGGCGCTGTTCCCATCTTCAAGCCAACCATGCACCAGTTTAGAGACTTTAAACGATTCGTATGTCACCTGCAAGTCCCTCGCCCTCCTCTGCTAATGACCATTATAGATGGAAGCCGTCAACAGCTATGGTATGAAGTCTGGTATCATCAAGGTTATTCCACCACAAGAATGGATAGACAGTCTTCCCAAGCTTGATGACCTCGTCAAACAGGTCAAAGTTCGAGAACCAATCAAGCAAGATATCATGGGCTCCAACGGCACCTACCGCCAAGTCAACATTGTACACGGTCGATCTTACAACCTTCCGCAGTGGCGTCAACTCTGTGACCAAAGCGAACATCAGCCCCCAGCTAGACGTGGCGAGCGACGCGCCAATGCTGAAAAGCCAAAACCACGAACACGAACGACAGCACCTGCACCCAAGCCCGTTGATCCTTCAGTTCCCAAGAAGAGAGGCAGAGGACGACCGGCTAAGCGCGGTGGCAGAGGAAGACGGGCCAACCCAGAGCCAGCAGAAGACGCAGAGGATCGACCTATGACCCCGATCTCTCCTAAACCTGATGCAACTGAGATGGATGACAAGCCCGTCGAGTCCGTCGAGCAAGATCCAGGCGAGGAGGTTGAGGATGACTATGAGCCCAAGGTTGGCCGTATGGGCGTCTCTCGACCAGCCAGGACCAAAACCCAGACAGTCTCGGCTCGTCGTAAATACAGCCGCCGGGAGGGATCTGCTATGATCGACGAAGCTGCTTTCAAGGACTGGGATTACAAGATGGAAACATCCGAATATACACCTGAACGATGTGAGGAACTTGAGAGGGCATATTGGAAAACCCTCACATATGCGCCCCCTCTTTACGGCGCGGATCTGATGGGTACGCTCTTTGATGAATCGACCGAGGAGTGGAACCTGAACAAGCTGCCCAACCTTTTGGATGTTTTGGGAACAAAAGTTCCGGGAGTCAACACTGCCTATCTATACTTGGGCATGTGGAAAGCAACGTTCGCATGGCATCTTGAAGATGTTGATCTCTATAGTATCAACTACCTTCACTTCGGTGCCCCGAAGCAGTGGTATAGTATCTCCCAAGCTGATGCTCGTCGTTTCGAAGCTGCGATGAAGAATATTTGGCCCACCGACGCAAAAGCCTGCGACCAGTTCCTCCGACACAAGGGATTTCTTATTTCTCCCCAGCACTTGAAATCACACTACAATATCACCGTCAACAAAGTCGTGTCGTATCCTGGAGAATTTGTCGTTACATACCCATATGGATACCATTCCGGCTATAATCTTGGCTACAACTGTGCTGAGGCTGTCAATTTTGCACTGGACTCTTGGCTCGAAATTGGCAAGATTGCTAAAAAGTGCGAATGCGCTCAAGCTCAGGACAGCGTCTGGGTTAATGTCTACGAGATCGAACGTAAGCTGCGCGGTGAGGAAACCGAATATGAAGAAACCGAAGAGGAGGAGGAAGATGATGAGGAAGATGACGACGATGAACAGTCTGGAATGCCGACACCACCGTCCATCTCGGGCGTCAAGATTAAGGAACCTCGTCGCAAACGAAAGCGTGGACCCGGTGATAAGAGTGGCAAGGTCAAGGTCAAGAAGATCAGGCTTCGGCTCAAGGCCAAGGCCGAGCCCCCTTGCTGTCTCTGCCCCAATGATACACCATCAGCAGACTTGTTACCCACAGATGACGGTAGGAAGGCGCACCGTCTCTGTGCGCACTATCTGCCAGAGACATATATTGAAACTATTGACAATCAGGAAACCGTTGTCAACGTGTCGGAAATTCAAAAAGATCGACTCGACCTCAAGTGTCTTTACTGTCGCTCAAAACGTGGCGCATGCTTCCAATGTTCCCAGAAGAAGTGCGCCCGGGCGTATCATGCGACTTGTGCGGCGGCTGCTGGCGTTTTTGTCGAAGAAGAAGAAGTGCCAGTTTTTGGTGAAGATGGCACCGAGTACAAGGAGCAAGCTTTCGAATTTAGTTGTCGATTCCATCGGACCAAGCGTGATAAGAAACTCGACGGAGAGCTATTGGACATGGACACGCGTATCCAAACGTCAGCCTCAAAGATCCAGCCAGGCGAGACTTGCCAGTTCCAATACCACAAGGGTGATATTTTTGCTGGTGTTGTGATTGAGAACCGGGCTGACGAGCAAACACTTCTGGTTGATATTTTGCCTAACGGGTATGGACGACTTCTGAAACAAGATGAATTATCAGAGATCAAACTAACTTCTTGCAGTGATCGTCTCGAGGTTCAATGGAAGTGGTTGCTGGTACCCGATCCAGCTGATTACCGACTTCCAAAGGCATCGGCAAATGCTATTCCCATGCCCGCTTCACAAAAGGCCAAGGACAAGCTGAAGACCAGGCGACTTCATGACGGAAAGCCACAGAAAGACGATCCGTTCGTCGAAGGCTGCACATGGGCCGAGTTCCAGCTTCATCCTGTTTCAAACAAGGAACAGGTCAACATTGACTTTTCCAAACCCGACCAAATTTGGCATTACTTACCAAAGACATCGACTGATGCTCGCGCCCAATTCACTGAAGATCCTGCCAAGCAACGCCATAACCCTCAAGGCAATTTCCTTTCTACGGTTCCTAAGCCAGTGAAGCCAGTAAGACCACCAAGGGCAGTTCCACCCTACGCTCAGCAACGACCCTACCAGCCTGGGACTCCTTATAATACTGGTCGACTGGAGAGACCGTATGTGTACAAACCACGAATTCCTGCCGAGAGCAACTTGCCTACAATGGGTAGCTTCACCACGCAGAGGTTCGCACCGACTGCCCCTTTACCTGTCCCAATTCAACATCATCACACGCAGTACCCATCATATGCGCAGCCAGTACCCCCTGGACACCAGTCTCCTCATCCCGCATACTCTGCTCAGAGGTTTGAGGTTAGATCATCTCCAGCACCCATACCGCCTGGAAGCACTCCCACAATGCACAATCCCTTGAACGCACCTGTGCATTCTCAGCACACGCAATGGCCAAGGGTGACTAACGCTTCTCATCCTTCTCCCGTGCCTGCAGCTGCTGCTGGCGTAACGTATTTTCATAAGGGTGTTCACCAAAGCCCATATCAAGCACCGGCACACCATCAGCAGGCTCATCCTGTCCAACAACAAAATCATCACATGAAAGCATCCTGGCAGGTACATCAATCGATCTACCAGAGGTATCCCTTCTTCCAGGTCAACTACAACAGGTTCGTGTGGTAGACCCCCGTTCAACGGGGGCCTTGTTAACTCTTTCTTAGGGACTCAAATAAATACCGAACGCCATATGCTACTCAGGGAGGCTTCACAAACGGGTACGAAGGTAATATGAGAGCGCATATCATGGCCAATCCGGACGCCTTCCTGAGAGGTCAACCAAGCAATTATAACCACGGTGCCCACAGCTCTCCGTATCAGCGGCCATCTGCAGTTCCACCGCCAGCACCGTCCCCTTCACAGATGCCTCCCAGTGGGCATGAGTTCAGACAACAGTCTTTCCCGAAAGGAGTACCGGCGCCATCGCCAATGCCGACCCATCCGACCTCTGGACAATTTCCTCGCCCCGCCCTCAAAGCGCAGTATTTGCCCCCGATACAGTCACAGACACAGGCGCAGGGGCATCCGCAACAGTGCCAGCAACCCCAGCCGAACCCTCAACAAATGCGGAATCCCCAGGACACTACTCAAACCCCTAACCAAAACAGTAAACTCAAGACTGCAACAGTCTTCAAGCCGTACAAGGTAAGTACCTGGAATTCTCGATAGGAAGGACGGGTCGGCTGAACAGCCAATCCAGATACCACCCAAAGAGTCGCCAGTGCCATTGCCGGCAAACTTTTTGGCGGCAATGACATCGACGCCGAATACTATGGCTGCTGCCGGTCAACTGGCTCTGCAGCAGCCCTCGAACAAGGGTTCACCCGTTGAGCCCAAGCCTGTGCGAAAGGTGCAAGCAACGCAACAGTCGCCATCGGGGGCATCCACTCCAGGCAAACAGCCGCTTGGTGCTAAAATCTCCGAGACGCCTGTGCCAATTCCACGACTGCCGGGTTTCGTGCCCGTCTCGACATCTAGAGAACAAGCTGCTTCGCCACAGACGCATGTGTTAAATCACAATCAGTCAAGTCGACTTTTGCCTTCGCATCAGGGCAGTCCAGTGACGCCTGTAGCCACAAAAGAGCAGATGACACCGTCTGTTCGGGATGGCAAGCTTGCACTTACCAACGTGAACCCAGGGAATGCGCCTCAGACCGTATTGGCGGAGCAAGCCAATCTTTTCCAGCCACATGACTTCCCCGACGTTCCTGGAAGCGGATCTATGAAATTCATGGACAGTCTCTTGGAGAATATCCGTACCATTGCACGTCGCGACGAGAAGCCCTAGGCTGTTGCCAGCACAGCGCACCTCTGGACTTTACATATAGATACCCTTATATAACGGCAATTGTTTTTTATTGGACTCATGGGACGGCGTTTATGGAACACGTGCAGTGAATGGGGTCTAAGGAACATGGAGCGATACGGATGAGATGAAATGAATAGCCCTCATGAGGAATGAAAATAGCCTTGTGTAGTGTTATATTAAATCCAAGGTGAAACTATCTCCGTCATCTTTAGTCTAAAATACAATTTTACGATTTTGTGAAGGCAAACAACACGAAGCCTTTCAAATTTAGAGGATAAAGATACTTGTGGAGAATGAGCGAAGATGGCGTTAGGATAACCTCAACTTCGCTTCGGATACATACTTCTTGTGTGCTACGTAAATCAAAACACTCGGATGTTTGCTGATTGATTGTGGTGAAGAATTATACTAAAGTAATAACTAGGTACTGTATGTTGGTTGAGGTTGCATAACGGCCTGCGACTTGCTCTAACTGAACAGAGAGGTCTATCTCACCCGAGATTTGTTCCTAAGGGTAGTAGAAACAGATCGCTGAGCTTTCAGGTATAATAATAGCGAACGACGAAAGGGTCTACTCTAGGTAAAATGGCATAATTGTTAAATACTTACTAGGTACCTACCTAGGTAAGTACCTACCTAGGTACCTAAGTACTGGGGTGTCTGGATTTGTCTCTGGCATGTTTTCTGACAACCTGTGGCTCCCTCTCCTTCCTCATGACTTGGTATTTTGGGATATGACCACAAGGTACTTCTGGGCACGGGTGACAAAGTTGAAGCTGACGCCAAGGGGCATGGCTTTGTGAAACAAACGGCCGGCGGGCAAGTCAAAGCATGGAACCTGTCAGCTGGGTGCCACTGCGCAATACTGTTCGGGCACTTGGTGTCACTGCAGCGCTTCGCCGGGCTTGGGCATAATTCCAGACTCATATTTTCTTCAATAAATCAAAATCTTTTCCCTTTCTCTTCTTTTTCTTCATTCTGCCCATTCTCTCCAACACTCTGTCAACATGGCAAACTCATCAGCCTGGACAGACGAGGATAAACGAATTTCAGCTGTCCGAGATCCCGACTTTCCTCGATGCTCTTACACTCGTGGATGCCACCTGGGACAAGGAGGCTACGCAAGAGTCTATAAAGTTCTCGATCGCCGGACTGGACGTGTCTTTGCCGGCAAGACTTCCCCTGAAGCAGTTAAGCACTTGCGAAAGGAGGCCAGGATCTTGAGGAGCCTTCACCATGTAAGTTCTTTTTTTTCTTCGGCCTACTTACCTATTCTTCTGCGTTGAAAACTGATCGCGTAACAGCCCAACATTGTCAAGTATATTGAATACTTTGAAGAGGAGAATGACCCGTCTGCCAACATCCTCGTCATCGAGCTCTGCGCTGGTGGGAGTCTGCAGGATATAAACAACAACCATTCTGACGGTTTAGCAAGAACGGATGCTCTCCGGGTCATGCTTCAAGTCTCGCAGGCCGTCGAATATCTCCACGGGCTAAACCGCTTCCACGGAGATCTCAAGCCGCGGAACATCCTCATCCGTACATGGGATCCTGTCGAAGTCGTTGTCGCCGATTGCGCAGAGATTATGTCGATCAATCACATGCACCACCACAAGAGGCCTCACGGAACGCACTCATACTGGTCACCCTATATCTAGAGGCATCATGGGCACGCCGGAAAGAGCGACGACATCTGGGCTCTTGGCATTTCGTTGCTGGGCATGATGGGGCAGTCTCCTCATTTCTACAAAAAGGAGGAACGTATGTATCCACGTATATGCGCTACGCACGCTCGCAACTTGGATAGGCTGAACCCTGGACACGAAATCATCCAGATCCTGCTACGACTCCTTGAATGGAATCACAAAACAAGAATCACTGCGTCAGAGCTTGTGAAGTTGACGGCTGAGCTGATGGAAGCGAGACGCACTCAGAACGACCCCAAGGAAACGATGGACTTGGAGGTCCCCGAAGGAACTCGGGTGGTTGAGTTCTGGTAGATACCTGGGTGGTAGATCGATGAGGATATGGGCCGGCTTGCTACGCCTAGCGAATTGGATGAGTTAGTCATTTCAGGGACTGGTAACGGCCATGAAATTGGTTAACCGGATAAACAAATTTGCTAGGTTCTAAGCTTTAGACTAGAATTCGGATTGAATGTAATGAACTAGCCTGCTATTTCGTCTCCTGTGGCAGTCTGATTGATGTGCCTGAAGTTATTTAGCTTTTGAAGCTCCGATCATGTTATGCTGAAACTGCGGTTCATGCGATGAGATGAGTGAAATAGGTAATAATCGGAAGGAAACCCGACATATGTATCCTGTTAACTGCCGGGAGTCAAGCCTTGATTTGATATTGTTTCAACTTCCAGGGCATGTAAGTTGTCGAACCAATCCTGACAGAACAACTCCAACTATAATGCTCATGATTGGAGCTAGGTAATGACGCGATCAGCAGCAGGACACTTTTGGAACATTAGTCATCACAATATTCTCCGGTCACGGCGATGTCGCAACCTCTGCGACTTGTCAAAAGAAATAACTAAACTAAGTGAGAAAAAAAGCAGACCTGATTCGCCTTTGCTGAAAGATTCAAGCGTAGGTAACCTCTAAGGGCCTTTCTACAAACGTCCCCATTGGACTAACACGGAAAAGCTTCCTTGTTGATATTGCGCTCCATATTAACCCCGAGCCGCCCCTCCTCCCAGCCAATGCTCCGTACTACGCTCCGGAGCAGTATTATCCCTCTTCACTTCTCAAGACAATTTTCGAGCAGTATCAGAATCATGAGCAATCAAACTCAAAAACTCCAGCCCGCGGCCCGTGTCCAGGGTCAGAAGAAAGATGTCTGGTAAGGTCCCTCTAAACCATCGTGTTGAAACTGTGGCTCCTAACTCGGCCGAATAGGTCCATGATCAATGAAGCCGCTGCGTCTTCACCCATCCAGCCTATTGTGAACCTAGGTCAAGGTTTCTTTGGATACAATCCTCCCAACTTTATTCTCAACGCCGCCAAGGAGGCTTTGGATCGTGTTGAGTGCAATCAGTATGCTCCTGCTAAAGGACGGCCCCGTTTGAGGAAGGCTTTGGCGGATGCATACTCTCCTGGTTGGGGACGCCAGTTGGATCCTGAAACTGAGATTATTATCACCACAGGTGCCAATGAGGGAATGCTGAGTGCTTTTATGGGCTTTATCGAACCCGGCGATGAAGTTATTGTCTTTGAGCCGTTCTTTGACCAGTAAGTGCTTTCCATTCCATGCCGAAACATTCTCTAATCTCAGTTCAGGTACATCAGCAACATTCAGATGCCCGGAGGCAAGGTCGTCTATGTGCCTCTGCATCCTCCCAAGACTGGAGCCACCAAGGACTCATCAGCTGCAGACTGGACGATTGACTTTGAGGAGCTCGAAAAGGCTTTCACACCCCGCACCAAGATGATTGTCATCAACACTCCCCGTGAGTAGTGCCAATGATTCGCGCTGACCTCAGCGCTGACACTTAGCAGACAACCCCGTTGGCAAGGTCTTTTCCAAGAAGGAGCTACAAGGTATTGCAGATCTTGCTGTTAAGAACCAAACCATTATCCTCTCCGATGAAGTTTACGACAAACTCTACTATGTACCATTTACTCGAATCGCCAACCTTTCTCCTGAAGTGGAAAAGTTGACGCTCACTGTCGGCTCTGCTGGAAAGAACTTTTATGCCACAGGTTGGCGTGTTGGTGCGTTCGATCTGTTCTCACTTGATAAAATAATTCGTGCTTACAATTTACAGGCTGGTTGATTGGACCCCAAGAACTCATTCAATATGTGACTGCCGCCCATACACGAATTTGTTTCTCTACGCCCGCCCCTTTCCAAGAAGCCTCGGCTATCGGTTTCGAGCAGGCCGGCAAGAATGGTTTCTGGAAGGAAACGATCAAGGAGATGAAGGGAAAGATAGACCGCCTCAAGGAAGTGTTTGAGGAGCTGAGATTGCCCGTGACCTACCCCGAGGGTGGTTACTTCCTTCTCGTCAATATGGCCAAGGTCAAGCTCCCGGAAGACTACCCCTTTCCTCCTCATGTAGCAAGCCGCCCACGAGACTTCAAGCTGGCGTGGTTCTTGATTCAGGAGATCGGTGTTGCGGCCATCCCACCAACAGAGTTCTATACTCCGGGCAATGCGCACTTGGCAGAGGATTATATCCGATTTGCTGTGTGTAAGAATGATGATGTTTTGGAGCAGGCCAAGGAGAGGCTAAGGGGGCTGAAGAAGTATATTCAAGAATAGATATATCAGTAGGCAAATGAAGGAGAAATGAATAAATCCGTCAAAGAGGGTGGATTAGATTTTAGATGGATGATTATATGATATGTACTTGCATTTGAGACTGTTTCTAGAGATATAAATGGGACAAACCAGGGTGTGTAGCAACTCTCATGTTAGCTTGCATGTATTACGGTGTAGATACTAGAATATGACTAAAGTGACATGTACTCAAATATCTCAGTTTTTTCTTCAGTATACATTCACCGCTATACATTTATTTATTATGTATTAATTATCTGCATCTCTCGACTCCGATATCAAAAGTGGAGGATCCCGATCGTGGAAATGGCCTATCGTAGGCGCGGAGCCGGCCGTTAGCGAGGTGCATCGTGGGGAAGAAAGAGGCTCCTTGCTTGGTCCTTTCCTTCCCCGCACGAGCATTGACTGCGGAAGGTCGGGTGTAAATCTGTATTAGGCTTATCAGTGGCAATTAGTTAACGTTTACACGTCCTAGACAAACAATTCGTGATCCCTCATTCGCCCAGTATTCGTGACAAAAAAACATCTTGTTAAGGAAAGGGAAGGTGCCGATGCATAAGGACCGACTGCTCTGCTCCTACCAAATACCATGCAGAAGCGGATGCTATCTTTTACCCGCTGGCTAACCTGTGACGGCCACGTCTCGTGAACTTCCCCCTCTTACAGTACAACCTGAAGTGCTACTGTACAACGCCTCGGTTCGTCTATTGATAAGAGTGCTTTAAAAGGGTCCTTGCCTCTTAATTCAACCGTTTTTCTGTCCTTTCCCATTCTGATTTTTGTTCTTCTTTCTCTTCTACAGCCCAGGCACTTCCTAGAGGTTATTTTACACCCTTCCATAGGTACCTACATAATACCTCCACTAAAGAAGTCATGGCGCCTAGCGCTGTATCGCCCGTGAGGGACACCAACCCTGAACCGCTGGCAACCTTGACTTCCAAATTTGACGATACTCTACGATTCTACCTTAATGGAACCAAAGTCGTCCTGGATGAGATAGACCCAGAAGTGACAGTCTTGGAATATCTAAGGGGAATCGGTCTCACAGGAACAAAACTGTAAGAGTTCGCCCCATGGTCGCCGAAAGCTTCCCCAATGATGCTAACAACTCAGTGGCTGTGGCGAAGGTGGTTGCGGAGCCTGCACAATCGTGGTCAGCCAGTATAACCCGACTACCAAACAGATTTACCATGCCAGTGTCAATGCCTGTTTGGCTCCCCTGGTCAGTTTGGACGGTAAACATGTCGTTACCGTTGAAGGTATCGGCAGTTCCCAGAAACCCCACCCTACTCAGGAGCGTATCGCCAAATCAAATGGCAGCCAATGTGGCTTTTGTACTCCCGGTATCGTGATGAGCTTGTATGCCTTACTACGCAATAACAACTCTCCCTCTAAAGATGATATCGAAGAGGCGTTCGATGGCAACTTGTGCAGATGTACTGGCTATCGGTCCATTCTAGATGCGGCTCAAACCTTCAGCGTTGATAAGCCCGGTAGCAAGTTTAAAAAAGCAGGTGGCAGCGGGTGTTGCATGGAAAATGGCAACGGACCACCCAGCGGAGGCTGCTGCATGGACAAGGCAAATCTGGACGACAAACCTATCAAGCGATTCACACCACCGGGTTTCATTGAGTACAACCCCGATACGGAGCTTATCTTCCCGCCCGCTCTGAAGCGACATGAACTACGGCCTCTGGCCTTCGGCAACAAGAGGCGTAGATGGTATCGCCCCGTCACTACAGAGCAACTCTTGCAGATCAAGAGCGCTCATCCCCAGGCCAAGATTATTGGTGGAAGTACGGAAACTCAAATCGAAACCAAGTTCAAGGCACTGGAGTATCCTGTGTCCGTCTATGTAGGCGATATCGCTGAGCTGCGTCAGTACAGTTTCAAGGATGACCACCTCGAGGTTGGCGGTAATGTTGTCCTGACTGACCTGGAAAGCATCTGTGAACATGCTATCCCGCATTACGGACGTGATCGTGCCCAGGTTTTCGAGGCTATGCTCAAGCAGCTCAAGTACTTTGCTGGCCGACAAATCCGAAATGTTGGTACTCCAGCAGGAAACCTTGTTACAGCTTCACCAATCTCGGATCTCAACCCCGTTTTATGGGCGGCGAACGCTGTGTTGGTTGCAAAGTCTTCGACTAAGGAAATAGAGATCCCTGTCTCCCAATTTTTTACTGGCTATCGAAAGACAGCACTTGCTCAGGATGCGATCATTGCTTCAATACGCATTCCTGTCACCCATGACAAGGGCGAATTCTTCAGAGCATACAAGCAGGCCAAAAGGAAGGATGATGACATTGCCATTGTCACTGGAGCACTGAGAGTTCGTCTGGATGATGAAGGTATCGTTCAAGAAGCAAACCTCATCTATGGCGGTATGGCTGCTATGACGGTAGCTGCCAAAACAGCCGGAGAATACTTGGTAGGACGACGTTTCGCCGACTTGGAAACGCTAGAGGGAACAATGAATGCACTAGGTCGAGATTTCGACTTGCAATTCAGTGTTCCAGGTGGCATGGCGTCCTATCGAAAGTCTTTGGCATTTGGATTCTTCTACCGGTTCTATCATGACGTCCTGACGGTTACCAACGGAAGTTCCGAACAGGTTGACAAGGAAGCTATTGACGAGATCGAGCGAGATATATCCAATGGCGAGGTAGATGAATATGCCGCAGTCGCTTACGAAAAAGAAGTGACTGGAAAGGCCAATCCCCACCTGGCAGCCCTCAAACAGACGACCGGCGAAGCGCAATACACCGACGATATGCCTGCATTGAAGAATGAGCTGCATGCTTGCTATGTTCTCTCGAAACGAGCACACGCCAAACTCCTCTCTGTCGATTACTCGGCTGCTCTTGACATACCTGGAGTTGTAGATGTTGTTGACAAGGATGACATGCCCTCTCCAGAGGCCAACAAGTTTGGTGCTCCTCATTTTGACGAGGTATTCTTTGCAGAAGATGAGGTTTTGACAGTGGGCCAGCCAATTGCTCTGATTCTAGCGACATCTCCTCAGAGGGCGCAGGAGGCAGCGCGAGCAGTCAAGATTGAGTACGAAGATCTTCCAACAGTGCTTTCGATCGAAGATGCTATCGCCGCTGACAGCTATCACAACTTCTACCGGGAGATCAAGAAAGGAGATGTGGAGGAGGCCTTCGAAAAGTGCGACCATGTCTTCACTGGAACAGTGAGAATGGGTGGACAAGAACACTTTTACTTGGAGACAAATGCTTGTTTGGTTGTCCCCAAGCCTGAGGACGGAGAGATAGAGATCTTCGCCAGTACACAGAACGCCAACGAAACGTGAGTTTGCCCACAGTCTTTCCGGTTACATACTGACAGCCCGCCAGGCAGGTTTTTGCTTCACGAGTGTGTGATGTACAATCGAACAAGGTTGTCGTCCGCGTGAAGCGACTGGGGGGTGGTTTTGGTGGAAAAGAATCGCGATCTGTAGTACTCAGCTCCGCCTTGGCACTTGCAGCAAAGAAGACCAAAAGGCCGGTCCGATACATGCTAACTCGAGAGGAAGATATGGTAATCAGTGGCCAACGACATCCTTTTCTTGGTCGGTACAAAGTTGGTGTGAACAAGGATGGTAAGCTCCAAGCCCTGGAGTGTGACGTCTTCAACAATGCAGGATGGACTTTCGATCTCAGCGCGGCCGTATGCGAGCGAGCCATGACCCATATTGACGGGTGCTACGACATACCAAATGTCCACATTCGTGGACGCCTATGCAAGACGAACACAATGTCCAATACAGCTTTCCGTGGGTTTGGTGGTCCTCAGGGCATGTTCATCGCAGAGTCGTATATGGAAGAAGTGGCTGATCGACTGGGAATGCCTGTCGAGACACTGCGACAGGTTAACTTGTACGAGAGTGATGGAGTGACTCATATTGGACAAGGCTTGGGAGATTGGCATGTACCACTCATGTACAAGCAGGTGCAAGATGAGGCTATGTACACCGCACGCCGACATTTTATCACCGAGTTCAACGAGACCAACAAGTGGCGGAAGAGAGGCTTAGCACTGATCCCAACCAAGTTCGGTATCTCTTTCACCGCTTTGTTTCTGAACCAGGCCGGAGCATTGGTACACATTTATCACGATGGCTCTGTTCTAGTAGCTCATGGTGGTACGGAGATGGGACAAGGCTTGCACACTAAGCTCACTCAAATTGCTGCACAAGCATTGGGTGTACCACTGGACAACGTCTTCATCTCAGAAACTTCGACAAATACGGTGGCCAACGCATCCGCAACGGCTGCGTCGGCTTCGTCAGACCTGAACGGATATGCCATCTTCAATGCATGCGAAATGTTGAACGAGCGATTGGCACCGTACCGAAAGAAGCTTGGCCCTGAGGCGACGATGAAAGACCTCGCCCACGCCGCTTATTTTGATCGCGTTAACCTTTCAGCGCAGGGCTTCTACAAGACGCCTGAAATTGGATATGATTGGACCACCGGCAAGGGCAAGATGTTCTTCTACTTCACTCAAGGAGTTGCGGCAGCTGAGGTGGAGGTCGATCTACTGACTGGAACCTGGACATGCATTCGGGCAGACATCAAGATGGACGTTGGCCAGTCCATAAATCCAGCAATCGACTATGGCCAAATTCAAGGTGCTTTTATCCAAGGTCTCGGTCTCTTCACAATGGAAGAATCACTCTGGTTGCGCAACGGCCCAATGGCAGGCCACCTCTTTACGCGGGGACCTGGAGCATACAAGATCCCCGGCTTCCGAGATATTCCCCAGACGTTCAATGTGTCGCTTCTCAAGGATGTGGAATGGAAGGAACTGCGCACGATTCAGAGAAGTCGTGGTGTAGGTGAACCGCCGTTCTTTATGGGCAGCTCTGTCTTCTTTGCCATTCGAGATGCACTCAAGGCAGCTCGGGCACAGTCCGGAGTCAAAGCCACGGTTGGCGAGAACAACTCTGAGGGACTTCTCAGGCTTGAGAGTCCAGCAACGCCTGAGAGAATCAGACTGGCTTGTGAGGACGAAATTATGCGCAAGGCCAGGGTTGTGCCTAAGGAAGGAGAAAAGAGCTTCTTTGTGGCGATCTGAAGTACATGATCTATATCCTGCTCAGTTTGTGATGATGATATGATTGGTCATGAAGGTGTTTGGGAATACTTTGTACATATGAAATAAGGGTTGGCTTTACCTAATGGATTCGTAGCGTGTACATACACACGGAATAGCATGAATCATGAATTCGCATTGAGCCTACGGGACTGCGTGCTGTCTCGTTATGATCCATTGTCGAGGAATATTTGATTCCGTACTTGAGCCTAAGGTTTAGGAACGACTGGGCTGGCAACTCAGTATAGACACAGGTAACTGGTCTACATATTAAAGGTGTAGACTATTATGTAGACCAGTCGTTGAAGACATAATAAATTCTGTCGCGAATAGCATCGCAGGGAAATAATACAACGCAAAAATATGTCCCAGACGAGCAATTGCCGAATGCGGAAAGGTGTTTCATGCATGCGAGTTTATTTAGCGCCAATATCTTCACCGAGGGTCAGGGTAGTTAGACTTATTGGACCACAGTGCCTAGGAACAAATCCTACAAAGGCAGTCAGGCAAATCTTGAGGGATATGGAAGCTTTGCCTACCTAGATATAATGATGATAGATTAGGGACGACGGCTGAACAGACATGAAAATTTGAAGCTTCTATGAAAGTAAAAGTTGAGCAACCGCATTGTAGCTACTATTCCAAACTTGAATATACTACCTGGCGTATTCTATACGTTATTTAAAACCTATCACAATTAAGACGCGATATATGTTTTGCTATAGGTAAGTAGTAGGACCAGTGGTGTGAACAAGCACAGTCTACAGCTAATTCAGCACTGTACATGTCCCCGTTTTAGTTCAGTTGGTTATAGGGGTAATGAGGTGCTTACGTGCTCCTCAAAGTCTGTATTGAGTTTAATTTTTTAACACATAGGAAAAAGGTTGAGATGTTACGTCGGGAACTTTTAAAGTGCAATTAAGTCATAAGGAATGCTCTGTTCATGACAAGTCCTGGGAAATTATGTATAATAACTGCAATCCGGCGCTACGGACTGTCATCCGGACCCCCGTCCCGGCCGTCTCGGGCACCTTCCATTGCTTGTTCACCGTGCTTGTGACTGAGGGAACCGCTGGCACCTTCCCTTGCCCCCACTGCCGTTGATCTGGCTGTCGGGCAGGCAGGCAGACAGGCCTAGGTACCTGTTAGCTTGCCCCAGGAAGTAAAAAGCAGAAGTGAGGAAGGCAGGTGAAATAATAACTCAGCTTAAGCTCTAGCCAGGTTCTCATTTCTCAAGGTTCTAAAGACTTCCCAACTTGTTCTCGAGTCTACCTAAGTTATTAAACCAAAGATATCCGAATATTTCACATTTCCACCAATAATTAACTACCGACAACTCTTGCTTTAGTATTACAATAGTCACCATAAACTGGCTGACCGACGGCCCACTTCGTTCATCACTTGTGCTGCTGCTTGCTTCTAGCTCCACCCGCAGTCACTGCTAACTTAGGTGGTTATACCAAGCCCGGCCTATTTTGGCCCCAAGCCTTGGCCAAGGCCAAACTTCACCGTCCAGGTCCTCTTCAGTCTTTTTGTCTTCTTCGACCAGACTGCTTCTCGCATCTGGTATCCCTTGTTCTGAACTCTTCCTCAGGCCAGCCACGGCTGCTGAGCTGTCAATTAATCCTTTGCGTTTCGTCACAGTTAATGTTCATCAACAATTATCCTTTCAACCGTTTCGGCTCACACCACCTGCGCAGCCACTTTCCATCTCCCCTCCCCCTCCACGGGACCACCTCACGCGCGCGCAAGACTCTACCAAAGAGAATCGGCAAACCGAAACACCAACGAACCTGCACAGGAACCCGCGCATATAACCGCGAGAATCGTAATCGCATCAACGTGCCGCAGATAAACGTGCGAATGGACCGTGTCGCTTCGGCTGAGCTGTAGACCATACAAAACTGCTGCAGCGAGCCGCAGATGATCTACGAACCCGAAGCCGCTCTGCGTAACCTCAAGATCCAATGGGAGTATAGGACAAAATGACAGACCGGAATCCTGCTACCGCGGCCAAGAGTGCCAAACAGGAGCCTGCTAAAGGCGACGATGGCAAAACCGTGAATCGCGACAAGAGCTCCAATGCTGCCGCTTCAGGCAATCAAAAGACACCTGCTAAAAAGAGACGCAAGGTCAACCATGGTACGTCTCTTCAATATTTCCCTCCCCTTGCTTCAAAGTTTCTTGTTGTTTTCCACCATGCGCTTGTGGATGAAAGCACATTATGGATAGGGAGTGAGCATCCTGATGCTAGAATTCCCCGTTGTAGTTGTGCTTCAAAGAATCTTAGCCCGCGACCAATCAATTCGCCAGCCTATCAATCTGTTAGCTCCCAATCCTGGCAACAAGACTCATCGTGGCGCATATGCCTATTTCAAACAAGAATCATTTGGGCTGACTGTGGCATTTTATCACAGCATGCGTATATTGTCGAAGATCTGTAAGTTAACCCCAAAGTCAACGACGCGCGTTCGTATTGGCTTCATCTGAGCTTTGAGCAGCCTTGGGCGCTCCAAGAAGCCATTTCATTTGCCAAATGGACTCTTGTGTGACGACACGGCACCCAGGAGTTAACTTTGCGTCTTGTTGACCCTTGCCTTGGATACGCGAGCGTTGAGGGAATCGTAGCTGACACTTTACTGTTTCTTAGCACATGACTTGCGATCTTGTAAGTATGATTCTAGGCTCTTCTTGCTACCTCTTCTGAAACTGTACTGGGACACTTGAGACACAGCTGCTGTGCTTTGGTTCCAGGGGGACTCTCTACACCATCAAAAGCCATGCATGTACTGATGCTATGAATAGGAGAGACCATGTACTAGATGTATCAAGCGCAATATTGGTCATCTTTGTCACGATGAGCCTCGCGATGCAGATTCTAAAAAGGCAAAAAGTGTCCAAAGCAGCCAGAGCATACAGACCCCTTCTGTAGTCGATGAATCTGATGCACAGTCCGACATGGCTCGTAGCTCCATCTCTAGCACCATGGGCCCACCTCCCCCAACATTTGACACGACGAGGCAGCGAGGTTCGAAGTCATTTGGCAGTGGAGTGTTGGGTCAAGGCAGCCCGCTGGGCATGGTGCAACCCGGCCAGGTCTCGGGGCTGCAGGGCAATGAGTTAAACAACGGCGGTAGTAGTAACGCAAACCAATGTACGTGTTGTGTTCCTTTGTCCTGCCCTAGGAGGGGCCTACCCCTTGTTCCGTTTTTTCCTCACGAGCGGAGCAAGGGTGGGCTGAGCTTGGGGGTGCCCAGGAATCTGTTCCTGATCTGAGATCGCTGACACGCCACTTAGTCGTAGGTTTCCAAGATGCGTGGGTGACAGCACAAAACCATTTTCATGATATGCACAGCTACCATCCCAACTACCTGATTGCCCCAGAAGTCACTCACGAGTTCAACCTTCTCAACGACTTCCTCCATACCAGCCTACTCGATGACGGCGGGGTTTCATCAGAGGATCAACAAAGCTCGGCATTCAAAAGGTCAAGCCAGAGCCAGTCGGAGATGCTACCCAGGTTTGGAAACAGCAGCAACCCCATGACCGCCGGTAGTTCAAATAGCATGACAAATATGTCAGGATCAATGCTGCCACCCCCTCCGAATAAAGAAGGCAAGAACATTCCACGACCGGGAAGCGCTGTGCCCGTCGACAAGGCCCGCGAATATTATCTACAAGCTGCCGATCCATCGGGCAATGATACGCCCGAGGAGCGTATGGGACGTGTGCTCAGGGCCAAGTACGACGCCGGACTACTCAAACCGTTCAATTATATCAACGGCTACACTCGCTTGAGCACATA
This sequence comes from Fusarium poae, assembly GCF_019609905.1. Classification (NCBI taxonomy): domain Eukaryota; kingdom Fungi; phylum Ascomycota; class Sordariomycetes; order Hypocreales; family Nectriaceae; genus Fusarium; species Fusarium poae. The sequence goes on from NC_058399.1 coordinate 5,168,103, forward strand.
CCTGGAATCCCACATCGCGGCATCGTCCAAACACAAGATCATAAAAACCATCAACTCGTTCCGGCCCAAGTTCCGAGAAAAGGCGCAAGCTTTGACGGATATGGAGCTTGTGTACGTTGAGATGTGGTTTGAGAAACAGCTCATGGATTACGACCGGGTCTTTGCCAGTATGGCCGTTCCTGCGTGCTGCTGGCGAAGAACTGGTGAAATTTTCAGGGGAAACAAGGAAATGGCAGAATTGATTGGCGTGTCGGTAGCGCAACTGAGAGATGTGAGTCCTGCTTCGCCTGCACCTCGTGACTCTGTGCTTGGGTGCCAACAAAAGCACAGGGGGACCGACTGAGATGGATAGCTAATACTCACTTACTCTAGGGCAAGATTGCGTTGCACGAGATACTTACAGAGGAATCTATGGTACGATACTGGGAAGAGTTTGGCACGATTGCTTTTGATCCAGCGCACGAGACCCTCTTAACTGCATGTTCTCTAAAGAACCCCAGTCCGGAGTCAACGCATCCTATTGTGAAATGTTGTTTCTCGTTCATGATAAGACGCGATGACCACAAGCTGTACGTACTACCCAACTTGTTCTTTTTGCTGTGAACCTCTCACTGACTGCTACGATCAGACCGGCTCTGATTGTTGGCAATTTCCTGCCGCATGACCCACCAGCACAATAACAATGAATTCATTGATGTTTTGGTGCGCAGGTACTGTAGTCTGTCAGATGGGGGGAAACACCCATAACCAACCACTTTTACATGTACTGTTTCGATTGTAGTAAAAAAGACAATCATTGGAATAGGGACTGGCGCATGGATACGCAGGTATGAACTGGAAGGATATATGTTCATCTGCTGCAATTAAGACAGAAATTAACACTTGAAGTACGATAAAGCTTTGTTGTTAGGTCTAGATAACGGATTACTGGTGAGATGTCTGTGACATACTGATGCTGTCGATGGCCCCTTTTATGGTCTGGTGAGAGGGGGTGGGCGACAGTCATGGATGGAAGGAGCGTCCCCTATGCTCCTACCCTACCAATGTATTCTGCCAGATTCACATGACTTAGTACCTACCTGCTAAGGTGGGCACCAAAATCATATCAGCGTGAAAGGGCATTTCATCTTGACAACTCATCCTTCCACTCTTTAATTCTCATGCAAGCCCATACTTGACCACATGAATCACATACTTTGCTCTGTCTATGTCCAGTATGGCGCCGGCTAATGTATTCACTGCAGGACAGATCAGGAAACTTGAGGGGATTATAGGTATCAAGACAATGTTCGAGAGGTTGGAGCCTACTAACTAAAACCCCCCGTACAGAGTTTGCTACAGATCTTCTTTCCAGACTACCGATCCCCCATGACTCGAGCTCGAGCGAGGTTCTTCTTTCCGATCTGAATCACCATATATCCTCGGCCAATGCTTTGACTAAGAAACAAGCAGTACCGCCGACTGATATTGCAGAAGGATTGAGAGATGTTGGCAGGAGACTATGGAACGAGTGTATCAGAGAGAGAAGAAAAAATGACGGCATTCTGTCATCATCCTCGAGGATCCAGCTGCAAGCACGCGCACGTGTTCTGGCCTTTCTTATCCATGCTTTGGCAAAAGAACCTCGGAGCGATAATGAGGGAAGCCGCGTCCAAGAGATTGCAAGTATGATAGAGTTGTCACTTGCGCTGGCTAGAGTTTGCGTTGAATCATCCGATCTGAATGGCGCGCTTTTAAGCATGACAAAGGCCACCGACTACATCGACCGACTGAAGATGGCGGATGATACAACTGCAGAAGACCAAGAACAGATACAAAGGATTGAGGCGGAATACTTTGCGATGCGATGCGCCTTGGTAAGTTCAGAACATTATACCGCAATGACTTGCTAATCCGTCAAGTCGTGGAAACAAGGTTGTCTCGATGTTGCCGAGCACATGTACGCAAAAGCAGATAGTCTCTTACGACATGTTGATTCATCGTCCGCCGAAAGGCTGGCTGATACGTTTCACTGCATTGGAAGCGAACTCTTGTCCAGGGAAGATCACAGCATGGCTTTGAAATGGCTGCGGCGGGCGCTCAATATCATCAAAACACAGGAGCTGGAAAGACTATCGACGGAAGGACTTGAACTTCGAATGTCCATCCATCACGAACTCATTCAAGCATTGCTTGCTATAGATTCCGAAGAGCATTTAGAAGAAGCGGACAATCTCGTGTCGCAAGTGGAATCCGAGATGGGAGATAAACCAATTGTTCTCCATTGGAAACTGGAAATTATTCAACGATTTCCTGGGGAGCTTTTCGATGCTGATGAGTACGCAAGTATTTTGCGACGTATGATCCGATCGCTTACCCTTTCGGATCCCGGGCTCGGACTTCTGCTACATGGCATTGAAGAATTGCGCACAAGGGGACCTCGACTGGCAGTAGGTTTGATGGAAGAGCTGATAGCCAAGAAGCTGATACCATGTGGTAATGTGGAATGGGTAGGAAAAGCTGTAGTCCGACGTGTTTGGATGGGCACAATGGAAGCAGATACGTCCAAGGGAGTGGGGGATTTGGTCCGCCTGCTGGATCAAGTCATTCAAGAGATTGGTCAGTGTAATGTGGAGGCTTCAACTGCTGTGTTTTCGGCAAGTCCTTTAACAATTTCTCTACACTCTTGCGTGTTACTAACATGTAAAAGCTCATTTGGAAGAGAGTCGATGCAAGCTATGCCAAAAAGCAGTACGAAGAATGTCAACTCTGGTGTCAAACAGCGCTTCATCCTGTTTTTTTTCATAGCTGCGAAGCTACTCAGGGAAAGTTTGGTCGAAGAATGATGCGCTGTGCTATCTTATGTGAGAATGCAGATTCTGCATACACTGCTTTCAATGCTATGCCAACGAGTATCCAGGATGAACCTCTTACGAGATATCTCATGTTCAAGGTGGCTCTAATGAGCTGGAACCATGAACTAGGACATCAATGTATCAAGTATCTGAGTGAGATGCCAGACAAATCCCAATGTCAAGACATCATATATGCATGTGTCAGGGATGCACAGAATGCCGGCGACAAACTAATGACACTGGAGACTTTGAAAGCAGCGGTCGAAACATTTGATATGGAGGGCTCTTCAACTGCGAATTTGCCTTCGATATTCAGATGTGCGATACGACTGATACACATGATTGATGCCCCGCAGGATGAACATATGGATGGGGTTCCTGACCTTGCAGAAGATACTTGTTGCATGTTTGAGAGAGGTGCGTTTTATTGTAAAGCCTTGGAAACCTGCTAATACAAGTAGCCGCCGAACACGCAAAGCTGGACCCAAAAGATGAAGAAGGCGCCAAGCTCTTCACAGTTCCAGAGCTACACTGGTTTCGGAAAAATGCTTACAACATTGGCGTAACAAAGTGCCATGTTTAGGAGCCGTGGCATCTGGTTCGTATCTTTCGCGTCTGCCTCATCTTCGCATCCTGCTACCCTTCCGATCTCTCGTCGGAAGACGTCTCTGGTATGAGACTTATGACAGCCCGTTGTCATTTTGTCATAGCAGCAGCATTGATCTCGCAAGCACGTACTGAGGACAAAGTAGATGAGCAACTTCAGCGATATCTTGAAGCAAGATCGCATATTTCAGAATTTGACGCATTCTTCAGTGATCATATTCGGAGTGACCCAAAGTCTGGTATTTACCTAGACTTACTGGCCAAAATGTCAACGCTTTTTGTCTTTGATTTTGAGAGTGCTATCTGTCTGAAGCAGTGGGACGATTCGAGCGAAATCATCAGAAAGGCCACAATCTGCAAAGATGAGACAATGTACAAGGCTATGGCAGACTGCCTGTTGAGGAGTGAAGCTCCGGGCAATGGTAAGCATTAACTGATATTTGACAACTCAATTAGAAACGCTAACACCTCTAGTTGTGTACGGAGCAATGCGTCTTATTATCAACGAAATATACCTACTAGAAGGTTTCGACAACACACGGCTGGCAAAGTACATACGCTGCTTATTCAAGGCTATTTTGCCCCTGAACGATGGTTTGGCCTTGCAAGTTGTCGAACAAGCAGTCAAGCTCGCACGAGAAGGAAGTCAAGTTAGTGAGCCCCTGCATCGCCAATATTCTTCTGGCAGTATGTTCCCCCAAGTTAACATCGTGACATAGGTACAAACTCCTTTCCCGGCAGACGACTTGGACTACATCGTCGCAGCAACTTTCAATCATGCCGTTGATATCTCTGGGAGGGGTGACGAAGGGCTATGCCAACAATGGGTTCTGAAAGCTCTGGAACTCGCAGAGTACATGGATGACGAGGGCGATATGAGAGATAGTTTGCGCGAGAGAGCCGCTGAAATGGGATTAGGTAAGGAAGCTGTACTCTAAAGTTGTATACAGCGTCAACGGAGAAAGTCCCCAGTGGTTCGTAGAACAATAACCTGCTACTAAGACTCTTTTGGTAGATATGACCAAGCTGAAACTTGTCTCGCACCCACGTGCTATACACAAACGGTCAAGTCTTGTTTCCATTATAACCGTTACAAAAAGGGATAAAGATCTATGGGTCCCTGCCCAACGCCAAGTTCGCCTAGATGCTATGCAAAATCCTGTACCCGTCTCATGCAACACATGGTATCTTTGTATGGATATTCCTCAAGTGATGCTGCTTGTAAGAAGCTGTACACAACAATATATCGAGACGCCTTGACGAAAACACAATGCAACCAAAAAAATGCAAATTATATATGTATGCGCCTTGCTCCTTCAACTTTTTCTTTCCGAAAGAGCCAGCTTCCAGCACTAAACGAGGAAGACACGTCTCATAACTAAACATTAATAATTCGCTTCATGACACCTGCTGCCAAACTCTCTAAATGATGTTGGCAATGCTTAATCGTTCTTTGCTCGTCGCTGGGTTGGGCGCGCTTCCGCTTGGCGTCCTGCTACCACCTGTGGCAGGGCTCATCACTCTGCTAGACTCTCCCAACTTTGGCATCTCGGAGCTGAAACGAGGGACGTCACTTAACCTTGGGAGTTCCACCCCTGGGCCAGGTGTTTCGCTCTTGATAGGAGGAGGTAGCGTCCAAGTCGCACTCGAGGATGTCAGTGCCGTGGCTGGTATAGCCTCCAACCCACGTACGGCTGTCTCAAGTCTTCCCCACCCACCCCATTCTTTGCTCTCGGGTTCTTTCAGACCTGTACGAGCCTCGGGGCTGAACAGCCCGCTACTTGATGTTGCAGTCGAATAATGGAATGGCGAAGTTGTTTGAGGCAACGGTATCTCACGCTCTGCGCCAATCCAAAGCCATGAAGCATCAGGTGAGGCTTGAAGATCAGCAGTCGCGTACACCAGCAGGTCTTCGTCGCGCGAAAGCATCTGAAGGAGGGCCGTTTGATCGATCGATGGCCTCGAAGAACTATATGCTGGCGGAGCAGCCCTTGCCAAATAGTTCGTGTACTCGACTCGCTTCGCTGCCAAGGTGGCAACGAAAAACGACAAATATCTTCCACAAGCCATCGTGACATCCCTTCGTCGGTCAATGGAAGCGAGTGCTCTCACAGCTGACAATGAGTGATCCAAGTAACCTGTAAGAAGAAGAAAAAGTGCACAGCGGAAGATGTGAGTGGTCAGCAAGGAAGTTGCACCGTCTGCCAAGAGGGCCGGGTTAGACCGATGGAGAAGGGATGAAGTTTCAAGAGAGACATGCGTGCAGCTTTCGAGGGATGCCATACGGGCCTCAAGGGGATACTCGGGATGAAGGTGATGCCTATGTAGAAGCAATCGAGCATGAAAAAGATATGCTAGAGGCGCGAGGAAGTGAGGTGCAAGCGGCACAGTGCTCGACGGATCGCAAGCTGGAGGAAATGTATTCAGACACTTCTTGAAATGAGTGTCAAGACTCGAAAGATGGGCCGTGGTCAAAGCACCGGGCGATAGAGCGTCCATAAGTGATGAGTACGATCGCACGACATGGATGACAGCGAGTAGAGAATGTGTCAAAGGTTCCGCTCCTGTAGGTACCATCATTCCTCCCTCATGGATGAACTGATCGTCAACCCCCGCTGGCAACGATACATCACAATCATTGTCGCTGATGGAGACTGGCCGACAAAGCTCAGTGGCCAAGGTCCTGTCTAGTATATAGATCATCCACCAGGTTCTACGCCGCATCTCTCCTTCGATAACTGGCCACGGCCCTGACTCGATGTGCAATCCCAGGTCTTGGGAAACACGTATAGCTCTTCCTAGCCATGTCCAGGCCGCTGACTTGAGATTCATTTCATTGAGACAGAGTGTTACTAAAGTTAGTGACCTCGCGTGGTCTAACGTGAAGTCGTCTGCCCAAGGATCGAACATCTTGTTGGCTGTCTCGAGAAATTCGGCTGGTTCGTAAAACGAATTCGGCTGAGAGTTTGATGTTTGGCTGAATAGGCTTCCTGTCGCAAGTACCGCGAAAAACAACGAAAGCCAGGCTGGAGACGCTCGGGTGACACCGTTATTGTTGTAAAGATCGTTGACAGATGCTCGAAAGGTAGGGAAGTGTATGATCGGGAACATGGAATGAGAAGATGTGTAGTAGGCGTGTAACAACTGATCAACCAAATGCCTTGCCGGTAACTCCGGCCTTTGAGGGTCAAAAAAGACGGGTGCACGTTCGCGGTATTGGGCCGGAACTTTCCAAATACCTCTCGAAAGGTCTCGTATGTTAGATCTTACTCTAGACAGATCAGGTCCTTGTCCAGGGGCCGCTCGTTTTCGTCGTTTCGGTTCGGATCCAATGGCTGGTAAGTTAAAGGCGTTTTCATTACCCCCTTCAGCGTCGAGTTCCATTGGCCCTTCTCGATCCTGAAGCATGCGCCGTAATCCACTGTTCTCTCTCTTTACTCGTTCCATTTGCTTTTCCAGATCCTGCACCTGTTTAATGGATGACATGCGCCGGTTCGTCTCTTTTGTAAATTGACATTTGACGTTACGGCTAGAGCACTCGGAGCAGCTTGCTGTCTCTGTTGCATCACACTTCACCTTTCTTTCACGACAAGCATCGCAGCTTGGGTCCTTTCTTCTCTGGCGATAGGCTCTCTTTTGCCCTTGAGAGCCGGGTAGTCCTGCTAGCTGAGCATTTGACGGGCCTGGTGTACTGGTGACTGATTCATTCGAAGCGAGCGATTCATGGCCAAGAGACGATGATGTATTCATTGGACCATAAGGTTGGAAACCTTGGCTGACTGGGGGCAAAGGGGGGATGCCGATGGGTTGGGGCGTTGCCGGTACATTTAGACGTGGGTTGGTATTCATGGCCCCTGGCGCGAACTGGGACAAAGACTTGGGCGAGGTTGCGGAAGAGACTGATGAGGAGTCGTAGGACCTGTTTGAGGGATTGGGCGAGCGAGTATAGATGTTCTGTGGTGTTGACATAGCTGATAACCCTCTTGGTACCCCACCTCTACTGGGATTGGTCGAGGAAGCCTCAAAGGGTCCCCCAACGGAAAGGACGTTAGGGGGGCGTCGGTCAACGAGCATAAAGGAGACTCTGTTGAACAAAAGCCGCAAGTCGTCAAGTACAGAGCGGGCAAACTCCCGCTTCTCGCCTTGCTCGGAAAGAAGAAGCTAGGATGTACTATTGTTTGTCAATCAACCTTGCAACGGAACCTCCAAACTCTGCCGCCGGTCTCCTATCTTGTGATGAACAGTGTGAATCCGTCTCTGCGAAATGGATATCTCGAATGTTGCGAGGCTGTGTAACCCAATACCGTTCTTTTCCGAAGTGGTTGTTCGGCTCATCACCTTGTTCAACACTAGGAACAGATCGCAGGTTTCCCAAACCACAAGCCTTAGACAATAGCCAAGCAAAAACCCAAACGTGGTACTCGGCAGTACCTCCCCAGCGGGCGTATGCTCGAGTGTAGATTTCCAGTGGTAGGCAAGCGTATCTGAGGCTGGACGCACTTGAGGAGAGTTAGAACGAGTGACGAAGTCAAGTCGTAGCCTTAAACATCCGGGTGTCAGTTGTTCTGGAAGGACCTGCGAAGAAGAAAAGAAAAGGCGAGGCCACGAGGCCAGAGCTGACGTCGTTAAGTTTGGCTCACGACGACTAGGCTGAGAAGAGAGAAAATGTACCGTTAGAAAGAAGAGGCGCCTGCAAGTAGGTATATCGTTGCTCGTTACCAGTTGGGCACAGCAGCAGCACCGTGTTAGTGGCGCTGGTCCGTGATCCGGGGCTCTCCGCGCGTTAACGCAGATTCGGAAATATTATCTGGGCCAGGCGATAGTAAATTGGGGGGAGGGGTGGCCGGACCCTAAACAACTTGGCTGAGCAGGGCTGTTGAGAGATCAGCCATGGCCGCTAATGTGTTTCAAGCGGAGACTGGCATCCTGGAATACATATGTTGCCAGTCATAATCCTGGATCCTGGACCTATCCGTCGGTTCAACAAGTCAAGTGCTTGTTTGCCAGTCTATTCTGCCACCTTCGGTTGCCAGAAGTCAGACCCGTGATGCGATCTGGGCGTATTTAGCGACTGCATGGCTTAGCTATTGACTGTTTGCTAACAGTTCTTTCAGGACCATGATCGACTTTGCTTCATGATCGGAATAGAACGCAGAAGCCGGCGTTATTTACTGGGCCATTTTCTGGCGCTATGCTGACCGACATGTTACCACGAACCTAGATTTTCTCGGCAGCTTGATCGCCAGAAAAAGACTGATACTTCCGGAAATGCTATGAACAGCGAGCCGGTCGATATTCGGCCATCTTTGTATTTTGCTACCCGCGATGCCATGTGTTACCCCCGCGCCTAGATCGGCGTGCCTTGTTACAGTTAGTTGGGTAGCATGTATTCGTCCCAGGACATGAGAAATTCGCCGAATCCAAAACATCAGTCTCGTATGTTGTATTGGCTGCGTTTTGGGTACGAAAAGCCATTGAGGATCCGTATCAATGGCAATCAGCATGGGATTCGACAACTTGCCATTAAACTGACAGTTCGGCTGGTAGGTTGATGACCGGAATAACTAACATGACATCCGTAGTGACATGTTTGCATCCGATAATACACATCAGGGTGTAGTCTCAGAACTGAAACGTATTGTCTGTGCGGACAGCATGGTTCAGTAGTATCCGATGCTACTATCTGACTGCTTGACCTGTGGAGCTCAACGAGGACTGGTCAGCTTCAACCTTACTGACTCCTGATTCATGGTTGTCATGCCAGATATGTGGCGTCAGCAGTCGATAACTCGAGGTCAGGGATAGATAGCACCAGTGATGCGGACGGGAGCTAATTGCCCTCACGTTGCAGTTCTAAAATGCTGATTGTAATGGCCCTTGGCCGATTTGAGGGTTTGCGCCGAGCTGGTGGACTGTACAGGTAGCCATATGGTTGCCAATTTGGAAAACTGCAAGCTGCCGTTGGACACACGGCCTGCCGGAGAGCATGGATTCGGCCTTGGTGGTTTCCGAGGGTGCCACCTTGTCCAGGTGTTCGCCAATGGGACGGTTATATCCGTCGCCGTGGGTGGGAAGCGGATGACGAATCCCCAGTCAGGGTCGCAGTGGGGATTCGGGCTAGAGCCGAATGAACCGCCGGGAAGGGAAGGGTTGGGCGGATGGCGCGCCCGGGCCTTGGGTATGAACAGACAGAATCTAGCTATTTGATCAGTACAAGGAATGCGGATTAAATTAAAACACTTCGTACCAGATGATCATAGTCTACCTAGGCCGCTAGATACAGCCCGTGGTTCGGAATACCTGCACTGTCCAAGATATCTGAGAGTTGGGGAAAACTCTCACGAGACCGCAAAATAGTATGTATATACGCGCACCATGACCCGCCTTGTATGTAACGGAAGGCAGGGGCATACAGTGAAGGCGCAGGATGAGGAGCAACTGATGCACCAGGTTCGCATGGCTTATTTTCTTCTTGGAAGCGCCTATAGAGTCAAATGAAATACTGCCCCTGTAACATTCGGTACATTGCAGAGCGCCGAAACCGCAGTTGATTCTATCAATGTAGAGTTGAGACGAGACGAATCTACCAGCCAAGTATGTATGTGCCTGATTGGCATGCAAGTAAGTCCTGGCGGCGTAGGGAACCGACAGCATGGTTATGGATTTTAACACGAATTCACTGTTTTTGGGGCGGTAGAGGCGCTTCGTTTTGAATGAACTGACACGCTCCGTTACGGCGTTGTTAACGGCCGGTAAAGAAGTGGGAACAGAAAGCCCGTCAGCGGAGGCAGCGGGGCCGACTTGGTGAAATATACCCAGTATTATGATGCGTATTTTGCCAGGCTGGCATGGAGGTCAAGGAGCTTTGGCTCAGACTAAGCCTTTCTTGTAGTTGTATTCAAGTTTTGGCATGCCGTCTGTCTAATGCTTGGTATCGCGGCCGTATCATTGCGAATTAGGGGATGGAGGCAGAAGGATGTCTTCCCAATTTCCATTCGCTCCTTGGCGGTGGATGTGTGGCCCTTGTCAAGATCGAGGGGGGCGGGGGTCCTGGGGGCCGTGTGGGCTGAGATTCGAGCTGGCGGGTTGAGGTTTCGGATGCTGACTACCGTGGAAGGGGGTTGCTGTGAGTTGTCAAGTTGTCTTTTGGAGCAGGCAGGGGGGGCACGATCTTGGACATGGACAGTTCATGTTAGGCGGGACAAAGGATAACTATTGTTAGCCACCGCCATACTGTACTACGCTACTGATACAGCACAGTGGAAATATACATACGCGAGTAGCAGGCGGAGACGGAACTGAAGCTGAAGCATACCTAGAATTGGAGCATGCTCTGTTGTACGTATGTACAGTACGATGTCACAAATAGGAGTTGAGAAGAACCAAAGATTGGCGGGGTGGTGCAAAGGTACTAAGGTACCGATTCGAGTTAGGCGAGCCTCAGGTCAGTGCAGACAAGGCAGGCCTTAGACATGGAAGGTTAAATTTACCTGTTGGTTTACTTACAGGGCAGCAGGGGTCTCAGAGTAGTAGCACTTGCCATCTACTATCCATTATCGTAGGTACAACGGGCTCCTACATGACTTCGTCTTAGTGCGGATGTCCACGGAAAGAACAACACGGTTCGGGTGCCTTCCTAGGTAACCAATCTGAACACTACCTTCTCCGTTGATTGCCAATTCCGTTTGCGAGGTTCATCTTGCCCAGGTGAACCACTACGATACCCAAGAGGTAGGTAGATAGAGTTCGAGATTGGCTCCTTCCTTTCAAGTGGTCCACACCAAGGCTTAGTGGTACCTGTCTTCAGCACTTGCCCGGCATGGTGTCAGGGTAGGTACCTTAGTAGGTAGGTACAGTACTGTTTTTAGGCAGGTACGGTGCCTAGGTAGGTTCCTACCTAGGTAGCTTCACCTACTAGGTACCTACATACATGTCGTTGTTCAACATTTCTCGTCCGATTACTTATCAACTCCACCACTCTGAGGCTTTGTCTTGTTCTTTCATTTCTCCGTCTGACTTGGGACCTGGACTAGGTACGGAGTATGTACCTCTGCCCTGGGCTCGCCTATGATCTGTCGGGTTGGGGCATCTTATTAGTTAGGTGCCCTGTTAATAACAGCCACCTGAGAACAGACAGATGGCGATCAAACACGCCCAAGGCCACGGCTCAAAATCAAGCCTCCGTTTCATCGGCCCGTCACTCGTTTACGGGTCATGTTACGTATGTGCCTCGCGACTCGCTCTCGAGTATCGAGCCAATGCACGTCACCCCCAAGCAGTACATGTCCGGTACAGTACTCCGTATGTATTTGTCGATATACACCTATATACAAACTCGGCGCCATTTCTGGCTCTAATCAGATCATTTACCTAAAAAATTTATGGGGGATCTAGATGTCGATCCATCCTACTGTAATTGCTGATGACGAAAGTCTATTCGTCTTCGAGAACAATAGAAAAAAGTCGTCTCGGCATTGCCTCCGATGGGCCTCGTGGGCCTTTCGTCAGGGTTTACAAATGATTGGAACCCGCCAAGTTCAAATTCGGTTGCATCCATCCGTCATTGCTGATTTGTCTAGGCTGCCAACCGCTTACCTTGCCGCTGCTTACTATGGAACGCAAAGAGAAGGGATAGACACACTACACACAATCCCATATTTGTGCCTTGATCCTATTCTCGAATTGCTTCTGTTGGTCTCGGCACTTCACTTTTCCTATTAGAGACGCGCCGTTCGAGACAAAGCGACAATCATGGGCAAGCAGGCCAATGATTGGAAGCGAATCTGTTGCGCCTTGCACCACAGACCCATGGAGAACCGGGCTGGCAAGATTAGTCGCGTTATCTTGATTCAAGCACGACCCGCATCTTGTCATACCAGTGAAGCCACAAGACCTCACAACAATGGACGTTACTATCCAACAACCTGGTTTTCGGACCAACAAATACCTTCGTCCGTCGTGGGATATATAAGTATTGTCCTCGAAATCCAGCCGCGTTTGCTTGTATGCACTTCCCCTTATTAAATTCTGGCCTGCACAAAACATCGAGAACATGGGAGTGCATATGGAATATTCATGTTAGTACGGATACGATTGGTTGTTATTTTGGACAGGCATTTAGACAGATGTGCGGCACATCAGCCGCAATGTCAATTTCAACCAAGCCTAACGTGGGAACGCCACGAACTTGACAGAAACTAGCTGCTTTGATCGCTCGGGATGAATCTAACAGAGAATATTCCTTTGGCAATCCGCATTCTTCGCATTGTTCTGAACAATTTTCCGCATCTCTCAACCAGACCCAGCACCTAACTAACTGCTATCCTATCAACATATTTGCCTGGTTCAAATGCCGATCCAGAGCTGGTCTAATTAACTCGTGACTACAGAGTACTCCGCTGGATGTTTGCTTACTAGTCGGTTCTTGAGACATTCTAGCCGTCCGCGACTGGGATGCCTCACCCCTTCACTCCACTTGTTCGGCGAACAGGCTTATTCTCAACTCAACGCCCTCTTCCCGTATGGCTCCGGAAGCTTACGTACCCTGTTCCACATGGCCCAGGCGCTTCAGGATCAGCTCCATCGTGCTTGACTAGAGCTACATGAGGAAAGCAAAGCGACTATCATTTGGCTTCGGCCAAGAAGAAATCTTTGTCGACAGATAGCTTAGGGAATTTGATGTGAAGACCGACTTTGTTAGTCCAGTTTCCACATTGACGAAGAAGCGCCCAAGAACAGGAGTAGTATAAGCTAAGATATAACTAGCAACGGGTTGCCCATGCTCCGATGCACATCTACCAATGGTATTAGCTACCGAGCGGAATGGCGCCACCAGCCTGTTTCGCGGCTAGTCACCAAAGTGGAATTCTTGATTATCAGTCTATCCGACAGATTTGACTGTTTTTTCGTTTATCACTTCTGACGAGTCAAGGTTGCCAATCACTGCATTCTTGTAACTAGGTGTCTGATACTATGTACCAGCACACTCATGAGACGAACGTGTGTTGGGATAGAACAGAACGTGATGCATTCGGCGTACACGGTGAGTTGGCCATCAGCTGCAGCCAGCAATGCTTGATAGCGCAACCAACTGGAGCGACATTCCAGGGTCTGCTTGCCGGAACACTACCAAGCCTGGCACGCATCTCTTTCTTCTTATTCACTACGGGGGCACTAATATGATTAAATCCCCGCAGTGTCTGAAACTGAACCATGTACATAGTATCCTCACTAGACGGGGAGCCGGCCATTTACACTTTGACAGGCAACACACCATCGACATTTGACCGCCAATCCGAATATCCAGTCGCAAAGGAAAGATATTTCTCGCTGCCTCTCTCTGAGCAGGGAGCTGAAGAAACCACACATTCATGCCATGTAACAATGTACTGAGACGTCGTGATCTATCATGCACAGATGTTATATATCATGGGAACCGTTCCGATTCGTGTTGCACCGGGCAATAGCCGGGTTGAGACCAGATGTACTGTACCTGCATGAGTCGCTCACGATAGGAGTGTGATGATGGCTCTATTCAAAACCGAGTCAAATACCAATTCAAGTTAGCAAACACGCATGAAGAGCCAAGAGGGACGAAGAGCTGCCCTCACAATAGTATCACGGAATAGAGAACGAGGCAGGGAAGATATAATTAACTTGAGGAGAGTATATCCTGGAACTCTTCCTTGTCATTTCCAAAATGCTGAGATGTGGATTCAAGATAACCAACCACATGTACTGTTTCCGTGCCTGTGAGTTTATTTCTATGTACTTGATGTTGAGAGAGATTTCTTTGCTTTTGACGCGGGAATCGGAACGGAAGCTTCATTCCTTGTTCTTGAACCAACATCAGACCCCGGGCGTGACAGGATAAGCTGCCGCCGACGACTCTAAGTGGCTAGAAGGAGGAGAAGGAGGAGGAAATGAGGGAAATCTTGGGAAAAGTCCTAGGTTGTGGTTTGTACCGAGAGTGATTCAGTTCAGCCAGTTTTCGCATGTGCCCCCATTATCCATCCAGCTTAGCACATGTACTAATTGAATACTAAGTCGGGTCTAGTACCCGTAGTCAGCACTTGATGTGATGATCAGTGGGCGCGTCTATCAAAAATCAAGTGTTAAGCGTAAAGAGGTCAGGAGGCAGAGGATTTCGGCACTGCTTCTCAGCTCCTTAATTCAAGCCACAATGACAAGGTCCTTCGCTGACAGGTTTCCATCGACCTAGGCCTGACACTGACAGGCAGAGCCTTGCCAAGCAATATACATACCCTATTTCTGTTGCCAAGTCAATCAATATACATCATACACCGTATTCACAAAACTCTATACAATGGACGGACATGCATAATACTCTACTATGTAACTACTATTTGACTGTTTAAACTTTGAATATACATAATTACAAGTTTATAACGGACGGGACCGGGCGCTCCCGCAATTATGACCGCTTTCTATTGGACAAGGACTTCAATGATTCGGCCTCGGACCTATTGAATTTCTTATCAATACCTAAATCAGCGCAAATTCTTTCTCCATATCAGCAAATGTCTACTATTACAGATCTAATAAAGCAGACACTCACTCATAAAATATAATCCTAACACTCTTCAAGTGATTTTGCTTATACGTGATAAAACTCATCTTCTCAGTTAACATTGGACCAGAATTATTAGCCAAAGAACCAACATGTGCAAGTCTCGGGTCCACAACTTCCTCCAAGCTCTGCCAAAGGTTGAGCAGCATCTTCACATTGAAGGAACTCTTGAGCCAGAGCTCCTCTTCTCTCTCGCTGAGAAGAACGGCATCGAGCTTCCAAACGACCCTGTATACCAGTCTGCTGACAAGCTGCGGGAGCGCTATGGGCGATTCACATGCCTGGATGACTTCCTGCACTACTACTACCTCGGAATGAGCGTGCTCATCACCGAAAACGACTTCGAAACTTTGGCGTACCAGTACTTCCAGAGAGCAGCGAGTGAGAACGTTCGACATGCAGAGATCTTCTTTGATCCCCAGGCACATATTGCCCGGGGTGTCAGCTACGACACCGTCGTTGCAGGTCTCACTGCCGCCAAGCTACGTGCCCAGAACGATCTGGGCATCACTGTCGAGCTCATCGTCTGCATCCTTCGCCATCTCCCTGTCCCCGAGTCTCATGCACTCGTTGACACTCTGCTTGATCGGGGACACTTCAACGACGGTACTCTCACAGGCTTCGGCATGGTATCCAGCGAAAAGGCCTTCCCTCCTGAGCTATTCACCGAGGTGTATGCCCGTGTCGCAAAGACGGGTACTCACCTCACCACCCATGCTGGAGAGGAAGCACCCCCTTCGTTCATTACCGCGTCACTCGAGCATCTCAAGGTCTCGCGTATTGACCACGGCCTCGCAGCTGCGCAGGATCTTGAACTTCTCAAGAGACTGGCGGCCAACCGTACCCTTTTAACTTTCTGCCCCTGGTCCAATGTTGCACTCTGCAACCTTCCCGAGTTAGCCGACGCCCCTGTTCGCAAATTCCTTGACGCCGGGGTTCTGTTCAGTGTCAACAGCGATGACCCTGCTTACTTTGGTGCTTACGTTCAGGAGGTGTACTGTCGTGTCCAGGACACCTTCGACCTTTCTGTCAAGGACTGGGCGTGGATTGTTCGTGGGGCCATCGAGGAGAGCTGGTGTTCTGAGGAGCGCAAGAAGGAGATTCTGAAGGAGCTTGAACAGGTTCTCGAGGAGTACAAGGATTTGAATGCATAATTCGACATACATCAAGTCAAGGCGTTGGGGATAGGGGATATAGGAGGTAGTAGAGATACCCCGGTTTGCATGAGTGTAGGGATAGGACTTGCTGATATTTACGGGATAACCTTGATCATATAAAAGGAAATGTGCTACAACTCGTGGTTCGCAGCTTACTATTGTGTCTGATCTGTTGTTTTATGTGGATTCCCCCGACTCTCTCATCTAGCAGTCCTCCGTAAACCTGCTGTGAATAGACCAAAGTACAAGTGCACCACCTCGCTATATCAGACACAGCCGCCGAGCACATCTGACAAAACATATCCTTTTTTCCCCTTCTGAAAAAGTAAACGCTGGATAAACCCCTATCCTTCTGTAGTGTCCATAGCTTCGCTCTTGATCTTGTCTTTGGCAGCCTGTACCCGCTCCTCACGCCATTGCTCAATCTTCTCCTTGAGCTCCGTTTGTGGAATAGCATCATCAATTGTCATAGCCTGTCGAGTGAAAGGGTCTTTGGGATCGCTCAGTAAATGCTGAACAATGGTGGATCGGTCAACAATGTGCTTGCTGGGCAATAGGACAGGGTCCTTCATCAGGTCTCCCATAATAGGGTCCTCGAACTCGGCCGGGATATCGCCAAGGTCCAGCTCGGCTTGATCTAGGATTGTCTTTGCCTCCTCAAACTTGACTTTTAGCTTGTCCCAGCGAGCAATAACAGCCGGGTCCTTCTGGTTCTTTGATGTGAGGATGCGTGAGACACGCTCAAGCACTTCGGGCTTGTAAGAACGGCCATCCGCAGCTACAGCGTCGATAAAGACAGACGAGGTACCAAGATTGAGGTAAATATCCACGATATCCGAGATGATCTGAATAGGGCGGAAGTGGTACTTATCCCTGTTGCTGACACTGAGTTCGGCTGCGGCCTTCTTGCCTGCAAGTGTCTCCAGGTTGTAGTTAAGCATACTCGCGAGACGAGACACAATCTCAGGCATAGTAAAAGCCTCGCTCATGGCCTCAGTGAAAAGCTTCATCATTTCGAGTGTCTCATTAGCAAGTTGCATAAAGGACGTGGCCTGGTTGGCCAATTGCTGCAGCTCTTCGTCCTTCTTTTGGCGGTCCTCAGTGTTTAGAGCTGGGTTGTCGAGCTCTCTCTCGATAGCTCTAATTTTAGGGAATTTAGAAAGGGCCTCGTCCAAGACATATGTAGCGTCGTTTAGCAACATGTTTACAAACTGGACAAAGAATTGTTTGTTGACACTGAACAGATGTTAGCGATTTGTCCATATTCGTAAAGTTGGACATTACACACCGGCTCTCTCGTGTGAGCTGTCGCTTGTAGTGATCATTAACCCAGACACATTTGATGACCTGGAAGATCTCATATCGTATGTTGAATTTGTCGTAGAATGCAGAGTCAGCACCGGTGGACTCGCACTCGATGTAAAACTTCATCAAGCCCTTCAGGAGATGGTCATTGGCAAACTGACTACCAACAAGCTGGTCGCCCAAGACTCCTCGCTTGAGATGCATCAACGGCCAAGTAGCCGAGAAAAGCAGTGAAACCAATGAAGACTTGAGATAAGGATTCTTGATGTAATCTGTTGAGCGAAGGAATGTCACACAGAGCGCAATCATCTCGTCGCCGACAGCACTAGGGAGGATTTTAGGTAACCACCTATTCGTTTGTTAGTTATGAAACCTTTGAGACAGACTGTGAGACCGACCGAAAGATGAATTTGAAGTTATCCACGATGTTTTGTAGTGTGTATTCGGGGAGGCATGAGAAAACATCTGACTTTTCCGCGGGAAGGGGTAATCTAAAATTGTTAGCACGTCAACTACAATTCGTATCAAGTTACACACTGTATCTCCTTTGACTCTTGACCAGGCTTGTACTCTGATCTAGTCACCAAACGAAGTAGCCAAACAGCCACAATTCGCATGAAGCGCAACGATGTGCTCTGCATTCGCTCATCGAGCAAAACGCCCTCGATCGATAGCTTGACGCCAATGCTCTTTTCGAGCACATCGACATGTCTCTTAACCGCCTTTTCGTATTGCTCAAGTTGTACGGGAGCATTGAGGAACTTGATACGTTCTGCTTCCATAGCCTGAACTCGCTTCTCCAGATACTTGATATCTCTATCCAAGTTTTTCAACTGGGAGTTGCAGGCTTCACTTCCATAGTGATGAGCCGCCAGAGTCAAGAAAAAAGCCTCAGAGATGAAGTTGGTTTCGCCGGGTAGTTTGTTTTCGTAGAATGATTCTGAGTAGGATTGGTCGGCGTTCAGCTTTGTCTCGTCCGTGATGTCTATCCGTGGTTGCTTCCTGAAATAGTTGTCATCGATCTTGTTGACCTTGCTGAAATCCATATCCATAAAAGGTTCGCAGAATCGGTCGAGAATCGCGGTCACATTAATCATGAATCCATTAGAAGAAACCTCGCGTGGGTCCACCTGAATTGCCCTCCTCTTGTGGTTTGTGTTCATGATGTAGGCAAACCAATCCAACGTTCGGGATCTTGTGTCCTGACCTGCCCGGATAAATGCGTTTGTGATTGCAAAGAGGTCGTCTTGATGTGTCCTCAGCACCATTCGCAGCGCGTCTTGGGCGGTTACGACTCTGCTCTTGTCCAGGGTGCGAGCTCCTGGAAAGTAACTCTTGATAACCTCGCTCTGGAGTGGTGAGATTCGGAAGAAAGGTCCGAGAATGGTATGCTTCTCAATGCCAGCAGCAGACTGAGCCATTTTGAAGCAAGAGTGCTTGGCCAAGTTGACAATCAGAGGCGGGAACCTCGTGTAAGTCAACATAGCCTGAATGTACGGCTTGTAGTCCTGGTCCATGGTCATTTCACCTAGCCTGCTGCTGATTTGGACCATGGCGTCGTTGAAAAGCGCAGGGATGGCCTCGTCATCGTCGAATCTCTTAATAGCCTCCTGAATGAAGGTGAAGCAAATGCCTCCCTCGTCCTGCACGCCTTTTAGGAGATATGGCATGAGTGAATCATGCTTGGGGTTGGGTTGTCTCCTGCATTTGGGTGTTAGAGTTATGATTCTAGTGCAGTGGAATCACTTACCCGTAAAGGTCCGGCATAGTCAGTGCGAAAAGACAACCACTCATACACAAACGTTTCGCCTCTTCGTGTACTTCAAATTTGATTCCTTCTGTTGCCTTGTGCTGGACAGACGCCTTTACAGCACGCTTCCAGCATGGTAGGAAGTAGCTCATGAGAGGCTTATCCTGGGGATAGCCGCTGGCCGCCTCCATGAGAGCTTGGTCCAGTGTGTTGAGAGAAAGCTTCAGGGACTCTGCCGACTCGTTCAGCTCTTCGTTTAGGTTCGGAAGGAACGTCAACCGTTGACCATGGCTGTTGATCATGTTATGCGGGTTCACGCTGATGCGAAAGATCTGTGAAAGTACTCGGTCGGCGTAGTCGGCATCAGACTCGGGCTGAGTGTTGACAGGTTTCGGGGAGGGTCGATCCGCTGGAGCAGCGTCGTCAATCTCAGATGCCAATCTTTTGCGATTCACACGGGGGCTACCTGTTGGTTTCGGCGCTTCTGCCTTAACGCCTAGCTTGTTGAAAGGGTTCTGGCTAGAAGATGCCGCCGGAGCAGAGGAAGTGATATTAATCTTGGGCCTTGAATCGGCCTCGGCCTGGGGCTTTGGCGTTGACGTTCGCGAGGGGTTGGACGATTCGGAATCGGGTTTTTTATTCTCATCCGACTTGTTAGACACGGGTGTCGATGTACCCAGCTTAGCAAGACGTCTTGCGCGAATCTGGTAACCATAGCTCAGCATACTCTCCCCATCATGAGTTCATCTGAAAGCAACTTGCCTGCTCCATCTTTTCCTTGTCTGGGGCATCGCCTCCCGTCCAGGATGGTTGCTCGTTGGGATCCATCGTCGAAGTATACGGATCTAGAATGCGACGGTAATGGAAGGAGACGTGAAAAGAGTAAAAGGGTGTCAAAAGCAAGAAGTTCGAGATGGATGACAAGGCTGAGACGGAGTTGGGATATCTATGAGGTGTGGACCCAAGCCTCACAAGTAGTACGTAGATATGGAGATGGATGATGAGCTTGAGGGACCTGAGGGTGGGGGGATCCCAGGCAGAACAGAGCCCTGTGCGTAACTTTTGGTGGGCGAGGTGGGGCGGTGAGGATGCCTGTTAACGTTATACTTTAGTGGCTGCACACAGCTGTGGCGTTTCTGCGATAGAGGTTGTCTTTATTAATAGAAGGACCTGGAAGATTTGAAGTTCGCTTTACGGTTAATGGCAATGGCACAATGTGGAATATGTCATTATACAAAGAAATACAGCGGAACTTCGGACAATCTAGCTTAAAGATTTGGGTCAACATAATCAGCTATACCCAAACTCCGCAATCCTTTGCTAAACTCCGCTCGCTACGGCAACTGACGACGGCTCGATGTGTTGGTTGTGATACAGTCATGTATAAGTGGGTTGCGGTCCAGACAGATACTTCAAGAATTGCACTCAATTGGGTCATCTGTTGATTAAGAAAGAAGTCTGTTTTGTTCGTTTGTCTTTATTACACTTCAACCAAAAGGTTCGCTTTGCTGTTTTTTGTCAAGTGTCCGTGGTAAACCGTAAGCCACTATGTGATCAAATCGACAATATCAAACTTAAATTGTCTGATTAAAAGATTCTATATAAAATGAGACTATCAACGTAACGCTTGACCGTACCAGGTGGTAATGATTTTCCGCCCAAGCCTGTATGTTGATGCCAGGGTATCCCATGAACCGTAATGCGCCAGAAAGACAATATAATTATAACGAAAGAAGCTCGGGGACAACAGCAATATTCGATGTATTAAAGACCAGCTCGTCACAGACGGGGCAGGTCTGTTCCCTCGACACTAGCTGAGCGACGGCGTTCCGAGAGACGAGGGCCTTCTACCGACCTGTCCCTCTGGAGAGTCGCTGTTGACCCGGAGCTCGCAGCCGCTCTTATGCGACCTTCTTCGCGGCTTCGGTTCAGGAGCCAGTTAACATGCATTCGGATCATGTTGATATTGTTTCGTAGTTCCGTCACCTCTTCGCGAATGGGCATGATTTGATTTATAGTCCACATGCTCTGTCGTGCTTCGAGGTGTGTTAGGTTTTGGTGAACTTCTTCAAAGCCAGCGTCAAGGTCCTGAATGGTACGGTTGTCTCCTACGACAGACTCGCCCACACCTCGGCGGCTGAGAGTTGAGTTGAATTCGGTTATGCGCTCGTTGGTCTCGTCCTGGCGGTTTTGTAATTGCTGGACTTGTTGACCCAAGTCGGTATAAGTCTGGATGATTTCTCGTTGAGATCTGATGATCATCCCTGATGGTGTTTCTGGGTGGAATGCGCAGCCCATGGTATGTGAGTCCATTTGCCAACGCATGACACGAGCCGGGCAGCCAAACTCGCTATATATGCAGTTCACAATAGCCCCTTCGCATTCCAGCTCGTCATGGGCCTTGGTCTGACTGCGATAGACAAGCTTCCAGCAGGTCTCGCATCGGGTCTTGCTCATGGGGCAAGATAATAAATGGAGCTCGCGGTCGGGAGCGTCGAAAGACGCCTGGCAGTGTTGGCATTCATCTTCTTTATGTGGACAGGTTTCGTCCGTAGGCTTAGATCGTAACCTCTTATCACAATCAACGCCGGGACATGTAAAGTCCTTGAAACGGCATTGCGTAGTAGCATGTACCTCGACAACCTCTCGGCGTACTTCCGACTTGCATCCTCGTGCGTGATAAGGGCACTTGACCTTTAAGTTGTTAAGCTGCGTACGGATAAGTCGTGGCGCACTGAAGCAATTGGGCCATGCTAGGGGTTCCCGGTCGATGGGACAAGCTGTCCCTGATGGACTAGAATCAATGCTTTGCCGTAAACATCGGTAGCAGAATGTGTGGTCGCAAGGAGTTGTAACGGGATCCACGAGAGGGTCGTGGCAAATGGGACACAGTAGGTTTGGGTCAGGTTCCGTGACGTATGTTAGAGAGTACAAGTCAAAGACGCAGTTTCCTCCGTAGCGTTTAGGGATTCCAAGAGAAGAAAGGTGAGGAGAAGTCATGGGTCCGGTCCGACGGTCCGAGTTAACATTCGGGATCAATAGACCTGAAGAATATGTAGGATCGATACGGCCTCTAACATCCTGCCTGCCCTGATGAGGGAGCTGTGCTCCAACGTAGAAAGTATCTGGGGATGGTGGTCTGACGAGGCTAGTAACAAGGTCGGGAGTTGGAGATTGGCGGCGTAGGTTGCGGCGGGCGAATCGACGAGCTGCGGCCGGACTTAGGTGGATTCCATCATCGCTAGACTCAGAAGCTGATGTTAAAAGTGCAGGAGGAGCAGCTGAAGATGATGACGGCGTAGGGGTCGGTTGTTGAGAATCTTGAAGAGCGGCAGTGGAGGTAGAAGCCGCCGTTGGAGGAGTTGTCGCCATGGTCGGTTAGGCGTTTCGTTTCGGTCGGTGCTCGAATCCGAATCGACAAGACAACTACCTCTAGGCTAAACAGCAACAGAGCAGAGCAGATGGGGTTCGAATTTTGAGGGCTCGAGGTCAAGACATGTATGCGTATTTAGTGTGCGACGTCGCGATGACGCTCAATAAGCGGGGGTTTGTTTGTCTTGATAGAATTGGGATGGGAGAACAGAAATAAAGATCTCGATGTGCACATCAGGTCCGTAATAGGTGGGAGGTAAAGCCGAGGAGAACGAGTGACAACGCCATAACATGATGGTTTGAACTAAGAATCTTAGCGAGCGAGTCTACTAAGTACCTCCTAGGTTGCATTTTGGCGGGGTCGACAAAAGAAGCGGATCAGGAGAGAGAGAGAAATGCAGGGGTCGCATTCTGGAAAACCCGAGATAATCATGATCAATTGGGGGACGAGAATCCGGAGAGGATTATGGGGAATTGATGGGTCTATTGTGCTGTACATGTTCTATGCGCATTCTATTTTGAAAGCCTATAATTGATATTTCCCTTTCAGTAGGTACTGTCAAATATGTCTTTCAAAACATCACCTACATCTCACCCTTCCAGTCTCAAAAATGCATTCGTACCTGTCAGGGTCCTTGCTTAGCCTTTTTTGTCGATTACATCATTTCTCAATCATTTCGCCTTACTTCTTTTCTTGTCCCCGCCC
The DNA here is from genome assembly GCF_019609905.1 of Fusarium poae. NCBI lineage: Eukaryota > Fungi > Ascomycota > Sordariomycetes > Hypocreales > Nectriaceae > Fusarium > Fusarium poae. The sequence continues at coordinate 5,191,423 of NC_058399.1, forward strand.
ACCTATACTACGCACTCAAGGTAAGGTATGCTTGTGTTGTCAGGTCTTGGGCTGGAGGACATACATAAACTCTTCCTCCTTAGGCTTGGCCTCACCGTTTATGACAGTTTTCAAAAACAGGGTCTTTCCACATTCCTTTCCAAAAGGAACAAGCTTCATCCACTTTGAACCCGTTGTTTTGTTGGTTTAATAACGCCTTGGTTCAATCTCTCTGCTTGACTCGTGAGAGCCCTGGTTGTTTTTATTTATCGACGGCGACAATGCGAACGCCTTGTCTTGTCTTGTCTAGTCTAGTTCAGATACGCTAGAGCTGCAGTGTCAGGTTTGACAGCTCTCGATGTGTCCCCGATACTTCCGTCTGTTGAGTCACCTTGAACGCTCTCTGTGTTTGTTTTTGGTCCCTACAACTACCGCTTGTTTATGCGGTTCCGTAACTACCGGCATCCATGAACAGGCTAGACAAATAGGCCCGGGATCTACGGCTCCGCAATGGAGTTTAGAGTTTGCCAAATCATGGAAAACGGTCTTGTCATGTCAGAAAGAGGTTAAAAAGGGTTGATAACCGACGGAACAATGGTATAATTGGAAATATTTATTCCAGAGATTAGTCACTGAGTCGTATGCTTTATTTTAAACATGGTTAGGCTATTCTTGCTGGCAGTCGAATGTTCCAGCATCAGGTTTTGCTTGTTTGAAGCTTTCAAGACAAGGCATAACTAAATCATGGATGACTTGGCAAAGACAATTCTTCCTTGTTACCCAAGAGTAACGATCCATTCGACTCTTTGACTGCCATGATAAACACACAAGAATTTGTTCTTATCTCTTGTTGGATCGGGGATCCGGTGTTCGATGCAAATCTTGAAGAAATTCAACTGACTATAGGGTACGAGCTGGATGAACAAGGGTCTTGCCTACAAACTCAGCCTCCATTCTGAATTCTGCCTCTTGTTGAGCCTCACTTTCTCTTCACTACCTACTACCTAGGCTTCCGCGAGGCATCTGGCGCAGCTGACGTGGCAGACATAGAACCGAGTATGATTCGATTCTCGTGGCTGCAATACAACGTCAGATGATGAGCCAAGATGTCGTTACTGCTGCAGATGATGAAAGAGTGAATGAATATACAGCCTCAAACTGAACAAAAGAGCGGATCGGATCAGCTAAACTGTCAACTTGCGGCTTAAAAAACCAAGTTATTCACTCACTCCTGCTCTTCTGGGCATGCAATTGCTCCTCTAGTTCTGACTGAATTTTGGCCCCCATTCGCTGCTTTAGAGATATTGACAGCCTTATTTCACACCAAGAACCATCGGATTTGGCCGGATGATCATGATCAGTGACAATCTATTCACAATGATATCCAACAACAAATTCCTGAAGAATAACAATGTGACAAACTAATGTATCGATAAAGTGCATTGATACACAGCCACATAAAAAAGAGCCCCTTTCACAACCAACCCAAATTCTATCTAGACCAAGCCACTAACATGGAAGACTCAAAGAGGTATCATCCTGCAGCACAGCATCGCCAAAACCGATTTCCCTTGTTGTTGCCTAATCACCCTCTTTATGCACTGCACCCTACCTCTTTCAACCAAAAGATACCAACACAGCCTTGTGCACCGCATGAGCGGGTTCTTTGTACGCTATGATGGTCTGGTAAAAGCGGCGGCTCACAAAAGGCCAAGGCAGATGGATGGATGGACTGCATGCCATGCTACACTTACAGTACGCTTCGCGCAATCGTATGTACGACGCGGAGATGAATTAATGTTACCCTGATCAGCAGACAAGCGGACCGTTCTCCAGGTATCTGAGTAACAAAGGTCCTCAACCAATGACTGTTAATAACTGGCTATGGCTGAGTATATAGAGTTCGGATGCCTATCCTCCCAGGAGATTTCATCTTTAAATATTCAAAAAATCACTACTCAGCTTTCATCCCCAGATTTACAAAATTACCTTTCGATCTACAACTATGAAACCTCCACAACCGTCTCCCAATGGCCAACCAGCCCCAGACTCTCCTGCCAAACCCAAACGCAAGAACCTTAACCCTCAAGCTCTTGTCTCAAAGTTCTGGAAAAAGTATCACTCCAGAACTCCCGGCAAGGTAACCTCTATTTTCCCTCAGAGTCTATACGACTCTCTCCTTACAGATGCGGACTCGTCCGAGCCCCAAACTCGAAACGCGGCGCAGAGCTACGAGGCTGCTGCTAAGAACTGCCGTGCTCGAGTTCGTGCCATAGTCAAAGAGTGCGAGCGTACCAATTCCAAGTTCAGCGATCCGGACTTTGATGTCGAGTCCGATTTTGCGTCGCACCAAGATAACTGTCTCTTTGGCCTCGTCAGGAATACCTGCCATATCTGCGGAAGCGATAGCGAAGATGACGAGGATATAGAGTACGGCTCCACGAGCGATGCTCGACGAACCAAGAAACCACGCGATCGTAAAGCCGTTGATAATCCAAGAAGCAAGAAGCGTGATCGTAACATGGACAACCTGCGGGGAGACGGCCCTTACCACGGGGGCTTTTTCTGCCGGCAAAAAAGGCCTGGTTCAGTTCACCGTATCCCTTGGATCTTTGAAAACCCCCAGTTCACTATCGACGGCTTTTCCAGCTCAGACATCAAGCAGGGTGCGACCGGTAACTGCTGGTGGCTGGCTGCTCTCGCAACCATCGCCCATCGCAAAGACCTGATGAAAAAGATATGCGTTGCCCGGGATGAAGAATGCGGCGTCTATGGTTTCGTCATCTACCGTGATGGAGAGTGGATATCGACTGTCGTGGACGACAACCTGTATTTGAAGCACAGGGACTTTGGAGAGGACAGCCAAGTCTACGACGCAACCCTCAAGAAGGCGCGTCAGTACAAAAAGCAGAAGCAAACAGGTTCCGAAGCTTTGTACTTTGCCAAATGCGAGGACCCCAACGAGACCTGGTTGCCCCTGCTGGAGAAAGCAGTGAGTTAACGAATGTACTTATGCGAGACAGAAGCTAACGCTCATAGTTTGCCAAAGTTCATGGCGATTACCAGTCCATGGAAGGCGGATGGGCTGGAACAGCTGTCGAGGATCTCACAGGCGGTGTAGCCACAGTAGTCGCGGGAAATAGAGTTCTTCGCAAAGAGAGACTGTGGCGAGAAATGCTTGGATCAGATGGCGAAGATGGAGAGTTTGTCTTTGGTCTGTCTGCTGGTGGACCAGGAGACGAACATAAGAACGGGATTGTCCTACAGCATGCTTATTCAGTGCTCAGAGTCGCCGAGGTGCAGAACGAAGACGGTACTAAGTTTCGCCTGGTCAAGATTCGGTAAGTATTTCTTCATCGGTATTGAGCCATCCTTCTAAAATTTCTAGAAACCCCTGGGGACAGAGGTCCGAAGCCGGTCAAGGCGAGTGGCATGGTCCATGGTCAGATGGCTCCAAAGAGTGGACTCCGTACATGATCAAGAAGCTCAAGCACGAGTTCGGCGACGACGGAGTCTTTTGGATGTCGTTTAATGATATGCTCGACAACTTCAAATGGATGTACAGAACCCGACTCTTTGATGAGCGATGGACTGTGGCTCAGCAGTGGTTGAGTGTCAGTATCTCGTGGCTTACCGGCTACCTTAAGAAGAAGTTTGTTATTGAGGTCAAGGAAGAGGGCATGGTGGTTATTGTTCTTTCACAGGTATGATCCGTCCCTGAGAGACAAGCCTAATACTAATATCTTGAAGCTTGACGAACGCTACTTTACCGACCTTAAGGGACAGTACGAGTTTACTCTAAATTTTCTCATCAAGTCCTCGGAAAGTAAGGACACCATCTGCGCCGTGCGTCCAGTGCACCAATGGGATCGACGTTCGATCAACTGCGAAGTCGAACTAGAGCCGGGCACCTATGAAGTCATTCCCAAGATCATGGCGGAACGACTCGTTTGGCGGCCAAGAGTGGAAAAAATGGTCAAAAGAGCTGCAGATGAGAACCCGAAGAAGCTACGACAGATCGGTCTACAGTACGATCTAGCCCACGCAAAGGGTGGAATCTTAGATGAGGACGAAGCTCTTCGCAAGAAACGTGAGGCTAAGAAGAAGAAGGAACTCAAGGGTAAGGAGCAAGAGGTCAAGAAGAAGCACATGGCTGAGGCGATGGCACGGATGGAGGAGGCGATGGTGGCTATGAGGAACGAGTACAATCAGTACCTCAACGAGAGAGAGAACGAAAAGGACAAGGAGAATGAAGAAGAGCCTGCTGTGGAGGAGGAAGAGAAGAAGAATGACGACGACGAACCTGAGCCCAAGGAACCTGCAGTCGAGACTAAAGACAAAGCGGACCAGGCGCCTCCAGGGTTTTGGCCAGATGATTCTCCCAGCAAGGACGACCTGGACGTTTCGAAACATCCCGAAACATCAGTCGAGCCAAGGAAGGCGTCGTCTTCCCATGATACGAATGAGGCGAAGGATGAAAGGAAACGAATGCCTTTCCGAGCCCCATCTTCTCGTGGTAACCGTCAGGGTATCTCGCCACCACCGATCCCGTATCAATACCAGTATCAAGACCAGAGTCCTCTTCGCAACAACAGGCGAATGACCATGACTGACTACAGCATGGACCCATACCCTGTGTTTACACCACCCACAGAACCAACGTCGGAGTCGGATCTTGACAACTCAGCTTCTGGTTCTGGTTCCGACACGACGTCTGACGACAACGATTCGTCGAGCTCGGACAGCGATGATATGGGCCTCTACCCGCGTCGAAAGTTTCGCTCGCGCAAGAAGCAACCCTGGAATGCCGTGTGCGTGATCGGCCTTCGTGTCTATGCGCAGCACGCAGGCATCAAGGTATGTCTCGCTGACCAGAAGCATGACGAGGCTACTGAGCTTGTCGCACCAGAGGCAAGCAGCGCGGCTGGTCCGACCGAGTAGACTAACTACTGAGCTTGAAACTGGTCAAGATGGATACGGAGATGAGATGAATTTTGGGAGTGGATGTTACTCTACAGGGCCGGTAGTAAAGTTGAGTTTGGACCTGTGGAGGATGATCGGTATTTCGACATAGCTCTACTCAATTATCCTTTAACGCACATAGCGACGTTTATTATTTTGTTTTTCTAGTTAATAATACAAAGAATGGTACTACATATCATTTCTCACATTATGTATGATGGGTGGATGTGGATATCTCTCTGCCCCATCCTTGACTTGGGGTTATGATCCGAGGTGCAATTTAACGTCGACGCGACTCGAGTCATTCAACCTTGAATGATGTGACAGAATGCAATTGACTACATGATATTGCTTTGTTTAGGTAATATATCATTTACCGTTTGCAGCCGTGTTATCCCCACGTTTTGCATTGACTGATCGACATAAATCTTGGCTTCAATATACAAAGAAACATTGCCCTTTTTATTTATTATTTATTGGTGGAATAGAATATCCGGATCAACGTTAGAGATTGAAATAGAAAAAAGAAAACAATAGCGTATATCATTTCTGGAAGATTTCACCGTTTGATGTTTGAACCATCCCATCTCATTCTTCCATGACCTGTTTCGATGCGCACGGCCTCTGAGCGACTGTTTCATCTTGATTTCATCTTTTGGTAGAAGCGTTCTCGTTTCATCATCCTCGTCAGCCTCCTCGGGATCTACCAGAATGATCGACCACAATCGTTTCTCTTGACGTGCACGGAGCAGAAAGTTATCAATCCAGGGCGCGAGATTGATGGGCACCTCGGAAGAATCTCCCAAGTTGGGAAAGGTTTGCGGTTGGACAACATCTAGGTAGATTGAATCTATCGTGATGACTACCATTATGAGTAGGTTGGAAAAGAGGTTCAAGCGTCAGGAACAATGTGTATATAATCTAGACCCGAGCTCGTCTTCAACATTTCGAAATCAGATTCATCTCAACTCAGCAGCCTCTTCTACATTCTTTATACCTATTCCCTTTTACATTCGCTTCTCATACAATCAACCTCTTTCGTTTCAACAGCTTGAACACCTTCATCATGCTTTACACATCTATCATCGTTGCTCTTGTTCCTTTCGCAGTGGCTGGTCCCATTGCTCCCCGAACCGGCCTTGGCAGCGGACTTCCTGGCCTCGGAGGTGGTTCTGGCTCTGGTCTCCCCAGTCTCCCCAGTCTTGGAGGTGGCTCTGGCTCCGGTCTGCCCAAGCTTCCCGGCCTAGGAGGTGACTCTGATTCTGATTCTGGTTCGGGTCTTCCTAGTCTCCCCGGCCTTGGAGGTGGTTCCGGTTCTGGTGGTCTTCCTAGCCTTCCCAGTCTTGGTGGCGGTTCTGGATCTGGTGGTTTGCCTAGCCTCCCAGGCCTTGGAGGCGACTCTGGCTCTGGCTCCGGCCTTCCCAGTCTCCCTGGACTTGGAGGTGGCTCCGACTCCGGCTCCGGCCTACCTAGTCTTCCTGGACTTGGAGGTGGCTCTGGCGGTCTCCCCAGCATCCCCGGACTTGGAGGAGATGACTCCTCAGATGAGTCTCCCAGCGCTACTGCTCCCAGCGTTGTGGCTCCTACTGCTTCTCCTCAGACCTCCCCTACTCCTCTCACTGGCTCTACCGGAGGATCTGCTGGTACGGGTGGCACTGCCTCTCGCCGCGGCTTCTTTGATGGAGGTTCATCCGGAGGTGCATCTGGCTCTCCCCTCTCTGGCTTCCTGGGATCCGGCGGCTCTTCTTCTGGCGGTTCTTCTGGCGGTTCTTCTGGCGGTTCTTCTGGTGGCTCTTCCGGTGGCTCTTCCGGTGGCTCTTCCGGAGACTCTTCTTCCGGAGGTGCGTCTAGCTCTCCCTTTGGCAGTTTCCTAGGATCCGGTGCCGGCGGACTTGGTGGTTCTACTAAGAACGACCTCAGCGGCGAGTGCAAGGACGTCACTGTCATCTTTGCCCGTGGTACCACCGAGGCCGGCAACGTCGGTACGGCTGCCGGACCTCCCTTCTTCAAGGCCCTTGGTGAGAAGATTGGCCAGGACAAGCTCGCCGTTCAGGGTGTAGACTACAGCGCCAGCGTTGCTGGTATCATGCAGATGGGCGATAAGGCCGGCTCTGAAAAGATGTAAGTCAAATTCGCCATACTAAGAAAGACACGATACTAATAGAAAATAGGGCGAGCCTTGTCACGGAGGCTGCTAAGAAGTGCCCCAAGACCAAGATTGTCATGTCTGGATACTCCCAGGGAGCTATGCTTGTGCACAACGCGGCCAGGGCTCTTCCTGCTGAGACCACTGCCAAGGTTGCTGCCGTTCTCAACTTCGGCGACCCTTGTAAGTTCAATATGTCAATGAGAACAAGTATCAAAAGGCTAACAATGTTATAGTCCAGAAGCAGGCCATCCAGGGCGTCTCGGCTGACAAGGTCAAGATCATCTGCCACGCTGGCGATGGCGTCTGCGCCGGTACTGCTGCCATCACTCCCGATCACCTCACCTACAGCAAGGATGCTGCTGCTGCTGCTGAGTTTGTTGCCAGCAAGGTGCAATAAGCGACACCTTGTGTGAATAACACATTGGTGTAATGATGAAGGACTGCTGGGGCCGGGCCCCCGGTGGTGAAGGACGAACTTCTTATGACTTGTTTATACTTTTAGCTACTATATATTCCCAAACTGTTGCTTTGTATGTCAACTGGCTTTGATTGTTAAATATGACTAGTGAATGATGAGTTGTGGGGTAAAGTCAAAGGTTTTGACTGCCATGGTGAGATTTTATAAGGTTAGCATTTTAAAACATGTCTATATGATAGTTAGGCAGTGTAGTGTAAGTAAAAATGATACGATTGACTTAACACTGAGGAAATGATGCAGGCTTATCTCTATGAACGATAGTCAGCGTCTTGTCTTTGGAGAAGATAGAAACTGAGGGCGTAGCATCGGAAGTTTGTGTATATATATGCAAACAGACAGAGTTCCTTCAACAAAAACTGGGGATATGGTGTAGGGGTATCACGTTCGCTTTGCATTGTTTCGAATGCTTGCGAAAGGCCGGGGGTTCAAATCCCTCTGTCTCCAAAACTTTTGCTGTTCTGACAGCGGTCTTCTTCTTTTTTTGGTGCAGAAGTGGACATCCATTGCAACTCTATTTTTAGTCTTGACAGCCCCAGACAAGTACCGAGGTACAAGGAAAGGCATGCTGTTGTCCTATTTAAAAGGCTGTAGAAGTGTTGTCTTTTGTCTTGTCTGTTTGTTATTCACAATATTGATCAAAGATGGAGACAACTCATAAACCCATGAGTAACCGAAAGGAACCGCATCAAGTTATGACATCCAATCACTACAAATTCAATTTGTCCTGTCAGCCAAGATGCAGCATGTGATGTTTGACTTGTCAGGGGTGCTGCATTAATTGATTACTGGGTCGATTTCACATTAGACTTCGAGGGATACCCATATCAATCAATCAATTGATTACTGGGTACTAGTGGGTAGGTATGTATGTACACGTGCCGCCACAAGCCATGAATCATGTGAACCGCATGGGAACAAAGCTTGCATTCCTTTTTAGCTTTTGGATTCTAAGTTTCGGGGCATTTCTTCCAGATGATTGATATTTCTTAGTGGAAGAAGCAGAGGCTTGAAGTGTTGTGAGAAGAAGAAAAGATGTCAAGTTGTTTGTCTCACGTGCATAAATTTGACATAAGATATTGTCCTTGTCTTTAGAAATAACAGTCGAATTGTTACTATTTCCGAGAACACCGTATCTACGTCATGTCCTCCCCCACAGAATTACCCCCCCGCGTGTCTCTTTTTAACCAGATTCCGGGGGAAACTTTCACATGTCAACAAGCTTGGAAATGTCGATGCGATATTCTAACGAGAACCAAGTTGTCACGAGTCACGAGTCAGTCCGAATTGAGCTTGGGATCATCATTTGTTTGTAATGATTGAGCCTTACTTTTGTGTTCTACACTGCCTCCTTAGTAGTTAGAAGTCTATACTGGAATTTGACTTTTCTCCTTCCTCTTTCTCTTGTTTCATTCGTATCGATCGTCTGCCTTGTTAATAGGTAGTAGCTTAGGTGAGAGTTTCTACCTGTCCAAGACCGTTACAACGTTTCAATTAGCGATATCCCACAACCCTTGTCCTGTCCTATACCATAACCTCCGAGGGTGTTCGAGTCGTGTTTCTTTCATGTGAACGGCTGTCAATTTACCCGAAAAGACTAACGACACCATGTGCTTGCTTGAATCCTAACTACCTAGTTTCTCTTTGTTTGTTCCTCAACTTTATTCACATTTCTATCTCAAACTGTTCAAATAATACACAATCAGACCTGATCTGGTCATCATGATAGATCACGTCTTGGGACGACCCTCGGTCAAGTCTCGAAGGCTTCAAGTCCTAGCAGTCCTGACATTTTGGTCCGCCTATCTAGTCAAGTAAGATCTCCCATATCCTCTTTTTTCTTTGATGTACTTACGCATACCATAGAGGCCACAAACATGGTCCTCCTGGCGCTCAGTTCTTCTCGAGACTCTTCTCCAGGCGTCTCACACCATGGCAAACCGTCGTCATAACCATGATCTACTTATACGCCGCTCGCAACTTCAGTACCCTCGTCGGTCTCGCCAGTCCAGAGCCCTTGGCCAACATGTATGACGCCACCTACTACCGGGCCACATGGGTTTTGACCGCGCTGGACGCTGGCTTCTGGACAGCTATGAAGATAAAGACAAAGTGGCTGCGCGACATGGCTAGCATCGTCTTTTCGCTCTTCTACCTCGTCGCTGCTGAAAAGGCCGACGAGAAAGTTCGCAAGGTCAGAGGTACGATCACGGTCGAGCATCTGCGCGTGTCCTGGAATAAAGGCACCTCGCCGTATTTGAGTTTCTTCCAAGGACTGATGCGACCGCGTTTTATGCGGTGGCCCCCGAGGCAAATTCGGATCCCCAGGCCTTCCGATAGCGATTATAAAGAGCCTGTCCTTGCATGGCTGTATTACGATGGACCTTTGTCGGACCTCGAGCGTCATGATAGGATAATTCTGGATATACCGGGTGGTGGTTTTGTTGCTATGGACCCTCGCTGCAACGATGACAAGTTATTCTCGTGGGCGGCTAAATCAGGACTACCTATTCTGAGTCTCGACTACAAAAAGGCACCCGAGTTCCCATATCCGTATGCGCTTAACGAGTGCTTCGACGTTTACAGGACTATCATCAACACCAAGGGTCGATGTGTTGGACTACCAGGAACGGAAGTCCCCCGAGTCATCGTCACGGGTGATAGTGCTGGGGGTAATCTTGCAGTTGCGGCAACTTTGATGATTATGGAAACAAGACATCCGGAATTCCGAAGACCAGGACAGGCAGACCTGCCAGCTCCGGATGGGCTCATCTGCTTCTACCCTGCGCTGGACATGAACATTGGTAACTGGATGACTGACGAACAAATGTCACTCATCAAAGATCGCAAGATGAGAAAGACAAATCGCAGAATCATGCGACGAAAAAGTATGCAATACAACGAGTTGGTGGGAACTCCTCACCACTCTGATGACGAAGAAGAGGGATCGCCACCACCCGACACGAAGTTGAATGGAAAGTTGAAAGGCTTGACGACAAAAGAGGCTCTAATTGCGGCTTCTCAAGGACCCAAGAGCCCGCATCCAGAGTTCTCGCACGTTGGACCTCGATCTTTGAGCTTTCCAAAGGAAGCCCCAGAAGCCAACGGAAAGAATTCATCTCACCATGTTGAACCGATGAAGACAAGACTGGCCACATCGTCAATGATCTCCTACTTTAACGATCGAGTGCTCACACCAGAAATGATGAGAGCAATGATCATCTTGTATATCGGTGCACACAACCGCCCTGATTTCAGCCAAGACTATCTACTAAGCCCTGTTCTTGCACCCGAAGCCTTGCTAGTTGACTTCCCCAAGACATCCTTCATGACGGGAGAACGAGACCCTCTTGTCGATGACACAGTCATTTTTGCAGGAAGACTTCGCCGCGCGAAAGAAGCTGCGTTCGCACAGGATCAAGCAGGAAACAACGGAGCAGAGTTCAACGACCGTGATGCTGCTGAAGTGATGCTGATCCCTGGAACGTCTCATGGCTTTATGCAGTTCCCGACTGTATACCCTCCTGCTTGGAGACACTTTGAACGATGCGTTGAATGGTTTGATCAGCTTTTTGAACACGCACATGTCATGCGCGTGCGGAAAGATAGACAATCCCGAGCTGCAAAATCGCAGACTAATGGTTTCGGTGTGAACGGTGATGGACGACATCACCAACGCACAGAGTCCAGCGGAGAAGAAGATAAGCCGCTAGAGATTAGCATGACAAAGATGAATCAGCGACGAAGTTCGAACCAACCCTCGCCGCCTATACAGAAACAAGACTCTGTGTCGTCGGAAGTGAACGACGGCAGTGGGAGCGGAGACACGACACCGCGAGCGTACACAAATGGATATCCTCTTGCGAATGGCAATAAGAAGAACGCATCTCGACGGAAGAGCGTGGGTTTGAACAAAAGTAAGAATAGAAACAAGAGTCTTGTCAAGCTCAAAAGCTCTGATGATCTGCTTGGCCGACGTATGCAGGGTCTTGCAAGTGGATTGACAGGGATGGTAGGTGATGATGATTGATTGAGGGATGCATCATTGGTGTTTGTTGTACTGCATAGTGATTTTTGCCGATGAGATGCATTGGATATATGGAGGAATGATACAGGGGATGAGCTTGGAAGGGCATATATTTCTGCATAGTTGGACTTACGAAGATATGATGACTGTCTGTAGATACACAAAGGACACCCTTAGAATAACTGACGACTTGAATCAACATATGTACTATGAACTGATAAAATGCCCAATGTATGAAAGATGGGACATAGGATTGTTTTTGCTTATTTATTATTTCTGCTGATGTCTTCATCCTACCATTATGCTGACCAAGGCCTCAAAAACAGCCTCGCCAGCACAACCATCCCAAGTCGCCGTTGAAGCAGTAGTTCACGGACGGTGTCCGAGAGCAATGCTATGATGGAGGCATCGAGAGCATAAAAGGGGGCGGACGGACCGTGTTTGCGTCAGTATTTCTCGGTGAGTAAAAACACGCAACTCATGATGAGAGAACAAGCGGGAATTGGGCCGATTGGATATTGATAACCCTTGATGATTTTTTGATACGGGGAGCCTTGGTTGGGCTGAACAGGACACGCCACTTGGATCGGGTCATTATTTCAGAAGGAACAGGAAGGCTTCAAGGTACTGTAAGACAGTACCTGACGAGGAGAGTAACATGGTTGACCCCTTTAGTCGTTGACCTTTGATGGCATCGTGTCATGGTCCATCTTGTAATGAGTGGTGGTACCTAAGTTAGTGTGTTTCTCAGCGCTATTCTCCTGTTCAGCGCTGTAATTTGGCTGTTAAAACCATTAATAGCTGAAAGACGGCCGGGGATGTGGATCAGAGAGCCCCGTTTTACCGATCGGCAGCCTCCGTGATTGGGCCGCTCATGTTGCCCGGGGCTTCCGGCATTACTACATATTGCTTTCAGCCCTGTAAACAACTAAATTCATATTGATAATAAACACAACTATTTATTCCTTAGGGCAGATCTTGTTCAAAGAAGGTGATAGAATTGATGTCGGGAAACAGTAATACGTAGCATGACGCCCACCTGGTTCTAGAGTAATCAAAGCACACCGACTTTACTTAGGAAATACTCTCACAACCATGCAACGTTGTTTGTTAGACAGACAGACAAAAAAAATCAGCAAATAGGATCCCATTCCATAACTCAGGTTAGGTAGTTGGCTGCACCCCAATAGAACAAGGATTCCATCTCTGGTCCGATACGATTGCTTCATCTTTTATCCGTGTTCTACCCCTTTGTTGGATAATACCATGTTTTATGAGGCGAGAAGAAAAACATCAGGTGCTTTTCACCCCCAATTTGACCCCAATTTTGACCTTATCCATGCCCAAGGTCCAGAACCCCAATAACCGCGTGTTCTCATAAGAAATATCCCTTTTTTTACTTGCGGCTTTATGTCACTGAAACAAGACACGTAACTGACCGAGAGTTTCCTAATCAAGTAAGTGCAAGGTGAAGGGAAGTGAGAAGCAAGGTGAGCTGATCTGCCCCAACCTGGCATGGCCTTTGAAAGGACAAGCAAGACCCAAAGTTGTGGGCTTTCTAACGAAACACGAATATTACCACTCATTTCCTTATTAAGACCAAAACCCTGAGGCCGCCCATACTAAGCCTGAAGAAAGTAAATAATTTGGTAGAATTATATGAGGGATATACAAAAGAACCAATACTATCACAGAGACAGAAAGGTCGCTCATCACTCCCTAGTAGTATCACCAAAGACAAGGGGAGCGAGCCACCGTAATCGTCATCGTCATGCTGAGAAAGACAAAAGCACAGACAAAGCGGACGTAAACGGAGGTTTACTTGGTTGGTACAGATGAGGTAGTTGTCAGGTATTTTTTGTGTCTGTATTCATTGACTCTGTACCGCTTACAATACGTTTTCGGATGTAAACAACTGGGCTGTGCTTCGTTCCCAAGCTCATACAAGCAAGATTCAGGTACCGTAATACCGCTTTAGGGGCCTCACTCAATGGATAGGTTAGTACCTAGACAGGATGGATATCTTATGCACCCCCCGTGCCGTATTTCCATGCTCTTATTTTGGAGGCATTTATTTATTCACGTACTTTTGGTAGAATGCTTTAAAAAGTCGGTGTCTCTGCCTCTGTCGTCTTGTAAATCTATCTGGTTTTATTTCACTCGTCTCACTCCTAGTATCAACACATATATTTACCACTCAACTCTACTCTTGTGTTCCAAGAAATATCATTGATATCCATCACATTATCTCTTCATACCTTGTGTATTACACGTCCTTCTACCACCCAAACTTTTTATATTGCCGACCTTTCCGTTTTACCCCTCAACTGAACTCTTGCTACTCTGTACTAAGCAGAACAAATCTGCAACATACCGTCATTGCCAAAAGAGTCAACCAACTAGACAAGCCATATTCAAGCTATAGTTAGTACATAGCTACACGAAACCGGCTGCTCCCGTTTTCCGTATTAGGCCTATCGCATCAAACTTTCTTGTCTCAATTGTTTACATACAAAAGAGCTATCCCTCTTGTTCAATTACCCCTCCTTCATCATGAGTCTCGCTCAGCAATCTGAAAGTGCGTCGCCTGTTCCAATTATCGAAACTGACGACCACGGCAATCCCATAAAGTCAAGTATAACAAACGGATATTTCCCTTCCAAAGGCAAATCTTCATCGCTTGTTGAGGACATGGCTCATCTCTCTGTTGTCGGTGGTGCTCATGGCGGAGACGACTCTGATGCCGCATCCGTCCGCTCAACCAGCTCCCGGGCATCGCGGAAGCCTCAGATGAAGCTGGCAAGCTATCAGGATGAGTTCACCACCAGCGTCTACGGATCTCGCTTTGCGGGCATGGATCTTCCAAGGCATCACATGCCAGAGAATGAAATGCCCCGCGATATTGCCTATCGCATGATCAAGGATGATCTCAGTCTTGACAACAATCCCATGCTCAAGTATGTTTTCTCCCAGTCATGACGCTTTATTTACGACGAAATCACGTACTAATTGCTGTTTTCAGTTTGGCTTCATTCGTCACAACCTACATGGTACGTACAACAAATACTAAATCAACTAATTCCTTGACTTTTCTGGTTCCGGTCAAGTCCATTCAATGCCAAGCCATCACCATCAGATCTGATCCTCGCACCCGCCCCATAGCGGAGACGGAACCATTTCTTGGCGATGTTGACAGGACGTTACAGCACTAAACTACCCCGCCATAACTCTTCTGAATAGCTTCACTAACACCACCACTTACAGGAAGATGAAGCCGAGAAGCTCATGGCAGAGTCCTTCTCCAAAAACTTTATCGATTATGAAGAATACCCTCAATCCGCCGACATCCAGAACCGATGTGTTAACATGATCGGTGATCTTTTCCACGCGCCTCCCGGTTCTTCAGTCGGTACATCAACCGTCGGTTCCTCAGAAGCCATCATGCTCGGTGTTTTGGCCATGAAGAGGCGCTGGAAGAACCGCAGACAGGCAGAGGGCAAGAGCACTGAGCATCCCAATATTGTCATGTCTTCTGCCGTCCAGGTCTGCTGGGAAAAGGCCACTCGTTACTTTGAGATTGATGAGAAGCTCGTTTACTGCACGCCTGATCGGTTTGTTATGGATCCCGAACAGGCCGTTGACCTGTGCGACGAAAACACCATTGGTATGTGTGCCATTCTCGGAACAACCTATACCGGCGAGTACGAGGATATCAAGGCTATCAATGATCTCCTCGTTGAGCGCGATCTTGATATCCCAATTCACGTCGATGCTGCTAGTGGAGGCTTCGTGGCTCCTTTTGTGGTTCCTGACCTAGAGTGGGATTTCCGATGTGAAAAGGTCGTCTCTATCAACGTCTCGGGTCACAAGTACGGTCTCGTCTATCCTGGTGTTGGCTGGGTCATCTGGCGATCCCCCGAGTATCTTCCCCAGGAACTTGTTTTCAACATCAACTATCTCGGCGCCGATCAATCCTCCTTTACCCTCAATTTCTCTAAGGGTGCATCACAAGTCATCGGCCAATACTACCAGCTCATCCGTCTCGGCAAGCACGGTTACCGCGCCATCATGAGTAACCTCACCCGAACAGCAGACTACCTGACAGAAACCCTAGAGAATCTAGGTTTCGTCATCATGTCAGAACGTTCAGGTGCTGGTCTCCCCCTCGTTGCTTTCCGCTTCAAGACCACCGACGAGGGTGGCGACCCTGACCGTTACTACGACGAGTTCGCCCTTGCCCACCACCTACGTTCTCGAGGCTGGGTTGTTCCTGCTTATACCATGGCTCCCAACTCTGGCGTAAAGATGTTGCGTGTCGTTGTCCGAGAGGACTTTACAAAGAGTCGATGTGACCAGCTTATCTGTGATGTCAAGCTATGCCATGGTCTTCTTAAGGAGACAGATCAGGATTCGATCAAGAAGCGTGAAGAGTACATCAAGAACCATATTGTTGCCATGGGGCGTGGGAAGCACGCTCATCCCGTTTACAAGGTAAGTTATCAACCGATACACCACCTAAAATTCCACGACTAACGATTTTTAGGACGAGCAACATTCTCTCCAGGGCAAGCATGGCAAGACACACGCTATTTGCTAGGGTGGCATAGAAAGTATGGGTTATTTGTGAAGGATTTGGCGTTGAGCGTTGTGATGAGGCGTACTATGTGTATGGATGAACTGTGCATCGATTTTGAATAAGACCATATTAGCGAAGCTCCCATATTTCCATTGCAGGTCAGAAGGACTGAAACTTTGAATCGCCATTCTAACTCAACTAGATTTCATCTTCTTATTTCCTAGTAGAGTATGCAGCACCTTCCAGGACATGTAGAATACGGCGTGAAATGTAAATCAGTATATGCATGGTATCTAGCCTTTATCTAGCTTCGCTCTCGTCAAAATTCTACTTTTAACCCTTAAATAATAAACACCACATAGCCCGAATAGTAAGTACACACTCTCTTATCGAGTAGCAGCAATAGCAGCCTCCACGATATCCAGTCCCTGGTTAATCTCCTCATCCGTCACAGTCAGACTAGGCACAAATCGCAATGTGTTGGTACCGGCGGTAATGATGAGCAGACCACGCTCACGAGCAGCCTTGATGATAGGCGAAGGATCCTCAGACAATTGGAGACCGAGAATCAAACCTCGACCACGGACCTCCTTGACGAGATCGGGATATTGGTTCTGTAGCTTGGCGAAGCGCTTCTTGAAAATTTCTGACTTGGCCTTGACATCAGCTTGGAGCTGCTTGTCGGCAAGGCGGCCAACGATGTAGTGTGCAAGTCGGCAGGCTAGAGGGTTTCCGCCAAAGGTGGTGCCGTGGTCACCAACCTTCATCTTATCAGCGACATCCTGTGTCACCAGAACAGCACCGATGGGGAATCCGTTGCCGAGAGCCTTGGCTGTTGTGAGGATATCGGGGTGAGCCTCCTTGGGCAAGTTGCCGTGAGCCCAGAATGTGCCTGTACGACCGAGACCGCACTGAATCTCGTCGTAGATGAGAACAGCACCAACATCGCGACATCGCTTAGCGAGCGCAACGAGGAACTCCTCCTTCGCAGGTGTAACACCACCCTCACCCTGGATAGGCTCCACGATAACACCGCACGTCTTCTCAGTGACCAGCGCATCGATACCCGAAATGTCGTTGTAATCGCCAGTCTTGAAGCCAGGGACCATGGGAGAGAAGGGCTTCTGGTACTTGGGGTTCGGGGTCGCGGACAAACTGCCCATTGTTCGGCCGTGGAAGCCATTGTTGAAGGAGACAATCTCGACTTTCTCGCCTGAAGGGTCGACAATCTTACCGGCTTTTCGGGCGAACTTGATGGCGGCTTCGTTGGCTTCGGATCCGGAGTTGCACACAAACACTGAGGCGACGTTGTGCATGGCGCCAGACTCAAGGGTCTTTTCGACGAGGAGCTTCGATAGAGCGCCGGTCCATGGGTTGTAGTAGAGGTTGGAAGCGTGAACGAGGGTTTGAGCCTATAAATAGCAAATTGCATTAGAAAAGGCCCAACTATATTTCAAGCGCAATGAATGACTTACCTGCTCGGTCATGATGCGAGTAAACTCGGGATCGCAGTGGCCAAGACCATTGACAGCGATGCCGGCAGTAAAATCAAGAAACTTGCGATCCTCCGCATCCCAAAGCCATGAGCCCTTTCCCTTGATAAATACAGGCGGGGGACGAGCATATGTGGCAACCATATAAGGCGCATGCTCGCCCACCATGGCAGCGCTCTTGGAATCGGACGCGACGTCGGCATTTGGCAGCGAAGCAAGGCCTCGACGAACGATACGAGGACGGGCGACGGCCGCACAGGAGCTGGCCAATCGAGCTCGGAGGGGGAGTCGCATAGCCATTGTTATTACGTATTTTCCGATTTTATGAATTACAAGCAGAAAAAAAAGGAAAAACAGAGAGGAAAATGCGAGAATTGCAGAATTGTTGTGTTGATCTGGAGGGGTTCTACGAGAGAATATTTGTGGCTTTATCTTATCAATCGCCTCCGCTATCGCAGGTCAATTTGTGACGCTACTTAACTCTATTTGGGCAAGTTACTCACGATTGGGAGCCACTCGAGCTGCCATGACAAGGAAGGGTCTTGATTATGGAGACTTTTTTGACTCAGGGTATGGAATCATTCATGCTGTCTGTAGTGTTCCTCACCCCTGTAAGTAAGTGATTTTCAGGTCTTCTAAGGTGCGCCCTGATCTGGACAGTTATTGCACTACGCTTCCATTGCAACCTCTCACTGATCAGTTAGTTCTACTGACTCTGACTCTGACTCACATTGTAGGTACTCATCCAGAAGCCAATTTATTCCAACTTGTGACCATCAAAGACACCATTCGATTCCTAGTAAGAACGCAGCACAACAAAATTGTATTAATAACCCCAACGCTGACTCCATAGTACTGCGTATTCGCGACTTACTCTAAACACCCGATTGCATGATAAGAGACCAAGAGCCTGATAGTCCCAACCTATGTATACAAGCCAGTCAAAATGAACTGCTAGCATGAGCGCTGCCATAGCCCCTTGCGCACAATCAAACCTAGAAAGGCTCAGAATTGACTTCGAACCAACAGAAAACGATATACACTTCTCAGGCCGTTTTAAACAGCACTGTATCCGCCTCGGCTGCCCGTTCCTTGCACAGTGTTTAGGATCCGGCGAATAAAGTCCTTGAGTAGGTAAGGAATGTCGCGAATGGTGTCACTGTGAGGGAGAAGATCCCAACCTCTAGCGCCGTAGCGGGTGAAGTTGATCCAGGACGAGAAGATGAGGTAACCAGCGATGAGTAAGAAAGCGCTAGATATGTTAGAAAAATGTTGCAAAAGTCAAAGGCTGGGTATACTCACATGAGGACAAACCAGGTGAAGAATCCCCAGTGGGAGCTGGAGTTACCTCCGTTATCGTCGCTGCCACCGCCACCGCTCTCCTCTCGCTTTTCACAAGCATATTTGGTATGCCATGTCAAGCGCAGAATTCTGGCGTCCTTCTCATTTTCAAAACCATCCCAGATAAGGGAAGCATTTTCATGCTTGAGCTGATGCTCGAGAGTAGATTCGCCCTCGTCCTTGTCACCGCCATCTTCTTTCTTATCGTCGTCCTTCTTCTCATCGGCTCGTTTCTCGTACTTTTCTTCGGAAACCCACTCGCCTTCTGTTCCTTCCTTGTCAGGGTCGCAAAGAAATTCAACGATGGCCTTTTGATCGGTCTTCTCCTTTGAAGGGCCTGATAAAGGATCCTTGCCTCCCGTGAGAACAAGTCGTAAACCCTCCTTCTTCTTGTCCGAGTCCGACTCGGCCGTGCTAAGTCTCGTAGGGGTCCATTCGAATCGAGATCCACCAGCATTCTCGAGGTTTCCTGCAATCGCGACGATGTCCGTGACCTCGTCCTCTTCTTTCTTGTCACCGTCAGACTTGAGAAGATGTGTGATGGCGCAAACTAAAGCTGGTCAGTTGAAGCTTTACATGATCTTAGTAAACCCTAGACATACCTCGAGTGCCGTTTGGGCATTCCGACTTGCTTCCTCCGCTTTTTTTCAATGGCTTGCAAATATCTAATGTATAAGTTGTGTTATAATGCCCCGCTGGGTTGGGCTTGTACCGCGTCGTCACAACTGAATGCGGTCCACCAAGCTTAGAAAGATCGAATGTGTGTCCATCAGCACGAATCTTTGCACAGTCAAGGGTTTCTGCAGCGATAGCTGGCACAGCCAGGAGAGGCAGTAAAACTGCCAGTAGATCCGGCCGATACATTGAGAAGGCGTGGGAAGAACAGGGAAGCCGAGATAGGGATAGACGTTAAGCGATGATACCGGGAGGATGGGATTGCGGATTCGAGAATAGGAGATGCTGGGAAGCCGTTGCGATGCTTGAACGAAAGAAAAGACTCGACCAGGTAGATTCTCCTGTATGCCTTGTGATAGAAAATGCGTGATGAAATGGTCACGTTGCCTTGAGCTGCTGTATCGCGGATTTATTGAGAAGGTCAACGATTGGATGAGGTAAACCAAGAGCTCCTTCAGTCTTGGCGGTTGTGTCATTCCGCGTCGCAAGCTGCGTGCACGTGACAGCTCTCGAGCCACCCAACCGTGAGGTACCTAGGTAGGCACAGTGCTGATCTGCTATCTTAGTACTAAGATTAAGCTAGGAGGATTAGTACTAATCTATCAAGTGAGTGCATGAAGCATACGAGACGAAAGGCGAATAGACAGATTCATGCAGGTGGAGTTGTCTATTTCTATACATTCAACAACCTAAAAAGTTAACTTGTGTTCTATTACCCGTTCTCAATAGACGACTGAAATAGAATACTTCTTTTTTGTTCACAGTCAAATTCGTTCCTTTACGCTGACTTTGAAACTTGTCTGTATCGCAGAAGATGATCTCGAATGAATTCTTCAATAATCCAATTGCTCCTAGTGTATGCCCGTGCCATCACAGACGGCCTGACTTCTTTACCGCTGTATCTATTACATGTCATGTCCGGTAGCATGGGCAACCTTAAAGACAGTTACAAGGCCTTGACAAAAACCCTTGATCCGATTCGAACGCTTTCCGTGGGGTATATCTGCCCAAACTCGTAAACCATACCAAAAACAATAAAAATAATAGATCATCCTGAACTCCAGGGTCACTGGTCCCTTCCCTGTTTTGCGGTAACATTAACTCTGTCCGTCATCTTTGGAGTCCCTTTTAGACCATCACATCCCCCCTTGGCCACCCATCATGCCATTCATCCCTTGCATCTGCTGCTGTTGTTGCAGATGTTGTTGCTGCATCTGTTGTTGCATCTGCTGCTGTTGCATCTGTTGCTGCTGCATCTGCTGTTGCTGCATTTGCTGCATCTGATGCTGTTGTTGATGCTGTTGTTGATGCATCATCATTTGCTGCTGCTGCTGTTGTTGGGCCTGCTGCCTACGCTGAAAGTTTTGCTGGACAAGACCCGTAGCTTGAGTCATACTAGCACTCTTTATTTTCTGCAACAGATCGGGCGGAAATTTGTCAGGAGACCCATGCTTAATGACCGCCTGACTCATCATCCTTTGATACGCTATTCTGGCCTGCTGCTGAATTTGGGCCTGAATAGATTGTCCCATTTGTCCCATTTGGTGTTGGTTCTGTTGCTGCTGCTGCTGCTGCTGCTGCTGTTGCTGCTGTTGCTGCTGGGCTTGTTGTTGCTGAGCCTGTTGCATTGCTTGGAAAGCTTGCATGTTGATGTTGTTTCCATTCATCATCTGCTCGCTGACTTGACGTTGCATTGGACTGTTGCCCACCTGGCCATTCATCTGGTTCATACGCATCATTTGTTGCAACTGTGCTTGCATTTGCGGCGGGAATTGCCGCATCTGGTTGCCCGACATGTTCTGCATTTGCTGAGCATACTGTGCGGCAATCTGCTGTTGCTGCTGTTGCTGCTGAGGGCTCATCATATTACCTTGCTGCTGCTGTTGCTGCTGCTGAGCAATGAGCTGCCTCTGCATGAGCTGCATCATTTGTTGCTGCTGTTGTGGGCTCATCTGAGACATGTTACCATTGCTGATGCTATTTTGCATTGCCGCCAACTGCTGCTGTTGTTGCTGCTGCTGCTGCAGGGCACGTTGCTGCGCCAGCTGCTGAGCAAATTGTGGATTTTGCTGGTTCATGCCCTGGTTATTCATCATGATGCCTTGGCCTGGCTGCGAGTTCTGGGCCATCATAGCTGGTGGGGGGCTGACCTGCGTCATGCGGGGAGTAGCTATCATAGCAGACCTGTTGATAGGCGTGCCTTGGGTCATGTTAGGCGTTGAATGAGGCATTCTAGGGGTACCAGAGGGGTGGCTCTGCTGGCTGCCCCTTGAAGACATGTTATGCGCCATAGGAACGGACATAGCGGCTGGGTTCTGAACAACAGAAGACGGTCGTGGGGGGCTGTTCGCCATGCCAGAGTTGGTCTGCTGCATGGGAACGCTTCCCACCATTGGAGATGACATGTGCTGAGGGGTGCCCTGTCGAGCCACTGGGGAAGACGCTGGCGGTTGTGAGATCTGAGCCTGAAAGCGAGGCTGAACTTGCGAGGGCATGTTGTTGGCCATCTGAGGCGTTCCCACACTTGCAGTATTGACTGCATTTGTGATGGCATTGTTCTGAGGATGGGCGTGCTGTTGTTGATTCCCGTTGAGCCGCTGACCATTTTGATTGGCCTGAGTTGTCTGGCTTGCGGCTTGCGCACGAGCTTGTTGTGCTTGGGCCTGTGCTTGTGCTTGTGCTTGGGCCTGTCGTTGCTGTTCAGCTTGTCGCATCGAGGCCTCTCTCGCTGCAGCCTCGCGACGATTTCGATCCTCCTGGGCTTGCTTCTGAGCGTTCTGGGCGTTCTGAACAGCCTCATTCTGCTGCGCTCTCTGTTGCTGCAGCTTCCGATCCGCCTCTTGCTGCTTGGCCTTCTCTTGCTCCTTCTTTTCGTTGTGTTTCGCTTTGATCTCGTCGAGAACCTTGAAGCGCTCAAATCTGGGCTCAAATGTGGATGCACCAGTTGAAGCGTCCACGTCCGCTGTGCCACCGTTCTGGGCCCCATTCGCACTGGATGCTGCACGCGGGTCCGCAACAAGCATAAATCGTTCTGCACCTGCGGCCTGAGCTTCGTATGCGGCCAGCTCAGCACGAGTTCGCTTCCTTGTCTTTGGCTGTGGAGGAGCATGTGAGTGTTTGGGATGACTCATTGCTTCAAGCAGAATGATGTTCTCCTCTATTGTCCTTGTGGGCTCAAGTGTCAAGGGCGCGTTTGTGGCCAACAGAATCTGACCCTCTGCCTCGTGTATATTACTACCGTCAAGTTCTGTCTTTTCGCGCTTCTGGCGCTTGGCCGGTGGTGGCATGCTGGTAGCAGTTGGTGTTGGTGGAATCAGAGACATAGGCGTTGGAGGTGGTTGACCTGACACGTCACTCGTTCCGTGAGGGGTAGACGCTTTTATGAATAAATCCGTCTGTAAACTTTCCGGTGTTTGATGAAGAACCACAGTGTAGACAGCAGGCTTTTTAGACTTTTCTTTTTGGTCCTCGGGTGGCGGCATAGGAGAGTTTTCCTTCTCTGCCGTGCTGCCCGCCTTTGCCTTCCCGTCTGTGGTGGACAAGTTTTCCTGAGGAAAAGGAACATTAGGGGACGGTGTAAGCCATTGATTGTAGTTATGGATGGATGATAGCATCGCAGATCCCTTTGCTGATTTTGGTTTGGCAACATCCTTGGCTTGGGCAAGAGATTTATGATCGTGGATTTGAACTATGAGGCACCCATCATAAAACAACACACCAGCTTCATTAAAGTATGGGAGAAGGTCATGCGGGACAGTCCGGGCCCTGATATGCTCGATGAATAGTTTCATAGGCGATTTGTATGAGAACATGCCATCCTGGTTATCGAATCGAAAATGCGTGGGATGTAAATGGATGATTAGGGAAGGAGGTTGGCCGGCGAACTTATTCAAGATATATGAGTCTGTGACCACTTCACAATCGTTAGCGCGCAAGCGACAAGCAATGCCTAACATAAACGTACCATATGGTCGGGGTTGTGCGTCGTGGGCTATTTGATCCGCCACCATGGACGCCGACCGCAAACCAGCACTGTTCCTAGAGTGTCGGCCTTGCAGTTGCGATGCTGTTTCTCGTCGGGCTCGGTTGACAGGTCGGACGGATGATGCAGTGATCGCCCTGTCGCTGGCCGAGTGCGGTGGCTGCTTCGCACTCGGCGGCGGCTTCTTGGCGGACATTGATGGTGATGGAGATGATTTTGAAGGTGTCATCGCGCCGTTCGTCTGAATTCCAGGAGGTATGGGTCGCTTCACTTTGTGGGCGACATTTTGCTGAACGACGGGTCCAACAGGCGCCATCGTGACGAAGTCGCGCTGCGCCGCGGGGCCTGGCGATTATGACGATATCCCACCCGTACCTATCGGTTCGATGCTGTTTTGATGGTTACTCAATGCGAAAACATTGATGTTCCAATCGTAACGGCACAATGCCGGGTTCGGGATAGATTTCGAATGATACGGGTTCGTTGTATGTCGTCTGAGTGATGTGGAGTCGGCTGTCGGATCGCGGGAGAGGAACGCGAGTCTTTCAAAGAAGCGCAAGTCAAATATGACGGGTGGGATGTAAAAAGACAGTAAGTATTAACATGAGGAACACTATACTCCTGAGAAATTCGTTGCGTTGTATTGAAAGTTGGATATCATTCGATGATGTTGAACACCTGGTCGCCGTATCACGGGTGGGTTTCCTTGGGGTGATGTTGGGATTACGGAAGGAGATCAGGTCACGTGCAAGAAGTTTGAAACCAGTGCAAGAATGTTTACAAAGAATGGATATTTGGCGAGTATAAATACCTCCCAGAAAAACAAAGTGCTTAATTGAATAAATCTTAATTTAGAAAGTAAAAACGCGTGCTCGTCTGTGTAAAAATTCAGACATATACCGAAACTTAAATACATATCGATAGGTTCATGGTATCTCGTGCTATGTCGCAAGACGCGTTTGCCTCACTCACGTCCTTGAACTCGACGCGCCCAATCGTCGTTTAGCCTCATACTATCAACAACCACAACTCCACGTCCCCTTCCGACTCGTTCGGATCGCTGCCACCACTCTTTACTATTGCTAGATCGCTCAGCCTCAGATTCACTATCTGCCAAACCTCCAGAACCACCATCTGCACCAACAACCAAAATGACGTCATGTCGAAGCCAGGTCTGAAGAGTCGTGATGATGCTGCCATCCTGACCAGAAAGGGCTTTTTGAAGATAGATCACTTCTGGTTGAAGGTGTCGCAGGATGTGGACATGGCCGTTTGAAGTCGTGAAAGGGAGAACCATGGTTTCCTTCTCAACCAAACCCAATGCCTGCGAATAGATCGAGTTGAAAGCAGGGCTTGCGGATTCACTACAACTTGTCAGCATATAGTGTGGCTCCAAAGCACGAAAAGCATACAGCTGGTTCTTTGACTCTTCAGCAGGCGTTTGAACTTGATCGTGTCCAATGTTAGAAAATGAAGAGCTTAGCGAAGGTGGCGGAAGGTTACTATTAGCAGTATCCAAAGCGGATTCCTTCAAACCAGGGGCGTAGATCAGAACGAATAGCTTGACCTTGGAGTGATCGATGTGTCGAGGGATGTGGGAGAGGATAGACTGATGCACGTTAGAGAAAGAAACTCGAATAATCGCCATGTCAACTTACAGCGTGCTCATGGAAAGGATCCTCCTCTTCAGGCACGGCGCCTGTCTCGGCAGACACCACAATCGCAACCGTCTTGCGTCGCCTACTGCCGCCGATGTGTTGGGACGACGTATCGGCGGGCGCTCGTTCATTCTTAGCTTCTTCTTCTTCCTCTTGCCAGGGGTTGGTATCGTCAAAGGGGCTCTTGTCCTCCTCGCGAATGGAGGCTAAAGCCTTGCCCATAGCTGCGCTTGCAGCTGCGACACCAGCCGCCACAGTCTTACCTGTCGAGTCGAAGAACTGCTGCGGGCTCGGTGTTCGTCGCAGAGCACCAGTCACACGCGAACCCCAGCCTCCGCCGGTTTCTTCTTCATTCGCATGCGCAATTCCGTGGCTTTGACCATCAGGTCGTGGTGGCTTCTCCGGTCCTTGAATGTCGCGCGAGCCGACATCGCGGGAGCCATATGGTTGATTGTTACCTCCACGGGCATGGTCACTGTAATCAAGGCCATTGTCGTCTTCTTCGTCGGCGTCCTTTCGTTGACTCCATACCCAAGCAGCCACACCTACAGTTGCGACAGTAAGTGTAACTGCGAGAGGCACCCAGTGGCTCCAAACTCCTCGTCGCGAGCGCGACGATCCATGGTCGGGCGACATTTAAGCAGCGCGCTGTCGCATTGCTAGCTGGAGGGAGTAGTGCCAATGGCAGTAGGCGCAAGGGGCCGTTTTATATGAACAAACAAATCTTCAATAGTGCGTCGTTTCAAAGCAATTGCGTCAGGATGCACCGTTTAATGTAGCGACCCTCGAGGCGATTCTTCAAGATACGCGGTGGTTGGTGTAATCAGGGTCAATAACACAGTGGAGCGAGCTGCAAGCTGAGGCCATCTACCCCAGCAACAACAGGTCAGCAGGTAACCCGCCCGAGGGCCGACAATGAGCTCAGCTTCCAGGGGCTGAATTGCGGGGGACTATCCAATTAATCCGTCCATACCGAGGTCGGAAGAAACCGTCCACGTGAAGCAGGCGGAAGTCTGTGGCAGTGCGAAAATCACGAGCCACATGCGGGACACCACCACCCCACGTACGTACATTTTTGATGTCTTGGCGATGATTGAGTGACTCTTCACTGCCTTCACTTCATATTGACTGCAAACAACTTACGTTTGAATAATCAGACAGAGTCGCACACAAAATCCACGATACTGGTCTGTAAGATCCCAGAAATTTAGCCCAAGCTGCCAGCTTGATCGTCACCAGCAGAGATTACCCTGGCGAAATGCCCCACGCTGTTTCGATGCCTTCAACTGGGCTTCAAGCCCTGATCCTTTGCGGACCTGGCTCATCGTTCCCGACCTTCACCTCCAACCCCGATGAGAGTCCAAAGGCCCTTCTTCCTATTGCCAACCGACCTATGGTCTGGTATGCGCTTGACTTTTGCTATAGAACTGGCATCACAGGTAAGTCGGATTGTGGTGATTGACTCATCCGAAATCCGCATGGCTACAAGCGCCTTCGTTCACCCCCAACTGGCTGAAAGCTTGGAGCTGACAACTTTCAGATATAAATCTTATCTGTCCACCCACAGCTTCTGCTGCTATCTCAACAGCTCTTAACACTAACCCTCACCTTACTGCTCTGCCTCTGCCACGACCTGACATCCTCTCACCGGCAGACTTGGATCAAAACACAGGCACCGCCGAGATCCTCCGACTACCCGAGGTCAGGTCGATTATCACTGGTGATTTTGTGGTTCTGCCTTGTGACTTGGTTTGTGAGCTCGGAGGAGAGAAGCTTCTTCAGTCATGGATGGTCAAGTCAGCCAGCCTGACAGACATGTTGGGAACATCTAGACTTTCCAACGGCCATCGATCAGTTCACAGCGGTGCTCTTGGTGTCTGGTATGACACAAAGGCGGTTGCGCCAGTCAAAAAGGAGGAGACAGACTTTATTGCAACAACTCCATTGCCCACAACTCCTGTTACCCCACCCAGGGGGTCACTCTTCTCAAACCTGTCCAAGCTTGTTTACTCTATGCCAACTGACTCTTTGAGAGATCTAACTGGAGAAAGAAACTCACTTCCTGTCCGTCACGGCTTGTTGCGTAACCATACTCGCGTGCGAATGTTTACGACACATCGAGATGCTCACATCTACATCTTCCCTCGGTGGGTTCTCGATTTCGTCAAGGACAACGAGCGAATGGAGAGCATCGGAGAAGACGTTATTGGATGGTGGGCAAAGGCTGGCTGGCAGTCAGGTCTTGCCGAGAAGCTCAATCTGGAAAGTGCCTGCAGCCAAGGTCGGGTCGAGGAGTCAGAAGAGGACGAAGGTTCATCGTCTCCCAGAGATCCCAGCCCAGACAACAAACCCAGCTTAGGGAACCCAGTTTCCAGCGACGAGAGCACCGGTGGAAAGACACCCAAGATTACAGTGGACGACAAGTCGAACTCGTTTGAAGTGCCACCGATCGTTGCTTACGTCCATCCCGGTGGGGGTTCCGCACCCTTGATTCGGCGTGTCGATACTGCACAACTGTTGCTCGCCATCTCGCTTCAACTGGCCAAGCTCCCGTCACTCGAGGAGACTGGCGGAGAAGCCAGTTCGCCTTACGTTCACGCAAGGAAGATCGCCTACCCCGAAGGTGTAAAACCTCGCACGACCATCACCCAGAAGGACAGTCTCATTGCCGAAAACGTGACTGTTGAGGAGAAAACGTCTATCAAAGAGACTGTGATCGGCGCCGGCTCGCAGATCAATGAGGGTGCCAAGCTTTCTCAATGTTTACTGATGGAAGGTGTAGTTGTTGGCAAAGCCTGCAAGCTGACTCGTTGCATTATTGGAAAGAGAGCCGTTATTGGAGATGGATCTGTTTTAACAGACTGTGAAGTCCAAGAGAATCTACTTGTTGAGGCTCGAAGTAAGTTTCCTAATCACCATGCCTTTCCATCCGCTAATCAACAATCCCTGCACAGCTGAGGACAAAGACAACAAACTCATGAGCTCTGAGGGGCTCGAGGCCACAGAAGCCGAGATGGACGAGGTGCTCCAGGATATGGAAGATGACGCTGAACAGGCAGTGATGGACTAGATGTAACCTAAACAAAAATGGGGTGCGATACAATAGAGTTGACAATACGGTACTTCTGTTAAAGACAACTTGCCCTGCCGTCCGCTTGGACATTGTCATGGTCTTCGTCGTCACTTCCAAATCATAGAATTGTTAAGCATACAGACAACGTTGTGCTGACCCTTGCAACTCTGACTCGAATACAACATTCAATATGAGTCAGAAAAAATGATAAGTAGGAATTACCACTGCCAAGAGGGATACGCAACCGAAAAGACTGAACATTGCCTACTTTGCTTCGATCAAAGCTTAGTATTCTTGAGATCAGCTCTCTTGATCATTCGATTCAAAGACATGATGCATCGTTCACTCAGCATTGCAAGGGTCAACCAACAGGACCTGCACTGCGTCTGTCAGACCGCGCATCAGTAACAGATACGGTATGGTCGAATCAAATTGTCATAAGCGAGACCCGCGATGTAACAGCTACGGGCCAAAATCCGTTGCGACTATCCAACGTTAGCATCTGGTATCCATCCAGTCAACCTCCCTTACTTTTGCTATCGAACAATAATGCGCTGTGACTCTAAAGTGCACGGTTGATTCTTTACCCGGGCCTGTTACCCAAGATGAAGAATTCTTCATCGCCGACCCCCTCCTGGACATTGATATTCAACGGCATACTTGACGAGGGCGTTACTGAACTGAACTAATGCACTGCGGCTGTGATCAGACCATACAGGGTGTTTCAATAGTAAGTATTTGCGCTCTGATGAAATAGCGGCTTTCTTAGTCTTGGAGAGTTCTATATGGATTTTGCTCCGTGGCCGCAAGATGCGCAAATAGCAAGTTCATTGACAAAAGTGCCATATTCTCACAGTGACAATTTTTCGGCACTTGGGTTGTAGTCCCTTACGCCACTTTGGAAGTCACTGCAGGATAAACGTAACTACCTATCTTCATGGCTCCAGGCTTATTCTGCTTTTATTGTTGAGCTGGCAGACACAAAGAAGGACTTAGACTCTTGTAGGGTAGAACTTCAGGTGACATAACAGCGGAGAGGGATTTCTGCCAATATAAGAGGGAAATAGTATGGTACTAACTGTTTCTCTGTGCTGTTATTGTGCATAGACAACCAAAAACTACTTCCAGAGTTAGAGGCCCGTTGCTGAACGGCCCGTGTCACGGGTGGCTAGTTGGTTCATACCAACCAGCACATCGTTTTGAGCATTTCTGACCGTATCTTCTCGTTCTAGACCACGGAATTGTAATATTGGCTCAGGTGGAAATGCCGGGTCAGATGGAAGACGTACTTGGTGACTAGAGGCTCTGGCGTATGGTTGAAGAAGAGGCGCTGATACCTTTCCGTGACCATGACAGACAATATTGTACTAGAATATTCCTCAACCATGCCCTGTAACTCTGTAAGTCTATTCAAGAAACTTGAACTTTAATTGTCCCGTTGAAAATCGCCTGCTTAGGGTCGTGATTCATTGCAAAGACAAACCTTGGTTATGTGCTTACCCTGTACTTGTATTCGTCAAATACCAGAAAACTCGTGCTTGCAAAAGTACAAAATAAAAAAAAAAGTTTCAAGATCGGCGATCGCGTACATGAAGAATTATTTGAACTAAATGCTTTCCAATTGCACGCTCAAGCTGAGGCTCCATGATGGCGCAACGTGTCAATGGGATCTGACTCTTCTAAACTCTAAATAGGGATGTCGAGACTAATTTGGCAAAGAAAAACAGCCCTCTCGCTTTTTTAGTCCAGGGCTGTTTCCTTAGTAGTGGACAGATCGCCAGGGCCTTCTTTACAGTTTACACCAGCCATTTTAGCTGCCGGATCCGATGTATGTCAATTAATGCCACTACTAACAACGGTCAAACGGTCAATTTGAGCCAACATTCCGATGCTATTGAAACGCGAATGTCATCGTGGTTTAAGCGTCTACGAAGTAAAAGCCCATGAGAATCGATAGAGCAATCTCGACGGCCTTGAAGGGTATCACCCCAATGGGGAAAGGGCCCAACTGTCTGCCGTCAACGGTCGAGTTCCGTGAAAATGCAGCGGAAAGAAAGATAGTACCTACAAGAGGCAGATGACGTACAGCCCAGGTTTCGGATGGCTGCTGCATCGAACAAGCACACAATCAAGCCAACACAAGCCTTAATCACGTATCTAGGCGCAGATTGGAGCAGGGAATGCTTCGGACCCCTGACTATCCCCAGTCGGGTCCCATCTTCTTGGGCGGGAGATTCACAGCGGATGTAACAGCGGCTGCAGTGTAACCCCGATCTTTGGGGAGCACCAAAACTGCCAGATGTCATTTCAATCTCCAAGGAGGAGCACATCGGCGATCCAAAGCCACCCCAATTACATCAAAAGAAAGAGCCGGCATCGGTCGGTATAGATTGGAATGGAATCGCGACCGAGGTAGGCGGGCTGCAAAAATGGAACCCAGGTAATCGCGGAGCCGTCTAACACTTGAATGGACTTGAATAACCTCCCTAGCCCTCGGCGTGAGGATATGTCAGACCATAAGAGGCTAAGATACTTGCCTGAACAGGTGAACATCATTGGACCGAATGATTTCGGCGGGAACTAACTGTACCTCAGCCCTGAGAGTCTTAAAAGAGCCCTGGCCAGAAGTCGTAGACCCCGGATGACTCTCAGGGCTCTTGTGATGGTGAGGAAACGAGCTAAGGAGTCCACTGCTAAAGCCGATCGCCTTCCCGCGGCAACACGAACTAACGAACAGTAAGTTATCCATTCGTGTATCATATCTCAGCCCAGGCAAGTGAAATGCTGGGCCGCCATGCAGACACCAGTTGTATTAACTTGTCGCAGTCTTGTCTGTCATAGTTGGCTGCGCCTGAACAAAACAAAAAAAAGCCACGGTGGGAGCCACAAGTAGCGGTTCCCATGAAATGTCACCAAGTCATCAGCATTAACCCGCTTCTGACTTGAGGTACAGTAGTATGGACGGCAAGCTGTTAAAACTGCACGAAAGCTAACAAGATAGCAAATCGATCAACGCCGAGGGCGAGGGAGAGTAATAGTCTATGGGTTTTGCAAAGAGGGAGAGAGACCGAATTGGTAATAAATGGGACGCCGGACTGCCCAGTAGTTATGGGGCAAAGGGACACGTTTGAGCCATGGTGATAGTCCAAAGTCAGTTCGACAACGTTGGGCTTTTTGGGGGAGAGGGAGCACAGTTGGGGAGATCCCCCAGCTGGCATTACCAAAAAGCAGCCAGTCCTCCCATCCATTATTAGCGAGACTACCTATCTAGATTCAGAAAAAGCAAAAAACGGTTGTGGAGAATTGTCGCAGGCCATTTTTGTTTGATTAGGCCATCCTCAGCACTGTGGAGTACTGTGCAGAACATCATTCATTAATGGCATAGTACTCAGTGGTAGGCCAGGCCGTCAGAGAATATGACTGATCATCTTTAGAGTCTCGAAATCCGACACAGAAATTCAGTTGACGTTGGGGACTGATGGCGTTTTGATGTGAGACCAAGACTCTGATTGGAAGAGGAGCTCTGCGGATGAGAGGCCAAATCTCTGGTGAGACTATAGACAGAGAGGTTATAAGTCTATGATGACATGATGAACGCAAGAGAGGAAGTGGAACTCCGAAAGAATATCTACTTCTCAGGTTTACGACGATCAAGTTGTCAAGCAGCTGAATGTGATCGGCACGTCACATGTACTAACCTCTTGGCATAAATATTCATCTTTCTCGTCAGGTAACTCGTATGCGTACGTGTACTTGGACTGAGCGGCACCAACGGCGCTGGAGAAGCAGGCCGCATTATGGGCCTCGATTTCAGTCCTGCCAGGAAAAGGAAACATGGTATGACCTGGTGTAAGTGCTCGGAGTGGGCGGTATTGCAAAGTGCTTGTTGTCGAGCCTGGGCCTGGCTACAATAGGTAGTAAGCGCATTGCGATGGTACGGGAAGTGGATATGATGAGAAGCAAATCGGGCCCGGCGGAGGAACCCATTTCAGCCCTGGGCTGTATGAAGCGTCCATAACTTTGCTATCTAGAATATGGGATGACAAGGGATTGCAGATGCTGAGTATGCAGTTGAATTGCAATGGCTATGGCTCAACATCATCAATTAAATGAGATATTGCCACATATGGAAAGAGGCTGAAGCTATCATATTTACTTGGGAATAGGTACCTATGCTGCACGGGATTGAACAATTATGACAAATTACACTGCTTCCCAAATTGTTGGTAGGTAGGTAGTTTCCATTTGTGACTGCCCGTACATTAGGTAAGTACGATAGAGGTGGGCGGCCATCCTCAGGCCCATTCAGTTGAGTCCTGTGTTCGCAACTTCATCAGCTTCAGCTTCAGCTACTAGTATTCTGCGCATTGCTCTATCCAAAGAAAAAAAAACTGATATATCACCCATAATCCCTGTCCCACCCACCTTGGGTGTCTTGCCAGCCATCAACAGCCAAGCCAAGACGGAGGCGTGAGAATTCGTACCGTCCGATAGCGACTTTTGTGGAGCACCAGATCTACGAACGCCTCTCCCTGTCCTTGCAAGAACCCTGTCTTCGTTCCTAGATTTCTCGAGGATCGCTGGGTCGCTCCCCCGGAAGATCGCCCGGCACTAGGCACGACAGACAGGCTGAACAGTGTCATTCATAGCTGACAACTAGGTAGATCATATGATGCGCTGGCGCGATTCGTCAACGTACGACACCTCCAGGACTCTTATCTAGTGGCCGCACTACCGTCCCGAGCCTCGCGTTAGTGCTTGCACCAGACACTCACGCAATCTGCTAACTAACGTGGTGTCTCCATCTGTCCCTTTGTTATGTCCTCACCCTTATCACAGACCGAGCGCGTTCGCGTTCGCAGGGAGCGTAGCAATTAATTAGCCAAGAATCGGGACGATAACCCCTCAACCCCTCCTTCGAATGTCCAATACAGACTGAATAGAGTTGGAGATATTGGCAAACATGAGCACACGAGAAATGACAAACTCGAGGGCAGTCCACACTATTGACCTGACCACAACTCGGTTGAAGAGAGCATTGAGATCGAATTGTCAGCACAATTAAGCACTAACAACAATTTTGTCTGACCTTCGGTCGAACACATACTGCCATAGTTGTCCATCGGCAATCCTTACAGTTCATTATAATGCCAGTTGAGGTCGGGTTTTGTACTGTGCTGTCATAACGCGCTCCGTGCGTGCAGCCACAACAGGGCCTTCCAGAGGAATAAGTCGAGCCAGCTACGTTAAACGAAACAAGGGTCTAAACCAGGCTGACACGCTTTCCAACTGTCAGTATGAACCTAATCTCTTCACTCTACAGAGTAGCCAGCACGCACTACAGATGCTACCTAGGTTGTTCATTGATTTCGCCCCGCACAACCATCCAGGCGACTTTGCTCCTGTCACATCCACGAATTTAGCCGTTTTAGCGTCGGACTGTCCTGCCCTCGTTCATACGCGTTTCCCAACTTTCGGGAATTCTTGACAAACAATCACCGACGACATCCATCCCCGAAGCGCACAAGAACCCAGTAGTTCCGGTATGTTATCCGAGGGGAAAAGTTGTGTCACTGACAAAGAGGTGGCGTGTCATCCAATGGCACCAGCCTATGCTCTCTTGGAAGACTCCAACCTGCAGTTTGATTTCAACGCTCTGAGACGTTTCGTCGGATCAGGGTCCACGCCGATCTATAGAGGAGTAGTAGATTGTTCTTGTGTGTTCGGATAGGAGTCTACCACTTCATTATCCCTCCATTGATGATGCGCCGCCAGGAACAGGCGCAGGTCCCTTTCGTTTTGGGTGAGACCTGCATCGCGTATTGCTTTTCGTGCATAGGATCACATTGCTGTTCTGTGTTGGCTGACTTTTCAAACTCCACATCTTCACCTACCCGGAGACATTGCAACATCTTACCCTTTTGCCTTCAACCCAAGGGAGTCTAATATGGAATAACAAAAACCACGGTACGGGGCATGTTTCTCTAAAGAAGCTACAGATCCAGGCACGGTCAGGAACAGCAACTTTACGTCCTCTCAGCACGAGTAGACCTGTCTCACTTCAAGGTCTTTCTGAACGTGGATTTCACTTGCCCCATTCCAGGCCTTGACCATTCCTCGACAAGCTATCCATTGCAGTCGGAGGCAAGTAAGCTAACGAAGGATCTACTATGTATGTACAATAGACTTGGGTCACCCACATAACCTTTTACAATCGGATTTTCAGGATTTTGACTAGAGTGGGCGTGCCCGACATCTTGTCAAGCCCAGTGGCTGATGCGCGGATGTACGAGATGGAGGGTTGGCGTCAGTTCTAACCATCCACCCCTGGGGTTATGTTCGTCCATTTCATGCAGGAACCGAATCTGTCACCTCTTTGACTTCGAGTCTTTTTCATCTCTCAGTGCTGGGGTCGACACATCGCACACCACCCCCGTTCTTGTCAGGATCCGCAACATGGTTCAGGGCTTCAGCACAACAGGGGCAGGGTTCGTCAAGGGGGGGTGGTCCCAAGCCCAGGCGAGGAACCACCCCAGTGTCAGGGATGTGGTCTGGGCACGCCCCCCTTAATCCATATCTCAACGCTTAGTCAAGTCGACTCTCGCAACTACACTATGCGTCTTTGTTCTTGAACAAGCACTTTGTTATTTTCCGAGTAGCTGCCATGCTTAAGGTTGACTTGATCTTTGGCTAACTGCTTAGAGAAAGCAAGTTCCTAGCTTATCATAAGTTGTTTTCTTAATTGCCCTTTTGTCGTTTAGTTCAACTATTCGACAGCTAGTCTGGCCTAGGTGAGGGCGTTGAGATCCTGGCGAAACATACTCAGGGACGGTTTATCTCAACTGACACATCCTCACCCAAAACATTTCTTCTCTCTATGCGAGCAATAAACCCACTTGTCCATGGTGGATCACGCCTCTCCCGCCCTGCCTGTCTAAACAGAGATCTCGATCTGAGCTTGAACCAAGACTGTTGACCCTGGCTAGCATTCTTGCCCTTGATTTACTTTTATCATAGTAGTGTCTCGCGGGTCCCCTACTAGTTGCACCGGCTGTGATCAGGGATCTGCGGGTGGTTGAGCTTACAGTCTTGTCTGTCTCAAGACCACAGGTCGACTCAGTGTACTTCATTCCGCCGGATGTCTATATCTTCAAGGGCGTCCGTCCCCAAAGACGAAAAAAACATTCCCGTTCAGACTCACCAGACAATTGAACTCATCCAACCTTTCAATTGTTCTACTCAACTCTTACACGAACGTTGAACACTTTCACCCTTCTTCAACTCAAGACATATTCACACACATCCTTAAACATCTCTCACCTCTTGACCCCTTCTACCAAAACTCCTTCGTATCAAGATGCAGTACGAGGCGGATTTTCGGTTTGACATGGACGACAGCTTCAACCTTTGCAGCCAGCCCATGTCCTGCCCCTCGACCACAACAAGCTTCTCTTCAGCTTCATCAGCTTACGATCCTTTCACTCCTACATCACGACGCTCAACCCCTCATGAATTCGGCAACATGGACTTTGACAGTCCTTACAACCCAGTCTCTCATCGAGCTGAACTGACTCCTCCTTCCTCGGCAATGGGCAAATACATGCCCGTCCCCATCAAGTCTGAGTCTGAGCACATGCCATTCTCCGACGCTCTGCCCAATACACCCATGAAGCGAGAGGGACTAGGCTTCGAATATGACCACATGATGGACATGAATATGGCTCACCATGGTTCGATGGGATCTGTCACACCATCAAACTCCTTTGGCATGTACTACTCCCCGGATGCCTCCATTGGACCTGCCTCTTTCATGATGACACCAACCCAAAGCATCTCAGGATCTGAGGCTGCAGAGACTGGCTCATCGTGGTCTTGCGCCAACGATAGCCCAATTGCATTTTTCACCAACCGACAACTTTTCAACGACTCTGACTCATTTGATCTTGACCGACATTCGCAGTCTCCCCTGGGATACCCCCTTCATGAGATCAACTCGCCAAACTGCATGAAACTCCAGAGATCGATGATGATACACGAGTGTCAGCAAAAGTCCAATGAGCTGCAGCGAGCTCAGATCCGAGCATCAAAGAAGCGATCCATCAAGCCTGACCCTTCGCAAGTTGACGTCGTTCGAAGAGCCATGTGTAAGTGTGATTACCCTGGTTGCAACAAGGCGTTCCGACGAAACGAGCACCTGAAGCGTCACAAGCAAACGTAAGTTTATCGCAGTCACTTCATGCCCGAGTATAGTGGCTAACACTGAATAGCTTTCACGGTGAAGGACCTAATCGTTTCTCGTGCGAGTTCTGCGGTAAGGACCAGTTCAACCGCCAAGACAACCTCAACAACCACCGCAAGTTGCACGCACGACCTAACAGCCGCAACCGCGGCGTGGAGTTTATCCCTGCCGCAGTCCCAGTGATAGAGCAAGAAGAGCGAAGCAGGAAGCGACGAGCCCCATCAAAATCCAAGACTGGTGAAAAGCGGAGCTCAGACTACTGAGTTTGTCTTCCTGGTTCCTCTTGGCCGGGTACCTTACTTCAAGGACAGTGCCAGTTGCCACTGAAGAGAAGAGAGAAGAGTTGAGGGCGCCACATACATACATACATATGAGACATCAGCGCCCGACCCGCTTTCTTTTCTCGATCGGGGATCCACGCATAACACACACACACACACACACACACACACACTTACATATTTGTCCACACACAATTCACGTTTACACACCACGATACATAAAAACGGAGCCAGGAAAAAGAAAGACACTGCGACATATGCAGTCCGGCCGCTATCTTGACGCCTCCGCGTCAAAGACTCAGGTACGAGAACAATATCAGGAAAGATAGTGGAACAGCCCTTTCCAAAGCAAGACGGTGTAATGGCATGTACGATTAAGAGACGGCGCAAAAGGATGTATCTGGTTGGCCTTACTTTTGCATGGCTACGTTGTTACCACACAACTATGGTGTTTATGGCGTTTACTTGGTGGTATTTTGAGTTCTTGGCGCTGTGGAAATTTCTTGTATTTACTTGTTCTTTTCGATTATATTACCATTTTATTTATCCTGAGAATCAAACCTGTGGCTCAAGATGCCACAGGTCAGACTCACTAATGGAACAAATTACTCAAACACAAAATCTTTCCACGCATTTGCTCTTGAGAACAACATCGATAAGAGCTAGCGCCATAGCTGGCACGAGGAGGACGTGGGCAGCGTGTTCCATTTGCTGCATCTGCGGAGGAGAAACTCCAGCTCAAATTACTACATACATACAATGTTTGATCATCGAGGCATGTATGTATTGGACGATTGGTCGATATACGCAAGGTCCAAATTAACCAATGGACGTGGTCCTACTTGTTCATACAGCATCTGAGGGTGGAACACATGACGGACCATGGCCCAAAGAAAAGACTTGAAGGAGTCATTACGCATCAGACGTCCAGGTTGCGTTTTTAGTCGACACATCTCATGAATTAGCAGCAATAGCTGGACAGAAGGATCCCATAGTATATGTCTCAGATCTCTGGGTACAGCAGCCTGCCGATCCGCAAGTTACCTTTTTAATTCGGAGAGCGAGGACCCCAGTCCCGGACCGAGGAGCATTGACCTTGCTTCCTATTGCTTCTGACGAGGAGATTCCGATTCAGTGTAACATCCCTTCCCACTGCGCTGGGACGGTCCTGGGTTTGCTTTTGAGGCTGGGAACAGGGGTTTTGAGATACGTACCCATACACGAGCCCCCGATGGCTTTCGGATATGATATATGACAGAGCGGGATTGGAAGGAGGCTCAATTTGATGTGGCTGATGGACAAGCCTGACACAATTAGTGGCACCAGATGCCGAGTCAATGTATAATTGGCTGTTCGTGTCTCAGCATTAAGATTGATCTGGATCGCGGGAGCTCAGTAAAGACACATGTCAAACGGTTTCTGATTTGCAAATCGCGAGGCAAATGAGACCGGGGGAATGTCAACGGTCTTTGCTACCTTTCCAAGGAATGTTGATCTGACGAGATGACAGGGCCAATACTAAACTATTACATTGCATAGGTACGCCGCACAACGAAACTTTAGTTACTCGCTAATGCAGTCCACTGAGATTATGTAGGCTGAATTACTCTCATCAACAATCCAAATCGGGAACGAACTCCCTCGAACTAAAAATGCCCGGCTTGTAGGCTTCACTGCCGGTGGTGGGGAGAGAAAGCTCCTTCCTACCTGTTGGGGAAAATCAACGAGTTTGCTGGCCATTCACAAGTTGTCTCTGTTCCACGATTGTCCAGGGGCATGGGTCTTGAGCGGAAACACGATCCTGCATAAATAGTGCCGTTACATAAAATGGATTAGGAAGCACAAGGCCTGATTCAGTAGGGCTACAGGGAGAGGTATGCAGCCCGCCTCATCATAGCGGCTGGGAAGTTTCCACTCTGGGGAAGAGGAAGAGTGCTAGTTTGTGATAAGATATGAAATGACAAAATATGACGGCACGTTGATGACTTGAGTTGCTGTGATATGATATGATGTGATGTGATGTTGTAGGTACATAATCTGTGACCATGATGTGATCCTTGTTGGTGCAAAACAGCCGAGCGTCGACTCAGGGATCCAAGTCACGTCAAAGCTCATACACAGAAGGGATCGTCCAAGTTAGTGCTTTACTTGGTTGAGCCGTTTAAGGGTCATTTGCATAGCGTAGAGTAGTGCAAACTTGTGTTGTGATTCATATCCACTCTAACACAAGAGTCTAGTTGGCTGCCCTGGATGCCATGGCTGAGATGGAGGCTGACACAAAACCCTTGGACCCTTTATTTTACTCTCGTAATGGTTTGCAGCACCGGTTAAGGTTTCCCAGCCTGTTGCACAAACCCTTTCCCCCTCTTGAATAACTGTAAAGTGAACGAGGTTCGCATGAGGATGAGACCTGGCGTCGATCAGGGACCGTGATGGTCCAATTGGTATTTGTCTTTGTGGAATGAGCTGAGATGAGACTCTACGAGACTGAGAGGGGAAAAACTTACTAGAACCTGACACAGCATGATATGATCCACTTGGACTCGAGATGGTCTCTTTTGCACATTGAGGGTATGAGGCTTTACCTATTCTGGATCTTGGAATATTTGTTCATTACATAGTACGGCTCTTGCACAGAAGGATTGATATTGTCAATTTACCCAACCTCGAGCTGAGGGAAAAGGAGAATCTGACAAGTAATATGTTTTAGATGTCACTCCCAGACCAAGTTTTCACATCATCTCGTGATACATTAACTCTGTCACAAAAAACAGAAGTATGTAGATGACTGCAAATCTTGGTTAGTCACATGTCACTTGCCTGCCTGTCAAAAAACCCTGCAAAGATCAAAATGTTGGTAAGCCGGAAATAAAGGAAAGCCCGGCAAAACCCATGTGTACATACTAAAAGAAGACCGGCGTTGAAGCTAATCGGGACAGGGGGGCAAGGGGACACGGGGATAGGACTAAAGTGCTAGTTATTATTGAGTTGCGGGAAAGGCTTCACTTCGTG
Source organism: Fusarium poae (assembly GCF_019609905.1). Taxonomy (NCBI): domain Eukaryota; kingdom Fungi; phylum Ascomycota; class Sordariomycetes; order Hypocreales; family Nectriaceae; genus Fusarium; species Fusarium poae. The sequence continues at coordinate 5,231,345 of NC_058399.1, forward strand.
GGGGGCGTTGTTTTCTTGTCCCTTTAGCGGGCGCCCGCAGCTTTGACCTGACCGTCGAGAAGTCTGTGTGCTCCGGCATTTGGTCAAACAGAGTTTGAGCGGACTTTGAGTCTATCGCACAAACATAGAAATTTGACGAATTGCATATGGCGGTTTAGTTTTTTGGCTACTGTGCCGTATGTGAGGGAATATTCGGTGCAGTTGTGGCAGATTTTAGAATATATTTAGTTTCAGTCAGAGTTACCAAGTATGGAAATACATATTGACACACCGACAACCTATGTATGTACTATAGATTCGATAACTTAGCCAAAGCCGACAGATGGATAACCTTACAGTAGAATAAATGATGTGTATCATATCAAACTGATCTACGCCGGGTTCTTCGCCCTCCGAACTTGGAAAACTTGGTCGACGTAGGACTTGTTGGTCAACAAAAAGGACTAGAGCTGACCAAACTATTACGGTTGGGGATGCATGATCCGAGGCCATGGTTAATCATATTTCATCTTTTCTTCTTTTACGGTCGTCCCAGGAATGCAAATATGTATGTATGCTGGTCGTGCAGCTACTAGGTAATTAAAACAAATGAGTTGTGATAGTGTTCTATGATGCGTTTATACAGAAAGAGACGAAGAAGGAAAAAACAAATAAAATGCTAACTAAAATAGGCACCACATTTGCCCACGATCCCTGTATTGTTGTCTGTATGTAGAAAGTTCAGTGGAGTGTTTATCGTGTTACTGTGGAGGGGGTGTCTTGGTTGTATGTAGCTGATTCTGTGCAGTAGCAGCAATAGATTGCATATGCATTGCATTGCATTGCATTGCATATGAACTACTAATTGCGACTTGACAAAACGGAAGCCGGGATATGGGTTCCGTCATCTAGTCGACCTCGTGGATGTTTTGTTTTACAAAATGTGATAGATCGCGGGGAAAGAATGCGTAGAATTGGTTGGGCTTTGGTGATGAGAGACAGGGGACATTACCCGCATTATTACGAATACATGTGATTGTAATGCAAGATACAGTACATGGTAGAATGGAGTAAGAAATGTGAGAATGATAGCTCTCTTGTCTATTACCCGAGTCTGTCAAACTCGCAGCGTTACATTGACCTCGGTGACAGAATGACAGGAGCTTGTTAGTCTAGGTAGACTAGGTACCTCTACCCAACACCCCTCTATAAAAACAGGTACTCATCAGTGGGATTACTGTCAAGCTTGGGCAGTACAGTACCCTGTTTATCCGACCACACAGTAGACTGATGGCTGATTTACCCCTGTAACTCAATCATAATCTAGGTAGTATAGCTAGGTTCTGATCTTGGCAGCTTGGCACCGTTTTGTAGTGGCTTGTGCCTGCCGTGACCTTCCATAGGTGCCCGTATTTTCCATCGGCCACAGCGTCAGAGGCGGCCTGAGCGGACGCAGCGCCCGTCAGCCAATAGGGACAACCAGGATGACGGCCTTCTTCCGATCGCCATTAATCAATCTCCACCTCACCTCTTCTCTCACATCATCAGCTGAGGAACGGAGCCTCTTTTATCAGCCTTTGTCTGAGTGGCCTACCTTTGAACTTCAAAGACCCTTTTACTGGAGTCCAACTATACCGTTTTGGTACTATCCTGCCTGCCCGTCTGTCCAGTTCGCCGAACACTGGTTGCTTTCCTACGGCGGTCCAATGTCAATCAGTGTAAGCTGCTGCACTGGGTCGTGATGGCTTCGCTTCCATCCTACCAAGACGCAGTGTCTCCAGACTGGGTCCGCCTTGTGATTACCTACCTCTCACCAAATGATTTTGTCGCCCTTTGCCGTGTAAACCGTCGATTCTGGGAGATATTCGCCCCACGAATATGGGGACGTCTGCCGGGCACGAGCTCAGACAGAATTGCAGGCTGTGATTCAGAACATGGTAAGGCCGCGCGAGCCGAGCAGTGCGACAAGTCAACGTAGTCTTCTTTTCTCAATCAATTTCTCACTGATTTTACCAGATCTAGACTGGCTGGTCGGTATAGTCTTGGGCCAGCTGGACCGGATACGATCCGAAACAGCAAGCCTTGTTCGAGTCTTGGACACTCGCTCCATTAGGGGCAATTGCTCTCTCAGCATGGCTAACATACTAAATGCCAGCTTGAGAAATGCTATCAGATCCTTTCCCAACATGAATTGCGTTCTTATCAATGGCCACGAGGATCTTGACCCTTCCGAGTTCCTGTCTGAAGCTGGCCGGCAAGTTCAGTTATTGAGCATGCCGGACTGTTCTCTCTCGATATCCACAAAACTCATATCCTCTCTTCAGGGATTGGTGTATCTCGACCTCTCTCGTACCTTAGGTTCTATTCGGCCCCTTTTTCAGAACGGCACTCTACCGGAACTCCGCGTGCTCAAACTTCAAGGCAAGGAGGTTGACGATGCGGCGGTCGAGAATTTGGCCAATTGCTTTAGCACTCGTCTTTGGAGCTTAGATCTGGAAGACAACAAACTAACAGATGGATCGCTTTACCATCTAGGGGCTCGCTGTGTGTGCCCGTCCGATTTACGGTCAAATGTTCACTTTGATGTCGAGGGCAAACTGGAATTCGGAAGCCCGTCCCCTATTTTCGGAACATCTATACGCATCATTGAGTCTGAGTGGAGTGGTTCTTTCAGTCATCCCAATTTACACCTGGCTGATGCACCGTCATATGACCTTCATGATACGTTGCCACGAGAACATTTGCTCAAGAGACTTGATGGACGAGATCGCATCAAGTGCGACTCGGCAGACGCCGTCTGCCGAGGTCTGCAAGGCGAGGACCCCTACCTCCCACCATCCAGTTTCCAGGGTTCCCAGGGGCTGACGCATCTGAACTTGTCTGGTAACCAGATCTCGTCCCTTGGAGCTGTGGAGCTGTTGACCCATTCTCGCGGACATCTACAGAGCTTCAGCTGCGATTCTATGCTACTTGCTCCCTCCAAGGCAATCGCCACGGCATGGCCGAAAATGGCAAAACTACACGGCTTTTGTGCTGCATGGACCCTGCGACCCTTGTTCTCATCCAACCTCAAGATCGTAAAACTACATCATTCTATCGTCACAAGGATTCCTACTCTGGAGATTGACGAGTTGTCAGCTCTTGCTCGTCTATACGTATGCGAGAACTCGATACTCCCTCGGGTCAAAAAGGCTTTCCCCGAAGCTTTCATCCCTGACATGAATCCACGTATAGAATCCTTGACCCTTACCTGTATTCCGCGGCGCTCAAGTGGCCCATTGATAGATAGCTTGATATCTTTCTTGAAACTACTGGCCGATCAAGAGCGTGCAATTTTCGATATGTCTTCGCGGCGGGGTCCTGGCGTCTTGGCTGGCCTCCGTCACTTCCGGCTCGAGTTCGAGCCAGACCCCCACGGACATGATTCGTACCATGGAGAGGATATAGATGCTCAGCAACTGCTCAATTCGGGCGAGACGGGATTCAGCTTCTTCGAGGACGAAGCTAAGCAGGGACGTCCACAAATTGTTTCACCCGCAAACTCAATTTACAACTTACTACCAAAAGACTCCTCCCCTCCTCTAAACGACTTAGATCAACCTGAAGCTAGCCACTTGGACATTGACATATGGATGAACGGGAAGTCAACGAGCATCCAAGTCTGGATTGGCCCCAAGGATGGCAAGAACCCTGTATTCCGTGATTATAGGAAGCTGGCCCTGCATCACAAAGTGCGCGATCATATCGGCCCCGCTTCCCCTGCTCAGGTACAAGCGGGCGTGCCCTCGACGGAGTTGGTCTTTCACACAGCGTGGTGTATGGCGATGATGCCCCATGAGATCAAGGAACCTTCAAGGGTTGAGCTGGAAGGGATGAGAGATGTGCTAACTGAGCTAAAACGTTTTCGCTTAGAGGGGAGGGCAGAATATCTTGAGTTGCAAAAGAGGTTTGGTAGCAAGATAGTGTCCCCTGGCCCACCACACGGATTCTGGTTAGGAAAGCTTGAGGTTTCGACCCGGCAAGTGACGTTGCGGAGAAAGAAAGGAAGCTATTGGCGATAGTGCGGCAGAACATGTGCCGTGCTCACTACCGTGGTCACTTGTATTTGAATCGGAGAGTTTGGTCTCGCTACGGAGAGTCGAGATTTATTTGGTGGAGGATATACCCATGAGTCCGATGTGATCTCTTGAATTCAAACTTCAATAGGCCGATGTTACAAGCGTTCTTCAATCACCCTCGAGGCCCTGGCAGGCTTTGTCAGATACGGATAGAATGGTGGTGTTCCAAACACGGACATGGACCTGAATCAAACAACGGTTTCTTGACCCAAACTCGACGGGGAAGCTTAGGGTGTGCAATACAGGATATGCCCCTGGGCAGTGAATTTATTAGCTTGATGGCCCATACATGTTGCCGTGCTTGAGCGCTTTGATGCTATTGAGCTTGTTCATTAAGGTTGACTAACGTGCCAGTATCGGGCGTGTTTACGTAGTATTCTCTCAACAACCTCCATCTCACTAGGGCGAATATCGACGTTCGCTTGCTAGCCGAGGTATGTAGACCAAGACATTGACTATGGAGAAAGAGAAATAATCTTGGTTGTGGCAAATTGGCGATGCATTGCTCTCTCTAACAAGTCTAACAAGGCAAAGGTGGAGTCCCACTATCTATCTGACCCTGCATTAAACTGGTTATTGAGTCTGGAACGTGAGCTGAACAAATTCGCCTATTTACACTTGGACCCTTTTGCATGTTTTACTTTGGCTCTGACATTATCAAGTCATTCTGATGCGTAGCATTGTCTTGTCTTGGAATGGGTTGCGTGGACGTTGATAGAGTTTGTGGCACTTCTAGCGGGACGGCAGATGCGGACGATCATACTAAAAAACGGTAAGCAATGGCTACCTACTAAAAGGACGTTGGATGTCTATCAACGACGACGTTTAGAGCTGAACTAGCCGATTGTCAGTCTAGAGCCAAACTCTACAGTGGACTAAACTTTACTAATTCGATATCCCTCCCGTCTTCATGATGGTGTTGAATGTATTCGTACCCGAGATGTTCAAGCCAGGGTGTCATATTATGAGATAACAAACTACTAACCTACATATCATGATCCGTACCCTCTTTCTCTTGAAGCTAGCGTTCAGCGACCCGAGCCGTTTCTTTAGCTTGGAAAACGGCTTCCCGAGCCCGAAAAGGGTGAAACCCCGAGCAGAGCTGGGCTTTGACCTTTTTCAAGTGCCTGATCAATTCTCATTCGCGGAAAAGGTTCCTGAGCCTGGACCTTTTAGTCATTCTGGGTGCGAACAGTTATGCTGGTGGTCTTATTTGGAGGATAGTCAATAAGAAAGGGCATCTTGTTGGAAACGCTCACGATCTAGCCTCGTCCCATGTCCCACCAGTCTGGATACTTTACGAGATTGCATGCATGATGCAAAGACTAGGTAGTCTAGACTGGACGAAGGAGGAACAGAAAAATGGTTGTAAGTGAGAAGTAGTAAGTTGAAAAAAGGGCGTGTTGGGCTGCTATGACAATATTTAGCCCTTGTGATAATAATTATCTCATAACTAACGACTAGGACAGAATGCCGCTTCCCTCTGGCTATATTTACACCCACAACACACCATTAATTTACCTTACATTTATGAAGGTTAGATTCTTCGAGGTGGCATGAGAGTAGTTGTGCCTGATTGCCCTCGGATGTGTGCAACGGCAGGTCCCAAGAGGTTGGGTTGGGTTGGGCTCGGCCACTCCCGTTCCTTGCCTTGCATGGCGTTTTTTAGTGATCCAGGCTCTCGGGTTTCTCTTATTTTCCTGGGGGTCACGAACCAACAGAGTCTTTCCATGTTTTCTCCATGGGCCGTTTTCCGAGTAAAGGTATCATTTATTTCCACACTAACTACTTGCTGTACATTGGTTACATCTAGATGCTCAAAGATCTGGGCCCGCCGGTTTTAGATTTAGTTGCTTTTTCTCATGTATCCTTGCCCGTCGAAACAAGAAAATTATGTCTATAATGGGTCAAGAACAATGTTTGCTTTGGCCACGTTTTGAACAAACCTGCAGAGTGCCATGAAAATACTAGTGTATCCGTACAGCCGGAAAAGTTTGGATAGTCTAGATGATGGAAAAGGATCTATTGAATTACCAGCATGCGTACCCTGGCTTGGTGTAGCCTGAGTGCCGAGCAGGCTGCAAAGTCGGGCAGAAATGGGAGGTGACGCCATGTCTGCCAGTCATTTTTCTCATTTTACAAACAAAACTTACTAGACTTAGGCTAGCTTTTATTGTTTATGCTAACTAGAATCGTAGAAACAAGCAGCTCTAGTGATATTTCACAAATTGTCCTTCAGCCGGGTGGAGCTGTACCTCAAAACGGGCCGTGGCGGATTATTAGTTACAGGGCACGGACTGCTCTGTAGAACGCTAATGAAGTAGGGACGTTTCCATACCAGACGTGTTGACAATCTGGACGAGTATAGGGTAATCTGGCAGACTTGGAGTTTTGCCTGTTCATGAAGTTATACACTCCTTATAGATAACAACTATGATGATGGGTTCAATTGTGATTTATATTGTGATGCTTCAGGGTTAACTCTTGTCTGGTGGTGAGTTCTGAGTCGCACACAAAATTATTCCGATACGTCGCACAACAATCGGAGCATGGGACTACTGGTCAGCATGAGTTTGGATGTCCACGAGAAGAACAACCTGGTGTTTTCACCACGATACAAATATCCAACCAGTAACACGTCTTAAAGACCGAGTGTCATACTCAAGATCTATGCGGCGCACTCGTCAAAATAAGCAAGATTTACCTGTAGTCATGCTGAACCCCAATAAACACTAACAAAATTATCTTGGCCAGCATGACTGCACAGAAGACATGTCAGCACTAAGTAACTCTACATCGACAAAATGTCCATTTTTGAACAAAACGTCAAGATTTGGGTCGTAAGCGCGTAGCTGACTGTATTCACCACGTACAATGCCCATTACAGTCTGCATCTCACAGGTATCCTATAGGCTGTTGCTTACGCGTGTGTTGGCTCGACCAACAGCCCCAGCAATCAGCCTGTTGGGCTTCGGTTTTCCCGAACAACCGGTTGTCACCTGGCAATTTGAGGGCTTCACGATAAGAGATGGGTTGGCCAAGAGCTGACAACACGTCGTTGATGATGATGGACATGAATCTTACGTATGATCACAACTTATAGATATGCCTTGTTCTGGCACCCTATTCAATATCTTACAGCTGGGACATACCCGAGAGGCAACTACCAGTGAACAACTCGGTTTTTCAAGAACTGTAAACATGCAGTCTGTTGTCAAAGTGGCCGAAGATGTCCTACTTCAAGTTTGTTGCGAGGTATGGGTTTTTGATGATGACTATCCCCAGACGTGTCCAGTGAGTCAGGATGTAGCAAAGAATACTCGGGAACAGAAAGAACCTCCCTCAGTTCAAAAGACACCACACAGCGACTCTAGGGGGGCTGATCCCAACATGAGAAACTCTCTCCTTCGCCTGCCAGCAGAGCTGCAAGTCATGATTCTACAACACCTCACGTTTGGCCAAGTCGAGTCCCTCAGACGGACATGCAGAGCTCTACGATTCAACTTCAGCAAGCCAGTCATACGTTTCGTCTTCCCGAGTATCAAGTCTGAGCTGCTGTCGACATGTCACCAATGTCTTGCATACGATCCCGAAAGAGAAAGTCTCATCAAAGCAGATGAATCTGACGCACGGTACCCGCTGGCTAACGAGTGTATTGACTGTGTCGCTGCCAGGGGAGGATTCTCTGTGGGACACTCGTACACGCTTGCATCGCGTTCGACGGTCTGCGTGTGTCGATACTGTGGATTTCCAGTGACTTCGGATGCTGCGTGGAAGGAGTACGAGTTTCATAGGAAGTGTTATAAGCAGTATCGTATGATACTGTTATACTACTTTCTGTCCGGGTTCGCGCAGGGAACGATTACGATCGTTGCGTCGGCGATGTGTTGGAGGTATTATAAGGGGAGAAGCATGATCATTATACCGACCATTGTAAGTAAACAACATTCGCCAAGAGGAAAAGATGTACTGACTGATTTAGATCAACTTTCTGATGAGTGGTTGGGTATTCAGTCTCAACATGGTACGAGGTGTCGAATTGAGGACGTATCACTGGTCTCTGCTCCTTGAGACGAGCATTCTAGGACTTTGGATACCTCCCCTGAGCGACGTGATCAGAATAACGACAGAGAGAGGTGAAGGACTGCAAAGCTCAGATATAGCGACGGTATTCTTTATTGGCTCGAACATGCAAGTCTTCAAAACTGCTACGGAAAAGGAGTTCAGTCACTAACCAGCGCAGAATCTTCCGATCCCTCAACATCCTTGGAAATGTGTTTTTAACGTTTGAGTATCCGCTTTGGCGTCGCTTGCAGCCGAAACAGTCGAAGCTACGTTATATGCTCAACAAAGTGGCTGCTTTTGTGATAATGTGGACATATCCGCCGAGTATCGAGCAGAAGTTTCCGGGGAAATGGTTCAGGAGTAGGTCGCCACCTCCATCACCACCGGTATGCGGATGAATCAGAGAACGAGGCAGTGGATATTTGACATGCACAATAAGTTTGGTCTGGTGTGTAGGATGGAACGCGGACAACGGGAGTTGAACTCTGGGGTCATCTCGGAGACACGGAGGTATCTATTGACGAGTGACCATGCACTGTCTCTCGTTTCTCAACACTCTTCCCAGCTCTAAATTAGACTCCAGATCTCTTTTCGCATTTTGGTACACGAGACGATGCGATTTATCAACTCTGGGGTAAGGTTTGGTCATGCAGGTCATACCAGCAACGCAGATCAGCTTCAACTTCAGCTCAACAAACTCGCCCATGAGTCTGCAGGAGATTGATCTCCGTTCTAAATACAGTTCCGACGGCTCTGACTGGTCTAGCCATCCTGAAGATTAAGTTGGAGTACCTGCTTCACCGTCACAACTGGCACTCGGACCCTTCTCATCGGAAATTGGTGTTTTCAAGACACGCTCGGGAAGTATCATTACTAATTTTCATAAACTCCGCTATGATTACTTGGTACAATCCGCAGTCAATAGGGCCCCTCGTGGCAGCCGTTTCAGTATGATTGCTCGCAACCCTGGGATCGCGGAACCCTTGGTTCTGGTCACCCTTCTCAGCAACGTTGGCTCCCCCCTGCTTGTTGATATTTGTTGTGGTATATTGCATCTTTGTTGGAAGGCGTGCCGTCGAGGTTGCTGGCGACGAGGGTATCTTTAGGCTCCTATACATTTCCACCATGATCAGTATTGGGTACGCCAGTACAAATAATCCATCTGGGAAGCCAGTACCTGACCTGGAGGGACTGTTCTCCTTGGCCGTCATCTCGACTGAGGTTCGGACGTTGGAACCTCCGCCGCCAACGCCACCTCCTACTCCGCCGCTGGGGAGCTTCTCGAGAGGCGCTGTGGTCTTCTCCTTGCTTCTTGAGTTCTTGGCGTGGCTCAGCTCATGACCGCCCGTAACGGCGTTTCCTCCAATGCCTGCACCGCTAAGGCCTTCTGCCTTTTTGGCCTCGGCGCGTGATTTGCGATCTTGTTCAGGGGTGGTGTCGGGCTTGGATCTACCCATGTAGAATACTCCTGCTCCTAGAGCAGCTATACCAGCTGTGATGGGGACAGCGAGAGAGCCTTGTTGACCGGCACCGAATACTTGCTTCATGTTTGATGTTTTGGTAGATTAGATGAGAATTAATTGAGTAAAGATTTGAGACGATGAGATCAATTGAGCAATTGTTGTTTTTACAAGATTGAATTCTTTTTCGAGTCCTAATGTTTTCTATGTCTGTCTCTGATCATAACTCAACTGTGACGTCGTTGATATTGTCATGACGGATTAGGTACTCATGATGACAACATAGACTAGACGTATAAGTGACAGCCATACATAGTAGAGCTGAGCTTGAAGTCTGAAGGACCGGAACAAGCCAAGACCCGACGATATCTTATTGATCGGTTAGAGCTTACAAGGAAAACAGGTGAAGCCATTGGGTTTTATAATTGCGATGAAGCAATTGAAATGCGATTGAGTCGAGTTTGTGGAGTCGAATAGTTGTCGATGACGGCTTGAGTTGGAGGTTACAGTGCACCCAATCATAAACGAGACGGATATTCTATTAATCCGTACCCCCGGATCAGCTCAACCCTTCAATCTCCAAGTACCGATCACAGACGCTTTTTAGTGCAGGTCTAAAAGGCGGAGCCGCGATTTGGCGTCAGCTAGAAGAACACGGAACCGCAGTCAAAGCATTCGTTTCCAACGAATTGCTTCCCCTCATTAAACAAGGGACAAGGGTTGATTGGTTTGGGGGAAGGGAGAAGGGGTTAACAGAATCTGGGGGAGCGGAATTGACCTTGATAGAGAGGGAAAGTAGGTACTTTTGTTGGAGAACATTATTGACATGCCATTTTGTAGATGAATCGCCGTTTAGTATATCGACGACATTTATACATTCATCGAATCGACAAGTCGTTTTCTCGTGTCGTCATCACGTAGAGCTATGTTACTGTCGTATCAGCAACACACACCAACTAGAAAGCTAAAGAATATGATACTCTACAAACTTCAACTCTATAATCTACATCCTTTGTACATCAAATATCCACTCTCATGACAGCGGATCCGAAGTACATACTACCAACCACCCCTCACTCAACTCCCATGCGGGACCAATACAATCCCGGGGCCCCGGCGATCTTCAATACGGATACAGACACTTTGATGGTGTTCCCCAGATTCGTCCTCTAATTTTCAAGGTCATGTGCTTTATATTTGTCTGTGTGTTGCATCTAGTTTTGCTTCCCCTCAGTCTGAGCACACTCGGTTATCCGGAGAATATTGTCAATTAGCAAATATCTTTCAACCTCTTTGGTCAAGCCTAGACTTATCCAGCAATTGATGTACAGAAAATCCCCAACGAATTCTTTCAAAATCTTCTGTATAATAAACGGTGAGTCTTGCCTCCCCTGTATTCCTCACCCGGGCGAAGGGATCCTGTGGAGTTGTTGGAAGGGATCTGAACCCCAAAGTCTCCCCCGCAACCTAGCTGCTGCAATCGTACAATAATGAATGCAACGGTCTGCATGGCAACGCAACCTGGGGTAGCAGACGTTTCTTTCTTTAGCTATGAGTGGCTAAAGTTTAATAGTCCTGGAGGAATGTGTCGAATCAGATACTCGGGAACCAGCGTTAGTACGGTCTAAGCTAAGACAAGGAATGCCCTTGGCTTCTCGAGCACTCGCATGCATAGCTTGTCCGTCGTGTTGTTTTCCAACACTAGTAGAGCTCCGTAGATTAATGCTAGAGAAACCACGTTCTTGACTCTGCCGGGTGGCACGGCGCCAAAGTAGACATTTGTTATTACACGGACAGGCGGCTGATCGTCCCCTCCTTCAGACTAGCACATTATACAGCACAGCATTCTGATGCATACCTTGCCTCTACCGTTCTTCTCCTCTCCTCCTAGTGGTGGAGATCTCCAAGACCTGGGGAAACTGTTGCATGGCGCCGGATCAAAGGGTGGCGCGCCCCTGGTCTGGGGGAGAAACAGGTCCAGGGTTTGAATCTCCAAGCTTATTCCTACAATGACTATATAGGGGAAGCTATGGCCTGATTGTAATTTGAAAGTCCGTCCCTGTTCCATGTCTATCTAACCAAGCATTGACTTGTCTTATCTTCCTCTTAACTCATCCAAGGATATACCCCTAGCATCTGACTTCGCTTTTGATCTTCTCTTCTTTTACCTCTTCGATCAATACACAACACGTCAGCCACCCTGGACGATATCATCACAATGGCCGCTACCACCGAGCATAGCGAGCAGTTGAGCGAGAAGCACGATGGTCTCAACGGCAACTTTGACCCTGAGGCTCAACGTCTCGAGGCATTGAGCAAATTCCGAACGGCACAGAGTGTTCAGATGAGCCCTGAGCTGTTTGAGAAGCTGTACCTTTCGCCAATGACCAAGGTCAAGGGTGATCTTCGACAGACGTTTGCAAACCCGACACCAATGTAAGATATCTCCTCTGCTGCTGTCAAGTGATGTTACTAACAATGTTTCAAGTGCTCTTGTCGGCTTCTTGCTTGCCTTTACACCCCTGTCCTGTGATCTTATGGGCTGGCGAGGTGCCGGTGGCAGTGGTGCTGCTTCAAAGTATGTCCCCAACTGACGAATATCCATGGTGAATACATCTAACAACATTTACAGCGCTGTCTACATGTTTATGGGCGGCCTTCTCATGATTATCGGCGGTGTTCTCGAATGGGTTCTCGGCAACAGTTTCCCAGCTTGTGTCTTTTGCTCTTTCGGTGGCTTCTGGTTTTCTTATGGTGGCACTCTCATCCCGGCCTTTGCTACATATGCCTCTTATGCTCCCGCCGATGCCCAATCCTCCGCTGAAGGCCTTGCTACCCAAGGTTTCAACGCTAGTCTTGGTGAGTTCAACACCAACAACCCCAGGACACGCTGTACTAACGAGGTGCTATAGGATTCTGGCTCCTCTTCATGGGTGTTCTATCTTTCATCTTCTTCCTGTGCGCCCTCCGAACCAACGTTGTCTTTGTCATGATCTTCTTCAGCCTGACATTCTGCTTCCTGCTCATCACTGCTGGTTTCTGGGCTCTTGCTGAGGACTTTACTGGTAATGCTCTGCTCGCACAAAAGCTTCTCAAGGTAAGACTCTTGATCTGGTCATCCCAATACGAGTACATAATTAACCTTAAAACAGGCTGGTGGTGCCTTTGGTTTCGTCACATGCATGTCAGGCTGGTACATTCTCGTCGCTGTTCTCTTCGCCATCGTCGACTTTCCTATCCAAATCCCTGTCGGCGACTTGTCTACTGTTATCAAGGGACACAGCGAGAAGGCCCGTCGCGCATAGTTTGATGAGAATCTGAGCTGTATGATGGAAATAATGCGGAAAGGGGGATGAAAGGATGATAAAGATACTTGAGCATCTCCTTCCCGGCGTTGGTCACGGCGTTGAGTTGGTCAACAATTGGTTATGGGTGGTCTCTAGCCTGATGTTCTGCTCATGGGATATGAACTTCATTTAGTTAGTTTGTTGGTCTGGAGAATCTGAAAGATTCATCGACTGAAAAAATACCACGTTTGTTTCAATGTCTTGTAGATTCATGAGGTCCTGCTGTGATCAACTGCTATTGCCAATACTTACCTAGGGATGTCACAACGACTGGGGACACAGAACACAGCCAAGCCAGGTAGAAATATGAATCAATCAGAGATAATATCACGAGCACAGTGCCCATTCAAGATAGCCAGGATTTAATAAGTGCAGAGTTGTAAATTGGTAAAACATTGTAATAGCTTTAAGTTAGGCGACGACTCGGATGGTACATTGATCACGTACACAACTCTAAAATAAAACATGTGCAGCCTTCCACGAGATTCGAGACACTCTTTCTAGCAGAGAAGAACAAAAAGAAAACCAACGACGCAGGCCTGATTCGAACAGACGCCTCCGAAGAGAATAGATTTCTAGTCTATCGCGTTAGACCACTCCGCCACTGCGCCTTATCATTGGATGAAGATGTTGGATTTCCAGAAGCTCAAGTACTCAGTGTCAAAGCAAGCGACAGAGTCTAGCTATTTCATTCTTGAACCAATGTCCGTCTTTCACACGGCAACCCTTTCGAATCTATATTCTTTTGTTTATTTGTGATAAGTTCCCTATCAAGTAGTTTAGATTACAGAAATCCTCGAATGGCTTCCCAGAAAGCTTGGGGGTCCTCAGACATGGGTAGGTGACCCGTTTGAGGAACGAGCTTCAGCTCTGCGCCCTTGTCTCCAAGGAGTCCCTTGCTCGCGTCCATGGCCTTGGGTAGTGCACCCTTCGCATCCTCCTCTCCAGCCACAAACAAGCCGCGAACCTTGCAGCTGCCCATCTTGGGCTTGAGGTCGTAATCCCAGAGGACTGTATTGCTATATCTGAATCCCTCAACATCGTTAGCAGCCACCATCTCAGTCATCCACTTAACCGCCTCGGCGTTTGTAGAGGGGTGGAACCAGCGCTGAACAGTCTGCCCAGCAAGCTTCTTAATTCCATTGCCGCCGTCCTCTTCAGCTATAGCAGTGCGGTCCTTCCAAGCTTGTGTGTTTGCTTCGCTTGAAGTGGGGTTGAAGTCACAGGCAATGAACTGCTCTAGGCGCTCAGGATACTTGATGGCAAAGTTGAGGGTGGTGACACCTCCCATGGAAACACCAATAAGAGTATGCAGTTTTGTAATGCGGAAAGCATCGAGCACAGTCTTGAGGTCGTCGGCCACTTGATCAATAGTGGCGGCGACGGGAGGCTGCGGTATGGCATGTCGGCCGCGGGTATCATATCGTAGGATTCGTAGGTCAGGACGCTCGCGCTTTAGGATTTCCACAAAAGGATCCCACATGTGCAGAGACGTCAACAGCGAATTGCAGAATGCGACAGTAGGAGCCTTGGGATCCGGGTTGCCCTCCAATCGGAAAGGAATGTTCAGAGAGTCTGGAGTTGTAACAAATGAGTTGATAGCAGCATTGGGACCGGCCACGGTTGACTGCTTGGAGTCGGGCGAGGTAAATGCAGCTGTCGATGGGAGCTTTGACAGGGAATGCAACTCTCGAGGAGCAGGTCCAAAGACGTAGAAGAGAGAATACGTCCTTCGGCCCTTGGACGCGACATACTTGTCAAAGACTTGAGTACGCCAAGGGGTATCCATAGATGCCTTGTGCGCCTCCCCACCTTGGCCATTCTCCTTAGCATATTCATGCAGCGCAAGGAAAGTTGTCTTGCCCTGGCCCTCAAGGTACGACGTCTTGAAGGCACGCGAGCGCAACCACCCAGGGATCTTGGCCAGCATGGGAATATGCTCCTCGACCAACCACTTTTGGTATTCTTCCTCAGCGCCCTCAGCGTCCTTGAGGTCAATCGTGACAGCAGTAAGTTGGTGACCCTCAGCTTCGTCGTCACTGAGCTTCTCCAATGGTGTGAACTGATCAGACTCCTTGGTGTGAACCAAATCCCAGAAATACCGTTTCACGTCGACTTGTCCAATTGTCTCAGCTTCTCGGGGAGATCGATTTGCGCGCAGAGTGAGGTACGTCTCGGTTTCGAGCAAGGGCATATCCGTCACGTCGTACGCGGCAAGGTATTCGGGCTCCTGGCCGTCGGTCGCCTTATAACGAAGACCGTTGCTGAAGATCTGAGGGATACGGAGACGAGTTGGGCCGTGCTCGTTGTTATACCACTCATGGAATTGATCAATAGACAGCCCCGGCTTGGGCTGCATTGTGACGTAGAGGGAACCAGGAGGAGACATGATGGGTGATGATGCGGAACTGGTAGCTTGAATTGGAGAAAGAAGCTTAATGAGTGGTATTTTAATTGTTTTAAAGCGGCCTCATGGCCTCCGGAAGAATGATTTACATGATAGCAGGTGGAGCGATAATCGGCTGCGAACTCGAAACCAATCCGGCTCGGCAAATGGAATCGGGAACGTAGAAATGCGGGAGCTGGTGTAAACATTTACCCCGCCACTCACCGAAGCTCACCGAAACGTCACCGAATTCAAGGGTCCACACCGAGACCTGACCTGGTGGTGGGGAAGGAGCAATCCAGGGTCTTAACTTGTTATCAAATGGCAAATGGCCTGTGCTAACATGGGGACCGCCACAGTGCAGATACTGTAAAAATTGCAGTAAACAATATTGAGCCAAGCCAAGATTGCTGCATGACACAGTGCGTCACCTATCAATTACAGTGTCATGATTGGCAGTGAAAGTGAAGCAAGCCGCAATTACATGCCAAATAGGCAGGCAGCTTTCTTTATTCTCCTCTGCAACTGCCCTCCGCTTCTATCTTAAGTTTCCGCAAATTCACCTGCTTGCATATGAAATGGCCCTTTCTTCGTAACCGTACCCAGTCACCCCACAGCGGTCGGCCTCCTGCATGAAGCCTTCTTACATTCAACTAGCCGCACATAAAGAAATACCACTGTTTGGATTCATCATTCTCGGCTGGTCACGGAAGGGGCAAATCATACGAATTATTGCTCCCAGGCCGATCGTCAAATCGGAAATGTAATAGAACGACATAGATTATGTGGGATCGGAGCGACATCAAATCATGCCATCTGAACTAACGGCTTTTAGATCTTTATTATATCCTCTCAAATCTACAACACTGTGCTTTCCCTTCTGCCTGTTGAGGGTAGTCGTACCAACTTTCTTGAGGCTTTCGGTCTTGCCCCGCCTCAACGATGGAAGTCATCTGCCGAAATGTCCCTCCGGATTTATCAGAGGATACTTTCAGGCGGGAACTTCTTCCCTTCATGAAAGCCCTCAGCATTTCAGAATTCTACTGCGAAAAGCCCAAACGTAGAAATCAAGCATGGATCAAGTTTCTCAACCCTCAAGATGGTTGTGCATTTCTCGCCCGGCATGGCAAGCAAAGACGCCACGACGACTACGGCAAAGAGAACATCAAACCAAGTAATATGTTCAAGTCGTTGCCAAGTCATATGTCTCGGCCCCCTCCAAGGGATATAGCCCGTCTTCACATTCTCAAGACCGCCGTGTACGTGGAGCAAAACGCAAGGCCTATGGACAAACATGCCATTGCGCACCTTAAACATGAACTCGAAAAGAAGAAAAAGGCGACTGCAGCTGTGGAAAGTAAAGAAAGTCGCGTCCCAGATATGGCTTTCAGCATTGCGGGTATTAGCTGTGGTGGAAATACATTCTGTGGCCAAAATGAAGTGGTGACATTTGTTAACCACAAGGAATTATTTCTACCCAAACACCTCATCGCAAAGTTCACATCCCAATGGCTCACAGTCAAGGCCGAGGGAGAAAACCGGATGGACTTTCATAACGAGACTATCCAGGACCTTATTGCCACTCGTCGCGATATGTCCGTTACATTGGTTTTGACAGAACCACCAAAGATGTACAATTATCGCCCATCTCTAGGAGAGCATTCAACTCAGGAATGGAGTCGAGTTCAGGAAATAGCGGCTTGGGGTTTGCCTCGCGATTACTCTTCGTCTTGTCTTGTCTATCGCATCTATTTTTATGATGTCAATTCGTTCGACGAAGTCCTGAGATTGAAGAACAAGGACATTACCAACCATTACTTACCAACTATTGGATGGAATCACATGGGAATACAAAGCAATCACGTTCTTGGACGACAAACATTTATCGAGAAGTCTGAGAATCTTCTCACGTCCGGCAGGGTGCACTTCGCTTTTCTATTCCAGGTTCAGGCTCTCGTCTGGAACAATTTCATCAACCCAGCCAGTGGTATAAAGCTTCTCGACTTGTTGGATCGCGTCATCGAGGATCACACAGAGCGTAAAGTAGCAATCCCTGTCACGACAGATGCTATGAAGAAACTCTTCCAGGCAATTCCGTACCCTTGTCCTGGTACGGATCCCAAGGAGCTAGACGTGCTGAGTATCATGACCAACATCATGGAAGCCGAATTCGAAGCTCGTAAAGACAATCCAGAAAGAGACCGGATTTATGGAGGCACGTTGCCACCCAACCAAATTTGGGTCTTTAAAGCTCTGGTTACACCGACACGATTGCTTCTCGCTGGCCCAGAAGCGGAGAGTAAAAACAGAGTGTTGCGAAAGTATTCCGACTACAACGATCACTTCTTACGCGTCATGTTTTGCGAAGAAGATGGCCAGGAGTTGAGATTCCATCCGAAAGTGGACAACGAGCCAATCTATTCTCACTTCCGACGCATGATGGATAGCGGTATTCAAATCGCGGGACGGAAGTATCAGTTTCTTGGATTCTCTCACTCGTCTCTTCGATCACACTCTTGCTGGTTCTCGGCACCTTTTATCGATCAAGACTATCAATTTCAGAGCCCAGAAGTCATCTTACAAGCTCTTGGAGACTTCGGAGAGATTCGAGTTCCAGCAAAATGTGCGGCACGTATTGGCCAAGCCTTCTCGGAGACACCATACGCAGTGCCAATAGACAAGAACAACATCGTCCCACACTTGATCCGCGATGTCAAATCTGCAGATAAATCCCGTGTTTTCAGTGACGGAGTGGGGACAATCTCTCAGGAAGCTCTGGAAGAGATTTGGCCTTATCTTCCTATGACTTCTGCAGCACCAACATGTCTTCAGATTCGATGGGGCGGTTGCAAGGGTATGCTCTCTTTGGATACCAGACTTCAGGGCAAGGTATTCTGCATTCGCGAGGAGTCCATGATGAAATTCAAGAGTGAAGATACTGAGGAGCTCGGTATTTGCGACACTGCATCCAAACCATTACGACTCGTTCTTAATCGCCAAATGATCAAAATCCTAGAGGACATGGGCACAATGGATGAATGGTTTTTCAAACTCCAGAACAAAGCGCTTGACATCCTTCGCAATGTCACAGCTGACGCAACCAACACGAGCTCCTTTCTGGAACATCAGGCAATCGGTATAAACATGGGTCTTCCCAGGCTAGTCAAGCAACTGGAGACAATGGATATCGACTATCGCCGCGACAAGTTTCTTAAGGCAGCCGTTGAGCATGTTGTGTTGCGAGAGCTTCGCTTACTCAAGCACAAGGCCCGAATCCCTGTCGAAAACGGAGTTACGCTGTTCGGTATCATGGATGAGACGGGGTTTCTCAACGAGGGCGAAGTCTATGTCACATACGACAAGACTTATGGCAGAAGTCACGGTCGGGGCATGAACTCTACTTTGCGTGATGGTAGAGTTATAGTCACTCGCTCGCCAGCTCTTCATCCTGGAGATATTCAGATTGCCAAGCAAGTCACTCCACCACAGGGACACCCCTTGCGAAGTCTTCAGAACTGCATCGTATTCAACCAGAAGGGGAAGCGTGACTTGCCAAGTATGCTGAGCGGAGGAGACCTCGATGGAGACATCTACAACATTATATGGGATCCCGAAGCAAATCCGCTGAGAATCTTTTCACCGGCGGATTATCCAAGAGTTAGCCCCAGACCTCTGGATCGTCGAGTCGAACCTCAGGATATTGCCGATTTCTTTATCAACTTCATGCGAACTGATATTTTAGGAGTGATTGCAACTAGACACGTCATCTTGGCTGATTATCACGATTTGGGAACTGCTCACCCTGACTGTGTCGCCTTGGCAGGACTGCACTCCACGGCTGTTGACTTTTCCAAGACGGGTATCCCAGTCGATATCAAAGTCTTACCCAGAAACCCGCGTTTTCGTCCTGACTTGTGAGTCAACCATTCTCCCATAATGACATGGCATCAGACTGATATATTGTAAAGTCTCGCCGCAGCACCACCTCTGAAATTGTATGACAAGGGACAGTTGGCGCACATTGGAGAAGACGATGAGCTCGATGACGATGATGTTATGGCTCGTTCTGTGCCCAAATACTACCAATCTGACAAGATCCTTGGTCATCTTTACCGAAACGTTGACGAGAAAAAGATCTGGGACGAGGACATTCACCGCAAAATCAACACTGCTGGACCATCGGTTTGGGATCAGTTATTGACTATTGTGGAAAACGAAGTCGCCAAGTACGAACTCGATATCAAGTGGACGCGCCAGTCAAAAGAAGCTTGGAAGATACGCGGCCTGTGAGTTCCATCGTCTACTTTTCTCATATTGCGTACTAATTTAACATAGCTATGAATCTGCCATCATTGACAAGATGTGGCACTTTTCGGAAAATCCCCGTGTACCCTTGACAGAAGTCGAGGTATTTTGCGGCTTT
The DNA here is from genome assembly GCF_019609905.1 of Fusarium poae. NCBI lineage: Eukaryota > Fungi > Ascomycota > Sordariomycetes > Hypocreales > Nectriaceae > Fusarium > Fusarium poae. Next base: position 5,251,123 of record NC_058399.1, read on the forward strand.
ATCCTCAACAAGAGAGGTGCCCAGACCCGCCGTCAAGGGGATGCCTCTATTAAGCTCAAAGAGGAGATCGACCGCACAATGACATGGATTGTCAAACAAATTCGGGACCGAAGCGTAGGCGATGGAGCAGAGACCCTCAGTACAGTCACCGAAACGGACGCTGTCAAATCGCGGTGGAGAGAAGATGTTGTCGAGCTATGCTGGGCGTGTGTGGCTGTTTCCTGTATCAAAAAGGAAAATGCACCTGATGTATACCAGGGAGACGGCGAGCTAGAGAGTTTCCGTATTGTGGCTGCCAGCTGCCTGGTTAAAGAGCTCAACAACCTAGCTCGGAAGATGGAAACCGTCGCCGGAGGGGGATTTGTCGGTGTTGGACGTGGTGGACGAAGTGGGCGGGGGGGACGGGGCGGACGGGGCGGAAAGAATATGACGCTTCCGATACGATGATTTGAGTGCAGTTTGCTGCAGTTATCTGTAAGATTTAGGGGGTACTGGACTGTTGTGTCAGCTGACCTGGACTGGGCGTTGACGATGATTTGTACAGAAGATGGTATGCATACCTTGTTGATGAGATAAATCGACGGTACTTGGCCTAAGGGTCATGTAGTAGAATACACTATTCCATAATTTCCATTCGTAACGCAGTGCAGAGGTTTGTGCATGCGTTCGAAGCTTCTTCCACCAGGAGTACCACGAAAGATGCTTGAAGTAATGGTAAAACACATGGACATTGACATATCTTCTGAAGGTGTTTGTGTTACTGTTGACTTGCAGCAGGTGATTGGCATTACAATAATGCATCAATTTTGGGTGTGCACCTCATGGCATGTGCAGACCTTCTCTCTTGTCCAACTCGTCGGTGCAACATGCAAGTACGAAGAATCAGCACAGGTCACTGACGGAATCATGGATAAACTATGGATCGTGTGTTGGACGCCAGATAGCGAGTCAGTCTCGATCAAGTTCACCTTTATGTCTAGTCATATAGAACCGAAATTCGTTGACTGTCAAGCGCATATGCCCACCTCTGCTCAACTCGGCATCTAGCTACCGCATCTCCGTGTCGAGAAAGTCAACCAAGAAATATAAGAGACAAACTACCAACTGCGCAGATCCATATTCTTCAGCTGTGACGTGGGTCCCCGATAAAGATCGGAATCAGCAAATCAAGCAGGGCTATCTTGGCGATTTTGACCTGTTACTTTCACCACGAGACGTAGCATCGGCGTACATGCTAGGGCCAACCAATTGGAGAAAATCCGCGTTCCAGGCATGTGGAAAAATGTCGATCAGCAGGGACCTCTGGCAAGTGGAGGTTAGTTACACAAGAATAGCGCCGTTGGAGATGAACCACTTTGCGCCACTGTTGTTGGTTGTGACAATGATGACTATCTCCGACGAGTTGTCTGCATGAAAATGATTCTGATACGTCGATAGGTATAAGTATTATCCACTAGAGATACTAAATAATGACTTGGCTGTGGTACTTGTTCCGCGACGACTACGCAGAAGCCTAGTTTCTTGATATACGCATAACTCAACGCTTACAGTTAAGCACAGGAAATGGCGATTGGAAAAGATTTTCCTGGATTATCTTGACTCTATGCTTGTTATCAAGAAGGCCTTTGCATATGGACCGTGCAAGCCAGAACAATGTCTTCAATAGTTTACACTGAACCAACAACATCTCGCTAGCACTAACCACTTGGCAACAAATCTATAGACATCGATCGTAACCCTACCATTTCCGGACAGCAGCACGTCAATATGCAATGCGGTTTGCACGATATATCGCTCTAGATCTTGATAAGCTGGGAAACACTTGCATGAAAGATTCCTGGCCCAATCGGTGAGGACATGAGGTTCTATAAGTGGACATTCAACCCAACAGGACAGCCTTGTTACAGAAACCCAATGCTGGTAGAATAAGGAAGCTAAATTCTTGATGGGCTGAAGCTTCAGTGGACAACATTGTTGCTTCATCTCTTTGTTCTCCAGAAAGGCTATGCGTGATGAGGTGATGACACCTAACAAGCTTTCTTCACCTTCTGCTTCTAGTTAATAAACCATCAACACCTTGCAATTCCTGAGATTTTGTGAAACCTGAGATCTTCTACAAGCTTTTCCGTATGAGACATTTCTGCTGCAGCTTGCTATGCTGTTCGCTCCAGCGATCACCCAGTTTAGAAGCAGCGACGCCACCAACTTGTTGTTCCCACGATGTGACAAGAACTCAGCTGTGGTATTACGGCATAATTGGGATAATAATGGGCTGATAAGTGAGATATTGAATCATTTAGTGGTTGCTTCCAAGGCATTGTGGAGTCTAGGCTGGTGCTCATCAGTGAAGATATCACCACACACCCTCTCCCAAGACCCTCTTAAGCAGACAACAACAAGCTGCATATGTGATATCTCAAAAACGTCTTCCATTATGAGGAAAGTTCAAACATAGCAAACAAATATGAATCACAATAACACAGACGTGATTGGGTATAGGGTCTATCTTCTGCCCCCATTTGACCCAAAATGTATGATTGTGGACTCATATATGCTTCGAGTACAAGTTAGATCTGGATTCTGTACTGTGATGAGATGCAGCTTCATTCGCAAATGGTTAGAGTCAGTGATCAAGAGATTTTGATCACTTCATCGATGAGGGGAATCAGTTGAACTTGTGTGATGAGGCTTGCAGTTAATAACGATGAGATCGTCAACACTTGATGAAGGCTCTCTTGATGAAGCTGTATAAGATGCAAGACGTTATCGCTCAAAACAAGAGGTTCATCGGACAAGACAGTTCATATTCACTTCAATTACTCACAAACTGTTATCATTCTGTTGATCAGTTGTATCTGATCTCCTACCTCACCTCATCATGTCTCATCATGCCCGAGCTTTTGATCACGTCTCTTCGTTCTCTGCCAATCTTATACCAACTCTCATACTCTTCTATATAGCTGCTTATATACTTCCAATCTTGACTCGTCGTCTGCTTCGACACATTGCATCCCCAACCTCATTCAATGAGAAAACATTCAGCAATGGCAGCCCTTCCATCTCACATCTCCCCCGCCTCTCGGGTGTAGTTCCATGGTTGGGCCATCTCATGGGTCTGACTATCGACAGCACTCGCTACATCAACAGCCTCATTGCCTCTACGACTGCCCCCATTTTCACTATTAATATCCCCTTTGCACGCATCACAGTCTGTCATCCAAGCATGGATCGAGTTCTCTCGCGTCATGTTAACGACACTGGTCTTGCTCAAGTACTCGTCTATGTTGGTCCTCGTCTTTTTGGACTCAAGAAGGATACTATTGACGCTGTGTTTGGGTATAACCCCCAGCCTCTGCATAAGCAAAAGTTTGGTCACGCCGAGAACATTGTGTCTTTGAACCAGCGCTCGAGCACCAACATTAGAGACCGGGTGGCGCTGATGCCTGAGCTAAATGAGCTTCAAATCGGCCGCTGGGTCTTTGAGTTGACCGTTTCTGCTACGGCAAGTGCAGTATGGGGAGTCAAGAATCCTTGGAGCATGGATCAAGAGTTCTCTAATGAGTTCATGTAAGTCTTTTCTTTACTGGAATTGTGTCAATTCCTAGACTGACGACGCGAAGGAAACTCAGTGAGACGTTTGACACCCTTGGAAGACCCTTTTCGTGGCTCACAGCTCACTCGGCCTGGAATTCTCGCAAGTTTCTCCTCAAAAGACTTCGCGAATTCCATCTCCAGCACCGTGAAGCTCGTGTTCAAACCACTGGTCACAGCATCAATGTTGTGGCTCACAGTGACCCCAATTGGGAGACCAACCCAGACTACTACCACATCGAGATGGTGTCAGCCCTGGGTCTTCTGGCTACTACCAGTACCCTCGCAGTCTGGCTTACTCGTCACCTCTTGACAGACCCTGAACTTATCCAAGTCATCCTCAAGGAAGTCCAGCAGGTCAAATACGTTGAAGGAGAGGATGAGGATAAGCCACGATTGGACTTTGCCAACGTTCGTTCTGAATGTCCCTGGCTCATGGCCTCATGGTACGAGACTCTCCGTCTTCACATGACAGGCGTCGCCAGAATCGCTCGTCACGACTTCATGCTCAACATGCCCGGGTCTGAACCCATTGCCGTTCCCCAAGGAGAGATTTTTATGCTTCCCATGTGCGCATCTAACTTGGATGTTGAGAACTGGGGCCCTGATGCTGCAGTCTTCAAAGCGTCGCGCTTCATCGACAAGGAAGGTCAAGTTTCTGGCAGCGCTGTACGCAAGGTCAGGGCCTTTGGAGTCGCGGGAAACATGTGCCCCGGTCGTGTGTTTGGAACGGACATCATCTTTTCTGTGATCGGGACGATGCTTCGGACGTTTGACATTGAGGCTGCGCCTGGGGAGGAGTTTAGGGTTCCTACTCTGCGAGGAGGATTCAATGTTGGCTTTGAGAGGTATGGAGATGATGTGAAAGTCTTGCTGAAGAGGAAACATACTGCTTAGTTTTCTGGGTGCTGGCAGATTGGGTGACAAGGACTTGGGTTGTATCTACTCTGAGGTGAGGAGATGTCATATGGAAGTAAACGAAGCAAATGAATCATTTTACTCTTTTCTGCACTTTGTGTATTCGATCTAGGCTGCTATCAACCTGTTCTCAAGATTGCTTCCACGCGGGTATCAACATAATATTGATGCCACAGTCCTTCAATGGATTGTACCTGACCTCGCCTTGTATCCTCAGCGAATTTCCCCCCTAAAAAAAAATCATAGACCGCAGGCTTCTTGCCCAAGTATAGGTATATAACCTTGATCATCCATCCGGCAGTCGTCATCATGTTTGAAAATGGACCGTGTTCAAACCGGCGCGGTAGAGGCTAGCGCGGCGGGCATACTCCTGGCTCATTGTACAAGCAACACGGACTGTCAGGCGAAGAGACCCTTCCTCGGGAAACAGGCCGTTCATTGTGTAGCAATTTGTGAGAAAGGAAGCGAGCTCTGACTGTGGGAACAGCTGGCCGAGTGTGTGCTGGCCGTCTGTTTCACTACACATAATCTCGTGAATGGCTCGAATGGTTTCAGGATCCAATTTGAGTTGTACCTGTGGCTTGACTTGCTGTCAGTTTATATCTTCTATCAATCTGAAGGCAGGTGCTTACCTCGATCTCCTTGATCAAACTGGCGATGTCTCCATCAGTGAGGCTTCGGTCGAAGGCTAGAAATGCCGCTTTGCCGTTGCTCTCGGTAGCACTGTGATTAAAAAATGGTTGGTACTCCGTTTGGACGTCCTCTAAATGATCTGTTACAGCAGCGTCGTCATTGTTGGGAATATTGGACTTGGGCTCTGTTTCTTTGATGTCGGCTGCATAGAATCTGACTGCTCTTGAGACGATAGCTCTTCTGGTCTTGACGATCTTCTCAAGGGAATCTCCCTAGAATTCCTTGTAGAAGAAGATGCTGTCGATTTTGATCTTCAAAGCGCAAAGGCGACCGTCCAAAAGCATGCAGCCAATGAATGTCTTCGCCTGTGGTTGAATGTAGTCGCTTGCCTTGATATAGGCTCTGAATACGTTTGAATTGCGAGTGAGGATGCCTCGCTCCTTTCGTTGTTGCTCTCGATACTTGTTTCGTGAATGGCCTCTGTCTACGTACAGATCTGGTTCGTCCGCAATGACCAAGCCAATCTCCAGCATACGGACAGCTACATCATTTGGTTCCAGTTCCATACCCGATGGTAATAGAGACTGTGTCGAGTGTGATGGACCATGTGTTTGGACGTTGTAGGCTGGCGTCATTTCCTTGTGGTAACTTGCAGGCCAGAGCCAGACCTCCTGGAATTGCCTTCTCCCAGCGGCGCCCACGTGCATGCGTACACCGCCAGAAGTTGTTGCAACATCTTCCTCTCCGGGCTGAACAATGTGTCTCAATGCAGGTGGGTATTCTGTGGTGTTGTTTCCTGGCATGATGGAGGATGTTCGAATTGCCGAATGTGCCAGATGGAGGATGTTCGAATTGCCGAATGTGCCAGATGGAGGATGTTCGAATTGCCAAATGTGCCAGATGGAAGATATTCGAATTGCCGAATGTGCCAAAGGGAAGATGCGATATAATGAGACAATGATATCTGAAGCGTAGTGTGTTAGCATTGGACATAGGAAAGTAACAAGGAATCAATAAGGTAGTGAGATAACAAACCGTAGCTATTGTGCAAAGAACGATGTCTAAAGCAGGGTAAGAACTGCCGCCATAAGAGGTGAGGTGAGGAGTAGGAATAGTCAGTCCTAGATAACTGTGCTAGAGTTGAAAAGGGACATGAAGTAAGTGAAGTATAAAGAGAGAAGAGATGAGTAGGGCAGATAAAGAGGCAGCTGATGTAGTACCGATGGAAAGGAATGCCAGTTCAGTCAGAGGAGGTTGATGAGAAGGGAAGTTTGAGAAGTGGAGAAGAGTTGTAACATGCTACTTTTATAGCCAGATTCTCATCAGCTATGAATCACTGTCTGTTTTTCGAACCCGTTTTACCATTGCTTACCAGTGATATCCGTCTGTTGATACTGCAAAGTTCTATCTACTTGCTTATTGGATCCTTCTCTTCTCTTCTAGACCATAATGTCTATTAATGGTTAGTACTATAGAAATCACCAAAAAGTTGTGGGTTGTCAATTATACCCGAGATGTTCTCTTGGAATATCTCTCTTGCCGAGAGGTCATGTTGTTCTCATGGGGTTTACTACAAGGACGTTCCTTCGCTGTCCTGTCTTCCCTATCATGAGAATGAATAATCATATCATCCAATATCTCATACATGTTAAGGCTCTTGAATTTGGCCATGCAATGAACGCCGAGGCCCTTCTTGAGCTTATTATCTATGAAGAATGATTAGTATTTTACCTGGAGAAAGCAGTAGAATCGTAATACTGACCAGGATTATCAACTTGGTTGTCCCCTGGTAGAGGGTACCTATTGACAAGTTCCGCTTCTCTGTTGATAATCATCCTGTGAAGCCTTCTCCAGGGGCGCTGAAGTGTTGGTCTTGTCGTTTTCCATTCCAGCCTGACTTTTGAACTGAAGTCAGGATTGTTTTCGAAGTACTTTGGCTCTTTATAGAACTTCTTCAGGGTTTCTCCGGTATACTCGAACTCATGGGGTTCATTAGCATAATATCGATCAGTAAATCATTCAAATACGTGTTTACGTGTTGTCTGATATCCTCATGCCTTTTTTGTTGGGTTCTATGAGACAGGGTTTTGATAGTGTATACCTTAGTAGATTGGCGTATAAAATGGCGGCGCAGTAGAGTACCCTACACCTTGACATGTTACCTACTAACTTAGGGACTATGCATGAGACAACCCTGGTTTTCCGGGACAAAAGCCAAATAAAAAACAATGCTGGCAAAGTCTAACTCTGCAGGTCAAGCCTTTGACAGCTCAGAATGACCCATCAATAGTTTGATCCTTGTTGTCAAGTCAAGCCCGAATCACTTGAAATCAGGTCGTGTAGAAAGTCGATTCAACCACAAAACAAATTGGACTTTGGATATCAGGGTAATTTGATCGCTCTAGAAATCAGGGAATCATAAATTAGACGAGTTTAGCGATGTCGCTAGCTCAATTCACAATGCGCCTTTATCAGTTGCAAAGGCTAATGCGGTGAAGCTGTCCACGCATGATGAGATCGGCAGATGACCAGTCAAAGTATGGAGTGATAGTTATGACGGCCCAGACCCTTCTTTTCTACACAATTGCTAATAGAGAATAATGTTTCAAAAGTCATATTATTGATTCGCTGCCATATTAAGCCAACACGAACAACAGCTGTGTTTTGGCGTTTGGCAGGGCAAAGGTGCCTGCCACTTTCTTCCTCTCGGCGGCTCTTTCTCCAAGCGCTGTTAGTTACCTATTCACGCCGCCTGCCGATGTGTTGTGTTGTACTGTGCAACGCAACGCAACCCATCCAGCGACTTCCACTACTTCTCCAACTTGACTCTATCAACTATTCGAGACCATCAATACTCTGCATCCTCACACACTCACTCACTCAACCGTTCGTCCAATTTCTGTGATTGTTTCCGCCTTCTTTCGCTGTCGCTTCTGATTTCTGCCTCTGATCTTTACCCCTCCTTCATGACCACGAGACACTGATAAGCTCATGGCCCACAGCTATCATGACTACTCCCACCCTTGATAGCGAAGCCCAAGCTCGCAGCCCTGATCGACACATTTCCTCACCAGACTCGCCAATACAGACGATAGAAACCCCCCTCAAATTTGAGATACCCGAAGACTGTCGTACTTTCTCTCCATTTGCCCGCCTACCGCCAGAAATACGCACCCAGATATGGCAAAGTACCCTGGACACCCCCGGTATGCACTTTCTCAAGATCGACACCGACTGGCATCCATCCACAGGCATCGGAAGATGGTGGATGAAGGAGTCGACCCTCCTCCATATGTCCTCGGATGACGATGATGAACACGGCGATCCTATGGCCCTCGAAGTCAGAAGGGAAAGGCGGCCAACACACAAGATAGATGGTGCTTTGAAACCTCTCTACCCCACTTCACAAGCCGACATTTCCTACTACACCAACCTGCACAAGCAACTCGCCAAACTCTCTGTTACATGCAATGAAGCTGCCACTGTTGCTAAAAGCCTCGTGAAACGATCAACCGCCTTTCGTTTGGATACTGGCCGGCTCGTTAGCCTCAACTCCTCCTCAGATGTTATTTACCTAGATTTCATCCCTCCCGATTACTATGAAGACAACATACGTTTTACCAAAGCTCTCAACTGCTCAGGATTGGATCAGATCCGCAAGGTTGCCATGAGATACTGCCACAAATGGCATGACCGGAAATCACCACTGCGGTGCCCGAATTGCGGCCAAATTCATGACCTGCCTGATAGACTCAGGTATCCAAAGCATCTGTACCGGTTTCTAGCACAATATCTTCCCAATTTGGAGGAATTCTACTTTGTTGACTACCTGATCCTACGCAAGTCACCTGGTACCGAATCCTGTACCGATACACAAGGATCCTTAAATGGCCAAAGTGGTATGTGATAAACAACGAGAAATGATCCCAATGCAACCACTGACTGGCTATAAGCTACAGCAGGAAAATCTAGGATGTCCAGGTTTGAAGGCGGAAACAGAAGCTTCTTTGAGGTGGACGAGCCGGACTGGAAGATTACCTCACATGTACTTGAGGTCAAATCCTGGCTACAAGAACAATTTGTGAAATACTCCAAATTGAGTAAACTCAGCAAACACAAAAATCCGGAGCAGGTCAAATTCGGCGTCCTCGCATGTGAATGGCGCGTCGAACCTCCTGCGACACCAAAGAAGTCATCCGTGACGCCAGTTAAGAAGGGAAGAAACAAGAGAGCTCATAGCGAGGAGCACTCTTTGTCAAGGGCCCGACAGATATCCCCGCGCCAGAGACCAGTTTCCCCCATTGAATATCTACCCTACGAAGCGACGGTCCGCTATCCGTTTGTTTTTGACGCTTGCGGTAGCAACAAGTATGATTTCACTTTTTCAATGTCCCTTTAAGGGAGTTTTCAGCATCGGGCTTGGGCTCGGGCTCGGGCTCGCGGACTTTGGCGAGGAGTTTCGGTTCGAATTAGGAGTTTGGGATCACTGCAATTCACCTTTTGATGTTTATACAGGCTGAGAGTGGCGGATTGGCATTATTGTTATAAAGACTAGAATAACTTAGAGTATACACCTTACAGATCACATCAGCATCTTGACTCTAGCCTACGATTCACACGCCCTTCCCTATAACAAGAAAAGTCATTGATTAATTTTGGCGGTTAACAGCACACATTTGTGTTTAGTATACTCCCACCATGGAAAGCTCATCAAGCATCCCTTTGGTTATTCTGTTCAACTCCATTAACTTACTCGGCCGTGTTGTCCACCCATCTTCCACAAGGCCCAACTCAGAATTCAGCATATCCTTGTATCTTTGACACGTCATCAAACCTGTCCAAGCACTCTTGCTGGACCAAGGGCTAGGAAACCCGACCAACAAATTAATCTGACTCATAACATGCCGAAGCAGCTCGGAGAAGAGAACAAATTGGGTCGATGGCTCAATCAGTGGTACCTCAGCAAACGCCATGGGAGCTGAATCAATCAGATCCCGCTGTGGGTCCGATATTGAGTTGAAGATTAATTTGAGGACAAATTCAAGATGTTTGACGAGTTGGACGTAACACGATATGATGAGAAACATGGTTGGTGAATCAAAAACGGGAGAAAGCCGCGGAACAGAGCTTCCGGATATTGGCGTTGTACCACCAGATGAGAGAGAGGGTGGCGACGAAGCGGAAGATGTTGGCGTGTCTGCCGCAAGTGCCATTATCGTTTTGTTTGTATATGGTTGTCGACCATAGCAGGAGACATGGCGCGTGCCAAGCTGCCGATGTAGCGTTTTCAGGACAACGAGAAAGTCCTGTGCCGTCCTCAAGGCCATCTGTACATTCTCATAGCCATTCATGGTATTGTGAACCTTGCAAATAAACTCGTGCAAATCGAAATTGCTCACAAATTGAGCAGCAAATTCCCTTCCCCGGTGGATATCCGCATTCAGCCTTGATAATTTCTCAAACAACTGCTCACTAGGTCTAATGACGGGTTGCTCAATATCCGGGGCATCGAGAGTCTGCACAGCAGGCCATGTTTCCATGGGAAACGGAAGACTCTCTGGTGAATAGCCGCAGAATGGGTCAAGATTCCATGTCGAATCGTCCAGTAGACCTTGGATAAATTGCATGCCATCATCCGTTGGCTGCGGCGAATCGGGACCGCTACGAAGTACGATCTCCACAGCTTCAACCACGTCGTCCTTTTTGGGTGGTCGCCCGACGCGACGCTGCAGACCAGCCTGACAGTGTAGGTTGAGACGGGAACAACGAGCGCATGTGGCGCCAGGGCCGACGGGACGAGAGCATCGGAGCTTTTGACGACGACAGCGCTCACAGGCGGAGCGGATTTGGTTTGGATGTGTTGATGGGGCTGTATGCATTTTCTTGCCCTCTCTCAAGTTTGTTTGAAACGATGAGATTTTGTTTCTAATGTTTGAGGTGAGATAAGAGTGAGATGTGAGTAAGACGGATGGAGTAGAATTGGTTGGATGTTATGCGGGGCTCCGCTCGGAGGCTTTAGTGGGTCGACCGGAGGGTTTTGGACGGGGCCGTGCGGGAAGGAGACGGGGAATGGAAAGTCTGAAATATGGAACACGCCGACTACATCGGAGACTATCTCTTACTAAGGCATTTCAGTATGGTTGTGCTTAAAATGATGACTTTATGCTGGGAATTGCCTCTAGAACTAATTGGTTGACTGACTACAGTTTCTGAAAATGACCAACCCTACTGAGCACAAGGCATGGGGAGTTGGATGCGATCTGTGACATTGGTTGATCTGATGAGTAAGAAAATGGCTGGCTGGGCTACAGGCTATTCGCATGTGCACTGTCACTGTCACTATCACTTTCACTGTTACTATCCGGCCGACCTGACCTGGTCTGATCATCAAGGGTAGATTTGGATTCTTGTTTTTTGAGCACCGGTATAGTACGCGGTATCGTTTTCTCTTCTCTCTTCTACAAGATACAAATTGCGAGTGACTGAAGTTGGTCGATTTCGCATCTTCCTTCTTGTATAACTAGCCCCATTGCCCCTTCCTCTTCCAAACTCCATTCTTGCTCTTTAGGGTTTTTGCTCCAGGCTTGTCTGACGGCTTGCATTCTTTTATTCCCTGACAATCAACACGACTTGGTTTCATATCTCTCTTCATTAATGGATAGTCCAACACCACCTATCCTGTCCTTCCCAGTTTCCAACCATCTTGCACAGAGAAGCACCGAGGATTATCTAGTGCCAAGGAACGACCATGCCCAAGGCCTGAACACGTTCAACGTCAAAGACACCAAGTACATCCTGCACAGAATAGCGACCCAAAGGATAGCCATGGAATGGCATCTGCATTCTCCTTCAGCACCTTAAATCTCCAGTATCGAAGCATGCTCGACATGAGGCCACAAGAAGACAGCGATTGCATTAAGCCAAAGTCTACATTCCAAAGAAGGGCTTCAGGCCGACTATTCATTATTTTAATACATAATCGATTGCGTCTTTCGTGTTTATGCTTGTAAGTATTTGCAAATTGTGTATACTGAGACTCTACTAACGCGATAATGACAGTTGAAGCTTCAAGGAAGACCTGCCATGTTACCACCCCTGGGCTGCTGATGATCTTGCGAAAAAGATCATCACGTCTTGAATCTCTACGCCAACGAGTGAGGTCTGTAAGGACCACACTCACTGGAAGTGTCACGCCAGCCCATGTTAACAATCGAGAAGGACAGCGAGGATCCAGAACCGTCAGCACGTGCTATGTACTCATCAACCGGACTCTACTATAAACCATCTATGTATCATATACGCATCTGGGAGGAAAATGCCTATGTTAGTATTCCTAACAAGAAGCACGCTTGGCATCACAAAATAGCCGCGGGAGCTGCAAAATGATATATATGCGCATAGAGGGATACCATGGCCTGCCTAGGTTATGGAATCTGGATACCAGATGAGAACAAACCATTCCGGGCCTCGGATGCCAAATTCCTTGAGAAATTCAAAGTCTGGCGACTATGGCATGGGTTGTGGCTACTTCTTACAATCTTTACCAGATTAGCTGGAGGTTGAAGTATTGGAGATTCTTCTCTGCGAGGCGAGATCACGTTCTAGAAATCAGTGCCAAGAGGTGCATTGCATGAAATGCAGAAGGCAAGTAGATACTAATTCACTGATGATGCTGGTGTTGGTCAAAGATGATCACATTATAAAACACGTCTTCACTGGTACAGAACAGTTTCTGGATATGATTTAAAAAGACTTGAGGGAAAAGTATATCGTAAAAGGCATCCCTGCGCCTTGAGTTGAACATTAATCTATCATGGTGTTTTACAAAAATGGCTCGAAAAGTGCAATCAAGAGCTTGGAAGCGGCTATTTACCCCTTCATCCTTTGCACCTAGTAACTGGCAGGAACAAGTTAGTTGGATGTTTCTGGTTTCGATTTAAGGTTTTTAATGACTAACCTTTTCCCCGCAATTATCCGAAATGTGATTCAAGTCGTTTAAGCAGCGATCTCAACACCACCAGTGGCACCCATGGCCTAGGAAAATCGTCAGCCATGATAACTTCAACGCAAGGGCTATTAAATGAACTTACTTTCTTCAAGTCGCCATAGATTGCAAATTGGCCTGCAGTGAGAGTACCGACCATGAAGAGACGGGCACCGATACCAGAGTAAGATCCACGGATACCGAGCTCCTTACCGATCTTGACGAGACGAGAAACAGTGCCCTCACCGGGAAGACCCTTGGTCTTGTTGATCTTGGAGAGCATGGTATCGGCAGGCTGAGAGACAATGGCGGCGGCGAAACCGGCAATCAGACCAGAGCCAAGGTTGGCAACAGTCTGCATACCGTCGGAGAGGTCCTTCTTGGGGAAAGTTCGGAAGACAGCCTCAGAGACCTTCTCGAAGACGACGAACTTGGCCATGGTGTAGGGGATCCTGGGGCACATGTCAGTTTATGGGGGATGTGCGATTCAACAACGGGAAGACTCACTGCTTGAAGAGAATGGGTCCGAAACCAGCGTAGAGAGCACCGAAACCCTCGTTCTTGACAATCTTGCCGAAGCCAGAGACGAGACCGCTGGCGTAGGTGGGCTCAGAGACGAGACGGATACGGGTAGCCTCAAGAGGGCAGAGAGCGATATCGGCGAAGAACTCAGCAGTGGCGGAAGAGGCCAGGTAGACAGCAGTTCGGTTCTTGGAGGCGGTCTCGTAACCGAGAGCGTCAATCCACTGCTGCTTGAAGAATTCGTAACCACCGAACTTCAGAGCACCCTGGAGGAAGTAACCGGCAAAGGTAGGGCCGACACCAGTGAGGAGAGCACCAGCACCCTCATTCTTGACGACCTGGCGGAAACCACCGACGAGACCGCGGTTGTAGGTAGCGGGGTCGAGCTGGATACGGGTCTTGACGCTGTAGACGTTGTTAGTTGCTTGTTTTCGGATAATGCGGTGCGCGAATGCCTGTCGGTTGTTGCTTTCAAGGTTTGCTGCGTGGTAGAGTGGCCGTAGCAAGGCAATTGTGTCTCGCAGTCCCGGCGCACCGAACCACCACCTCTGAAGCAATTGACGACGCAAGACACATCGCATGGGCGATTGGAACATACACATCGACGGGGGTAAGACCACCGTGGGTGACGGAACAGCAGACAGCACCGGCAAGGGCGAATCGGGAGTAGAGGGCAAGGCCAGACTTCTTCTCGGGAGTCTCAGCCTTGATGTTCTGGACGACAGCGTCGACCTTGGTGGATCCGGTAGAGGCAGCCATTGTGAAGATGGTTATTCAGACGACAAAGGACTGAGGGCGATTGTTGGGTGGAGTGAAGAAGAGAAAGGAAGAAGGGGGGAAAACCTTTTTGGTGTTTGAGGTTTGAGGTCTTTTTTTTTTCTGGTCCCAGTCTCCCAGCTCGGGAAGACTCGGATAATCGGCGCCGGTGACTGCACGGACCGGGCCAAGGGGGTTCTACAGTGGCATTTCTGGTTTTACAGTGGTCAACACCCACTGAAGCTTCCCCACTGTTGAGCAGGACCCGGGGTAAGCAGGACAAATTGGGGGGGATCTCCCCTGTTAGCCGCAACAAAGAAGCTGGACTGTGACGTTATCTTTTTGAGAAAAGGCCGCTCTTTGAATTTTTTGCAGAGACTCTCTAACTGGCCAACAGGTGAGTTTCAGTATCAATACATGATAACTCACTGATATCACTCCTTCAACGCCAAGCCTTGAATAGGTAGGTAATCTCAAACATCAGTCACTTTTTTCTATACCGTCTCTATTCTCTCAAAATGCCAGATCTTAGGTACTGCCCGAGAATTCCTCGGACAGACCCACCATTCACTAACCGCTCTTCGCCAACGTGTTCATGGCATTGGCCAGATACTTGAGACAGGGCAGGTTTTTTTTCTTCCCCCTTGGTTGCGTGCTCTGCTTGTTTATTTTATTACCGGCCCGACCAATGGATACTAAGCGATAAGCATGACTTTTCAGACCTTGACTCGGTGTCGGAGTTTAACTGACTTTGCGATGCTAGCGTTTCCTTATAGTTCGACGTCATATCTTTATGTTTGTTTTCTTGACTGAATCATTCAAATATTCTTTGACTCAGTGATGTTGTTTCTGCTTTTCAATGCTGCACATGGATTTTTATCGCAAACTTGTGACTGGTAACCACTTTGATATGCCAGATTTGTGATATGCAACCCTCACAGACACATCTCAGATCAATCGCCGATTTATCACCCTAATAAAGCCAACACTGAACTATAAACCCTGTCGTTCTGGTTGGCCAAGCATCCATGGACCTTGCATTAGGTGCCTATTCTGGCTCGTCTTATCTTATCACCGATAAACTCGATCATGTTTATCGACCAAGAATAATTGGCCAATGTCACATAACTTCCTCCTACCACACTTTAGGCATCATCTGTCATTAAAGTTCTGGAGAGACTCAGAGTTACAACAAGTCACGATATGTTACTACGTATTCAAAGTCACAATAGCCATAGATCTGAGTGTTAGGAATCTCAAGTTACAAATGAAAACGAACTCGTGCAAGATTCAAGTCAAGGGTTCAACCATGTCATGAGGTTACTACTAATCCCAATATAACAAGAATATGTCTTTCTCATGTTTCAAGAATGGGATTAGTTGAACGGAAACTAATACTATAGAACATCTCAATTGATGATGCAGCATATGTGCGTGATCTGTTATGGGATCGTGAGTAGAATCATCTACTTAGCTCAGCCTTAATAACTAAAACAAACAGATACTTTTACTTTTTGCTTTACAAACTATATTCAATTACAGCTCTTAGCTACAAAGTCAGAGACAAAGTTAGTGACAAGCTTTGGAAATTGCGTATAAATACAAATAATCTCACCCTCGTGGCCTCGTTTCTTTTGCTCCTCACTTCTCACCATTCTAATACTCGACAGTATGCCTCAGACTGGTATTTCATGCTCCTCATCCCTGGGCATCCGCCTTGATGGGAATCAGCGATATGCTCCAGGCGACACAATCACCGGACACGTCTATCGAAGGAATCACACCATAAACACCAATGCTTCCATCTTCATCTCAGTGTCGGGCAGGTCCAAGACCAAGATCAGAGTCAACCATTCAGACGACATCAAGCGAGGCCGTTTCAACTTCATCTCCGCCAAAACTCGACTGAAGATCTTTCAGGGCCCTATCCATATTGGAGCGAGTGGCGAAGAGCAGGTCTGGCCCTTTTCTATTATCTTACCGAAATACGTCAATCCGAGATCCCTTAGAAACGACAAGCAGCGCGAGAGCTTCTTGCCCTTGCACAGGGAAGAGCATGTTCTCCCGTCAACGTTTATGTATTCCGTTGAGGGGGAAACTCAGGCTTTCATCGAGTACTATTTGACAGCTACACTGAAATTGGGTGGGAGAAACAAACCCGTTGAAGCTACGCTTCCGATCACAGTGATGAGCACTCTGAGCCATCCCATCACGGACTTTCGACTTCACAGGGCGCGGAGTTATCACAAGATTGCGGCCTATCGTCTGCTCCCGGGGAATGAAGATGCTAAGCTCTCGTTCTCTCAACATCTCAAGCAGATGTTCCAAACAACGAGCGTCCCCGTATTTGCCTTTGACCTGTTTTTTGGCCTCCCAACCATTATCCAACTCGACAATCCAGACCTTCTGCCTGTGCAGTTGCATATCTTTCCAAACAGAAGTGCCACGAGCAAAGCCATCCGCGATTTGCCGCAAAGGGTTGAACTGTCATTTATTTCTATCAAGATTGTCAGGACCACAAAACTCCTCTGCGGAGGGATCTTGTCTTCCCATTCGAAGGAGAGCTCCACAGAACTCGACCTAGATGTCATGGATTCTCTTTCCAAATACAAAGGCGGCATATACATACCCTGTGCGAACGGCAGCCCTCCCATCGATCTTAAGGGAATGATTGATTTGCGTCTCGGACGCCACGGCCGTCAATATTACAGGTCTCCAACCTTTACCACATACAACATTCGCCAAACCCACAGTTTTAAATGGGAGTTCAGAGGGGCGATAGCTGGACAGTACTTCAGAGTGAACGGGATCTCTCCAGTAACATTGATGGCCCCAAGTGGCGAGCACAATCCAGGACCGGTTCAACAGGATGAAAAGGCCCCTATCGCAAACCATGAAACAGAGAACGAACCCTTTGTTGGACCCTCTCAAATAATACGGAACGACTAATAGGTCCAGCCTCCAGCTAAAGATGTAGCTTCACTTGAGTATTTCAAGAAGATGCAGAAACGCTCCCGCCATAGAAGCTTGGTGCTTGGACCTCAGGGTATCAGAAAGGTTGACTGCTGAAAGCAGAAAGGACGATGTTGGCAAACCAGTCTACACTGTTCAGACTGGGCTTCTAGTTTGTTCATTTTGAAACCCTAAATCTTGGTGTAAAGGAAGTTGGATGATCGAGAACAACACCAAGAGAAGTAAAGGATACCATAGTGTAGTCCCTCAGCTAAGCTTCGTTGTAGTTTTATCAAAAACCTATTAAAATCCCAAAACATCGTCAAGTGCCTCCAAAATGCTTGTAATCATACAATATCGATGCCTCTCTTTTGCGTATGCGCCCTGCTATACCGTATAGGTAGGATGCCTCATCTCTAGCTATCTCTTACGATCGGACTCAACGAGATCACCAGGTTAGGAGCAGCTGTAGTCGAGCTTGAGCAGCCATATGGAGCTCATGCAAAGGTTGAAACTTTGCATCATGATGCTGGGCATGCCTTTGGGTACTTCGTGGTTGGATGTCTATGTGCTCTTCTTAATGCTCAGGGCCGTGGTTTCAACCACTTCGCTTTCTCGGGGCCTTGTTCTGCACTGTTCTGTACAGCTCTGCTGGTTTAAAGTTGGTTATATAAAAATAACATTGACAGAGACAGCCCTGCCCTAGGGTTGCCTATTTTTCTTTGCCTTTTGCTTCTTGAGAGATGTACCCAATCTTCCCAGTACCTAGTGTCAAAACCATCAACGCGACTTTTACTTCAACATTCCACAGTAACGCAAAAGTAAAAACTTCATTATACCTCAGCACAGCATCATGCTACCTCGATTAACTTTATTAGTAATGTTTACTATGCAACCATCTGACTATTACAGTGCATAATACAGTGATATTGTATCATCGTTACTATGTTATCATATAAATCGTAAGGTCTTTCCATTCCTTTACTGCTCTTTTTCCTGATTATTATTCTCGGGTGACCTATGATGAACACTTCGCATCAGAGAGCAGTTAGTGCCTTCTTATGGTTTCTACACTTGATAATGATGCAATTTACGAGCTGAGGTCTCTAGAACCATGTCTGAAAGCGTCCGAAGCCGTGGGAAGTCCCAGAGCCAAATGAGCAAACTCTCGTTAGTAGAGTTACCTTGGTAGTTTTGACTCCGTAGAGGTCAAGCGACAGGATCTACCGCGCAGATGGAACAATGAAGACAGGAGAACAGTCAGCCGAATCGATATTTTAGCGTTATCACTTACTCTTGTTATTTTGTGGTCTGAGGTTTCGAAGGGAAGCAAACAAGACATATCAAGATTTGGACGCTGACGTCCCAAAGACATGGCAAGCGATTTGACTATTCGTCCCCTCGAGATGGTGAGGCATTACTTGTCGAATAATAATAGATGAAATGGTTAAGTCACTATATCAAAGTTTAGATTACCTCTTAGACTATTTTTTTTATTTTTATTCATAAGCCCAGACCTCAAGTTGTTGACTCTGTCGTGTATAGCTAATAGAAACCAATAATCTGAGTTCCCTTAATCCCATGAATATCTTTCAAAACCACCGGATTATGAGATATGGCATGCGGTATCTCTTCATGTGCTACAATGCAAACTCATGTGGTGATTGGATATCGGGCTTCTTGGTAATCCCGTCACACACCACCCTCAGAGTCATAAGAGACGAAATTAGTGGGCCACTTTATGCTCCTTAGACTATAGCTCTTAGACTATTTATTTTTGTAACCTAAACTTAGGACCAGACCACTTCATAACACCGAAATGGCTGACGCCAGCAGCCTGGGATGCGCTTACACAACCCTTGTTTTTTTCGCTGTAAATCCGAATATCTCAATTATTACGTAGAGACATATTCGGACTTTAAAGATGAAGAATACTATAAGTATCGTGGGATATTCTCACTAAATGAGAATTATCATACTCATCAATCCACTCAAAACAGCAACTCAACATCTACAATAACATCTTGGAATTATTCCTCTCTTTGTATCAATCACAATGTCTCCTCATTCTGCTTCAACCACCGTCAATGAGCTCGTCAACGAGTACGCCGACATCATAAAGGGCAAAGTCATCCTCACCACTGGCGTCACACTCAACAGTCTCGGTGGCATCTTCATCCAGGAAACCGCCTCCAAGTCCCCAGAACTTCTCATCCTGGCCGGTCGCAATGCCTCCAAGCTCCAAGAGCTCGCTGATGCCGTCGCCAAAGACTTCCCCAACGTCAAGACTCGCAACTTGATCGTAGATCTCAGCTCTCTGGCTTCAGTGCGCAAGGCTGCTGAAGAGGTCAACAGTTGGAACGACGTGCCCAACATTGACGTCCTGGTCAACAATGCTGGTATCATGGCTGTTCCCTACTCAAAGAGTGTTGATGGTTTCGAGTCGCAATTCGCAATTTGTCATCTTGGTCATTTCCTTCTGACAAACTTGATCATGGAAAAGATTCTCGCATCCAAGTCACCCCGAATTGTCAACATCTCAAGCAACGGTCACACTCTTGGCCCTGTCCATTTTGCGGATCCTCACTTCAGTGTAAGAAGTCATTCCCATCCTTCACGTCAACACATGCTAACTTTATAAGAACGGCGAGACTTATAATAACTGGGCCGCCTATGGTCAAGCCAAAACTTCCAATGCTCTCTTTTCTGTATCCCTTGCTCAGAAACTGGGAGGTCGCGGCCTGCAATCTTACAGTTTGCACCCAGGCATGATCATGTCGACTGGTCTGGGAACTCACTTGGACTTTGCCAGCATGGACGGTGACCTCGGAGCTCTTAGTAAGTCATTTATGTCGTCTTGAATTTATTGTGTCAAACTAATAATCACAAAGTCCAGGCTCATCGCGAACGAGGAAACACCGAAGGTTGGAACTTTCTCACCCCTGTTCCTGTTGAAGTTGGCGCTGCTACCCACGCATTTGCTGCTTTTGACCCTAATCTTAGAGGTAAGAAGAGATCTTAGTCTGAATAAAGCTCCATACTAATAACACATAGCAAACAATGGTGCTTATCTCTTGGAAACCAGAGTCTCGGACCCTTTTGTCGACTCATACAAGTCTTGGGCTCGAGACCCTGTCGAAGCCGAGAAGCTTTGGAGGCTGAGTGAAGAGCTTGTCGGGCAGAAGTTTGGATACTAAACAGTGGTGTCTGTGTTTCAGTTTATGTATTACAGAGTGCGAATAGACAGTGAATGAGTTCCTTCTTTTACTCATACCACGTCTCTCATCTATATTATTCTTCGGACTTCTTGAACATG
This sequence comes from Fusarium poae, assembly GCF_019609905.1. Taxonomy (NCBI): domain Eukaryota; kingdom Fungi; phylum Ascomycota; class Sordariomycetes; order Hypocreales; family Nectriaceae; genus Fusarium; species Fusarium poae. The sequence continues at coordinate 5,271,795 of NC_058399.1, forward strand.
CAGGTCGTATACCATTGCAGCATTTTCTAACTCTCTTTATATTTTTCTCTCGATTGGTTCTTGTAACTCTCTAGTCTATATATCACCAAAGTGTCCAGTCTAGTGGGTCGCAGGAAAATTGACCTCCTAAGTCTTAGGTTATAAAAATAAATAGTCTAAGAGCTATAGTCTAAGGAGCATAAAGTGGCCTGCTAATTTCGTCTCTTATGCTTCCAGTGGCCAATTTTTCTGATACCCTGAGATCAGTTTGTATATCCCTAATTCTGTCTATAAACGCCTGGGTATCCGGTTCCAGCCCGACGCCAACGCCAAGATAACAAAAGTCCCATATCCAAATATATAAAATCTTCCCATCATAAATGTCAAAACTCCTTCTAGTTCTCTCCCTTTGCACAATATTCCCACTCTTGTATCACTGTAGGTTCCTGTACAGCACCACCCGATGTCCCACTTAACCACGCCCGGCAGGCCTCAAGATGTGCATACTCGGCCTCATCTTGGCCCCTCAGACTCCTCATCTTCACATCAGCGACTTCCAAAACACTTCTACCTGCCGCGTCGCGAGCGTGTACATTCGCGCCACTGTTGACGAGTTGCTTAGCAGCTAGTTTGTGACCACAGCGGACAGCAATGTGCAGCGCCGTTTCACCTGCTCTATTGCGCGCGTTGACACGTGCACCGGCTTTGATGAGATTCTTGATGATATCTGGACCGTTTGTGTAGTCGTCGTCTTCGGGGAGTTGGGCGGCAAAGGTCATAAGAGGTGTGTTGCCGTAGATATCGTAGTGATTTGGATCAACACCTGCTGCTAAAAGGCTTTCCAGCAGCGTTCGGCGGAACTCCAAGCGGCTAGTGCTTGAATCAGAGTGTTTGGTGGCCTTGTCTCTTTTATTCTTCTGATAGTTTGGCATGCCTTCCTTGTCGAGATTGTATTTTTGCGTGACACTGACTGAGCTTAGTGTAGCCGCGGCGAGACATTGTAGTCCATTTCGACCTTGTGAGTCTTCGAGTAGTGGGTCGTTCACTGCGTCCCTAATCGATTTGAGGGTGCGTGCTTCTTGTTGAAGATCGGTTATGTGGTAAGGGTCGGTGTTGTCCTGTCGCGACGTTGGTACTGGTGGGTCGATATCCATAGCCTGAGTATATGTTCTGTTGATTCCGATAATGGGCTCAGGGACCACTGCGTTGGTTGGCGTCATGTTGAATGCATCCCTTTTTTGGTAGCTTGTAGGACCACAAAGCTGAAGTAGGTGGTTCCGGAGACTAACTGATGCGTCTCTAAGAAGGAGGATATGGGAAAAGGAACGGCCGTAGTGATCGCGTGCACTAAAGTCGAAACCCTTCCCAGCGAGTATATCCAGAAGGTGTTGTAGATAAAGCCCACTGTGAAACCAGGAAATGTGCAGCACGTGTAAAAGTGTTTGTCCAGCTGTGTTTTGCTCGTTGAGAATAGCTACGTCTTGAACAGATCGGATTGCTTCGAAAAGCTCGTCTCCCATGAATCTCGCCGCCATGAGATGGAAAACGGTGTGACCAAATTGGTCGCGTTCCTCGAACGAGGAGTTGTTGACAGCAAGGGTCAGGGCATCGTAACCAGTTCCGGAGAAGCCCTGCACTGTTATCCATGCTGGTTCCCTGAGTTCCTGCATAGGCCGGCAGAAACATGACTTTTTCATATGCTCCTCAGTTCCGTCAAAACATGTATAGTTGTTCTGGGCGACGTCGTCGATGCATAGAAAGTTGCCGGGCATGTAGTAAGGGCCGTTGGGTAGACAGACAGGAGCATCTCGGTCTTCTAGCCAAGAAGTCATGGTGGGTTCCTCGTCCGAAATGGGCGAAAGACTGGATCCTCGTCGACTCAAAGGTGCTGTGTAACGTTTAATGAGACGCTTTACTGTCTTGACATATGGGTGATCATAGCCTTTGAGCAGACTTTGGAATGTCCCTGTTGTGCAATCTGTCGAGGTAGTCATAAATGTTGGTCGTCGCAAGAAAGTCTTGAAATGGCTGTTTTCTTCTTGCTCCCGTGCTTGAGCGGTAGATCTGCTTGTGTTATGCCGTTGAGGCTGGGAGTATTGGTTGAAAGGTGGAACTTCAAGTGAAGCCCTGGTGGGATTTCTAACAAGATGTGGGGTTGGAACAGCGTTGAGGGCAGGTATTGGTCTTGAGGCATCCTGCATGGGAGACGAAACTGAATTATATGTTGAGTTGGTTCGTGTGGGGGAAAGCGACAACTCTTCTAGTCGCCGTGCCATGTCACCCTCATTCCTTGGGTGAAGCCATCGTGGCTGCTTGTTGAGCATAGCGTTGAGTGTCTTGTGGGCCGAGTCCTGGCTGTACACATAACATAATGAGCATCAATCCAAGCATAAAAAACCAGGAATCGCATACCCAGGTACTGTATCAGGTGACTTTGCATGTACAACAGCCACTATTTTATCCAAAGGAAGTGTGGTGTAGAGATATAGACGTGACATTTTGCGCCGTGAAGATGAGTTCCATAGTGGTGGCCTGCCTGTTGTGGTGTTGTTCGAGCCGCTGGGGGAGGCGGACGATATAGGCACTTGCAGGCCAGGTCCAAAGGGCGAGGTTGCGCTGTTGTTCATGGTGGGCTCTTTGATGGCTGTCAAAACAACAATATTGATGTTGGCCTGTAGATGTAGCCTTGCAATATCAAAAAAGTACACGAGGCTCTCATGATACAAAGTAAAGGAAGACACAAGCTTATAAGTCAGCACCCTCTTGTGCTACGGGTCAAGATGTTGGTCGGCCAGAGGCAGTGGAAGCGTTGAAGATGTGTAATGGGTGGTGAAAGTGCATCTCGGCTGGCCTCCAAAACAGGCCGGAACCAGGGCACAAATAGCCAGCATGATCCGTACAGAAGAGGAGAGAATATGGATCTGGAGGGCTGAGCTGACAACGTTGGAATGCAACGGGAATAGGTGGTTTGCGGCCCGCTGCCGTAGGTGTGTTGCTGCGCCCCATGGCTCGCAGGAGGCCTGATGAGAAATGCCAAAATGGGTGGTTATGTGAGACAAGATGTGTTGTAACTGGATAATATGGAAAGCCTAGTCTCTACGAAGGGAACCCAAGTGCCGCTTTCGTTGCATTGACGTGATGCAAGTTGTTAAAGATGCAGATTGATCAATATTCCTGATGAGCTTTGAACATAATAATAGTGCTTTACAGTGGGAGCCCTCCAGTTACAGTACAGTATAGTTAGTGCTTAACCGCCCAAGCTACTGCGACCATTGGCCATTTCAACATCAGGTAACGATTGTGAGTTTCAAAACAACTACCTACCCAAACAAAACAAGAGATATTTCTATGGTAACTCTGGAGGAATAAACTATTCTCTCGTCAATATCCAACTACATTCCAACTTTTGAAAGACTTTGGTCATCGGCCTGATGTCAGTGAATGCACAGAGAGGCGCAGCTTCATAGGTGACGGCTGTGCGCCTAACTGTGGCTCCAAAAGCCCAGTATTGCGCCACACCACATCAACAAGGCTTTTCGGCGACACCATCTTGCCAAGTCCTCATGCACATCTTCAAAGTGTCCATCTCTTTTGATATATATATAGATATATAATATTAAAAGAATGATGTAAATATAGGTCTCTTCTCATATCCTGTACTGTAGTCATGCTGTTTGCACTCGACTTCTGTCTAATCATTGAGAGCTTATACTACCACAAGCAATTCTTCAACTATCAGAGGGAGCTACAATTCTTTAAACTCTCGCTCATCACTACTCCGATTCAAATGGTCTAGAATGTCGCTAATCAATGACCCTCAATTCTGTCATCATGCTGTTTCGAAACATCGAGCCCCCATGTATGTCATTAGCCCTTGCATGCGCCGCCTTATTAGTGAAACAGCCGCGCCTAAGAATTTTTACGGTGCCATCCGACTTCAAGCAAGTATTCATGACTCCGATATCCAACAATTTAGTTGCTAAACAGTTGCAAGTCGGTGAGCATCATTCGTTTTCTTTCCTTCCACTGATCATGGCGTCATTTCTTCCACTTCTGGGGCGTTGGAAGCTTGGAGCCATCAACGGCACTACACTCGTCCTCGTGAGAGTCTGACTGACTACCTACTCATAGAACAACAAACTTGAAAGGAAAATGCCAGAGCTAAGCAACACTACCTTGTAATCTACTAGGTGGATAGAACAATATGAATGCAGTATCGTCACCCTTTGTTTCTATCAGAGGGGGCAATCAAGCTCAAAACTGACTACTTACCTAGATACCTAAGCTCCATGCCATCCCACCACACCCTTCCATCTCCTTTGAACAAAGCTCATCGTGGACTATTATCCCAAGATGACACCAAAACTCTCAATACAGTCGTCTTTTCCTTTGTGTTCATATATTCTTGAATTGACTCACTCACCGCCAGCAAGCCACTTCCCATTTAAAACGAGCCATCTTCTAGAACTCGCTCAGAGACATATATTCACACGCCCCTCTGTCATCCCGCATTCCAGTCAGAAAAAGGCTTGTCGTCACCACAACGGCCACAAGCCACCTGTTTGACTTTGCCTTGCCGAGTGTCCCCAAAGTTTTCCAACGATCTGGGTCAAACGGCCCCCTTAGTCTCTTCCTGTCTCAAGCATCTTCTTTGTTCTAGCGTCATTCCACATTGAACAAAACGTCGAGGACATAAAGTTTGGAACTGTTGTCACATGCAGGCCATAACACCACAAAGGAAAAATAATGTAGTTCGTGCAAAAGCGTCTGGTCCAAGATTGATCTGGCATTCGGGTGTATTCCAGTGGTCCGTGGGTAAACAGAAAACACAATTGACACTTTGACTTCACATTTCAGGGACGGTTTATTAAGGTCATATCATTAATGAAATGGTATCTCCAATAAAACAAGACAATGTTATATCCAACTTCATAACAATTCTTCTACCACTACTTGGCAAGCGCTCAAGTCGTCTAAATCATACTATATACATAGTGAAGCTTATTATGTTGTAATAAATAATGAACAGCAAGGGAAGATTTTATGTTCCATGATGCATTTACAGAAGAATGGCAAAGATACCAGCGGCAGCGACAGCCATCTCGACACCGAAGCGAGAGGCACCAGCGGTGACCTCGACGGCGGGAGCGGTGCCAGTAGGCTGGTGGTAGGGGACGGTGGCAGAAGGCTGGCTGGGAGCGGGAGCCTTGTAGCCGCTGCCGGTGGTCTCGGCAGCAGGAGGAGCAGGGTAGTGAGGCTTCTCGGGCTGAGCAGGAGCCTCGGGGTGCTCAGGCTTAGCAGGCTGCTCGGGCTGGGCAGGGTGCTCAGGAGCAGGGTACTCAGGGTGCTCGGGCTTGGCGGGGTGCTCCTCGGAGGGAGTCTCGGGGTGCTCAGGAGTGGGGTGCTCAGGCTTGCCGGGAATGACGACGGTAGGGTAAGAAGGAATCTCCTTGGTACCGGTGGCGTAGACAGTGGTGCAAGGAACAGTCTCAGTCTTGACGGATCCGTAAGGGCAGTCCTTAACCTCGGGGCCGCACTCAGTGACAGTGTAGACCTTGGTGGAGTAGGTGGTCTTGGTAGTGTAGAGAGTGCTGGTGTTGGGAGGAGCGTAACCGGTAGGCTTGGAGGGGTGGCCCTCAGTGACGGGAGCGTAACCAGTGGGCTTGGAGGGGTGCTCCTCGGTGACAGGGCAGACAGTGGTAGAGACGGGGTAGGTCTTGGTGGTGACGGATCCGTAGGGGCAGTCCTTGACGGAAGGAGGGCACTTGGTGACGGTGTAGACCTCAGTAGAGTAGATGGTCTTGGTGGTGTACTTCTCAGGGTTCTCAGGAGAGTAACCAGTAGGCTTGGAGGGGTGCTCCTCGGTCACAGGGCAGACAGTGGTAGAAACAGCAATGGTCTCAGTAACGGTGTAAGGGTCGTGGCTACCAGCGGGGCAGTCCTTGACGTAGTCAGGGCACTTGGTGTAGGTGTTGGTAGCAGTGGTGTAGACAGTCTTGGTGGTGTAAGGGACGGTAGCACCAGTGGTGGAGACACCGTTGGCACCAGTCTGGGTGGTGTCGACGGGAGCAGTCTCGGTGCCGGTAGGGATAGAGTCAGTCTTGGTGTCGACGGGAGCAGTCTCAGTGCCGGTAGGGATAGAGTCAGTCTTGGTGTCGACGGGAGCAGTCTCAGTGCCGGTAGGGATAGAGTCAGTCTTAGTATCGACGGGAGCAGTCTCAGTGCCGGTAGGGGCGGACTCAGTAGCAGTGTCAACAGGGGCAGTCTCAGTGCCAGTAGGAACAGAGTCAGTCTTGGTGTCAACAGGGGCGGTCTCAGTACCGGTAGGAGCAGACTCGGTAGCAGTGTCAACGGGAGCAGTCTCAGTACCGGTAGGAGCAGACTCGGTAGCAGTGTCAACGGGAGCAGTCTCAGTACCGGTAGGAGCAGACTCGGTAGCAGTGTCAACGGGAGCAGTCTCAGTGCCGGTAGGGGCGGACTCAGTAGCGGTGTCGACGGGAGCAGTCTCAGTGCCGGTAGGGGCGGACTCAGTAGCAGTGTCGACAGGGGCGGACTCGGTACCAGTGGGAGCAGACTCGGTGGCAGTGTCAACAGGGACAGTGGCGGTCTCAGTGCCAGTGACAACGGTAGCAGGGGCAGTGGCCTCCTCAGTGGTGGTCTCGTCGTCACAGTCCTCCTCGGTGGTGGTGGGAACAGAGGTCTCGGTGGTGGCACCAGTGGCGGCGTCAGTGGTGACATCGGTAGCAACATCGGTGGTCTCAGTACCGATCTCAGTGCCGGTGGTCGCAGTACCGGCCTCAGTGGTAGCGATACCAGCCTCGGTGGAAGCGGTACCAGCCTCGGTAGTAGCAGTGCCAGCCTCAGTGGTAGCAGTGCCAGCCTCAGTGGTAGCAGTGCCGGCCTCAGTGGTAGCAGTCTCGGTGCTGGCGACGGTGCCGGTAGTGGTGGTTGGGATGATGCAAGTGCAGGCCTCGTTGACAGCCTCACGACGCTCTTCATCAGTGGAGCCAGTGCACTCGGCAGGGATTTGGCTGATCTCGCAGTTGAGGAAGACATTGGCGCCACAGAGAGCGAGCCTGTTGTCATTGACAGCCATGTAGCAAGGGTCTTCGAGCTCACAGTCGCAAGGCTCGGTGTCGGGAAGAGTCTCAAGGGCAGAGACCAGGCCAAAGGCCATGGCCATGTAAGTAGCGGTCTTCATGTTGGGAACAAATGTACAAAAACTGTAATGAACGAATGGACTGCGGTGAACTCGAAGAGTTACTTATTATCCGCGAAGACTGGTTTGTAAGTGAGTGACAAGAAGTGAAGAGTGGGAGAAAGGCATGGAGGTCGGAAGCGGCTGTTTATATGCAAGACAGGCCTTCTTTGCTCCGGTCCATCCTTTCCCCTTGTTTGTTTGGCCCCGAGTTCCCTCGCGTGGGCTGTTGGGTGTGGGCTACCACCATCCCGGACATTTGCTGTGGCTATTCTCGACTTGATAGTGTGCCTGAGCTTGCGTTAGTTCGAAGCGCTATTGATGGAGATGGGGCACAGAAACTTGGGCAGATGGATCTAAGCCTGATAGAGAGCCAAGCTACATGTGCTTGGTGCCGTATGGCCGGGTTGGCCGCTGATTGCAAGAGTGTCCATAGCGTTAGGTTAGTAGGAAGGAGGTAGGTTGGAAAAGCAAAGGATGCCTGGATGAAAGAGAAACTCGTTAGCCACTTGGGTAATGGCGCGCTGAAGTTGAACTGACCAAGACCCACTTCGTCCGAACGGGGGTGTACCCTGGCCCCTGACTAAATCGTGGCTTCTCTAGCCTTATCTAGCTACTTTAGCGGGTGTCGCGTACAAGCGCTCGCCGAAGCTACGGTGGAGCAACAACGGGCTGGGCTTAAACACATCCAATGGACCGCTTGCTCTGCTGAAGCCTGGGGAGATGTTTCTATCCTGTTGGCAGGTCATTAAGAATGAATCGCTGTACAGTAGTTTCTTCTCGGCTGTCGCACCAAAGACGCCGGTTCTGCACACTATTGCAGTATATGGGCAGTTTATCCACCTTCAGCTGCGTCTAGATAATCGATAACTCAGATACGAATAACCTTCATTTGCATCCTGGCTGGTCTATCGTTCCATGAAGCGTAGTAGTCTTCTTTCGCAATAGGGGCAGTTCATTTCCTGGAGAACCTTACAGAGTCAGTCTGTGCAATTTCCTTTGTTGTGGCAGTCATGTTGCTCTCATTGTACATCGCTTTGTTCATTTCTATTTTCAGTGGTCTATCTTCAGTAGACGACTTGAATTTTGGTAAATTAAGAGCCCATTTTAGTTTTGTTAGTGGTTAATGTAACAAGATACGATATATTACCCCGTAGAGCAAGAAACGAGCCCCAGAGAGGACCACAACTTGCAAGTTTTGACAGTCAACGAACGGATCACTGATCGACATGATGACCATCATATATGATCGACGAAAAAGATGTCTGGATAAGAATTAAATCGATCGTGATGGTACTTTCGGAACCGTTGGAATCGGCAGCTTAGGTCCATCCATAGGAGCCACTTTAATGAAAGATCTGCTTGAAAGAAACCGCTCATGTTGGTTCACTAGGAATTGACTGACGTCTTGAATGGGAAACCCCTCTGTTCCTTGTTGTAGGGTACGTCAGAAAATACCATTGTTCAACTGCTCGGATGTTATCCTGCTCTGTGCAGCTTATTTTGAGAACATACAATATGCCCTGTATAGCATCACAGTCTTCGCTGTCAATCTGCAGAGCATCTGTTGTGATACCCAACGGGTCCGGGCCACTAATCGCCACTCCGAGAGATCAACAGTGAGAGTTCGGGTACCTGACAGCATGCATATGTTAGCGTCCAGTCTCCGTAGCACGAGAAAATAGAGGGAAACCGGACAACACAACCAAAAGATGTAGCGCGTCATTGACACAGACATGTGCACACTACATGGACGGACGGTTTTTGGAGGCTTGCATTAATCCAAGGGGGAGATTAAAGAAGGGTAAAAACTCAGCCGCCACAAAAGAAACGGGTATCGAAAGATGGGCTGAAAGGAAGAATCAGATAGTACTGTAATTTGCATCATTCGCGCTGTGGCGTTTTGTAGAGCCCAATCACGTTTGTGCATGTCAACGCTTCGCCCACTTGGCTCCAAGCCATTCATCCGCACCTGACAAAGCAATCAGCAGGTAAAGGAGGGTGTGATTTTATGCATTTGCACAATTGGACAGTAAAAGGAGAGAGAGAGTAAGAAGGCGTCTTCTAGAAACTGGCACATCACAACGTATGGCTTGTTGGTATTCGGCACTTGCCAACCGGGTGAATCTGTATCAACAGGTGCCATTAATTGACGGGACCCTTTGAAGATCTCGGAAACGTCAAGTTTCGACATGATCCGGCCCAGTTGTCAAATTGAAACTTCTTTTGTGTGATGGATGTAAAGGGCAGTCAGTGCTTTAATCCTTGACTATCTTTTTGGGGTTTGTATAATATCATTGGCCCATATTGTATCCACATCCCTACTCTTCGAATTGTGCTTTCTCTGTGCACACAATGCAATTATATCAAAACTGACCTGACTGCTCACAAAGTCGCAATGCAAGGCAAACCCTGACGTGGGTCTCCAAAGTGGTTATTGCAACCTTCAGGACACACATAAATCGCAAAGATCTAACGAATCCTTGCCCATGATAACTACGATGGTCTAGATTCAATTCAGCTTGACTCAGCACTCGGAACCGAATCATTTGAACTCGCTCTCCTCAACTGAAGTTAACTCAGTTGCTCTTCAGCCTCAAAAAAGGAGCTCCTTGTAGCTCCCGCTCTGAGACGAAACAAAACAGTGTCTCCCGCGAAGCCGCATTCCAGTCTGGTTTTCCCACGTTTCCACTGCCAAGTGAATCAATCGTACCGTTTTCTCTTCTTCTGTAAGGGGCATCCACTTTCTCGTTCATATAACCCCTGTCACCGTACACAGGTCAATTAGCGCTGTGCACCAACAGCGATAGCTCCATGCGGGCGTTGTCACTCTCAAACCGCCCAATTCGGGGTGCTTTTTCCCTTTTTGGAGAATTGTTGTGTTGTTCATGGATGATAGAGGTAGGTTGCAGTAAAAGGGGAATATTTACATAGTGCAATGTCAGTCTTGGAAGGGCATGTGATTTGTCTACACATTCATGTTTTGAGCCATCTCATCTCTAGTGTTCGTTCGTCCGTTTTTGCATCAGCCAACATATGTCATTGGTATCCGCTCAGACCCATCAATCATCGTATAACCCAAAAAGCAATATCATTTTCAAGTCGTTGTTCTCGCCTGCCTAGTGGGTAGCAGAAAAAATAACCTCCTAAGTCTTAGGTTACAAAAATAAATAGTCTAAGAGCTATAGTCTAAGGAGCATAAAGTGGTATACTAATTTTATCTCTTAGGCTTCCAGTGGCCAATTATTCTGATACCCTGAGGTCTGCTCCGGTGCCTTGCCACAACTGGGCCCTAAAGATCCATTATCTCCAGTCGTCCCAATGCCTGTCCTCGCTGCAGATCTCCCCCCTGTCTTTGCACTCCGCTCTCGGGGCATCGACAGGGTTGCCAGTATCCCCTGTCAAATGACGAGTTCCAGGCCCAGATGAGGCAGAGCTGAAGACAGGGTATTGACGATCTATCGAATTTGGTTTTGATAGTCTCGTCGACTACTTTTCTTGGCCAAGTACACGTCTGTTCCGAGAATTTGCGCTTCCAAAGCGTCTTGAGCGTTCCGGTGAAAGTTCTTCGGGGAAGGAAATGAGGCAATAGCATTGACAATCTTGCTCATTACTTGGGATGTTGATGGTGGTGTTGCATCTCTAACATAAAGGAATGGCGAGCCCACGAAGGTTGTATATTTGATGTTTCATGACACTGCGGAACCTCCACAAATTGCTGACATCTTCTGCCCTGTTCATCCTTTGTTTATGCTCAATTTTCAAGCTATACTATATTCATCGCGAGTGCTTCGTCCTGTATGCTAATTGTCACTTGCCAACTGAACAGTCTAGACTAGTTGGTAGCAGAAAAGTTGGTCTCCTAAGTCTTAGAGTATAAAAATAAATAGTCTAAAAACTATAGCCTAAGGAGCATAAAGTGACCTACTATTTCGTCTCTTATGCTTCCTGTGGCCAATTATTCTGCTACCCTGAGGCATGGAATGCCAATTGAACTGTGTTGACATTGTCGGAATGCATACCAAAACGGTCTTCTGTTAAGCACAAGCTGTATCTCTTACCTATACGCCGTTGCCGAATATTACTAGACTTATCCTGTCAGCCGGGAATGCCGTTGAAAAAGTCGTATACCTCTAACACCATATACCCACAAACTCGTCATTTTAGTGGTCCATGACCTCTCTATCGTCCGTGAGAGGCATTCCGAAACGTCGTCGAAAAATAAACACGAGTAACGATATCCACCTTGCGGCGTGTTTTTTGAACATTGATCACTCTCTACTTACTCAAGCTCAGAGAGGGCTCTAGTGGGTAGCAGAAAAAATAACCTCCTAAGTCTTAGGTTACAAAATAAATAGTCTAAGAGCTATAGTCTAAAGAGCATAAAGTAGTCTACTAATTTTGTCTCTTAGGCTTATAACGGCTAATTTTTCTAATACCCTAAGGGGGCTCTAAGTAAACTTTCGGTACTTATTGCTGCACTGGAATGTTGGATCTGGAGTACCGAGACATTGGGATGCAAGATGGAGACCAAGGTTTATAGTACCTGCGGGGCATAATGAGGCTCTCAGATCTCATGATATGGCCACTCGTTAGAAGCCTTGATCAACTCATATTGCAGAAAAGGCACTGATAGCCTTGATATATTCGTAAGAGATGTTGTTAAATTTGACTCGGACTACTCATTCATAGTCAATTGGTAATTAAGATTGAAGAATTTTATTGATCTGGCTTGTGTAGGTTGCGATTGAGTGTTTGTCTGGTCTACAGGGTAACTACTTCGTTCGTCATGTTATTGTTCAGTACCTTGTTCAGTCTTGTAATAAGACTAGAGTCAATTAGTTATTCCCATAAACTTGAATACGAGAAAGAAGTTTTGATGTTTAGTGAAAATGGTTGTTTTCTTTGTGATTTTGGTGCGTAACGTAGTTATCTTGTGGATGTTCGAATTATTGTTTCATTTCACAAACTATTTCGCAGTGGCTCAGACCTCACAAGGCTAGCCCTACGCACGTTCCTTAAGATCACTGAACTGACAAACTGTTTTTCTATTACACCATTCGCAATGTTTTGGATGCTACTTGCTCTGCCCAAGTGTTCTGGTTGTCTCCAGAGCCTCGTTCACACCCGTTGGTTGCCTCAACGTGGGGCTGACATAGGCACTGAAAGATTCCCTCTCCTACGAGATACTGGTTGAGTTATATCCTTATCGTGATGAGCAGGGTCCAAGGTTCCAACAATTCCCGGCAAGAGAAAAGGTAGTACTTACACGGCCGGCGAGAGCGGTAGCCGAGAGAACTTTGGTGGCTAGGATTTATCTAGCTGCTCATGGCGGCCATCATGGAGTTACATCTGTCATAATGGTTTGTGGGGCCTCCCGAGCTTCCATGATGAGAAATACCTAATTTCTACCCAATGTACTGACTAAGGATTAAGAAGTTAGCTGTCAGAATTATAAAAGACGAAACTAGTAAGTCAGCTTATGATGCTTGGGCTCTACATGTCCCTTGATCGGTTGCCTCATCCACCTATGCAGCCTCGTTACAGATAATCTTTCCCAACCTTATATCACCGTCTATGATCTGGGATAAGGATATAGATCCTAAAAGGCCATTGGGAATGAATCACTACAGAAGAAAAGGAGCCGCTTGTCTTGGTTAATATTGAGACAGGCAGTGATTATAGGAAAATTCCATAGCCTATCAGGGTTGAGCTGAAACTTGCCGTAAGACATGCTGTTAATTGATTGGCTAATTAGCCATTGAGTTGTCATGATGGCCATCTCCAACTTGGAGAGCCGAGGATATGTCTGTACAACAACAAAGCCCTTTTACCACGATGAGTAAAGGCGCAAAAACAGGCTGCTGAATTACATCGAACTATCTCCCAACAAGTGAGTCTTGAGAATAATTTAATGGAATGCCGCCATATTGAGCATTCATGATCTCTTGATGCTTGTTTATACTTCAGTGGGGGCCGGCTGAGCCATCATCCTGGTAGCCTGCCTGGCACCTGGTTGCCTCTTGTGGCTTGTTCCCACTAGTGTATTAAGATCGAAAGCGAGTTTCTGTCACTGTAATTCTGCGCGTTTGCGAAGGAAACCAATTGTACAATCTGCGCCAACAGAATTATTCTACTTTTGAGAGCGAAAAACGAAACTAATCAGTTGTTTATTACTGACTCAGTTCTTCTTCTCTGCGGCGCAGTGTCCGTTTCATGTATCTCGCCACCATCCAATTGAAGCCTTTACGGTGGTGACGATGATGGGGATTGTTTAAGGCTGTCGTTTGGCTTACCCTTTTTTTTCTCGACTTTTCCGCTTTCGCGCACACATGTGGTAGGTGATTCCCATCATGGATGTTTCGAAACTAGGGAGGCTTGTTATCTATGTCACTATTCCCAATTGCGCGCCATAATGGGGGCCGTTTTGCTCGAGGGTGTTTTCAAGAGTTTACTCATGGTGGTATTTTTCCATTTTTCCATTGCCCGCTTTGATGTCTGTCTACGGCTTTGCGAAGGCTTTGGTGTTTCTGAATTAAGATAAATAAAGCTGTAGCCCTCTTCCTAAGGCTGGAATTTTCTTTGATATCATCATCAGTTTCTCAACGATTGAGTCAAGTTTCCAGTCTCAACTATCTGCTATCCTAGTGACAACAATCTTGGATCAAACCAACTACTATCAAATTGCATATAACCAACTGCACACAACCAACCAACCAAACCACCAAGTCTCTAAACCCAACAACTTATAACCAACAATATGCCTTCCTCTTCACCTGCTACCAACCCGTAAGTAAATAAGTTACCAACCCACTCAATTCGCAATAACTAATCATCAACTAACCAGGTCTTACAGCAGCAATGGATACAGCAACAGCAACAGCTCTGGTGGCTCGACTTACACGGGTGGTCAGGGCACCTCTAATGGTGCTATGCTGAGCCAGTGGGCCACAACTCGAGACAGAACAGAGAATTTTTACGTCACAGGTGAAAGAACAGGCCGAGGAGCCATGGCAGGCATCGATGTGACTCAAAAATTTGATGCCTACTTCAACAGAAGTAGATAAATTGTTTTGGTATCGGCTGGATTGGCACTGTAACATATGATTGTGGCTGTGGAATTAGCGTGGCGTCGATCGGGTATAGAATTGGAGTCCTCTTTGAGGTATCGCTCTTGGCTTTGTATAACAGAACTTTGGTGTTAATTTTTCTTTTCTTTTCTTTTTTTACCTATAGAAAAGGCTCTTTTCAATATCATTCTCATTATTTACTCAGGTACTACTTTATGGTAAACAGGATTGATTCAATTCTAGAATATCCTTGAAACCCCACATGATTTCCATAACCCATAACAAGACCTGCACTTCAAATCTTAGGGTACAAAAATAAAAAGCCTAAACAGTCTGGTCTAAGTAGCACAAAATAACCTAATAATTTTGTCTCTTATTCTTCCAGCGGCTCGTTTCCCTGGTATGATAGGAGAAGCCGCGCTGATGTGTAGGCAGGTTTCCATTGTTCATACACAACAGGCATAGACAGGGGATAATTGCGTCTGAAGCGTCGGTGTATCCGACAATTGAAATAAAAGGTTTGGCATCCTCTGAATGTTGTTGGTCATGGAGCTGCCACTCGCATGGCTCGATAAGCTAGACCTAAAAAAGGGACAAAAGGTAGCTTCGGGTGTTTTTGTCTTTTACTGCCTTGAGCAGTCCACATATGAGCAAGTTGCTCGTTTTCATCTTTGAACTCTGGTCCATCGCGGTTGATCCGGCCCCCTTCAGTGTGACTTGCATATCCCTGGAAGAAACAACACAGTACCCATTGACCCATACTGTCCTTTTTTCTCATTGTACGCACATGAGATATCATATGCTCACCTTCTTCCTTCATGGTGTTGAAGGTCTTATTGCATGAAACGAACTGGTGGAATTCATCGCCAGGTCCACATAATTGATACTCGTAAGACCGATGAAGGGGAGAAAGCCCTTGTCAAAGCTCCAGCGCTCTTTGTAGTAATTCCTTTCTAGCATGCTTGTGTATGATAATACTTGCGATGCGCTCTGTTTAGATCCTCACAAAGTAACCTACAAGTGTAGGTGCCACTCAAGTGTTCCTGTCCGGGGGTAAACTGATCAATAGGATAGGTGATACCGAACCACTTACCCATACCTAGGCTGAATGCGTTTATGAGTCGTTGTATAGGAGCTCGAGTGCAGGTGTCAATATATGACGGTCGAAGTGCATGAACATTATTGTGCTGTGCGACTAGGAGTCACTATGTTCTCGAGCTTTAACAATACTTGGGTATGTCTGGAGGATATATTGACGAATAGGCACGCGTCTTGCGTCCTCTCTTCAGAATCCTGCTTCATTATACACATCACGCCATCTGAGGACAGTGATGGACCTGTGGGTAACAGAAAAGTTGACCTCCTAAACCTTAGGGTACAAAAATAAATAACCTAAGAAGAATGGACTAAGTAGCCTAAGTAGCATAAACTGACCTATTGATTTAGTCTCTAGTGCTTGCTTCTAGCGGCCAGTTCCTCCGTTCCCTTGAGGAAAGGGGAGCATCGCCACTACGGTTCAGAGGGACACTTCCGGCCGATGTTCAATCTGAACCATGGAAGATAGATGGGAAGTCGATGTAGAAGTTTTCGACTGGTAGTGCTTTGCATAAGCATTGATTCCGGGGTTGTGATCCATGAGGAAAGTCGCATGTCGTCACTGACATTCATTGCAAGAACGTATATGGCACCACAGCGTAAGCAGTAACCCTTGGTTTCTATTTTATAGTGCTGGCCCAGTCGGGTAATCTGAGGGGACAATCAAGCTATGTTGGACTATCCTTCTGAGGGAAGAGACTTGAAGCATGTCTTGGTTGAGTTGGATACGGCGGGCTAGTCTTGGCCAGATCGGGGGGTAACCTGGGTTTCAATAGATCTCCCCGCGTCTTGATGCCCTCATCAAGGGCATTTACATGTAGCACAGTGTTTTTTAGGAGACACAGTGTGTCATCTAGTGCCGTAAGCCATCAATGACTGTTAAACGTTGGTTTTATGGCCCACGTAGCATGCTCCTGAGGGTGCTGGGGTGTGACGTCCGGTCCAGGATCCGAGATGTCGCCGATTGGTGATACAAGTTATTTGTAAGGTTGTTTCGAAATCGCCAAATGGCATGCTCATGTCGATTGCTCATGTCGAATCGAGTATGAGATCAAGGCGGCCTCAGAGGCAGGGTATGGCACATGATCGTAGCCATGGGGAGAACGACGGTGTGAAATGGAGTAAAGAAACGGGATGTGGCACGCATGAAATCATTCTTGGAAGAATGTAGATTTGGTCCGCGGTGTAGGCATACGGCGCTTGAATGTTTAAGAAAGAAGAATTGGCGGAATGTGGAGAGATCGAAGGTGAAAGACAGTAGAGAGAGGGTACGGGATACTTGCCTACTACTACCTACCTACCTAATGCCTTGATTTCTTTATGCAGGTAGGTAGGTAGAGGTAGGTATTAAACGAAAAAAATCATCTTAGGGTCATTCACCATCAAATAACTGTCAACTTCTGACTTCATTTTCCATCACTAATGCATATTTGTGTATCCTCACGCTACAATTTCAGCCAGCTTTGTTCTTCACTGCAACGTCCAGATCCTGCCTTGATAGGGGCAAGGTAGGAAGGGAAGCACTTCATCTATACCATTTCGTCCATGGCCGACTTTGTCTAATCGGTATGCAGATATTGATGGTTTTGTCTATTTCATGACTAAGAGCTTCTGAAGCAGCATACTATTATGGTGTTTAATACATACTATGCCTTTCATAGGAGCAGAACGCAAGGAAACAGCCATATATTATTGCCATCCATCATTGCAGCGCTTACAAAAAAATGATTCGATCTTTAGTTTATTGTCCTTAGGTAGGTTGTCTAAAGATGATGCTTTAGACAATGAGCTTTAGCTATGCCTTAGGGTATCAGAAAAATTGGCCGCTGTAAGCCTAAGAGACGAAATTAGTGGGCCACTTTATGCTCCTTAGACTATAGCTCTTAGACTATTTATTTTTGTAACCTAAGACTTACGAGGTCATTTTTTCTGCTACCCACTGGGCTATAGACTAAAAGCGGATCAATTCCGCTAGTGGATGATCTTATCTTATCAGCTCAGAAAATCTCCCAAATTTTCTCTTTTTCCTAGGTAGACAAAGTTCAAAGGGACCAACCTTCCCAATCCCCCACCCTCCCGCTTAAACACCACATAACATCAGGCGCAATGGTCAAACGAAAGGTCGCTGCGCTCGAGAAGATCGATGCTGATTTGTATGCTAATCGATATTCTATCTTGACTTTTTACGGCAGAAGCTAACAATTCATAGCGCTGCTCTTCAGCAGAAAATCCGTCGCGATCCCAGATCTTACAAGGAAGAGTTCTTGAAACAATGGGAACAATATGAGGCCCAGCGCGAAATCTTTCTCGTCTCTCCCTCCACCGCAAGCGCCGATTCCGTCGAGTCTTTTCACAACATTATCGATCTAATTGCTCACGTCGCCGATTGCTACAAGGAAGAGACCGCAACCTTCCCCGACGATCTCAAGGAGATTCTTACCCAGCATCATGTTGTTCTACACCCTGATTTGCGCGAGAAGATTGTCGGAAGTTTGGTCCTGCTCCGAAGAAAGGAAGTTATCGACTCAACGGACGTTCTTACCACTCTCTTTCCCATTCTCGTATCTTCGCCGTCCAAGACTCTTCGTGAGACTCTTTTCCAGAAAATTCTGGCCGATCTCCGAAACTCAAACAACAAATCGATTAACCACCCTCTCAACCGTACCGTACAGACCGTCCTTTATAACCTCGTCACCGCCGACCGAGATTCTCCCAGAGCCATCTGGGCCATCAAGCTCACTCGTGAGATGTGGAAGCGACAGTTCTGGACCGATGCGAAGCCTGTAGATGTTATGAAGGAAGCCTGTCTATCGAATAATGAAAAGGTCGTCATTGGCGCTGTTCGCTTTTTCCTCGGTGGAGATAAGGAAAGAGAAGAGCTCGAGGACGAGAGCAGTGATGAAGAGGTTGATCTGAGCCAGGTCAAGCATCAAATGGGCATCAACAAGAAGACCAAGAAGTCGAAGAAGGCTTACGACAAGGCCGTCGACAAGGTCAAGCGTTCTGAGCGTAAGAAGAACAAGCCTCATCCCCTCAACTTTTCAGCTCTACATCTCCTTCACGATCCTCAGAGCTTTGCTGAGGAGCTCTTCTCAAAACATCTACAAAACACAAAGGCGAAGCTGTCTCTCGACACAAAGATCCTAGTGACGCAATTAGTTACCCGACTTGTTGGTCTGCACAAGTTGACTATCGTGGCGCTCTACTCCTGGTTCATCAAGTTCCTTACTCCCAAGCAACACTCTGTCACATCATTCCTGGCTTCTTTGGCGCAGGCTGTTCACAACCTTGTGCCTCCGGATGTTCTGGAGCCTTTGATCACAAAGATTGCAAACGAGTTCGTCTCTGAAGCTGCAGCTGCCGAGGTTGCGGCTGCTGGTCTCAACTCGATTCGCGAGATTTGTGCCCGTCAACCCCTAGCCATGACTGATACGTTATTGCAAGACTTGGTTCAATACCGAAAGAGTAAGGATAAGGGTGTCATGATGGCTGCCAAGGGTCTTTTGTCGCTGTACCGAGAGGTTGGTGCCGAGCTTTTGAAGAAGCGAGACCGTGGTAAGAATGCCACCATTAACCTGAAGGCTGGTATTCAGGCTCAGCGCAAGTTCGGTGAGGAGGATGCCGGCGGCATCGAGGGTCTGGATCTTTTGGAGAAGTGGAAGGAGGAGGAAAAGAAGAAGAAACGACTCGCTATGGGTCTTCCTGAGGATGCTGCGACTGACGAAGAGGAGGAGGAAAACAAAGACGACGAATGGGAGGTCGGCTCTGACGACAGCAGTGACTCTGGCGAGTGGATCAACGTCTATCACTCATCCGATGAGGAGGACGATGATGATGAACCCGCATCAAAGAAGCAAAAGACAGAGGCAGATATCGCTGCGGACGAAAAGGCCAAGAAGGCTCTTGAGGAGAAGGAAGCTGAGATTGATCGCATCTCCAAGCTCGCCACAACAACCATCCTTACACCCGCTGATCTTGCCAAGCTTCAAGAACTTCGCATGACCTCTCAACTCGACAAAGCTCTTGGCAGTCGCCGCAAGCGCCAGAAGGAGCTTGAAGACCGCCATCGCGACGACGGTCTCACAGCTGAGCAGATCGAGGCGCCTGCTCGCCTACGCAAGCTGACCAAGGAGGAGCGTGCAGAGCTCGCCAAGGAGGGCAAGCCCGACAGAGACGAGCACAAGTCTACACAGGCGATCCGCAAGTCCAAGATGCAGGCTCAGGGCAAGAGTACCAGCAACAGAGAAAAGGCACGCAACAAGAACATCTTTATGACGATGGGCAAGGCGAAGAGCAAGAATAAGAGGAGTTTGGTCGAGACGAGAAAGGTTCTTACGAGGCACATTACCAGAAGTACTAGAGGTGGAAGGAGAGCGAACGGAACTTGAGGGGTTTTTGAGTATGGAGAATTATTTAGAGATGGAACTACTTGTGCTATCGACACGGCGTATCAAAATACAAACAAGGCTTTATTTTCGCTTTTACATATTTTGGTTTCCCGCATTTCATTCAACAGCTTGGTGTCTTGTTTTTACTTTATGATTCCTCCTGCAGTGTATGTTAATCCATCTCCACTACGAAAGGATATGTAGATAATAGTGAAATGCTACGTAGTAGTGATTGGCACAGAAATTACCCGAATAAGCAGGCGGATTCGATTATCATGCATGCAATTGAAGGGATCAAAAGCGTGCCTATCACGAGGTTGCTTTGATGCGTTTAGGTTTCACTCGCTGTTTCAATTCCCCCGCATATAAAGTAGTTAAACGTCAACTCTGTTGGTTCTGGAAGTTTGAAAGGAGTCGAGTTTAATTGCCGAGGTGTAGTACCGATTTACAATGCATTTGCCGTCTTGAGCTCGTAAAGACTGAGTCAGGCATGGATGGATATCCTGGTCAAAGGTGAAAGCTAAAAGGTTTGACCAAAGTCAGAGATAAGCCATTATTGAAGTTAATCTCACTGCATATTTATCATAGTTACCCTCCTATTCGGCTTATCATTGCAGCGATAGTCAGTACATACATAGCTAAACTAGAAAACTTGATTCATGTTCTTATATAGATCGTCAATCTTCTAACCCAAGTCAGGTTCGCTTCCCCGCAATCCCCAGGTTTCTTCTTCTCCAACCTTTTTATCCCCCATGGGGTTACAGCGGGAAGGGAAGGATTGACAATCGTTTGTTGCTTCTATGACGGTCAAAGTGTCACCCCTTAGGTCTTGGTCCTGGTCCTGGTCTTGCCTCGGGTCGGGTTTGCACCAACCGAATGGTAACTTGACTTTGATGAGGGGACTGGCCGAACAAATAACAGTTTCTCTTTCCCATTTCCCTTGCTCTGACTTGTGTTTTCCTCCTTTCCCCCTCAGCTTGTTCCCAAACTCAACTCTCACCAAAACACATGATACACTCAACCTCATCATAATCCTTCATCATGGGCGTTAAACAGTTCTTTAAAGACCGCCCTCTCAAGGTCAAAGATAATAAAGTTACTAAAGCAGCTGAACTCACCTTGCGAGAATCCATCTGGCCCATCGCTCTCGTCACAGTTCTCTTCTTCCTCTGGGGTTTTAGTTATGGCCTCCTCGACACGCTGAACAAGCATTTCCAAAAGGTCCTCGATATCGATCGTGCTCGATCTGCTGGTCTTCAAGCTGCGTATTTCGGGTATGTTTTATATGTTACGTCTGTTATATTTATACTAATTGATACCCAAGTGCTTACCCTCTTGCTTCGCTGGGACACGCTGCGTGGATTCTTCGACATTACTCGTACAAGGCTGTTTTCATCTGGGGCCTCAGCTTATACGCCATCGGCGCCCTGATCGCTATCCCTTGTATCAAAGCCAAGTCTTTTGCTGGCTTTTGCATGTCCATCTTCATCATTGGTAACGGTCTTGGCTCGCTCGAGACAGCCGCGAACCCTTTTATCACTGGTACGTAGAGCCACTGCGCTCAAATCATATACAAATCTCTAACATACATAGTCTGCGGTCCTCCCCGATACTCGGAAATTCGCATCAACATCTCCCAAGCATTCAATGGTATCGGCACCGTCATAGCTCCTGTGCTAGGCTCATATGTCTTCTTCAACAACCTCGACGATGAAGAAGCATTGGCCAATGTGCAGTGGGTGTATCTGTCTATCGCCGTCTTCGTCCTGATCCTGGCGTGTCTCTTTTACGTATCCAAGATCCCTGAAATCACCGATGCTGGCAAGTCTACACCCAATTACCTATAAGGTCATACTAACAACTCCCAGATATGGCGTTCCAAGCCCAAGAGACTCACTCAAAGGCCGACGAGAAACCGTTCATCAAGCAATACAAGCTCTTCCATGCATCTTTCGCTCAGTTCTGCTATACTGGTGCTCAAGTCGCCATTGCGAGTTTCTTCATCAACTACGCCGTCGAGTTGCGTCCCAACACGTCAGAATCTGTAGGAGCAAAGCTCTTTGCCGGTGCGCAAGCAGCCTTCACAGTTGGTCGATTTTTTGGAACATTTCTCATGAAGTTCATCAAGCCCAGAAAGGTGTTTCTGGTGTTCCTGACCATGTGTATCGTCTTCATCGGCCCGCCTATTGTTCATCACGGTAACGCCGGTATCGCATGTCTCTACATCGTTCTCTTTTTCGAGTCCATCTGTTTCCCTACTATTGTGGCGCTAGGTATGAGAGGTCTTGGACGACACACCAAGAGAGGTAGTGGTTTCATCATTGCTGGTGTTATCGGCGGTGCTTGTGTTCCTCCTCTGACAGGAGCTGTGGCTGATATGCATGATATGGGAATCTCCATGGTTGTTCCCATGATCTTTTTCGTGGTGGCTTTGTCGTATCCCATTGCCGTCAACTTTGTTCCCGCTTACAAGAACGTTGTGGATGTCTTTTACGAGGCGGATATTGGTATTGGCGATCGAACTATCGACGAGGAGAAGATTCAAGGTGGGCACGTCGAAGAGAAGGGCGAATTGCCAGCTGCTCGTTAATTTACATCATGTTAGTAGTGACAGTATATACTTAGTATAATTAGTACCACGTTACAGAAGCAATTATGTCTGACAATAAGGCCGAATGAACTTGTACAAGTCGAACTTGACTCACAAGTAGAATTTCTTCTATGTCTATTATATCACTTTTAGTGTTGCATATTGGAAGGTACTTGGTATTCCTGGATTGGGATTTTATTCAGATTATCATCACATGCGATCGCATCCAGTAGCAAGTTCATATATGTATAATTCTTGAATCCTACCTATGGAAACAGACATCACATGACTCGTTGGTTGGTTGGTCAAGTAAATGAAATCATCAAGTTGGTATATTATCTATCATATCTTTCCAAACGCCTTTTGTTCGTCAAATCAATCATAACATTTCTATCGCATAACATTTAGCTCCAGTTGGGAGCGTTGGTGATGAAGGCCATCAGAATTCCTGAAATCAGACCAGCTGTAGGAACAGTGATGAACCAACCCATGTAGATCCAGGCGACCATGCGCCAGTTGATAGCTCGCCAGTCACCGTTGCAGAGACCAACACCGACAATAGCACCAGTAATGCACTGAGTAGTGGAAACAGGGAGCTTGAGACGTGTGGCGAGGACGACAGTAATGACAGAGCCGAGCTCAATAGAGAAACCACGGGCAGGAGACATGAGGGTGACTCGGTTACCCAAGTTGCGCATGATGTTGTATCCATATGTCCAGAGACCGAGGACAATACCGGCACCACCGAAAGCGAGAATCCAGACAGGGACCTCGGACTTGTCGGGGATGACACCCTCTTGCCAGATCTGGTAGATGGTGGCGTAAGGACCGATAGCGTTGGCAATATCGTTGGCACCGTGGACGAAAGAGGCAGAAGCAGCAGTCATGATCTGGAGGAAAGTGTAGAGGAACTCGGTTCGGTTGTCAAAGTGCTCGGCGCGAGCGTGGATCTCCTCGACGTCACCAGCGACAACAGACTTTTCACCCTGAGAACCGACAATGTCCTTGTCAACACCGTGGAGGATAGCGAACTTGAAAGCCCACCACATAAAGGCACCAGTGTACCAGGGCTTGTTGGGCTTGGGGCCGATCATGGACTTGTGCGCATAGGGGTTCTCAACCTCGGGCTCCTCAGTGGCACTGTCGGTAGCGACCTTCTTGCCGTTGCCAGTCTCGAGATCCTCACCAAGGGCAGCAGCGCGGGCATTGCGACGCTCCTCAAGCTCCTCGCGGGTAAGATGGCCCTCGTAGAAGTTGCGGACGACACCTTGGAAGTTGTCAGGGGTAGGAGGAACAGGGCCTCGGCGGAGGAGGAAAGGACCCTGAAGGATATGGTAGGACTTGAGCTGCCAGTCCTCCTTGATGACGATACGGTACAGCCAAGGAACAAGGAAGATGGCCATGAGAAGACCCCAACCAGCACCCGTGGCGACGATGACACCAGGAATCTGTTCCTCAGTGAGGTTGACCTCGTAAGAGCCACCCTTCCAGAGGAGAAGCATGACAATGAGTGAGGCAGTGAGCCAGAAGTAGAAGGGGACAAGAATAAGACCCTTGATGGCGGGACTCTTTCGGAGGAGGACGGCGTATTTGGTGAAGAGGAAGATGGCGGCACCGAAGATACCAGAGAGCATAGGAGCGATGATCCAAGCGAGGAAGACCTGTGAGAATGCATGTTAGTGAGTTGATTTAGAGGTGAGATACAACGTGGATACTAACCTGGACAACACCCTTCTGGATGTCAACGCTACCTTGTTCGTTGTAACCGACCCAGGTAATACCCTTGCCACCAAGAGCACCAATACCCATACCGAGGACACCACCAAGGATAGAGTGAGTGGTGGAAACGGGGAAACCAAGACGGGTAGCCATAGTGAGGTAACTAGCAGAAGCGATGACAGCACAAACCATGCCCAGCATGAGAAGAGCAGGACTGTCATCGAAAGCCGAGACATCGACAATCTGTGTTCGGATGGTGTCGGCGACTCGACCACCAACACCGAGAGCACCAGTGAACTCCATGATACTGGCACCGATCATGGCCTGGAAATAGCTGATGGACCGCGAGGACACGGACGATGCCCAAGAGTTGGCGACATCGTTGGCACCGATGTTCCAGGCGTCAAGGAAGGCAAAGATTGTGCCTACCGCAAACAGGTAGTCGTACTGAGCGAAGACTGCCATTGTTGCGTTTGGGTGCAAGACTTTGCAATAATGGAGTATTCAAAAGAAGAGGAGGGAGAATGTGTTTGTGAGAGGGATCTGAAGAGAAGAAGAGAGCATGGCTAGGCGAGAAGATGGGATAGTTATATACGAGGCAGAAGCGTGGGTTAAAGCGGTATAATCGGTATGCTATCTTTGAACTACTCACACGCCCCTCCGAGGAAGACCCAAAAAAGAGAGAAAAAAGTGCCATCGCCAAGAAACTGAAGAAAAAGAGGTGCCGGGATGGAGCTTGACAGGGAGTTGCCACAGAGTCGTTGAACGCCAAGAGGTTGGATCAACAGGGACTGGACCGAGTATCTAAATAGGCATCTCGGTTGAGCAATATGCATAGGTCATAGTCATAGAGTATAGGATAAATCATGGTCGTCTTGATGGAGTTCCAAGTGCCATGAAGCCGTTTACTACCATCTCGATGCATTCTCGCCATGTCTCGCCTCGGCGAAAACGTCGTCCACAAGCGGATACCAGAAAACGGATTAAGCTTGTTATTGCTCCGCCTAAAGACGCAAGTCAAGTTAACCTTGTTTCCGTTCTCCACGGCTAGAACCACATAGACTAAGCGTCGCAGTTCTGTAACTCGGGGGCTGTCGATCACGTTTTCCGTTGGGCTGTTCTCAGTGGCACAAGGGAGTTTATCAACAACCGTTTGGGGATATGGAGCACGCGACACTCGGAGGGAATAACAGGGGGAGACTAAGAGGGAAGCACGACACATTTCCTTAGTTGGTCACCGAAAGGAAAGGGAAAATATGATCAAGGCGGCGGTGCTGATGTTACTAGGATTAGGGCTGCTGTATGCCAAGCTGCAAGTGCAAGTCTGGCCTGTCTAGCCAAGCCAAGCTGTTGACCAAGAGCTTGTCTGTCTTGCAGTCTTCGCTAGAGAGCCGAGAGAGAGAGGGTCTGGTCGTTTCTCTGTTTATTATTTAGGAACTCAAACTGAATATCTTGACTAATTTACAGAGTTAGCATGATGATATCACCACGGACCAACTGTACTGAAACCTCCTCCTGTAGATCAACTCACCGAGCAGAGAGACACGCGAGCAATACCCCCCTTCGGCCAAAGCTTCCAACAGATAAAAAAAAAACTGACCAATCAAACAGGTACCATGCGTTCAAAACACTCGACGTTTGTAGCAGGGATAAAACAAAAAAGAAAGAAAGAAAGATGGAGAAGAAGTGACCCGCAACTCTATCGTGGATAAAGCCAAGGAGCTTATCCCCTTTTGTTTTGGAGGTGCGGGTATTGTCCGAGAGATGTGACGCTTTCAACCAATAAGATAAATAGATCTCTACACGTGTGAGACGTCAATGCAAGATTGGCTACTGGAGCCTCAAAAGTCTGTTTCCGAGGGTTGGGGAGGAGTACGTACTGTCAGCTTCTGGAGGGCGTGGGGGATGAACGTCTTTTCGTCGGTAACCTAAAAGAGTTTTATTACCCTCGGATATATGGTCTGTGAGACAACTTTTGATGATTATAATTACAAAGATTCCAATGGTAATAGCTATGCATATATAGAAGTATAACAGACGAAATAATTGAGTCAGTTTATGCTTTTTATGTGAGACTTTTATGTGAGACTCTTGGGTTGTGTATCTTTGTCTCTTTGAAACTTGGAGGCTAATTCTCCTATCGCCTGCCAGATATCCTGGCATATTCTCCTTCATTTACAGCCAACAGCATCTATCTATTATCAATGATCATCAATGGCGACAACAAGAAACCCCCGACTTGCCACGCCCCATAATGAAGAATCCATTCGAGGCAATTGCCATCCAATGACCCACTCGTGATCTTCAAGGTGAGGCAAAGGTTCTGTATCAACATGCAACACCAATTACTTCACGAGAAACTTCCAAACTTGTGATAACTCACTGATGACATTTCAAAGCGCAAAACGACCAATCGCGATGCCTCTCGATGTCTGAGCGTGAATCAGGAGGTGATATCCCAGTCGATAAACATGTCGGCACTTAACCGTCCCGGCCGAGATATAGGGTAAAGATCTTCAAGTTTTAGAGTTAGAAATAAGGATAAAAATAAAGGTGAAACGTTTGATGAGCGATATGTCACTGTTTATATAGTAGACGTTATTATTATTATCCAATATTATCGTCAACCTCAAACATTTGGAATCAACGTCTGTTGCTCAGTGACATGCTGACTCGTGTTTCATTAGACATCACAAACGCTGTGTGAGATTTGACTCGGGCTGAGGCAATACCCCCAGTAACTGACAAATTCAGTCAAGGGTTGAGATCGACAGAGTTTAATTATAGCGGCCAAGGCTGTTTCAAGTCGCGACAATGAAGCTTAATTATTATCCGAAATATCTTGGATTTTCTATTGACAGTTGACAGTTGACAGTTATCAATGTCAAGTCTAATTGCACACGTGACACGCTTCTGTACTTGAACTAGCGTCATGCGGAAGCGTTGTGATTGAATGCATATAATTGGCTCGGTTAACGGTCTGGCCCGCTTTACCCGCTCCGCCGAGTAAAATTATTCACTCCACCAAGTTTCAGCATCGCGAGAATTATATTCGCTACTTCTGGGACTCATTTCAACAAAGAACAAGCGTAATTGGTTTAGTGGTAAAATTCTCCGTTGCCATCGGGGAGCCCTGGGTTCGATTCCCAGATTACGCATTCACCTCGATTCCCGTCGAGTGAATAACCTCTTCTCTCTTTTCCAGCGTAATTGGTTTAGTGGTAAAATTCTCCGTTGCCATTCAGGTAACTTCGGGGAGCCCTGGGTTCGATTCCCAGATTACGCAAATCCAGCGCCTCGCGGCGTTGATATCCTTTTGCCGATGCCGTCTTTTTGTTCTGGCGATATCGAGGCTGCTGACGGGTTTGATTGGGTTGGTGTTGTTGGATGTGGCCCTGTTGAACCAGTACTTGTCACGCAAGGTCAATGTTGATTGAGTCTGACTGGAAGGGGTAAACTTGGAAACCCTACAATGAACTTGTGGTTGACCAACATGACATCTCACTGATACAGGTCTTGGTTTCTCATCAGACTCAGAGTGTGTCAGACAAATCGAGAGAGGCAAGCTCTGCAAAGGCAAGATCCATCCTCTCTGCTCTGGTACACCTTCACAGAAATTGATGACATGGGCTCATGTATAGAGACAGGTTATTTGTATTAAAAGAATGACTATCTGAAAAAACACTTTTCAACAGATTAAAACATTGTACCTGGTCCCTTCTCAACCCGCTGGGACACTGTACAAGTACTGCGCCTGGATCAACCCCGGGTTAAACAACTATCCAAATCCGTAATGCTCCTTCAGTCGATATACTCTGACTTATGAAGAGTACTTGTTGTCGCAAAAATCAACGACAATGGAAATGAAGTACTCGTTGCACTGGTACGTGTCGGGGATGGCAAAGACAAACTCGTTAAGTCCCTTCTCAGCAACAGACAGGTAAGGATATGTCTTCTCGAAGCAGATGTTCGCATCCCACTCGTTGTCGGGACCTGGATCGCAGCCGACAAACACCTTTGCCTCAGTAGCTTCATACTGGTACTTATCTGAGACATCGAGTGAGACAATAATATCGTCGCCGTAGCCGTCGCGGGACTTGACCAACTCGATGAAGAAGTTGCCGAACTTGGTATCGCCACCGTGAGACTCGAAGATCTTGCCGTAGACGGTGTGCAGGAGCTCCTCGTAGCTGTAGAGAATGTAGTCACCCTGGTGGTTCTTGCATGTTTTGGGATGCGAGTCAACACTAAGATCCTTCAAGGGAGCAGAGTGTAGACCATCGATGCCGTAAGCCTTGACGACCTTACCTTTGCACTCGGGAACGTATCCGTTGTAGAACTTGGCACGCTTCGATTTCGCACTGAGCTTGTCTTCCTCATTGATCTTCTTAATGAGCTTGTCGGCAGCCTTCTCAGCAGCCTTTTCCACCACCTTCTCAATCTTTGAATCACTGTAGACCTCAGTACGCTTAGTGTTCTGAGCCTGGGTGACGTTGACAGCTTGAGAGGTAGTGTTGAGAGCTTGGTTGACATCGGCGACGGCTTGTGCGGTGGCATTGACTGCGGCATCGGTAGAGTTCTGAGAATCCTGGCGCATAAACAGTCTCATGAACCGGTTGGCAGCCTTTGTTGCGGTAGCAGTAGTAGCCTGAGCAGTGGCATTGGTAGCGGTGGTGTTGCTAGCGGATGCTGTAGCATTCTGAGCGTTGGCCACCTGGCGCTTGTCGTACTTCTCATACTCGCCATAAGAATTCTCAGTCACATATTCCAGATCAAAGATTTCAACGATAGCCTCTCGGACGTACTTGTCGACAACCCTGGCGAGAAGCTTCTCAACCTTGGCGACAGCATACTCAACCTCCTTCTCAGTAGGGTCCTCACCGAGAGCGTCAATGCCCTTTGTGAAGATCTTGTCAGCAGCCTCGAGAATATGCTTGACAGCCTTGTAGATGGACTTGACAACGTCATCAGCAGCGGGCTCCTTGACACCGTCGATTTCAGCAACGTGTTTAACAGCCTTCTTGAGGTTCTTGGAGATGATGTACTTGATGGCAGCCTCAACCTTGTTGTAAAACTTGATGATGGTGCCAGTAGAGGGATCGTCGCCAGCAGAGTTGATACCCTTGTAGATAGCCTTGCTGATACCTTCGTTGATTCTGTACTCAGCCTTCTCAATGTACTTCTCGACCTTGGCAGTGTCAATCTCTACTACCTCGTCTCCGTGGTAGGAATTGGGTAAAGCTGCGCGCTTGAATTTGTAGAAAGAATCGTGCTTGTCAACATGAACCTCGTAAGCCTTTTGCTTGTGCTTCTTCTCCTCGATCTTGGCCTTGTAGAGCTTCTCCCAAACGGTATGAATGTTCTCGCCATCGTATTTGTAATTCTTCAGGAACTCCTTCTTGTCGCGGTAGACGTCTGACTCGTGATGAGGCTTCTTGTACCCATGCTCCTTGGGCTTGTAATGACCGTGGTTGTACTTCTCAGGCTCGTACTCCTTGTACTCGTCGTGGTTCTTGTGCTTGTTCTCGTGTCCGTACTTGTTGTGCTCGTAGTACACCTTGGGGCCATATTGCTTGTGCTCATAGACAGAATGGTCGTGCTTCTTGCGTTCATACTCCTTGTGCTCGAGGTACTTCTTCTCAGCCTCGTGAGTCTTGTGCTCAAAGTCCTTCTGCTCGTAATACTCTTCTTTAGGCTCGTAAACCTTGTGCTCATGGTGGCCGTAGTGGTGCTTCTCCTTGGGCTCAATCTTCTGGAAGTAGTGGTTGAAATGATGCT
Source organism: Fusarium poae (assembly GCF_019609905.1). Lineage (NCBI taxonomy): Eukaryota > Fungi > Ascomycota > Sordariomycetes > Hypocreales > Nectriaceae > Fusarium > Fusarium poae. Next base: position 5,301,612 of record NC_058399.1, read on the forward strand.
TCACCTTAGGCTTGTGCTCCTTGTGTTCGTGGTGACCATGGTGCTTCTCAGGCTTGTGCTCCTTGTGTTCGTGGTGACCATGGTGCTTCTCAGGCTTGTAGTACTTGTTCTTGTAGTTCTCATGCTGATACTTCTTGTACTTGTGCTCGTTGTGCTGCTTCCCATAGTGAAGCTCGTGGTACTCCTTGATGGCCTTTGAGAGCCTGGCTTCGGCGAGCTTCTTCTGGTAGTACTGCTCCTCGGCATCCTTGTGATCATCATGGCCATACTTGTGCTCATGGTCGTACTTGTGCTCATGACCATGCTTATGCTTATGCTCATGCTCATGATCATAGTGATGCTTCTTGGCTTCCGCAAGCTTCTTGTAGATATGAGCAGGGATCTCGTGCTTTTGGACCTTCTCGTAAATCACATGGTTCGCCTTGGCATTGACATCCTCAGCCTTTTCCTTATAGTAGACGGTGACAGGCTCTTCGTAATGCTTATCGTGGTGCTTGTCGTGGTGCTTGTCATGGTACTCCTCGGATCGCTTGGGGTGGTGCTTGTAATTGCCATACTTGTCACCATGGTGATGCTCGTAGTGCTTGTGGTGCTCATGATGGTAACTAGGATCGTGATGCTCGTAGTGCTTGTGATGTTCATGATGATGACCATAGTGCTTGTTATCGTGGTGCTTATCATCGTAGTGCTTGTCATCGTAGTGCTTGCCATCATGCTTGTACTCATGGTGCTTGTGATCATAATGGTTGTAGTCCTTGTGATCGTCGTTCTTGTACTCGTGGTGCTTGTGATCGTAGTGCTTGCCATCATGCTTGTACTCGTGATGCTTATCATCGTAGTGCTTATCATCGTAGTGCTTGCCATCATGCTTGTAATCGTGGTGCTTGTGATCATAATGGTTGTTGTAGTCCTTGTGATCGTAGTTCTTGTACTCATGATGGTAGCCAGGATCGTAATGCTCGTAGTGGTGATAATCATGATGACTGTGACGATGCTTGTGGTGATGATCATGGTCATGGTCGTGGTGGTGACCATGCTTGTGCTTGTGCTCGTCATGCTTGTATTCACCCTTTTCACTCTTCTTTACCGACTCATCCTTTGTCTCATCACCAGCTAGATCACGAGCATGGTGGTGATGATATCCATCGTGATGCTCATAATGGTGCTTTCCATGGTTATAATCGTAGTGTCCGTACTTCTTGAAGAAATCGTTTAAGAAGCTATCGTGATCATGGTGACGGCTGGGGTCGTAGTACTCGTGATGCTTGTAGTCATCATGGTGGTGGTAGTGGCCGGGATCGTAGTGATTATAATGCTTGTGCTCATTGTAGTGATGACCATGGTCGCCATGCTTGTAATCCTTATGTTCGTGAAGGTAGTGGGGATCATGATGCTCGTGCTCGTAGTACTTGTGCTCATGATCCTTACCGTGGCCGTGATGCTTGTCATGATGATTGTAGTGATGCTCCTTGTGAAGGTGACCATGAAGATGACCGTGCTTGTGGCCGTGCTTGTGCTCATGCTCGTGACCATGGTGGTGGTGATGCTTGTGATGATGCTCATGGCGGAATTCCTTCTCCTCCTCCTTGTACTCCTTGTCATCCTTCTCCTCGGCTCCGCGCTTGTACCTGGAATATAAGTTAGCGCTTGTGAAGCCAAGCTTTGTGTTGGGAAGTAGTACTTCTCCTTTCCTTCCTCCTCATAATCATCGTACTTCTTCTCTTCCTTGTGCTTGTACTCGTCGTACTTCTTCTCCTCCTTCTTGTACTTGTACTCGTCGTACTTCTTCTCCTCGGGATAGTCCTCAATCACCTCGTACTTACCTTCCTTGTGCTTGTAACTGAGTAGTGTCAACACCAGGTTTAGAGAGAATGGCCGTGAAAGATACTTACTCCTTGCACTCAGCACAAGTGTAGCTGAGAGTGAAGTACTTCTCGTGGATGTCGCCGGCACGGCTGTAGAGGCCGAATTTCTTGTAACCGTGGGAAATCTTGGCCTTGATCTTGATGTAAAGCCTCCAGCCGCCGTTGTCCTTGATGGGGCAAAGTTCGTCATAGGAGCCACCATCAGTCAGCGAGAAGTAGGGAATGTGACACTTGGCCTTCTTGTAGTCATCAACGATCTTGCAGTGGTCGCTCTCCTTACTGTACTTCTGGGAGTAGTCTGTAGGAGGCTTACCACGCTCGACATAGACGACTACATCTTCGTACTTGTAGTGCTCGATGTGCTTGAAGTTGAAGACGATGGCGTTGTCCTTGAAATCAAAGGTGACCTTGCTCAAAGCCTCGTGAGGGGCACAATGAGCCGAGTCAACACAGAGATCCCAAGACTTTCCAGGCTTGTAATCGTTCTGGGGAAAAACAAATGTGGAAGGGTCAGGAACCCACTTGTGCTTGCCATACTTTTCACAACCGTCAAGGGAGCGATGCTCTTCCTTTCCGGACTCGATCTTGAAGTAGGCAAGCGACTCGTGGGCTACTGCCCCAAGAGCGCCGTTAAGGGCGTAAAAGAGGGACGTTCTCATCTCTGCTTTCTGGTAGATAGCAGATTAGAGAGGTAACGAATGAGGTGCGAACTTGGTCGGTTTGGGATGAGACATTCTTCGGGATGGTCTTGGTCTTTTGTATCTATGATTCTCGAGATTGATCCTGCCCACATCACCCGGTGAACATTTTGAGAGGAGGCTGGAGCCAAGGAAGTGCCCATGGCTGCGTTCAAAGTTTCCAGGTTCGGAGGATAACAAGCCATGCTTTGGGAAGAGGGGGAAATTGGGATATCATGACATCGACGATGCTCAGGTCAGAATCCATTGTGAGCTCAGAGCAGCAGCTTCAACAAAGGAACGGCTTGAGAGAGGAGTTCGTATGATCAGCACGCAAGAGCCTTTGATGACTGTAATGATGCAAAAGGTCAAGGCAGAGCCAATGATATGCAGACAGGCCCAAAGTTCTTCGCTGGAAGATAGCCGCTGGGTCCTTGAGAATATCGTACCACGCCAGGAGATAGACTTTGGAAGCTCTCTCAAGCTTTCTCAAAAGGCCCAGTCAACGTCTTTCAGCTCCTATCCTAATGAAGGTCAAACGGTAAGCGGCGTAGGTGAGCTTCATGGAATCAAGGTGTTGGACCTTTGACAGTAAATGCAGGGGATTGTTGGGGCGAACTGCAAGTCGGTCAATGAGGGGGGGATTTCTGATGCGCGATGAACTTGACCTCGTCCGATGGCGTCTTCGGTCCGGTTCAAGACTTTATTTTGAGAGGAGGAGCATGAGGTGCTCTTTGTTTGTAAAAGATGAACCACTAGAATTCCAACGATATTGGATGAGGTTTGAGGCGGACGGCTCCTTCTCTTCGGATGCATCCCAGCCTTGATTCCTGAGGCTGCAACGCGGGCTGAACATCACAATATGCATGCCTGCCTACAGATACGAAGTTGGAAGATGATGAAAAGTTCTGGCCAATTGAGTTCAAACGGTAATCACCGATACAGCGGCGTCGAAAGGGTCAAAGTAACGCCGAAGTGAGGCATACACGCGCATGGCGTTGAGATGTCGTTGCAACAAGAATCTTATACGCGAACTCAAGAACTAGGACATTTTTCTATCACGATACCAAGGCTAATGAGAAGCGGGAGTTCTTTAGCAGGAGAATTGACACGATATAGGAACAAATGAGAATAGGGAAGAAAGGGGCTACGACTGAATAGGAGCTAGAGTTGTTGGTGATATGATAGTAAATCCGGGTCAAAATGCTCCACCATCAGAGGAGGTTAATATGCTTCATAACAGGCGCAAAACGCACGTGGCTCTTTGACTAACCCCTCATATCAGACCTTAGGCCTGCAGGATAGATAATCGAAGGCCATGACGAGCACGATATTATAGGACCGAAATGGAACGCCACCGCAGAGTACAGTTGGACAAATGGATCGATTATTGCGCAGAATCAGCATGTTCCACCCGCCAAAAGTCTCAGCCAGTTCACGAAATGTAGCGTGATCTTAATACAGAAACGGGGCGAGTCATTGCGTTTCTAAGCGTATAATGAGGAAAGGGAGTTGTACGGGTGAAGAAACGCCCGAGTCTTTGCGCGACTGTTTGGTTGACACTAAACATGCTTATCTTAACCGTCATGGTATCAAGTTCCAAGATGGCAATGATGAACAAACTCACAGGTGGACTTTTTAGTCTCATTACAACCAAGATGCTGGAGGTTCGTTCGAACCATGATGTACAAGACTCAGCTTAGTTGGTCTTTCCTCCTGACGAACAGACGAGTAATTGATGAAGCCGTTGGAATAATGAGAAGAATCATGAGTTTTTGGTTGGTCAGAGTTAAAGCTTCATAAATTTCCTGTATTTTTGCTTCAGAAAGTATTGTTATTCTGCTTGAGCTCTCCACATCCTTCTCTCAAGACCCTGGGCTACCAATCCCCAAAACAATTACCGGTAAATAAAATCTAGGTAAGTTATCGACTGGGAACTGAAAACCACTGCAGATAAAAAATAAACATGTCAACATGGTATTTGAAGTGGCTGACTGGTCGGTATACCAAATTTATCATCTGGTAGTGTACTACGAAGAATTGGCGACCCGGGCTCTCAAGACGTTACTATAGGTATGTCGTGGACTTGCGATTATAGAAATCTCAACGCTACTTGCACGAGGGATAGTCACTTTGTGTCATTTTATACCCCATCTCAGGGTATTTTTTTGTTTCTGTACCCTAAGCCTAGACCTCTTTCTGATATTCCAGAACTACAGCGCAAATGATGGGCGTGGTGTGCAATTGGTCTTCCATACTCGAGAGCATGGAAAGTTTGTTCATTGTCACAGAGATTGGATATACCAGATACCAGATAATTGCGACTTGTTTTCTTTCGATTAACTACCTTAAATATGAGCCTCGTAGAAGTACCTATGGACAGATAGATTGATGCATGCCATCAAGGCCTTATGCCATGCTAATCCACACTGTTCCCAAGAATTGACGATAGCCTCACTTTTGTATGATGTGACTGCGCAATCTTTTGTCAACTGCCGACCTTGGTTACAAAACATCAAAACAACAGACTAACTATTACGGGGTGCATCTTACGGCTGCGGCTTACTATTTACTGCTCAGCTCGATGGAACGTCAGAGTAGCAGTGCATGCTCCTTATTCTGTCAGCTGCCAAAGCAGTGCCAAAGCAGTGCCAGCATCTGCATTCACTTTGATGACTAGGCACCCGTTTGTTTACACGCTAACCGTGTGCTGGTATATTTCTTCTCTTGTTATTTTTATTTTTCTTTCTTCTTCACATCATCATACTTACTTCTTTCTTGGTGATTTAATATTTCTTGATTATCAGCCGACTCTTTTCTTGCAACTCTTTTCTTGCAACTCCTTTCTTGGTGATTTAATATTTCTTGATTATCAGCCAACTCCTTTCTTGCAACTCCTTTCTTGGAACCCTTTTGATTATTACTAGCGACGATCGAGGACATCATGAAAGTCGCCGTAATCGGCGGTGGTCCAGCTGGCCTGGCCACTCTTCGATTCCTCGCTCATGCTCACGAGTATTTCCCTATCCCACCTATCGAGGTCCGCCTTTTTGAAGCTGAAGCCCAGATCGGAGGCACTTTCGCCTATCGCGTGTATGAGGATGCCGAGGTAAGTTCTTGATCTCATCTGGTAATCATGCAGCTGCTAACTGCCTACCAGCTGGTATCATCAAAGTACCTGACTGCATTTTCTGATTTCCGCCTCCCAAAAGATGCCCCTGACTTCGTCACTCCGGAAGTCTATGTCAAGTATCTCAAGGACTACGCTACTCACTTTGATCTTTGGCCCATGATCGAGTGCAAAACCAAGGTCGGCAAAGTTCACCGTGGGAAGGGCAACATCGGACACGTTCTCGACCTGACTCAGGAGTCTGGCCCCTTCCAGTGGAAGTGCGACGCCGTAGCTGTCTGTAGTGGCATCAACGTCAACCCAGTCATGCCCTACATTGAAGGTATTGAGCGGGTGGAAACTGTCCTCCACTCATCTCGACTCAAGACTCGAGCCCAGTTCGGCGAAAACACCAATGTTTACATCATGGGCGCCGGCGAAACTGGTATGGATCTTGCATATCTTGCAGTGACCTCGGCCGCCAAAACTGTCACCCTTTGTCACCGCGATGGTTTCTTTTGTGCACCCAAAGTATGTTCCATCCTCACTCCTCAAACAACGTACTAAAGTCATATAGATAATTCCGATCCCCCGGGTTAGGGGTAGCTCACCTTCGTCTACTGTCCCGAACAAGCCTGTCGACACTTCGGTTGCAAGCTTGTTTGACACAGCCTACGTTCACCCCAGGCTTCAGAACAGCCAACTTCTTTGGAACTACTACGACACTTGGATAAAGAACATGCATACTTTTATTTCTGGTACCGAGGAGGGACCTGACCAGTGGGTGGGCCAAATGTGTCCTTCCCGAAAGCACGCAGACTCCAGTAAGTTTTCATCTTCCCCACCAAACGAATGCGATAGTTAACATGGATAGTTCTTCTTTGCAAGAGCGACAAAGCTCTTCCTTACATGAATGTCGGCAAGAGATCCACGTCCTGGGCCAACCGTGTTCGATCCGCCTACATAAATGTTGAGATCAAGGACACAGAAGGCAAGAAGATTGACGTTGTGAGCTGGCCCGAGAAAATTGACAGCGATGGCTTGATGAGCTTCGGTAAGACGCTCCCAAGTGACTCGGTCATCCCAACAGAGCAGCGCAAGCCCGACGTGTTGATTTTTGCTACTGGCTTTACCCGCGATTTTCCGTTTTTGGATAAGGAATACCCGAGTGTCTCGCAGACCAACGTCCGAGGTATCTACAAGGAAGGGGATGTGACGATTGGCTACATTGGATTCATTCGACCTGCAATTGGTAAGCCCCCTGAATACTGCCATGAAGTGCCTAGACTAAAATGTATAGGTGCTATCCCTCCCCTGGCAGAACTGCAAGCCCAGCTTTGGGTTTTGCGTTTGCTCCAGGACCGCTATCCCAGAGAAGTGCCGTCCACTCGCGACTCTGACGCTCTTGAGCCCTACGAACTTGATTACCAGCTTCATGCCCGCGGCAACTACAGCTTTTGGGATACCAAGCGAGGCGTTGACCATGAGAGCTATGCCTACCAGCTGGCGCTCGACATGGGTTCTGCTCCCCGCGCGTGGACCGTAATGAAGAAGGGTTTCAAGGTCTTTTACACATGGGCCATGGGGTCCAATTTCAACACCAAATTCCGATTCGTCGGTCCTTGGAAGTGGAATGACGGCGCTGAAAGCATCATGCGCAACGAGTTGTTCAACGTGGTCAAGCGCTCTGGTGGTTTTGTTTGTGAGTGATACGGTTCCTCTACTGAGACAATTCTAACTGACTTATAGATCTTGCAACGTACACTCTTGTACCTTTTTTCATTTTTGGAACCATGAGCCTCACCCTCTATGCTTGGTACGCCATCTGCGACTTTTTTGCAACATTTTTTGGTCGACGGTCTGAGGCTGGTACCTCGAAGACCCGCAAGTAAGCGACTTTGTAGTCTCGCTACATTTTTTGACTCTAGTGATGAGCACATACTTTTTTTGGTCCAGTATCGGAGGTCGATTCCAGAGGTATATCCTACGCGGAACTCGAAAAGGGTACTGAGGTTTTGGGCTACAGTTTGTATTCCTTGGAGGTAGGAAAACAAGCATTGTAATTACGTAGCTTTGACAATTTGGCAATTTTGGAACCTTTGGTAGCATGGATTTCTACACTATTGAAAGTGTAAATAGTTCTGCTATAATTTATATATAATTTTTTTTGGTATACGTCCGCAAGATTGCTTTCGCCCTTTTCAGTTTTATCAAAGGTTATTGACAATGCTTAACTGTCCACGCAGATTGAAGAAATTGTATACGGCTCCTCTCAAGACAAAGTTCCTCTAACATAAACGTGACAGGCCTCAGGGTATCAGAAAAATTGGCCGCTGTAAGCCTAAGAGACGAAATCAATAGGTCACTTTATGCTCTTTAGACTATAGCTCTTAGACTACTTATTTTTGTAACCTAAAACTTAGGAGGATATTTTTTCTGCTACCCATTAGACAGGGCAGCTATGATGGTATAAAAAGAAGAGGTCTCTTACTTACTTGGCCAATTCTTATCCGAGTTCAGACGGACAGGACCATCACTCCTCGAGACGTTTTCACTTCCGTCTGTGAGAAGCTCATCAATCAACTCGAGATACTGCACCAGGAGTTCACACGAAAGTAGGAATTAAGACAAATCACAACGGCCGGAGAGCAAGGCAACATGCAGAACGGTCACTAAATTGTCTTTCTTCATCCATTATGTTCTTCACGACATTCAATTATAGCCTTGTTTTTCCTTAACTATAAAGTAAAGAAGGTATCAGAAAAATTGGCCGTTGGGAGCATAAGAGGCAGAATTAGTGGGACCTCATGCTCCTTAGACAATGGCTCTTGGACTATTTAGGTATTTTTGTAACCTAAGATTTATCTAGATAGGATGTTAGGTCTAAGATTTCGGTGAAGATCGGAGTGTGGGGGCCGTGGCGGGGCTCACCGAGGTGAGTGGCTCAACCTTAGTTTTTTCTTTTTAAAGAATCGCAAACCAGACTTTAATCCCAACCTGCGCATACATAATTATCGCAAGATGGATAAAGAGACGGTACAGGCCAACTCATGGATCGCCGTACGGCTTCCAAATGAGACATACAAAGTATTCCAAGTTGTACCAAATACGTAAGCCAATTCAGTCTCTTGCACTTTGCGCAGCAACTGACCTTTGCGACAGTACCATTTCCCTGGGCAAATACGGCTCGTTCCCCACGAATCTGATCATCAATCGCCCGTTCCACTTTACCTACGAAGTCCAAGATAGGATCGAAGGCGAGACATTCTCGCGACTCCGCGTTGTTCCTGCCAAGGAGCTCAACGCCGACGATTTGGCCGACGCCAACAAAGAAGCGACAGAGCCAGCCGAAGGCGACGATGTTATTGCCGCTGCAGACGGAGAGGAGCTTACCCTCGTCGACGAGAGCGGCAAGGTCCTTATTCGATCGAATCGTGAGATCATTGACGACTCGGCGCGACAGACGCTCAAGCCCGAAGAGATTGAGGAACTCAAGCGCAAGGGCGCATCGGCTGGCAAGGAGCTGATCGCCAAGCTACTCCTCTCGCATACAGCGATTGACCAAAAGACGGCATATTCTTTGGCCAAGTATAAGCTGCTCAAGACGAAAAAGTACATTCGACGATTTACTGTGCTACCTCTCGACGTACCGATGCTGGCGCAGTGGCTATTAGAGGATCGCGATGCTTCCAAGATTCTCGAGATGAGGCAAGAAATGATGGCGCTGGTGGGATGCTGGGCAGACGTTCACTTCAGTGGCGTTCCCTCGGAAGATCCCAACGCGTCGCAGGGTGGAAGATGGTTAGTTGTTGACGACACGGGTGGCCTGCTCGTTGCTTCTCTGGCTGAGAGAATGGATATTCTCCATCCCAAGCCCGAGCCAGAGGCAATCGAGGACACCGCTACTACAAATGTGACGGAGAAGGACCAAGCCCAAACATCAGAAGCTACAAACCCCACAGAGCAAAAGCCGGAGAGGAAGCGTCACCCCAAACGAAGCGATTTCAACGTCCCCTACGTCAACAAGAACACCCTCACTATGATCCACGGCCAGACCCAGCCCAACCTCGCTCTTCTCCGATACTTCAACTATGACGCCGCCAATGCCAACCCTTCACCCCCTTACCACCCACTCGATACCAACCTCATGGACATTTCTTGGCTACAGCTACTAGCCCCTGAGGAAGACGACGCTTATAACAACAAGCCCCCGGAGGCGACTCCCGAAGAGATCGCTAGCTGGAAGACGAACCGTAGAGGAAACTACCACCGCAAAAGAAGAAGATGGGCCCGTATTCGTCATGTCGTCGACACAACGCGTGCTGGAGGTTTCTCGGGTCTCGCAGTCACAAGCAGCATGGACCCTATCTCCATTGTTCGCAGCACCGTACCCCTATTATCAGGTGGCGCCCCCATCGCTATCTACTCCCCCAGCATTGAGCCTCTGACGGAACTCGCCGACTGCTTCAGCGTCGCCCGCCGAGCCGCATGGGTATCATCACCCCCGGCAGAGGTGGAATCCAAGACTGCAGAGGAGCTCGAGCGCTGGGAGGGTTCTGAAGAATTCCCCATCAACCCCACACTTCTGCTCGGCGTGACTATCCAGAGCAGCAGGGCACGACGATGGCAAGTTCTCCCTGGTCGAACACACCCCTTTATGACTGGACGTGGCGGTGCAGACGGGTTCTTGTTGACGGCATGGAGAGCGGTGCCAGTGGAGGGCAAAATTGAAGCAAGAGGCAGATTTAAGCGAAGAAAGGTAGAAACATCTTGAAGTGATGGCATTTTCAATAAGGATAGTCTCATAGCGCAATTGTTGAATAATAACCCACTACCGAGTCTGCTCTCATAAACTTGGCTATAAAGGTCCTGATCAACTCGATGCGTGCGTTTCCCATAATTTATGGGTTTTCCCTCTGTCTTTAGGATAGACTTGGCTTCCATTTAGACTAATATTTCCGCCTCTTAGGCCATGATCATAAAACATCTTGAGCCGTAGCCTAATATCCGTTCAATTACACCCGCTTCTGGTCTGCTTGTGCGATGGAACATATCCTCCTCCCCCAAATCCTTCAACGTAATTTGACAGATCTCTATTGACGTGGACATCTTGCGGGGGCTTTGCATAAATGAGGTTTGCTGTGAATGTTTGTGCTGAGGGAATACGGAAGATGGAAGAGTGAGGTCCTGGATCTACTACTGTATCTGCCTCGTTATTCAATAGCGTTCTACCTGCCTGCCCTTGGGGCCAAGCTTGGGACAGCTAGTGGGTAGCAGAAAAAATGACCTCCTAAGTCTTAGGTTACAAAAATAAATAGTCTAAGAGCTATAGTCTAAGGAGCATAAAGTGGCCCACTAATTTCGTCTCTTAGGCTTACAGCGGCCAATTTTTCTGATACCCTGAGGGGACAGGCAAGTACCTACAGAACATGCCTGGATAACCTAAGAGGGTGTTGAAAGTGGCATAAAGTGGGTAAATTGCCGTCTCTTGGGTTCAGGTAAGTGGTCCTGCTGAACCCATCTCGACTTCCGGTTCCTTTTATCTCCTTCTCATCGGGTCAATTGGACCTTTTCTGTCATTCTCTTACTCACCTCCCCCTTTCCTTACACACAGAGACTAAGAAATAGGTGTAAGTACTGGATAATATATTTTGTATAGCGCCAGCTCCTTGACGTTTGAATCATGGTTGTTTTCTAAATATGTTCACTTCGCCGCAATCGTTGTCAACATGTTACAGCGACTTGCCCATAAACTTTCTCTTGGTAAAGCTCAACCACCACTTGCTGGGCTTGGTCTCATCCCCATCGTATACCCTAGCGAGTAATCGAGCAGCGAGCTCCTGTCGAACCTGCGACATGTATTGCTTGAGCTGCTCCGCCTCTTGTCTGTCCTTGGGGGCCTCGTACATCTGGTACAAAGTGTTAGCAATGCAAGCCATGCCTTGTTGTTTTCCACCATGGTTCCAGGTAGCTTTGTCGCACATACCTGGTTAAGAGGCCATCCTGGGTCACCGGGAATGGCAAAGTTAAGGTCAAGCGCCAGGTTCATGACATCCTTCTGGGCATCACGTAGAGAAGCGTGAGGGCGGATCTTGGTCAGACAATCGCTGACGAACCAGATTCCATAGACGAGCAGACGGTCGGCGGGACCTTGAATCTCGAAGTTTCGGAAGAACGTGTTGGCTCGGAAGAGGGCGAGGACCTCGTCAAGGATATCGTAGCTGTCGCTATCGGGGTCGGGTGACTCGTGAGCCGGCAGAGGCGGCGAAGGGGCAGGCAGGGTGTAGGCAGGTCCACGGGTCTTGGTTCGGAGAGGAAGAAGGGGGAAGTTTCCGATTATACGGGGGACATTGGGGTCCGAGTTAAAGACGGAGTTGTATGCCTGGAGGGAAGCATGGTTAGCTTGATTGATATCGTGAGATTGGAGGCGGTGGTGATGCAATAGGAGAACGAGTGTGTGGTTGCTTGTGATGATAGTAGAGTAATAGACATACCGGCATTTTGAATAGCAATTAATTTTCCAATGTCAATATATCAAAGCAGGTGCCTATTTTGGAGGAGAAATAGACAAATCGGCGCAATGTAGCTCTGAGGGTGAGTGTTGCGCTTGCTTCGTCACCGGCGGGGCTGCATCGAGCTGCTGCTTGCTGGTCAGGAAGCTGTCCAATTGCATGTGGGGCAAGCAAGGCCAGGCTGATAAAAAAGTTGATGCCTTGTTTTTGATCAGGCCACACCGCTATCATGTGGCGCAGCTATCATGTACTGCCACGTCTGACTCTGACTCTGACTGATCATGGTTGCCTAAGATCTCACGTGAACTCGCTACTCATTCGCGCCGATTCTATCCACGACGAATCACGGTGGCAACGCGCTTTTACCCTCGTCCTCGTGCAGAAGCTTTGCTACACCTCCATTTCGTATCCACTATCTTTGCTGTACTCAGCCTAAGAGAGTGAAGCCTTGCTCAGAGAAAAAAGGCAGAACCGGAATCTGACCCGCTCTGGGTTTAAGTGTGTGTCATTCAGTGTCACCGATAGTTCTTTTTCTTTTCCTCTTTCCCCCTCACTCTTTGTTACCCTTGGTTTGCTTTTTCCCATCCTCCCACAGTAAAAAGGCAAACACTTTCTGCAGTCGCCTTTTTTCAGTTGCCTTTCTCTTCTTCCAGCTGGCTTCTTATTGGTCACTGCCCAGAAGACGCTTGGCCTCTAAGAACCCCTTTTTTTACTTTTTTCGTCCATCATTGACAAGGGCGACGCTCGTGCCATCCGCTAGCGAGAGCTTGTCTTCAAACTTATTAAACAGGGCATCATTACAATCAGGGCAGTCGCGTCCAAGACCAGTTCCCTGGGAAAGAAACATCTGGGTTCAGGCAACCAAACCAAAAACAAAACCCAAACAACAAAGAGTCATCCACGGGAGGCAAATCTGAACTCAACACAAATCAATCAATCACATATATTGAGTGACTTGCATTTGACTGAATTTTCATTTCATTATTCTTACTCTTACATCAACCACCGAGACAAAGAACACCCCCACTAAATCAATCCTCTTTTATTTTTTTTTGGCGCGACAGTTCTTCTCTTTTTGGAAAAGGGAGCTTCATCGACAGCTTCACAGTTTGGTGGACATGGCCATGTCACAACACTCTATTACGACGACGCCGTCGCGAAACGGCAACAAAGACCATGCTTCGTCCGACACAACGCCTTGCACATCGCAGCCGCCTGTGGTCACCCCACGCAAAAGGCGTCCGCAGCGCATCTACCGACCAGCCAAGAACTCCCTCTACGACATCTTCCAGCAGCACGCAGGTACAATGCTTTTCGTGAGACCTATTTGCTGGACCGATCAACATGCCCAACTTCTCGGTGCGCGATGGGAGGAACTACCACCATGCGATACCCCTCAGCCTGCAGCCGCCCCAGGCACGCCACCATCGCGAGGTCATCTTAGCCCATCGAATACCATCATGACCATCAGCAGCGCGCTTACGCAGATTCTTTTGCCCGATTCGATGCATCCCATCCTTTCCTCCAATGCGGTCAAGACGGTTCTGACGATAATGTGGCCCAACGCCTTCAGTAAGACGCAGTTTCTACCCGAACTAAATCTATACTTTGGTGGTCGCGTTTATCGTGATGCTGTGCGTGCACAAATACTATGGAACTTCCCTGCCGGCGAGACAAAGTCCCCATACACGTCTTTCAAAACAGTCTCAACGCGACCTGCTGAGTCGTTCAACATCTCAACACAGTCATCACCCAACCAGAGCCCCGCTAATATGCCCATGATCTGCTACATTGGTAAGAGCCAACTGGCGTCAGTGCGAAACAACCTTTTCCGCATCCCATCTGGTCCGGGAAGGTCATGGAACGAGCCCGTGTTTCGCCTCCAACAGCTCCGAGGTCGCATGCTTGTTCCATCAAATTCGGATCATGATGCGCATTTTGTGGGTGTTTTTTTGGGGATGGCGCAGAAGCACTTTTACCCTTCCCCACCTCTTAATGGCAGACGCGACTCGCGCATGTCACCGGAACAAGGCATCCCGCCATGCCCCAAATTCCACGATTTGAAGTTGAAAATCCTCACTCAGGATATCGAGACGGCTGAGTTCATTGTCCACACTGGTTACATAACCAAGGAATTTTTGGAAAAGTTTCATGATCCTTTCAAGGCTCCGCTCAACGACGACAACGCAGCTGTTTCGGGCATCAAGATTGAATACACAAGAGTTCCCGTCTGGCCAATTCTGGGTCTAAGGGAACGGCTTGGTAAGGCTTTGGGTCAAGAGATTGTTGGTCCTTTCAACCCAGATGAGATAGAGACTTGGGAGAAAGATCCCGAGAAACCCGGCGGTGAAAAGCGCAAGCGAGAGGCTTATGTCAACAGCAGCTTTGAAGAAGAGACGACGGAGGAAATGACTCCACCAAAGAAGCGATGCCTGAAAGAAGGCAAACCGGTGGGCATGGTGATGTGAGAGATGATTACAAGCAATGCATGATTTGAATCGGTATTAGATACCCATTTTTGGTGTTTGGGAGCAACAGGACACGCATACACTATTATACATTGGTCGGGCGGTCTAGGGAATTTCATCAAGACTCCATCTGCCTCTGAGGCATACATGGTAGCTGGCAACGGCGCAATAGGTTACTGGGTAATGAGCGAGATCATTGGGCTTCACTTTTGATGACGGGAATCATGCGGGGTTTGTAAGACAGCGTGTAGTTATCACCTTGTTGAATTTTGGCCTGAAGAGGCAAATAGCTAGAAACTTGACGAATTGACGAACAACTTACTTTCACTTGACTTGACTTGGTTTGATATAGTTTTGATGGTGCCTGTTGACTACCTATGGATCAATATGTGGTTATTACCATAACTAGGTTGATCTCAATAGGATATCTCTTATGAGAAACACATGTCTAGTTATTATCTTTACAACTTGGATGGATATTGTCCGAACCTCGGGATACGCCACGACTACACCATCTTTACAGATGCGTTACTTGCGGGAAGCGGAGATGATAGAGTTCAGCGTAAGCAACTTGATCTGGTCTGTTTTCACCTGCATGAAGCACAAACATGATCAAATCACTTTAGGGAATCCAATCGTAACAACTTCCTATTATGGATGACGGAGAGTTTGTTTATACGTGAGGGTGACAACACGGAACAAGCTGAGAGGTCTGAGGGTTGCTTCTACTTCTTGGCTGTGCGATCATCCGCGTATTGGGTCTAGAGAGAGGGGAAGTTCAGGTACGAGTGTTTAGTTTGGTTTAGTTATCAATCTTGGCCTTGACAATCTCACTTTGGTTAAGTTGAAATGTCATGAGGTTTCCATCTCTTTTGTTGTTGTAATAGACAACGGTATCGCAAAACATTACTTACTCTCTTCGTCTTTCTTTTGATAATTGATGAATCAGGTAAACAAGGCTGAACTGAACCTCTTTGTCTTTCTGTACAGATCAGGAATATTGCCCGTTGTCACCGGGTGTTTTCTGTTGCAGGGATTGCTTTGTTTCTACCGCTTGGAAAGCTGGGGTATACCTGTATAATGACGTTGCTAAATCTGGACAAGACTCGATTATCTATCTATTTGCAATGCTTACAATTCACTCATTTACCTTGATAATAAGAGACAAGATATTATATTTCTGGACCGACATTTAGGTATCAACCCCGCGTTGTTTTTATTATTATTATTATTATTATTTATGTACAGAAATGTCGTCTCGGGTGTTGCGGACCTAAAAATATGGTCCTGTGAACGGCAGACCAGGGCAAGGACCGTCCGTGAACAGGACAGGGTCAGGGTCAAGGAAGGTTGCTGAAGAACCAAGAAGTGAAGCATACTCTGTACAGTACATACATATCCATAGAATACTTCGGTAAATAAAAAATATTCCCCCACCATCTTCTTTATCCCATGTAACCTTTTTAATTACATCTCCACCAACCAGAACAAAATGCCATCCCGTCCAGCTGATCGTTTCCCGTCCCCTCCATCACAGACTATCTACATATTCCCACGTGTGATTCTCCCAGGCAGGGTTTCCTAAGAAAAAACAGAAACTCTCTTTTCCTTGCCTCGGTCAGTCGATCAATCTCGTCAATACTATGCCCCAGGTTAAGCGACGGCATCTGATATCTCCTCCCCGTGGGGAAGCGGGGAAGGGAAAAGGAACTCTTTGGGTATAGATCAAAACCATCAACGGCGATGGCTTCCTCTTCTGAAAGTAGAGTATGCTGAGAACAATGGTCGAAAGTCGACGTCGCCCAAGGGTTATTGGGAAAGCCCGAACATTAATGTCAAAGCTCTTCCTATCTACCATGTCAATGCGGTAGTGTAATGCGGATGGGGAATGCGGGACTGTCAAAATGAGATGGGAAAAAATACGAGTTCAAATTGAGCTCGTCTCCCACCTTGTCATGAGAGACAATGGTCTACAGTCTCGACTGAGACATTGAGAACTATCTCAGCAGACAAGACTTGTACTTTTGGTGTCTGTCATCGAATCTCAGTTGATCACTTGGCTCAGTCTTTGTTACTCCTCAACATCATCAAGTTTAAGTCGATATCTCGACTCGACTCAACTTGACAATGAAGTTCTCTCGTCTTGTCTCTGGCCTCACCCTTGGTCTTTTGACTGCTGTATCTGCCAGCCCAGCTGCCTTTCCTGCTCCGGCCTCGATACCTGACCCTATACCTGCTGCACCTGTCTCACCTGCTTCACCTGCTATTGAAGAACGAGCAGCCAAGGTCACAGTTGCTGTTCCTTCAGGCACAGTTATTGGCTCCAGCTCTGGAAAGGTTGATTCTTTCAGAGCCATTCCTTTCGCCGATCCACCAACTGGCTCTCTACGTCTCAGACCTCCCAAGAGACTATCCAAGCCTCTGGGAACTTTCGATGCTTCGGGACTTAGTTCTCCGGCATGTCCTCAGATGTTCATCTCTAGTGGTGGTCAGGATGTCATCTCGGAGTTTCTCTCTGACTTCCTGGCCATCCCCTTCCTCACACCCATCACCGGCCAAGAGGACTGCCTTACCATTACCGTTCAGCGTCCTGCTGGTACAAAAGCCGGTGACAAGCTGCCTGTTCTCTTCTGGATCTTTGGTGGTGGCTTTGAGTTGGGCTCAAGTGCTATGTATGACGGCACAAGCCTCTTGTCCACAGCCATAGACCAGAAGCAGCCTTTTATCTATGTTGCTGTTAACTACCGAGTCGCCGGCTTTGGGTTCATGCCCGGTGCTGAGATAAAGAAGGATGGAAGCTCCAACTTGGGTCTCCTCGATCAGCGCATGGGACTTGAGTGGGTTGCTGATAATATCGCTTCCTTTGGTGGTGATCCTGAAAAGGTCACTATCTGGGGAGAATCTGCGGGTTCCATCTCTGTGCTTGATCAGATGGCTCTCTACGGTGGTGATGCCAACTACAAGGGCAAGTCTCTTTTCCGAGGCGCAATCATGAACTCTGGCACTATTGTCCCGGCTGAACCTGTGGACAGTGACAAGGCACAGGCCATCTACGACACTGTTGTCAAGACAGGAGGTTGCTCTGATGCTTCCGACACTCTGGAATGTCTTCGTGGCCTGAGTTATGACAAGTTCCTGAACGCTGCAAACTCTGTCCCAGGACTGCTGTCATACAACTCCCTGGCTTTATCCTATCTTCCTCGACCAGATGGCAAGGTTCTACCTGATAGCCCTGATGTGCTTATCTCAACAGGACAATACCACGCAGTGCCCATGATCACTGGATGTCAGGAGGACGAGGGAACACTTTTCGCACTGTTCCAGCCCAACGTGACTACTACATCCAGGTTGGTTGACTACTTGCAGAAGTTGTACTTTGGCAAAGCCACAAAGCAGCAGGTGACTGCTCTGGTAAACACATATCCCACCACCCTCAGCACAGGCAGTCCCTACCGCACAGCCCTTCTCAATGAGATCTTCCCCGGCTTCAAGCGCCGCGCAGCCATCCTAGGCGATCTGGTCGTCTCCCTGACCCGCCGCATCTTCCTCCAAGCCGCTGCCAACAGCAACCCGGATGTCCCATCATGGTCGTACCTCGCCAGTTACAATTATGGCACACCTGTTCTCGGGACATTCCACGCGTCTGACCTTTTGCAAGTCTTCTACGGTCTCTTGCCCAACAACGCTATGCGAAGTGTTCGAACATATTACTTCAACTTTTTATACAATCTTGATCCCAACAAGGGTATCACCACGTATGCCAAGTGGCCCGAGTGGAAGGAGAGCAAGAAGCTCATGTGGTTCGAGACGGCGAACAAGAACAGCATTATCAACGATGACTTTAGACAGGATTCGTACAAGTTTATTTCGGAGAATGCGAATGTCTTGGTTGTATAAGTTGTGGGCAGTTGGAGTGTTTATGATTTAATTTTATTGGATACCAATGCTTGCACTCTATTTATGCCAAACAAAGTGACTTTCCCATAGTTAATTGCATCTAAAAATGAAACAATATACCACACACAAACTGACGGATTTCATCTCTCAGGTGTCTTATGGCTGACTACTCTGCTCAATACTCAGCTTCACAAATCAACGAAACTCAATCAGCCAATTGTCCACCAGCGCGTGGGTGCGATTTCAATAGCAAAAAGAACATGGATGCTCCGTAGTCACTTAGACGTGTCTCGGAGCAAAAGGAAGGGTCTGGCCGGGGATTGAACCCGGGACCTCTCGCAAGCAATGCTATAGGGTTTTCCCTAAGCGAGAATCATACCACTAGACCACCAGACCGGGTCAATCGAATCTGAAGATTCGCTCGAGTTGTTGTTGGAAGCAGGGAATCAAAACATGTCTTATATTGTCTTGGTTGTTGGTTGTTCAGGTTGGCTGAGGAGGGTTCTGCATAGGATGGTAGTTGCATCTGTTAGGCTTTAGGACTTTAGTTCTTGACTCAAAGAAACTGAACTAACGTTTACCTGCAAAGATTGTCTGACTCATCTTTCAAAGTTCAGAAGAGTTTTAGGGCCTCTTTCCTGAGTAAGTACCAAGTTGTAGAAGCATCTCGAATCCTATTACGTTGATCGTCAGTTGAAAGTGATTGTGTATGATCACAAGCTCAGAATCCTAAATCACCAGATGCAACTTCCATGTGTTGAGGAATTTAACTTTTATTTAAACAGAAATTCTTGTGAAATAGTCACCGCTCATTTTGTAATATTTATAGTTTACACAGTCAAGCGTATCCGTGGGCGCTGAGCCACTCCTTGAGCTTTTCAGAGTCACGCTCGCGGTAAGCAGCACGTCCACGAATCTTGTCCTTGACAGTACCAAGAGTACGGTTGAAGCTGCTGGTGTCCTTGTCGGCCATGAACTTCTCGATATCCTCGACAGCAGACACATCGGTGAAGCGGCTCAGACTGAGGTTCATGTATCGGTCGACAACGACAGGGTTGCCGAGCTTGGTGATGACAGCATCCCAGTTGTCCTTCATGAATTGCCACTGGACGGGACGGCCAACGACATTGTTAGCAATGGAGCCACCCAGAACATGCATGTCTCCGGCAGGGACAGCGTTAGACGGAGGAGACTGGTTAAAGTTGAAGGGAATGACGTCCTTCTTGAGGATCTCGGTGTCCTTGACCGTGCCGAGAACGCTAAGGGAGAGGAGCTTGCCATCGATAGACTTGGTGTTGAGCCACTCCTTCTTGAGGATTTCAACAGTGCGGGTAGGCTCCTTGATAATGGCAGCGCGCCAGACAGCAACACGGAGAGGAGCGGGAATGGGGTTGGCCTCAGGGTCCTCAACCCAGGCGTTGAAACGCTTCAGGGCCTCCTCAGTAACACTGTATCTGTTAGTACAACCATAAATACAAAGGTATACAGGACTTACGCAGGGTGGCCGCTGGCAACAGCAACGCCGATAATCTCCTTTCGGAGGATGCCAGTGAGGTAGTCCTCACCCTCAGGGAACTCCCATCCAACCTCCTTGACTTTCTCGCCAATGAGCTTCAGGGTGAAGTTGTCAAGGGCCTTCTTGATGGACTCGTCCTCACCAAAGACGGACTTGACGCCACCAATGGAGTCAAGGACCTGACGCCAGACTAGAGTGTGGGTCTCCTTACCGAAGCCCTCGAGGAAGGTCAGCAGAGCAGGGGTGGTGCCGTTACCAGCAAAGGCAAGATCAGCAGTAGAACCAATAATGGAAATCTTGTCCTCAGTGCTAAGCTTGTCGAGCTGAGTGCTCAGCTTGGCAAGACGCTCAGGGGGGTAGTTAACACGGTAGAAACCAGTGGCGCCGCTGTTGAGCTTGTAAAAGTCCTCGTCAACATCACGGATGGTGTCCTCCTTGCTGGTGAGAGATAGAGAGGCGACACCAGCGTGATCCTTCTTGCCTTCTAGACCAAGAGGAACCCACCAAGTAGTGGTGTCATCCTCAGGCTTGACATCGCCAGTGGACAGGAATCGGGACTGCTTGACAGAGATCTGGCCAGGCTCCTCAGCCACAGTAAGAACGGGATGACCAATCTTGGAGATCCAAGGGTGCATAAGCTCGGTCACGTTCTTGCCTGAAGCCTCACCAAGAGCATCCCACAAGGCAGTGGTCTTGGCGTTACCGTAGGCGTGAGACTTCAGGTAGTTTGACACACCCTTGAGGAAAGTCTCGACACCAAGGTGGTTGGCAAGCATGCGAATGGCAGAGCAACCCTTCAGGTAGCTGATAGAGTCAAAGATTTGGTTGACATCGAGAGCGTCACGGACAGGAACGTGGATAGGGTGACTAGCGCGAATGCCATCGAGACGGAAAGCAGCTTCCATACCCTCGTTAACAAACTGAGCCCAAACCTGCCAGTCAGGGTGCAGGTGGTCAACAGCGTGCCAACCAACCCAGGTAGCAAAACCCTCGTTGAGCCAGAGCTCGTCCCACCAGTCCATGGTGACGAGGTTACCGAACCATTGGTGAGCAAGCTCGTGTGCGACAACATAGGCAACAGCGTTCTTGAATCGGGGGTCAGAGGTCTTCTCATCGTAAAGGACCTGGGTAGTACGGTAGGTCACAAGACCCCAGTTCTCCATGGCACCATGAGTAAACTCGTGGACAGCGATCAAGTCGGACTTGGGCAGAGGGTAGTCGATGTCAAAGATCTCGGAGAAGAAGTCGATGATCTTGGGAGCGTGCTGGAGAGCCCATTGACCCTGCTCCTTGAGACCACGTGTGGTGTAGACACGGACGGGAATCTGCTTGCCGTTGTACTTGCGATCGGTGAAAGCCTCGATATACTCAAAGTCACCAACAGCCCAGGCCAAAAGGTAGGTGCTCATGACGGGAGAGGTCTCGAATGACACAATGTTCCAGCCATCTTTGGATGGACGAGTCTCCTTGACAGGCATGTTGCTCAGGGCAACCTGGTCGGAAGGAATCTCAATATCCAAGTCAAATGTGGCCTTGAGGTTGGGTTCGTCGAAGCAGGGGAAAGCTCGGCGAGCGTCGCATGCCTCGAACTGGGTGCTGAACATGTAGTGCCATTCGCCATCGTTGGGGACAGAAGCGGAAGGAGTCTCAGCAGGCTTGTACTTGCTGCGGTAGAAACCAGCCATTTCATTGTTGATGATACCCTCAAACTCGATGGTGAGGACAGCCTTGGAAGCGACGGGGAGCTCCTCATCAAAAGTGATGGTAGAACGTTGGGCCTTGGCGTCATAGTCAAACTTTGTCGATTCGACCAACTTGGAGTCGACGAAGACCTTGGCGTGAGAGAGCTTGAGTTCGAGAGTGTTTACGATGATTTCTTTGGTTGGCTTGGTGATTTCCGAGTCGATTCTGGGAAGCTGTTAGAGCTAGCTTAGCGGGTGAGGGGTAGATGTAAGACGTACGTGACGGTTCCCTTGTAAGTCCAGTTGGTGAACTCGAGGTCCCTCAAGGACAGCTGGTAGTGCTTGGGCTTGACATAGTCGGGGAGAACGTCGCGGTCAGTCATTGTTTCGTTGCGGGCGAGTCTTGCGTGGGCGGAGCAAGCTCGATCAGAGATCTTGGGGACAAGACTGTAGAGTAGATAGGTAGGTTAGCAAGCTGTAGCTCTGAGCTTTAGCTTAGCAGGAGACACAAGAGGTCCAGCTTTTGTGATAAGGAGTTGTCCAGAAAACAGTGGGTATAAAGAGGATGAAAGATGATGGGATGAAAGGAACAAAATTGAAATATCAAGAGAGAAAATGGAGGGTAGGACAGGTTGAAGTTAGACAACAGCGTGATGATGCATGACTGTGGGCATGGCTGAAGGCAAAAGGACCCCGCGGTTGGTGGGGTGTGGGCCGGGTCCAAGATCCATCGTCCCAGCATTTGGTGATGTGAGGGGCAATCAATCTGCACTGCAGCAGGAAGGTGCAATTCAACCCTTCCTTTGCTGCAAGATCGGGCAACCACGGGAGTAACGTACCTCCGGATACCGATCGGCATAGGCCGTCCATTATCTCGACGATTGTTCAACGGCTGAACACCGTTTACCAGCGAAGTCAAGCCTCTTGCAAAGCCAAAACCAATTCCATTAAAGATACCTTGAGAAGCAGAAGCAGCCGAGGCTGACGTCTGCCGTGTAATCACCGATAGTGGGCTACAACAGCTCCACAGGCGTTGCTGCTGAGCCAAATGTCGCAAAAGGCCCTTGGACGACGACATTTTCAGCCCCGCGGTCGTCTGCGATGCGATGCGCCGTCGCAATTGGGCAGGTCGTTTGACGAGGGCTCTTGTGAGATTTAGGATGGCAATATTATCCTCTTTTAGACCCCCATTGATGGCACTTTTGTAGCTGCCCCAGATGTAAATGGGATACGATGTTGAAATTTTCGGGTCAACGTGAGGCTCAAAGCCGCATTGCCGGTGACAAGCGAGATGATGGATAGGGCCGTGTGTATTGTGTCATGACACTCATCTGCACTGTGCATCATGAGTTTGAGATACCCTATGGTATTAGAAAGGGCCGCCAAAAGCATAAGGGATGAAATTAGCAGGTCAGCTTATGCTACTCAGACTATTTATTTTTATGTCCTAAGATTTAGGATGAGTAATATAGTACTTTCACTTGGTAACAAATCCAAATCAGTTCATTCAGTGAAGATTGGCTCTGAGAATTGAATTCTTGTCAAATATAACGAATCGACCTATATCTATCTATACGTCCAGTTGAAAACATCGTTGTAGCCGCTGTTACCGCAAAAGAAAAAAAAAAAAAAAAAACCCCTGCCAATTTCCATGACCTCTTACAAGGCACGCTTGAATCAGATCCCACCGAGTAAGCCATTGACTGTCCATACCAATACGCCATGAAAGCCATAATCAAGTAACGCTTCCCAACAAGGTATTGCCAAGATAAAATGCCAAACGCTAATCTCCAAATATCATGCATCCATGTATTGCTCATCATGCCTTTCTTGTCCTTCTTATCAAAACAGTCCAACTCATTATACTGTGCTCTAAGCTGACATCTCGTCTTGCTCAACCTTCGTTGCTACTGCGTCCCACCAAGGTCCATGGGCAGCCCTGTCCACGTTTCCAATCTTCTCTAATAGATTCGATATCTCTCTTACTCGGTCGACGAACTCGGAGAGACCCAGGCTGGCAAGCTTCTCGCCTGCATTGTTGGCAGCCTTGACCTTCTCGCTTGCCGATCCAGCAGCCAAACGGGCAAGGATATTGCCACGAAGGCGAGTAAGTAAAAGTCGAAGGACAGGTTCTCTTGGTTCATTGCCATGTTGTGCCATATCTTGGCTGGCATTCAGAACCTTTGTGACAAGGGCACGAAGATGACCCTTAGTCGCTGTTGGCATCGATCTACCAGACTCGAGAGCAGCCATTACGCCATCCACAGTAGTTTGAAGAGGGTGACCAGCTTCGAGCACGGCCATGATGCGGGATGCCTCCATCTTCCATGAGGATCGAACGTCACGCTTCAGGATATTTTTGCATTGGAGCAAAACTGCACCTGCAGTAATGATCCGCTGAATAGTGGTTGAAATCTGACCGATACGGTTGTAATCCAGACGAAGCATCTCTGGTATCTCTTCAACAGGAGACGGCGAGATCTGAGTAAAAATATCGACGAGCATCTGCGCGTAAAACCGCCCAGCTGTTGGCCGGGACCTTGGGTGGTTGATTTTCTCGGGGTCCCTTTTGAGAACTTCTGCCAAAACCTTTGCTCGCGAGGCTTTCCAGACTGCCTCAGCTGCTGAGAGGCCAAGTTGGTTTTTCTCAACATCTTCGGCAAATCTCTTGGCCTCGTACGGGGCTGCAGACTCAATAAGCTGAGGTGCAGCTATTCTCATCAGATAATTTATATAATCGCAAAGCATCAGGTCAATGAAGCCATTTAGAGCCTCGACTCGGTCAATGATGTTGCCGTCTGCAAGCTTGTTTTGAATCAAATCTTTGACCTCTTCGTCTCGGAAAGGAGCACACAATTTAGGCAAAAGAGACGCCATAGCAGTAAAGAATTTCTCATATGAGAAGTTGCCCAATGCAAATTGCCTTTCTGCCATTTCTGGGTCCAGAATCTCGCCAATGAGGTTGTACATGGAGTTACCAGGTTTCAACAGACGTTGAAGCTTGTCCTTGATGTTGCCAGCCACGAGTGCGAAGAACTGGAAATTAATGGCACTGTCGTCTCCATCCATAGTGGCACGCATCTGTGTATACATGGGCTGCGATCGGGTTGACTGCTGCTCCTTGTACTCCTCCGGAGAGAGCTGGTATTCTTTGTTGATGGCCAACTCGTGTACCACGATCCTGTTGTTAGGCAATAGACCATTGAGGCCAGTCTTAGGGGCGGGAGCCTTCTCCTGGGGTTTGCTGGCAGGTGTTGCAGGAGGCGTGAGTGTCTGTGAATCCGGCGAGACTAGACTCTTAGCTGTCTCGGATGCCTCTCCGGGCGCATTTTCAGCCACGCGGGGCTTTGTATCGCCAGTCTTCTTCTTGGCAGTACGGGCCTTTCGGGCTTCGGCCACCGCGTTGAATATCAACTTCTTGCCTTTTTCTGGACCAGCCAGCTTTTTGATACGCACAATAATCATCAGCTGGTTGTCCTGAATGCTTTTCTTGTAAAGGGCCGTGGCGGAGTCGTCGGTTGTATCCTTAACTGTTTGATAAATCGCATCAAGTTCTACAAATTGCATGAGCATAACTTCGATCAAGGCGTTAGAATCTCGAGATTTCCATGCAATAAATGCATTGTGAAAAGTGGCGTATGCTTCGGGAAGTGTGTTCTTGAGCGCCGGTGGCATTGTGTATTTGTTGGCGGATGTAAGACGAGAGAGAATGTTCTCGAATGAGATAAGAACATCTCGTGCCTTGCCGACCAAGCCCTGTAGTTGAGGATTGGCAAGGTCTGCCGAAGGCAAGCGGTGAGAAGCCAAAATATCAACGACTTCCTGGTTACCATCATCATTCTTATTGCTTAGGACCTGATTGGGATGGCCAAGGATCAGGAAAGCACTCAGAAATGTGCGTACAGCAACCATCTCCTCAACTGAGCCCGTCTCGCCCTCTTCAAGGCCACATAGTCGAAGGAGTCGTGCCGTGATGACAAGAACCCTCTCTTGGGCCAGAAGCTGTACAACAGTATCAAAGTGGGTGTCTCTGATCCCATCTACAGTCAGGCCGAGATCGTTGAATTCGACAATAAATTTCCTGCGAAGGTAGCCACGCCACCACCATTGAATGGTGGCTGCTGCTTCCTCTGGGGTAAGCTGGCGTCTCTCCAGCTCGTGATCGTGATCGGGT
This sequence comes from Fusarium poae, assembly GCF_019609905.1. Lineage (NCBI taxonomy): Eukaryota > Fungi > Ascomycota > Sordariomycetes > Hypocreales > Nectriaceae > Fusarium > Fusarium poae. The sequence goes on from NC_058399.1 coordinate 5,327,512, forward strand.
AAGGAGTCAGTGGTCTTCCTAGACATGACACTGTGTCCACGGCTTCGCTTGGACGTGTGCTTTGTCCGTAGCTCCTCCCTCCGTCTTTCAGCTTCAGCCATTCTCTCTTCGATTTGAGCTTTGATCCTAGCCATGTCTTGTTCTCGCTTCTCTTTCATAAACTCGGCAACTTGTTTTGCCTTTTTGACTTCATCCGCACAGTTGGCAACAATCTCTGCCAAGTTGCGTTCCCTAGCTTGCTGTGCAGCAATAGCACGCTCTTCGGAAAGTGAAGGATCGCGATGAGTGGCTTTTGCGAGGGCTGCCCGAAGACGAACCTTTTCAGCATGCGCCGCTCGATCGGCAAGTCGAGCCCTGCGATCCTCGAGAAACGAAGCACGGCGGAGATGTTGAGCGATGTGCTTGCTTTGTTCACCTCCACGGTGACTTGACGGTTGGATAGAAGAGCATCGCGAGTGTGCGGATGAGACTGAGTTGCGGCGCGACGAGGCAGCCGAATCTCTGCGACGAGCCTGCGACGGGCGATAAAATCGAGCAGCAATGTGAGGAGGTGGCGTATAAATTCTTGAGTCGTCGTCTTCTAGATCGTCTTCCTCGTATTCAACTTCTGGCGGAGGCATCGATAAATCGAGGCCGTCCTCCATCTTTTGGTCGTCGGAGAGTGGGTTGTTGGGTGTTTCTTCGACATTGCGCGGCGTCTCCGCTAGATCGTAGGAGGGGCGGTGCATTGTGTCAGCGGCTGGTGGTATTTGTGGCATGACTGCCGGAGTAAGAATTATGTAGGTTGATCTAACAGAGATCAGATATGATGTGAGAAACGCGATCCCAAGTTGGGTGCCGAAAGCGTTTTAATAGAGGCTAGTGGATAGGTGTAGAAAAGTTGACCCCTACGCTTTAGGTATAAGAATAAAAAAACAAAACGTATGGTCTGAGTGGCATACTGACTCTGTAATTCCCTCTTATGCAGTCAACTTTTCTGATACCCAGGTGCCGTTTCGGCAGGGCAACTCGAAAAAGTAAAATGAAAGTAAAAAAGAAGTACGAGGTTGGAGGCGGCGAGAAGATACCAGATGAAGGCGGGGAGGGATGAGTAAATCCTTATCGCTTCTGTCGTTTATGCGCACTGGGACTTGGACTGCAAAGTAAGTGGCTTGCAGATAGGTAGGTAGTCGAAGTGCCGCTCTTTCCTTTCCACTCCGTAAGCAAGTACCTCTTTGTTTGCGACGACGATGTCGACTGCGACTGACAGATAAGAAAATGTTGATGAAAAAGAAGGCGAGGTACTGTCTCAAGGGTCCTATACTAAGAGCACGTAAAGTGGAGTTTAATCAGATCAAAGGAAGGTTCCAGTTGTTATTTTTTGCAGCTCTATTGTATCCCTTTTTTCCTGGGAACCTCGTCTGGGTCTGTGAAACTTTGGCGCCCAAGGTTTGTGAACATGGAAGACAAGACAAAAGATGACAGGGCATGTGTCAGAATCCTTCCAGGGCGCTCCCCACTAAGGGGGACCTACCCAGCCTGGTCTGGGGGCTTCAATCCATAACGGAAGACTCCCGTCCAGTCCCCGAGCACGACATGCTGTGCTTGATGAGTGCTTACAGCGGATGCTGAGCACTTTAGTTGGGCTAGCTTATAGTTAAGATGAGCTCTATCCATTCAAGAGAAGCCACCAGAACTATGTCTCCACGGATTAGCAATCACTCCAAATTTCAATCTAACCATATCCGTTTCTGCCATGACTGGTGTAAGTCAAGTCCAACAAGAGGCAGTGAAACGAGGCCCTCCTCGACGGGTCACGCCCATTTCCTCGTGCCCAAACGTACCCCAGTCCATGGCATTTCTATCTTTGTTTCACTGGCCCAGAAGTCCCCAGAGTCAAATTCATGCATTTTAACGACGTCATCACACGTGTTCCCCTCTTGAGTGCCCCCATAAGTCAAGGTTATGCATTGAATGTATACTCTTTTGGTGCTACTGTTGACATGGCCGTTCCCTGCAATTGGACATCTCCCGTGACACTATACAGAGAGGAGATGCAGAGACCAACGAGAGCTTGAGATCTTGAGTAAGAGTACAGCACAATGTTTCCACGACTCAAGTTACCGACCTTTTGAAGAAACATCTGCAACATTGTACCAGGTCCAGGGTGTAAGTCCAAAACGTGAGACCCAACACTAGTGGGTAGCAGAAAGATTGACCTCCTAAGTCTTAGGTTACAAAAATAAATAGTCTAAGAGCTATAGTCTAAGGATCATAAAGTGGCCCACTAATTTCGTCTCTTAAGCTTCCAGCGGCCAATTTTTCTAATTGATATGGGTATCCCTCGAAGTCTAATGCGAAATCGATAGATGCAGCTTCGTCACGAAAAATAGGGCTCTTAGAGCAACCTTAATCTCACACAAATACAAAAGCAAGACCTGCTATGCAACCCACTTATCCTTCCTTTAACACAAAGACACACAAAAGACCAAGCATCCACTTGTCAGTCAATTTGCCCAGCTTATCCTACCCTGATCTTTCTAATACTAATACGGGCCCTGAGGCCCAACATTCGAATACCTATAAAAAAAACAAGTGGCCCAAGAGCGGGTCAGATCCCATTACCAGGTCCTCCAGACTGGTTGATATAATACTTGCATCGACAATAACAAAACGTATGCTCTGTGACAATCACCGGGTAGGCTTATATTTTCAACTCAACAATGACCACTTCATCAAACAAACACAATGCAAATGACGATGCAATCAGCGCACACAATGCAACCTTTTTGGTCCTACTATGCAAGTCCTATGTTTCCTGCAAGGCTATTCCCTTCATATTTTTGATTCTACTATACAGAAACCAAGAACTTGATCCCACCACTTTCATAGTAAGTATCACGCAAGGTATTCCCCTCCGTGAAGTCTTTTTTTATATATGTTCTCATTCGTAAGCATCGCATGCGCTGTGCTGGCATCTTGGTCGGAATTATGCGCAGCTGAACCAATGAACGCCTGTAACCCATTCACCCATATACCGTTTGTTGCATTATCCCACATGCCTATGCAGTTGCTTGTGCTCCATATAACCGTTACTTATTCATGATGCTTCTGGTTTTAATGACGAAGGCTTCCGCTTCGAAGTCGACCATTGGGAGCATGTGACACTCGCTCGTTCATTCTCGTTACCCATTCAAGGACTGTTTCGTAGCAGAGGACGTACTGTCTGAGACTTTGTACCATGCTGAGTCTCTGTCCTCGGAAATCCTCCACTGTCTTCTGAATCAGATCGACACTATCATCGTGCACCCAGTCGGTGTCAATGTTGGCGGCGCCTCGAGCTGCCTTTCTCTCCATGTTCGATCTCTGACCAGGGGTATAAAAGTTGACGTGTTTTACAGATCGGGGTGATGTATCCACATTCTCGCCCATAGCAATATCCCCATCGTTATCACGTGCCCGTACTGAGTCCATCTTGGCTTGTCTCTGACGCTTCAACATGTCAATAACACTGTCGACAGTGCAGAACGTACCAGTGCGACCGCATCCGGCAGAGCAGTGCACCAGCATTGGTCGCGCACGAGAATCAACCTCCGGCTCATCGTACCAGGTGATAGCAGGTGGCTCCAAGGCTGAGATCTTGGAAATTTGAGAAGTCTCAACTGGAAGAGCTGATCGCTGCATCACGTTCGCCAACTCAACGAGTGCCAGCAAATGGGATGGCTGAGCCGGTGTGCCAAAGTCAGGCCATGAAGGGAAGTGCAGATGCGTAATCTCTCGGATGGGCGCAAACGGATGGGACGTGTGCGAAAGCGCAAACTTTCTGACAATGACGTAGGGTGGTTCTGCCGGAGCGCCCTGTGCCCCTCGAGGTGCCTGGTTCGAAGATTCCAACGTAGTCGTGGTATTAGCACGCTTCCTTCCCGCCTCACTAGCCGAGACGGAGGAAGTGTGGTTGGAGTCGGACTTGTGCTTATCGATGTCGAGCGATACCCTCTTTTCCGACAGGAGCTTGAGTCGAATGGCCCCAAAATCTCTGCCCTTCCAGTAAGGGTGACACTTCAACTGGCCTCCCTCAGTCTCGGCAGTCAACATAACTACGACGCGCACATCCTCCTGCCAGATGACAGACCAAAAGTCCTAAACAAAAGTTAGTAAACTACTTAATGCTGTAAGTGGCTTACATACCTCGAAAGTGGCGGGGAGGGGTCCCTGGGTGGCGATATACTGCTTATTGCTTCGAGATGCCTTCAGATGGCTAGCGTTGATGTAATCACATGTTCCATCGGGCCTCTCTTGCAGCTTGACTCGGGCGTGCTCGAAAGGCAGAATGTCCTTGTACCTGTTCTTGACTCCCTTTTCAACACCACAAAGCTGTACCTGACTTCGCTTGTCCTTGTTGTGGGGGTTAAAGGCCGCGTACGCCGCTTTCATTCGAGATTGCTCATCAACCTCGATGTGCAAAAACTTATCTGAAACCTTCTTTCCGTGATCGGGCTGGGCAGCCGCCTCTCGGAGCCAGCGAGGCAGGGAGGGCGAATCCAGGGCGGTAGGTCTTGAAACATCCAATTGGCCTACACCGTCTGCAAGATCCATGTTTTGTCGAATGTTTGAAAAGAACGGGTTCACGTCATTGCCGGCGTTGGGAAGCATAACTCCACCAATGACAGGGGCAATTCCTCCATGGCCGGGACCAGGCTTCCCGGGTGCTCCAGTTGCCGACTGATGGTCGACATAGTCAGGGAAATGTTGCTGGAACGAGTTGAATCCACCCTTGAGGATGCATGTACCACCTGTGTAACCTTCGTTGGTAAATTTCTTTACCATGTTCTGCGCAGTAACCGCATCTCGCTTATCGGAAGCATGAGCATCATAAACGATGATGTAGTCTGTGTCGTTCCATGTGTCAAACTTGTCTGAATCAGCGCTACTCTGGAAAGTCTGCTTCAGCCTCTGAATGTTGAAAGTGGCTCGCTTGAGAAGAGTGGTAGGGATGCAAAGATTAAGAGCGCCCTCAATCCTTGACTGAGCGTAGTTCTGCGAAGATCGAAGGTCGAGAATAAGAAATCGTTCCTTCTTTACAGTTTGAAGCATGTCTCGAAGTTGCTGTCCAGTGATCATGTGTGGCTGTCCAGGTTCGAGGGTTGCTGGTAAAGTGGCAGAGCGCTGGCTATCCCGAGCGTCAGGAGGCTCCGGGCGATGTTCCATTACAGACAACCGCGGGTCGCGGTCTTCAGACCGTGTTAGACTCGTACGGTGCTGGGGAGGATCCATCGGTAGAGGAGACTCGAATCGTGGTAAATTAAGGGCAGGAACATGGTGGTGAAAAGACGATTCGGAATTACGCTTCGAGTCTGATGAAACATAGGCCGAGTCCTGCATGCTGTCCTGATCGACGTCCATTCGGCTGGCTGGTCGAACATTGGCAGAGCTCAAACCACGACTGAACGGGGATGGTCCGCCAGTATCACTTCCATGAGTATGCCATCTGGGAGGTCGAGGGCGTACTGGTGCAACGCCATTTGATGTCACGGAAGGCTGAGCATAATGACTTGTAGAAAGTGCAAAGGACTTGCCCCGATTAAAATCTGCCTGTCTCCTGAAAGCCTCGAATTCGGGATTGGCATCTAGAGAGACCTGCTTAGGGATGGCGGCCTGAAAGGATTTCACTGATGATGATGGGCTCCAGTTATCGTTAGGGAGCCCTGAGGAGGAGCCGCCACCCTGCTCATTGGCCGATTCGACAATTAGACCAAAATAATTAGGGCTTGGTGATCGATTGTCGGAAACAACTCGAGGTGATGACTTGGGCGGCGGGTGGTTTTGGTTAACCGAGTATGGCATTCGTGGAGAGGCGAGAGGAGTCGAGGCTTTTGGTTGCTTGTTTGGGCGAAGCGACTGGGAGTGAGAGTGAGAATGGGAGTGTGAGTGTGAGTGGTTGATGTTGTATGAGTTTGAGCGAGAGTGGGAAATAGAATTAGAATGAGACTGCCCAGCAGGGGAATATTGTGCAGGAGTCTTCATTGTATAGTGCAAAGGCGTTCGGTCGCCAGTTCTAGTGTCATGCATAGCGAAGGCGGTGATCGGGGTAGTCGACGTCATCTCTGAGGACGCAGGGGGTAGGAGAGGTTGAGCGATGCTCATAAAGCCATGGTGAACAGAGGCTGGTTGATTGATAATTAGTTTAAAAGAGTTGATGTGGTAAAATATTTTGAGTTGAGAGAGAAATGGAAGGTTATTTGAAGCAATAACAACCAAAGTCACGCTTCAACTAAAAAAGGTCAGTGTCTCTTTTTGGAGGGCGAGAAACCTATGTAGAGCCAAGAAGGGGTTGAGTGCGGCAGGTAGGTAGGTAGATTAAGAAATGCAGTGCCCAGTGTACAGATGCAGTACTATGTACACCTCAGATAAAGATGGGTGACGAGAAGAAGCGGGCAGTGGCAGAATACAGGTAGTTAGATGGTGGGGTCTGGTTCTCGTTCTGATTCTGATTCTGGTCTTGAATCCCTGGAAGAGACTTGACTTGGAAACAAGCTAAAGGGGAGGGGTACAAGTATATGAGGAGGGGGCGTTTGCAAGGGTTGCGCTGCGCTGTAGGAAGAGTAGGGGTCGGGTCATGTCAGGTCAAGACAGGGGATATTCAGTGGCTGGCTGTGTCATGATTAGACGGTAGCCGAATTGGATCAAGGGTCCTGACGTGACGTACCTACGTTGAGCTTAGGACAGTATTATACGGAGGTGATTAGGCTGAGGAGAGCCCAGTCATTTGATAGTGTGCTAAGTGGTATAGGTAGTGTATACTGCATGCACCGTACTAGATGACAGAACAAGGTGGTGTTGAGAAAAATGCAGGCTGTTCTATTTGAACAAACTCCAACCAGAATATCGCACTGCAGCTGTATGTATGTAAAATGGTGATGAACGGTGGCAAGATGGGGGGCTGCAGTAAGTCGAAATAACGCCGTTACCGTCGGATCCAGTGGGATGGCGACGGTGGCGTCTGACGGACGATTGATGACGTGGGGTGGGGACGTAAAAGAAAAAGAAAAGTTGAGTTGATGAGGAGAAAGGGAAATATAACAGATGGAAGTTGGATTCTTTTTTGCCTTCCCATTCTCTGGTTATAGTAATGATTAGAATGCCTCTATTCTAGAAGAAAGCAGTAGAGGGATTAGTAAAGCGGACAGTTATTCAGTGCATTCATCAGTGGCGGCGTTAATAACGTCCGGATCTAGAACATGTTTGTAATCATCCACCAACCAACCTCGCTAGAATTATACACACCCGAGACCGAGATACACTGCAGCTATCATTACTGTACTGTAATTGTCCACCGTATTGTATTGCTTCTCCTCGCATTTCATTGCTCATCAAAAGCCAAGACTGCGTCAGTTCGGGATGGGGTGGGCAAAGTGGACCAAAGTCGAGTCGTAGGGTGGGGAGACGAGACGAGGACAGGCGAGGCGATCCCCCATCCACTGCAATTCATCAATTTAATCCCATGTTGTGCCCTCCCTGTAGGTAAACTGTTGTACAACCAAGACCCAGAAACTTGGAGGTTGTTGGTCAAATCATGCCATTTTTACCGGTTAATAGGACTCAGGCTTCTTCATGCAGGAAGGGACTTTTTCGCTATTCTTACTTCTTTTGAAAGCACAAAGGAAAAACAGTAACAGCCCATGTTCATCACCAACGGCTGTACAGGTACAGTACAGTACAGTCGTATCAGCCATAATTTAGGTAGTCTAAGCTTTTTAAGAGCTCGATCGTTACAGTAGTGACGTCGATCACAGTTGCTCATGTTACATTGAAAGTGTCCAGGTGCAATGTTCTCCTCTCTCGTGTTAGTTCAGATACCAAAGTGGCATGTTTTGAGCATAAAGTGTGGTGGATGACAGAACTGACAATCATCAATCGACAATGCTGCAGAACCAGCTCCAGGTGAAAACGGTCGTTGGGGGTTTGGGATGGTCGCGTGTAGTAAAGATCATCCAAGCGAATGGACGCTTGCTCTGCTAGAAAAGAGGGAGACCGGTCCGGAACTGCGTCTTGTGTCTTGTGTCTTGTGCGTGCGTGTGGGATCACTAACTTAGTACCTACTAAGGTACCTAGAGTCATATGTGCAGGACCCCTTGAAGATCACCATGTTTGCATTTGCACGCCATTGATTGCTCCAACTCTTGATGGGCAGGTGGTTCAACATTGCTTGTCTGACAGTGGAAGGAGACTTGTCTATCTTTGAAGTACAGCTTAGCTTATGAATAAGGTGCTATAGATACCTACAAGTAAGGATGAGGCTCATTCCAGGAGGGGGCATGCAGCAAGTGCATGTTTCTAGGGGCAATGGTGAACCAAGTCTGCTACAGTATCAAAGTTAAAATTGAATAATGGACAAAGCCCCTGGTATAATAGCAGAGGTCTATTGATAATACAAGAGGCTCTCGTCTCCACTGTTCTATAACATATATTCCCTAATCCTTTGTATTCTAGGGAAAATACTTTGATAAAGTTCAGTTTAATATTTTTAAACACCATTATCTTGGTATTTTCTTCTCATCTTCTTAAAAACTAAAGTTCTTTCTACCTTCCCCTCCTCCTCCCCTCCCTCGAGGCTGTCTGAATGGAACTACAGGGGAGTGTGCAGCTATTTTGTGTTTCCCCTCTGTGTTTTGTCCAACCAGAATCTCGCGTGGCTGCATCGTCAACGTCACTGACCCGCATATAGCTAAGCTAAATAAGAAAAGTTGGTCTTTTTCTTTCTCTTTCTCCCATTCTTATTCTCCGCCTTTTTGTTCAAATACCCGTCCCACCGTTTCTACTATATCTTGCCCAGCCCTTCGCTTAAACAAAAACAAGATCGATAAGAGTCTAGAACGATCATGTTGGAGAAGACCGCGTGTACAAACCGTAATTCATGCTTCCTCCAAGGCAGTAATTCATTTGTTGTATCTCCAAAGATTAATCGCTCAGCCTCAACTTCCGCTCTATCGATCGAGGTTCTGGACCGGTTACCAATATTATTATTACACAAACATGCTCCTGCGGGATGACGTAGTTGATGATATATCCCAATTCATCCACCGTTTTAAGCACAGATGTCACCGTTATTTCGATGGGTAATTTCAACGGAGTCTCAGCTGAGAAAAAGCCCGCCAGAAGCAAAGCTGAATCAGACCCGAATCCTCATTCCGCTACTGTCAGAAAACGGCTGCTCTCCGCTAGCCTAGCGCTGTGATCTGTGTAATGGTTTTGTTTCAAGGCTGGGCGGCTTATGCCGTGACCCCTAGCCACCTCCAGCTATCACCTTCCAAGATGAGTTCAACGACCTCCGCTTAGAAAGACATTAAGACAGGGCTGACTTGGCGATGGATTGCTAATCGCGGAGCATAACCTAATCACCTATTGATCTCAACTTAATAACAAGGGGGTTCATCATGCAAGAATCTTATCACAACCAAATAGACGGCACGCTATGTCCGTCACCCCTGTCCTCGCCTACGCTCGAGTCACGACGGTATTCCAACGGCCGAAGCTTAGCAAGCCCTGTCCCCCAAATCCGAGTCAATCTGCCAGCAGTTCTTTACGGTTTCCGTTTCTGGACCCTAGATCGGCACTAATTTTACACCCTTTCTGACGGAAGCCTCTGACATTTCTCACCGTCACCTCTGTCCCATCCACTTCGAAGGGCCTGGACCCTGAGATCATCCCCCCTTGACGGGTAGATTCTCAAATCAAACACTCAACTGGGGTTGCACGCGGGTACAGCAACTCATCCTCTGTGATCAGCGGCGCCTGCTATCCCAAAGGGCCCTTTCCTTTTTCGAACCCGAGCAGCAGAACACCAGCATCCCGAGATCCAAAGTCAAGCTGGGCCTGGAGCTAACTAGTCTAGTCGGGCTTCCTCAAAGAAGCGCATGATCGAGTTTCGACAGTTACGGGAAAATGCTCAAAGTGGAACTGTTCGAGGCGAAAGAAGTTCATCCCCTTACCGCTAGTTGTTCCCAAGAAACATGGCGTTCTGATTTCCAGCTTCTAACGTCAGTCGGTTTAGCCAAGGTCCAGAGGCCTGGTGCCACGAGAGGGCTGCCGCCTCACCTGCTCAGGACTAGTTTATCGCAGCAAGGCGGACCCTTGAAAATCTGACTTTAGCATCTAAAACGCGAGGGGCACGAGACAAGACAGAGCAGACAACACAGCATTGTAACATGACCAGGATATACCTGGATAGCCTTTCCCTTTAGGTTTCGTCCGATATATGGGTTTTCCAACAAACCTGCATCGTATCCCCTCCACGTGGAGATTGAATTTCGACACAGCACATGGCATATACCGACTGACAATTGACAGCCGCATTTCCACAAGTCCCCAGCGCCCGGTACTGCCCAAGGCGTATTTGTCTACTATGCGACTTCAATGACGTACGACGGACCGTTCTAGATTCATCAGGCTATACTTCAGCCGCGGACAACGCATAAGTCAATGTGTTCTAGACATTGATTATGACATCGTCGACTCGGGTCGAACTTTGTGATCTATGGACAGTTCGCGTTTGCAGCCGTTGATGTATCAGTTGGGGTTCAGTTCCCTGCCGTAGAAGAGTCGAGGCATGTCGATCATGCAACAAGAGTCGTCTTTCTAAATACGGTATGCGGAATAGATGCACATTTAATTGATTACATGCCCAATGTAGCAAAATGGGGTGTGATATTGAAACGACATGTCCTCACTCCCGACTGGTTGGGTGCGTCTCATAATGGTTGCTACCCTGATCTCCCAACGTTCTCCAATGGCATGAGTTGTCAACGGAAGTTTTGTTCCTTGTCATTCAACGCCAGGGTCTTTCGTTGACTGGCTGTCCATCTTTTCAGCGTTACCAATTCCCGGGTTATTTCGAATTCATTGCACTTGGCTAGTAGGTGGAAATTATGGTATCCTATGTCTTAGAGTACAAGAACAAATAGCCTAAAAAATGCGGTCTAAGTAGCATAAACTGACCTTAATTTCGTCTCTTATGCTTCCAGCAGCCAATTTTCTGGTACCCTCAGACTTGGGTTTAGTTGTGTAAAGCCGGTGTCTGTATTACAATATCATAATCAATCAATCACGTACTTCATCTTGATCTTGAAGGAGCTATCTCAGACCATCAAATCCAGGCCACCTGGTCCTTGTCAAAACTTCACAACTATCAGAGCTTCACTGACTCGCAATAGAAAAAAGCCTGTTATAAGCACATCACCAACTAATCTCGAAGACAACATCACGATCATTTTCAGATCTGTCAACCCAAGAGACCTGGTCCCTGTACACCGCCAGAGAATCAGCTCATTCCCGTGAGCCTAATGCTCATGTCCGTACTTCCTATAAGCTCAAAAACAAAGATCAGGCTTCACCGGTATAGTAATCAGTTGACCATATCACTTGTTTATTGTTTACACGTATGAGAAATACCTGTTTCTTATCGCACTTCAGGGATGAGCAGTTCTCCCTATTCAGCGTGGTTTGTTCCCGTGAAGCATATAGCTATCTGTGGTGCTTCTTTAGCGTGCACACGACTCGAGGCCTTGAAACCTGTACGGTTAGTCCGGGCGCCCGGACGGCATCAAATATAGCTTCTGCATGAGTTGTGGGACTTGTCGAGGGAGGACTAGGGGGACTGGTGGGTTAGAAAAAGATCACGGCTACCTGGCAGCGATTGACTAACACAGCGACGTGAAAAAGTCCGATCCTATAATGTTGCTATAACTAGAGAGGAGATTTGGCAACTCGATTTCGAGACTACTTCCAGGAAAAGTAATCAACTTGTGACAAGGAGGCTTGGGTTCAGGTGAACGGCCTCAACGCTTGATAGTCGTAATTAACTTGGACCATCAAGGAATTTGACAGCTGAAGAGCACTAATACAATCGACCTGGTTCATATCTAACAACGGCCCATTTCATCTCTTAGTCAAGCTGGATATATGTAAAACACCACTAATTGACATCTACTTGAGTCAAAGAACAGCATAAGCCATGGTAATTGTCTTCCCTTACTAACAAGGGCAATAGAAAAGTCAACCCCTAAGCTTCAAGACGTATTCTCGTATCGTAAAAGCCCTCTTAGATTAGGTAGTATAAATGAACTTACTAATTTCGTCTCTTATGCTGTCAATGGCCAGGTCTTCTGTTCCTCGGTAACTCTTCCCCAGTTCTTCGGCCTTGAACCTCGTCCGATGTCTCAGCCTCTCCTGACTTTCACAAATTCCTCGGCCTCAATGGGAATAGCTTGTTTTAAATTGGTGTCTCAGCTGACACTTCACGAGGTCATGTCTCAGATCCCAGCGGAGCGGCCGCTCCGGTGCGAGGGCATCTATGGCTTTGAGGCTTGAAGGGGGAGAAAGGTAAATGATCCAGGTGATGCAATTCGAGACAGATTTCCATGTTATTGTTTACTGTTTACCATGAACAAGTTATGCGGATTCAGAAGCCACTCACACTGTCTGCCGGGCACGCAAGGGCGTCTTTTTGATAAACTCGAACGAGCATGAGATACCATCACGTGGTCAAGGGTACGCCGGGCAGATCACAAGGCAAAGTCACAATTATAGATAGAATTGCTCGTGTAGCTTCATATGATTGTTTCCGCTATTGGTACAAATTGCTATCCTTACAACTCCACTCCCGCTGTTATAACCCAACCCATCTATGAACGAACCAGGCTCTATTACGAACCCAGGAGGCGTACCAACAGCAGAGACGATATGAAGATGAATGCATAAAAGAACGCCCCTTGCCGCAGTTTTCTCACTTCCAAAGTTTTCCAAGAGAAACTTCCTTGTCGTCGTGCTTGTTGAGAATCTTTGCTGTAGCAAGCTCAAAGTCTTCTTGTGTCACATGCACTCTTCGCTCACGTAGAGCGTACATACCGGCTTCTGTGCACACACCCTTGAGCTCAGCACCAGAGCACCCGTTCATCTTCTCGGCAATCTTGGTCAGGTTGATGCCACGGGTCAAGTTCATCTTTCGGCTGTGAATACGAAGAATATCCGCTCGGGCCTCGACACTAGGCGGGGGGAACTCGATCTTTCGGTCGATACGTCCTGGTCGCAAGAGAGCGGGGTCGAGAATGTCGAGACGGTTGGTGGCCATGATGACCTTGATGTTCTTGGTAGGCTCGAAACCATCAAGCTGGTTCAGCAACTCCAGCATGGTTCGTTGCACTTCGGAATCTCCACCCGAAGAGCCCTCCACTCGTGAGGATCCAATGCTGTCGATTTCATCCATGAAGATGATTGATGGGGCGTGTTCTCGAGCCATAACGAAGAGCTCTCGGACCATTCGACTACCCTCACCGATATACTTCTGCACCAGCTCAGAACCCGACACTCGGATAAATTTACAGGCAGTATGGTGGGCAACAGCTCTTGCAAGTAGTGTCTTTCCTGTACCGGGAGGACCGTATAGCAAAACACCCTTGGGCTGTGCGATACCAAGAGACTCAAAGAGCTCAGGGTGCTTGAGACCCAGTTCGATAACTTCCTTGATTTCCTTGATTTGCTGGTCGAGACCACCAATCATGTCGTATGTGCTGTCGGGAACCTTCTCTACCATCATGAGAGAGACGAGGGGATCGACGGATGAAGGTAGCATCTTTTCAAGTTTGTAGCTATCCGACAGTAGAGTAACTCGCTTTCCGGGTGTGAGTTTGGCGACATCGACGCTATCCGACACATCGACAACTATTGAACTGTGAGTATACGTCTTTTTGATTTTGCGGTGGCAGGTTTATCGTACCATATTTGCCTTCTGGGTGTACCTTGACGAGAATCTTCTTGGTGCTCATGACCTTGACGACCTCGCCAACATAGGATCCAGGCTGTTGCAACAGACCCAGCTCTTCTCTCAACAATCGTACTCGGGAGTTGTAGTCGTTTCTCTGAGCTTCAAGACGACGAAGCGCAGCTTGACCCTTAAGAATCTCGAGCTTCATCGCCTCGATCTTGTTGTGGTAGTACTCGTCGAGCGCCATCTTGGCGTAGCTCCCTTGACGTCAGGGAAACGAGCTGCTAAACGTGGTTCGGAAGGTAAAGGTCGAAAGGTTTGCGGGAATTGCTCAGTTTGCTAATTGAAGACGGAGCGTGGGGTTGTGATAGGGTCGTGTATTGAGAATGCTGTCGGTGTTGGTATGCGATGTGGTTGAAGCTCGATGACAAGGCTACAGCTTGTCTCGTAATCCTCCTCCAAGGCGAGTGAAAGCACAGACCAACCAAGGTGGGAGCTACCCAGAGTCCAGCTCGGTGTTATGTTGGGCCGTCGTCCGGACAATGACAGGTGTAGGGTAAGCTGGAAACCAATCGAGTTCTGATGACTGACCATCCAAGGCTTGGTTACTCCACTATCGGCGAGCTCTCTGCCGCGCTGCCCCCACTGAGACATGCTAGACCGCTTCAGTACCTATGCATAAGGTTATGGGGCTACACTTCCGGTCACGGTGCAAAACCTTCGGGTCACGGTGTGGGCCTGACCGATAAGGCCGATAATAGCTGATAAGGCCGATAAGGCTAAATTATGCCTATTTTAGCTAGATCTCTTTATTTTCTTTAAAAATTAATTATCTCTTTACTTTTTAATAAAGGATAGATAAATATATATAAATAAATTCTTTTCTCTCTTTTCTTTCTTTTCCTTTTTCTTTTTTTTAGAATATCTTTTTTCTTTACTTATTATATATATTTTTCTAATTTTTTAAACTGAAAAATAAACTTATTAGGATTTAAAGAGACTAAAGAGAAAAAGTAATATAATTGGCTATTCGCTGCCCCACACCGTGATATGAAGGTTTTACACCGTGACCGGAAGTGTAGCCAGGTTATGGATCGAAGATTCATGAAGCTGACGAGAGCTTTTGTTGTGCATAGAGAGACATTGTTCACAGCACGTCAGCTACCGTGGAGCCTTTTGATACCCATATTCCATCACTCCTCATGACTCGTCACATCTTGCAAAAGCGACAATACTCTCTTACCCCCTCTGTTTATCAAGCATCGAGGTCGTGCAAAGAGCCGCCCGATGGTACCAACCAAGACCCTGAGGATGCAGAATGACGTTAGTACATTGGACAAGGGTGAACACGCGCGAGGTGCGGCAAGACACACTAATCTGTCATGGGGAAAGTTGGCTGATCACGAGCAACGAGCTTGGTTACTGTGGATCAGATAGGTAGCCTAGACTAGGAAGATTCATGTTTGAATTCGATGCGATGTCGATTGCCTACTTGAACTAGCAGCACTATACATATCGTATATGTACATAGGTTGATGTGTGAGCAATATATTGAGTTGGATACAGTACTCAAAAGTCTCTTTACGCCCAAAAGTTCCGACGACTTTTTTTTAGTTGGGTCCATTCCTCTCTTTACTTACTTACAAAGTACTTGCCCAACCTCGTCAGAAGTGTTTGTTTTGGCAACTGCCTTGCCTTGATCATCTTTCCTCCTTCTTCCAAGGAATCCCTAGTGGATGTTACCTTTGGAAAGCTCTCTGTAACTCGAGTAACACCAGCCATACCTTTGTACTCTCTCGGACACGCCGTCGGTCTCCAACCGTCATCTTTGTTTCCTCCTTTCTGCCCAAGGTAGTAAGTAGAGAGATATAGAGACTCGACTCGGCCGAGTTTATTTCAGACCCAACGATCCCCATCTCGCATCATCGCGATTTGCAGCCGCTCAGGCCGCTTCCATCATCGCAACGCATTGATTGTACGACTTTCTAGGCACTGCATCGTAACATTGGCATGCCCGTCATTCCCAGTTTCTTCAGTTGTCCAGTTACTTCGAGAACAGAGACGGTGACATTTTGCGACTGATCGCATTCTTGTTGTACTCGAGCCTTGTCCATTGTTTTTCTTTTTGATTGTTCATCTAACGACAAACATCGAGTTTCTTGTGACAGAGTCGTGTATTCTTGACTGTTGATTGCAGCGTTACTCCTCCACTATGGATCCTCCCCCAAGACGAGAGAACTCGTCGCCTGGGCGCCATCTTGGCGAGTCCTCGTCCGGCACTGCATCTCCCGCAGACACGCGTCACCAGCCTGCCCAGACCGAGTCTGCCGTATCTCCTGTTACTCATGTTGACAACCTGCCCGAGAATCTCCAGTCGGCAGACACAGTGCGCCCTAGAACAGAGGGTTATGGTAGGTTTCATGCCCATGTTGTCAAATTGACCAGGGTTAATTCTATTTACTTTTAGGTTCGATAAGCGGCCCAGCTGGCTCTGCCCAACAATCAAAGGAAACGTCCCAAGAGCGCGGTTTAGTTCGCTCAGCCCAGTCCTCACGTCCTTCTCGAGGCCCTCAGAGAATGCGATCTGCTACCCGATTGCGAAAACCACCAATGCCTCGACGACCCTCTTCAAATACCCCTTATCGCGGCGGAGTATTCTCCGTCGACGACGAAGTTCACGAAGTAGAAGCTGATGCTGCTGTGCGTCAACAATCATACCGTCGCAGACCAGGGCTGCCGACCCAACTTTCCCGCGTCCAATCGCGTCCAGACGACGACAACGACGATGACAATGACCGAAGCGACCAGCCCACAGAAACTCCTACTGAAACCCCGCAGGAGGATGAGGAAGAGACTCCTCTCGACGAACACGACGATTCGGATAGCGATGTCAGTGAGGCAGAGAGCTTTACCCTAAAGGATAGGCAGCAGGCCATCAACCAGACTCACCCCTTCGGTATTCGAGTATGGAAACCCGCCTTGTACAAGAAGGATCGTTCGATTCAAAAATTCGCCCAAGCAGATATTCACTCTGCCCCAGGAGGTCGCGTTAACAACTGGCTTCTTACATTTAATTTGCTTTGGACGCTCCTATTTGGATGGTGGTTGGCTACGTTAGCAGCCCTTGGCGCCATTGTATGTCTGCTTTTTGCTGCTGCTCCTAGCGGGAGAGAGTATGGCAGAGTTCTCTGGGGTCTTGCCGGGTATATTTTCTATCCTTTTGGCAAGTTTGTCCGCCTGGAAAAGGATGAGACTTACATGCACGAGGACCAAGACGAGGGACGCAGTATCTCAGAATACGAACAATGGCAAAGTGGCGACATTGAACACGGGCGACTATTCTTTGGACCTGATAGCGAACACAATCGCTCGATTGTTGGACGGTCGAGACGAAGCATCGACTCAGAGCCCAGCGAGACCCAAAGTCTTCTGGGCCGAGGCCGACGTGGTGAGCATGTTGAAACCGACATGTCTTATCAGCACAAGAGACGACTTTTTGGCCGCGGCGAGTGGAATGTTGGCCGTGTCATCTTTTTCGTCTTCTTCTACTGCCTCATCTCACCCTCGCTTCTATTCGTTTCTGCCATTTGTTGGTTCTTGGTCTTCTGGATCCCTATGGGCAAGACCACATTTCTGCTCTTTGACCACCTTCGACGACATCCCCTGGCTTTGTCCTTCGAGAGTGATATAAGATACATTCGCGAGGATGGCGGCCCGAGCTCGTCTGTTCTCCTCTGCACATATCGCGCCGTTGGCTCAAGATACTGGAAGTACACCGTAGATGGAACCAACATCTTCCTCATCAACCTGATGGTAGTTGTTATATTCGTCATCTTTGACTGGCTTGTGATTGAGGGTGTTTTCCATGTCGAGGGCTTTATTACGTCTCCCGCCTTTCTCTTTTGCGCCGGCCTTCTATCTATCATTCCTCTTGCCTACTTCATCGGTCAAGCTGTTGCTTCTATTTCAGCACAGTCATCGATGGGTGTGGGCGCTGCCATTAATGCCTTCTTCGCAACTGTTGTGGAAGTGTTCCTTTACTGTGTTGCTCTTAGTCAGGGCAAAGGTCAACTCGTCGAGGGCAGTATCGTTGGCAGTATTTTCGCCGGTATCCTATTTTTGCCCGGAATTTCCATGTGCTTTGGTGCCATCAAACGAAAGACGCAGCGCTTCAATGCGCGGTCTGCAGGTGTAACGTCAACAATGTTGCTCTTCGCAATTGTCGGAGCTTTTGGTCCAACCCTGTTTTACCAGATTTACGGAACTCACGAGCTCAACTGCATGGACTGCGAGGACTACAACGCTGGCGAGAACAGTAGGGACTGCCGCCGTTGCTACTTCAGCCAGGCTCCATCGCTCAACGACAGATTCTACCTGGAGGCGGTGCGTCCTTACTGCTACATGGCAGCGACCACACTGTTCTTCTCGTACTTGATCGGGTTGTGGTTCACTCTTCGAACGCACGCTGCCGTCATTTGGAACGCCGAGGTTGATGAAAAGCGACACGAAGACCACATGCATTCTTCGAGCCTCCGAACTTCTCAAGTTCATGGCCATATCCACCCCCATACTCACAACCCGGCAACTGCCGAGACCAGTGGTGCAGATGTTCGTGACTCTCAGCTTTACAAGCGCATTCTGGGTCAGTCTCTGAAGCAATCTGGGTTTGGAGAGGAACTTTCCCGCCAAAATTCTACCGCTGGGCAATCAGTTGGCGCCAACGGCTCAGCTTCTACCCTTCATGTCGTGCCCCCCAAGTCTAGTGGTGGTGAGCCATCGCACTCCGCTCTCCATGTCCCAAGCCTCAGCGATGCCGACAACAAGATGCTTGTACGTGAGGTCGCCGAGATTGCCGCCACAGCTGCTACCATTGCCTCGCGTGAACGAATGTCAAGAAAGCCTTCAGCTATGCCCGCTAATCACGGAGCAGGCGCTCGTCCCACGCCGAGCCGTCAGCATACCCATGGCGATGTCGCTGAGACTGAGGGACCCGCTACTGAGGCTCACCAAGCACATGGTGGCCATGATGCCCCCAACTGGAGTCGCGCCAAGAGTTCCATCATCCTTCTTGGGGCAACTGTTCTGTATGCCATCATTGCCGAAATCCTAGTTGACACTGTGGATGTTGTCTTGGAAAGCTTCGCGATTGATCAAAAGTTCCTCGGTATCACCTTGTTTGCTCTTGTGCCCAACACAACTGAATTTCTGGTAAGGATACCTCTCGATTGCCTTGGATCAATATACTAACCGCACATAGAACGCCATCTCCTTCGCTATGAACGGAAATATTGCGCTGTCCATGGAGATTGGTTCAGCTTACGCTCTGCAAGTGTGCCTTCTTCAAATTCCTGCCCTCGTGTTCTACTCGGCCTTCTGGCCTGGGGTGCCTGAAGGTGGTGATCCGGCGCTATACACCTTCTCGCTCCTGTTCCCACAATGGGACCTTGTCATGACCGTTCTCTGCGTGTTCTTGCTGAGTTATATGTATGGTGAAGGAAAGAGCAACTACTTTAAGGGAAGCATTCTCATGCTGACCTACTTGGTTGTCATCATTGGCTACTACTTCAGTGGCTATTCGTCCGATGCTATGGGCATGCAGCGTTTTGATGTCATGGGAGCTGATGGAAACTACCAGAGCTACAAGACGATCGGAAGATCGATAAAGGGCGCGGCGTTTCCAGCTTAAGTGTTAATTGATGAGAAAGGGGTTGAAGATTGTTAGAATAATGCATTTACGTGAGTTGTTAATACCGGACATACACTACATCATACATATAACATCGGGGGAGTCTGTTGCATGAGAACCGGTATATATCGGGTTTACATTGTTACGGGGGATGGCTGTTTTTTTTTCACGGATCCACGAGCTACTAGCATTGGAGTGGTTATAATGATATTTTGTTGAGAGGTCAATCATTTCAAGGTGTTAACCATCATTCCATTTACCTTAATGTTGTTACGAGATAACTCTTAGGGCCTTGCAGGCATGCGTTTCAAGAGTCTGCTCAAGTATTATAAAATGAGTCACTGTGTTCACCTCTCATGCTTTGGCAGCCAAGTTTACTAATGCCTCAAGGACAAATATGTGCGATTGTTATGAACAAAGGCCTCTAATGAGAACCAGATGCTAAAGTGTAGTATGTACAGAGAATGTGTAGAGATGTCAATCCCAACTCAGGCAAGTCAAGTTGACAACATTTAAGCCATGCCGAAACCAGCGGAGGTCATGACGCTCTTGGCGCTGTTGTAGTCAGAGGCAGAAGCAATGGTCTTGCCCTTGAAGTTGTTGAGGAAACCAGTGCTGGTACCACCGAGAGTTCCAGAGCTGCCAAAGCCGTTGACCTGGCAGTTTCGGCCGAGAGCAGCAGCACAAGCACTGCCACCGTTGGGAACACCGAAAAGTTGACCCTGAATGCCCTTGGAGTTGACGGGGTACTTGACGTTCTGGAAGACATTACCCTCAACGAGAGCAGAGCCAGAGTCGATCTCGAAGGCGTGGTCAGGCACATCGTGGAAGAAGTTGTTAACGGCGTGGAGGAGAGTGTTACCGGCGACCTTGGGGCCACGGCCAGAGACACGGTAGACGTAGTTGTTCTTGAAGGTGACCAGATCGTTGGAGCCGGCAAAGTAGAGACCCCAGTAGTGGTAGGTGTTGCAGCTGGCGGACCAGTTGGTGGTACCATCGATCTTGCTGTTGGAGATGGTGACACGGTTGCAGGCCTTGTTGCCTAGAACAATGTGCTGACGGCCGATGAGAGAGGTCGTAACGTGGTCGATCCAAACGTTGTCAGTGTCGTCGAGAGTGATGGCATCACCACCCCAGACGAGCTGAGGGTTCAGCTCGGTGATGTGAACGTTCTGGATGATGACGTTCTTGGCTCCGATGATGCGGAGACCCTTTCCACGGATGACACCCTTGTTGCCAACACCGATCAAGGACTTGTTGGAGCCAACTGTGATGCCCAGAACACCGGCCTTGTCGTACTTGACGTTGACCTTGGGGGCGTTGGGCTGGTAGTTATTGCACCAGCCGTTCTGGTTGATGGCGAGCTGGCACTGGGAGCCGGTTCCCCAAGGAGCGCAGCCGGTCTCTGAGGCGGTACCCTCGGTGCCGATGAAGTTGATAGTGCGGTCAAGCATAATACGGCGAGGCTGAGAGTCACCGAGGTAGCTGATGAGTTCCTGGGCGTTCTTGGGGTAGACGGCGGCGGCACTACCACCACCGGTTGTGCTGGAAGCAAAACCCTCGGCCTTGGTAGGGAGAGCAGCAAATGCTGAGGGAAGGAGAGCGGCGACCGCGAACAGGGTCTTGAAGAGAGAAGGCATCTTGAAGTTGTGACTAACGTAGGAGTATGTGTGTATGTATTCGAGAACCAGAGACCCAGCTACTGGTGTGTATGTATATATATATATATATATATATATGAAAGAGAGAATGGATAGACAGAACAAGACAAGTCGAAAGAGAGAGGATATCGTGAAGCTCATATAAACATATCCATGTAAGCTAGACGAGACTATCTGACTGACTATTTGCACAGCACTGGGGGTCCCATGCCGAAGGAGGAAGCTATGAACTCATGCAGGATAGCTTCATCCCTTGGCAAACGGCACTTCGGCGTTGAAAGAGATTGACGCTTCACTCATGATAGCCTTATCCGAATCTTCAAGAGTGATTCTCGGGCATAGATACTGAAAAGAGACACGGACCATTGACGGACGCCGTTACCATATCGGGCATTGCCGGGGTTCCTGATTCGTGGGATCTCTTTTGTATCCACGGCCGAATGTTTCGCACGAGTGGGTTATCAGTAGAGAGACGCCCCCTTGCCAATATAAGGGAAATCACTTTCTACTATTTGTGCCTAGTTAAAGGCGGATAAGACATAAGACGCTATTCCTTACCACTTTCTGGAACACGATATCGAAATGATTTTCATGGATATCATCGGCGTATTCCCATCGGTAGATGCTCTCCGAAACCCGATGAGATGGTTTGCTATAATTACGCCAAGCATCATTCAACAACTGATTAACATGGATACCAATTCCCCCACCAATTGCTCCTCTATTCTATCTAGTTGTCTACCACGTTGTTGCTACTATGTACTATCAAAAATTTGTGTGGAGAATCGAGCTGTCAAAATGTTACCCTTACATACTACTACCATAGCTAATCCATTAGCGGATATAAAGCATTCAAAAACCGGGATATGTAAAATGAACGTCCTTGGCTGTTTGCCTACAACCTGCCAGGTTTTGGAGTTGAGCCTGTCAGTCTGTGTACATACATATGGTGAGGTGAGAAAAGGTCAGAAAATCAGGTGAAAGGGGTAGTATTCTTCAAAGCGGCAGAATACGAGGTGCAGATGATGAGCAGTGACTTACCTTTTAGAGCCTGGCTTGTGATCTGAGCTGCATTGTTAAACATGACTAGACTAGACAGACAGCAAGCTAGTTTAGTTTAGTTTCCATTTTTGGCCTTTGCAGCATGTCTAAACTGATGCTTTGTCTGAATATCTCTTTGGCGTATTGTTCTTTGTCTGTCTTCACCATAAAAATAGCTGGCTTTCATTGCGACTGGATATTTGCTTTGTTGTGTGGAGCTTTGAGTATTGAGATGGTTATCAAAGACTACAAGTGGTCAGTAGCCATTGGCCATGAATAGCTTGTTGGGATCTTCAGTATATAGAGCGCTGGTAATAGACTACAACAAGTTCAGCCAAAATTAACAACTTACACAACATAACAATCGCCATATACAAACAAAATTTGAACGACAGTATGGCCGTTGCACGAGTCCAACCCAGAAGGACTAGCAATCCTTCAACAAGAGGCATCATCAAGAAAAGCGCCACCAAAACCAAAACCCTCGCTCTGAGGCAACAAAAGACACCTGGCGGAGAAACTAAATCTCAAAAGTGTTTCCTGCCCTTCCTACCAACAGAACTTCTAGAGATGATCATCAACCAAGACTGTCTAGAGACCGAAGACCACTGGAATCTCCGCCGCGTATCGTCCCGTCTATTCTACACGACTGCAAACATCATCTTCAAGGGTGGGGACTTTCGCATGTTCCGTTACGCCCTCAGACATGCAGACATAGACATGATGAACAGATGCAAAGAGCTGAACCCCCCACCAACAGACATCACATGGGCTTACGAGGACTACAGAATCGAGGTACTTAAGGGAGACCGTCTCAATCTCCGGGATCCGCCCCCACAAGCCGAAGACAGTATACCCCAAGGCCCAGGTTATTTCCTCCTCGAGGGCTTCAAATCGAAACACTTCTCGGCAGACCAGTACATCAAAGCGTCTGAGTGGCTCATGGATAATGACTTCAAAGTCTTTAATCCTGCCGAAGAGAGTATCTGGAATGCCGGCTTGAACGGAGACTTCATCTCGTACAGACTGCTCGATGTGTTGACAGCTGCAAGCAGTAAGAAGGAACAAGACGACATCTGCCGCATCATTGAGTTTCTTCGTTGCAAAGGCTACGAGTTCCTATTGCGCAGCCGTGTAGAAGACACTGGCCATTACAGAACCGAAGCAGAGACGCTTCTCCACGACAACTCTTTCGGGGCGTTTCGTCGCTGCTACGATAGACCTTCCTTGATGCTGGTCATGATGAAGTCTGGATGTCCACCCTCTGTTCTCAAGCTTTACCTCGAGCAGCTCGCGAAACACGGCATGTACCTAAAAGGTCTTGCGACGCGGTACCACGAGGAGAAACAGACCGGGAACGGGAACCTGCATCGGTTCTCCCGTACTGAAGTGGCTCAGCTCATCGACGTCTATCTTGATGAGCTTTTCGGCCTCTGGACCTGGTGGTGGGAAACGCCCGACCAGATGGGCGACACTCTCGAGGCCAAGATAGATCTGCTGATTCAGTATGAAGGTATCGATGAGGAGGAAGAGAAGTTGCTCAACGACATTCTCACAGCATTACGTCGGATCGAGCTTAAGATACAGAACCAAGGAAGTCTCGACTACGAACGTGATGCCTCCTGGTGCTGGACCGAGCTGATCATGTCTGTCACTGATATCACGAGAAAGAAAAACCGTGCATTAGATCAGTATGATGAGTACATGACCTATTCAAAGCCGTGGAAGTGCTTACATGAGTTCTTCCATACTATTCACTGGTGATGGTACAGCGAGACATATTTGCAAGGGAAAGCACTAATTGTAACAGAGATAGCTTTGGAATGCGAGATAGAGTCGATGAGGAACTGGATTTTTGGCTGTAACGAAAAAGATAGATGGGATAGGGGTTAGGGAGCGGACTCGAGAGAGCTGCCATAAAAACTAGAGGCAGATGAAATAGTAAATACTAGACTAGGATTGTGAACTTGAAAAACTTGTCACTCTTGATACGTTAGCTCATATTGTTCCATTAGCCAAAAGTCATATGCCATTGTACCAGAAATTGTGTATAGAAAATTGTATTACCTTGGTATACCTACTAAAAAACAGCCATGTTAAAGTATTGGAACATATGCCTTCAGGCCCTCTGCATACACCATAACCTAGGACCAGGCATATCTTTCCAGCACATTGAGTCTGAAGTAAGTTGTCGAGAAGAACAGATACTTGTGTTGAGCATTCTGTAAAACAACGAGAAGCACGGGAATGTTCCTTTCTTGCCTATCCATGTTCAGGCTTGAGCTGTGAAAGTGTTGGTCCGAGACACAAATAACAGACGAACACTGAACTGAGCGGCGGAAGACCTTTGTTGAGGTTGACCGTGAGCAATGTAGAACCAACTGAACAATATTTATTGTTCAAATACCACAACTCCATGCAAGTAGTCTTTATCGGTATAAAAACCTTACTGAGAGCCCTCTGGTAACTCAACAGAACTCACATCAAAACAACTTGCATCATATGCAACAGCTCACACCACAACAACTTACGCTAAACAAAACCACACCGCAACAACCGACATCATGTCTCTCCAACCGTCTAACAACCAGTCGCGCCCTGTGCAGACTAGCATGCTGGCCATGTGTCCCACAGAGCTCCTATTGGAAATCATTGGCTTAATCAACGACAACCCCGACGGTTACGAAGCAGCAAAAAGCCTCGATAACTTGAGCCAGACATGTTCTCGCATGTGCGACCTCGCCCGACCCTTTTTCTTCCGTGCTAACAACTTCAAACAGTTCTTCCTGTCTGTCCGTGTGGCCAATGTGGCCATGATGGATCGCTGTGAGTATTACAACGCAGCGCCCATCGACATGATGTGGCGTTGCCATTCTCGAAAGATTATGCAACTTCCTCGGCTGCAGACGGCTGTGGACATTCTCCTGAATGGCATGAACGAGAAGGGCATTGGCTCGGAAGATGAGCACCAAACGAGAATTCGCGATAAGAAGCGCGACATGATCTTCAACGCTCTGAAATGGCTTCTTGAGAGAGGCGCGAATGGCGAAACCACCAGGGGGGTCGAGACCACAATCTGGGCTCACGAGGTCCCAAAGCTGCTCGGCCACATGAGTACGGATCTGCTGAATCAGATGCAACGAGGTATCAGCAAGCGCGCCATGGAAGTCATCTTCAACATGATGAAGATATTGAGCAGCCACGGGTTTCCTATCCCAACTCGCAGGGACACCTTTTCTAGTGAGAGATTGGCAAAAACACCACGGTGGGGTACCGATCGCCGGCGTTATTACTTTTATATGACACCGCTGACTACAACGCTCAAGTCACATGTGATCCCTGCTGTTCTGGAACTCATGTTGAGTGAGCATGCTGGTCGGGGCATCAAGCTGAGGGATTGGTACGATGAGTGCCCAGCTAGCCTTGCCAGGCTTGCAACACGAGGATATAACTTCGATGTTCAATGGACCGAATTTACCTCGATCGACAAGCTCATCGACATCCTGTACGCTGATCTGCACAAAGAACACACTGGGTGGGAAGAAAGCTACTTTGGTGAGGTCGCAGACATTTTCCAGGAGAAGCTCAAGCTGATGATTGAGTACGAAATGATCGACGCTTCGGAGGAGGCTCTTCTCAAGAGCATTGGAGCAGCTCTCTACTCCATCGCCGCAGATGGCATGCAGGCAGGTCTTTATGACCAAGAGCAGGTCAAAACATCTTGGGAGAAACTCGGCGATGCTGTAAAGCCATTCGTTACCGATGCCAACCTTGTTATCGATCCTGACATGCAGCTTACAAGCGACCTACATCGCGTTCACAGATTCTACATTGACCCGGAATGGAATCCGTGGAAGTCGTGGTTCGATCGACAAAACTATGTTCGATATACTCGATCTGGAAGAGAGTGGGCAAACGGGTATGTGGGTGGCGGCAACCTCACCATCACCACGTCAGACTGGTATGAGTGGTATCCCATGGAATATGAACAGGCCTCCAGCCTTGGAGTTCCAGAGTGGTACACGGTCGGTTTGGACGAGTGGCATGCTTACTTCCCGCAGCTCCCTTCCTACTTAAGTGACTTGTCTGGGTGAGTGTGTACTAGGTAGGAGTCAGTGTATGAGTATGTCGATGTTCGAGGTGTTGGTATTTCCAAGCGCTGGTCGCTTGAGAGTAAGGTCCTCTTTAGTAAATGGGAAATTGATTTTTGATTTGATCAGATGATTTATTGAAGCCACAGTGATGTTGAAGTTTCGAGATTTGGTGAATGTAGGAAGAAGGTTTGTACTAACTAAAAGCAGATCCCTCGTTGTCGATAAACATTCGAGAGTATTCGAGTCAAAATAAATCGGATGAATAATCGGTGTTTTATAGGCACAATCTGCTCGCTTATTTTTAGCAACCTCGAGCCACTATAACCACCATCCGCTTACGGGAGGGCGGGAACTAAATAAGAGGCCTTAGTAGTGAAGATTAATGACAGAGGACTAAGGCAGAGAGAGAGAGAATGAGGGGTTCTTTCATGCTGTCCTTGATATGGAACTCTCTAGCTTTCTCGCTCTTAATAGCTTAGTTTGACATCTTATTTTGGGTGGTCAAAGATAAACTTGGCCTCCTCACATTCCATTCCTTTTTTTATTCTTTTTTATTTTTATTTTTATTTTTCTTACTCCATTAATCAAGTAACGAGGGGGAAACCTTCAACATCATCATCATCATCAAACGTCCTCAGTACAAAGAAAGACTACTACTAGCACTACTAATTTATCAAACTGTGCCGTACCACCTACAACCACGTAACGGTAACTTGGCTGTTGGGTCGACCGCGCGGATGGATGGATGGATATCAACAACCATGACGAGCCAACAAGACACCCCCACAGCTCTAACTCCTACTGCTTCCACTTCTCGTACTTGTCTTGTTCCCCCCGCTCAATCCGATTCAGCTTCAGCTTCAATCCCAGCTTCCGCTTCCGCTTCCGCTTCCGCTTCCACTTCTGCTGCTCCATCTTCCCCCACGCCTCAAGCTGAACTCATCCCCGCAGAGGACCCCAGAGTATGTCATACCTTGCCCACAACCACCAACCAACCAACCAACACAGAATTTGTAGAGTCCATTTTACTTTATTTTATTCATAATTGTCTTTGATATGTTTATTCTCTAACACTTTGTCCTTTTTTTTTTCGTATTTTGTAGGATAACGTCGATGATAACTTTGACATTGACTCGGCCCTCGGGTCAGACGCGTGAGTTCTTTGCTATCCCAGTTCATACACATATATACTCATCGTCTGTCTTCAGTGCCAGCTTTCTATATCCCGAATCAATAGCAGCAAGTATCCTCGAATATAGAACCATCCAAGGCCGTACATATCACAGTGATCGGTATGCTGCCGATTACTTTGCTCCCAACGACGAGCAGCAGCTCCAATCCGTCGATATCACCCATCACTACCTCACCATACTCCTCGACAACAAGCTCTTCTTAGCTCCCATATCGCCTCACATCCAGACAGTTCTAGACGTCGGTACAGGATCCGGAATATGGGCAATGCAAGTCCCTCATTCCCTCTATTTCTTCTACTAACCATATATTCCAGAGATTTTGCAGACGCACATCCCAGTGCCCAAGTCGTCGGCTCAGACCTCTCGCCATGCCAGCCCGAATGGGTCCCTCCAAACGTACGCTTCGAGATCGCAGACGCTACTCTCGAGTGGCCCTGGAAAGATGACTATTTCGACTTTGTCCACATACGTTACCTGTTTGGCTCCATCCAAGACTGGCCAGCACTCTTCCGCGAAGCGTACCGTTGTTGCGCACCTGGAGGATGGGTCCAATCATGCGAAGCCGACATTCATTTCTACTCCGACGACGGGACAACCGATAATGAACCCGTCCTCAAGACATGGAATGACCTGTACGAGAGCGGTGGGCTCGAGACAGGGAGGCCATTCTTTCTCCAAAGAGAGGCAATACAAGAGCGGAGTATCACCGAGGCTGGCTTCACCGACGTCAGGATATTTGACTACAAGGTAAGCTCAACGTCACGTTGTTCAAGACAGCGCTAACTCCAGCGACAGCTACCTGTTGGCGGCTGGCCAAATAATCGCAAACTCGCCGAGACGGGTGAGTATGTCAGGTTGACCATGGAGAATGATCTTGAGGGTACGTATCCATCACCTAAATGCCCTTCCTTGCCTGTATGTTCTGACGAGCCTTGACAGGGTACACATTTTACACTTGGCATCATGTTCTCAACTGGTCCCGGGAAGAGTACAAGCAGTTCGTTGCTTCCATGCTCAAGGCGCTGTCTAACCGCAGATTGCACGGGTATATGATGGTGCGGTACGTATACGGTCGGAAGCCATAGATGGATAGCAATAAACGTTGGCGGCATCGCATGCGAATGATAAATATCTGAATGCCCGGGATAATCGTGTATCGATCACAAGATTAGGTCGCAGTCGATCGAGTAGGAAGACTGTCTGTCGGGTTCTATTATTCGTGACAAGAAACCGAGGCACATCGGGTTCTGTCTTCACGATGACCACCATCAACGATGGGCTTTGCCGACCACAGCGTTGCAGGCATACCTCCAGCCTGTCACTCACGACACATTGCACGAAGCACACCTCGACGCATGTCAACATTCCCACTTCGCCCAGCAACCAATGTTTAGTAGTCAAAACTTCTTCCTCACAACCAGGGCAAGCCCCAGACAGTAATGAAAAAGAGAAAAAGAAACACGCCTGTCAGACGTCCATCAACACCCACCCCGAACGCGCGCCCGAAGGCAAGACCGCAATCAGGGTCGAGATCATCAAGAGGAAAAAGCAACTCTCTATACAGCAGAAGCCTAGAAGGCAACTACCGCCATCCTTGCGGACAGATCGAGAGGACCAAAAGGTATTCACTCTAGGGTGTCGAGGATATACACTCATCAACCAGGGTGGGATCTGTGGCTCTTTTAGGGAACCAAGAGAAGGTCGAATACTATAGAAATGATTCTCTGAAGTATTGTCGACATGAAGAAGAAAAGAAAAAAAAAATCCAAAAGCTCGGAGGGAAGCTCTGTATTTATAGGTAGTATGTGGGGCTCCCAATCACTCACAGCTCACCGCCTAAAAGTTGAGCGGCAGAATAATTTGGAGCCGCAGCGCAGAGAAGGAAAAGAAATAGTGGGGCTTTCACATTTTGGCAGGTGCGCCGAGAAGTGAGGCTCCACTATCAACGACTTCATCCAAGCAGCGTCAGAAGAAATCCTTTCACTGTGGATTGTGTAACTAACCTCTTTTTTTTCTTGACTGACCATTTTGCTTCACTTTTTGCAGTGGATCATTGGCTAGCGGTCTGCTTTGCGCCGAGATTACATGCCAAGTGCCGGAGCAAAATGTAACTACACGAATCGTTTGCTCCGAATCTTGAGTAAAGGCTCCGAGCTAGATGGTCAAGACTGTCTGTTATCAATATGTGGCTGGTGACGGATGTCGGGTGCTCTCTATGTTCTTCTGCCGAGTGAGTTATGCATAGCATTACTCTGGCATGTGTCATGATGGTGAATGTGCAATTTGCTACCTGCGTGAGGTGTCATGATACACAATTTCTCATTAGCCATTCTCACTTATTTTTTGACACTTTCATCAGGAACGATATTCTCAACCGTTCTAGACGTAAGAATATCGGGGAGTTAAACCCTACTATTCTCTAGAATAAAAAATCTACTCTGCAGTTTAATGATTAGTCTTCTTAAACTCGCCAAGCACAATCACAATAGTCCTACCCTGCAGTAGGCAGACTAGGTAGCTTCACTTTCTTTGTACAGAGCTTCCCTTTCAATCCATCCTTGAATCTCATCTCCAACCAACCCATCGAGACTCCCCTGTCCACTCCTGATGACATCTCTCACCCGCGAACTACTGACATCCTCATCTCCCTCTCGTCCCTCAATCATCTCAACTCTGTCAACCCAAGCACCATCACCTCCAACATCATCCACCCTTTCCTTGGTCAACCATGCCCTCTGCTCCTCCACCCCTCCCCACGTCTCATCCGGTCTCGTAGTGACTCTCACCTTGCAACCCTCAAAGAACGGCCGTAGCGCATTCTGGATTCCCTCATTGTAGTACTTCGGATTAAAAATGCGAACTATCGTGTCAAAACCCGCCAGGAAGGTTTGCGTAGGCTGCTCCCTAGTTTCCGCGGCATAAAAACCAGACTCAGTTATCGCTTTTGCCTTGTCATGGAAAAAGGGCATCGTAGTAACGGCGACATCAATCTCGACTCCCTCATCGAGCAACTCCCGTCCCATGGCTTCCATCATGCTCAACCTGATGGGAAAACTCGCCGGTTTCGGCGCTTTATCGGCGTTGTTGACTGAGAGCAGTAACATCAATCTCTGCTGGCCCTCTGATTTCAACGTGGTACGAGCCATATTAGCATGCGCCAGCGTCGGCGGGTTGAAGCTCGAGTCGAGGACTACGAGATGTCGGACTGGGCGGCCAGGACGCCGCGGCGCGGGGACATTGGAGGTGTGGGGTAGAGTGCACAGAACACGGAATGCATCTGAGGATGATTGGAAGGAAGTGAGGGCTCGAGAAAATGACGAGACGAGAGTTTTTGGGTCTATCGAAGGCATATTGGATGGTGTTGAGTTTTTGTCGCTCATCATGTGTCGGTGAAGTTGACTTGAGGCGCTTATGATGGACATGGATTAACGTAGTACTAGATAGATCGATGACTTGACGGATTACAGAAAAGTTGACCTCAAGCTTTAGGATACGAAAATAAAAAACCCAAGAGTCTGGCCCAAGCATCATGGACTGACTGACTAATTTTGACTCTTATGGTTCCAGTCAGCGACTCTAATATCCTGGGGATGGCATGAGGAGACGTGGGGCAGGTTTAGTACTGACAAGGGAGCAGAGTCACACAACATCAGGATACGAGAAGACATTTTTGACCATATAAAACCATTGGTTATTTCTTGATTATATATAGCAAGGCCCAGCACAGTAAAACAAGGCCGAGACCATATAATAAACCCAAACTCCTCTAGACACCATGCATCTCACGCCTGCGGCTTTATTCATTATGTTGACTCAGCACTCTGCCCATCCATGACTCCCCGTGAGAACCACTCTGCCAATGTACTGAAGCGATCCTCGCTATTTTCTAGGTCGCTCTTGAACAGATCATGCTTACCCGCCCTCTCACGCTGTCCTTCTCGCATCTTGCGGATCATGTCATTCTCGGACGCGCACTTGGGACACTCCGAATCACCCTCGTTACCTCCGTTTCGCACGCAACGTTGATGGAAGCTGTGCTTGCAAAGGAAGTGGACAGCAGGTAAATCTAGTCGTTGACTGCAGTCAGAACACCATGTCGCCTGGAACACAGCTGGCTTGGATCCCAAGTCGGCAAGCTCCTCGCGACGCTTTTCCGTATCCCCCCGGAGTGTGTTGATTCGGTTGCGGTTAGAGGCGATTTCCTTGCGCTCTCTTGTGATCGTTTCGTGCAGGTATGGTTTGATCATGCCCATGGTAGCGACACCACCACCTGACGACTGTCCAACAAGAGTCTGGATAACTTGCAAAGGCGCCATGAGCCCATCCTTGTCAATCTTGTTCAGAACACTGGCTAGCTCATCTGGTCCAGCCTCCTCTAGCACTTTCGGGTCTGAGGTGAGATATGCCAGTGCAGCTGGGTATAGCTGCGGCTCCTCTGGGCCGTATTTTCTGAGAGCTTTCATGGCACCTCGAGTGTCCTTGGCTGACGTGTAAGATCTGAAGATGTCAAAAAGAAGCTTTGCCTGCTCCTTGACAAGGACTGTTCCGTCCTGGAAGTCGGCGAGATGTGATAAAAGTAATACGTTTGAGCTTTCCATGGGTACATGCTCGCCTTCAATAAGCTTCTTGGCCTTTGCCTCCCATTCCTCCTTATGATGCTGACCCTTCTTCTCGTTGGCCTTGTACAAGTACATCTCAAAAAGAGTAGTGTACAAATCTGTCCTGTCGCTCGACTTGAGGTGCTTCTCCTCAAGACATGCTTCGAGAAAAACAATGAACTCATCAGGATGATCGATGAATGAAGAGAATGCTGTTCTTGGTGGAGGCGGGGTGTATTTAGGTGCAGGGACATCGTCGTTGTCTACAACAATGGTGCTGTCGCTCACTACCGCCCGTGTATTCCCAATAGTGCCAGGAGATGCGACTGAAGATGTATTCATATAAGGCAGTGGGAGAAGATTAGAAAGGTTCTGAACAGCACTGGCGGCTCCGGCCGCAAACCCGCCACTAGCAGGTGTGTCGATGTCGTGCTGTACTGTCAAAGTTCGTCGGGGTCTGTAGTTGCCGGTATAGTAGTCCACGAATAGCTTTGTAGCATCTTGGGGGCAGTTCTCGATCAACACTCGTGCGTACTTTTGTAGACAAGGATACGCCTAAACTGTTAGCAGGCATTCGGCTCTGAGGTTGATTCATACGTACAATATCGGGATCTTGACGCCAGACGTAATCGAGTGCTTCGATATAGTTCTTGGAGTCTTCAATCAATATGTCCACCACTAGATCAGTCTCGCCATGCTTCTTGGCTAGGTACGCTGCCTGTTCATAATATCCACCCTGACGACACATGGCGATTGCCGTATCAAGGTCGAACTTGAGGTCACCAGGAGACTTGATGAATTTCTCAAGCTTGTTGATATCCTTGAGCTTCGCATAGCAGTTTAGGAGAAGAGTAGTGTGATCAGCGGTTGCTTTTCGATGTTCATGAAGCTGCTCCAAATATTGGATAAGATTGTGAATACGTTGTGTATCGAGGTACTGGGAACGTTAGCATTGATCGCATATCATGATGAATTACGTACCTTGCGAATGACTTGTGATGGCTCGGTCGTATCGATTGCTCGAATGTACTGAACCATAGCTCCGTCATAATCAGCTTTCTGATATAAGTGATCACCGAATCGGCGGTAAATAAGGCTTTGCTGTTCGTTATCCAGTCCAGACTTTTGCGCAAGCTCGATAGCTAGGGGAAACATGTTCCTCTGGTACAACATTTCTAGCCGTTGCTGCAAGCTCTTCTCATGATATCGATAAACCTGACAAAGTTAGCGTGAGAAAAGATTTCATCAAAACCAACGTACCTTGCCATCTTGAAGGATTGTGTAAAAGTCGCCCCAGATATCAACAAAATGTCCCACTGGAGACATCAACGTCTCAGTATGGCCAATAACCCGAAGGTCCATATCCAGCAACACAAAAGATGACGCATTGAACAGAGAATTAGCAGTCGTACTGCCGAATCGCCGTCTCATAGCCTCAGAGTCTTTTGCCGTACTGCTTGCTGGCGGGCATGCAACCGCAACGTATTCATGGTAAACATCAATCTTGCTCTTGGGCGACTCATACGCCTTAGGGGGCCCTCGGCCTTCCTGAGTGTATGTATAAATGGCATCGTCTCGCGCAATAATGACACCGTCCGTGTTTTGGTCACGCGTCATGCAACCCACTGCACATCCAGCATCCTCAACGGTCTTGGGCGGCATCCCATGTCCCTTCTTCGAGAGGCCTAGTTTCAAAATCCGCGAGGTTGTGGAGACAAACAATGTGGTGAGTTTTTGTGTATCGTCCCATGCTAGCTCAACACCCGTGACTGGTTCTTCTGATTCGAAAACGATGCGCTGCTTTGTGCCGAGGTCGTGGACTAATTCGCCCCGAATTACGGTGACCGCACCGTTGGTGAATCCCACCGCGATCTGTGTAAGATCATCCGTAGCCGCGAACGCCGATATCTTCTAGTAGTCAGTTTTTGTATCATGATGAAACCCTGAAGCGTCTTACAGGAAATTGTCGTCGGTTGTTGTTGATCGTCACCGTACTTAGACATGTCGGTGTGTTGGTTTTCTTGACGAGCTTATCGAGCGCCCACACCTTGAGAACAGGCTCACTACTCATATCCTCCTATAATCATCATCAGTATATCTGCCGCTCGATCGAACAGTAAACAAGCCGTACCGCAACTGTCAACAAGAGACTCGTTTGCTCAACCTGGCGCATATGCGTGATGCTCCCAGCCTCGTAAGCCTGGAAGCGCTTGACGACCTTCCATGACTTGTTTATTATGCTGACATATCCATCGAATGATCCAAGGAAGAGGCTATCGGAGCCTGCGCAAACGCTCGAGATCTCGTTGCCTTCGAAGAGCTGTCGGGTTTCGTCTTCAGCAAGCGTGATTTGGGCGACATCGAAGAAGTCAAACGACTTCCACTATAATTGAGTGTTAGCATGCTGAAAACCTATATATGAACCGGTCGATGAGGCTTGTCTGCGAAGAACAAAAGGGTCGTTCTTACTGAAATGGCCATCTTGAAGCATCTGAGAATGTCGGGTCTTGAATTAGGGAAGATCCATATGCTGGGGCGCGATGACGATGGTGGGACACTTGAGCTAGGGAGCTACAGTGGAAGCTTGCCTAGCGCCACAGTGGCTGTTACTTCTTGCATATGATCAAACATAATAGTCATTTCATGCCATATTTGACCTGCTTTAAGGCTATTTCTTATGTATCATGAGCTTAGAATTGAGATAATAAGAAGTATTGGAATATTACCAGACAATATTGTATTCGACCATCTTGATCACAACCTGGTTACGCATTTTTGTCAGTCTAAATGGTAGAATAAATCATGCCAATAACGACAAGCTCACCCTCACTCACTGGACTCTGTAAATCAATCTCAGGGTATCATTGATGGTATTAAGGGAAACCATTCCCTAACTGCCTATAGTAAAAGTATCAGACCAGACTCTATATAAAAACCAATCAAAACACCAAATACGCTCGTATACCCGCCAAACCCAACTTCCAGTAACCGATATAACAAAGTAAAGCATAACTCATTCGTGCGAAAATACAGCATCTTCATCCCTCCTTAGTCCTGGAAGCCATAGGGGTAATCTCACGTTCCTCTTTCTCATATTCGACATTCTCGTTGTACACCTCACGAGGAGTAGCCAACGGACTACTCAGACCACCAATACTACCACTCACGCTCTCGGCTCGCCCATGACCAAGCAATCCACTTCGAATACTGGCAGCGTCTCCTTGTTTGGCATAGTAACTGTTGCGATCACCCGAAATGGCAGGTCCAACGCCCGTGGCCGAGTATATGCTCGTTCGCTCGGTTCCCAACCGAGGGTTACCGTGAATACCAGGAGTAGGAGGCATGCCCATTGGATCAATATTTGCGCTAAGAACGCTAAGCGGTAGACTTTCACGACTGCCACCCCAAAGAGATGAGGGAGCGAGAGCACGGACAGACGCATCGGTATCCAGAGAACGTCGGCGTCGGCGCTTGCTTGATGACGCCAACGTGAGGATGGATGCATTGTCGGTCAAGAGATTGTTGGCTGTCGCAGAGGTGTAGGTAGTTGGATTGCCGCTAGGAGCAAGATGAGCTGGGATGGCAGATGCAGGCGCCCCCGTAGTGGGGAAGGGTTGGCTGAACTGAATAGACTGCGAGGTTCCTTGGTTCTGCGAGGTATGATGATGAGGCTGCCCTGGGCCGTTGGGTGCCATGGACTGAATCGTGGTCAAAGTTGTTGTCAAAGATCGGACAGATGGCGCTGGACTTGAAAATGTGCTGTCTCCCCCCCTCCTGGAATCGACTCCTCCACCGATGGTCCGGCTTGTGCCAGCGACAGAGCTTGCTCTATGGCTCGGAGCCATAAGCGAACGTGAGGCTTCGTGGTCGGTCAAGACGGTGCCAGCACAACTCCTGCCCCCAATTGTCGGTGGGGCCTGGTCTTCTCGGGATGTTCGGGCGGATTGGTTCGCGCTGGTGTTACTTGTGCCCGTAGTGGTGGTGAATGTGCATGCACTTGTCCCGTTGGTGACACCATTGCCAATCTGACCAGATTCTGGATATGGGTTGTTTTTCTTGTGACTGCGCTTCTTTTGTCTCTTTTGGCGTTCACCATCGGATTTGAAGTTGGTAAGCTTCTTTACCCATGTTGAGAATGGTCTCCTGCGTTGACCTTGACGGTCTTGGTAATGTTAGCCTCAGTTGTGCTTGTTTCAATGATATTTCAAGGTGGCGATATTGCGTGATCGCAAATGTGCCTCTGGAACCCCCAGAAGTTCAATCACTCACCCTGCTCTGGAGATATCGCGTCGGTTGTCGCCATCAAATTGAGAAGTCGTTTCAAGTGTGAAGCGTCGAGTCGAGGCCGCTGATACAGCGTCGTTGGGCAGCGGCCGGAGGCGGGGAGACAATAGCAACAAAAGGAAAGAAGATTGCTAGAGTAAATACTCGCTAGGAGCAGAAAGGGTAAGTAGATTGGTGCGACAATCTACGATGAAGGACAGTGAACAAAAGCAGATAACTAAGTAGGAAATGAGGCTCGAAAAGACGTCGTCAGCAGGTTAAAGTGTGTGGTATGGGCGGCAACGAAGGCTGAAAGCGGCGAAGCATGATGGTGCAGTACTTATTGTCATCACGTGATGTTTCAATATCGAGACAAAGGGATCACGGACCAGAATGTTCTTGCACTGTTCTTATCCGTTGTGCTATAACGCATCTGTCCTAGATCAACGGAAAAATAGGCAGAAATTCTCCCATCCACTTTCTCATCTTGGACGGGTATTCTCTTCATGTCTCCTGTGACTACAAACTTCGACTGAGGTCTCGACTCAGGTGCATCGCTC
Source organism: Fusarium poae (assembly GCF_019609905.1). Taxonomy (NCBI): domain Eukaryota; kingdom Fungi; phylum Ascomycota; class Sordariomycetes; order Hypocreales; family Nectriaceae; genus Fusarium; species Fusarium poae. Next base: position 5,364,346 of record NC_058399.1, read on the forward strand.
TTGGCGCCACCTCCACTATGCGGGACCCTGGATTTGGGGGACGTTACCCACTGCGCCTTAAATAGATCGCCCCAAACCAGGTGCCCCTAGCTCCAGCTTCGACGTCATTTCCCCTTTGAACTTTTTGCAGATTCAACAACATCACAGCCAGCAAAGACTTGAAGCTAACAAGCATGATCCCTCATAGAGTATGATCATCCGACAACTTCCACAGGATGTCGTCGATAAGATCAAATCATCGGTTAACATCACGTCCCTGAATGGAGTAATCTGCGGTCTCATCGCCAACTCTTTGGATGCTGGCGCTTCCAAGGTCAACATCTCGATCGATTACGCCAGGGGAAATTGTACCGTTGAGGATAACGGGTCCGGAATCCCACCTGAAGAATTTAAAGATGGCGGGGGACTCGGGAAGCTCCACCGTGAGTGAAACGCTTGTGCTTTAACATATTGACTAACCCTCGCTTGCTTCAGATACATCCAAATTCCCTACGAGGTCATCGGTTCATGGGAAACACGGTGATTTCTTAGCCTCCCTTGCAACATTCTCTCTTTTGACCATCACGTCTCATCATGAAAGACACATCTCTCATAACACCATCGCAGTCCACAACTCTCGGGTTCTGGCTAGACAGTTGCCTGCACCCCCTGAGTCACGACTTGTCAACTTTGACCATGGAACTCGCACTACAATCCGAGATCTATTCGGCAATATGCCAGTCAGGGTCAAGCAAAGAGCTGTCTTCAGTGAAAAGCCTGCTCTGGATAAAGAATGGTCAAAGTTGACTCGAGCTGTTGTGGGCATGCTTCTTGCATGGCCGTCGAGTATAACTGTGTCACTAAGACATGCAGCTACACAACGTGAACTTCGATTCCGACCTCCCGAAAAACTCGACATAACATCGAGAACCTCTCGTCTCCTTACCCAAGCCGGGTTTGCAGACTCAAGTGATGTCGATGCTTGGGTACCTATTTCAGCATCATGTGGGCCGATTTCTGTCAAGGGATGCATTTGCACTAATCCTGTTGCCACGCGTCGTTCTCAATTTATCAGCTTGGGAATTTCTCCAATTACCAACGAGTTTGGTACTGATGTACTTTACGAAGAGGTCAACAGGATCTTTAGTAACTCTAGCTTTGGCGTCATTGACGGTGAAGATGTTGATCGTGGTGCTTCGCCAAAGCTAGATGAGTTTACTGGTAGAGAGCTACGAAGTCACAAAGGCATTGAGAGGTGGCCCATGTTCTATCTGAAGATTACAACGTCTTCTTTGGAAGGAATTAGCAATCCAGACCAGCTGGGAAGTCATGGCCAGACGTTGTCTGCGATCATTGACCTCTTGAAGGCGACATGTTATGGGTTTCTCAAGAAGCATCAATTCAGACCGCGGAAAGTCCAAATAAGGACTGATGAATCTTTGTTCTCGACGGCGAGGACGCTGGGCCGGTCTAAGAAACCGACATCGTCGAATAGCTCCAGAGCCAGCTCCGTTGCCTCGGTATCTAGATCCAAATCAGTCGCAGCACGAATAGACAGCCCCTTTGAAGGATGGCACCGAGTGAAAGTCGGAAGAGCAACGCCGCTTAGTTCCACTTCAAAGGCGACGGATGTTTGCACAAAGACGCGAGAACCCCATTCCTCTGACCGCCTTGTTGGTGAGGGTGGAAAGTTGCTGCGTAAACCGTTCGACATATCCTCCCCTGAACCAGAAGACGAGCCAAGTGGCTTTTCCAAAACAACCAGTACCTTCAGATCTGACATCCGCACTGTCAACTCTGAAACAAGTGACAGTAACACAAGCAGCGGTAATGCCGGTCGAGTTATACAGAAGCAAGACAAACAGCCCAGCAAATGGCTCCAGGGTGTAATCGACTCTTGGGAAAATCCCGTTTTTCAATCTGTGCAAGCATTAATACCATGCATCGATGGCTCGACGTCAGATCAACTCCATGCGTGCAGCAGGAATAACCATAATGGCAGTCATGTTAGGCTTGGCGCTGGATCTATGAACCTCAATGGGAAGATTTCCCGTCACGCACTCACTCATGCTACTACGATAGCGCAGGTTGACCGCAAATTTATCTTGGTCAAGCTCTCTTTGGAAAGTGTGAAACCCGGGAGTTCTATACTCGAAAGGCAGAGCTCAGCACTAGTCATGCTCGATCAGCACGCGGTCGATGAACGATGTCAACTCGAGGGACTCATGCTGGAGTATTTCACCACCGACCCTTTGACTAATCAAGCATTGCCCCGGATAGAACCTTTGGGCCGGCCCATTGTCTTTGAGGTTCCACAAGAGGAGTGGTCTTTGCTAGAACAGCATCGCGGATACTTTGCTGCTTGGGGCATTGCATACCAGACGCCCCCATCCTCGCATCGCCACAGAGTCGTGGTTATCGGGCTTCCGCCAAGCATCATCGAGCGCTGCCGTCTAGAACCTCGATTGCTGATTGAACTTCTGCGCACGGAAGCTTGGCGCAGTGTTGATAGCAGCATTCCACTAGTGCGGCCAGCAACAGCTGCTCCCGACAAGCCCCTGATATCACGTTTCAACGGGTGCCCAAGAGGTATCTTGGAGTTGTTACACTCCAGAGCCTGCAGAAGTATGATATTATCCTCTCATTGCTCAACGTTTCGCTAACTTGTGTCAGGTGCCATTATGTTCAATGACATTCTCACAATTCAACAGTGCGAGGAACTTGTCGCTCGCCTCTCACGTTGCGCATTCCCGTTCCAATGTGCACATGGCCGACCCAGTATGGCACCGTTGGTTGATCTTGGAAATGGAGGGACGTTTGGTGGTTGGCAAGAGACGGAAAAGCAGAAAAATGTATCATGGAAGAGCTGGCTAGAGGCATCGTGATGGGCTGTGGTCGACCGACCACCGTCACTGCTTGAGATATCGGGGATTCCCAATAGACATATTGATGTCTCAAGACGTTAGAAAATTCAACTGCAAAAGGTTCAAAGACGGAATAGTCTATGCCACTTTAGAGCAAGTCGTTTGTTTTTATAATGCCCTTTGGCTACTACGTCAACCTCTGTGTAGCTGGGTTCCTGTCAGGGGTCAAGACAAAACCCAAACCTGGATTCACGCTGCAAATAATGATAGGAATGATTTGATTATATCGTTCACTACCCTAAGACGTCCTCTATAGACAAGCAATTCAAAACGATGTTGATTCCAAAATGGTCGCGCAGAGCAAATATGCAAGCAACCGGGATATCTCTAACTTCATTTACAACCATCCTACAGACTTGAACAAAGTATCCAGCAATGCAAATTCGACGCCCAAGTGGCGTGCAGCCAACTTGACCCAACGGCTATGCTGAAATCCGCTCTCCAACGCCATTAATCCACATTCAACGCCTCGGGTGTAGCAAAGGCTCGACAGCCTCTGCATGATTCGTGGTAAACAAGAGGGAAAAAAAACGGGTGCTATTAATACAGTGCAGGTCGTGATTCGTTTATCATTCGCGGGTCGTGTATGCGAATTTTGAGAATTGTGAGGGAAATTGTTTGAAAAGGGAATCTCAAGGAGCTGGCTCAGCTGTCTCTTTTTTGGGGGTTGGGTTAGCAGCAGCCTCGGCCAGGTGACGATCAACGGCACCGAGCTTGCGCTGCTTTGCTTCCTCTTCATTCTCCTTGACCCAAATCTTGTTATCGTGATCCCATCGGTGGCTGTAACTCAGTTAGCACATGTAGACTCCACAACGGCTGCTGCAACGGCGCAACAGGAAAGACTGATGAAAACTCACCCTGCCCAGCTCTCGGTGACCAAACTCTTGGTATCATATTCATCAACCAAAATCTTATTGAAGTTGAAGGGCACACGGGCTTTGACACCTTCAAACTCGGTGATGCGCATAGGCCATAGATCCTGGCTTCTGTATCTATGCTTGTTCTTGCAGCTCCAGATGCCTGGTCGATCCACCTCGCGCTCGCGCAGGCCGGTAATATCAACGTACATGCCGTTCTGCATGTCAATCCAACGAGCATCGATGATGTTTCGCCCATCAGAACGGTCAATGTCGACGTGGTGGGGGTTGACGTCCAGTAGGTATTTCTTGGATATGAACTCCCCTGAAGCAGAATCGGTATAGTTCCAGCTGTGTTCGGTACGGTTGAGGTTATCGCCAATCCACTGCATAGTGCTGTTTGAGATTTGAACGTCAAGATCATAGTCCCAGGGCATGATTTGGCCGTTCCACCACCAACCAAGTAAAGTTCCGTGAGCGATCCATGTTTCGACGCCGAAACTATTCATAGTAAATAGGTAGCTTCGAATCAGGTCTCGGAGAACAAAGCGATGCTCTTCGTATGAGACTTTTGATTGGAAAAAACGGCCGTCATAGTGACCGAGTTCAATATTGCGACCAGCTTCGACAAAGTATTTTGGTGTCTTTGGTTTATCGGCGGCGCGTTTTGCGAGAGACGAAGTATCTTGGACTTGTCGAGCTTCATGGAATAGTGGGGGAAATGCGAGGGCAGCGGCTGGCGCAGAGAAGGAAGCAAGACTCCAAAGGAGTAACGACTTTACGGAGCGCATATTTGCAGCGCAGTTGTGTTGTATTGTGTCGGCAGTGTAGGGATGGTATTAGAGTTGTATATAGGGCGATTGTTGAATGATATGCACCGGGAGGTGGGTAGCGATCGGCTCGGATCGTCGTATGTATTGTATTAGATCGGGGATGGCGTAGCAATGCAATGCAAAAGAGAGGAGTTAATTAACAATGCTTTGTTTGGTCAATGGGATTCGAAGTGAAACCGTGTTTTAGGTCGTAGGAGAATGAGGTATCAAACAAGATTGGGTACTTGGAATTGAAAGTGAAGAGAGGGAGAGGGAGGGAGAGAATCAGTGATAAGAAGTAACTAGTAGCTCCAATGGACTCCAAATGAAAGAATGACGGAAGATGTGGATAAGGACCTAAGCAGGGGAGGAAAATAGAGGCTGAGAGAGGGAAGTGGGCGGGCGGCGCCGCGACAACGTCAGGGGGGGAAGAGACAGAGACAGCCCGAGCACGCGCCTCCTTGCCTAGACGGGGAATCCCAGTTGACAGTGAATGTAAGTACCTGTTAACTTAATGTGGTACAAGTCTGACAGAAATGTCAATTTGTATTCATAATATCGTCATGGAATATGCTTCTTTTTAAAGCCGCATATTGCTAAGTCCGAGAGAGAGATCTAGATTTATACATGTCGATATTAAACTTTGGCTTCCAACGCCCTGTTGACGATTTTGTTTTCAGTTCCAGTTAGTAAACGTGCAAAGTAAACGGTTGAGGCTCAAATCTAACCGCCCAGGAATTCCACGGCAACTAAACGCCGAACAAGGTGACGTTTTGTCTGTTGGATCAAAGAACTCTTACGCGTATAACGTTGGCATTTCTCGGCGCATAGGTAATCATATTCACAGCACAGTTTTAGTGGATTGATTGATTGCTTGCTTATATCTCGGCAGCGCTAAGCCCCGCAGAGCAGGCGGTCGTGTGCTAAACCGCCCGTTAAATCACGGATGCCAAGTCAATCCAAGATGAAGCCAAGACTGGGCTGCCAACTGTAAAACCAGTTTCTTAAACAATACTGCAATTTCTTCCCGTCAACTCCGAGCAGCTATCAATTGGCAAAACTACAACTCTAGAACAAAGATTGCAGCCACAAACTGTTTATAGATTTTCTACTTGGACTACGGAGAAAGCGATATCTCATCGGTAGCCGCAAATGGCATGGTTCAGATGCGTCGTCATCAACTCTCCGATGCGGCGTTGACACTAGACTAGCTTCTGCATATGCAATGTTATCTTCGATAGTCGACAAAAAACATAAAAAGTTAAATTCATGAGTATTCTCATGTGGCGATCTCTCCCGCCGGGAATTGAACCCGGGTCTCAAGCGTGACAAGCTTGCATACTGACCACTATACTACGGAAGATGAAACAATCTGAAGATTGCTGTAGCTGGGGGGTTGTTGACGGTCGGCGAGATATTACTCACTAATACTTTCCCGCAGAAAGTGAAGGATATCTTCAGACCAACTCAGTCATAGTCAAGTGAGTTAACAACAACTTTAGGTCACTATTGTACTTCTAAAAAGATACTATTATGAGTTCTTCTTTTTCTCTGATTATTTTCTTGTAAAGATTAATACTAACACAGGGTATCTGTTAAGTAACTAAGCCGCTTGCTTCATATACAAGATCGAGAACATCATTTACAAAGACAGTACTGAATAAATGAATTCTAAGAGTAATTTCGCTCCCATTCCAATTTCGAGCTGTTCAGTTCCGTTGTCAAAGCAATCCTTCCAACCTCCCTCTCCGGATAAACATCACAAATCCGAACACTGACATTCTTAATCGTTGCCAGTTGATCAGAACCACTCTTCCCACTGCCGCTATCAGGTAAATCAATAAATTGAGAATCCCTTGTAAGACCGGCAATATTATCCAGAAAGTCGGGTGCCTTGATGCGTTGACGAATAATAATGTTGGCAACAGCGCAAATTATCATTATCAATGTCGAAATTATTGTCGTGATAAACCACGGTTTGTCCAACACGTAGATATCCCGGTCGAATTCTGTCCACAATGCAGTCGTTTCCTGCCACTGTTGAAAAGATTGGTCCTCCCCACCAGTCAACGTACGAAACGGATATGAGGCCATGATGATGGTGTTTAGTGCAGCTGCAAGTCTTTTTTCGAAAATCTCTGGTGGAAGAGAGGTGAAACATCCGCCTTGGTTTGTCGTGTCATAATCAATAGAAAATCCCCCATTAGAGCGTTGAAATATTCCTAGAGGATCCCTCAAATACATCTCTAGAATGGTGGGCCTTTTTATACCTTGCCTTGCACCCATATATGTCAGTTCGATTAGGATTTGTTCAGATAACCTGATATTTGAAAGTGCCGTCAAGTTGCCCTTGATCGGATACGAAGGCGCATGTCGAACCCGATTAGCCTGACATACCAAGTCAGCATCGACTGCTAATCTGCTGCAAACAACTTCCATGTCGACATATGTAGTGCTCATGTCACAGACTCTGAGCGTTGAGGTACTTTCTGTATCTAGTTGCTCCAGACCAGGCTTTTTATGCCAGCATTCGCCACCCATGACAAGTTGCAACTTGGACTGTGGCTCAACATCTACTGCGACATTGAAATGCTCCATAGTCGTTGAACTATTCGGGAGATCAAGCCAGATGTTCCGGTCTCCCATACCTGCATCCTGGTATTGCTCGTACAAAGGAACATGAGAACTGGTATTATGATACCATAGCGCTTTCGAGTCCTTGCTGACCCATTGGCTACCATTAAAAGCTTTCCCACACGAAAGAGTTATATAATGGAAATGGACCACCATGGTTGAGTTTCCTGCCCCTTCGAGTGAGCCATTTCTGATGGGGAGTCCTACTAACGAAGCGTGCGGGACGATTTCATCGTTAGGAACTGGTATCCAGGCATTTGGGTCATCGCTCCTATATGCTGGCAATAGTTCGATGAAAGGGATGCGGACGTTCCGCCAGAGATCTCTGCGTCCACTGCGCGAAGCTTCCCATTTTCCGCCAAGATCAACAATGGTATCGTTGTATCGAGGACTACTGCTATTGGCGTGAGAAATCAGAACGTCTTGTGTTGAGAACGAGGCAGAAAAAACGGTTTCCATATCGGAAGTACTGGATTGCGTGCCAGATAAGCCATCGTACGTACTCAGCCCATCGCGATAATACTGGAAGATCTCACTTTTGTTGTTACCAAGATGGTATGCTGCTGGAGTTTTTTTCCATATAGGATTCTGCTGACGATGCAATGAACGGAGCGCGGCTTGGCCTCCTAAAGGGCTAAGGGACCATACTGTAAGCACAACCATAGCCCAGCTACCGATCCAACCCATAGTTACAAAGTTCTTCAGAGCAGATGCTGTAGTCTGACTAGTCAATAGGAATTCCAGGGAGCCTAGTGTTGACCCTCGTTCGGCACGGAATAGTGCGACAGTCTTGAGCAGTGGACCGAGGACTGCGGCGAATAAGATAGGCCATAACGTAGAAGCGATACTGACAACCTCGAGTATCGTATCACCGAAAGAGGACTGTTTCGTTCTATGGACATGACCCATCATGGCGAGGAGAACTATGGTCCTGTCAGTGCTTATACTTCTCTGCCTTGGGTGACATACTGGTATATGCAATTGGAATAATGAGAAGGGGTATGGCGAAACCTACTCTCCTAAGCCACGATGGCGAAGACTGCTGAAGTGAGTCCCCGGATTTATCGCAATGAAGGTCAGAGACGCTTTCAGACCCCATGAGGTTTCGCAGCTCAGGCTGAGTAGTTTCTTTCATGGTGAAGGTGAGGTGGAATGCTGAGGAATGCGAAAGGTACAGGTTGGCCCAAAAACAAGAGATCTGAGGATCTCGATTGAAGGTAATAAAGGCAGACTTGAGCTGACTTTATCACGCCCAGGAGAACCAAGGGTTACCTTGGCGCTTCAGCTCGATGTCGATCAACGGAGTGATTTCAGGCTCCATAGCCATTCAAAGTCCATCGGCACAGACGGTAGAATCATCCAAAAACCAAAGTTAAACAAACTCAACCCTACAATATCAACACCGATGATCCTTCATCAGTTACTTGAAGCTTAGCGATAATCACCCAACGGATACGAATATTCAATGGCTACAGTAGGAAGTAAGCTTAAAACAAGGCTATGTCGCGAAGGGATATGAGGCCTATGGGCCTGGTACTACCAAAAAACGAAGGCCCCGTTATAAAGAACAAGGGTATCAATCAATATCTGTTTCTTCACAGGTTGTAGTCTAACCGCCGTCCCGCTAACGCATTATCAATCCACCTCGGGCAATGTTTCAATATAGCTAGTAGTTAATGGAAACATTAACCCCGAGGCTTCAGGATATAAAGTAACAGTATAAACTGGTGACTTTTATGTTAACAGACCGCTATGCCAAAAGCGAAGGTACCTCCTTGACATCTAAGGCAAGTACATTGGTTATATCTCTTAACATTTTATCTCTAATACCCTAAAGTCTAGGCAGTTGTAAATTGTGGTTGGCTTTGGAGGAGGTTGAAGAATCGAATCTTGAAATGAATTCTTCAACTGCCCTCAATTGCCTTGGTTTTAAAGAGTCTCAGAATAAAAGGCTTCTTTAAACCAGCTGTCATCCTCCGATCATACCATTAGGTACAAGATTATCTCTAATGCTGGATACAGTACCAAAGGCAACAGGTGTATCTGATCCAGCTCCCTGGACAGGAGAGAATTTTTCTAAAGAGGGAAAGCTAAGGCCAAGATTACCTGAATCGACCAGAGAAGAACCAGTGTCCTCAGGAATGGCAGCTCCTACGAGATGTTGTTTCAAATGTCGGTTGCATCAGCTCTTGTATCTCTGGTCGGAGTGTTGATGCAGGAAAGTCAGATCAGACTTGTCCCATGATAGTAACATATACGATCGGCACATAAAGAGCAAGTATATCCTAAGCAAGTCACAGTGCCGATTCATAGACCTCGAGAAGTGTATAATCTCTACACTGCGTACGCCGCGAGAAGTAAGGGCAACGCTCAGTAGATTAGCAGGATCTTTGTCCAAGATATGCCCGGTTCATTAGGGAAGTTGAGGCGAGAAAGTCATCAGTGATGAGATATAGCTGCGTATATCGAACCGAGCTGAGGCTTGGCGATGAAGCAACAGCGTACATTCTTCTGAGATGATGCCAATAAGATGAGATGGCAGAGCACAGGTACAACGGCAAGTAGTTACTCTGCACAAACCAGCTGGGAGGAAAAGAACTAAAAAGAACTAACAAGAATAAATCAAGGTTTCCTTTAATATCTAATACTTGGCATACTTTTGAGAATGCAGTCACAGCAAAGTTTATTTTATTTAGCGTATATATAATGCGATGCCCTCGCCAAAGGGCTGACAGAACTTCCCATCCCCATCCTCCAACATGCATCCCCTTCACAAACAGTTCTACTATCCCAACCCAAGATGGCTCAGCATCTCCACAGAAGTCACTACATCAAGGGCAAAGGTAGGTAGGTATTTCTTCTTCTTCACACCACTGGCAAGCCGGTGAATGTAATGAAAAAGATAGAGTGTGCATCACCTGGAGGTAGTGTAATACCAGGGACACGATAAACAAAATCAAAAATTGTGCCGGGTGATTACTCCACATCACCACTACGTCTCTGGGGGGTTAGCGCAAAGGGTCCCAGAAGACGCAGCACGCCTGCCAACCATGCCTTGACACTGGTTCCTAACTGGACCTCAGGCGTACGGCTATTACCTTCTTCGAAAGTGGTGAAGAGAAAGAAAAAAGAAGACGAAGATGAGGGGGGCGGACGGGGTTCTTATAGACGTCCCATGAACGATTTCGACAAGAGCACCGAGGCAAGTACGACAACGAATTTGTGGAAAGAGAAAGATCTCGGAGACTGACTTGGGCAGGCGATATCGAACGGACGACGAGAACAAATAAACGAGGATGGAACCCCATGGGTATTGCACCTACCCTCGATACCTTACCTTTGTCGGGAAAGCACACAGGATGGTCAACACTTATAGGAAAACCCCACTAACATATGACTCAATTCAAGGACTCCATTCTATTGATACTAAACTCAAAGATACTGACCTCTAGATATACACCTTAGACGAAAGCGCCAACAAGAGGCGATGGCATAACACCTTTCAGGCAACTACTACCACCGAGACGAGACGGCTTTCAGCAGGCATAAGGGAAGCAGTCCCTTCGTGTATCGAGGCTACGATTGAGAACGCGCGATATCGCCTCAAGGAGGAAGGATCTGGAACGAGACGAGATGGAGGGGGCATGTCTGCAGAACAGAGGCAGCGTGAGGAGGGATTCGACGAATGTCTGGAGTTGATGAGCCTCTATGACTGCATATATATGCTAAATAGACAATGCAACATAGAGTTTAATTCATAAGCTTAATTCCAATTCATGACTTCTACTTCGGGGACACAGCAACTGTGGTAGTAGCGGAGGACCCATATCGGCCATTACTAAGATACAACATGCTGCCATCATATCTGACTTAGTACCTTTTAACTTGCTTCGTCTTTGGTATCGTGACTTGAGAGTCTTTTAAACCCAAAGGACTTACCATCGAGAGCCTAAAAGACGAAATACTTTGAGCAGGTTTAGGCCGGCTCTTATGCCATTACTTTTGTCTATACTTGCTGAGTTGAAGCTATGTACATATATCAAGGTACTCGCCTCAATCTACATCAGAATTCCTTGCTACAGCCGGCTTCAGCCGTCTTATCTTCCGTAGTATAGTGGTCAGTATGCAAGCTTGTCACGCTTGAGACCCGGGTTCAATTCCCGGCGGGAGAGATCCAGCCATCTGCAATATGCAGATCTTCTTTTTGCATTTTTTTGCCTTTTCTTTATGACCGATCGCGTAGTTGTTTGTGTGTTGTTTGTCTTTGGGTTTCTGGAGGGTTATAGGAGTAGTCAGTCATGTAACAAATAGAACATACATCATTAGAGCAAGTTGGTAGAGAATCGATACACTATTCATTGTTTGCAAATTCTCCGACAATTCCTTCTTGGTTAGTATCCAAGAATAAAAACTAATAACACAAAGATCCTATCCGCTAATAACCAAAACAGTAACATATGCATGCATGCAAAGCACATTCTTAGCTGTGCCATCTGTGTCCAGGGTGCTTCCAGTCGAGGTTAGCAATCTCCTCAGGAGACAGGCCGGCCAACTCTTGCTCGACGTTCTTCTTGTCGCGTCGTCGGTTATCCCACTTCATCCACAAGTATCCAGAGATACTGACAATGAAGATGATACATCCAGCAGCGCAGTTAAGGCCGTTACCGATAGGGTAGTTGTCCTTATCCTTTTCGAGGTAGGACCAAGTAGCGATCAGGCCACCAATGTTACCAAACATGACCTGCGATACAGTTTTAGCAAAGTTTAGAGACAGGTTGTTGAGGATATACTTACGTTGAGACCAATTGCACTGCTTCGAGCGGTATCACTGACAACGTTGGCACTGATATGAGCGTTTGTCATGGTACCTAGAACCATACAAGTGCTGGCAATCAGGAAACAAGCACCGTATCGAACATTGGCAGTCTCGGATCCCAAAAACATAGCGTAGCCGATGATGACGGTGGGAGCAGACATGATGATAAAGATCTGTCGCCTGTCAACCCACCAACTAATGGCAGGGAAGACGAGAGCGAATACGGCACCGACGGCGTAAGGAGGAACACTGTGAAGCTGCTTCTGGACAATGCTGTAGTCGGGGTAGATGGTGCCGACAATGGTGGGGAGGAAGAAGGCGAGACCCTGGACGGTGATGTTGTTGAAAAGGAAGATGAAGGCAATCTGGATAGTGATGGGGTTGGAGACACCGCGCCAGAGCTTGATTCGGTCAATACCGTCGACGACTTCGGTCTGGGCGAGACGCTCAGACTTTACACGGGCGATGCAAAGTTCCTTCTCCTCCTGTGAGAGCCAGCGGGCGGTCTCAGGTCGGTCGGTGAGGGTGACAAAGGAAATGAGACTAAGACCGATGGTGATGACACCCTCGATAGCAAAGATCATTCGCCACTCGTGAAGACCACCAAAGTGGTTGAGCTTGAGAATAGCGCTGGCCAAGAGACCACCAAAGGCACCAGCCAGAGGAGCCATGACCATGTAGAGCGACAGGCGGAAAGTCAGCTCAGAGCGCTTGTACCATCGAGACAAGTAGTAGGCGATACCGGGAAGCATGCCAGCCTCAAAGATACCGAGAAGGAAGCGAACACCGCAGAGAGCAGCCTGGGTTTTGCAAAAGGCCGTGGCAACACTGACGATACCGAAAGCGAGAGAAGTGGCCGGGAGGAACCAGCCGGGACCCATCCATTTACAAGTGACGGTGGCTGGAATTTCGCAGAGAATGTATGAGATGTAAAAGACGGAGAGGATCTTGTTGTAATCGTAGCCCTGGAGGCCGAGATCGGCTCCCATACCAGCAATGCGAGCGTTACCTGGATAGAATGGGTTAGAAGGTTTGAGCTGAGATGAACGAGGATGAAAGAGACGTACCGATGTTGGCACGATCGATGAAGCAAAATAGGTACAAGACGGCGACGGTGGGAACAGTGTACAAGTCGAGTTTCCATCGTAGTCGACGCTCAGCAGCTGGATCAAACTGAACTAGAGCGTTGCCGTAGCTGTGGTATATCAGTATGAGTTTAGACTGAGATGAGATGAGATGAGATGAAACTCACGCATCAGTGGCAGTGTGACCATGACCAGCAGCATCATGAACAGTGTTGCCACCAGAGATGTCCTTCATCTCAGACCTCTCATCAAACCCCTTCTCCTGGTCTCTATCAGAAGAGGTAGCCATGGTTGACTGTTGAGAGCGTGTATGTACAGCAGACCAAGATTAGAAAAAAAAAAAAGACAGGACTTAAGCTTATTATAAGAAAATAGAATTAAAAAAACAAAGCTAGTCTGTGTTCTGAATTGAACTGCAGATCAGAATGGAAGGGGTCAAGCTTGATTGATATAGCAAAAGCCAAGGGAATTGATAGCACCTCGGGCTACCGTGTCGGGATAAGTGCTATATAGAAAAGGGTAGCGAACCCCTCTTGTTGGAAGTGAATTGGAGGGTGTGTCTATTTTTTCCAAAATCTGGTGTGTATTTCCCCTCACGGGGGATCCTAGAAAAAAGAGAGGAGAGAAGGCGAGAAAGAAAGAGAGAGAGAGAAAATGTGAGTGCTTTGGCCCTAGTTACAGTCGAGGAGGAGTCTAGCCAAGGGTCTTGTGTTGCATTTGGCATGGCTTCCCCCGCAATATTGGATATTTTTTCATTTTCTTTTACCTTTTCAGCCGTTGATGGAACCCTCTCTTTTGCATAAAGAGAAAAAGAAGGTGTGTGTATTGGTTATCTCGGCTAATTCCTTGCCTGTCTGTCTCTGTCTCTTGTCTAACAGTCATCTATTATCAATCCTTGATGGAATTTAGTCTAGTCAATGAGTCTGAGTGACTGACTATAAGTCAAGTCAAGTTAAGCTACGTGATTGACAGATAGTAGCGTAAAAGATGCGGGGAATTAATCCAACTCAACTAAAAGTTAAACACTCATTGTTGGAGAATGGCTCATCATTACTGTACAGAGTAACTGTGTATGCACAAAGATTCGCACTTGTCATAAATCACCACGTGGAGAAAAAACGGTCGAATGCAGCCAATCTCTTGTCAGTCTGGTATCATATTCGGCAAGACGGTTAAAGAGTGACTCCAATTAAAAACAATATGTACATACAATATGTACATGCATGAATACCAAACAATTGACGATTCTCACCCCAGATCCAACAACAGGCCTTCCCCAGATCTTGATCTATCCATCACCCGTTTCCCCAGATTCTTACGAGTCCACAAATCAATCATGAATTACCTAGCAAATCGTAAGATTAATTATCTTACTAGTTCTCGACTCTCTTCTTTTCCCCGGATTTCTGGGGTAATTTTCATCGTCTGAATGGTCCGTCTTTCCACTGAATGCGGAGTTGGAGGGTCACTTTGGTCCGTGCCAAGTAACACTCGGCAATTGGAGTCGGCAAGTCTCCAACAATACATGTACATGTACATGTATACCTATACTCCATATATCCGTAAACACATAGTCAATAGATAAAACGGTAAATGTCAAATTACATCTACCGGATTAAACCAAAAACTCTATTTCATCATTCATCATTTATACCTTCGGCTGCTCTCTTTCGGCTCTTACCATCGGTTCTTGTTATGCTTATATCAAATCCATCATACAATAGTCTTTTACATAGTATTCATGCATAATATGCTTATTCACAAAACACCACACTAACCTCAACTCAACCCTTCATGTCAATCTAGCATAACCATACATACATACATACCTACACCTAGCTAGCTAGCTCACCAAACTCCCGGGATAACTGCCCACTTCTTCCCAACCTTGTCCTCTCCAAACCTCTCCACGTACCATCTCTTTCCCCTCACTGCCCGAGGGAACATTGAAAACAGCTCGTTCACGAGAAACGCCCTCGCAGGCCCGCATCCCCAACCCGCTGCCATCCAGAACCCAGCCCACTCTACCCACTCGCACAGGTAGTGTGGAAACAGCACGTACCGGAACAGGCCCGCCTGCGGAATCTGGTAATGCTTCTCCGCTCCCTTGCTATACTGGTTTCCATTGCCGTTCTGCTCCAGCTTGATGCGCTCCTGCCGCTGCATCTCCCGGCGCCGGATATCACGGAGCTCTTCATCGTGAAAAAAGTTTCCAGACAGGCCAAGATAGAATATTAGAATGCCTGCCGAGAACTGCAGAATGGATGACTGCGATGACCACTCTGCTTCAGTGACAGGTCCGTAAGCTGCAAGCCATGACCCCAAGCATGTCGCGTTAAACATCTGAAAACTGAAAGCTAATGACCACACCGCAATGTGCAAGGGCGACATGGACGGCTGGAGAAAGGGGAACATGACCGCGCGGTAAGAGTAGTGAATCACCTAAATTCCCGAGCGTGTTAGTCTCCTTTTCTCCTCATGAGGGCGCTACCTCGGTAGCAAACATTCCCCCTCAACGGCAAGATGAACGGGTAGTCTAGACAAAACATAAACTTACAAACAAACCCGCAAGGACCTTGTTCTGCCATGGCAGATCGTCGATTCCATGTTGTTCAGGAAGAACTTTCATCAGGTACATCAGTGTCAAGGCACCCGGGGCCTCCATAGTCAACCAGCCTATGCGGCCTGGCAGGTTAAGACGACTGGAGACTGAAGTTTTGCCCATGCCATACCACTTGGTAAGCCATTGCATTGAACCAATCTATTCGTGCATGTCAGACGTAATGTTTTGCATGATTTCAGGGGCCCTTTTCTTACCACCGGATAAGCGATCTGCCAAACAGTAAGGATGGTATTGTAGTTTTCCCGTGTGGGTGGTAGCCACCCTTCAATAATAGCCATGATGACAACACGCTACCTAATAAGGGGGTATGCGTCTCAACAACACAACTGCGGAGATCCAAGGGTCGAATTGAACGTTGCGCCGAGTGAAGCAGCAGTTGAATTTCTTGTAGGAACAAAATTGATGAATGGCTTGAATTGGTTTATCCTTCCTTCCATGATGTCAATCAAGTTCGAGCGGTAACTGTGCAACCATTATTCTGACATTCTCCACCGCCTGCTATTTTAGGTGACATATTAATAAATATCAGTATTACAGGAACTATGAGCTGTAGTAATAAAACTTTACATATCAAGGTCGAAATATCATCATCAGGCGTCTTAGAAACCACATGTATGGTACAGAGACCTCCAGTGTCGTGAAACAGAGTTGAATCTTGACTATCAGAATAGCTCCCTCATTCTATTCGAACTCTTATTACAGATCAACAACTCCATCAATACTCGACTACAAGTGAAGCATAAAATATGCCATCTCAGAGAAACGCCGTGCTTCAATTACCCATTAAATATCCTCCACTATCATAGTTCATTTCTCATATCCTGCTCCTCACATCACAATGCAGTCCCTCTCCTTCTGCACACCACCATTCACCCCAACCCCCGGACCCGGCGGTCGTCTGCCTGCAGACTGAACAAAAGGTCTCTGCATCGGCATCGGCGGGTTCGTACTCGTAGCCGTTGTCTGTCTTGATATCGTGGGGCTGCTGCCAGCATGAGAAGGGTGTCCCACTGGTGGTTGGTACGTTCTATCGTGTGCCGATTGCTCGTAAGACGGCGGGGCATCGTCTGCTGCTTCATCTGCCGGTCGCGACACTGCCGGCCGAGGTGGCTGATTCGGGATAAGTGATCGCACCCTTTGCGTGGGTATTCTGGGCTGTGCGTTGATCGTATTTGTCGTAGGTGCGCTGACAGAACTGTTGCGCCCAGGGACGAGACCACTGGCTCCTCGAGTGACACCTCCGCCTCGCGGGGCTCCTCTTCCAACTTGACCTCCTCCACGACCTCCTCTACCTCCACGATTTCCACGTGTTGCATTCGGCGGTTGAAGAGCTTGCTGCTCAATAAACTGTTCAGAAAGCATGCTCTCTCTCCGTCTTCGCGCCTCCTCTGCTCTATGCCTTTCCTCTTCCTCCTCTTGTAATTGTAACGCAAGGGCCAAGTCCCGATCTTCTTGCTCGGCGCTTGCGCTCATCGGGGCTTCGCCAGCCTCCGGCGCTTTTCCCCGTCTATTCTGCACTGTCGTCCACTCCCCACCGTCATTGCTGGAGTAGTTTCCTGCGCTTGTCGAGGGACCAGCACCGCCTGAGCCTACAACCCGGAAGTCGCCAGAAAGATATTCGGTGTTCCCGCCATTGATATCCGATAGTGTCTCCCACACAATCTCATCATGGGATTTGAAACCCGCGTCTGTCACTAACGTAATGAGCTGCATGGATTGCGGGTGGCAGTACAACGTGCTGAAGTGGTCATTTCGGAAGAGAATGGCAAAAGTACCAGGTCTAATGGCCTTGCCAATAACTTCGATGCCCCAGGGCGTAAGTTGAGTGGCCGAACTTTCCAGAAACTCCTTGATGATTATGATGTCTTGGTATAGCTGCTGCTCAGACTCGCTAAGTCCGCCTTCAGGATCTGACAACTTTTGTTCAAGCTCTTCCTCTCGGAAAAGGAGGTTTTGGGCATCCTCATATGATGCAGCTTGTCGTTCCAGCGCATCATGCGCATGTTCATTCTTTGGTGGCAGCCATCCATGGATCAGTGGAATGGAAAACGTAGCATACAAGCCCATTTCAGCCGTATTCTCAAAAGTTCCCGGGATCAGATCTCCTCGTTCGGCAGGATGCAGATGCGTCAATGACGTACGCTTGTAAGCTTCTCTGATACTTTCTGATGGGATGAAGCGTGGGTTGACATTCATGCCAGTATGCAAGCTTTGTAAAAACGCATACAAGTCACCGACGTCTGGCAGAGCATCCTCGGAGCTAGTTCGGCGTGGTGACATGAGCTCATCAAAAACAGCGTCCAGAAGCAAATTCAAGCTTACTTGCTCCCTTGATCGAAGGGTCTGTACAAGGGCAGTGTCTTCGATATCGGCAGGCGTTGTCAACGTAAGTGCGTTGACCAGAGCAACAAGGGGACAGGGTCCGTTTGCATTCTGGATCAAGATTGGGGATATGCGTGGGTTCTTTGACGAGCTTGAGTCATGCCAGTGTATGTTTTTGATTTGATACGTCTCAGTCTTTCCATCAATTGGGTCTCTAGAGGGTCTCCAAGATGATGCATCTGTTGGCAGCGTTGGTTGTCTAGGTGGCAATGGGGGCTTTTCAGTTGAGGTCTCTTTGATGGGGCTTGTTGAAGGTTCTGATTCTATCAGATTCCAATCATCGGGCGATCCTGACCTCGCCTCTCCCATGGCTTTGGCTTTGCCTTTTTCAGCACTACCTGCATCATCCCATATACTTGTATCCCCGGTGATCTCTTCAGAGAGCTTCATAGGTGGCACGGGTGGTTTCTCGTTTTTCCCTAATGGGTCGTCATCCCAAGCGGAAGATCCTCTGTCTGATAGTAGCGAGACCATACCTGGTGATCCGGCAGGTAATGGTTCTGGCGTGGGTGTCCATCTATCTCTGGGGATGTTATCGTCCAAAAGGTTTGGAATTGGTTGCGCAGGTGCTTGTGGTTGTTGTGAAGCACTTTGCGCATCAATTGCCGGCTGCCATGGGTTTGTGTTGGGCTCATCGAGACCCAATTTCGCGAAAGTATCGGTCGGCGGCTCTTCCTGTCTTTGGGGGACCTTTTTTCGTAGAAAAGGATTTGTTCCTGTTCTGCCCGGTTTTAGTGCATCTGGCGTTTCTTGGGGGATTCGCTGGTCGCTCGGCTGTCCTATGGCTTCCCCCCAAGCCTGTTGTTCGTCCTGATTATCAAAGGCGCCGCCGGGTCTTAGGATTGTAGGGACGGTTTGAGGGTTTGTTGTGTCTGTTGCTGCGGGCTGCCCATTGCGACGGGGACCAACATCCTCCCATCCATTATCATTCCCTCCTTCGGCCCAAGGATTATTCGACATCTTTTCGTATACAGTTTCAATTGATGCAATTTCGAGGTGGAAAGTTCAAGTGTCAAAGGAACATGTCAATACCATGTGAATGAACCGAACTGGGGCCCTTGTCGTTGCGACCTGATGCTGATGCACTGTCGCAAGCAATTGCGGGGGAGCGGTTCGCAGTTGTTGTAGAAGCGTTACACACTGTATGCATAAAATCGAAAGATATCTGTACTAGAGCCAGAGCAATGTTGTCATAGAAATGGACTTGTTCACATGAACAAACCAATGTTGCGGCTCTCCTTCTCTTAACCAGCTCGTTCAACCTTGCTTGTCGCAGCAATAGCTCGTGTGGGGAGATGTGTCGTCACTGGATCCTCTGATGGCGGGTGCAGCGTGAAAGGAAACAATTTGTTTAGAGTAGAAGCTGTTGTGAAGCGATAATCAAATGGTTAAAGATGAGTAGTTTTCTCTTTATTTTCAGAAGTAAATAAGGGGAAAAGGTTGGCATGCGCGGAGCTGAATTGTATCTTTGGCTGGTGCTGATTGATGCTGGTGGTGTCTTGGCTTATCGGATGCCTCCACCCGAGCTGTAGCCTGTAGTCTTCACTGTACACATACGTCTGCCCCGCCACTTGATGACCACCCACGGGCCGTAACGGGAGCGATGACGTGGGCCTCCTTGTTCTTGTTCTTGTTGCTTTACCAAAGGACTTCCATTGCAATGTACAAGGAAATACCATGTATTTTCAGTGGATGGATGCCTAACTCACCGCTTGTGAGGCAGGATTAGCAGGTTTATGATGGCAGCTGAAGGCTCTTTCGGCTGCTATTATCCCTTGGTCTAGACTGACCATAAAGGTAGAGAACGGTTGGACAGTTGAAGGAAAATGAGACATTCTGAAACATGAACGACTTACACAAACACCGAGTCACCAGCATTGAAGGGGAGGTAGTCAAACCAAAGTACAGATATACAGCAAAGAATAAGCAGGCAGACACGATAGTAATAGATCTACTTTTGACCCTCCACTTCAGAAACGACCTAATCATTAGCCCCATCCACCGTTCAATAGTCTCAAACTGCCAAAACGCTCAGGCCAAGGGTCCAAATTCCTCATGACTACTACCTGACAATCGATTGGAGTACAACAAGTCTATCTCAAATCACAAACTTTCCATAGGAAATACACCCTTAAGCATTACACGCTGAATGATACATAATCGATTATGGGCGTCGTTCTTTCCCCTTCCCTTGCGCGTTAGTTAGGTCCGGTTTCCTTCGTCGCCATGCAGTCCCAGAAATGCCACAACGCCGACTCCTATTCAAGAAAGGTACATATATGTCTCCACTTCCATTCGCTCCTATCATCAACTTTGTCTACACACTCACTCCCTTAAAACTTGACTCCAAGGTTGCGCAATCGTTCACAAGACGGCTTCGAGTACGACTGTGCGAGCGCCATCTTGTCGGGATCCTGGTAGAACCATCCCGAAGCGGCATCCTCCAACCTCCGTTGGTAAATCAACTCATTCTCGCATTCATTCTTGAGATGCCTCAGCAGCTGATGTTCGGCCGTGCGATCGAGTTTGTTGAGTTTGGTTGGTGAATACTTTGCCACGTCGTCGGGGTTCACGTAGTAGGGAGTGTTCAAATTCGGCATCGTACGCTCCTGGGTGTAAGGATGTAGAGGATTGTCGTAAACCATGCGGGGATTCGATGCCGCTGATGTACCAGATTCGCCCGAGAAGAATGAGGTGATGATGGGCAGGATAAAGAATAGGATAATGGGCAACAGACCCAGGAGGGTTTGGAAAGCGTTGCCTTCCTCCTGTCGAGCACCTCCAGCAGCTTCTCGAGGTCGCGTTCTTGGCCTTCCTCCACCAAACTGATGCACCCTGATTCCGGGACCTCCGCCGAAGTTAAAGACAAATTGAGGACCTGTATCAAAAGCTGTTATATTAGTACGAGTCTCACAACTTGGACAATCGGTCCTGCTTACCTCCGAATGGACCACCACCGCCAAAGCCACCGTTTCCTCCTCCAAAGAAACGAGCAAACATCTCCTCTGGAGTCAGATCATCCTGGAACATTGGGCCACCTCTCATGCCACCACCGGCTCGCTGGTTGAAGAAAGGGTTGTTTGCCTGAGCGCTGGCAAATCGACTATCAGGATCTCCGCCAAACTTATCAAACTTTTCCCTCTTTTCCTTGTCGCCCAAGATTCCAAAAGCCCTGCTGACCATCTTGAAAGCCTCATCGGCATGGGGATGTCCATTCTTGTCGGGGTGGGTCAGAAGCGATTGCTTCCTGTAAGCCTTCTTGATCTCGGATTCGGTACATGTTGTCTTGACGCTCTCGAGGTTCAAGACATCATAAAAGGCAGTGGGCTCGCATTTTCGGATACGGATAACTGCTGCTTCCTGGTCCGGTGTAAAGGTTCGTCCCTGGTTACCCTGCTTGTGATCGCGAGATCGAGCCGAACCACCCGTATCAGCTCCGGAAGCTGCTGCGCTGGGCATCGAATTTTATTATTGTTCTGAGGTCGCTAGGTGTAGGTAATAGTCGTAAAGTACGAAGGATCAATCGTACGTCAAGCGTTGAGGTTGAAAGCGGGTTTTTGTTCGTTAAAGATTAGCGAAGAGCGAAGGTGTCTTCTTTCCAGGAGATAGTAGCCCGTAGGCAAGGGCGTCGTGGAAGAGGCGTACGCCGTTTGTTGCGGCTTCGTATTATCTTTATTCGAATCGCATGAGTTTGTAAGAACAAACAATTTTCTGTTAAAACGGTGATGTAAAAGGGATGCCAGAAATTTGCTGTTTTTAAACCGGACAATCCCTAATTGCTCTTTTGGGGACGCCCGCTCACCATTCCCATCCATCGCAAGGTCTCGACTCCACGTGATACCCCACCATAAATGGCGTTTCCAATCAGCTTACCCTGTATCACTTACACGAATACCATAGGGGAGTTGTCTTTTACCACAAGTAGCTAATTTTACTGTCATCGTCTTTGTATGATCCAACAATGAGTTTCTTTTTTCGGTTACGATAACAATCAAGATTGCCCAACTGAAGCACGTTAACAAGTAAGTGATAAATTGTGTTCAAGGAACTATGTACGTCAAACAAGTATATACTGTAACAATAGTGGAAACTCTCCCCATTCCTGGACCAACAGTGCTTGAAGGCAAATTGCTTAGGCACCGATGAACTTCTTGATCTCAGGAAGAACCTTCTTGTAAGAGGTACCAGTCTCAGGCTCCATGCTGTACATGTAGTCGCCCCACCAAGGTCCAGCAGCCCAGTACAACCAACCAGTCCAGACATCAGAGTTGTCGTGCAAGTACTGGAGCTCACCCTTAAGAGCCTCAATGCACTTAGTGTTAGGTCCAGCAGCAGTCTCGCCAATAATACCCCTCTTCTTGTTATCCTTGAGCCACTTAGTAGCCTCCTTGACACGCTCAACACCAATGGTAGTGCTGACGCAGTCCTCGTGAGTACCAGAGCTGTCAGAGTCGAGGTACTGGTGCATCTGGTAGATGATCTTGTTCTGGGGATCCTTGAGGTTCTTAAGAGCCTCGCCGTTGCCGCTGGAGACCCAGCTGTGGGCACCAGTGTAAGAGTTACCCTCGACAAAGATGTACTGAGAGGTGGCGCCGGCCTTGCGGATGGCGTTGATAGCGGCCTGGTTAAGGCTGGCAACGAGAGAGTTCTCCATGTCGTGGTACTCGTTGTTGGTGTCGAAGATGACGTTCTTGTTGTTGGCGAAACGCTTGGCAACCTTTGACCACCAAACACCAAAGTCGGCGGAGCTCTGGATGATTTGGTTGTTGAAGCGGCCATAGTTGTGAGGGTCAATCACAGCAAAGTTACCCCTGTAATTGTTAGACAAGTTTTGGTATAGTGTAAGTGACGGTAACTTACTTGCTGGTGATGTGGTTGACAACACTCTCAAGACCCTTGAAGTAGGTCTCGTCAATAGCACCAGTGATACCACTGGGAGTCATGCGCTCCATACGGAAACCAACACGGAAGGTGTTCATACCAGTGCTGGCAAGGGTCTAACTCAGTCAGTATGAATCACAGTGACGAGGAAGGGTTCTCACATCGATGGACTTGGTGGTCGGCCATGTGTAGTCCTTGCCGAGCGTTCCAGGAAGGTTGCCCTCACCAAACTCGCCACCAGCTTCATTGGAACCGGTGAAGAGAAACTTGCCCGCAGCGCGCTTCTCGGTAGGAGGGGCAGCCAGAGCAAGTGTAGCGCCGGCGCTGGCGAGAAGAAGATCGGTGAAACGCATGTTTGCTATAGGGAGAGAGAGACTGTGAAGTTTCTTTTAATGTTTTGAAGGGTTGTCAGAGGATCAGTCAACGAGCCACACAAAGCGAGAAACAGCTCAGGATCCATGGCGACCTTATATACACCTCCATCTTCTGTCCAACTTTTGCAACTCGGCATGGCATAGTTGCAGGGCTTTCATTAAGATGAGATATGACATGGGTCAATCAATCCACTCATTCGCGATGATTCTTCCGTGTGCCCACATGGCCTAGACTCGGGTGATCTGTTCCAAGTTTCGATCGGACTCTGGAGAAGAATAGGAACATGTCCTTCCATGACCCATTTTGGGTGGACAAGTATTCCCTGTTTGCTCGTCTGAAACAGAAGCTAATGCCCCCTGATATTTAAACAAGACGCCGGATTACCGACGGGAAGCAGCCGCGAGCACAGCTGCAGTCGTTGGCAGCTGAATAGTAGAAACATATTTCACTTTGTGATTGTCGACTCGAGGTTGTACGATAATAGTGACAGTCTTGGCTGTTACGGGTCACTTGGCTTGGCATCAATAAGACTTGTTCTGTCTTGAATCCAGCTCCAAATCAGACACCAAAGTTGACACAATTAATTGCACTATGTCTTGGAAACACCGTCTGTGATTGAACAAGCCTTCATCTCGTTGGTGGGAATCATTTTCCGTTTATACAAACTTCGAGATTCAGGTTGACGAGCCACAAGATGCCGAGAGCCGTCTATTCAGGAGTACTCCGATGAAGACTGGGGTAAAAGCGACTACCGGCAGGAGGGGGGACATAATTATTTGATCAGCACAGTAGGAAGTAGAACATATATCTGTTTGCTTATTTTCTGCACGAGAACAACGAAGCCTATGCATTTAGAGTCACGTGCATCTCTCCGGACTAATCATCCGGAAAAACACCCCCGGTTTAAGCCGTCGCATGGTGAAGCTTGGTGATGCCGACCTGAAATTTCGAGAACGAAATGTGCAAGCGATAATGCACGCGACACGGGTTCTTCTAAAGCGTTCCGTGTGGAAGGGTATATTGAATTTGCGTCTCAAGGGTTTGTCAATTGCTAACATTCGTCGACAGGGCCGCATTTGGTGCCGTAAGCCTTCCGACCGATATCGATTGACCTGCCCACCGTTTCTAACATGCGATAGCCTCCCCATTGTCTGGCCCAAGTCCACAAGCGACAAGGTGCCTCCTGTACGAACACAAGCCCGATCAGCTACAATCCTTCCCAACTTTGTCGGTCTCAAGTTCGAGGTGCACAATGGAAAGGATTATCACGAGGTGACCATTACTGAGGATATGGTTGGACACAAGCTTGGCGAGTTCGCACCGTACGCTAGACATTTCAAAACGAAGTAGCAAGACATACTGATGTGTTTTTACAGTACACGAAAGCCCAACATTTGGGACAAGAGGTAGTCTAGATGCATAAGATGAGAACTGGAATCTGGGTATACCCATGTACAAAAAGAAAACTACATGTAACATCACTAGAGCAATGATTTCAACGAAGGGATCGATACGCATTGAAAAAGGCGATCTATTGTAACCAGTTCTGATTCTGCTGGTGGTGATGTTGATATCATTCATGGACCCAAGTCCTTCCGTGAACGCCATACCGTAACGCCTTGCAATCAAGTATCCATGCATTTTAAAATCCTAGCGATAGAATTCGCTTCGCTTGACATTAACGCCGTACTCTCCAACAGCCATGCCGAGATCTTCCATAGTCAGGACGGTTCTGTTCTGGCTGCCGCCTTGGCCACCACCGCCGTAGCCGGGTCGCTGAATGCCGAGGGGCGCGCCTTTGGTCTGGTCCTTACTTCCAGGCTGACCCGTTTGTTGTCCAGGAATGGGGAATCCAGCAGCGGCACCAAGAGAGCCCATGGGATTATTGGTGTTGGATGATGCGCGGATCCGGCTATACTGGTAAGCGTCTGCGGCAATGTCTGCAATGAACTTCTGTGTCGCGAGGGCGAGTAGTCGTGCGAGACGGGGATCAGTCTGTGGAGGTGGTGGAAGACCAGCTTTGGTCATGTAGTAGTTGGTGACTGCATCAGGAATCTACGTGGTGTTAGTTTGTTAAAATTGAACAGGATGAAAAGCGTACAATAGGTGCATAGTCGTCCATCTTGTTCAAGAACTCTCGGAGGGAGACATCCTTGCGGGTCGGCAATCGCGACTCAGGGACTGTTTGTGCTGGAGGCGCTTCCTCAGAAGGAACCTCTGGCGCAGGAGGGGTCTGCTCTGCTGTCTTTTCTGGCGCATCACTAGCCATATTGACGGTTTTGATGAATGCGATAATGTGGTTTTGATGTTGAAGTTGAAGGCTGGGTATAGCTAACGCGTTAATGGGATATTGTCACGTGATTTGATTAGATGTCATGGATGCTCATGAGTTGCAAAGCGCCAAGACCTTTAATGCGACTAATTAACAGAGGCTAAAAACAACAAGCACTATGAGTTTCTCATGTGAATTCCTTCTCTCAATTATTCATAAACTGCTCTATTGTGTCACTCGAAAGGCGTTTGCCTTGTCGAGTTATATCAACTGATAGCAGTTTTCAACAAATACAACTCTCTATTTTGACTTGTTACAACATTGAAATCAACGATCATTTTCATCAAATCTCCAAGCCAAACGGCGACGCCTTTGTGATTACCGCCTTGTTGACCTCCCAAACCAACGCCGTGCATGCATCTCCTGAAGCCGGAGTTGTCGTGACCAAAACTGCGGTCTTGTCTTGCCTTTTAAGCTACTTCATCGTTACTGTGTCAGCGAACATGGGACACGTTTCGAGAGTTTTGTTTGCCCTATTTGTACAGGTATCTCGGTGTTGTCGCTTAGACGGGGAGCTTGAACTTCTTGCCCTTCATGACCTTGGTGTAGTAGATGTAGAAGAAGTCGCTGTACAGGACGGTCTGAACGATACCGGCGATAATGGCAATGGTGTCGACCTTGTGGTGTGTCTCAGAAAAGTATCGGTAGATCCAGTTGGGAATGTAGAGAGCGCGGTAGCTGCCGAGGGCGAAGAGGTAGTGGGTGGTGATGGTCTCGGCCTCACCAGTTCGCTGAAGCATAAAGAGCTGGGGAAGAATGGCCACAGACTCGAGCCAGATGGAAAAGGCCCACAGAATCTCGGAAAAGGTATAGTGGTAGGGGAAGACGACAGCAAGGACAGCGGCTCCAGCAAGGAGGTACTGGACGCGGAAGGTGTCGACATTGGGATCGTTGGTAGGCTTGTAGGCGTTGGTCATGAGGTAGATGATGTAACCTTGCGAGCCAAGGAAGAGGATTTTGAAGATGAAGTTGTAGATGCTGTCGGTCGAGAAAAGATCTAACAAATGGTTAGGGTGCGTAGACAATGTTTTTATCGTGGAACATACCGAGATAGCGAGTGATGTAGACAAGCATGTAGAGGGTCTGAGACTTGAAGGAGATACCTGAGCAGCTCTGGTGATTGTTAGAATTGCTGATCAGTCAAATTGACAAGGGGGGTCTAACGTTAAGCTGCACCATCTTGTGAAGCAAAATGAAGATGGAGCCGAGATGCGAAAAATCCGCTGGAAAAAAACATGTTAGATAATTTCTGATGGACTTGTCGAGTCGAAGTATCGAAACGTACCAGCGACTCGGAAGACGTTCAAAGGCATTGTTGCGGTGGTGTTGTTGCTGTCGCAAAGCTAAGATAAGAAAATGGAGGTTGTTGCTGATAGTAGCTGCTAGGAGCGCAGCGAAGCGAAGGGAAAGCGAGCGACAGCCTGTCAAAGGTGGTTTGGGTCGGGGGTAGAAACGCAATTGAGATCGTCCGGATGGGAGGTTGATGTTGATGGCTCGAGGTTTGGCAAGGGAGCTTGAACGAGGATCATGAATCTTGAAACTCAGCTTCGGCCGGAAAAAGGACACGACGCGATTGCAAGCTTATTGGGTCGTCCAGCTACGTAATACCTCAAGCAGGCATGGCATGTGCCTTAGTATTGCTGTGATCTTTTGCACCGCCACGTGTGGCTTTGATTACCCCTGCATTCAATCCAGGAACAAGAACCCGGGAATAACAACATCACAAAGCTTCTTTATTTTAGCTTGGATATAACCTCTAATAACGAAGAGTCTATTCTACAATGTCGAAAAATTAATCTTTCGCTTCACTTATTATACTTTAAAACAAGGTTCCCGGTGCCACGAGGGACAGAGTTTGGGTGAAACACCGTTATAGAAAACTTATTCATCACCACTCACAACACTAAACACTACACATCGTTTCTCTATGTACGTTCATGTTTATTTACTCATATATACTTGCAGTCTATGTCAAAGAACATTATGTACAATTATTTGGTCCCTTCATCATCTTGCTCAAAACCAGGCTGCCATCACCGTAAAAAGATGCACCATTCCATATTCCTTTAAACTCCACCTCTGCCTAAGATGTCTTCTCTTGGAGAAGACTCTACTGTAGACATGTTTTCGTTTCCAGGAAGTCGTTTTCTTCTTTATTTCCTCCTCTTTTTCTGCGTAGAACCATGCTGAATAAACAAAAATACCAAGAATACAGCAGAAATATACATCTAGTTCTCTCATAGGAAAACCCATTAATTCCGAAGCACGAGAAAAATTCCTAAATAGGAATTCGTATGCAAAGATTCGAGAACTTAAAAACAAATGCCACGGCCTTACCGACCCTGAACCATGCTGCACGAGCTGGTGAAGTCCAGATCTAGCTCGAATATTCTCGATTGACTCTCAGGGGGTGAAAGACCATCTCAAGCCTGAGGGCTTTGCATCTTCCCCTGCAAGTTGGTCAAAGATATTTGAGGTGCAACCCGTTTTGGATCAAACAAACGGTGCGGCGAAAACAGAGTCGTATCAGACCGTATGAATATCACTTCTGTTCCAATATCCATAGGAGGCTCCCTGAAAGCCAACAAATAGAATCGGAAAAAGTGAGAGGGCATGATAAGGGGAGAGTCCCCGGGTGACCAACTCTTCCAAATGTGTTTGGAGAGTAAAACATGACTGACATTCGTGAGTCCCTGAAAATCAGGGACTTGTAATTGTCGATAACATGATATGATGATATGCCCATCTCCTCAAGTTGTATCAAACCTGGGATCGGCGACTGGTCTATCAAGATGGAGAGTATCCATTATGATGCCAGATTAACGCCCTTAGGTGCAATACATAAAAAAGATGAAAATGCTTTTCGTTTTTTTTTTTTTTTTTTTGAGACTGAACCTGAAGATTCACATCCAAAGATGCAAACGAAACCTACATTTACATCCTTAGATGCGAAAACAACTCGTAGATTTACACCCTTAGGTGCAAAAGAAATTTGTAGGTTGACATAGTCAAATGCCAACCAAAGGCCCTTCAATTGAGACCATGGGACAGTCCGTTGCGTCTCGTCCATAGTATGATGCCGTATGCGATCTCCGCGACGTATGACCCCAGAGTATGTTGTCAATCAACACAAAAATGAGCGCATGCAAGAATGAATTTGTGCATGAATAATAGATCAGATTTTCAGTGTCTGTAGAATGCGCGTATTTTTTTTGTCTTTTTTGGATCTGTGGATGTTGATGAATGGATGTGCCTTTAAGGAAGCGAGTGAAGTATGAATTGAAGGAACCTTGGCGAGAAAGGTTTCGAACAAAAAAGAGCGTCTCATGGACAGCAGATCCATAATGATATTGTGTGTTGTGTGAGAATGTGATAATAGATACTGAAAGTCCCAAACAACACGGTGAGATGTCAGCTCACGCCTCTGGCGAACCGCATGTTGTAGATTGTCTGTTTCTGCGGGTGATCAGGCGCGAAGCTAACATCTCCATGCCAGGGCTCTTTGACTCCATGACAATGTATGTTAAATTCTGCC
Source organism: Fusarium poae (assembly GCF_019609905.1). Classification (NCBI taxonomy): domain Eukaryota; kingdom Fungi; phylum Ascomycota; class Sordariomycetes; order Hypocreales; family Nectriaceae; genus Fusarium; species Fusarium poae. The sequence continues at coordinate 5,393,581 of NC_058399.1, forward strand.
TGTGTAAAGAGGAGAGAGTGTACGAAAGAAAGAATGAGTTTGCGTAAGAGGGATATGTTGGTAAAGATGTTGGTGTATGTTGGTAGTCCCTGTATGTACTAGAGTCGTATGTACTGGAGTTGTATTTGATGAAAAGAAGAAAGAAAGGAGCTTTATAAGGAGAAGATTACCCTTTAAATACAAAGAATCCTCGAGCTGCCCTAGCCCTGCGTTCACGGGAGCAAGTCATGAGTGTTGAGGAAGGCAAAGCATGCAACAAGCTTGTCCGAGCACGAAACACCGAAATCTGAAGTAACAATTCAAATCAGTCCAATTACAACACATAGAAAACTGTAAATAGCAAATTTAAAAAAACAAACAGAAAACTGCTATCTGTCGGCAAGGGGATATCCGCTTTATTGAGTATCGATGACCCCTTTAAACGAATGTGTATCAGCACGGCATCATGACCGAAAGTCAGTCACAAGTAAAGCCAAAGGGCAAGTCTATTTTTGGCGCAGAAACCAGGATAAATATTACGGGAAAGCATGGCAAACAGAGGGAGTTGATTACAAGGTTTAACGTAAATATTCTGGAGGCCATACACAATGCATCTATATTCACAAAGAAATGCTGCTGATATTATCACATGAAGTTATTAATTTGAGTGAGGAAACACACTGTTGAATTAAAGTTCATGTCTCATTCATCTTGAGTAACGTCTAGGCGGTATCGGAGGGGGTTTGACCAAGTGATGAACAAAGGTTCCCAATAGTATTCTGCCCCCAGTCGTCATGACAAAAGTCTCTAGTACTTGAAGATGTCTCTAGACTAGTACTGGGCACAATAGAATACGATTGTGCACCAGATACAACGTTTTGAATACAATATCATACGTACCTTGGTACATGACATCCAAGAACTGTTGATTTAACTTTGAAGAACAATTTTACACAAGCCATGGCCTGCTCTGCCCCATAACGCATAGCAAACTTTTGCTGGCATCGCATATGTGTTATCGCTCACCTGGATCTCACCTGGATCTCACCTGATTTGGTGTAATTCATTACGTTCATCTCATGATCTAAATTCAAGCCACCATTTCACCCGACCGAGATTCTCTTCAGCAGATCCACTCAACTTCGACAGACTTTAGATTCGTGGGGACAGCAAGTATTTGGGTTATGCACTGCCACTGGCCGGCAGCCGATGATTTCTCGATCCGTCATATGAAATTCATCTCATCCCTCAAGACACCAAAACTTAAAAGGTACTTGCACGCAATCACAACTGCCAACATCGCAAGTTCGAAACATCGACCCCACGTTTTTTCCACCCCGAAACCAAGATAAAAATACACATACACATTGAACAAACCCAAAAAAAGAGGGCCCGATTACAGAGCTATCCGGGGCACCGAATGGGCGGAGAATGCTTGAGGTGCGCTCTGCGCTGTGCTGCCAGTCCGTACTGCCGCCTCTTCGAGGGGTTCCCAATACTGGCAGCGGTGGAAGATCCATGTACCTCGCCAGGTCGGGTGTCTTCAGCGAATCTCTGCCCGTCAGGCCACCGGACTGCTTCTGCGTTGTTAAGGATAGAGATGCTTTCACAGTTGATAAAGCTTTAGCGGAGTAGACGGTTGTCTGGCACCTGACAGACGGCCGGGTGGTTTTGGAAGCACCAAGATCTTGGCTAATGGGGTTTCCGCCATTTGTAAAATAAGGGAGTGGTGTCTTTCGCAGAAGATGAAGACTCGCCCAGGATTTATCATCGAGTGTCATCCCGATATTCAGGGGTATAGAGTCCTGTCCTCTATAGCATGTCGAGACTGAGCCATCACATGGGTACATCAACGAGTATATAATATATTCTCACAGTTTATACATATGTTAGCCTGAATGAAAACGATTAGCGCTATGGATCAAAGGGGTAGAGGGACCACGACTGACTGACTGTGTAATATGTTGGTATTGGCACGATTTTGGTAGATTGATGATTACAGAAGGAAGAAACAGCTGCTATACATACGGCTTAAAAGCTTGTTCTATACATCCCTCATTATAGAGTTGAGTTATTGCCTTGATACAGCGTATATTCTTGGTGGGAAAGTAAATTATTGAGAGAACCTTGATTTAACATATTGAGTTTTTAATTTATATGGATATTCTATTGAAAGTTGGTTATTAAGAGGCTTGGACTAGTATTTACTAGTAAAGTACAGAGAATCAAATTAGCCTGAATCAAAACTCATGACTTTAATCCGGACACCCTGAGTTAAGTATGTGTCCTTCACCAAGTGACAGCTCAATCACTAAATGCGATAGTGACCCCTGAGTTTACAACAACCAACTGTCAAAATCGGGCACTCACGATCCTCATTCTATCAGAGATATCGGACGCCCAATGCATATAGATGAAATCATTACTTCAGTCTATGCTACTTGGAAGATACTATGTGGCCATTGATGTTTATACTCAAGATCAAAGGTCAACTTTTCAATTACCCGCTAAAAGTCTGATTACATAGAATGATGATAATAATAATATAATATACTTTTCATTCGACTGTTCCATTTGGAACGGAACAAACTGAGATATTGATGTTTCGTTCCGGTAGTACTCCTACTTACTTGATGTTGTGTTAGTATACGAACTGGCCAAGCGAGAGACGGAGGGGCGCAAAGATTTCAACGACTCTCATACATACCTTTCGTGAAAGTGCAAAAATGAGACTCAAAATAACCTCTCTTCTTTGACACTGCTTTGCCACTGTTCAATAAACTTACGTTGTTCACACCTCAGCTTTCATTCCTCCTCCCTCGCTCATTGTGCCTGTTGACAAAGAGTAGACTAAATCTTCACAAAGCAGATTTTTGAACAACAGGAGTGTTCTTCCAATCTTTTTGGCCCGTTTGTGCAAGACCGCTCTATATGCAGAAGAGCCATTATACTCTGAACAATAGCTCCCTCGTTTGTTGGTCTGCGTTTGTAGGCCCCCTCTCACACTTACAGGAAACAACTAATAAATAATTATTCCAATCGCTCAGGGAATCAGTTTCTCTTCTTCACCACATACAACATTGATTTGCAATCATTTCGATCAAAAGCAGTTCTTCATTTGTGATTCAACACTGTATATCTACCTACCGCAATGAGAGTTACCACAACTATTCTCGAAACACCACCTCCCAACATGTTATCCTACTCATCCAACCCCCCTGCATCTCCTCCTCCTGGGAAGCCCGCCTCTTGGACATGGACATGCCGCCACTGCAGATCGACCTGGAAGCTCGCCGTCACCCGACGCTGCCTCCGCTGCATAAAGACCAAGACCCTCGGCGGCAGCAAAATGATCGGTCGTTCTCGCACAAGCCCGGAAAGACGCCAGCATAGCATTAAGAAGCATCGCGGCACCCGACCAGCTGAGAACCACGACTACGACTACTGGACCGTCCATAACGACTGGAGACGTTTTCGATCCGCATACAATACCGATCCTGAAGAATGGAGACACCAGAACAAGCGCGAACTCGCTACTCTGAGAGGCGAGAAGCGTCGAGTGATGAAAGCACAGATTGAGACCAGGCGACGTACCGATATGACGCAACAGCGCCTGGCGCGAATGCTGAGCAACACACACAATTGTGAGATTGACTGCGACTATCCAAGCCAGTGCCACTCGGAGAGATTCGAGGCCATGATGAACAGACCTGATGAAGTGGTCACTGGAACCATGTCCATGGGGATCCCAGTGTACGGTGAAGACGGCAGGAATATCGGCAAACTTCCTCTATGCGGCCTTATCCCAGAATTTGATCAACAAATGACGGAACCAGAGGAACTTGATAACGAAGATGAGATTCTTGCAGCCTATGAAGATGACGAAAAAGACGATTGGTTTGCGACATCACAATTTTCTCCTGACAGCAGCGATGAGGAGGATGAGGACCAGGAGAAACAAGAAGAGAATGACGAGGAACAGGAAGAGCATGACGAGGAGCACAAAGAGGGGCAAGGCGAGGAACACGATGAACACGAAAAAGGTGAGGACGACGAAGAGGACGAAGAGGAAGGGTTTTCGGGCCTGCAACTTGTATACCCATGAACCGCTAAAGAGGAAATAATGAATTGGGAGCATATAATGAACAATGATGTCTTTGAAGCGACTGCATCATGAGGGGAGATAATAGCTTCATTTCAGTTACCTGCGTATACAGAAATAATATGAAAACACATCTCGGCGACTCAACCAGGAACTCGTATTTTCCGTGTCTACCTAATCCAGTCCCATCAGCACAGCGGTCCCGTGTCGCATCCCGTACCAGGCACCAAAGGTGAAAACACAATTGTTGTACACCGCTCGCGCAGCAAAAATAGCACATGGCGTTTCGTCATAATGAGAACCCTCTCGTTGTTGCACCGGCTTTCTCGAGCCGACGCGAGAGCTCGTCGTGTGCCTCTTTCCAAAGCGCAGGCGCCTTCAGCTAAAACTTAAAGCTGTGGTCGTGCGGACGTCCGTTCATTCTCGCGGCGCGGCGCCACCGTCGAATTCGAATTTCTGCATTACCGTCCCATAAACTAGTATACCACAAGACCCAAGGAAGCAAAAAAGCAAAACTAAACCCCGAAACGAGACCTGTTCTTTAACCTTCAAGCGCCTTGGCCTTCTTCTTCTGCTCAACCTTGAGCAGCAGAGCGCGGTTGATGTGTGGCAACACACCACCGTAGGCGATTGTGGCACGAATCAGAGTGTCGAGCTCCTCGTCGCCACGAATGGCAAGCTGAAGGTGGCGGGGTGTAATACGCTTGACCTTGAGATCCTTGGCAGCGTTCTGTCATGAAAGTCAGCATGAACACTAGGCGCCAGTAGTGACTGAGCGGGGATGAACTTACGCCTGCCAACTCCAGGACTTCAGCAGTCAGGTATTCGAGAACAGCAGTAACGTAGACGGCAGCCTTGGCTCCCACACGCATCTTTTGCTGGGTGTTCTGCTTGAGGAAACGCTTGACACGACCGCAAGGGAACTGGAAATAACAATGTCAGTAAGATTCTGGACAGGTCAGCAGTCTCCGATGAGTTCTGCTTTCCGAGCCGTCTTCGCTTGCGCATTCCGTCTTGTCCCGCATTGACCCATCGTGAATCCAAGTTACGTCGGTAGTCGTCCAAGAATATCGGTGAACTGATGCAAAGTTGTCGCCCCGGTCAAAATGCGCGGGTGGGTTGAAAGAAATGATGCGCTGTCGTTTTGGAAAAAGGTTTTCTTGTCGTGCGGAGATGGTCGACGCGTCGGAAGTATATCGTGGAACTTGAAATACGTGGGATGCGGGACACAGGATTGCGCGCAAATCGGTGGACAAAGCGAGCTCAACCTCCCCTGCTAGCTCTCGAGTCGAAACTCACCTGAAGACCAGCACGAGCAGAGTGACTCTGCTGCTTCTTGTTGGCGCCCTCAGTACCGCTCGTCTTGCCGCCGGAGCTCTTTCCGCCAGAAGATTTTCCCTTTCCACCAGGCATTGTCGATGTAGTCGCGTTAAAAAAGTCGTAAGATAAAAGTATCAAAAATCTTGGGATGGGTGAACAAGGACTCGAACGCGGTAACCAAACGTCGAATAATCGATTGATGTTGTTGATGATAAAAAACGCGGGATCGAGGAATCGAGTGGCAGAAATTTAGTGGGTGTGATGGTTTCGGTGGTGCGGTGCTGATGTACTGCAGCTAGGTTGTTCCTTCAGGCAGACAAACAGCAGGCTGGGCTCTGGCAAGAACGACCTGATCTGTAGTTTTGGCGGTACGTACATGGTAGCTCTGGCTTTTTGCCCGCAGCTGGGAGCTGCAAGATCCGAAGTAAATCCGGGTGAGAAGCTGGGCTACCAAAGGATGTGGGAGAGAAGAGACTTGGGATATCACAACCACTGCAACATGGTTTTGAGTGCCTCCAAGTCTTTGTAAAAGACAAATAAGATAGAACAGAGGACGTACGTTCCAGGAAGACTTCTTCCAAGTTTCCAAAGGTGGTGGTGAAAGAGCTGTGTTGATACTCACTCAAGCTCATCTCATCTCTGTTCGCTGTCATGCCAGCAACGGCTTGCCGCATATTGATGGCTCTGCCTTACCTATGGGTCATTGATTGCCTTTTTGATCATATAGCATATATCAGCATTTCTGCCGGTACAGAGGCGTCAACTTTGCGGTTTGCAGCAAGGTTGAGCATCTTGATATATGATTGAGGGCATCGTTGTTGGCATTGAACAGTTGAAACCAAGGCTCGGCCTGGAGATGATCATGTCCCGCTGTGGCTAAATGTGGCGGCCATGGCTGTTGTTAGCCGAGCATTTGCCTGCATTTTCTTGGCCAATCACGTTGCATGCTGCGGCTAACCTGTACCTTAACTGCTAATACCATACACAGACTGGCCTCAGGATATCAGAAAATTTAGTCGCTGGAAGCATAAGAGATTAGATTATTATTAGTTTTCTGGTCGAGGACGTCTATAAACATATTACATCAGAAATACAAACAGAATTGCTGTCAAAAACTGGTAGTATTAAGCTGAAGTGTACTACAAGGTGGTTAAAACTGATATCAAGGATTGTTAGATTAGATGTACTAATTATCTGTTAAGTTGAGCATATTTGGTAAATTGGCTTCAACTAGCCAGCCAATACATATAATTTGTAGTTGTGATTTAAACCTGGAGAAAATAAATAGAGATTAAGATCACAAAGTCAACTGGCCAGCGTTACTTCATGATCCAAAATAAACTCGAGCTAAGAAGCATACTGATGCACTCTATTTGTACGTATATTATTTAGAGGGAATGGCGACCCCAGAGAGAAGAGACTGGGATGTATCGGCCATGTACTTTTGTTTGTGGATCTATTTAAGTGTTGAGGAGTTTATGAACGCAATGAGAAAGGAATGACCAAAGTATATCATGATATAGCTCGTCATATTAATTGTTATATCTTTTTGGTCAGGGTCATAGGTTGTTCTTGATGTTGATCTCGCAGACTCAAGGGTAGCCCAATATAGACGAAGATGGTGAAGATGAGTTGCTCAAGCGAGGACGAATCTCAGGCTCAGTACCATATCAATGCAAAATCATGTTTTCCAATGCCAAATGAGTTCCAGTGTCTCATATTGCCGTCTTGTCGCGTTCCTCATTTACAATGTTTAACAAGAAAACTAGGTCGTTAACTAGTAATGTAGCGAATACATCTTGACACAATTGTCAAAAATGGATTGCTAAGATCAAATGATACAATATAATAACCCTAGGAAAGACTCAAGCCCTACCATAGTCTATTCACCTTATCAATCGGCAAATTTATGATCTCTTTAGGCGCCGGAAGCTTGAATCAATACCAACATGACCATGTTGATATTGTCGAGCATCCTTGATCTGGGATTTGAGAGGCTTTTACACCCCTGCTCTGATGGTTAATCGACTTCAGCTGAAATGACATCTCATTTTTAATCCAGGTGTATCAAAGAGGCTGTGAAGAACGAGTACACTGCACAGTGTTTGTCGCAAGGACTTTGCAAACATCGTTTGGGTGTCCTCACCCCCGACTTCACATGAACTGGTGACAACTGTCTTGCCTTGCTTGTGAGGTCGTGGCTTGCTGCCTCGTGGTTGGATCGGTGTCAGCTGGTTCCGAAGAGGCGATGTTGCTTGACGAGGCTCGACAACAGCTCCGTAGCATGTCCCAGAAGAGACGAGACGTTCTGTATGGCTCAAGTCACATTTACTAGCTCGAACTGCAGCTGCAGCTGTGCCTGTGCCTGTAATAGCTGCAGGCGAGAGGCGAGGGCGGAGGCCTGCATGACGGATGCCGATGGACTGGCACTTTGGGGACGATTTCCATTATGGGTCGCGGGTTATTAGATGTTACCTCGTGTTGGTGCCTGATCTCCATTCAAGTCATCAAATCATATCTGTTTGTTTCTGTTTTTTATGGTGGCGATATCATGGAAGAAAGCCGTGAGGCTCGTCGAGATGGAAATGGGGCGTCACTGCGGCTGACGACGATCCCCCACTAACCCAAGCTAGTATGCAAGTTTGGTTGATGACAACATGCGAACAAGACATCAATTACGGTTGGTGATGTAGGTTTCTGATATTTGAGACAAGAAAATACTGTAGCTGGGCCAACTTGCGACCTGTGGGTGTAGTAAAAGACGGTCTCATGACTGTTTGTTCTTGTGAATCAAGTTCAAGTGAGACACGTGCTTCTATAAATGGTTGCAACCAAAAGGTTGGACATGTTGACGAGAGAGGTGAAGCGAAAGACGAGAGAAGTAATTGTGCATCTTCATCTTGATGCCTAGTAATGCAATACCTCAAGGATTCCTCCATATCCATATGCATGTCCGTAGATCGGTGAGCAAACACATGTCAACAGAGACCGGGGAGTAGATCCGTCTGCCGGAGCTTCTAGAGCATTTTGACGAGTTTCTGTCATCTTATTTTTTCGCCAGGGGTGGAGAGAACATGGCCGCGTGATCTATGAGCCGCCATCTCCGGGGGTAATGACAAGCGAGCGACGACGAGATGAGGCTAAGCTGGGATGTTCGCTTGGCTTAGGCGTTCTTCGGTTCCTTAACCTCAGGGATCTGGTTCAACAGCTTCGGGGATCAATTTAGTTTGTACGGATACAAAGTACAGAGTAGCCTTCACCTCTTTCTTCTTGCCTTGAGTATTTTCTATTGTTAGCGAGGCGAAATAAGGTAAAAGAATACGCTAGTAGGGCTTCTCGAACATTTTAATGACATATGAAAATTAAGAAACACGAGGCGAGCCGGACGAAACGAACCGAGCAAGAGAGAAATAGAGAAGAAAAAGGAGAGGAGGGTCCAGAAGATGAAGGCGACATGCTTCACCTACCAGTCGGGACTTTTGGACAAGGGAATTCTGCGACATAGGACATGAGCCTCATTAGAAAGAGATCCACCACGGATTGATATACTGAGTATCAAACAGAATGGACGTTGTAGTGAGCCGAACAGCAGCAGCAACAAGAACAACAACAATAACAACAACCCCTCAGCCCATCAGTGGACAATTTCCAGGGACCCGGGTCCCCTCGTTTCTCATCCCGGGGCTTACGGATACAGCGATACATACGGTCAACGAACGGCGACCCAAAGACTGGGGAGTCCCCTGAGATCAGGCAGACCAGGCCAGGCCCCCTGATATCGGCCCAGGTGGGCGGGTTAGGATGACCCTGGCTTCGTCATGGTGGACAAAGCAGTTCTCTGGTTCTGGAAAAGCAAAAGGGGCTTCTCGAGTATAACCGTCACTCACTATCATTGCCGTTGATGTGCATGTCTTGCGGCAGTGTCATGACGTGGATATACAGCAAGATGAGAGAAATGGCGTCTCCTAGGCGATGTTTGTTGATAGAACCCCCATCAATAATTCCTTTTCCCTCTGTTTTTCTGAGCAAAGTTTATTGTTGCTAACGTTAGTCGTTAGGCAGGTTTAGTGCTGATAGTTTCACACTGTAGACATCTTGTACTCCACTACATCCATTGATTAGGTGGCTTCCCGCCCGACGGGCCGTTGACATGTACTGCGGTACTTGGACGAAATCTTGTTGTATGGCAAGAGAAAAAAAGGCAAAATTTATTCTTAATCGGATTAGTCCCGGTTTGAGCAAAGGCAAAATCATGTTGTTAATTAATTAGACTTGGACTCATCTCCCACTGCACAGCCGCTCGGATACAATACTACGTCGTCAATGTTGAAGACGCTGTTGCATGGTCAAATATCATGGATGCTAATTATAAAGTCGGTGCCAAAAAGAAAGCCCAAAACGGCTTGTCAACAAAGAGCCGCAGATGGATGGATGCACGTGGCTTTTGGTCATGGTTTATGAGCATCTCAAAATACATACTAACCGACTGTCAAATCTCGCATGGAAGTACCGTCTAATTGAAGCCTCGCAAATCTTCTTGGCAGCCCTCCTGGGGACGATACGACATGATGGGCATCTCACAATAACCCAGTGCTACCATTCAGAACCGATACACAGGTTAAAAGCGAGACAAAGGAAAAAGCAATCAAACAACATGTCAGTCCGAGCGCGAACACGACAGTGAAAATAGGTTCATGAGGTCTTTGTCTTTGTGCAAGGTGATCACAACACGATGGATTGTAACCTACGCTATGGCATCGGGACCGTACAGTGGCCGCCAGTCTCTACTGTATCTTTACTAGCATCATCCGGGGAGACAGGCCGGCCATGTCATAATAGGGGTGTTGGAGCTAAACAAGACCAAGTAATTACTTTCCATCCTGCGTCCGTACATACTGTAGACAAACTCCAAGATGATACGCGGGTTACAGTACGATACCGACGGTCAAGATTTTCCGGCGGTAATGACAATCGACTTGCGGGACTGTTTCTCGACTCCCTATTATTATCTATTCTAGACTACCCCTTGGGAATTGTAATCAAAGTATTGGAACAGTACTACCTAATAGTGCAGGCAAGCTGAAAGGGTTCGAGGTTGTGCTCCAACGCTGGCTACCTTGTTCATACACAGCATGTCAACTAAGAATTGTACAATAATACAATGCAATGCAATTACAGTGTGTGCTTCACTTGAGTCAACAGTAGGTTTCATGCATCCTATCGAGTCAGGCTCTGACGATAAAGGCTTGTATTGTAACTCGCACTGCATAAGGATGCCCACCAAAACCTGATTTGAATGCATGTAATACCAGATCTGAATGCAGAGTGATATGCACAACATAAATTCGCTAGAGAACAATCCTTTAGTTAGAGACATAAACATAGATTGTAACGACAACAAACACAACAATTGGCGTGCCCAATGTTATGCGGTCCACTGAGCTAACTCGAACGCTGGACCTAGCCCAGATGACGTTGCTGATCTCGCACTGTTGTTGTGTCTGCCACAGTTGAATATTTGAATAAAGCACCTGATTTGTCCAGTGAATATCTACAAGATGGGATTATGATGTTTCGATTCGATAACCCTTCTAGAAAGACACCAACTTTGATATCCAATACGGGCAGTCAGCCTCTTCCAAAAAGGCTGACAATGCCAAGTAAAGAGGTGGCTTGTGACTTGCGGTAGAGCCTCGACAGGCCAGCCTCCCAGGCTCATCGTCACTTTTTTTCACAAGCCCCCACATTGAGCTAAAGTTGAGAAATGCATTTTATTTTTTCTTAGCATGGAGCCTAATGTTAAGCACAGTGCTGTGATGCATAGATAAGTGATTAAGTATCTTGCAATCGAATGAAGAGGCAAAGTCATAGCATTATATACTTTATGACCATGCTGTATATCTCAATATGCATCCATTCAATCTCAAGCTTTCAAGGGCATCTCAGGGGATGCTGATCCACAGTGGGCTTCCCAGCAGGAGGTAATTGAACAGCGCTGAAGACCCCACCAATTTACGCCATGGGTAGGTACCTCTTGCGGGTGGCTTATCACTGTACGCGCACTGTCAGGACTCTCCATCTCATCATCTCTCATGGGTCCCAGGCTCTTGGGGATCAGAAAAGTTGGCTGCTTAAATGGGAAGAGACAAAAATAGTGAGTTATACTGTCTTTATCTGGGGGTGGATTATCATAGCAATTATTTTGTTATCTTGAACTTCAAAAGTCATCTTTTCTGTTCCCCCCCTAGCAAGACCAGACCAGACAAGGCAAGGTCAATACAAGACAGGAGGGAAAAATTAAGGGCCTCCACTCCTACTACCTGGCCCGACTCTTGACTTTGGAGAACAGAACCTAAGAAGAGCAGGAAGTAAGAAAAAAAAGGGCACCAGGTAACGAGAAAGCGCTGTCACCTCCCCAACCACAATCCATCCACCTTCTTCCAAACCCCCGTCTCCCGTCTCCCGTCCGCCGTTTTCCCGTTCCATCCAGATCATCACGGACATTTACTGGGACTTGTTCCATCTTCTTTTTCTTCTCTCCTCCCCCTCTACCTTCCTCTTAACCCCCTTTCCTCAATCCTTCTTCTTCCCCTCTCCTCCCCCCAATTTTTTGTCGACATCTCCCAGTCACTTACCCTCTTCTCTCTCCCTCCCTTTGATTACCTACTCCTCTGTAGTTCGCAAATCTGGTTCGTCCAGAGCTTCAGCCCTTACGTCGACGAAAATCCACGACTTTTTGCAACCAACGAGAGACGAGTTTGCCGCGCGAATCCAACCCACTCCCCTTTTTCGCAACACTATTTTATTCAATAGCAGTCTGAAATAGTGCCTATTTGGAACGTCGCTATTCGTTTCCTGATATATTTGGTTTGCAGTCTTGGTTGCATTACCTGCTGAACAACGAGTCAAAAAGTAGCCTCTGACGTTACTCCGCCACTTTCGCTGGAATCCTGAACTTGACAGGACTTGACTCGAAAGGCCTCCTTCGCTTTGCCATAAAAGGTCCACGACTTGAGACCTGCTATCGGTGCCCGCTTTGGTTGCCTAGCGACAACATTTACGACAGATACGTCAAAACGGACCTTACATTCTAGTAGGGTTAACTCGGCTGCAAATCTTGAGGTTGACATTGCGGGACTCTTGAGCGTGCTCATTCAAGTTCGTGGCTGCGTTTTGTGCTTCATTTCTTAGCTACACCGCTTACGACCGAAACGAACATCGGACCCGGATCGACGATTTTGATGCCGCATCATTAGATTTTATTGAGCATCTAATATCTTTTGCGACGCGCATCTTTAAGCCAACGTAAATCTTGCGTTGCCATCATAACAACATCAACACTCTGGTATAGTCGACTGCTGGGTAAAATCAGCAGCTCCTTGCCAAACTGGATCCAATCATCACAATGTCGCAACAACCGCACGACATGAGCTACCATGATTATGGTGCCTCCAACAACCGTTCCCCGAACTCGAGACAGAACTATGCTACTGCTGGTGGCTTTTCTGCTGGACTCTCACTACCCCGCCAGACCCAACGCCCATTTGACGCTCCTCTAGGCTCATCTGCGCTCTACCCTGCCGACAGGATCGCAAGTGGATACAATCATCGAGGTATGGAAAACATGGCTGGTAATATGCAGGGCTACATGCTGGACAACGGCCAGGCTTGGAACTACAACACAAATGGCATCGCCACCGTTAACGGAGCCGTAAATGGCCCTGGTCGACAGCGAAACGTGAATCGCCGAGCTGCTCTCCCTCAGGTATGTAGCAATAACAGAATAAAAGGACTAGACTGACCAAAAGTAGACATGGACCGATCACAGCGGTCTTGGCATTCACGGTAGCCATGGCGGCATCCAGGGTTATCAAGGTGGAATGGGCAACAACCCAATGTCAAATGGCAACCTCCGTGTTGAGCACCCTGGATCTCACGGATCTCCCACAGACCTTCGATCAAACACCTCCGATGCCGATCAGCTCATTCCCACTGCTATTGTGATCAAGAACATCCCCTTTGCAGTCCGCAAGGAGACACTGGCTTCCATCATGCTCGAAATGCACCTTCCTCAGCCATATGCTTTCAACTACCACTTCGATAACGGTGTTTTCCGTGGTTTGGCTTTCGCCAACTTCCAGTCCGCTGAGGACACACGTATGGTTATTGAAGCCATGAACGGAATGGACGTTCATGGTCGCAAACTGCGTGTTGAATACAAGAAGATGCTCCCCGAGGCTGAGCGAGAGAGGATCGAACGTGAGAAGCGTGAACGCCGCGGCCAGCTCGAGGAGCAGCACAGGGCTCCTATGCTGCACCAGCAGAGCTCCATCCAGTCCCTCGGTAGCCTTTCGCAGTCTCAGGCCCGAGGACCCACACACCTCGGCATGCTCGACGCATCTCGCGTTCAGTCTCCCTCAATCAGCATGCCAGGAGACGTCGATCTGAACGACCCTCAGACCCTCGAGTTCTACACTGAGCTGGTTATGTTCCGCCGTGATGATTCTCGTGAGGTTCTAGTTTTCCCCCCAGGTATCGCCCCTGAGCACCGCCGATCCATCCACATCCTCGCACACAACATGGGTCTTGAGCATCAATCCATGGGTGAGGCCGAATCTCGCCAGCTTACTGTGCTCAAGAGACAGCAACCATCGCCCACTACCAACATCCACAGCCAGCCAGCCACCAGTCTTGATATGCACAAGCGTGGACTCAGCCGTGCCGCTACCTTTGACTTTGCTGCGGATCGCGAGACGAGGGCTGCCAGCAGCAACTATGCCCATGCTATGGGTCGACAGGGCCCCACCCTTGAGCTTCCCGGAAGCCCTGATGGCAACAGCATTCCCAACAATCTCCGAGCTGCCAAGAGCTTTGCCGATCTCCGATCTTTCACCCCCAGCCCTTCGCAGGCCTCTTCCAGCTACCTCGCGCCTGCTGGTATGAACAACATGGGTGGTGGCTCCAACGCTCGTTTCAACGACTACATTGGAGGGAACATGTCTCCTTCCGGTCACCCCAGCAGTGGTACTCCTGGCCCCAAGAATGACCAGGCTCTTCTCAACAGCCTTAGCAACATGAACCTAGGATACGATTCTAGTGCTATGCAGAGCCAGGCACGAAGCACCCCTGGCGCTATCGGCAGCCAGCGTCCTGGTAACAGCTCTAAGGGAGCTCCTGAGCGCCAGCCCCGTGGACCCGAGTTGGAGTTCAACTCTGGATTTGCGGGACGACGAGCCAACGGCCACGCCACTCGCGGCAGCGGTATGTCAAGTGAACCGGGACGATTGAACATGGACTAATTTCAACATAGATTCGTCCGACAACGGAGCTCGTGTTGGTTCAAGCTCCACCAACGCCTCGCGATATCACTGAGTGTGATTGTTCGCTTACCCCTGGCGGGCCAAGCCTAGAGCGACGTTGAAGCCAGTCGCCGGCTACAATTGCGCGTTGATTAACGACAACGAAAACGACGCATCGAATTTTTTACATCGCATTTGCTATTACGAATTGTAATATTTACATACCTGGGGAAGTGATGGCAAAGCTATTGCCTTATCCTGTCTTGTTAAACCCCATTGCATATAGTTTACGTGGGAATGGTTTTATGACTTTTGAAGATTGTTGGGGACGAGAGTGGCCCATAAGTGTGGCCGACTTGATGACAGCTACCGATGAGAGAGTATGGGATAGGATATCTGGATACACATTGTTTTCAACACACCTGGGCAACCAAACATGGAAGGTCACGAACCCGCTTGGCAACACGCATAATCTGGAATACCCTCGCCTGTACCCCGACAAGACCTACGACCACTACCTGACGATTATGACGCTTTTACGACGTTACGTCTAGACAGCTATACTGGCTTCTCCTCATCAGGCTGTGTACATCGCCAGCGATGGGAGGAGTTGCCTCGGCGACTACAACCTACTACTATACCCACCAAATAATTTCTGTCTAGGCGCTGCTCCTGGCATGACCGCGACGATGAAGACGATATGGAGACGCCCGAGTCCGGCTATTGGACTACAGGGCACGCAAAGGGCGGCTGAAGTTGGAGTGAAGGCCGCGTTGGAATGGAAAAGAAAAAAGTTACAATATCTGGTTCTGCATTATTTGCTCGATTGCTTTAGTTGATGGTTTTGCTACAGTTTCTGTTTTCTTGTATGCCTAGTTGGCTGGAGTGATGGGCCTCTGCCGTTTCGAATTAATCCTGAGTTTGCCTGGTAGCGGCCGTGAGGAGAGGCGAGTGCATGTATGGTATAGCGAGTATAGTAGGTGTTTTGAACACGAATAAGAAGATGATCAGCGAGGCCAGAAGACATGAGTGAGTGATATGATGTGCTTTTTACTGTCATGTGTGTTTGCTGTATCATGTTGGTATCATGTTAGTGTCATGAGTGAATGATGCCTGAGGTTGTCTTTTTTGATTGACCACGCTTGATGCCTTTGTAGAAATATCCTTTCCTTTTCTTTCCCTGTATGTTTTATCTATCAAATTGTCAAAGGACGAGAAAACTCAATCTGCATGATTCTTTCAACTCTGTCGTCTTGATTATTAAGACGTTTCTTCAACGTCCGGCATTAATACCTGAAACGATCTAGTTCCCTTTGCTGATAGGATAACTTCTATCCACCAACAGCGACGTCATCTCCACTTGTAAGAGCATTGACTGAGAGTTGACGTTAACGTTGACGTCGAATCCATTCACTCGTATTTATTCTCCTTCTTTTTTCTTCCTCTTTCCATCATGACTAGTTTCATATCTTCTTATTTACCTTTCAGAAAATCGGAAAGTACAGCGAATATGGCAACTCCCGAGACCAACAAGCAATGGACCACTGGTCAGGATGGACTTGATAAGCTACAGTTTGGAGAGGGAAAGGTCCCGCAGCCCAAGGATGGAGAAGTCCTTGTCAAGATCCATGCCGTTGGCTTGAACTATCGTGATACTGAAGGTATTTTGTTAGCACCTTTTGTAAAGAAACATCATTAGGCTAACTGCAAAAGTCATCAATGGCGATTACAACCACCACGCCTCTGTCCAAGACACTGAGGCTCTAGTGCCCTGCTCCGATATGTGTGGTACTGTCATCCAGAGCTCTTCTCCAAAGCTCAAGACGGGCACTCGCGTCATGTCCATCTTCAACCAGACCCATCTCACCGGCCAAGTCGTTGAATCCGACATGGCCTCCGGTCTCGGTTTGCCTCTCTCCGGTGTTCTGACAGAGTACCGATGCTTCTCCGCCGACAGCCTCGTCACTGTCCCGGATTACCTTTCTGACGAGGAGGCTGCCTGTTTGCCCATCGCAGCCGTCACCGCCTGGATGTGCATCAACGGCATGCGACCTCTAGGCCAGCCCGCCGACGGCAACAAAAAGAAGGAGTCAGTTCTCCTCCAGGGCACGGGTGGTGTCGCCATCGCTGGTCTTCAGATCGCAAAGGCAGCTGGCCTCAATGTAATCATCACTTCGTCATCCGACGACAAGCTTGAGCGCGCCAAGAAGGACCTAGGTGCCGACACTGGCATCAACTATCGCACGCACTGGGAGTGGCAGGACCCCGTCATGGAAGCCACCGGTGGCCGCGGCGCCGACATCATCTTCGAGACAGGCGGCGCGCGTACGCTGCGCAAATCGTTCGACTCGGTTGCTTTTGGCGGTTTGATCAACTGCGTCGGATATCTGTCCGGCAAGGAGGAGGAGCAGGATACTGGTGGCAAGGTCGGTGTCAACGTGCTTGCTCTGCGAAGGAACGTCACGCTCAAGGGTATCCTCAACGGACCCAAGGATAGATTTGAGGAGATGGTTTCTTTCTACGAGAAGCACTCTATTCATCCTGTTATCTGCAAGACTTTTAGTTTTGAAGAGGCGAATAAGGCGCTGGAGTATTTGACCAGTGGACAGCACTTTGGAAAGGTTGTTGTCAAGGTCTCAAAGAGCGGATAGAGGATGGGATATATGAATCTCTAAGCCGATAAATGAATGAATAGACATTTTTTACATAAGATCTGGGAGTAAAGTTATCACGGCGCATTGGAGACTCACTATTCTGCATCAGACTCTTGTCAGGATGCACAACGAGGTCAGATTCACAACGGCTACCTGCCCTAAGGGCATTAGAAAAACTAGCCGCTAGAAGCATAAGGAACGAAATTAGTAGGCCAGCTCATGCTGCTTAGATCACGCTTCTTAGGTTGTTTATTTTTGTACCCTAAGACTAAGGAGACCAACTTTTCTGTTACCCAGTAGCCTGCCACGGCATCATGATGGACTGGGTTCGAAGACTTGTATTAGGTTGTGCATTCCTACCCGATCTCGGCCTTCGTTTCGTCTATGAAGCGAGCATGCTTATTACAAAACCTTAGGAACAACCCGTACGTTGGAATCTATCAGGTCCATCCTATTGACCAACGGTGCAAATACAAAATCCTGAATAGGCTTAAGGATAAGTACAGCCTGATTAATACGCCATCCTAGCAGAGGAACCAGAGCTCCGACCAAAGCATCAGTGAGGAAATGGTTTGCCGTTGCAACAATCGTGATGAGCATAGCAGCGGGCCAGAGAGGAGCGACTATGCGCATGAAGCGATGCGGAGAGAAGCGACACATGCAAACGGCAAAGAAGAGAGACGTTCCAAAATGCAAACTCGGCATCGCGGCGATGGTCAACTGGAAACGATTGTTGTTCCAGACGTTGGAGCCACCAGCTTTGCTGTGTAGAACATCGACGAAGCCGTACTCAGGAGGTAGTAAGCGAGGAGGTGAACAACGCCAGAGGGTCACGATGACGAAAGCGATTGCATTATCAACTGCAATGGTGCGACGAATTCGTTGAAAGGTCGATGGCGGGAGATAAGTGTAGATGTATATGAGAAAGAGAATACCAACGCTGATGTGTGAGTAGTAGATCTTGGCGAGGACGGACATGAGCCATTGTTGTTCGGACATCATGTATGCCTGGAAACGTTGCTCAATATAGAGACCAAAGAAGGATTCAAGATGGAGGATTTGGAGAGCATGGTCTCTGGCGCGGTCGAAGATGTCTTCATTACCAGCAATTGCTCTGGCCGATACAGCTCGAAGGCCTTGATATATCCTACACTATGTTAGCAATCCTTTTGTACTATTCGACTATAGTACACACCAGTATGTCAAGTTCCAGTACCAAATCTCTATTAGAAACGGAAAAGTGTTGAAGAAACGTGAAAGAAGAGCGAAGAACAAGTTGGGAGCTTTGCGTGCAGGTCGTTCGTTTTGGAGTAAAGCTGGCTTTGGGGATGGCGAGTCGATATATCGTTGACCAGTTTCGACATCTTCTGAGGATTCATTGTATATCACCTGGGTATCTTTTCGTCTGTTGATGAGACATCCTACAGTGAAGGCGAGAACAATGACTATAGTAGGACATTAGATATTGGTGAGTGGTGGTTTTGTTGAATCTTACTTACACACTGGCTCTACCACATTCTTGGAAGCTGTCACCATGGTTGCGAACAATATTTGAGCTAGAAAAACAAACGAATGCCAAGACAATGTCGAAAAGAGTCGTACATATAGAAACACAGTCTAGAGAATGTGGTGGTTCAAAACTGTCCAACCGTATAGCAACCTAGACCAAAAAGGAAAAGAGGGAAAAGGAAGAGGAAGAGAAAGAGAAAGAAAGCGACTGAGAGGGGAGAGACGTATAGTAATAGTCAAGATCCATATATATTCATGGTTACACCAAGTTATCAGCATATGGGGTAAGATAGACAAAACAGGGAAATCAGGCACGAGACGCAGTAATTAATGACGGGAAAAGCTTGTCATCGGAGAATAGGAAGCCGCTCTGACACTGAAGAGGCTGGCTGTCAATGTCACACAACCTTGCAGGTGTCTATTATATGCTCTTTCTGTACATGTCAGGAGATTTCACATGTACCAAGATCCTTGGCGAGCATCGGGTACACTTCAAGGGTGTACGCATCAGTTTTCTCTCTACCTGAAGGCCATCGGACTATATCATGACCTATTGGACGACTATACGGCCTGACAAGAAGTTGATCTATTTCTATTTGTAGTATATCGGTACGTGTTGTGTTCCCTGTGTCTATTCTCTTAGCATAAGCTCACCTCAGCTATCTCGACATATCATATATGCACAGCTTGTCACTTTACAACCAACGCACCAATGGAAGAACCACGATATGAAAAAATGCAATAAGCTTAACTCTCGTGCTCGTTACCGTTTTCGCCTCGATGGCTCCTCAACGAATCAAAGTCGCAGCGGCACAATTCACTGCAACTGGGCGAGACTTAATCTTGGAGGGTTACATTATATGTACCGCAGTGAAAACATGGAAATACATACTGTTATGAACTTGGCAAGAAATCATTGGATGGAACAATCTTTTGTGCAACCGTTGTAGTACAAGTTATCTAGGTTGAAGCTTGATAGAGTTCCCTGCAAGGACACCAACCCTTGATCTTCAAAACACTAACCACTTACAAAAATCAAACACATCTCCAAGACTCTAAAACAAAAAAAAAAAAGAATGCATACAAATCGCAAAAAGATAGGTCTCGGAGGGAGTCGAACCCTCGCTGGCGGAATCAGAATCCGCAGTCATAACCGTTAGTGATAAATGATAAATGTAAATATGACGAGTGGTGTTATGGACGCTTCTGTTTCTATGGGGAGTTCTATTTTCTATCTCATCTCCATGTTTCTCGATAGGAAACTTGCACACATAATCACATCCACTCTTGTTATGTGTTTATTGTCGTGCGCAAGGTTGCTTATCGCGTTCCTTCCCATCTTTTTGATATCTAAAGTGGCTGCTTATTCAGTGTCTTGTACCAGTTATTGCACTAGAGTTGATTAGCTTGAAAACCAATTTGATTGAATTGGGAACTTGTAGTCATAACCATGTGTTTCCCATGAATTTTACTTATAACGAATCTTGGATAAATTAATTATTTTGGCAGCATAATTCTATCAGAGTGTTATAGATGATGATTCCTTGCAACCCGGCGACTCGGGTTTGAATCTGACTCCGAGACTGAGGTTCAAGATGCCCGTTCCGACTTCCGGAGTGCGCGGATACCCGGTAATGTGGTTCATTAAATCGGACGGGATCAGATACAAGGTATGACCCATGGGAGACTTGGTGTTTGGCCTCGGCTTAAGATCTTTATGACATGGCATGAGACGACAAACATGCAATCATACACACTACTTTACCAACAGCATGTGTTGTCCACTGTATGATTTGCCACCTCATCTACTGGAGTAGCTAATTGCTCTTATTTGAATGTAGACTCAAGCACTAGATATCAGACGTCACACGAGAAACCACACGCATCAAGTCCAAGCATGCCCCTTATTCTAGGGCTGAAATGACACGCCGCCAAAAAGCTTGTCTAACATGACATTTGACGCTCATTTGCCGAGAACTTGTATCCATTACCATCCGCAGCTTCCGAAGAGACCAAGAACATGCCCAGGGGATGACATTACACAAGTTCACATGAAAGCACTCCCGACTTTGATAGCAGTCTGACCATACATTGGCACAGACGATGGAATATCTTGGACTGGTAGCACAACACACATCAAATCTCATAGCAACTCATACATTAATTACCAAAAACTAAGTCAAAGAGAAACTGTTCGTTTCCTCTGTATCCTCCGCAAACACTCCATCCCCATCCTCCCCTTCTCCGGGGTATCATAGCATCCCAAATGTGATAACAACTCCAATGCCTTCGCAAGTAACATGATACCAAATTGCATCGCGAGAAACATGCCACGACACCATAAAACATCGTCATCCTAATAATGCACATGCATGTCTTTTTTCACCAATCGTGAAACGTTCCGAAATGTTCCCATGTGAAATCATATCTTCCCAGCGTGGTGTACACTGTCATAGACGCATCTTCTGGCCCACGACAAACCATCATGTTTCCATGATCTGTCTCGTTAGACAAGAATCTGATCGTCAGCAGGGATTCCTCCAGATTCTAGTGCCATAGTAGTGTTCGATTACTCGTAGCGTCTCGGGGCACCACAGATGTCAAGCACTCGTTCTGATGTTCGGATAATCCAGTCAAGCTTGGCTCTCTCAAGGTTGGCGAGGAAGGGATCGGTAGGGAAACCATCCTGGATGCCACCAATGAGAGGCTGAATGCGTCCAATAAGGAGCTGCATGGCCGAAGTCGTGCTCTTGATGATATCGCGAGCGCCGGATTGGTCCCATTCCTGCAATGAATTAGTTACGCCCGTATAAGTAAGTAGGCTTGGACTTACAAAGTTGGGAAGGCTCTCCGCAAACGCGTTAAGGGCCATTTCGATCCATTCAATTTCCTCCTTGAGACGAGCATTTGGCTTTAGGTTCTTCGAGATAGTGGCAATCACAACAAGAAGAATCAGGAGAGGCATGTTCTCAAACTTCTTGGGAGGGAATCGGCTGAGGCAGCGGCGGAAAATCTCTTCCTCGCGGCCACTCTGGATCCACTGAATCATGGCATCCTGGTAACGGCCCTCCTGAATAGCCTGCTCAACAATCCTGATGCGCTGCATCAAGTCATGGTCCGCTTCGGGTTCAGTCTGGTTACGCTGACTGGCGTATGCACCAGCAAGGGCACCAACACTCGCAGTAGGAGCCACGTAGTCCGAAGCCTGTTGGGACGCCTGAGGGCTGTTCACATGCTGCGAACCTCGGGCGTACTGAGGGCTGCCAATGAACTGTTGAGCTTGGCTAGCGGCCTGACTCGGGTGGTAGCTGCCAGTAAGACTTGCCTGAGGGTGATGCTGGCTGGATGTGGCATATCCATGATGCGGGACAGGTTGGCCGTGGCCAGCAGTCTGAGGGATTCCAGAGAGCTCATGGACAGGTTGTTGCTTAAACTTGAGGAATTCCGCGTGGAGAGCGGCCTGAGAAGCGGCCATGGTCTCAACAATTCCAGAGAGATGGGTGATGTGAGACGTCAACTGGTCGATCTTGGCACTGTCGGCAGCATGCTGAGACTTCATGTACTCAAACTGGTCATGGTATTGCTGATGCAGCTCGCCGGCAACACGCTGCGACGCCTGAGTCGCAATGTTAGTGAAAGTAGGGGTGAGTCGCTGAGTCAGTGTTGCGATAACTTCCTGCTGAACGTTCGTGGTGACAGTGTTACCAACTCGTTCCGAGATGGACTTGACAAAATCACCAGAGCGCAGAGACCTGTTGAGCGCATGAGGAAGGGAATTCTGAATCTCCTTTTGCACACAAGAGGCAAGGTGGGGTTGCAGCTTGTTGTCGAGAAGATCGCTGACAGCGGCACCCGCCTTGTCGCCAATGGCGGGGATGACAAGCTCGGTGAATTGGTGGTGGATAAGAGCCTCTAGGACCTTCTGAGTGTTTTCGTTCAGCACCTCCGAAACCATATCAAGGAGTTTAAGTTGGTGCTGGTTGAAGTTCTCGTCCCGGACACGGATATCGTCATCAATCTTGCCATGGAGGTTCTTGAAAGATGATTTGAGTGTCTCGCCAACGCTCACATTCAGACGAGACTCGAGTCCAGAGATGGCAGCATCCAGTGCCTCAGAAGAGACAGAAGGCGCAGTAGTGTTGTTTGCGCCCTTGGCGTCCTTATTGCCAGCACGAGGTGTAGCACCGTTGGTGGCAACATCACCCTGGTTCGCCGCATTCTTCTTCTTTCGTGATTTCCGCTCTGGCTTCTCAGACTGGGACTCCTTGGCGGACTGGATGGGCGTTTCAGCCTCCTTCGGCTCAGTCTTTGCCTTGGCTGGGGCAGCCGGCTCAGGTCCACGCTGAACAGACTCGGCCTGGGATCCGGGAGTGGGCTGTGCGTTCTCCTTGTTGGACCCACGGTTGACAATACGGACAGCAGGTTCTCCGTTGCTAGCAGGAGTTGGGGTCTCGGCAGGCTGGGGAGCCTTGAGCTTCGAAACAGTGACGACATTCTGAGCGACAGCGTCAACTGCGTCGAGGACCTTGTTGTCCTTGGACCATCCGAGCTCAGTCTGCTTGACGAGCAGGCAAGCAACACCCTTGGAGTGCATGGCATACAGTTCAAAGAGGGTAGGTTCGTCAGCGTCTTGGACCATGGCAGGTGTACCAAGAATGTCAAGACTTCGCAGAATACCTCGGTTGGCGAACGAGTACTCTCGCACACCACTAATGACAGCGGTACTATCCGGCTGAGGAATGGAGGAGTCCTGAGCGACAAGTCGCTGGATGTACTCGGCCTGCGAAACGCTCTTGAGGTTATACTTAGGTGCCGACAAGTGCGCAAAGTAGATCGAGTTTCGTGTGGGGTGGCCAATGACAATCATGCCAGTGGCGGAGTGGTACATGACACTACAGACGGCGTCTGACTCCTTGCTGTGAGGCAAGTTGAACTCCTGCACGGGCTTGCCAAGGGCAAGATCCCAAAGCTGCAGAGTGTGGTTCTGCTTCATTCCGACAATCATGTATCGGAGAGCACATCGCTTCTGGTAGGGTCGCTGCTTGTCGAGGAGCAGGACCGAAGTAGGCCAGGCCTTCTCACCCTCAGGAGTGGTGGCAAGTGTCATCAAAGGTTCCTTGACCTCGAGCGAGGTCTGTGCAGGAATGGGAGCACGTGGATCACAGCCCTCCTTGACAGCGGTCAGGTCTCGAACATCCCAGAACTTAACCCGACCAGACTTATCAAGAGAGACGATGACAGAGTCGTCCTGACTAAAGGTGAAGTCCTTGCCGGCCTTACCAGTGTTGATCTTCAAAGAGCATTGTTTGGCAAGAGTTTCTGTGTCGACAACACGATCGTGGCCTGGCTTGAACAAGTTGTTTTGCAAAATGTAAGAGGGCCAAATGAGGTTGATGGATTTGCCGCGACCAACGGCAAAGTACTCGGGGTGAATGGTGGAGGTGCGAGCGCGGGTCTTGAGAACACCGCCAGGGGCGTCACCCTCCTGGGAGCTCATGGGAGGCAGAGCAAAGCCGTACTGCTCCATATGAGTATCCTCGATGTGATCCTTCTCGCCATCGCGAATCTGAACCCAATAGACTGTGCCGCTGATGCCAGTTCCGATAATGGCCTCGCGGTGAGCGCCTTCGTGATCAGTAGGGGTGACAGACATGGCGACGTTGAAAATACGGTCCTTGGTATCGGTAAAGATCTTGGCATCCTTACCATCCTCCTGTCGAATGACACGGAGACCTCCCTGCTTGGACATACCGTAAGCCATGTAGTTCTCCGTGGCAGTGTACAGGTTGCGATCGATCTGGTCGAATTCCTTCTTCAGTCGAGCGATATCCATGATGGTCTCGTCACGGAACTGAGGTCGCGGTTCGGTTCCCTCTTCCTGAAGCGTGATGGAAATCCACGGCTTCATTGGGAAGTTAAAGACCTTGACGGGAGGAATCTCCTTTTCTTCAATTACGACAATCTCATCCTGGTCGGCGCTCTCCCAGCTATCAGCAACACCGTGAGCAGCTTCGTCAACAATCTCGCGAACGGTCTCAGCAACCTCAGCGGAAAGAGCAGCCTCGAGAACACCCTCGTTGTCGCTACGGTCGAGCTCAGCCTGAATAGCTTGAGCGGCATGTTGAGCGCTGTCTTCGAATTCCTTCTCGGACTTTGCCTTGCGCATCTCGTTCAGACCCTGGGCAATTTCAGCCTGGGCCCGTTCGTACTCGGCGCGTTCAAGTGCCTCAGTAGCGTCATGATCAGCCTGCTCAGCAATGTCCTCAACCGCCTCCGCAACTGTCGCCTTGGCCGCAGAATTATGGTTCTCGAATTCGGAAGCGGGGGGTGTGCCCTGCTTCACGGAATGGTGAGACTGAATGGACGCAGTTCGGGTTGCTTTGCGACGGATCTGGTGAGGAGACGTTGGGAAAGCAGTTCGCTCACTACCGGCGCCGACGGAATGGTCGGGGCGGTGGGAGTGATGCGAGTGGTGTGAATGATGCGAAGCAGCGGGCGAGTCCTTCTTGAGAATCTGGAAAGGCAGGGCGCTAGGTGACTGCGCGGCGTGACCGTGACTCTGGCTCTGAGGAGAAGACTGAGCAAGGTTTCCCAACAGCTGCTGGAAAAGAGCTGCTGCATCAGGCTGGTTATCCTGAGAGGCGTAGTAAGAGTCGGAAGCGTTGGAAGGAGCATGGGAGCCGGCGTAGGATTCGGATTGGCGGTGCTGGAGGTTGGAAAATTGGCCGCTGTGCGAGTGCTGGTGCTGGCCGTACTGCTGCTGGAAAACGCCCGAGTAGCGGGCGGTTTCAGCGGGAGCGTTTCCGGGGGATTGAGGCGTAAGGTTTGCCGAGCGTGAAGCCTCGCTCAAAACCGAATGCTGCTGGTCACCTTGACTAGGTTTGGGACGGTTGAGGAGATTCAGCAGGTAGGAACGAGTGTCAGCAGGAGGCGAGCCGTTACCGAAAGGTTGCTGCGGGTGGGCTTGCTGCTGCTTTTGTTCCTCGGGCTCATGGGCGCCACGCATAAGAGCAGCCAAGAGGCCAGTAGGATCAGCGGAGGAAGGTGAGGGCTGGTGAATCTGAGCAGGCAAAGGGCTCTGGATTATTCCGCGACCCTGTTGGGCATGCTGCTGGAATTGACTAAACTGATGCATCTGAGGGTCAGGCGACATCTGCTGGTGACGCTGCTGAGTATGCTCCTGCTGCTGCAATTCCTGAGGCTGCTGCACTGGCTGGACCGGCTGCTGTTGCTGCTGCGGGTTGTGGCCATGAGCGCGAGCTTGCGCAGCTTGACTCTGCAGCTGAGAGCCGCCTGAGCCACTGAACTTGAGCAGGTTCAGCAGATTAGCAGTGCGATCAGTGTTGCTCGCATTGGCGTTGGCTGGCGGCGTGGGAGCCGCAGGCATGTCGAGATTATCCATGACAGCAGCCTAGGGGGAGGGGAGGTTGCGGTTGCGGACTCGAAAAGAGCTCCCGCTTGGTTTTGGGGGTTTGTTTGAATCTGAAAGTGATTCAGAGACGAAGGGGAAATGCGGCGAAAGGGAAGCGGAGGCGGAACGAAAGCAAAGCAAACGGGCCGACCAGATTCCGGAGAGAACGCCAAGTGAAAGGATGAAAATGAGATGAAGAGGATGAAAGAGAATAAAAAAGGAGAAAAGGATGATAGAATTGTATGGAGAAATCAGATGCGATTCTATTTTTCTTACTCTTTGACTCTCGTCTTCAAGGATGAGGTGAAGGGTAAGGTGGTTGACCTGGGAGAGGGAGAGGGAAAAAAAAACAAAAAGTCGCGAATGGATGATGATGACGGTGAAAAGGCAAGGTACCTTCTGTAAAATGGCTGGTAAGTGGCACTGGCACTTGGCCGGCACTGGCACAGAATTGGTAACCTCTTTAAGGACCTAAGCCTAAGGTACCTGTAGGTAGGAGGGTGTGGTACCTTTCTTAGCTCCAACTCCAACAAAATAAAGCTAACTTAGTACCTAGCGGGTAACGGATGTTTGCAGAAAGTAAAGGTGATGATGAATGAATATGTAGTTACATAACAAGCAAGTGGAATCATCTGCGCACTGACTGATGCTAGTGTTTGGGGATTCCTGTCCGATCGCTCATTGACTTTGGTCTCCAATAATGAGCACTGGCTGATGCTGTCCATAGCAGCCCAAAAGCTTTGAGTAAAACACGGGTACCAACTGACAAGGTGACGGGAAAGAGGGAGAATGTTTCCACCTCACTATTCCCCGATTGCAAGGTATGGAAGGTAACGCACAGGAGGGAGGGAGCTAAGGTACAAGGATCGAGTGACGTGGTTGATTCGGGCTGGTTGATTATATTTTTGTGTGTGTATGTGTGTTGCTTGTACCTCTAAATGTCGAGTTTCTTTGACCACGCGTATCTCGATTGCCAAAAGAAATATTCCACAAGGAACGAACGAGATTTAGATTGATATTCTTCCCGTCTACAACATCTGTCTACTAAGGTAGTAGGCAACAAAATAACAAAGTGGCTGATGTCCAGAACCAAACCGGCCAAGTCTTGTACATAGCAGTATCATTTAGCGCCCAGACTGCCAGCTGTCAAAAGTCACCGCCTCTTACAGCTCTATTGGGCAGGCAATAGTTACAGATCGCAGCACACATTTTGTATCATTATTGGGGTGACTCACACAGTCTAATCAAACAAGAGACAAGACTCCGAGACTCGTTTCAAGCCTGAAAAAAAGGAAGAGAGACAAACTCCTGACTAGTACAGTGCATACCTAAACACATGCAGCCAAACTGCAAGCCAAATGACCAACTGCTTGACTTGCCGCCAGGGTTTTGTTGAAGAATTTCTGAGACCAATCGACCAATCTCTTTATCTTTGTCTTTGATCGGACGAAAGAACTTGCTGCATCCCCAACCTTTAAGTTCCATGGTTATTAATCCTAGTTCAGTCTCGCTTGGTTCAGGCCATCCCAGTCAAACATTGATTGGTATGAACCGTGCTCAACTTGTGAATCAGTCTCTAGTTAAAGTTTACTTGCAAACTTGCATGATCGTGTCTTGAGCGCAGAAACATGGACTAATCACTTTAATCTCAAGTACGGCTGTTGTCAGGTTCATTGTTGTAGGCCATTTAACTAGATCACTTAGATTCAATCTACAACTTCTACATAATACACACCCAACACTAACAAATTCAACGTATAAACTGCCCTAGAGTCAGATAAAAGGAGATCAAGTAATAAACTCCCAAAAATAAATAAAATAAAACGTCCAGCCAATACTGCAACCTCTATTTCTTATATTGACAGCACTAACTAAAACCTCCCCCGGAGCCTCAACCCACTAACTCAACCGAGACTAAACCCAATTTATTCCTCCCCATATCTCTTCACCCTGCCAAAACGACGTAACAACTCCTCCAAACCGCCACCACCAGACTTCTATGTTCTCCGACCGAGTCCAGGTCTCTCCATCTTCAAAAAACGATCCCTCCCATTTTGCGCCCGCGCGCTGCAGACGGCAGTAACGACACCTTCAACGGAGAGACACCAAGTAAACGACTCTAGTTATATAACCCACGTATACCTCTCAATCATCTCAACACCTTGGTTACATGCACGGCGCATAAGTCAATCTCCCCAACATGTTTTGTCTTCGCAGGTAAACACCACCACCACCAATTGAATCAACACTCTTTAATACGAGATCAAACGCTTACTTCGCATCAACAGTTGGCTTCCGCTGCTCTTTATCCCGACAAACGCTTCTCCCGCCTTCATCTTTCTCTTCTTCATCTGCACATACTTCCTCAACCGACCCTGCGTCTACTGCTCGATCCTACTGCTTATCCTCTTCCTGACCTCGTGCAACTGGTCCGACCGATGTTTCTTCGACTTTAGTAGCAACTGGTTCCTGCCTCGCCCCGTAACGCCCACCCAGATACCGTCTGACGAGATTGCCGAGGCCACCTTTAACTCGACTGCTTTCGAAATGGTCAACACCACTATCGCGGCAATCGTGAAATCTGCTAGCGAGGATCTCGAGGCGAGGAGGGCCGAATGGTCCGGGCTGGGGATCGAATGGCTTAGGAATCTCTTGGGCAAGAGGGAGTGGAGGATTGATTGTATGGATATCTATATTCGGCTATAGGGGAAGCCCCTTTTGATAACAGGCAAAGGAATCAATACTACGGCCCTCATGAGACGTACATTTTATGGACACGCATCATCTTGATCACTTAGACTGGGTCTTGGCAGGCGTTCTTCATACATAATAAGAGATACTTCACAAACGAATCAAAGTTTTTTTTGGGTAGTATAAGCATAACATTTCTATTCTCATCATATCGACTAGTCACCAATAACAGGTCTCCGATTATGTACCCTTCATGTATCATTCAAACTATCAATCATCGCAACAGAACCACATGAATATCCGCCATTTTCATCAAAAAGAATGCTTTCTAGGTATATCCTTCGTAACAACTTACATCAATGCATGTAAAAAGTGGCATCGCTTGCAAATTTCTCAGAGCTCCTCGTCATCCTCCTCTTCCAATGAAGCCGCTGTCTGTTCAGGGGCATCCTCGTCAAAAAATGATCCCTTTGGGGCGGCTGTCACGAGAGACATCTTTTCTTGGAGATCACGTAAAGACTCGTCAGTAGGCGACACAGTCTCATGAGCATCCTCTTCCTCGGCTTCCTCGACAATGTCATCTTCTTCAGAAACAATAGTAGTCTCCTCGGAAGAAGGTGCCTCTTCCATGGACTCCTGTTCAGCGGAAGCCTCAGAGTCATCGGCAACAACCTCGGCTTCGGCTACCATGCTCTCCTGTGCCTGGTCCTCATTAATGTTTTCATCGTTGACAACCTCCGCAGCCTGTGCCTCCATAGAAGGCATCTCGGAAGCATAAACAGTCGCCGTTTCGACAGCAGTAACCGTCTCCACGATACGAACAATGCGCTCCGAACAGGAAGGAGCCTCGAGTGGAGGAATGGCATCGCCAACGGCGCCAGGGGCAGAACTGTCGATAACAGGCTTGACTTGCTCCTCCTCGGCACCATCCTCCTCCTCAGAAGCAGGTGTATCCTCAACAATAACACTCTCCTCGGGAACATCAGATTGAACGCTGCTCTCCTCCTCAATGGCGGCAGCTACAGAAGCAGCCATATCCTCAACGGGGTTAACAGTCTCCAACTTCACGTCCTGTGTTACTGCGACGGTAGGGACCTCCGCATTCCTAATAAACTCAAAGGTGTCGGGGCTTTGTCGGGATCCAGGACCTCCACGGATAGCAAGGAGTAAAATGAGAATGCTGAGCAAGCCGATCAAGATGTTTTTCTTATCTTGCATCGCGACACGAGCCGACTCAGCCAAGAGCTGTGGGAGAGTTGCGTTCTTCATTGCCTTTTGGCGGTCCTCAGAGGAACTATGCTGCTGGGATTGTGAGTCAAAGGAACGCTGCGCATCTCCATGGTGCTTTTGCGAACCAGGAGGAGCCTCGGGTGAAGGCGGACCAGATGCTTCTTCGGCCCGACTCCTCTCGCGTTCTTCTTGGAGATGCTCATCGATGTCCTTCTCGAGATCATCAAAGGATCTGCTCTGCTCAGCATCAGCAGCCTCCTTGGCGATGTCGGCGGCATGGCTCTCATCGTGGTTCAGATGTGACTCTCCCTCATTCATGCTGAGGTCCTCGATAGGTCCATGGGACTCTCCTCGTCTTGTAGTTACGCGTCCTCGCTCCCTCGATTCGAACTCCCTGCGCTCCTCTTCCAACCTGACATATCTCTCCTCCTCTTCAGCTTCTCTCATGGCCAAGTCTCGCTCCTGATCAGCCTCTAATTGTACAAGCTCATGCTGGGATACTGCATCAACAAGAGGCTCAAGTTCGACGTCAACTCGCTCCATCTCTTTCCAGCAAGCTTCCCAGGCACCGCCACGGATCAAACCGTTGCTGGCGTATACCTTGACACGAAAAATCTTGCCCTGGCCCAGAGATTCGTAGTGAATGTCAGATTTACAGGTCTTGCACCAATGTGTAGGTTGTGATTGGCGACGGCTTTCCCTGCGCCTCTCAGCCTCTTCTTCATCTTCCTCTTCATCCTCGTCACTCTCCGAATCCGAATCCTCAATGGTCATCATGTTGGAGGGGCCGAGATAATGACCGCATTCGAGGATGCGAGCACGACGTCTCAAGGGAAGCTCAAGTGCCTCCAGTAACCGTTCCTCGAGAACCTCATAGTCGTTCTGAGGATGAGGCAAGAGGATACCACGCTCAACGGTGGTATCTGCCATTCGGTTCTGAAGTGTTCGCCATGCATCTTTGATTGTCTTGCATTCCTTACTCAGCTCCTCTGGGTCTGCATTCTCAAGAACTTCACCCCAAGGCCACCGAAGAGGAAGGAGTGTGACATGGAGAAGTACAAGTGGCGGTGTAGATCTCTTGAAGCGAGGCGGTGTCCTCTTAGGCGAATATTGCTCTGAGAAGCGAGGAGAACTCATTCTGGACGAGCTTGGGAGAGGTGCCCTTCGACCAGAGCGAGGAGAGCCGCCGACAGTTGAGCCTGGAGGCGATGACATTTGCATGGCCTTGACAGAGGAAGGTGACCGGAATATAGGTCGAGGGTTACCTCGAATAGTGGGGATAAAATCCTCATCTTCCCTGTCGTACTCAGAGAAGCCAGAGATGCCAGAGATACCCGAGACACGGGGGGACCTGGTCATCCGGTGCATGGCATCCTGGGCTTTCCGATGATCACCTTCGGATACGGAACCCACTGAGCTTCGAGGACTTCGGTCGCTAAAAACGTCGTCTTCGTGCTCGTGATGGGAGCTGTTTTCGCCAGCCTCGTCCACACCGCTCTTGACCGAGCGAGCCATGTTGGCGTCTGATTGACGAGCACTGATAGTTTTGGTGTGGGATATATAACTATCGTCGTCCACCTCGGAGTATCTGCTCAAGGATTCTCGCTTCTCGTGGTTATCAATCTGGGAGGCGATATCACGAGCGACTTCCTGAATAGCTTCAGAGCGAGTGGATAGACGGTCAGAGTAGCTGGATCCGGATGAGCCAGAAGACACACGTCTGGACCCAGAAATGTCTGATTCTGTCTCAGAAAAGTGTTGCTCTTCGTTATCCTCGATAGACTCTTCTACCTCGGCGGTAGACTTGTCCTTGTCTTCCTCGACAAGCTCGTCGTCGTCGAGATCCTCAGAGGTAACGTCTTGTAGAGAAATGTCTTCGGTGGAGATATCTGCCGAAGAGGTGTCCTCAATTGGAGCTTCGGTAGTGTCCTCAGCGGTAGTGACGTTTTGGACAGGGGTAGGTTCCTCGTCGTCTTTATCTTCTGTATCGTCCAATGAAATGTCTGGGGCCGGGGTGTCGATTTCAGCCTCAGATGCAGGTTCTTCTGCTTCTACCGGTGGCTGTTCAGTAGCTTCGTCGGTGTCTTTTTCTAAAACGACTTGAGGTTCGGCTTCTTGGTCAGATTCAACTTCAGATTCCGAGTCGGATGATTCCTGTTCGGATTCTGAAGCTGGTTCAGCCTTTAATTCAGCGTCTGGTACAGCTGATTGTTCGATGTCTTGTTCTGTTATGGTAGATTTATCCTCTTCGGTAGCTTCAGTCGTAGAATCGACCTTGGCTTCAGCCGTCGAGTGGCGGTGGTCTTCTATATCAATGTGGGTGTTGGGGGACTCGGACTCTTGGTTGGTGGTGTTTTCGATCTGCACCTTTGGCTCCTCGGGGGCCTTGTTTTCGTTATCGTCCATAGGATCGCTTAAGCACGATGGATCAACGTGGATCTCAAAGTCGAGGTCGTCGGCCCTGATAGTGTTGCGACGGGGCATCTGACGACGAAGGGGAAAGCGGTCAGTGGTTTGTGTATGTGTGTCGAGGATTGTAATGACACACACACACGAGAGAGATGATTTAGGTTTAAGAAAAAAGGAAAAGGATACAGAAGCGAGAAAGAGAAGGAGATCGAGGGATGTTCCTGGAATGGTGCAGATAATTAAGGTCTCGATTCCCCAGACGCATGGGTTGTGTGGCAGCGGATGGTTGGTCGAGTACCTACTAACGTTGGGACTCACCCCGGTCATTGTTTACATTTGTTGCTGGGTCGACGACTCTCTCTGACCTGACGATCCCCAAATGTTCTCGACAAGGACCTATATTCGCAAGCGGAAAAAGGTAGAGAGGTCAATGATGAGCTGTCTAAAACTCTTCCAATATATTTCTGAATATCCCCCAAGCTTGATATCTTCCAATTGATAGTTCTTAGTTACGTTAGGATTCACTCTCCTGTAGTGATCTCAGCTTCTCAACGTGTAACCATTTGGGTGATGTCATTCAATTGGTCGATCACTTCACTTTAAATCCAGCGTCTAACTAAAAGATGCCCAGCAACCATCAACCAATGTTATGTTGTCTCTTATGCAGTTCTATCACATCAGACCATTCATTCAACCATGATTCTGATAAAATATCATTCACTCTGCTATACCCTTCACCGCTCCATCGCCAAGGTACCTGGTACTCGTAGCTTGGTACCTACTTTAGGGTAACTTTTCTCCCAGGAAACGGCCCGTTGGGTCCGTCGAGGTCTGTTTCACTTACAACCTACAACCGCATCCCTCGACGTTGAGAAACCCTACAAGTGAAACCTTGTGCCTCTATATCCGGTGCACAATGACCAACCAAAGTATCTTACCAGCTTAATTTTTCGGTATTTCCTTTAGCAACGTAAGATTGCGATCTATACACTGCAAATACTATGTAGTGAACGCAACAACATGTTTTAATTCTTAAGGAGTCATGAAAATTAATTATTAAGAGTATAAGAGATAAAACTACTAGACCAATTCATTCTATTTACCTAGGCAAGAGCCCTTAGGTTATTTATTTTTATATTGTAAAGCTCAGGAGCCAATTAGCCAGTTTAACACGCAGATCTTTCTTCAACTCTTGAAAACAACACAATGGATAATCAGAAAACCAAACACCCCCCATCAACATTCCCGTAGCGAGTTCGAATTACCCAAGGATTTCGCCCAGTATCGCATCTCGCATGCGGGAAATAGTCAAGATGGTTCCACCAGTCATTGTTCATAGGTGTATCAGCATTCCCCAAATCTCTCCAAGTGTTTATAACCAGGTCTCCTGATTTTGTTACACACACTGAAAACTCAGTAAGACACCAAGGACACAAATCATCGAACCAAATTCCATGCATATAGTATGCATTTCGTAAGCATTCATAAAAAGGATCGCTGCACTCGGGATGCCGCCGATTCGGCCCCTTAGGACCTGTCTGATCATCGGTGAAGCGCTTCCACATAGCCTGGCTCTGGCGTGCCAGGAAATCTTCGTATCGCTCTGGCTTTGTGTATTGATGCTTGCATGCCCCAAAGCATCCAAGTTTATACAGTTCCACTGGTGTATAGTTGCGATTGTTTATGAAACGCCGCTGACTAAAGGTTAGATACCTGCCAGAGACGACTTTGGGGTACTGCTTGAAGTAACCCAACTCCAGGGCTTTGCCCAGGGGACCGGGCATGTAGTCAGGTTTGAACACCGTTCTGTACGGTTCCAACAGGAGTTTGAGATATCTCGCTTGCTGGCAGGTCTTCGTTTCGAGTTGGCTGTATCCGATGGCAAGCCGAACGTGCTTAAACTCGGCCATCAAGGCACCGCGCTGAAACAAGTATATCGCCTCCTCCGACCATGACGGACATCCAGTCTCTGGACGAACTTTTGGTGGATTGGGCATATCGCTTTCCAGTACATCTCTGATATACGGCCTTGTTTCAACCAGCCAGCAGTCAGGTCGGTGTCGACAAATCAGAGCGAGACACTCAAGGTGCTCACAGTAATAAGGGCAATTGACTGGGTTTTTGAGCGAGTTGTACAAGGCTGAGCATGTTAATCGGGTACATACTCGGCTGCTGTAAGGAAGGTGTTTGTCGATCAACTGTAGAACATCGGTAGGGAGGTTGAGAAGATAACAGTCGTGCTTCTGTTGCTTTTGTAGAGGGAGAGTTGATGGTGGTGACTGAGGGTTGGACAGAACCTGGTAGACCAGACTCAGTGGCGGAAGCATCTTGATACAGGATGAAGCCCATAGGCCGGGGCTTGTGGGATATAAAACCGATTCATTGAAGAGGACTGGTTCTACCAAGATGCAGGGGATCTAGTTATTACGCTATGTATTTATAATGAGAAGATCCTATCAAGCTTTTAACATGTTGATACACTTTTAGGCGAGAGTTAGAGTTAATAAAAACATGACGCCTTAGAAAAATACGCCCCAAAGTGTCCAAGCTGAGTGAAACATAATTCAGTGAAAAACAGAAGCGATGAACTTTAAGCTTCAGGGCATAAGAAGAAACAGCTTAAGAAGGATGATCTAAATGGCATAAGCTGTCCTACTGATTTTGTATCTTATGCTTCTTCTAGTTGCCAACTCGTCTAGTACCCTAAGGACTTCTTGGGTGGTATTGAGGTATGGTTAGAAATTGACAAAACAAGGCTTACTTATCATCGCAATCACATGTAATCCTGCGATAATAAGCTCGATTTGAAACCCAAATCTATTAACAGGAACTTGAACTCAATAATCAGTGCCAATATTACCAACGCTAGTAGTGCAATGGGCAACTTTAACAACATGCCATATGCCAAATCATAGATTACAAGATAACTCTTTCTCTTGCGTAGTATTCATGCTCAAAGTTTTTCTTCTTATTGTGTCTTTTCTGCTTATCCTCTCTGCAAAACTATTCTGTTCTGTATCAACCATGCAAATGTCAGAAACATTGCGCTTATGCAGTATCGTTGGCTTCATCGACACAGGACTCAGTCCAAGGTTGCCAGTATGCGTTAGTCGACGTCGAATGAAAAAGAGAGATGTTCGGTGGGTTATTTTTTGGCATAGACAAATTTTGAGTAAATTTGTCCTACGAACACAGCTGCAGTTGACGAGTGTGCAAAGGATAATGATGGTTTTCACACATATAAGAAAGGGACCAACTCATGACATGTTTTCAAGTTCAGTAACATGATTTAGTCACAGGCAGCGACGCATACAAAGAGGGGACCACTTACAATTATATCAGCTGCAAGTAATTTAAACCTTGGACGCCACTCCTGTTATCGGTTCGTATCAATGGGGCGTAAGAGCCTCACTTGTAGCCGACTCGGAAGAGCAAAATGACTCTTAGTGTGACCACTACCTATTCCATCGAGAATGAGAATAGAAGATCCGGTACTGCCCATGTATCTGACTCTTCTTACGTGTTTATTCTGGTATTGAGTTTTTACTGAATTTTGTTGAAATGTATGGCTTTATGGCCTTACTGCCTTTCTTTACTGTTCTACCTACTTCACTGTTCTATTATTGGATTTATTGGGAAAGTTGCTACTCTCTTAAGTTATATTGACTTTTGAAGACTGGAAAGCACCTGCCAAATCATCTGACTCTTCTTGATTCATATTATGAAGCTTCGTGCCGCTAACAATCAGAGAAATTATAAAAAGGTAAAACAGTCAATATTTCCTATGCTCGTATATTCCCACCTGTTTAACTCTTGCAGATACCCCACCCCATCCATGAGAGAACGCCTTGCCACGCTATGTATAACAGATCCATCCGCGCCAAAAGTTAAAAAGAAAAAAAAAACCAAACCAAATGATGTGTTATGGTTCTTCAGCCACAGGACCAGGGTGCTCTTTGGGAGGAGTTTGCTTTTGGGTATTGGAGCCCCGTGTTCCTGGCCGATGCGTATCAGTTTGGCCCACGAGATGTTCACTCGGCCCATAAAATCCGTGCATTTCTTCAGTAACGCTGGTGAGATTGCTTTGACCGAGTGAGTCACTTCGTATGCGTGGGCCGCTGGAACTTCGCTGAGTAACTGGGGGCCGACTCTGGGTACTTGGAATACTACCAGATGATCGCCGTCTCTCGTCTCGTGGGAAAACCACTGACGAAGGGGAGCTCGGTAGCTCTGGTATATAAGGTGTTGCCTCAAGCTCTGCTGTGGGCTGAGAACCCGCCATCACTCCAGGTGTACCATCAGACCCCTCTGAAGCATTGCTATAGTTCCTGACATGGGTATATGTTCCTTGTGAGTCTGCACTCGCCCGGTTCCTTGTTGAATGTGTAAACCTAGAAATTTGACTGACCCGTTGCTGATCACCTGCGGCCACACTTGTGAAGTAGTCGTCACGATTGCCCATCGCGTCGAAGCTGGGATGCCTACTCGTATTCGCACTTGTTGATATTGCGTGATATCCATTTACTCCAGGTGTAGGCTCGTTTGAACTATAATCTGTGCTTGCGGGACCGAATGGCGATGTTGCTGCCGAATCAGGCCCTGGGTTTCTCGGCCGTGGAGGTATTAATGATGGATGGATCAAGGGATTAGCGCTCAGTTCGTCGGCCTCTGAGTCTGCTGACTTAAACTCTCTTGTAGGTCTCGGCCGAGTACCGGACGCGCCAGACCTGTCGGATGTTTTTGAGGTACTGACTGCAGCCACAACTTTATTCAGATGACGAATGATGATAAAGGCTGTTACCAAGACAATGATCAGAAAGGCCACAGAACCAGCAATGATACCTGCTAGTGCGCCGGTTGATAGGCCTCCCTTATCGTCATTATCCTTGTCAGAAGAGGATATCGGGCTCTCTTTAGGGATAGTTGAAGGAAAGTACTTCAGAACTGCTTGGTCGTTATTGTCACCGGCGTCGACTGTTGGCAGAGCTGTAGGAACCGTTGGTGTTTCCACTTGGATGGCCGTTGTCCTGTAAGTTGTTCGCTCTCCTTGTATTGTCGTTGTGATCATCATAGTGCTCGTGACGGTCACAGGGTCAGAAGGGTAACACTGATTCACGCCGCAAGCCAAGCCGTTAGGACAACATCCGTAGCTTAATGACGATGGGCAGAGATATTGGCTGCTTGGGCATCCGTATGTATAAGGTGATCCAGATGGCGGAACACATCCATCCGCAGTTTCACACAAATAACCGTCTGGGCAGCAACCACCTATTATACGTAAGTACAGCTCTACAAACGCCGGACATGCAAGTACGAACCTCCGTAGACCGGATCGCAAACATGCCAACCAATCTTTGTTCCACATGTTGAGGGGCCCTTCGTTGTCGCTTGACAGCTTTCTTTGGCGCAATCGTAATTCTCGGGACAGCAACCTCCATTCAGACTTGCTGGGCACAATTTCATGCTCGTGGCACATTGTTCGTCGGCTCGTCGACCAAGCCCCACGGCTTGCGTAATTTGCGATTCCTTCTCAATCCTATGAACTCCATCGTATCTTTTGAAATCGGCTGCCTCAATCCCCAAGACCCAAAATGCGCTCAGAAGCGAGGCAGCACATAATCTACACCCCCAGTCCCTCATCTTGTACAACCATGGAACCGAGGGGAAACGCGACAGTAAACCCAGATAATTTCGCAAAGCCACGAGGGGCGCCGATCATATCCCGAATCCGAAACGGGTAAATCGAGCCTTTTGATGTGATTGATGGTTGTCAAAAATGTATGGTTAGGATTTGATCGATAGTTGCTGGTGTAAAACCGCCACGGGTAAGTTTGAGCTAGGATCGTCGTCGGGTCGAAGTCGAGTTTTCGTTCAAGAAAATTATCGTGAATATGAAAAGAGCAAAAAAGGAGAACAAAGTCAGAGAAAACACAGATTCCTAAAGTCAGCAAAGGAGGCCTTTAGAGGCTTGTCCTAAGCCGGGGTCAGAAGATGCTACGCCACGAGTGAGCAGTAATTGCTGCAATAGTGCCAGACGAGACAACGGCGTCTGTAGGGCTGAGCAAAATGCCCACTGAAACCAGCTGTACTAGTCGTTCTGGTTGGGCAGAAAGGCTCAGTGCGCTGTGTTGGTGAGATTTAAACAATCATAGCTCCTCTTGAGGATATTATCATGGGTCCAGCGTGGAGACGGAGCCCAGAAATGAAACGGTGAGAAGACGAACAACACAGACATGTTGAGCAATTGTCTAAGGATAAGCATAAATGCGCACGACACGCGGCTCGTTTTCTCATGCAGGAATCAGCTTGAGGTGAAACCAAATCGGCGATGCCATAGGTCAAAAGCCTCAAAACTATCGATCGATGACAGAGCTGCCAGAGTATGACATCTTCTTCTGTTGCCCTACCTCAACTCGCAGCTCATGCAGCGACGCATCTGACTGGATTTGCTGGGAACCGTGCCACAAGGGACCAGAGCAAAGCCCCAAGCTGTCCTATTTCTGGATCCCCAAGACGGCTGCTGTGTCCCTCATCGTACCATTGGTCAACGTCCGACTTCCCAGCCTTTCAGTGGCCTACTGTAAACGGAGAATGCATTGCTCGGAACAAAATGGTGCGTCCATGTGCATTAGGTTGCTACCGTGGCAGCCATTCAAAGGACTTGCCCGTCTGACAAACAGACAAGGCCACGAATTGGAAGCTATGCTGAGCGAGACAACCCTGTCAATAATCGACAGGAGAGACACATGGTGTTACCAAAGTACTGGGGTTTTGGGGGCCGAGAACATCGTGGACGGAGAGCCGGACAGTCTCTAGCAACCTTTGCGACGAAGAACAAGAGGTTTTGGGCTGTGCTTGTCAACGAAGTTGATGACAACTTGCTATGTGGGTCCTAACCGAACCGGCGAACAAGCCGAATAGGCGAATACTCAACTGGGCATACATATACAAGATCAGAGAAACACAGTAGACCTTGGGCGTATCAAGAGATGACAAGGTCTGGCAGTCTTTGACCAAGCCAGCTGTCTGAGGCCTTTTCCTATCACAATAAATTTGACCGTTCCTTCGGCGGTCAGGCTGTGGTTAGCTTCGGTTTCTTTAGACTGACTATAGTTCAAAGTCACAATCCTTTGTCCGGACGATCATATGGGGCTCAATTCGGAACTTTATTGTTGGGCCTGGTTGGTTATACCACGAGGTTATTCAGTTGACATCGTGACGGTCCTCCTTCCGAATATAGATTGACCCCTCGATGGAGTAGACAACAGGCGAATTGAGAAATTCGACTGTGGGGACATTTTTGAACTAATGTTAATCTGAAAGATTTCCGAGGTGCTGCGAACCTCGGCTCCCAGGGCAAACGGCACTCGGGAAAGTTCGTCAACAGACCTATCACCGTAGATATTGTGTATGCTGAGCCCTTCTTGCTTGGACGTCTGGTCAAGAAGTAGAAAACAGCCATCATGTTGGTTGACTTACGAATGTGTTGGTCTAATACAGTTGCAACGTCGAGGGCAATAGCCGGGAGCAGTATTATCAACGATCAGCCCAGATCGCGCAAGTGTTAACATCGCTCCACTTGTCAATATGCTTGTTCAAAAAGCCAAATTCCCCTAGCTTCGGTGCTAATCCACAGATCATGAAGTTGACCTCCCAAATACTGCATGGATGTTCGACAGCTGTGGCTCCGTGCAGCTGTAGGTTCAAGGGGAGCTGTAACCTGCCTGTGGCCTGCCAAGAACCGTTAGGTCTCTCAAGGGTTCTGCAACGTTAGCCGCATTCCGGTGGTTCAACAGGTGCCACAAACTAGACCAAAGCTTTTGTGGTCTCGTGGTCGAAGACTTGTGCTTCACAATCGCTCGCTATAGTTGGAATAGTTGAAGTCTTGTCCGTCATTCTTCGTTTCACTTAATATTAAAATAGACCATCAGCGGCAGGATACGAACATGTAGTGTCTGATCGGTACGCCCAAGCCCATCGTAAAATTGGATTCTCGTCATCATCCCCAGTCTTGGAGCATGTCGATCAATAGGGTTATTAAGGTCTCTGAACTCTATTTTACCCATACATCGAATTGATGTTCCTGCGCAGTTGTGTAAACCTAGTGTGTAACAGAAAATTAGTCTCTGGACTTTAGGATACAAAAATAAATGACCTAAGAGCGTGGTCTATATAGCATAAACTGACGTGCTAATTTCGTCTCTTGTGGTTCCTTAGGCGAACGGTCAGATTCAACCCAGGATTTCCTATTCCGCAATCGAACCACGCGTGCGTGCGGGGATGCTGATCCCTTGTCCTGATCTCCATGAAGAATTCCATTATCAAAAAGGACGAAGATCTCTGACCGATACAAGCATGCCATTGAATGGATGAAGCGGGAAGGGGTTGCGGCGTCCGGCAAAGCACGCGAGGGGCGGGCGATGGCTTAACAAATTAGCCAGGTTTTCTGTTTGCCGCACCTGTCAGAGCGAGTTGCCCATCACCATCTTAACCTAGTTTTAGGTATTGAAAGCCTACTGGCAGTCTCATTACCCCGGATTTTCCAGCTCACCGGGGAAAAGAATGCCAGGGCCAGGAGTTTGCCGCCTTTATAATCCTGTTTGAGGCTGCAGGGACACAAGGAGGTTGAGGTTTAATCCTCGAATGCAGATGGTGAGGGTGTCATTGATGCCGTTCTCGTCTATTACGTCGATTCTAGAACTCTGCGAGGTGAATTTTAGGTGGTGTCGATTGACGGGAGGGTCCTTGAGATCCATGTAAAGGAAACTCAGTCAGTCACCTGCTAACTTGGGAGCGGGGGTGGACTTGCCCAAGTTGTCTGGCTCTGAGTCATACTGTACATACACTGTAAAATGAGGCATCAAATGGCCCATGAACACAGTAAGAATTATTCGGCTCCTATTCCCCCGGGCACCTCATCACTGTAAAATACCTAGGTTGGTATAGAGGTACGGGCTGTTAAGAATCGGACAAGTACTGGTGGCTTCGGAGACTCTGAACTGCCAAGGACACCAATGTTGGAGTGTAAGGATTAACAAGAATCACTAAGCGCAAGAGTTGTTCATGACAAACACGAATTGCCCAACTTATTGCGACTCTCATGTTCCCCGTAGTCAAATTTTGCTATGGATTCCGAGGGCCCCTGTACTCATCCCATGGGCCCATCTGCCATCCCTAATCCCTCTCTCGGTAGGCAAAAGTTGCATTTCTGGGCCTGATCCAAGCCAACTGTAGCGCCCGTAACCCCGCAAGCTAGCAAAAGGTAACGTCCAGAGTTGGGAAAGTGTCCCGGCAAGGGCCAGGGATCCATGGAAAAGTCGTGGATGCTCAAAGATCACGATGGTGTGTAGTGACAGAATTAGACTGACAAGGCATGGAGTAAGGTAAGGTCCTTCTGCTGCTGGTAGTGATAGACCGAACCATGACGCCCCGGGGACGCACGAGGCATCAATTTTTGATCCCTTGCCAGCTCTTTTCTCTCTCGTCTCCCCCCTCTTGACCTCCATCTTGACCTTGACTCTTGTTCAACCATTATCGTGATTTTCCAACTTGAATCAAATATCGCCATTGATCCTTCCACCTCCGCAATCAATTCTTCCCCAAGATCCTCGGCTTCTTGTGGACATTATTTCCCCTCTTCGTCCCCCACAACGACGCAGATCATCTAGTCAATATCGATCCTGTCTCACTTGTTCGACAATTGCTTTCTTCGATAAATCAAACCTTATATCAGAACATTCTTGTATTAGGATTCTGACATAGCTGCAACAATCGGATCACCTTATTAACATCCTCAAGGCGCATGCAGCATCAGCATTATTCCCGGTAAATGGAAACCGCATGATTAAAGTTGTGATCCTTTGATCATCTATATTCGCCACCATATATAGCCGTCGCGATGTTGCTGTATACTAGACTTGCACCCCCAAAGGTTCCCAAGAAGCGTTCGCGCGCAGGTACGTCATACAATATTTTATTCCAGAAACATTCTGTTACACTTATCCTGCTGTATCACGGACGGCTGGCTGACCTGGATATCGTTTCGCTGTCGTACAGGATGTAGCTATTGGTAAGTCTAAAAAAACAACCCATCCCTGTCTCAGCACATTGACTAACACCATTTCAGCAAGGAAAAGGTACACAGCTCATCCAAACCGGGCAGTTGGCATCAATACTGACTTATTCCCCGTAGAAAAAGAAGTGTGACGAAATCCGACCTGCATGCGCTCGATGCCTGGAACGTGGCCAGGAGTGCATGTATGAGCCTGTCCGACCTCGCCAGAGGCGCAAGCGTGACTCGACTGTTCCTTGCTCGCCATTCGATACCAATTCTTCCTCCGGCTCAGACAGGGCGGTTCAGGCTTTAGATGCCCAAATCTTATCAGAATGGAACGACGATGCGAACGACAAATCAGCCGACGAAGACTCCGACGAAGCTCTCGCCTGCACAGGGGCACCAACACTTAACACATCTCTCGTCAACCGGACTACAAGCAAAGCCAGAGTCAACTCCTTTGACTGGAGCCCTACGGACCTCCCATTGATTTCTCCTCTTGATTCGGTGGAGTTCCAGTTGCCGCCGTTCGACGAACCAAAGTTCGTTGTGCAACATCTTGAGAACCAGGAGGAGGAGGATGTTGAAGAGATTATCCGCCGGGAGTCGATCACCATTAATATCCCTACGACGACTTATGCCGGGACCTATGCGCCTGCATATGCCACCCCTTCACCTTCTCTTGCTATGATTGCACCAGTTCCAGCGCCATCTCCTCGACTCGAGTTCTGCTCCCCGATGTTTTCAGAGTTCTCTGAGCGCACCAACCGACGCGCCCTTGTGGATCATTTCTGCAACGTTCTATCTCATCTTATCGTATTCCGCGAAGAGAGTGGAAACCCTTTCCAGCAACTCGTTCTTCCCCTGTGCCACGAAAGTCAACCCGTTTCCAACGCTGTTTATGCTCTTGCAAGTGCTCATCTCGAATACCGTGGAGTTGAGAATGCCGAGAAGAGTGTTTACTTCCATAACAAAGCCATCCAAGGTCTCGCACGCTTAATTCAGAAGGGAGCAGGCGCAAATCGTAATGAACTACTGGCTGCTATTATGCTTCTGGTGTATTACGAAGTGGTGAGTCTGGCTGTACACAATATACTAAAACTGTTTATCTAACCATACCCCAGTTGGTTCAAAAAGGTCGGTCCAACATTGTTGATGGCCATCTCAAGGGTGCGATGACTATAATGAGCAACAACGGGACTGCCACTGACCCGACCGGCGTCTTTTTAGAGCGGGCAAGTTTTTTCTTGAGATCTCTACGAGCAATCGCTGACTATTTATAGGCATTCCGCTTTTATGATGTGATCGCAGCGCTGTCTTTCGGTACTGCTCCTCTTTCTAGCGCTCCCGGCACCAACTACCTGGCACCATTTCCTCCTCTCGACTCTGGCGGTGCGACATCTCCGCTCAATAGTGTTGATACTCTGCTTGGCATGGCCACTTCTCTATGGCCTATCATACATAGGCTCTCTAACCTTTTGGCCTTGAAAGACCAACTTGACGTTGCAGTTGCGAACGAAGAGGTTTCCAAAGTGGCAGTCCTCAGAACGGAATTTGAGACCTCGGCAACAGCTATTGAAGCCGCTCTGGAGGATTGGCACCCTGTGCTCCCTGAAAATTCGATCCTGAATCAGAATCCCGAGGAACTGAGCCCCGAACAATCAACCGAAAGGAGCCGACTCCAAAGTATTCTGAGTAACGCTTTGTCCTACCGCCACTCTGCGTTCGTCTATCTTTACCGCACCATCTACAGCTACCCACGCCGACATCCACTTGTACAACGTCACACGCACATCAGTCTTACTCATTGTGTTGGAACTGTTAGCAACACTGGTCCTATGAGCGCCCTTCTCTGGCCGTTATTTGTTGCGGCTTGCGAAGCCACTACACTTTCTGACCGTGACTTGGCACGCCAGACATTTATTGCCATCAATCGCCGGCAAGGCATGACAAATATCGACCGTGCATGGACTATCGTCCAGGAAGTCTGGAGACGGGCCGACAAGACTGACATGATGCAACAACAAGAGGAGGCAATGGCGATGGGTGTCAGAAGTGGAGGTGATCTCTGGCGAAGAGTCAGTGCAGATATGGGTGTGACTATCGTTTTTGGATAAAGAGCAGAAGATGATGCATGACTGAAATGATGGCAGTGGATTGGCG
The DNA here is from genome assembly GCF_019609905.1 of Fusarium poae. Classification (NCBI taxonomy): domain Eukaryota; kingdom Fungi; phylum Ascomycota; class Sordariomycetes; order Hypocreales; family Nectriaceae; genus Fusarium; species Fusarium poae. The sequence goes on from NC_058399.1 coordinate 5,438,402, forward strand.
ATACCCTTTCAGCAACTACACACAGCTGGAAATATTTAAGGAGTTGAAAAGCGATGGGAAGCGAAGTAATTGCATTATATAGGAGGGCTGGGAACACTACCTGGCGTTGATCTTGGGGTTGGTAATCTGCAAACAGGTTTTGGGTCGGTTTATATCAGCGCATGGTTACTGTTTTAACTGTATGTCTATATGAAGCGTTGGGTTCTTGTTTTGATGAGTTTCTTGGTTCTACGTAATTTTCGAATCCCAAAAGTGATTTCACCCTTCACTCGTAGCTGATGGTCATAATGCTGTTGTCTTTATGAATACGTATTGAATTCACCCAGTGGGTAGCAGAAAAGTTGGCGTCGTAGATAAGTGCTAGGGTTAAGAAATAAATAGTCTAAAAATTTAAGCTAAGTATCATAAACTGGCCTATTAATTTGGTCTCTTTGGTTCTGATCGTTAACTTATCCGATATACTGAGTGTTTCTAGATATATGTGTATCTCGAGATAGCTTGTCTATTGGCGCAGTGTTTGTTTAGTGGATCTCGATACGACTCGCCACTGATATTCGACAGATCAATGGCTCCATTTCCTAGAATGGTGATGAGGCAGGCGGTGCATAATGATCTGCATTAGACATGGGATATCAACATTGAGCCACTGGTTGACGAAGCTGAGATGAGACTTCATATACGAGAAAGAGTAATTGAAATGGATGTGTGGAAGGTCAATTAGTAAGTCATCACTATAAATCGCTCCCCCGCATTTTTATATCAATACCCGTTGCTCCGGTTTACTTGGCTTTCAAAATCCATTCGGTTTGGAGTTACCTACTTGCCGGGTGGCTGTCTGGATCATGGGATTGACAACTGTCTAGCGCCGTGGGGTACGCTTCAGCCTCTAAAGATGAAACAATCAGATACATAATGTTTCTAGAAACAGTGACGTATTTGTCACCTTGTGTTGACTTCTATTAAACCTATGGTGCGCGATAAAGTCAGATTGACCCAAAAACATCACCTAGAAGTGCCTATGTGACAGCCTGCATGCATTTCGGTGTTTTAAGTGCGAGATGCATCATGTCAAACAGAGAAGCACATGTACCTAGACAAGGGTATTGCAATTCGGCCGGTCACTTGATCTACTACAATCCTGACTACCTAAACTACTAAATAAGGGGGCTGAACGAGGCGGCAGGCGGGCCGTAACGTTGGCTTTTGCTTTATTTTGATCTAATAAGGTTGGGCTTGGAAGGTTCAACAGCCAAGGAAAAGGGGCATAGAAAAAGGGCAAAAAGGATGGGTTGATGGTGGAGGAGGATTGGATGAGATGAATCGGTAGGAAAAGGCGAATGAGAGAGAAAAGAGGAGAGAGATCAAGGCTAAATCTTGCCACCGGATGGATCATAAATGTGACGATGTTTCGTTCCTCTTTTGTTGTGCCCGGTTTTGTTGGCTGTTGGTCGCTTGCATTAGTTTCTATACTTTAATATAACACGCAACGTCTTTCCTGTCTCTGACAAGTCTCAAGTTATATTTCCATATATGCCTGCCTCTTGGAGACTGGATATATATATATCTCGAGGGTATGTTGTCATAGCTTCTACTTAATTATTGTTTCTTATTATTAGCTTTGGTCACTTGAGCTCTCGAGTTCTTCCTCTCCACATAAGCAACATCTTTACCCCACTTGTCTAAACACCACCATCTCCATCCCCAGACGTGACTCCCTGCTCGTCGTCCACTTTCTTCTTGGCTGAGCAGAAGGAAGCCAACTTCAACCCACAACCTTTTTAGTTCCCCCAAGTTCTGAACCTATTCTCTTTTAGTAATTCTAATAGCTCCTCACTTCCTTTCGTCACCTCTCTCACCATAGGTATCAAACATTGCGACTCTCACCTATTGTCTCTCTCCCTCCTTATTCTCCTGAGAGCCCAATCCGAAATCCCTGCTTACCTCTCAGCCCAAGGAACTGTCACTGTCACTTCTCGTCGCCTGTTGGTTTCATGTTCCTGACTCTCTTCACACGACCAATCCTGAACATGCCACTAGGCCGTTGATGCACTCCCGTCTACCCTTAGCGCTTTTGTCAACTCGGTAGTCGCATCATCGCTTCAACCCTTTTTTTTCCCCTTCTAAACTCTTTTCTTGGAGCTTACGAACCAGACAAGATCGCAATCTCTCTTGTCGCATAGCATCCCTTGCATCCTATTCCCCGAGGTTGCATCAACTACCTCGCCACCTACTGCATATAGCATTCGCCCAACACAAACAAGCCACAGTCTGCAGCAGGCCTAGAAAGACGCCGAACCCCGCTGGTCAGCTTGTTGCTCGTTCGTCATCGTCTCTCGCATGTTTATATCTCTGTTGTCCAACCTTGCGCCAAGCTCGTGGACGTTCAACCTCGACATCCGCTTCTGCGCCCACTTCCGCAACCTTGAACGAAGCATCACCATGTTTTAGCCATGAGCACCCAGACCAACACATCGGACTCGGTTCCGCCGCCGCCGCCGCGTCCGATTCGCTTCGTACACAATCAAGGACAGCCGCCTTCTAAGCGGCGCCGAATAAATGCTGCGTAAGTGTTTTCCCGGTCTACTGGACTTGCCCCTTGCTGTGGCACAGCCTTAGTCGCACGACTCCAGATCCTCAATCTGCTTGAAAGTAGCCAACACAATCCTCGTGTTGCGTGCGGATCTCGAATCATCACTCCCAAGCCAATTGTGAGGTGCTAACTCCTTTGCGGTTCAGGTGTTTGACCTGTCGGAAGCGCAAGACGAGGTGCGCCGGCGAAAGACCTGTTTGCTCCACCTGCACCAAGAACGGCCATCGATGTTTGGGATACCCTGAGGAAATAAAAAGAGAAGACATCGAGAAACTACCATTAGACAGGGTTGGTCACGATCGCGACGAACACGAACATCACCACTATCACGATGAAGATATCAAAGTCGAGAAGGTCCCTGTGCAGGCCCAGCGCACACCCGACGCACCCACTTCTCATGTAGCTTTGGAGGCTACAATGTCGCTTGCAAACATGATCGATTCAAAACACGACACGACAGAAACACCAGGTGCGCCCTCGCACAACAGTCACCATCCCTCGTCCGCCCCCGCCCAGAATACCCCCTCTCCCACAGCTGTGCGCAAATCCGAGCGACATCGCGTTCCCTATTTCCGATATTTTGGCCCGACTGCTATTGTTCCTGGCTTCAAGCAAATGGTGGTCTCTGTGCGCGATCGCCGACGCTCAACGGCTGGTTCGATGGCTGGGACGTCGCCTATATCAACACTTAGCGGACCACAGGGAAGCAGCTCAGTTGTTAGTGAGGTGATCGCCGAGGAGTTACCTACCTACGACCCGAATGATCCGGCTCCGGTTCACCCCCTGATCATCAGTCTCATCAACACTTTCTTTACGCAAATGGGTTCCAGCTATCCGTTCCTGCGACAAACCAAGTTCTTGCGCATGGTCAAGGAAAAGCGGGTCGAACCTATACTCGTCGACTCAATATGCGCTTTATCAGCAAGGTTCTCTGATTCACCGGCCCTCACAAACGGAAACGACAAGATGCCGAGAATGGAACGAGGCTCATTGTTCGCGCAAAGAGCTCGACAAGCCACTGTTGATACTTTCCCATGCCCAACTGTTGGTGCTGTACAAGCTTGTCTTCTGATGGCATACGAAGGTTTTGGGGCAGGTCAAGACAGCGCGCTTTGGATGTACCTTGGCCTGGCTATTCGTATGGCAGTTGACTTGGGCCTGCAAAAAGAGGTTGGTGTCCAGTACCATGGCGAAAAAGACGCATTGTACTCCCAGAACTGGGGACGTCAACCTGTTGACGAAGGAGACTCGGAGGCCAAGGCAGGCGAATCAAGTCATTTGAACCCGCAAGAGCAAAAGGAACTCGTCCAAGAGCGAATGGATACATTCTGGGCCGTCTTTGTCCTCGATCGTGTTATCTCCTCAGGGACAGGTCGTCCTGTCACATTTCGAGATGACGACTTGGAACTCTCAATCCCGGAACCCTTTATTGACCCTGCTACGAACTGGCCAGCGCCGTATCCTATTTTCCTGCAGATTATCCATCTTTATGGACGTGTCTGCGATGTTCTAAACAAAGTCCGTAATGCGAAGGATCTCACCAAGGATACATGGGACAAGCTCGGCGAGATGGAACATGAACTGACAAGACTCTATAAGAACTGGGACTGGCGTTTGCAGTTCAATGTCAGTAACTTCAAGGCATATCTGGGAGCAGGTCAAGGTACCACATTCATTCTCTTACACTTTTGGTTCCATGCTCTCTTCATCATCCTCCACCAACCAACTCTCCTCACGCCCTTTGCTGAGTTACGCACCGAGCTCCAGCTCCTTCCAGACAGTCGTGAGCTCAGTATGAGCAGCGCAAAAACGATTTGCGACATTTTGTCATTTGCAGATTTGATCGACCCAAAGAGTTTCATCGGAAACCCTTTTACTTGTCAGCCTATTTACATCGCCGCTTGCGCATTTGTAATGGAGTCGAGTGCCAACGCGTCCAGCTCACCTTCGAGAGACAGCTCTCCCCCTGGTGCCCAGCATACTGCTTCATCGGGCAACAAATCTCGTGACGCAAAATCATCGAGGCATTCCCTGCTGGCTTCCGCAGCTAACCAGAATTACCAAAAATGTTTCAATTCACTACAACAGATTGAAATGTACTGGGGCGGTGCTACATATATTATTACTGCTCTAGATCAAAGAGCCAAAGGAATCTGGGATTGTGAAACCTACACAGCGGAAGAGTACGAAAGTACAAAGGCGCCTCGTCGAAGCAGCAGCGGGGCATTGAATAATCCATTCCCCAAGTTTGAAAATAAGGCATCACCAAGGCTATCAGGACCACCCATCGCGTGGACCCTGGCAGGAACAGCCAATTCACCGAACTCGAGTCTGACACTCATGTATCAAAATCGAGATTCTCCACCTCAAACTGGACAGCATACGTCGCAGCCAACACGAGCACCGAGCACGCCTCCGGGCAACATGATCTTTGACCCTATTCGGCAAAGCCTACCGGATTCGACAAACATGCTTGCTCCTGGCTATCCCCAGCCTAACATCTCGGCTGTGAGACAATCGTCACGTCCTACTGTTCCCCGTCGGACTTCGAATCTCTCGGCCACAAGTACCCAAACGCGACCCCATGTTCAGTTTGACGGTGTACCCGAGGGTAGTGAAAGTCATGACTTCTACACTGGGCCCAGGTTTACACCCACAAGCCAACCCACTACCGGCTTTGATGCATATAGCGTCTCGCCTCCAACAGCGATGGCAGAGAATGGAGTGACTCCAGCCACTACACTCTCAGGAGCCAATCACATGTACTTCGGTCACGGTCAGAATAACTTCCCATACACCATGCCGTGGGTGAATTCAATGGGAAGCATGGACGGTATCACTTTTGACAGCCAGGATATCGACATTGCTGCGTTGGGGCTACAGCAATCCGATATGATGGGTCCTTGGTTAGACTATTTCCCGTCGGATGTGCTGGGCCTATTAGAGCAGCAACATCCCCACATGGGTCAGGGTGGTCACTGATTTCAATCTGGTTCATCATTGACTCGAGCATCATGTCTATTCTCATTGTGTATAGAGCATATCATGATATACTTGCGAGGCGTCCATATGGTACATGCATGGGTTTGGCGTTTATCATTGGAGCAACAAAACAGGGCTGCTATACCCATTGAGATTTCCCACGTTCGATTTTGGCGCAAGCAGGTGTACGGAAAGTGGGTTTGTATTTACGATGTGTTTTTATATATACAGACTTGTTATATGAGGAGGTTGCTCTTAAACTAGAGATAATGTAGGGGTGGTGGCTTCAAGACAACACATTCTGAGATTAGTAGAGAAAACGGCGATGGCTGAGGGCTGAAGAAATTAGCCCCATCAACCAGAGTCATGAAAACAAGATATAAAAATTGAAAATTCACTAATGACAAGACCATAGGAAAATTTGACATAACTCGTGCCGATTCTTTAGCATTGCTTTGGTGATATTTCATGTCTCAATATGCTTACAGTTAGTTGTCTGGGTATATACAATGCAAAAAGGCCCTACAGCTTTGCCTTGACATCCTTCAACCACTGTTCATACCAAACCTTTCCAAACTCCTTCCTCTCTCCCTCCATCGCCTGCGCATCGTCGAACCTCTTCTCATGTGCCTCCATAGTCGGACCCTTCATGAACTCAACCAAGCCTGCATACATCTCCATCTTGAGCACGCCGTACACGCCTGACTTGCTCTTGTCGATAAGCTCCTTCTCTTTGACAAAGCGAACAAGGTCTTCAACACCTTGCGGGGCAATACCATCGGCGATACCAGCTGCGACAGCATCCTCGCCTGAGAAGCGCTTGGCTTCGAGAACGAGGCTGCGGTACGTCGCGTGAGAGTACTTGACGCGGAACAGAGCTGACATAGCGGGCTTGAGAGGTGCGCCAAAGACAAGCTGGTTGAGGCAGAGAAAACCGCGTGGAGAAGGAGCTAGACGGTAGTCTTGGGATGTGGCGAGCATCAGACCGCCTGCAAAGGCGTGGCCGTTCATGAGAGCCACTGTAGGCATGGGGTACCTAGGATAACCAGTTAGTCAGAGCTTCAATAAGCGCGAAAGGATTCGTTTGGACGTACGTCAGGAAGCGGTTCCAAACATTATACAACAAAGGCCAGAAACCCTCGGTGGCGACAGCATGTTCAAGATCAAGTCCATTACTGTAAAACTTTTGAATTCCAGACGTTGTAGCCACAACACCGTGAGGGTATCCAAACTCGATTATGTCCAGAGCGTTGAGAAATGCATTGAGGACAGGCGTTGTGAGACGATTGTCGGGAGGTGATATGAGAGTGAGTAGGTAGACTCTTGGTGAGGGTTCAGTGCATGTGAGGGTACCGCCAGGGTGAGCGCCGCACTGCGCGACGGGAAGAGTGAAGAGAGCAGACATTTTTGAGGGTGAGTTATTGATGAGAATGAGAATATGATGGAAGGTACTGAGTGAAGGTGGACGGTATGGGTATAAGTAAGAGAGACGTGGGGACCTCGGCTCAGTTTCAGTTGGGGTAGACTGACCCATCCATCGATCTGACATTGAATCTCGGCATGAAATGTCTATCATATGATGGGCGTAAATTGCTATACTGACCATATAAAGAGTCGTATACATATAGAATAAAAAATGTATTATTATTTGCTTGGGTGTTTTATTATTGTATTTACTATATCTAGTATTTACTGTCCTCCTCTTGCACGTGAACTTGATAATTAAAGATTCAGTCTGGGGTTAAAAAGGTACGTACCTCATGATAGAATGTAGCGGCCCCACTTCCCATGACAGCCACGTACCTTCTTCCTTCCTTCTAGATATGCCCCACGCTAGCTCCAGCTTTCATTTCAACTCCAAAAACTTCCCCCACCAAGACAAACCCTCCTCCCTAATAGACACTCAGAACCTCTCGAACAAGAGCGCAATCATGGCTCGGGACGCCAAAGATAAAGGCTCAATAGTCTTCTTCCATCCAGATCTTGGTATCGGTGGTGCAGAGCGTCTTGTCGTAGATGCTGCTGTCGGTCTTCAGGAGCGAGGTCATCGCGTGGTGATATTTACGAACCACTGCGATCCTAAGCATTGCTTCGATGAATGCCGCGATGGTACATACCCGTCTTCTCATTAGATGATCTATGTTAATTATATGAATTAACACTTGTTAACAGGAACTCTCGATGTCCGTGTTCGTGGCCACTGGCTCGTTCCCATGTCCATCCTCTCCCGCCTTACAATCCTCTGCGCCATCCTCCGTCATGTTCACCTCCTCATCCACATAGCTCTCACCGGCGAGCTACACGCCTTGAACCCGCGCGCCTTTATTGTTGACCAACTCTCCGCCGGCCTTCCTCTTCTACGCTACATCGCTCCTGACAGCCCGATTCTATTCTACTGTCATTTCCCCGACCTTCTCCTCGCACAGGGTCGCGAATCTGCCCTGAAGCGCCTGTATCGTCGCCCGTTCGATTGGCTTGAAGAATGGACCATGGGATTCGCGAGCGCTGTGGCTGTAAATTCTGGATTTACAAAGGGTGTTGTGAACCAGACGTGGCCGAATCTCAAGAAACGCACTGATACTGAGGTGGTGTATCCTTGTGTCGACACTGGCGTCAAGGAGAAGGAAGACGCTGGCAATGACGGGGATGTTCCGTTCAAGGGGGAAAAGATTATCTTGAGCATCAACCGTTTTGAAAGGAAGAAGGATATTGGGCTTGCGATCAAGGCTTTCGCTGCCATTCCTGAAGCTGAGCGCAAGGGCTGTCGCCTCATCTTAGCAGGTAGGCTGTCCACAAGTCTCATTCTCTATTGCGATACTAATCATTTCACAGGCGGATACGATCCTCGAGTTTCCGAAAACGTCCAGTATCACGCCGAACTGGAGGCCCTCGCCTCTTCCCACGGCCTCGAGCACCTCACCACAAAGACACTCATCACTGCTCTATCCGCGCCCGCCTCCGTCCCCGTTCTCTTCCTCCTCTCGATCCCCAACTCCCTCAAAGCCACACTTCTTCGTTCCGCGCGTGTTCTCCTCTACACTCCCAAAAACGAGCATTTCGGTATTGTTCCCCTCGAAGCTATGCTTGCCCGAACGCCTGTTCTTGCCGCCAACTCGGGCGGTCCTGTCGAGACGATCGTGGACGGCGAAACAGGATGGTTGCGATCGCCGGACGACGCGGATGAGTGGGCCAAGGTTGTGCGTCTTGCGCTGGAACTTGGTGATAATCAGATCAAGTCCATGGGGGACAGAAGTGAAGCAAGAGTCAAGGACATGTTTGGACGATCACAGATGGCCAGCCGATTCGACGAAATTTTGGACGATATTGTCGATAAGAAGGCTACATCTTCTGTGCGAACCGTTGTCAACGTTGCAGCGATCTTTGGCATATGCCTCCTGGGGTTGGTAACTTCAGCACTCATTGCTCGTATGGGGAGACAAGCTGTGCCATCAGAATTTGAAGCTTAATTAGGGGGTAAACATAACATTCAGGATTTTCAAGTTGGAATACCAACATCAATTGAAATTGCTACTTGTAATAAATCACTTATTTCATTCACAATATCATCGTCAACGTGACAATCAAGATGCGGCAGATTCAAGCGGCTATTTATTATCGGTGTCTTGTGTTCAACGGTCGACACATATCCTCGATAGATACAACATGTCCAACAAAAGAAGCAACATGTTTCGCCCTTGTATCTATGTCAATACACCAGAGCCATTTGACTCGCCCCAACAGACTGGTTTGTAAACCCAGCATGAGACACACAACGAAAATGCTCTGTGCTCCTGCTCTCTCATCCTCCGATATGTAAACAATGTGTCCATGTACAGGACTGGCTTCCAGCAACACTCAAACGTTCTGGGTCTCTGCCTCGATCGAATATACCTTCATCTCATATCATCTCCGGTCATTCCGTCTCATAACCCATCATTATGCTCATTTCCTCATCCGTACGTCCATCCATCAACTCACATCCCGCCCAGAAGCAACCTCCCATCCCAAGAAAAAACAGCGCGGTGAAAAACCTTTAGCAATTGTGCCACCCATGGTATGCTATCAACAGCAATGCAGTAGAAATCCCTCTTTGGGACTGAACAACGGTCTAACAATAAGAAAAACACCAAATGTGATGCCAGGCCCTGTATATATAGCAGCGACCTAATGCTTGAAAATATATCTCCAGACAGCTGATAATGCAACTCAACCCATGGCAAAAAAGACTCGATGCACGTTTGGCATCTGAAAAGGTATGTGATAAGAGAAATAGAAAGAACTTTGGCAATGTTGCCACGAAACGGGGAAGGGGTATCATGGTTCATAGGGCGACGTCCCCTCGTCACCATATGCGGAGGTTGGCACCTTCTTAGCGGTTTCGGTGCTTGCAATGCTAATGTTGGTATCGCGTCTCTTTGGAGGATAGCATGCAGGAGGTCGCGATGTGCTCTGTACTGGCTTCTTCTTTGAGGCCATCAGGAGTATGCCATCATCATCACTTCCATCGTCATCATCGTACTCGTCATCTACGGGCCGCGCGACAGGGGTGCTTGTGATGGAGTCTCGAGCACCGCTCTCAAGATGTACGGCAAGAGAGCCGCTGTCCATGGCAGAGTGGTTACCATAGATATGGTTGATGGGAAAGTCATTAGGCTCCTTGTCAAACGCCGGTGGTGTTAAGCTATCGGTAGTCTCGAGTAATTGGGGGTGAGCGCTGACAATGCCTGGCCTACAGAGAAGTTCTGCTTCCATATCGGCCGACACAGAACTGGCACCGCTGAGCAGAGCTGGCAAAGAGGGGTCGGACTGGAATGCCAACATTCGCTCCGATGTACTGGCATTTGAAGGGAGCGCTGAAACGGGACTGGTGACTTCGCTTGGGCTGGTTGAAGGGGTGGCCAAAGCTTCCATGGAATCTATGCTTGAAGACTTGGTAGCGGGCATGGTTTCAGCACGAGGCAGAGGCTCATCTCGGTCCCATTCCTCCTCAATGGGAGAGGGTGGGCACGAGAAGCTGATGTGTTCTGAATGTGGTCGATCACATCTTCGCATACAAAGATCTTCTGAATGACGGGAAGGCGACGTTCTGGTAATGGGGGCGCTATCCATTCTCTGAAGAGATCGAGGTCTCGTCTTAGTAACCGTGTGGGCATCAGTAGCATAAGTCGTATCTGAATGGCTGTGGCGATGCCCAGCAGTCGCGGAGGCCAGTGATGAAGAGAGCAAAGATGCCTCAAGCCGCCTTTGATGTGAGATCTTGCCCAGGTCAACAGATTTGACAGGCTGTCGTCCATGGCGATGGGGTACTTGAACATTGCCAGGAGCGACTGTGGTGTTTATACCGACTCTGGCCTCGGCACGCTTATCAGAACTGGAAAAAAGCCCACGGTCGACAGATTTCGATCGAGAGCTTTCATCCATCGAGTCCATAGGGTCTTGGTCATGAGTCTTGAGGATGGTCTCGGCTCCTGAGTCTTCTTGTGAATCGGCATGACTGGCGAAGCTCGGGGTTGTAGGTGTAGTTTGAGAAACGGGTACGGTAGGGCCAAAGTGTAGGAAGTGATATGTAGTCTTGGCATATCCTTGGCTGTGTGCATGGCGGTGAAATGGCCATAAGGAAGCTGCCGATATAGACTTTTCAGGTTCACGGTAAGACTCACTCTCACTATGGGCATGGGCATGGCCACGATAAACACCAGCCTCCGGGAGGACGGTTGCCAATGGATCGTAGATGACAGATTCAGGCTGCGGGCTGACGGTTGTACTGACGGAAAGAGGATGTTCGGGTCCAGAGGCATCACGCACCGCATTCGAAAAATAATCGTCCGGGCGGAGGCTCTTGCGTCGGCTGTCACGGTATTGCTGCTGGGGAGTTGGCGGACCATTGTTGCACATACTGACACTGTCACCGGCGGAGCTAGCGGCACTACTGTTGGCTCGACGTCGCGTTTTGCTATCACTTCGTTCCACAAGGGGGTGCATTACCTTGCCCACAGCTTTCTTAACCACTGAACGAGCACGCTCCAAAAAGGTGAGAGGAACGACGGCAGAAGACATCTCCCTTTCGTCAACTTGAATCTTGCGGCCAGATGAAGGTCGGGCGGGGTCGGTGTCATCGAGCCAGCCGATGGGATTGGCAATGTCCTGGACGACCCATGGGTGTCGCTTGATATCTCTTAGTCGGATGCGCTTTTCCGGGTTCTTGGTAAGCATCTGCCGTAGGAGATCAACAAGGAGGTTGTCAACTTCCTCATAAACCAGATCATTGTCGTCACGGTAGGGATGTGTATTTTGTCGCTTGTAAAGGGATGTAGCGGCGGGTGAAGTGGAAGGGTGGACGGGCATTAAGCGGCGTTTAGGGATGTAAACCTCTTCAGTGGCGATCTTTCGGAACATCTGGAACTCATCTTCAGCAAGGAAGGGAATCCGGGCGTAGATGAGACAGTAAAGAGTTACACCAAGAGACCAAACGTCGATTTGTTCAGAAACTCTTGGTTGTTCTGTATCCAAATCGGTGTAGCACAACTCGGGAGCGAAGAAGGCGGGTGTTCCAACCGTCTTGGCGAGTTCGAGATCATCGTCAAAGTCCTTGGCTTCGGACTCTGACACAGTGTCGTCAAACTCACCATCACGGATAGGTCGGCCAAAGTAGGAGACGCCAAAGTCGGAGATCTTGACGCGGTGTTCCTTACTCCATAGAAGGTTGGCCGGCTTAATATCCCGATGGACAACACCTTGGTAGTGTAGATACTCCAATCCAAGCACTGTATCCCTAAAGGTCGAACGAGCTTGGTCGAAAGTGAAGCACGGGACGTAAGAAAAATCATCCGTAAAAGGGTCAAGTTGTTGGGGATTGAAGTCAAGGGATGACATGTGAGAAATAATTGAGTCAGCCATACTAGGAGAGCGACCACGGAAGCCCTCATCGACGTATGGACCATACATAGTACCGTCTAGGGCGGTGCTAGAGGTAGGATTTGATCGAAGGCCCAGGGGTGTTTCGATATCTTCTTCCCAATCAATGAATTCGTCGGGATCTTCCACCGCGCGGGTGGACGAAACAACGGAGCGTGATCGGGAATGTCTCCTGGACTCCTCACGGGATGTCTGTCGAGAAGCAGGTCGGGATGGTGGGCTAGCGCTCATGGCGAAGTCTTGCATAGAGGACAGGCGAGACTGGCTTCCCAGGCTGCTGCCGGGCTCGTCTGCTCCACCGTTCTCAAAACTCCAATTCATTTGACCCGGGTACTTTTGGGCCATCTTGGCTCGCTTCATTGTCTTGACAGCCTGTCGGTGCTCAAGTAGCTGTTCGTAGCGATCCTCTTCGGGGGTAGGGAGCTCGCCCCGCATCTCGCGTTCTATGCGTCGTCGTTCGTAAAGACAGATGTGAGGAAGACCTTTCTTTCGCCATACAACTTCTCCGAGTTCTACATGTTCGAGGACCATGTAAATCTTCTTGAGTTCGGGGTCATCGATGACTTCGAGGAGGGCGACTACGTTGGGGTGGCGGATCTTCTTCAAGATGGCAATCTCCTTTTTCGTCTTGTCTTGGGGAGACTTTGCCGTGACCTTTCCGAGACGTCGCTTCTTGGAGAATCGTGGAATAATCTTGATGGCGACGTTTTCGCCTGTCTCAAGGTTTCGGGCCAGCTTGACTTTGCCGTGCATGCCACGGCCAATTTCTTCAATCACTTCATATTGGTTGATGAGTTTCCGGCCCGTAGCGGTATCTGAGTCAATGAGCGCCTTGTGTGTCCTATTGAGAAGTCAGTTCGTGTCTGAGAAATGTAACGACTAATTCACGCCACGGCTACATCCCCCACCATAGGCGAGAAACGCCTATCGGAAGCGGGTCAAGTGAAGCCACGAGTGTGAAACTATATTTCCCCAACAACTATTGCTTACTCTCTGACTTTGTGCATCTGCAAAGGATGCAACAGTGGGCTCTGGGCATAATTGGGCGGCGTGTTGTTCTCGGACACGGAGGTGACGAGGTTTTGTCGAGAGGCCGATGGGCTGAAGAGGCCTGGAGAAGACATGGGAGTGCTGTTTGCCGTCCTCAAGGGCATGGAAGAAGAGGAGGGGAGATAGGTATGCAGCGGCGGGGTTCCCCGGTTCGTCGACGAGAGGGAGGCGGACGACTGTTGCTGCGATAGTGACTTGTGATGATGGCGGTGTGAGTTGTGGTGGTTGTTGTTGTGGTAGTATTGTGAGGAATCCATGATGGGAGAGATTGTTGTAGCGGCCGTAGTCGCCTCGACATGCTGGAAGGGATCGCAGACTCGCAACGGCGGGCCTTGGGTGGTTGGAGTCACGACGGACGTGAAAGTAGATGGATCTATAGTACCATTGTCGCGTGTATACGAGGCAGCAATGATCGAGTCCTTGAAATCGAGGTCGAGCGAGCAGAACAGAACAGAACAAGTAAGAGGTGAGGTGGGAGAGATTTGGGTGAGGAAAGTTGAGATGGAGACTAGACTAGTTGATATTGAAATAGGACGGATGGACAAAACAGTAAAGCAAGTGGAGCGGTGCAATAAGAGAGAACAGGTCTTATGTTTTGGGGGGGTGGATTTTTCTTAGACTGGTGTTGGACCCAGTTGGTGATGATGGAGGTGGGCATGGTATGGAATTGCAAGTGGGAAATGCACAGTGTCCGTGTCATTTTCTTCGCATCCAGTGTGGTTCGTAGTGGCGACCATCCAGTGGCTACAACCACCAAGTTCGAATTGATAGCGGTACCGATCTGGTAAGTCTCTACCGTGCGAGGACTAGAGGCTCCGGGCTGGACAGACAGAGGTCTGTGCTTAGACCCATGGCGCCATGCTTCTCTTTCTCTCAGTCTCTCTCATCAACCCTGGCCTACTATCTGTTACGCACACGACCCTTGATCGTGCAGATTCACCCCCTCTTCCTTTCCTTTCCTTTCCTCTCCTCTCCTCTCCTCTCCACCTCGCTCAAGAATCTCTCCCACCGTTCAGCGTCACCAAAATACAACATACATGTGTCCGTTCCGTTTTCGCTCAAGCCGACCGACCGAACCACCGGGCTTTCGTTGTCCCCAGCAGAAAAGAAGATTTTGTTGCCAGCACAACAAGTTGATAAACCGCGCATCTACGTAGCTGGCCTTGATTCTTTCAATGCGCGGCCTGACGCTTGACTCTGTACGGTACCGTCTTTTCATTAGGTATCTATCGCTTCACCTACATGTCACCGTCTTTGCTCGACAAGCCAAGTCTGTCCAGGTACAGGTAAGGGTGTGACGATGCTAACGGCACTCCTTGGACCGCCATTCTCACTCTTTCTGTGACGCTGATGTTGCTTCTGCTGGGCTGCGGAGTGGACCGGCCGCCTTCAAGGATCCGGCCCCTGCTCGTTCGACCACCCGATCCGTTCCTCACTCATGTCGTTTCGTTACATGTCTTTGATCGTCGCTGCTACGGCTGGCGTGTTAACCTCGTTCGCCAAAAAGCATAGATGAGGTTATCTTGAAACTCATCTCAACTGGGCTCGTCATGCGACGCAATCTCTTGTGGTCGAACCACCACTAGCCAGAAGCGAATTTCTGGGCACGCTCAACCGGCAAGGAATCAGCCAAGCGAACACAGCATTGAGCATCTCCTGGCCTGCTCCGAAAGGTCTTGGCAACGCTTGGGCTTGCCGTGAGAGTAGAAGAGCTTCGGGCTTGACGATTTGCAGCGTACTCTGCAGATAGAGTGACACCGTACAGAGATTGACGTTGGGTAAAAAAAAACCCGGTTTGTTCAATCAGATCCCGGGAGTACTGCGACTCGATGGGTATTGTACAGTATCATGTACAGTATGTCAACACGCGATAATAATCTCGGAGATACCTTTTATGGTTGAACTGAATTGTGATGGTGGTGGTGATGCTCACTCTTGACTACCTTGCACATTTGAACACTCGAAACACGAATCGAGAAATGATAGATCCGTCATCCATGCTCGAGGTCCTGCGCCGTCGTTGATAGCTGACGCAATGGAGACCAGAGAGACTCGAAGGCAGGGCCTGCAATCTGTTGCGGGTCAAAAGTGCGGGAGGCGGTGATGCTGTAGAAGAAGTGGATTATTCAAGGTACCCAAGCCATCCGTATCGCTGAACAATGATTCGTACTGTAAGGTTGTGCTTCTGAGTGAGTTACAGGCGCATCTTGACCAGAGGATGTGCTGAATGGAGCCCGAGTGTACCGTATGCACGCTAAGAGTAAACCGTACATACTTGTACCGGTGGTGCTAGTGGAGCAGCGTTTCGCTAGAGACAGAAGTTAAGTTTACGGTACTTTACCTTACCTGGTCATGATGCATCACTCCAGCTGTCGAAGCCTTGGAACAATCCATGATTCTGTGGACATTTCGAGGTGATTCCTCGAGCACATCACTTCGGCTGTTGTGTTTGCGTTACAAAGTGCCCAGATCATCATGACACTGAAGCTCATCAAGTTCACCTCGAATCCCAACTGCAAATGGACGAATGGGTCGATAAGATAACAACAACGAGAACCAATTGATGAAGGGATGAGCAATCATGACAACGAGCCAATGGTAGTTTACCATTTCACCTTTCCATGCGAATCCTCAACTCATCAGATTCGCTCGCGTTGGGGTTCGGTGGCTTGCTAGGCCTTGTCGTGTCTCTGGGCTAGACCCATCTGCTGGGGACACCAGGGTTCTCCCCCTGTCCCAGCTACGATAAGATCCGCATCTGTGAATGCAGGTTCTTTTTTTCTATCCTATTTACTTGCTTTTTCTTTGCTCTTTCTGCTCCATACCTTGGATAACTTGGGACATCCTAGTTTTAGCCATGTCTTGTATTGAATTTCGATAGCCAACAGTCTACATGGAACTCTATAAGCCTCGTTTCAGAGATTCAACGGAAGTTGTCCATCGCACCGCATCACCTCTCAAAAGCCGGCCGGCGTCTTGCTACTACGCTGCCGCCCTAGACGCCCTCTGCGTCACGGCTGCAGGACCAAGTGGAAGCCAATCTGATTCAGGTTCCTTGTGTACTGCAAGGATACGGTCCAAGACAAATGTTTTTATCTTTATTCGTACACTTGTACATGGCTGGCTGGCACATCGTGGCGAGGTGAGCTGAGGTTCTACGCGAACGGGCGATGCTCGCGTGCCAACTGAAGTCTCAGTCGGAAACCACTGAACTCTTTTTACCGTAGAGACCCTGAAGGGTTACTGATCTTGACGAAGAAGCCGAACTGATTGTGATTAGATAGATTCGGATAATCGTGCATAATTGTGCTACGTCGTGCAGCGGTTGAATGACATAGGGTCGTCAAGATCATCAGTATGGCCGGAGATAGACTTCGTTCTAGTAGGCACAACGACAAACTAGCATATTCGCATTGTCGATCAGAATCGGCAATTCTTAGCTGCCCCTTTTTTATTTCCAACTTCCGGGCTAAAAGATATCTTGTTTGAATCATGCTATCTCTGAATCACATGCATTCCTTGGAAGATTTGGGTGCATTGTTGGAACTCATCTTCTGTATGTAGGTTGATTTGTACCTACTAAATGAACCAATGCTTCGCCAGGGCCTTTGTTGTTCATTAACCATTGGTAAATGACTCGCCACGATGGTTTCTCCGTCGGTTTCACTTCCGTACCGACATGTTGACATGCTCGCTTGCTTTATTTATTTAATCGAACCCTGGCCTGTATCTTAGCGTCTGTGTCTTGTTTGCACTTTGCTATATCTGCATGTAAATGCACAAGGCCGGCGTCCGGCCCCCGCTTGTCGTTCCTCCGTGTTTGATGACCATTGCATTGGAACTTCTTTTAACTTTGGGATTAATTCTGTAATAACAAGTATCAATGGTTAGACAGGTCTAAGATGAGGCCTTTACTTTAGTATAATGACTAAATAAAGAGATCATGATAAATCATGGTTGAATCACATTCATGATATCGTTACCATTAATTACCCCAGAGTAATACTACTAAGGTACCGGCCAACAGGCACCTAATTCCCGCAGGATTTGTTAAGGGCCCCTTCCTTCCTTTCTTGTTTGCTTTTTCCAACTGTGACTGCGACTGCGACTGCAACTGCGTGCCGTACCTGACCTATAGAGCTACTTGCCCTGCTGCCGCAGCTCCATTGGACCTTCCCCGCCACACTACGGAAGTCTGCATCCACTTCTAATACTCTGCTGTGGGTTCATCGAGCTCTTTCCCCATGCTCAGTTTCGACATCTCGAACATCAGGCATCATCACGATACCGCCTAAAAGCCTAATCTAGCACAACTTCATTCCCAGGATACAGCCAAATCGTCGCTAGCATGGAAAAGAATGCACACCGCGAGCCTTTTTGGGACATCCAAGCGCCAGTCACGCCCAATATCACTTGACCGTGACATGGAGCTAGTGACTTTTAATCACCACCAGTATCCGCCACGGTCAACAAGCAGCCAACATACAAGACATCGAAAGAATCTGGACCGCCAAGCCTTGCAGCAAGAGAGAAAAAAGAATCAAAGCCAACTGGACACCGATAAGAAACCGACATATCGGCGGGATACTAGTACCCCAGCTTCTGAGTGGCTCGGACTGATGCACTTCAGGAAGCACCATCTAATGTCTCACAACGCCATGATCACAGAGGCAGGGGTCTTAATAGGCAAATCTCTACTCACATGGAGTTCTATAGCTAGCTGGGCCTCTTTTCACATTCTCAAGGAGCTTGCTCTCAGCCCCGATAGACACTCCTGCCAAACCCCCTCTGCCCAGATCTAGCCCGGCTCAGTACTCTTTTTTGAGAGTATCAACATACCAGGAACACTTACCTCCAGGGTCAGGCTATCTATGAAAACCACGAGGTGCGGGCAGGCATCTCATGTAATATTACCAGCAATTATACTGCCATCCAACATAGTACTACTTGTTGTCACAGCTGCAGTCTCATCAGCAACCAGAGAGGACCCCATTCAAATCCAAGATCCTTGGGTCAAGCTTTGTTTATTGGGTAATTTCCCCGTGAGAAGAAGAGACAAACTGTTGCATGGAATGAGACAGGGGCGCCTGATGAGTATTCAAGTCAAGGGAGCTTATAGCTCCGACGCTAAAGCATTCTCACAACCACCAAAGGCTTCAACACCGGCCCGGCTCGGACGATGAGCGGAGCACCGAGCGGGCCTGCCCTTGGGGTAGAAGCTGGGCAATGGAACTCGATCAAGGGTTCATCACCAGCATGACAGGGGTCGAAGCAGGGGACGGAGCTACGTACTACATATTCAGCCTCTATTCCTGGCACTCTCGCCGTTTTCCATAAAGCGACTAAGAAAATATCAGCAACGCCTTACCTGCACCCATGGTGGCCTGGACAATTAATGTCGTATGTGACGTTGAGTCACTCTCATGCCTATTGGTTGGGTCTTAAACAAGTGCCAGTCCCCATTGTGAGGTCACTAAAGTGGCTTGACTGCCGACACCGTTAAACTATCACAAACCACTGTTGCGTTACGTGCAGCACTCTTCGGGTTGTCATGGTATGTCACGGCCCATGAGATGACGCTGCAGACGCCCATGGTCTCGATGCCGTTGGACTCTGTGCTGCATAGCCCGACAAGGGTGATACGTGGAAAAGAATGTGCAGAGATGCAACGATAATGCAACTGCACGATCTGTTTACATATTCAACTCTCCAAGTTGGAGGATTGCATCAACACCAATCGGCATTATATCGCACTCTCTTTAACACAATTCGGTGTTACTCACAACGACAAGACTCCGAACACGCACCTGAATCGAGGCACAAACTTACAGCTCCATCTCATGTTGTCGCTTATTGAGCTTCTTGTGACATTTAATATCAAAGATGCTTCATCTCAGGAGCCTTGCGATATCTCAGGGCAACAGGTCATTAGTGCGCGATGAACTGACAACAGTGGGGTCGTCCGCTTTGACGATACCTCCTGAAGTATAGCCCGTTCCGCCCGCACCCATCATCCCTGTCTAACAACCGTGCATTTGTCGTTCCGTCCCATCATAGCCGAGGCCACGGACCAGCTCTTGTTCGCATCAATTGCAGTTCCAAGCATCGTCTGATAATCCCCAGTACTACAGACAATCATTCTACAGTACTTTGAGGAGACAAGAGAGCTAAGAAGGTCCATGCGTATCCAGCTCTCATTCTTCTAATACAACCTTAAGACACTCAAACCACCAATCGGCTCGTTTCTCCGTGGTAACACATGCTGTTCTTTGACATTTCCCATTCAAAACTCTCACTAGGCCATGCTGTGCAATGCCACAGCTGCATTGCAGCGCGCCTCAAGTTCCTGCATCCAACGTGGCGGTTGTTGACTGATCTGAACCTAGCCATCGCAAAAGCCGCGCGAGATCGGTAGACGAATGATCCAGGTCCAAGTCATGCCAGGCTTGGTCCCTCCTGCATTACGTTGGCACTTCACACCACAAGAGTTCTGCGGCTGGGTTCGTTGCATTGTAATTTGTTCTTCCTCTGTTCCTCGAAGCAACTTCAATTGTAAAGGATGAAGTGGCTGTGAGACTACAGAAATAAACAGTCGCCGGGTATGGCACAGCACGCCTCTGGTCACACAGGAATTGTCAAGGGAGTTACATCACCCCAAAATTACAGACCCTCTCACGAAGACGTTTAGTCAGAACCAAGAAAAGAAAGAAAAAATGTCAATTGTCGTTGGCGCTCGGGAAACCCAATCTATCGTATTACCTACTCTACGTTGTACCTGGAAATTCTGTCCCGCGGTAAGCGACGGTACTGTAGGGTGGTGGTCCTTGACAATTCCAGCAAATGAGGCGTAGCACTTGTTCCGTCATGATTAAAAGAAGGGTTCAGAGCGTTACATTGCCAAGAAGAATATTCCACAAGGGGAAAGACGGGATATTCAGCCATTGTTTGACGAATCACATTCATTGAGCGAGTCGCTCAAGCAAGACAGTTCGGCAAAGTCGTCACGGTGTGCTCAGATACGCCTTTGTTCGACATCTCATAATCACAAGTTGATGTCTGCATTTCCAATTTGGCATTTTTGGTCCTGTCATATTTGATATGGTCGATCCCCAAGGATCAGCAACAACACCATCGCATGAAGTTGTGCAAATTTAAACATTTGTTTCTTTATCAGGTGTCAACCGT
The DNA here is from genome assembly GCF_019609905.1 of Fusarium poae. Taxonomy (NCBI): domain Eukaryota; kingdom Fungi; phylum Ascomycota; class Sordariomycetes; order Hypocreales; family Nectriaceae; genus Fusarium; species Fusarium poae. Next base: position 5,459,124 of record NC_058399.1, read on the forward strand.
TTAAACAGTGCCATGATGCTGCTCGTTCTCGGCAATTGATAAACGGTTGTGGTCCTGTGGATAACTGAAAAACAGGCAAGGCTCTGCACGCTGCATTGCATGTCTTGGCTATGGGGCACAACAAGTTCCGCAAACGCTCTTTTCAGATGACACGGAAAGTGATTCATCACATTTTCATGCTCTAGCCGAGTCCAGGCCGTTGAATGTCTGATTGCAAGAGATTAGTCTATCACTCGATGCTACTGATGTTTTGCTGACATTTCTGCTGCTGGTGAAGATCGAGGTGCACTGTGAGAAGGACTTGATGACGAGGTACCATTCATTGACAACCCAGCATTACCCCTGTCTTGTACAGAACCTGGCTTTGATGGCCAAACCTTAGTGCCCCTCCGTCAGGGATCGCAACTGCAATCAATCTTCAGATCCAGCAGAAGACGGAAACCAAAAAAACAAGATATGCACTAGCTTCCCGGAGACACTGCTCCATTGTCTGAGCGCCAGACTACCTTTCTACACAGTAGATTTGTAACAAAGTTGCGCTCCAGAGTCTCGGACCGCGGGGTGTGTTTTGTTTGATATCGGGTTCTTAATTTGCCTCAGTGTTGGCTATACGGGTACAAACGCGTGGTTTCGTTTACTAGTCAGTGCGAGTAAGACACTATTGTTGGATAGGGACAGGGTTTGAACAAAAGGCAACCACCATTTTCTCTACAAGACATACATACGTACGTATGCAAAGCACGCTGCTCGTTTTAATGCCCTGGTCGATATTTGCGGAGCAAGGTTCAATGGTCAGACCAAACACATGCGACAGTACAGAGTACAATGCTATTATCACAATACGTTGACTGGCATCAAGTCCTGCACTTTGGCCACGACCACCTCTGTATCAGCTGTCAACAACAAATATCAAATACCGTTCAAACTCCTGCAGCTTTGATATCACCTAGTCTTTTACGCCACAAGCGGGAATGTGCAGGTTGACTTTTGGAGTGTAACTGTACGGACGTCAAATGAGGAATCCGCATTGATAGGTTATTTGTTGGGCCTGGCTGGGGTAGGCTCATGCACATCATGTTCGCTTTTTGCGGATCCCAGAGGGTGATGAGGATGGGGACACGGCTGGCTGACTGACTAGCATGGTTGATTTATTGGTGGTGTGGAGATTTGGAGGATATGTCTGAGTCTAACGTCAACATGATGCGTCTTTGGTCAAGAGTTGTTGGTGGGTTAATAATCCACTGCCTACCCTGGGTTAACTATTGATCATCTCGTCAATTTTTGGACATGGTGGATTGTCTCGTGAGGGTTGTGTTGATACGAATGCGGCTACCACTTGAGTCGAGAGTCGTGTTGATGAAGATGATATACATGGCATGATTTGGTGAGCGGAGTACTACGTAGTAAGTCTTCTATTTCCAAATCTGGCTCATGATAACGCCCGACATAACAATATATGGCTGACATGGCTTACTTCAGCCCTAAGCCCAGGTCCAAGTTCTGACTCTTGAGTTCCAGTCAAGCACAAACCATTTGTTCTCAATACAACTTTACGCCCGTGGTGATGTATGTACATGATATCAGGCAATCATTACAGTTCTGGCCACTGCACCGCCTCTCAGAGTCCAGGGTGTTGAAGCGAACAAAAAGGCATTTCAAATCCGGTACTATAAACTCATGAAATTACGATAGCCGCTCAAGATCAGCAATGCATGTCTCGGAGCCCGCATTCCCGGACCCTCCATCTTGAGATCTCAACATCTCTTTTTGTCTGCCGGACCACATGCGTATCTTTAATTGTTTCAAAAAACAGGATATTGAACAACCTGAGGTAGAGATTGTAGCCCCCCCATGAGCCCTCAGGGTCTTGCCCCCTTAATTCCAATAGGCGGTAGGCTGTGATCTGATTCCAAAATCTCCGCCAAAATGTCTCACTATCCTCCCCGTACGAGCAGCTGTCTCCTTAGCAGCCACACATTGAGCTTTTGTTGAAGCGATACAGCCAGTCATGTTGCACGATCTGGACAGTGCGCCGGATTTGGAAGCAAGACAGGATCGAGACGGTCGCCTATCAGACAACGGGAGGCTGAAGAAGGGTGGTGCTGAGCACAGACTACACTGTCGAAAGGCTGGGCAATGTTTGGAGTCTTGATGTGTGATGGATTCTAGGTCGGCTGACAAGCCATGTGATGCCCTTAGCTTCAACCGAGCTTCCCACCCGTTGGCCACAGAGATCTAATCCCCGACTCCAGCACTTCATAGTTCGAGGTCTGGCCCATTGCTAGGTGATAATGTAGATGGCAACGCGTATTTTGCCGTTTGTACGCGACGCGTACGAGGCTCAGCCAGCCTTACTCTGCTCTGAAAAGTGTGTGGCCATTTCTACCATAGTGTGCCAAGTTCACATGCTAACCAACAGACTAGGCAGTCACCGGGTCTATTCGGATTCACACTTTTTGAGTGAGACATGGAAACCAAGGAACATCATGGAATGCTCGGTGCAACGAAGTGGTGTAGTAGTGTAGTGAAAGAGACGGTCAACATGGATGAGTATGCTCGCTCGTATTTGCCTCTCTGACGTTTTCACGTATCAAGTTGCAGCCTTTTCAGAGGCAGCATTATTGCGCAGGCTTCGTGAAGTCGACTCCTAGGACGTTGTCCATCCATGGCCCGACCTTTGCCGCCTCTGTGTCGGACATACCAGCCTGGGAAAGCTGCGCGGTCCAGCTGGGGACGTTGTAGATGGATGATGACGCGAGAGCTGACAAGTCACCTTCTTCCGTAGCAGATGATGCACCCTGAGCCGTGAACTTCTCAACGACACCGTGCCTGGCATCGAAGCGAAGCTTGGTCTATGATTATGTTAGCCTATTTGTAATGCGTTGGTGTAAGGCGTGACTCACATCAAAGTCCAGTTGTGGACGTTCCCGAGGATCTTCGGGGTATGGGTAGGATGAGAAGGTGAATTTTGGTGTTTGGCCGTAAACCCAGTCCCGAGACTGTAGCTCGTTGCAGCCTTTGCTGATGACATCCAGTTCACGCACTTCGTCGCTGATTTCCTCACGGACCTGAGCATCGCCATACATGCGTGCAAACTCCTCCAACACGGCACCCTCAAAGTCGGCGTTCTCGATGCCCACGTTTCGAACGGGACTCCGGACGCTATCGACACCCCGAGTCTTGATGAACGGCTCAGCAGGAGAGCGCAGCATGCCTGATATGTTCTTTAGATTTGGGCTCCGGAGAAGACAAGTTCCATGATGGAGAGACCGGAGACGAGTGAGTTTGTAGGCGGACCCTGAGATCTTGTAGGTTCCGATGGGGTCATTGGGGATGTCCATGACAATATCGTGTCGTTCATTGACCCGGGTGTTTGGTTTCCCAAGGGATGAGAGCGCTCGTACAACCATCTCGGCGTGCTTGTTCCGGTCAAACACGGCGGGAGGGCAGATAACACTGAAGTTGACGTTCCCTTCATCGTGAAAGACAGCACCGCCTCCAGAACGACGACGCACGAGTTGCACCGGACCACCAGTCCAACCTACACTTGTAGGGTCATTTCGGAACTTGTCAAGTCTTGGGAGGTTTACTTCCATCCATGGGTTCTGGTTACGGCCAAAGACGATGCAAGGGTCGTTGGTGTAGAGGAAGAGGATTGTTGACTCAGGAGGGGTTTTCTGAAGGAGATAATGCTCTACAGAGAGGTTCAGGAAAGGGTCACGAGACTTTGAAGTGTAGACTTGTATATTGTTGGATGAGTGAGATGCTGCATCTGTGAATTGGCGTCTTGAGATAGTTGATAGTGAGGGAATGAGTCGTGATATGGTCTTCGGCGTTGAGTTTTGCAAGGGGCGTTTGAGAAGCATCATGATGACAGATGAGTCAATGGCAACTTCCAGTATGAGAAGAGTATCGAGGATTAATAATTAGGAGATGAAGTAACAGAAAGACTCGAATTGTATCCAAGAACTCGGTGATGCCCTTGTGAGTTGTTGTTGAAGCTACCTACTATCTAGATAAATCCAATCTCAGCCTCACATCTCCCGGAAAACTCCAGAGGAAGGGACCCACTAGGTACGGACTCGAAGCCCGCAGTGTCAACTGAAGCGCCTGTAAATGTAGGGGCGGTTCAACGGACAGTAGCGGTGCTATCCGTCCATGAAATTGCCCCTCAAGCCAGTGATATTGCTGTGCCTTGCATTTGTGGAAAGTACCGATTCTCAGCGAGTGTCTTTAGCCAGGGATCGGTTGATTGATAAACCAGATCGGTAATCCTTTTTCCATGACGTTTTTTTTTAATCCATAGTGGAGGGTTCCATGATGATGATGGAGATGGACCCTATTATGTATTCTTTTACAGTGGAATGGCCCTGAAGCTACAGCGGATGGTGGGGGATGATGAATTATCCAGACTTTTTTTTTTGAATGAGTGAATCCAATGTTTTTGAGTCACATCAGCATAAGCCCGATGTCGCTGTATGATGATATATATATAATAGTTATTTTATAAATCTCTAGAAATATTTTATATCTATTAACTACTTTATAGATCATCAATTGGAATCAATTGAGATCAAGTACATCATCAACCAATTAAACCTGCACCAAAAAACATCTACCGAATTGCCCCTCCCCCGCGCTTCAATCACAAAGAAGACAGAAAGTAAAAAAACTGGCACCGACATCGGATAGGTCAACCTTCCAGCCTCACAAGTTCTCGACCTCTTGTCCATTCCATTCCCTCCTCCAAAAACTAAACTCTCAACGGCCGCCATCTTTTTTTTTTAATCCCACTTCCCGTTTCTCCCCCTCCATAAACACCAAAACGCGCATCATCACCACTTAAAACTCCCTTTTCGTGTCTACATAAATTGGGCCCATCATGTCCAGCTTTGGGCAATTCTTCCGGGTGACGACGTAAGTGTTTTTACCCCTCCATACTTATACAGAAACCAGCAGACTAACAGACTGTTTTCTTTGTCTTCAGCGCTGGCGAGTCTCATGGCAAATCCGTCTCTTGCATCATCGACAACTGCCCTCCCAACCTTGGCCTCACAGAGGCTGATATCCAGCCCCAGCTCAACCGTCGTCGACCAGGTCAATCCGCCATCACCACCCCCCGTAACGAAAAAGATCGAGTCACTATCCACTCTGGTACTGAGGATGGCGTCACTCTCGGCACACCGATCCTCCTGACTGTTCCTAATGAGGATCAGCGACCAAAGGACTACGGCAACAAGACTATCGACCTCTACCCCCGTCCCAGCCATGCCGACTGGACCTACCTCGAGAAGTACGGCACCAAGGCCTCATCTGGCGGTGGCCGCAGCTCTGCCCGTGAAACAATTGCTCGCGTGGCCGCTGGTGCTGTCGCTGAGAAGTGGCTCAAGGAGGCTTACGGCATCGAGATCGTTGCCTTTGTCACCTCTGTCGGAAACATCAAGCTCTTCGGCGACAGTGACTCCATGAGCTCTGACCCTGCCTTCCTCAGTCTTGCTGAGAGAATCACTCGCCAAGAGGTCGACGAGAACCTCCCCGTGCGATGTCCCGATGACGCCGCCGGCCGAGCCATGGAGGCGCGCATCGCTGAGCTGCGAGACGCCCACGACAGCACTGGCGGTACCGTCACCTGCGTCATCCGCAATGCGCCTTCTGGACTCGGTGAGCCTTGCTTCGACAAGCTTCAGGCCACCCTCGCCCACGCCATGATGTCCATCCCCGCCGTCAAGGCCTTCGAGTTGGGCTCCGGCTTCCAAGGTGCCGAGATGACCGGCAGCATGCACAACGACCCCTTCGTGCCAGCCCCCGCCCTTGACGCTGCCTCCGAGAAGACAGGTATCCCCCGCTCCAAGCTCCAGACCAAGACGAACCACTCTGGTGGTATTCAGGGCGGTATCAGCAACGGCATGCCCATCTTCTTCAAGGTCGGATTCAAGCCCCCTGCCACCATCAGCCAGGACCAGACCACAGCCCGCTACGACGCTCAAGGCGAGGGTATCCTCGCCGCCAAGGGCCGTCACGATCCCTGTGTTGTGCCTCGTGCTGTGCCCATCGTTGAGGGCATGGCTGCGCTGGTGATTGCCGATGCCATCATGGCTCAGCACGCAAGACAGATGGCCTCCAGCATTATCAAGCGATAAATGGGACGGCAGGTTACTTTGGATATGGATGGGAAAATAAGGGAAAGGACCAGATACCAAAATAGAAAGAGTGATATGAAACACGTTTTTGCATGGCGACGGGTGATCTAGTTTCCGAATTATATGTCAAATAGCAAATGATTAACACGGGAAAAACATCAGCCTGTTTGAAGTGTGTGAATGTTATGTATAGCTGATGTCTGAGTTTCAACAACAGATACAGATCTGAACCCATCCATAGCAAAGTCAAGTGATGTATCAAAGTAAAATGTCTTTTCGTGTAATTTCGCTATTTTCTTGGTTTATAAATGAACAAGTGAATACCTCGCACCATAATAATCTTGCAATTCGAATATCCCAACGCCGTAATATATCAACTCCCCTAGCGAACAACGCGTCTATATTTCGCGGGGGTAGTGGGTATCATGGCCCTTCTGAGACGCAAACTCCAAGTAAAATCCCTTGCTCCTTTGTCCAATCCTCCATGTCCAATTTTTCTATCATGTATTTCTTAATCTTCTTTCATCTTGGTGTTTTGAGTTTTACTCTTCGCCTGTTTCGCTCTCCGTCCCGGCGGTGGGTTTGCTTCTGGCCGAGTCTCCATCACGGGCCATAATCATATCCTTTTCTGCCTGTATCGCCTTTTCTCTTCGTTGCTCAACTTCTTCACGGCGCACAACCTTTCGTAATCCTTCGCTTGCCTGGAGCAGGCCATCGATACTGATAGCATGCTCTGTCATTTGGTGGCTGATGTATGTATAAATTCCGGCGGGTGTGTTGCACTGAAGCAAGTTCCCTTCGTTGAGCTTGAGTAGTGCAAGTGCTACTTGGAAGAGGAACGTGCTGCCATCGTTGGTGCAGAGTACAACATCCCAGACACGGAAAAGAGCTTCGGCGCTGAGACAGTCCGTAAACACGGACAAGAACCACTGAAAGGTCAACGCCTCAAGCTCGATGGACAAAGAGTCAAGGTGTGCTGAGAGCTTGGGAAGAACCTGTGCAACATACTGTCGCAGCACTTGTTGGTCTGCACGCGAAGCCATAAGTGAGTGGTCGTAGTAGCCGTGAGGAAGAATGTTTTCGATGATTGATGTCAAAACCCAGAAAGCATCTTCGGCGGATGGCATGATGAGCAGCAAATTGGCTGTAATCAGGTTCATGCCCTGACAATAACCGACGTCCCTGTTGCGTCTGGAATAAGCCAACAACACTTCGTTCAGCTTCTTGACACCTGGGCCCTTGCGAAAGAAGATATTGTCCGTCAGTGTTCGGTTAATGTCCATCTGGATCTGGCTAACAACGACAGTATCGTCATCCTCGCCGCTTTGAGCCACTAAATCTTTATAATAACCAGGAATACGAAGAGCCGTGGCCCCTGAACACTCAGACCATACCTTGGCGCGATAAGCAACTGGAATACCGCCCAACACCAGGGTCTTGAACTCATTCCATTTGGCTCGTCCAACCTTGCCTTTGACTCCAAGTCCTGAAACTCCGATCATCTCACCATCGGCTACTCGAGTCTCTGGTAGAATCATGGCAGGCTGTTCGTAGCGTGCATCAGCAGCTGACTTGGCGGCAGCAATGGCCGCTTCACCTTCACGTTTCCGCTCAGCGCGTACTTTACGCAGGAAATCGTTCCATCGCACCGTCTTGTCACGCTGAAGAGCGTCGTGCACATCACTCAGCTGCTGAAGTAGCAGCTTGACAGGTTCGGTATCGTCTTTAGTGAGCGCAATCGACGACTCTGACTGAGAGGGCTGCGAGGTTTCGCTGTCCACCGCTGTTGTTGTACTAGCTGATGGAATTAAGCCAGAATTTGTTGAAACGATCGCCGGTTTGACAGGCTCGGTAGGGTGCAGTTCGGGTTCAGGCGTTTGAGCTCCTTCCATCACCTCTATCGAAGGTATCGCTATGCTTGGCGTATGGCTCAGCAGTTCTGTAGGGAAAGTCGCAATCTTCAGATAATCCGTCCACCTTTTAGCTTTGCCCTCTTCCGCATTACGCTCTTCCATGCTGTTGGGACTCTCGGGGCGACCCTCACTCGATATGCTTCCTTTGGGGCTGGGGATATCGTCCAACACGTTGGGTGAAATTCCAGCTCGGCCGTTTGCTAGCATCTCTGTTGTACGGCTGCCCTTGCGAATATGCCGAGCCACTTGGGCTGCTTCTCGCTGACGTTTCTTGCGTCGCTGATCATAAATAAAACCAAATCGGTCGGTAAGATACTCGCTATTCGGAAAGTTGTTATAAATATGTGTTAGTGTTGGGGGTTGAGACTCTGGTGACCGAATAGCATCCATCTCAACAGGCCCGTAGCTTTCTTGTCGTGATGATAAATTGTCTGGGGGACTGCCTCGCATACTACCCCAAGGATCCTGCTCTTGCGATCTGCCTGACCCTTGGGCAGATGGTACTGGTGTCGCTCTACGCATCGCCATCAAAGCCCTGGGACCTCCCGCGACCGATGTAGCTCGAGTCTGACCCGCACGACTGCTTGTAGTCGAAACACCGCGGAGAGAGCCGCCCTTGGCGGAAGTGTTGCTTGCGGCACGGCCTCTAGACTCAGCCTCACGAGTGCTAATAGCTCCGCCTGCAACCAAGCGCAATGCCATGCTTGCAATTGACGATGATGCTTTGCGCTCACTCGCAGCGCCTGACTGGATGCTCGATGCTCGACTTGGACTGCGAACTGGCTGCGGATCCGGGGGGTTGAAAAGGTCATCCTGCAACGTTGGTCGTCGGTCCATGCTAGAGTGCGATCGTATCACAGTCGCAGGGTTGACTTCGCTATTAACACTTCCGGTGCGGCTGGCTCGTTTTGCGGTACCAGAACCCCAAAGAAAATCCTTCCACCCCTTCAATGTGCCCTTTCCATTCTCGCTGGGGGTATTGACAGATTGGTTAGGTGCTCGAATTGTCTCACTTTTGGTTATTGTCTCTCCGTATGCTGTAACTCCTACTGTATCTTGCATCGCATCGCTCATGAGGTCGCTCAAGCCAGTATCCTCTCTCCGGAGTCCCTTGCCGGCTGCACGGAGTTCAGCCTCAACGGCCCGTAGCCGAGTTTCGAGATCCAGGTTGGAGAGACCGCACTCTCGAATAATCTTACGCAAAGCACGTTCTCGTTCATCAGCACGGCGGCGCATATTGGAGATTTGAGCATCTCGTTGAGCAAGGTCCTCGGCTATTTGTCTAATGAGTCCAACGGCGCCGTGGCGTGATATTAAACGTTGAAGGTGTTCATCGTCGGCGTTGTGTAACGAGCCAGGCACCTTGCGAACAGGGTGATCCTCTTCGAACAAGGCACTTCGTACATCGGAACCTCCTGTAAGATCGACTATTGAACTACGTCCAGTTTCGGGAACCGCGGGCTGGGTAACGGGGGTATCGCCAGGAGAATCGTCCTGGAAGTCGAAGCCACCATTATTGTCGGGTCTCTCATCGGGCGAAAAGCTGGGGAAGCTGGTGAGGCTCTTGTCGCTGGCAGCGACACTGCTCGCAGAGCTGACTGGCTGACTGGGTCGCTTTCGACCACGAGGGCATCGGAGACTTGCACTTCGGTTGCTTCTGGAGTTGCTACGGTTGGATGTGCGGGAAACGTGGGAGGCGTGGGATGCGTATGAAGCGCTGCTGTGCTGGGAGACGGACCGGTGGAGTGACGACATGGGGTCGGCCGCTTCCATGGCCGTCGCCATAGCTAAAGAGTCGTAAGAAGTTGTTTGTCTATTGACAAGAATATGATGAGAGAGAGTTGTAGAGTAAAGTGAAGGAAAATGGAAGAGAAGGAGAGAACTGGGTTAGGTTGATGAGCGAGCCCATCAAGCAATCAATCATTAAGGAAGGGTGTGGGTGTGACAGATGAGGGTGTGCGATCGAATGGAAGGCAACCGAGGGGTTTGTATCAGGTACATGTACTAAATGGGATGAACATATCAACCGAACATTGGGTAAGATGTGATGATCGTCGTGGAAGGGTCATGATGCAGCTGGAAGATGTTTTGGGTATAGGAAATTCACATCAAATACTGAGATGAATCTTGCTTTCTTTTCTATTTGTTTAGGAATATTTCAACAAGATGCCGTTGTGTGCATAGTAAAGTGTCAAGTCGACGGTTAAAGTACAAGTACATATACATCAAGTGTCATGGAAGTGCCAGTGCTGGTAGTGATTTATCCCATTCTAGATTGTCCAGGTGTCTGGGCATCCACTGACTCCTCCACAAAATTGATTGGTTTCCAGGGCTGTTTTAGGGAGTATGCGTTGGCCCACCGTCGCCCTACATGTCCATTCTACACCAACAACCAGCCCTGTCCGTTCTGTATCTGGTACATGCCTAATTGATATAATGGATAAAACACCGAAATGGATGGCAAATCTACGATGATCAACAAATTTCTCCTTATTCTACAATCAAGCTAAAACCGCCAGGAGGATAATCATCCCTTTAATTACTGCACTAACCGTTATCAACCTCTCATATCAAAAGCGTGCCTGGCGCCAACTCCACGGTTGGGTAGCCAGGTTTCTTTATCAGGAGCCCAAGGACCAACAACAAGAGGGAACAAATAAAATAAAAAAGCTTGGATGTTGTTATTTACAGCAACAAAATCATCAAACACTTGGTCTGGACAGATCACTTACATGCTCGTGCACTGAGATAGATTTCATCTCCAGGGCCACTACCAAACTATACCTGGTCAACAGCCCGAAGATTCCCGCACCCTTTAAAATTCCAGAACGTGTTCGCCCAGACTAGATCTAACAAGGATAATTATTCGACACTGTCTCAGCTATCAAGAGAAACAGACATTGCCGTTTCTCCTTGTGAGAGAAGATGAAGTATGTGTCTCGTCGTTTGTCACGCGACACCTAACGGCTTGGTAAAGCTTCAACAAGCTCAACGGGTTTGTTGATCAACAAGAAAGCTTACTTTAACTAGAGAATTGCATCTCTGACGTCGATGCCCTTACGGCACGATCAACGTGACTTCATTATGCAATCAATTTACCCGCTTCCGCAAGGTTATACCCTTGAAGATTCACTACCGTAAAGGACAAGTACCTGATACAAACCGACAACCATAATACGCATGACAGGATCTCCCTTGTCAATGCGCCCTGTAATTAATAAATCATTTCACGAATAATGAATGACGTTGAGAATTCAAAATGGCTTCTTATACCATCTATTCATACAATTCATGTATGCATACGACACTTATGGCAATTATTCGTAATAAGACAACCCATCAACTCCTGCCAATGCCAAATCCCAAGTGGCAACCCATGCCATGTTCATTCGTTAAACCCTTTTACCCCTTTGATGACCGGTCCCTGACCCTTCTCGCGCCCTTGATTAAGCAAAAATCAAAAGTCATTATCAAAAACATTCCATCAACGCCTCGTTCAAAATACACATACACCTTTCGCCACCTTCTTTTGTACACTGCAATGCTCCCTTTAAGCAAAGCTATCCTCCGCATTCCAACGGCTGCTTCTCATGGACTCATTTCCCTCTGTTGCCTCTTTGCATGGCGACGAACCCTCGCCAACGAGCGTCTCATCTGGCAACAAACCCTCGGCAACCAGTGTCTGAAACACGGCATCTTTGGCTAGAACCGTTTCTCGGTCGAGGCCGAGCCCGTCCAACATGCGTAGCCTCTTGCAACTTGCTACAAACACAATCTGATGTAGTCGTCGTCGTAATTTAGTCATTTCATCCAACCGACTAGAAAAAAGTGCATCCCGCTCGACATCTGCGTCAGGCAGCATGAATGGGTCAACATATCCATTACGATCTGTAGGCACCAGCACCTGCATAGGCGCGTAGAATCCGAGCGTGACGGGGTTATCTCTGAGATCAAGTTGGTTGAGATGTGGAAACTCGATCAGTAGCTCCGTCACTGCAGTTGAATCAGCAAGTCTGTTGCCAGCGACCAAGAGCTTCTTGAGTCGTGGAATAAATCGCAGTGGTTCTAAATCTCGAATTGCGTTGAAGTTCAAATTCAACGTTCGTAGATTAGGCATCAGTTGACCCAAGTTGCCTGGCAACGCCTGAATTCCACAGTTGGCAAGCTCAAGTAATTGCAAATTGAGGAAATCAACCGTAGGCTCGAAAGTGCCCAGGTAGTTCCCAGAGAGGAAGAGCTTCCGGACCTCGCAAGCCGAAGAGAGGAAACCGAGATCGAGTGCTTGGTCAGCCCGCTGCTCCCTGAGACTCAGGCTGTCCAACTTTCGAGCTCGGCTGAAACCCGTCAACTCAGTCATGCGGTTGCGGTCAACGTGCAACGTGTGCAGGTTGGGCATATTGCTAATGTCTAAGCGAGCAAGCTCGTTGTCGCTGAGGTCCAATTGTCGGATCACCTTGTTGCAAGACGACACAGTAAACCTTGTAAGCCTGTTCTTGGAAAGCTTCAAGCGTCCCAGTGCTGGCGCGTGCTCCAGGTTTCGAATCGACGAAATTTGGTTACCTGCCAAGTCAAGTTCAGTGAGGCGCTCCATCTTCACCCTTGCAAAGTCAACTTCCTCGATCAAGTTGTCTCGAGCTCGAAGAGTAAGGAGTCCATCGTGTGTGTCGAGACCGTCAAGACTGGTAAGTTTGTTGTTGTCCGCGCGAATACTTCGCAAGTGCACTAGACCTCTCAGTGCCGATAGGCTCTTAACCTCGTTACCAGAGATGTCCACATACTGAAGGTTCATCAAATGGTCCCACGAGGTCAGCTCAGTCAACATGTTCTGGGAAACCTTGAGCTGCCGGACGCTGGATGGCACACCGTCCAGATGTCCCAACGCGTTCTTGGAGGCGTCAAGTGTAACCAGTTTGCCGCAGAACTGATCTAGCATATGCAGACTCGCAAGCCGCTTCTCATGAAGATCCAGCTCTGTAATGTCTTCCCAGTAAGGCTCATAAGGCTCTACCTCACTAAGTTTGTCCACGAGTTCCCGTATTGTCATAGACATGACCTTCTTAGAGCCTTTCCCGGTGGCCGCGTGCCGACGACCCATGACATAACTGACCTCAAAGCCAAATGATGAATCGGCATTGTTGAAGGTAAACTCAGACAAGGGACTAAGAGAAAGCTTTCCAACATTTTGACCAATCAAAGCACTGTCATCTGGAGTTGGCTGGAAAAAGTTATTGCCAGGCGTGTGGTTAACAACAAAGCTGAGACTGGTTCGGCGGGCGTCAGGTGTTTTATGACTGACGACGCTGGTATCTCCAATGATGCTGACTTGTCGCTGGTCATCGAAAGGCATCTCGATGGTGCTGTCCTCGTCTTGCTCGTCGATTCGCGAAACGGGACGGGGCACAAAGGCCGGACCGCTTCGTGAACTGGTGTGGTGATGACGGCTGGACCCATGCCCGCCGTTCTTAAGTGCTGATTTTGCGACACCGGCACAGCCTGGTGATTTCTTGGGCGGTGAACTGTTTTGGTGCATGGTGGGAAGCTCTGGGTCATCCTCCAAGTTGTCCAAGTCCTCTGCTAGTACGACATCTTGGATGATGGACGCCACGGGCGAGGAGAATGTGATGGTTAGGTTGCGCCTCTTTGCACTCATCGAGGGTGTACTACTAGCCCTGTCGTCGTTGAAGCTTCCTTCCTCCTCCATAGATTGGTCTAGATAAAGTTCCGAGTCTTCCAATGCTCGAGCATCCAGTTTCTCAAATTCTTCCCGAGCAAGACTGGCCATATCCGGACTCAAGTGTCCATTGGGGGAAAGTGTCATATAACCTCTTGCAGACCGATGCTTACTCGATCTTGTAGGGCTTGTGGGCGGGGTTGTGCCACGGGGAGCACTGTTCTTCTTCGCGCTGTTTAGGACGAGATTTTGCATCTCTCTGGTCAAATCAACAGTTAAATCCGGAATGCTGGCGAAAGGATCATCGTCGCTGTCTGAAGGTAATATGTTCGTAGGCTGGCGAGCAAGGGTTTCCTTCCTCTTGATCCAGATGTTGTTCTGCTTATCAAGATACATGCTACCCACTCGATCGGGAATGAGATGCGACACGCTTTCCGGCATAATGGTCCTCCTGGTTTCGGAAGCATGTGAAGAAGTTGTAGGATAGGACCTGTGAGTGTCGCCCCCTGATGAGTGGGATCGTGTCGGGCTTCCATATGAACCATCATGGGAAGGACCAGCTGTCAAGCGAATATTAGGCGGGTCACTGATAACCTCTTCTTTCGTACTGTCGGCCAGATCTGGTTGGCTACGTTGCGATCCCTCAAGCTGGCGTTCGATTTCTTTATCAGCAAGGATTGCCTCCTTTACCAGACCCATGGATCGCATAGACAATGTGATAAGGTCGCCCATGTCGCTGATTTCCTGGTACTTTTTCAACCGCTTGATGAGTTCTGGATCCTCTTGATATTGGGGCACCCTGGACATTGGTTTGCCCTCACGGCTTGGAGGGCGAGACAAGGGCTCGTTGGTAGACTCCTGATACGAGTCGTCGGCATCATCAGCTTCAGGTGTAACATTCTCAGCCTCTGATTCTTCCACACTAGACAAGCCCGGCTGTCTAACTTGACTTCGGATCATCGCCATAATCTGCGCAGCCTGATTGACAAAATCCTGAGTCATAATCGATGGCTTCCGATCAACTTCGCTGTGGTCTGCCACTGTATCATCAGAGATACCCTGTTGTGAGGCTCGAGCAGGTGTATGTGTTGATAGGTCATTGATATCATCACCCTCCGAATCAAATGTCATGTTCGGGTTACCGCGGAGGGATGATTTACGACTATGCGTAGGGCTTTGCGGCTGAAGGATTGTTCGCATCGCAAGAACACTAGGGTGTGCGAGTTGATAATCGCCTGGCCTTGCATCCTTGCGTTTCTTTCCCATCACAGACTGCATATCACGGCTTGCAGCTTCTACACCCTCTAGCAATTCGCGACCAAAAGCAATGTCAGCCCGATGGAGCGTGCGTCTACGCTTTGGGGTTGGGTCCTTGGACGGAGACGTTCGAGGTCTCTTACCCTCTGAGCCGCTGTCGCGTTTGGAAATATTGCCATTGCCTAGGGCGCCCTTCGCCGGGCTCAGAGCTTTGCTGCGGATTTGGCTGGAACCGGATGCTGTTTTGTGATGCTTGCTAGTAGCTGATGACGTCGACTTGTTGCGACTTCGACTAACGAGAAGTTCTGAATGCTCGCCAGGAGATGAAGGTTGTTCTGCATGCTGAAAAGATGGAGATTGGGGGACTGGCGATTGAGGGGCATCGTTTTCCTTGTCGGAATAAGCCGTCACGTCACCATTGGTGGCGTAAGAAATTTCCTCACTGAACTCATAACCTTCAAGGTCACCATGGCCGAACCTAGTGAAAAAGTTGCGACCGACGGGATTGGGGGCTAGTGCAGGTAACGAGGGGCTGGAGATGGGTTCATAATCTTCATGAACAGTAGAATCGAACTGGTCATGTGGACCGAGAGAGTGTCGAGAAGGGGTACCAGATAAACCTTCTTCAAACTGGCTGATGCGTCGGAGAAGTGTCTGGTTGGTAAAGGTATCATAAGGGCCGAAAAGCTTCAAAGGGCTTCCAGCAGATGGCGCACTTCGGCCAGACGAGACATGTTTCTTGTCAGGACTGGGAAATGGAGCCCGCGGGAGGGTAGGGCTGATATTGAAGTAGTCCGACTGATAAGGGTTGGTAGTATTTGTTCGGACAGAAGGGTACTGTTTAGGAGTACTGGCTTGTAGAGATTCTTCAGCAAGCATTCCGCTTGTATCAACATTGAAGCCAGGGCTAAGGTCTCTAAAGCGAAAAGAGCCATCTCCAGAGCGACCTCCTCGTTGAGTATTCAAGAACCCACCGCGAGTTGCATAGTCTTCAGTGTTCTCGGCATTATCAGAGGGGCCGGGACTAACGCCGTCAAAACCGGTTCGGGGGTCAACGTTGGGATCGAGAAGCATCTGGTTGATGCGCAAAGCTTCGAGTTTGTTTTTTAATTTGTCTGCTGGCAGCTCAACGGGCGCAAAATCCATGTTGCCATCCTTGTCGCTCTGTTTACCGATGAGGATAGGACTAAAATCTTCGTTGCGAACCACGCTTTGTCCACTAACTTTTCGCGCACTGTCATTCGCATCCGAAGGGGCGCTCAAGCAGCTTTGATCGCGATAGATCTGGTCTCGTGGTCGCGAAGGTGTGTCTTCATCCTGTGGGCTGCGGACACTAGAGAACATGGAATCTTCCACATTGAGCTTATAATTGATCTGTCTCTGTGTTCTTCTCGGGCTCGGGCTGGGTGTAACGTCGTTTGGGTACAAGTCCTCCTGGTCGTCGAATTCGTCGAGTTCGTCCAATGGGTCCAGGTCGAGCTCGAGATCATCACTCACAATGCGCTGGGGGTATGATGGTGGACTAGACGGCATCACAGAGGACTCCTGGCGCTGCTCGCCGTCGACATTGTCGCCTCCAGGTGTTGGGGGTTTGAACATATCTTGTAGACCGGTCGCAGCTGAGCAAAATAGGTCGCGCTGTTCGCCATACTCGACGTCGCCATACACCAGGCGTCTCTTCCACTCAGGCGTATCCTCTTGACTTCCAGTTGACGATTTGTGTTGAATGGTGTTGTGGACAACTGAAGCACTTGTGGAAGCTGATGCAGATCTACTGGCCAAAGTTCCACGCGCAAGCTTGAAATCTTCTGATGGCTGCTTATTTCGGTGGCTCGAGATATTGATACCATTCGGGGTACGTTCACTGAGAATGTTGAAACTCGAATCGCGGGCGGGTGATAATTGGGGTCGAGAGCCTATCGTTCTACGCGGTATTCGACTCGGCGTCCCTCTAAGTTTGGTCTTGGTTTCTTGGGCGTTGTTCAGGGGAGGAAGTTGGATAGCGGATGAATCAGAACCGGGCTGGGAAACCCAGTCCTCAGACAGAGAGTCAAGCCAAGCGTGCTCCATGGCGTCGCTTTAGAAGCGGAAATCAACGTGTAAAAAAAGTCAATGCGAAGCCATGAGCTAAACAAAATTATATTGCGACGGAGGATGGTGGGGTCGAAAAGGAGTTATGTATGCGACGCGCGTGTATAGAAGAACGGGAGAGAGGTATGTTGGATGCTGAAGTGAGACTGTATTAAGACCACGGATGGATAAAGAGTAGAGTAGTAGAGTAAGGTTTTGAGAGATAGAAATGAAGTCACAACAAAAACATTAAACAAACAAGACCATGGGGAAATCGAGATCGTGAGGCGGATGTTTTGCGCGTACCCTTGAACATGAAGTTCGGAATAAACAAGACCAGGGTCCTGGTTCTGGTTAGTCCCGTTGCTGTGCCAACAGTCGGTTCCTGCCAAGATCACGTGCGGAGGACATCTGCATGATGTGAAAATGATAGATAAGAAGGTGGGGGATCTAACGATGTTTATGGTAGGAAGAGTGTTTGTCCTAGCTATGTTTTCTTTGTTGCGACTGATCATAGGCATGTCCAATATCGTTGATGATAAGCTACTCCACGATTCTTTGAACCAGTGCCTAGGTCCACAGAAGAGGTGCACTCAGAACATCATGAATTCACATTCACAGTAGCATATTTCTTAGGCGCAAACATCTTTTTACCTTGAATAAAACATTATTCTGCCTTCTTCTCGTCAGTTTCCAATAATTTCGCGAACTAACACATCAGTCATGGTCGTTGTTCTGAAAGTCATGACGTACTGAACACCACTTTACGCGACAGCACGTGACTAGTCTCGGCGTGTTTCCCTGGTGATCGCCGACCGTGAATTCCAGTACCATCAAAGTTAAGCGATACAGCAGTATTGTTACACCAAAGAAAAGGGTATTAGTTCATGAATGCCGCTATCAAAGACAACTTTTGACCACGCGGAGGGCGAAACCCTCCACCACCGAGATTATGACACTACAGCGTGCCGACCCGCTAGCGGACGAGCTGGCACTTGAATGGGGGGACGATACAATATACTGCGAAGCGACTTGCGACCCCGGCGATGTGTTTTACGAAGGATCGGAAGACGAAGATTATGACAGTCCTGCCTCACGAAAACTTCGATACGAAGCGGCAGGCCAACGATTTCTTGACGGCAAAGTACCATTTATTGTGACAGCGGCCCTCAAAGGCCCCTTTCAATCAAACTCGACAAACTGGTTGAATCCGTGGCGATCAAAGCACAGGACTGCTGGTGCCTCGGCGATAATTAGGACCTCACCTGGGAAGTTGGCAAGATCAGCCAAGGTCAAGCGCATTTCAACCGTACCAGAGACACTGCATCCGCCCCAAGACAGTTTAGAATGTCACCTCCCAAGCCCCGAAAGCCTCAACCAGGCTTCTGAGACCGAAACGCATCCTTACTTGGAAGATGACGAGTTGGTCAAGGTTCAGCAATGGAGGGATACTGTCAAGTCAGAGGAGGGACAGAGAGATGAGTTCTGGACGTCCAAAACGCAAACATCAACATCTGAGAAAAAGAGAAAGGCAAATGGTTCTTCGTGGCTGAAACTCTTGGCGAGTAAACGTCAACGAAAAGACGTTATGGAGTCGGGGCCAGTGGACACTCCAATACGACACAAGACTCAAGTTCCAACACCGACGACTCCTACGATGAACAAATACATTACAAGTGTCCCTGATCATTTGCCGTCATCGTCCGTTCCAGCAGGACGGTCTTTCCCACATGTCCGGGACGAGCCTGATGTTTCGGAAGACGAGTTATCTCGTGATGAGACTGCATCCGATCATACTTCTACAGACTCGTCTTCGCCCTTGTCGCAATTACAACACACTCCAGTTTTGGACCTAGAAGCCAGCTTCCTATCACAGCGCAGCCCCGAGCAACAAACACCAAGCAAGGCTCTAGTAACTCAACAACGGTCCATTTCCGAACATCCGGATGCAGAGCCACACAGTGCTTTATCAAACAAAAACATTACTGGCCCGGATTTTGAGACACAGGAAGACGAAAGTTTTTGCTTTAAGATGCGACCAAGGATCGGTCAAGTCCCTAAATCGACCTCAGATGAAGGCGAATCCATGGTTGAAGACGACGAAGAATCTTGGTCTGGGCTATCATCCCCCGATCAGGATATGGATAGTATTGCTTCTGTATCCGACCTGGAAGATAGTACGCCATTAGATGAGCCTGTTGATCCTCAGATCTCGAACCTGCCCGTGGATGCAGACTCATGTAGCACTACAAACCCGTTGCTATCAACTTCTGGTGGAAACCTCAATGAAATCGACCATCTCCAGGAATCAGCGGACAGCACTACCGGCTCGTCATCCTCGGAAACCAGTTCGGCAAGTTCTGATTCTGGTCTTTCTGACGAATCTCGTTCCAACTCAACGGCGTCTGTTGCGGGGCCTGTTGACGAACCCCAGCGAGATCACAACACCCAGGATGTGGATATGCAAGAGGCACCTGAGGACGAGGAGAATTTAGTTATTGCCCAGCATCTGGAGGCTAGTGACACTGACTCAGGGGACGAATCTGATGAAGAGGCAGAGGGCGAGCATAAGAGCGATGGGTCCAGCAAGGAGAATACCCCGGACGTCATATCACCATCGGCAACGTCCAACAACAAGACGCCACAAATTTCAACTGTAGAACAAGTAGCTCAGACAACACCATCTGAAATCGGGTCACTGAAACCCCATAGTTGCAGTATCCCGTCTGCAACAGCGTGCCCTCCGCAACAGACATGGACTAGTGGAGGAAACACCACTTTGTCATGCCCAGCACCAAGCCCTGGGATTGCCCAAGAGAACAAAATAGAAGTGAATCCCACTCACTCAACTCCCAAGACGACAAACACTGGGCGGGATACTAACTCAAGCCAACAATGGAATCACGACGCTTCTCCGACTATTGTCAATACTCCTGTACGCGAACATTCAAAGCAGCAACTAGATCAATCGGCTTCCAAGGAACATACACCATTTCGTTTCTCCCAACAAAGCCCATGGGCTCAGCATGCTATGCTGTCTCTTGGCTTGACAAATACGAAGGACCAAGGATTGAAGCAAGCGGAAACCAATGTCGCTGTAGTTCCAACCAGTCCAGAGGAGCAAACTCCGTGGACAAAGAAAATGGCGGACCTACCAGTCAACATTTCCCAGAATACACCTATCACTGAAAAGAAGGATCAAGAAATACTTCATGATTCTGCTACGCCGGTGATCGAGGCTAAAGTCAACGCCCAGACACCAGAAGGTTATGTAGCTTCGACTCCCGTTATGGCATTAACACCTCAGCCTCAATTTTCGGTCAAGTCATTTGCCTCTTTTAGATCACTCTCTCCTGAGCGCAGCTCTCGTCGAGCCAAGCGTTCTGTTTTAAAGAAGTCTGGACCTGGCCTTCCTAGCACGCAGGCTATCTTGGCTTCAGCAACCAAGAATCCCTGGGAGAGCAACAGCCCTGGGCGCCGTGTCTCCTTCGCCCCATTACCCAATTGGCGAGCCTCGGAATCGAGCATGCCTACAACTCCTTGCCCTTCTCTTACCAGACGTCAAGGCTCTCCACCACCCGATGCCCCTATATCTGAATTGCCCACGTCAGAAGGTGAAAAGTTCCAGAAGCACTTCAACGCCGTCTCTCAAGGACCCATCATCCGTCACCATCAGCGTCTCTTGCCATCAGAGTCACAGCGCACTGTCGGTAGCCCCTTGCCAGGTGCTATGGCAGATGCGTTCCTTGCAGCAGACCAGCTACGACAGCCGGCAACTTCTACAGATCCTACTAAGAGCGATCAAGAGACCGAAGAGTCGCAAGATCCGCTTGACATGGTCGCGGATATCATGCTGGAAGAATTCGATTGCCTTGGTGGCACAAACATCATGGCGCAATCGCCCGCATTGACTCATGGGCACCAGAGCCCGTGGTATTAACATCATTACGCATCGTACAAATATTTCCGAGCCTCGTCGAAGGCACATTTCAAACAAACATGCATAAACGGGGGAGTTACATCACATCATACATGGCGTTAAATGCCGAGCATCTTCGAGTTAGGAATTTGCCTGGAGTTGGGGGGTTAAAACGACATGAACGACATGACAATGGACAATACAAGTCTGGTATCGGCGGTGTTTGTCTTATTTTTCGGCGTACGGTAGGCAGATACCTCAGTGTAGAACCATTCAATGCGAAATCACATTAAACAAATTATCTGGTTATAATTTATTAGCGGTTATATCTTGAGTGACCGATATCCAAAGAAGCAACAGTCCAGAGCAAGGTTCGTCTCAACAAACAACAAGATCAAGCCACTGCACTAACATGTCTCGTTACGTGTGAAACTATTTACTAAAAGGACTTGTTGCCTGTTGTTACAACCACGTGCGACTACCAGCATTCCCGTTTCCTTGCTATGTAGGCAGCTTTACTAGAAATTAATCTCCATAGCATCCGATCTTGACACCGCTTCTTTGAGATGCTAAACATAGCAAAGAAGCAAAGAGCTTCATTAACCAAATCGCCGGTTTCAGTGATATGTGCATAATGAATGGCATGTAATGCTGTCTCCCTACATCTGCGACTATAGCCCATGAGCCCGAGGTCCCGGATCTGATTCGCCAGAGCCATGACAACTCACGGATCTATAATTGATCTTACAAATGGATCTTCCAATGTCAGTCATGACAGCGAGTAATGCTTCTGCCAAGTTTCGCTTGTCTGCATTCTAGGGGAAGTATGTATATGGACAACGTTGAGCATACTTTTGCGCCCTGAATCCACGCCCCCGGCAGTGCAACCATACCCGTAGAGCACATGGCTACTGTAAGAGCTGTTTGTGGATGGGTTGCTAGATCGACGATGACTTTGATCGAAGCGGCCATGAAGCCAAAATTTTCAGCCGAGTCCAGGGCCGGAAGAGTTTCCGCCGGGTAGACTAGAAGCAGGATAGAACGTATCTATGGGTTCTAGGATCATGCCTTGAGACAAAACGCAACAGTGCACTCGCAATTTGCTTTGCCTTGATGATGGAGGCCGCCTCATGTTCAAAGTTATTTGGATATTCGAAGCTAAGAGCGACAATGGCGGAATCCGGGGCGGAGAACTTGTCCGCCCAGTCCGGTCCCGGGAAGACAGGCCTGCTTGAACGGAGACATCTTATTAGTCGGATCTGAGAGTTGTAATTCCACAGAATATCTCGTCATGGTAAGAGTTTGTTGGAAATTCGGGGCTGTGGTCTTTGATCTCTCGATTCGAGGCCAGCTTGGCAGACAGAGACCCATCGTATAAGAGTCATATGACTGCAAAATCTTCAGGTCTGTGGGTTTGTATCCATCGATTTGTAAATTTTCCAACATTGACGTGTGAAGGTGGAATTCCTAGTGGCAGGGATTCTGACTCTGATCAAGTGCGAATTCTGGTCGCTCTGCACTTCCAGACAACTCGACCGGATCTTTAACCGGTCGAGACGGCTAATGGCTACATTGATGCCATTCATCAGATAAGACCCGCGCTCAGGGTGACATAGAAGCACACGACATATGGCGTTGATGAGCCGGTTTACGTCCACGGTCTCTCTCGCCTCCCGTTGCCCCTGGATCGGCCCTGAGCTAAACAAACAGAGCATGTCTCACTTGAGACGGTTTTAGATCAACTTGTCACTTTGACGTATCCAGGGGTGTGTGTGTGCGTGTCTTTACTTGACGAGATGTCGAGGTCCGGAGGGTTTGTGTTGAGTTGAGTTCTGGAACGTCATACAAGGTGAAGTCGAGGCACGTTGTTGGAAGATGAACAACGATTGGTCAGGGAGTGACATGCACGTCTTCTAGGATTGAGATAAACACAAAAAATACATCTGGCTAAAACATGGGGTAGATCACCAGCTTTGATGATTGGATAATTGAGGTAAGGATGTCTTAGTGCAGGGCATATGCCATGGTAGATAGACAGTTGGTGATGGTGTTGGCGAGAGTTGCTTTGGCGGGATAGGACGTGCCGTCACAGGATGGGCTACTATAGCTTGAGAGTGTGAAATCCAGACGGTTTGGATATTTGAGCGCACAAGTTTGGTTTAAACAAAATCATGAAACTGGAGACCTGTTGGTCGGGGGTTTTATCAGCAGTGTTTTGTTCAGACCAACAGATGGATTGAAATGTTGATGTATAGGGTAACTCCATGTCCTACGACTCCTTGTCGGATCAAAGACCCAGCACAATTCCAATTAGTAAAAAGTTGCAGGAGTAGCATCAATCGTCTTATGCAAGCTCTTGGTAGCATTGATAGCCGCGTTGCGCTGCATTAAAATCTGCAGTCAGAAATATCTTGTCCTCTCTCTCTTGCGGGCCAATACATATGAGCGGGGATATCATGACAACGATGCTCTGGATAACTTCTAACAACACGCCCTCCACAGGGGATATGAGAACAGCGTCGCGTGTGGAATATTATCATTTCGTATTCAATGTATATTCCTTGACTTAGGAGAACTTGATCGAGGAACAAACATGTTTCTGAACACGCTATCTCAGGGTAATGCTACATAGTATCATTTCAAGCCACAAACCATAATTCAGCCAAAGCGCCGCACAACAAGGGTTGGAACCATTCATCGGAGTTTATACAAAACGTGTCTCCGGGGGGTTTTATCGTGTCATTAGAAATCGTTTGATGATGAGCTGGCTATGATGATGAGGGTGGGAATTCGACGGGCGGTCTATGCTTCTCCATCAGCGACTGAAAATGCTGGACGTGGCAGGACGACACCAGTCGAGACCTTTACTGGTCGCAGTGAATGCCGTGTAATATCAGCCAGGAATTTATAAGCTTCAGACCGGGTTTCTCATCATCGAACCAGTATCGAAGCACGTGTCTCCCCAGTTTCCAAACGCCATGAGATATTGCCGAGCGGGTCACTAGGGTCTTGGACTTGGCAAATCTGGGGTCAAGAGATGATTGGAGTGATGTGCGATTTGAAATCGACACTGCTTGGTGCAGCTGATCTGGTTGTATGCATATTCAACACTATCATGAAATAACTGGAACATGTCATGATCTTGGTGGCTCGCGTTGAAACATCACATGACGCCTTTTACAATTCCACCAAAGAAAGCTCCGACGCTAGAATGAATTAAGATAGCCTTTAATTGGCATGAAGGAAAGAGGTTGGGGCGAAGAATGTGTAGAGAATTATCAGAACTGTCGATGATCCGGCTGTTACTGCATTGATGCTGTGTGATACAGACGGAGATGTCCGCAACAACCCGTTTCGGGTGGACAACAAAAAGAAATGTGACATGTAATTTACGTTGTTACGTACAATCGAGAGCTGTTGTTTCTGCTCGATGTGAGAAGATCCTAGTCCTTGGAGGAAATCATAGCAAACGCCATGTTCTTACTGAGCATAAATCAAAAGGGGTTGAAACTTTAAAACTACGTCACCTTGTCGAAGCTTCAGCCTTTTATCTTTTCTCAGTCGTTAGTATCTCATAGGCTGATGGACATGAACCCGTCATGGATAACCTAGATAGCAAATATTATTAGCTGTAGCCTCATCAAAGCGTACGAAAATCAACCGCTAGATCAAATTGTCCAATCATATGACACAATTGACAACATGAACCATCAATCGTTCCGTGTAGAGGAACATGGATCGCCTCGACGAGGAGGCCCTTGCGGTAGTTCAAGGCAAGCGAAAGAGGGAGGGTCAGCGTGACCAAATTGAAGGTAAAAAAAAAGCAAGGTATTTGGAAGAAGAAATGACACAAGAATGACAGAAGTCGGTGCAACAGTTGGAGAGCCACGGGTTCCGCCGAGAGGCCGAGAAGAGAAGATGCTGTACGTTAGCTTCTTGAAACCTTTTCTCAATGAGCCTGGCATTAATGCAGAGCATCACATAATAGAAGGTTCATTTTTAGAATGAGTACCTAGATAAAGACGCCCTAGAGATAGAACAACTAGACTACCTATATAAATCAAACCCCTTATCAGCCATTGACCTTTATCAAGTGAAACATGTGTTTAGCAACTCCCTTTAGGCCGTTAGGGTCAGATTAAAAAGATCATCCACTCTCTGGTAGCAACGGGATAGCGGGTCCCCCTTTTTTAAGAGAGAAAAGAGTGCCCAATGACTTTTCAATTGGGCTCCGTAATGATAAGGTCATGCATGGGGGATCTGACGCTTTACGCATATTTGCGGAGCGTTCTTCCACAGCGGGACGGGGCTATGTAGGTATGTATGTATGTAGGTATGCGACACTAAACTAATGTACTGTGATTTTGATGCACCGATTTTATGTAAGTGCAAAGGTCTGTCTTGCTGAAGCGTGTGTAAATCAAATGTAGATCCGATAAGCATAGTCAAGGTTCGATGTGATGAGATGAGATGTTTTTCAACAAACATCGTCTCTTCATTGAACAAATTCAGGTACGGATTCAATCGGATGTTTTTTCCCTTCTTCCTAGTTCCCGTCTATAATGCTGACATCAAGGTCCCCTAGAATTACATCTTCGAGAAGCCCGGTTATCTTGCTTGCAATCCACATGGCTGCAATTGATAGTGATCAATTGGATGGGATTAACAAGCCACACCCCCTTCATTCCCATATCATTCAGTCCGTCTTATCAGTTTCTCTCAACACTCCCCTCCTTAACATGTGAATTGTTTCCTCTAGACAGCTTGTTGGTCTCGAGTCCCTTGCTTTGACTGTCTGAGATAACAGAGGTTGAGCATCTTTCAACGCTTCAGCTACCATTGCTCCCCATCCAACCTCTCTTTCACATGGGCTACCTCTGCCTCCCCCTCTGTTCCGGTCCGTATCCGTTCTGTCCCATTATTAGGGTCCACACAAGTTACGGCTCGGCTTATCCAGCAGCTTGTATTTTGAACCTCCTGCGACAAGCACAGACTTTGAGGCTTGGACTTGGACTCGAATTTTGGCTTGAGTGGTGTGCCTCTAGAAAGGGATTTTGTTTTGCTAGGGCTGATTACTGCAGCACGTTCGTTTGTTCAACAAGCAAATCCCTTCATCCAGGCGAGGGCTGGTCTGTTTAGTTGCGGTGTAGACTGCCGGGGAAGAGTAATGGCAGCCCGGAACTTGGCAATTTGATCATGTTCGGGCTCCGGGAGTTACAGAACTGACAGCCACTAGAAGACCGGAACCCCGCGAAATGGGACAGGGACTGAACTGGGAATGGACTGGAAGCATCTGAGCCGATGGACGGGAGTCGATTAAACCCAGGCTTATTAGGTATGTAGGTAGCTAGGGCATAACATAGTGAGACTTGACCCCGCCAGAGAGGCAACTTTCAATTCAGGTACTGGCGAGTAGATTATATCAATAGGTTCCATTCCATATCTGCTGCGCTGAGTAATGGTACAGTATTGATGTTTCTCAGGCCAGCCCGCCCAGCCGTACTCGGTACATAGCGGGCAGACGTGCACTGAACTGATCCATGAATGACGCCCCCCCCGCCTTGACCACAGAGTGCCCCTCCCTCTTTGTTCAGCACCTCGACTTTTAGGTACGCTTGCCTTTACCGCCCCTCCAAAAAATTACAAGTCCAGGCCCCCCTGACACTGTATCTAACGAATCATTCCTCCACGCCCACTTCTTCCAGCCCATTGGATTAGTTGCCTTTCAATTCTCCCCCTCCACCAGCATCCACCCGTCTTTCAATCCATCTCTCAACTCAAACAAACCTACTTGCAACTCTCTCTCTCCTTCTTCCTTTTTCCCAGTAAAGCGTGTCGCGCCAGATGTCCTCCTCCTCATGTTCAGTCCGCATCGTTTGTCCGAAAATGCCGCACACGCCGTACCGGTGAGCGAGCCAGAATCAGAATCGGTGCCATGTGCCCTGTCAGATACTTCTGTTGCAGGCACAGGCGCTGTCACAGATAGCCGTGTCGTTGTTGGCCCCAATCATGAATATGATGATGTTGATGATACCGATACCGATGCCCATCAAGGGAGCCGCTGTGGTCAACCCCCCGCTGTCGCTGTCGCTGATCCTATAGTCGACAACATTACTACCACTACTCACACCTCTCCCTTCCTACCGCCACCCTCTGCAGACAAGGTGCCCAACAACGTGCCTGATTCTGATCCTGATCCTGATCTTGACCCTGTTCCTGATTTTGATTCTCCGTCTGATTCTCATTACGTGCCCCATGGTGATGCCAATGCCAGGGACACTCTAGACCAGACCGATACCGTCCCCATCGCCTCTGCTTCTACTTCTGCCTCTAGTAATAAGAAGCCTCGTGGCCCTGGTCCCATACCGAGGCAATCTGGTCCTTCCCTGCTGACCCAAGCCTTGGCTTCTGCCCGTGGTATTACAAACCTCAAGCAGTCAAAATCCTTCTCTCCCTCAACTACCACCACTACAACTACTACAACCATCTCTCCTGTCACCTCATCCTCCACCGCAACCCTTACAACCACTTCTGTTCCTGGTGTTCGACAGTCTAACCTAAACAAGACCGCCTCACCCCCAGCGACTATCTCGACTTCTGCCTCGCCCAGCGCGCGGTTGAGTCCCTCTTCATTGACAGGACCACCATCAGCACCAGCGACGTTCGCTTCCCAGTACGACCGCGACAGCACCTCCTACCCCTTCGACTCTTATCACCACAATGTCCCCGCTCAGCGTACCGCTCCTCGACCGTTAACGAGAGCCACCTCTGAATCTATCAACATGGGATCATCTACAGCCACCACCACAATGACGTCGCTCGCCCCTCGCGAGGCTGCGAGCGTCCCTTCATCCTTCAACCACTCAACTCTTGCTACACTTCGAGGCGCTCTTGACCATCGCGAGATGGATGGGTCTCGTGGCAAGACTTCTACATCTTTAGACTTGGAGAGACAGTCGGTCGACTCTTACCACCCTCCAATTACAACATACACTGCCGACCTTAACGATCGACCAGCCCAATTCGAGACTTGTTCACCTACCAAGACACCTGTGCCGACGCGGACGGAAGATGTTAGAAATGCCCAGGCCAGGCCAGTGCCGTGGGGAAAGTTGCCGCCACACTGGACAAGCAATGGCACCGAGAAGAACGAAAAAATATGGTCAATTGGTTCTGCGGAAGGCCATGAGGAGGACGGCTTAGTAGAGAAGTCTGTCACCGAGGCTATGGCTGGCGTGGAACACAATGCTCGCAGTCGCAAATCGAGCTACAGCCTACGATTCTTCAAAGAAGGGTTGCCGCCTGAGGAAAAACTCCGCCGCAAAGACGCCAAGACTCCCAAAGAGAAATTACCTGCTCTTGAGGAAGGTCGGCAGCATGCTTCGCGCGAAGCGCCCCAGTCTGCAACTTCTGACAAGGATTTGACACCCACTCGCCCTCCACCGGAAGATCGCGAAGCTTCTTTTGTGCTGTCGGATCCGCTCGACGAACACCCTATTATTAGCACATCGCCTAGCGATGGATATTTCTCTCTGCCAGTCAGTCAGTCACTCGACTCCGAAGACATTACGCCGCTGCAAGTGCAGCCATCATCCCAAACCAAACACGGGCATGAGCAGACCAGATTGGTGGAGCCGGTTTGTTCTGTGGGGCCGACTCCGGCTACTGATGCCGAGGGCACCCCTGAACCCGAAGTAGTGGATGCGAGACGGGACTCGGCTGACAGCGCTCATACTGAAGTCGGATCTCGTGAAGATGGGGAAGCCGACGAGTCTGGGGAAGAAAAGATCTCGTCTGCTGTGTTTCTGCCCCATCAAGAAGCGCAGAAATCTGGTGTAAGTGAGCCGCAGGACCGCATTGCGGCCCGTAGTATCCGTGTCCGGTCCTTGTCACAAAGTAATCAACGTCCGTGGCTTGTCAAAGCCGACGAGCCTGAGCCTGAAGCCATTGATGAGAAGGATGAACCCCCTTTCGGTATTTCTCGCCACGCTTCCCGTGAGGCACTGACCCTGACACGCGGTGATCTTATTCCTGCGCGAGGTGAAGAAGGCGCTGTCATTGAGGAAGAAATCACAGTGACAACCGATTCCTTAAAACAACCGCAAATCGTGAGCCAGTATGAAGACCATGTCCATGATCATCAGCACGACCCTCAAGAACCTCTTGAGGCGATTGAGCTCATTCCGTATAAACATCAAGTTGGTGGCCACACCACCCTCTGGAGATTCTCTCGAAGGGCTGTTTGTAAACAACTCAACAATAGGGAAAATGAGTTTTACGAGACTATCGAGAGATACCACCGTGATCTGCTGCCTTTTCTTCCTCGGTAGGTTCCATCAAATTGTGTTTTTGCGACCCTGTCATTTGCGTCATGTCTTGAAAATACTAACATTTGCAGCTATATTGGTGTGCTGAATGTCACCTTTCAAAAGCAGGCGCGCCGAAAGAGCACGTCCAAAAAGGACGAGGCTGCAGCAGCCGAGCGAAAGAAGGCGCAGGAAAAGCTTGAAGCTTGTAGGCACGAACTGGAGCAGTCTGAAGAGCAAGCGAAGCCCGAGAGACCGACAGGCAGAGTCATTAGCCAATCTCTTGCGAGTAGTAACATCCCTGTCCCGACAGTGACTTTCGACGACAACAGGCACATTTTGCCCAGAAACCTACTGCAGCCGATGCCGTTGCCAAGGGAATATCGACGACAGAGTATTTCAACATCGACTTTGTCAAACCGCTGCGTGCCCTCATCCGGGACATCCAGTAGGCCAACCTTGGACGAGCGACCCAACAGCTGGGGTGCTACAATGGTTAACAAGCGATTGAGGAACGAGGTCTTTAACGACGCATTCCTCAAAGAACCCGTCAAGATTCACAGACATCGCCGGCCGCACCAACGGTCTATTCCGCGTCCAACTTTGCAACGTCTCTTGAGATCCACCAATTCCGACCCTGCTTTGATCAAGAGTGACTCACCATTCATGCATGAGCATGATACAGATACGCCTTGCCCATCGGAACGGAAGATTTCGCATCATTACTCACACAGCGATCTCGGACCGGGCATGGATGAATTCGTGCAGTCAGAACCTGAGCAGGCTCCCGAAGAAGTCAAGGATGTGACGGGAACTAGTGCTCCTGAGCCCGAAACACTCAAGGACAACCCCCTCGCTGCTAAGAAGAAGCGTAGGTATTCGGCTGGTGGTCTACGTCGCAAGCCTGAGGATGTTCGAGAATCACGAGGCGACTTGAAGTACTTTGAGGAAGCCGATGACGCTGGATACAAAGGCGATAACGAGGATAAGCCCAGGCGGCACTCGAAGGCTCACCATGAAGGACATCATTCTTCGGAAGCAAACGGCGCCCATCACCATTCTCAGTATCTTGAACATCTAAAACCGGAACACGAGTTCGCTATCGAGTCAACAGAGCCTGCTCCGGTTCTTGATGATGTGGCCTCAGAGTTCGCCAAGATACCCAGACCAGTCAACCCGAAAGAGGCCAAGTCCCAAAAGGATCGTGTCGAGTACTTTTTACTCTTGGAAGATCTTACATCGGGAATGAAGAGACCTTGCATGATGGACCTCAAGATGGGCACCAGACAGTATGGTGTAGAGGCCACTCCGAAGAAGCAAAAGTCGCAAACGGAAAAGTGCCGAAACACGACATCGGCCGAGTTGGGAGTACGAATTTGTGGTTTACAGGTGTGGAACGCCCAGAAGCAGACGTACGATTTCCAGGACAAGTATTACGGCCGGAAGCTCAAAGCTGGAAATGAGTTTCAGGGCGCATTGCAAAAGTTCCTATACGATGGTCAGGACCTGCATAGCATTTTACGACATATCCCGGTCGTGCTTAAGAAGCTTGGACAACTGGAGCAAATTGTGAGCAAGCTGGGCGGATACCGCTTTTACGCAGCAAGCTTGCTCATGTTTTATGACGGTGACACATCGGAGGATGATGATTACGAGACTGCGTATGAGTCAACCACCGACTGTGCCACTGATACCGAGGAGACGCCACGCAAGAAGGCGAAGAACAAGAGGGAGATTGATTTCAAGATTGCCGATTTTGCCAATAGCGTCACTCCTTTTGATAACATTGACGACAAGCCATGCCCCCCGCAGAACCCGGGTCAACCTGATGGCGGATTTCTCAAGGGCCTTCGAAGCCTTCGAAGATATTTCCTTCAGATTCAGCGGGATGTGAGACAGGAGCTGGGGCTTGATCCATATGGACGATTCTCGAGCCACATGGATTACGCTGGGGATTTCGACGTTGAACACGGGGTGGCCAGTCTGTAGCTGGCCTGAATAACAACGGCGGTGTACGTTTGAGAGGAAGTGCCCGATACCCATTATTTCATTTGAATGGTTTTTGGTTTGGCGGAGTTTCTGGTTTTGTTTTTGTTGCTTTTTCATCAACGGCCGACTTCTTTCCCAGCAAGGGCCCTTGGAGTTTTCAGGGACGAATTCTCGGTGGTATAGGATTGGAATGAAATTCAGAAGGGTAGAAGGAAGGATTTGTGTCTTTAGACACGTCGAATTCATCTCGAAACATACCCCGCATCGGTTATGGCGCAACAGTAAACAGGAAAAGGGGGCTGGAGTTCGAAAAAGCCCGGTTTTACTGTCGACTGGATCTTCACTTGAACTGGAAACAAGTGGAGGAACAAGGGGGAGGAATAACGATTGATGGCTCTGGCCTCATCGTGGGGAGTGTATTTTTTTTTCCTCGAATTGTTTCATTGGTGTTGGGGAATGGAAACGAAAATCAGAATGATGATGGTGTTCTTTTTTATTTGCAATCTGCTTGCACTTGACGGCAGTGAATGGGCGATTCCTGGTGGCACAGCAAGGTAGCTCTTAGACGGTAGATAAAATGCGAATTAAAAGGTCTTCGGTCTAATATTAAGTCTGATTCCGTAGATTAAATCACCAAATGGAGATGACATATTGAACGTACTTGGCTAAGGTTGGTTTGGTATCTTTTACTCTGCTATCGTGAGACAAGATTATGTTTACCCACTCTATGTACTAAAAGATAATCAGACCGTTTAGTTATCATCCCGACCTTTTCGAAGTATCAATATCTTTTTGTCCTCACGGTCAACTTAGATTTGCGTGCTGACACGACATTGCTTCCAGTAGCCGGAAGCTTGCTTAAAATAGACATTTCGGAATACCTAAGCTGAAATCGGTTGATTGTTATAACCGGCACCGGTGTCGTTGTCTTTCTGTTCCAGGTACCCCAGATAAACCATACGTAGTACTGGAGAAGGGTCGCATCCACGGGTTGTATGCAACCTTGTCAGTCACTAATCTACAGATCTATACGATATAGTTATTTTGCCATCTCTCATCCACTTCATTCCAACAACTCATCAATGAACATGGGCGCTGTCATATCATCCATCCGGTCAACAACCTCGGCCATTTCTCAAGGTGTCAAAACCATCTTGACCCTGCACAAGCAATTCTCATCCGCTCTTGCTAGGGCCTCTTCGGAACCTGGACTTCCTGTTCCTAACCCGACAAACTCATACTGGCTCGACGACCCGCCCTTTCCCGCGCTATGCGACATTCAAGATGACCAGCTTCCCCAAGAAGCTGACGTGGTCATCATTGGCAGCGGTATCACAGGAGCAGCAGTAGCAAAGTCGCTGCTCGAGCTGTCTGAATCTAAATTAAGAGTCGTCGTCTGTGAAGCAAGGCAGATATGCAGCGGCGCGACGGGAAGAAATGGAGGCCATGTGAAGAGTTCGCCGTACAGTGAGTTTTCCATGTTTCGCAATCGGTTAGGACCCGAGGTTGCGAGTAGGGTCGTTAGGTTCAAGAGAAGGCACTTGGACATGATGAAGCAAGTTGGAGAACAGATCGGGCACGGCGATGTTCGGGAGGTCGATACGGTGGATTTATTCTTGGGAGAGGAAGAATTTGAG
The DNA here is from genome assembly GCF_019609905.1 of Fusarium poae. Taxonomy (NCBI): domain Eukaryota; kingdom Fungi; phylum Ascomycota; class Sordariomycetes; order Hypocreales; family Nectriaceae; genus Fusarium; species Fusarium poae. The sequence goes on from NC_058399.1 coordinate 5,492,026, forward strand.
AGTGCGAAGAAGCAAGTTGCTGAGGCTAAAGGATGGATGCCTGAGGAGGAGCACAAGATTTGGGAGGCAGAGGAGGCCAGGGAGCAGGTAAGTCATCGCTTCTGTGCGTGAGTGAGCCAGATTCTGATGCTGATGGCCACAGTTTGGTGTGAATGAGCTTGTTGTTGGTGCTGTATCTTATTCAGCTGGTGCACTCTGGCCATATCGACTTATCACGGGTGTATGGAATGACCTCCTCGAGCGATTTTCTGGACTGAGCATCAACACTAATACACCAGTTGAGACCGTCACCCGTACTGTAGACGGTTCATACACGGTCAAAACAACTCGTGGAACCATCACTGCACGACATGTTATCCACACTACCAACGCTCACGCAGGTCAATTGCTCCCCAAACTCAGAGGTTCCCTCTGTGGCGCAATCGCCCACATGAGCGCCCAACGCCTGGGAGCTTCATTCCCATCCTCACACGGAAACCGCTCATGGTCCCCGATCTACAGTCCGGGTTTTGACTATGTGACCCAACAGCCAGATAGACCAGATGGAACACCAGGTGATCTCATGGTAGGCGGAGGATTCTTCCGAAGTCGCCATGAGGGTATCGATCAGATGGGAATATGGGACGATAGCCAAACGCACGCCCTTCCACTGATTCACGTCCGAGGCATCATGCCGACCATTTTCGAACCGCAATGGGGAGAAAGAAGTAAGCTTGTCAAAGCCTGGACTGGAATCATCGGCTTCACAGGTGATTTGATGCCGTTTGTCGGACGAGCCCCTCGTTCTCCTGTCAAGAAGGACTCCGGGGAGTGGGTAGCTGCGGGATTCTGCGGTGAGGGTATGGTTTGGGCTTGGCTTTGCGGAACGGCATTAGCGGTTATGGTTCTTGGTAAAGAGGGCGAGGACCTGGAAGAGGGTGTTGGAAGACCTGGGGGGAAGTTGGAGGAGTGGTTTCCTCAGGATCTGTTGAGTGTCGATGATGCGAGGTTGAGAAGGGCGGATATTGCGAATGTGGCTGATGCTATGGATGAACTCTGAGCTTCGTAGGTGCCTAATTGGTCATTTTACTATATTATACTGCGCGGATCATAAGTTATTCTGCTCTTTAAATTTGCACGAGTGTTGCCGGCTGTCAGCCAGCTGCAAAGGCAGATATGCAACACGAAATTAACTTGATATATTGCAGCAACGTTTTATTCTTACTTTATTAATAAAACCAACGGCTTTATAAAACCAAGCCGAAAATTCAGTTTCTACACATCTTCTTTTTCTTACCTATCAACATTCTCGACATTTACTCTTTCTTGCATCCAACAACCCTCCTCCTGGTATAGCTCATCACATTATGCAACTGATCCTTTTCTTCTTTCTCGTTATTGACTACTTCATCGCCCGCCTGATTTACTCTTTTGTTCCTCTTTTACATGTCGAAAATGTTGTCGGAGGAGCGAATCGACTCATGGCGGCAGCGCGTTCCGACTCGTCTTAATCGCGATGATCCTTTTAACGGCGATGGATTCGGCGAGCGCCCTGCAACACGACTGGTAAATCTTCCTCCTCCCTCATAGGATACTCAGCTTCAAAGGCTAATTACTTATATCTTTAGACTTTTCGTGAAGCTTCTCCACCTCAACGTCGTCCTTCTACACGACTGAGTTTCCTTCGTGCAGCTACACCTTTGTTTGGGCGTTCTTCTACACCCTCTATTCGTCCTGCTTCAGGCTTGACTGAACGACGTGCGGGGAGTAACCGACGCAATCTGCTCACTCTTCTCAGTCGCAATCGCAAGAGAAAGACAGAGGAAGCTGAGATTCCTCGTGAGCCTGTTCGCTTGAACTTTTTGTTTGTTGGTAGCAAAGGGTCTGGACAGACATCGCTGCTATTGTGAGTTGATAGAATAATTTACAGATATGAAAACACATGCTAACTCTGTATAGTCGGTCTCGTTATGGCTACTTCCCTCATGCAAGTCACATCTCGTGTTGAGTGAGTCGGCTATGTAGCTAACATCAATAGTCTGATGCCTTTGCCCGTCCACTGTACGAGACGTATGTCAGCGATCGAGTCTATCACGACCAGCCTGTACGCATGGAGATGTAGGACACCTCAGGCGTACCAGACTTGAATACTGTTGAAAAGTTGACCTACATCGAATGGGACGCCATATTCCTCTGTTTTGACATTTCGGACAAGATGTCCATGTACACAATCATCCAATGGGTAAGCTACAGCACTTCCTCTGTTCATGAGGTATCGACTAACCCAAGCAGTGGCATCATGCTTCTAATCATGGATTCGCCAAGACGCCCACTTTTGAACCACTTTTGTATCTTGTTGGTCTCAAGAAGGATATTCGCGATCAGTGCTTTTTGGAAGATCATCGAACTAGCTCCGCAATGGATTTGTCTTCAGAATTGATGGCATATCCTACTTGCTGCGTCTGCCCTACAGAGGTATGTTTCCCTACCATTGGCTTGGTTATTTTGCGATTAAGTGATCTGACTATTTATAGGCATCATGGCAGGCGATGCGAATCGGAGCAAAGAAATACATTGAGTGTTCAGCTGCCACCGGTGAAGGAATGAAGGACGTGATTGATGGCTCTGGACGAGACGCTATGAGAAAGATTGTTGGCGATGAGTGGCTCGAAGATGAGGTTGTTGCCCCCAAGAAGAAACGTCGGTTCATCTAAAGGCGGATCAATGTCAAAGTGCGATCCATTAGATGATATTTAGTTTACACGGTTGTGGAATGTCTGCTTTATAACTGTTGGAATGGTTTTGAATTGAATTTGGTCAAGGAATAGCAAAACACCTTAGATGTAAGCTCAAAGGGCGATTAATGACAGCCATCAACTTTAATAGCTTAGTACTTGATTCAGGGTAACTTCTATCTATCGCGGACTGTGTCTGCTAAGCTTTACCGTACAAAATAACTAAAGAACCTAAGAGCCTGGTCAAAATAGCATAAACTGGCCCACTAATTCCGTCCCTTACTTAGGCTTCTCTTCTAGCGGCCACATTTTATCATAGCCTTCAACTTCGGGGGCACTGTCAAACACTGATGATGGAACATTACGGGCCTGTACTACCTTTCATCCCCGAGATTTTGCGTTTATCCTGAATCTTAATCACGCATGGTTCAAACCGAGTTCAGAGAAGTTGGGTTGGACTTTTTTTGTTGCCTACCTACAAGACTTCCTCTTCTTCTTCCCCCATTTGGAATACTTGGTCTCATCAACATCCGACTTGGTATAAGTCAGCTTCGCAAGCATGGAGTTCTCTGATCTTATTTTGGTCATCCCGGGAGGCATTGGATTCGCCCTTCTCATATTTTCGGATTCAAACCTAGCCTATGACTTGGCCTTCTGTCTGTTCACCTGCAATATCATCCTCCTCCTCTTAGCTGTTAGTTCAGACAGACCCTCAGCATCGGATCAACTCTAACATATTCAAGGGCCGTCATAATAAGCTCGCCGAGGCCCGTCGCAGCTCGAAGCGCAGCAAGCAAGCTACTCGCCAGCAACGAAACAACCTCTATGAGTACTACCTCTTCGTCATGGGCTCCGGTGGCCACACCAAGGAGATGCTCATGATGATGGACGATGGATACTGCAGCTTCCAAAACTTGCACCGACGCTATCTCATCTCTTCTGGAGATACCATGTCTCTCAACCATGTTGTAGATTACGAAACTGAGCTAGGAACCTTGTGTGCTGCTCAAGGCACGCAGCCTGGAAGCTACGACACCATCACCGTTACTCGTGCCCGTCGGATCCACCAGTCACTCCTCACTACCCCTTTCACGGCTCTTCTCAGCATTCTCGATATTTTTCCAGCGCTCATGAAACCCCCCGCCAACGACATCGGAGCTCGGGTGCGGTGTCCTACCTGCATTTTCACTAACGGCCCTGCTACTGGCTTCTTCGTTGGATTGGCCGCTCACCTGCTCAAGCTTCTCCGCGTGGTCCCAGAGACCTCCATGCATATCATCTACATCGAATCTTGGGCGCGCATCACCACACTGAGCCTTACTGGAAAGCTCTTTTACTACACTGGCATCGCCGACGTCTTGGTGCAGCACAAGGAGGTGGCTGAAAAGTACCAGGTTGAGTACTGCGGCGAACTGGTGTTCAATGCTCGGCGGGAAATTTGATTGGAAAGAGGAGAAACGGAAAGATTTGGTCCAACCCAAGAGCCTTTCTTGGAACATGCGTAATTGTTTTCTGATACATAGACAATAATACAAGGTTGTGTACATGACGGGTATCATCCGCCTCAAGGGGACTTCTTGCCCTCTGCAGCCTCGGCCTTGGCCTCAGGCGTTGCCTCTGTGTCTTCGATGTCCACTTCCGGCTCCTCTTCCAAACCAAAGTCCTCAATGTCACCATTACGGTTCTGCTCCTGTCGCTCCGTCTCCTTTCCGGCCCAGATCTTCCAGTTCTCGAACTCGCGATCTTCGAGACCGTGGGAAACATCGACGCGGGTTTGGCCAAAGTAAGCGCCTACATATCTGGCTTCCTCCTGGGCCACTCGCTTCTCGATCTGCTCTTCTTGACGCAGACGATAAAATTGGTGGCGAACATAATCGTAGGCCGATTTAGTGGTCCAGTCTTCCCCGTTCTCCATTAACCACAGCTGGTATTGGACAACACTATACAAAAAGTTAGCCTAGTGGTCGTTTCGTGCCCAGATCGAAACTTGCCTTTCGCCCGTCAAGGGAATATTGGGCTGTTTCAAGCCCTTGGACCAATCGCAGTGCTGGTAATCCTTTCCGTCCGACTCGAGGATAACACGGGGTCTCGCAAGCTCCCAAGGATGGTCTCGATAGAAGGTAGACCGTAGTCTGTCCTCCTTGTATATTATGGGTTTGGGTCGGAAGATGTTCTTGGGCTTGGTGAGTTTGGGTTGGCGCCGTGTGTGATTGATGGCGACATTTCGGACGAGGGTTTCAGCGGGAGGTATTTTTTGCATGATGTCGTACCATGGCGGCTTAGGGATCGACTTGTTGCCGAGGGTGTTGTGGTTGAGCTCCTCCGTCACAGTCTGGAAGACCCTTGCGGGTCTGATCTGTCTGCCTCCCATGGCCAGGTCTGAGGTTCTAATCAGTACGGATCAGATGAGAGGATCGGCAGGTGAAAAATTGAAGCTTACGTCGTTAATTGGCGCTTTAGAACGGGAGTATATGCTACTCAGTCCGTAGCATGAGGCTCCAGATCGTGGTGTTGAAGTGGAAATTTTGGAGATCTGTCGGTAAATCTTATCGCCGACTGCGGGATGTCAAAGGTGGTAAAATAAAACTGTATAAATCAATGGCAAGATTAGATGGCTCTGATAAAGTTGGAGTGTTTATGTCGAAACTTTATATCTAGTGATATGAAAAATGACAATAAAGTTGTAATTGTCATGTTATATTTCTCGAAAGAGTATTAAAGTGCCACCATTTGTGTCTAATCTTTCTAGAGATTTGTCTCAATGTGCGGGTTTTATTGTCCCGCACTCGACCAGATACTCACTTGGCGCGAATCATAGTGTAGCAAAAAAGCATTTCAAAAAAAGGTCCCACTTACAAGAACAAGCCTCCTCCGTCTTAACTTGCGCTGCCGTTAGCTCTTCCCTGAGAGAGATTGCCGATTCGATTTCTTTCTCAGCGCTGCTTTGTCTCGTCCAAAAGCTTCCGGAACTTTGCAGTCAATTTCAACTGCTACGGTTAACGCAACAGAGGTCGCAGCATCATGAGGAGGAGCTCATGAAAGTCCCCAGTCGATTAGACGGCTCCCTCTGTGCGGTGCTTTCGAACCGACCGTCGGCCAGTTTTGGGGTTACAACCACAAGGAGGAGCCTCTGCTGTGCCAGAGATGCCAGAAAACAGACGCAGCAAAGGAAGAAAACAAATCCGAGTTCGAATCCGAGTCCCTCATGTTCCCGGAGCTCGCTATGGCTTCTCTCGACTTTTACACCCGCCGCCCAGGCTCGACGCTCCCTGCCTGTCCCACGGTCTCGACATGTCTCCAGCAATTATAGCACCGCATCCTCTGCCGCTGTCGCTCCTATGCCCCCGATAAACCAGAGGTTTCATACTCAGTACGCACACGATCCACGACACCTAAAGGCTCTCGTACCCCAAGAAGACTCAACAACGGTAGACGAGCATTTGGAGTACTACCAAGACCCCTACCAGAGGGGCTATGCTCAGCCGGATGGTCAGAAGTTGCAGGTTTCTGAAAACAGACGAGATGTGGAATACCCGACGACAGAGGAAACCTTCAGGACCGATGACGAAACAAAAAAGTTGATCGCCAAGTTGTGTAATGCCGTCTCGTACAAGCTGCGCCATCCCTACCGAACATCACTCGAGCTTATCTATAAGTTGTATCTTGAATTACCTCAACCAAGAATGCTGCACCTCACCTGGCAATGGCGGAATAGACTACTCAAAGTTATGGGAATGCCGCCAAAGCGAAACTCGGAGTCGATGCTGCGTTATTTTGCGCTGGTCGCTGATGTCAAAACCGCAGGGTTGACGCTGCGAAGGGTGCATTGGAACTATGCTTTGGCGTTTGCTACAAGGTATTCGTCTCGCGTGACATCAAATGAGATGGATGCGGCTCTGAGGCTGTGGAAAGAGATGGAGCTAACGGCCAATGTCAAGGGAAATGAAGTCACGTTCAACATCCTATTCGATGTGGCTGCAAAGGCGGGAAATTTTGTCCTTGCGGATATGATTTATAAAGAGATGGAGAATCGAGGGTTTCAGTACAACCGATACCACCATGTCAGCTTGATCCACTATTTCGGACTAAAGATGGACTCAAGCGCAATCCGGGCAGCCTACACGGACATGGTCGAGGCAGGCGAGATGATAGATACTGTTGTGCTCAACTGTGTAATATCCGGCCTTTTGCGATGCGGCGAGGAGTCGGCAGCAGAGTTGACATACCAAAGAATGAAGGCCGGGCATGAAATGGCGCCCAATATCCCGGATAGAGACTACGGGATGGGTCGGGTCGTCACCAAAGTGCTGATGATGTTCACCAAGGTTGGCAAGGAGCACCCCGAGCTTCGCAAGCCATTGCAATCACAGATTCAGCTTTCACCAAATCTTCATACCTACCAGCTCTTTGTCGAGCACTACTCGGTTAAAGTTGGAGATCTGGCCAAGGTTGCAAAATACCTTGACGAAATGAAATTTCTCAACATTCCAATCCATGCCACCATCTTTCTGGCCTTATTCAAGGGCTTTTACTCTTATGGCGGCTTTAATGGCTCTCAGTGGAGCGAGCAACGTCTAGAAGGAGTATTGAAAGCCATGTACCAAGCAAGAGATGAAAACATCAGAGGATTTACCATCGATAGATGGTTGGTCATTTGGGCTCTGCGAGCAACCAAAAAGTGCTGCTCTGATGAGGCAGTGGTCCAAGTGTACGATGAGATGGCGCAGCGCTGGGATATTGCTCCGGATCGACTTCCGTTTATACAGTCGATGCTACAGTGCATTATCGACGGCGTTGATATGAAATCTCCGACGGGTAAATGGACTGGCCCGTCGTATCGAAGATTTAAAAAAGATGGGACGAGATTATGATGTACCAATAAATTTGTACCACCATGTACTTTAAGATAGAATAATACCCCAGGACAAGGATTCTGTATATCAAAAATTGGGTTGGCCGGGATTTGCATCGCATTGCACTAGAATATGAGCACTCGCTTTTCACACATTTCTCCGATATAGCTGGCAGGACAAATGGAATTTCGAATCAAGAGTCGAGAATGACTGATGTCTATTTCGGTTATGTATACCACATTCTGCCGCCGCAAGGCTTCCGTTCTTTCAATCAAACAACAAACCCAGTCCGTCAGCGACGAATTTACTGGGGCTTGTAGGTCTGCCAGACTGCGCTGCGAGTTAGTATCCGGATCGTGAATCGGAAAACGTCGGGAGAGAAACCACGCACCAGCAATGCCGAAGGGAGCGAAGAAACCAGTGGCCATGAAGGTCCAGTAGCCAACACCGAACCACTTGCTGCGAGGGTTGAAGGGGATGTTGCTGTAAGCGCCCTCAGGGTAGTGGTAAGGGGAGGACATGCGAGCGCGAGTGGTCTGGAAGCCTCGCTTGGTGACCAGAGAGGTCGTGGTACGGGTAGCGGCGCGGGAAAGCATCTGCGATACGGGTAAAAGGTCAATTCGGTTCGCGAAAGTTGGTAGAGCAAAGCCGAGCCAGTCAATGGCTTTGCAGCGGACGCACCTTGACGTTGAGGAGTGGAGATTGGGAGATGGAAGCTTGGGTATGTGTCAGTGATGATAGCATCCGAGGTCAAAGATGGTGGTCTGAGGTTTGGGAGCAAAACGCTAATAGGTCACGTGCACATCAGCTGCTGACATCCATGAAGTTACTGTTGGACGTGACGTCGGTAGCAGCCGCTCTGACTTCCAATTGCTTCAGAGCTTTCACCGCCTGCAGTCCGTTCGCCAGGGGATTTTTTTCTGCCGGGCAACCCACTTTCCAATCAACCAACTTTTTTAATCGCCCAGGCCTGTGTCCCACGAATAGTTTAGGACGATCGATCGATTCTTTGTTGTACAAGACGACAAGCCAAGCTCTCCTTTCACTAGGGTTTTTTTTTACTTCATCTTGTACCTACATTGAGGTTACAACCTTTTTTCTTTCCCTTTTTCAACCATATAGTTTTTGATTCACAGCGCGACATCAGAACTATATAGGCTTTTCACAAGCCACTCCCGATCTCGATCACTTTTTTCTGCAGCTAGCGATCGGTTCCCGGTCGCGGTAAAACATCGCCAACATGGATGAGATGTTTGATGTTTTTGAGGGCAAGGTGGATGCCCCGAGTGCTAGCGAGGACGAGACTGTGTCGCAAAGAAATCGCAGGGGCGACAAGACAAAGAAGAGAAAGGCCAACGCGATAAACGGCGAAAACGGCGACGCGGAAAAGTCTGAGGATGTCGACATGGACAACAACACCGCCGAAGAATCTAAGGATGAGTCTTCTTCCGACGACGAGTCTTCTTCGGAGAGCACCAGCCAGCAGGATACCAAGAGGAGGAAGAAGGAGGATGGCGTAGCCCCCGTTATGACAGATACCTTCCAGACGGCCGAGTCAAGAGAGGTCGCTGGCGCGGCCACCTTTACAGAGCAGGATTCATCTCTCGTTTTGTCGCACAACATTCAACATCAGGTTGCCTTGCCCCCGGATCTAGACTACGAATACGTCCCTCTTTCCGAGCACAAGGCCCCCGATCAACCCGCACGAACATGGAACTTTAAGCTTGATCCTTTCCAGAGTCTTTCCGTAGCGTCCATTGAGCGCGAGGAGAGTGTTCTTGTCTCTGCGCATACTTCTGCCGGAAAGACTGTCGTTGCCGAGTACGCTGTCGCGCAATGTTTGAAGCGCAACCAGAGAGTTATCTACACAAGTCCTATCAAGGCCTTGAGTAACCAAAAGTATCGAGATTTCGAAGCCATCTTCGGAGACGTTGGTCTCATGACTGGTGATGTTACTATTAACCCCACAGCGAGTTGCTTGGTCATGACCACCGAGATTTTGCGATCCATGTTGTATCGAGGTTCCGAGATCATGCGAGAAGTCGCCTGGGTTGTGTTTGACGAGATTCACTATATGCGAGACAAGACGAGAGGTGTCGTCTGGGAGGAGACCATCATCATGCTTCCCGACAAGGTCCGATACGTCTTCCTTTCTGCCACCATTCCCAACGCTTTCCAGTTCGCCGAGTGGATTGCCAAGATCCATCACCAGGCCTGTCACGTCGTTTACACCGATTTCCGACCAACTCCCCTTCAGAACTACTTCTTCCCTGCCGGTGGTAGTGGCGCCAGACTTATCGTCGACGAGAAGAGCAACTTTAATGAGCAAAATTTCAACAAGGTTATGCAGGAGGTCGAGGAGAAGAAGGGTGCTGACCCCAACGACCCTAACGCTCGACAGAAAGGAAAGGGCAAAAACAAGAAGACTAACAAGGGCGGTGCTGACAGTGGTTCGGATATTGCCAAGATTATTCGAATGACTATCAAGAAGAAGTTCAACCCTGTCATTGTCTTCAACTTCAGCAAGCGAGAGTGCGAGAACATGGCCATGAACATTTCCTCTCTCAGTTTCAACGACGATTCTGAGAAGGCCATGGTTCGCAAGGTCTTCCACAATGCTATTGAGAGTTTGTCGGAGCAGGATAGGGAGCTTCCTCAAATTATCAACTTGTTGCCTCTGTTGGAGCGCGGTATTGGTGTCCATCACTCCGGTCTTCTGCCCATTCTCAAGGAGACCATTGAGATTCTGTTCCAGGAGTCTTTGATCAAGGTTCTTTTCGCCACCGAGACCTTTTCCATCGGTCTCAACATGCCTGCCAAGACTGTTGTCTTCACACAAGTCACCAAGTGGGATGGTGTCAAGAGACGCCCTCTTACTTCATCCGAGTACATTCAGATGGCTGGACGTGCTGGTCGTCGTGGTCTTGATGCTCGTGGTATTGTCATAATGATGATTGACGACAAGCTTGAGCCTGATACTGCCAAAGAGATTGTTACCGGGCACCAAGATCGACTCAACTCTGCTTTCTACCTTGGTTACAACATGATTCTCAACCTTCTCCGTATCGAAGCTATCTCACCCGAATTTATGTTGGAGCGATGTTTCCACCAGTTCCAGAACGCCGCTAGTGTGCCGTCCCTGGAGAAGGAGTTGATGTCTTTACAGCAAGAGCGCGACAGTACCAGCATTGCCGATGAGTCCACTGTCAAGGATTACTACCAGATTCGACAGCAACTTAGTGCGTACACGAGGGATATGAGAACTGTTATTCAGCACCCCAACTACAGTATCTCATACCTTCAGCCTGGCCGTCTAGTACAAATCTACAACCCCAAGGATGAGAATGAGACTATTGCCGGCAACGGAACCGACTTTGGCTGGGGTGTTATCGTCAACCAGACTCCTCGTCGTGCCCCCAAGCTGAACGAGCCCGATTATATTCCCCAGGAAGCTCACGTCATTGACGTTCTCCTTCCTATTTCCAGATCAAGCGCGGATTTCCACCCTGGACACCCCGCTGAAGAGATGCCCCCTGGCATCAAGCCTTGCAATGACGACGACGATATCAAGTTTGCTGTTGTTCCTTGTCTGTTGACCTGCATTAAGGCGATCAGCCAGATCCGACTCTTTTTACCCAAGGAAGGCCTGAAGAGTGACGGTGACAAGGATACACTCACAAAGTCCCTTATGGAGGTTAAGCGCCGTTTCCCTGATGGTCTCCCTGTTCTGGATCCCATTGAGAACATGGAGATTACTGACGACTCTTTCAAGAAGCTTCTGCGAAAGATTGAGGTCCTCGAGTCCCGACTCTTGGCCAACCCTCTTCACCTTTCCCCTCTGCTGCCTTCGCTGTGGGACCAGTACCATGCAAAGGTCAAGCTCACAGAGAAGGTCAAGGAGACAAAGAAGTCTATCGCCAAGGCATACAGCATTGCTCAGATGGACGAGCTCAAGTCGCGCAAGCGTGTCCTGCGTCGCCTAGGCTTCATCAACGACTCCGAAGTCGTTCAGCTCAAGGCTCGTGTTGCCTGTGAGGTTTCTTCGACCGAGGGTCACGAACTTCTCCTTTCCGAGTTGCTGTTTGACCGATTCTTTAACGAGCTTACTCCTGAGATGTGCGCTGCTGTCATGAGTTGCTTTATCTTCGACGAGAAGGTCGAGGCCCCTGCACTGAAGGAGGAGCTCCAAAAGCCTTACCGCGAGATTCAGGCCAAGGCCCGAATTATTGCCAAGGTCAGCCAGGAGTGCAAGCTTGATGTCAACGAGGAGGAATACGCGCAGAAACTCAAGTGGCAGCTTATGGAGACGGTTTACACATGGGCCCAAGGTCGTCCATTCATCGAGATTTGGTAAGTCACTAGTCTGTTTACGAACAAGAACTTCACTAACACCTTGCAGCAAAATGACAAATGTCTACGAAGGCTCACTTATCCGTCTTTTCCGCCGCCTGGAAGAGCTTCTGCGACAGATGGCCCAGGCTGCCAAGGTCATGGGCAACGATGATCTGACAAAGAAGTTCGAGGAGAGTCTGTCTAAGATCCGCAGAGACATTGTTGCCGCCCAGAGTCTGTACCTATAAAGTCCCCTTTGCTCGTAGAATAGATTGCTACGGGGGGCAGTCCACGAAAAGGGGGATGATATGTAGATTTCTGATTTATCATTACTGGCTAGGGAGTTTGGCGCGTCGGGAAAAGATGTAGCAATTATCCTGTGATCCGGGCTGTCGACTTTCTTTCTGTTCCAATGTTGGAAATGAATTTGATACAAGCCCGAGACAGTCCCTATAGTGATAGAGCATTGTATGTATGTAAATTAATCAGTCGCTTGAGGTACAACGCTAGTTCATTGTTCCGTCCGGTATCTGTACTGCTGCTATAATCTTGATGCATCTACTCTTCCAGGTGTGGCAGAATTCTTTCAATAATATAACAGAGCAAACCGGCCACCAACACGAGAACAATGGCCCCGGCAAAGTTTCCGTATCCGGGCTGTGTATAGTCCTCACTAAGCCTTCCGCTCCATGGGAGCTTGACAGTCTCCTAAGGCCGATCTCCTGATAACTCCATGACGAAGCCAACGCAAAGACTCAATGCAACTCCGAACCCGACAAAGATCTGCCATCTTTTACTCCAGATTCCTTCTTGACGCAAAAGCCACGTCAAGCTTCCCAGGGGGAAGAAGAAGCCGACGATCATGGCTTTTATCAATACGTCTAGAACTGACGCCATACCTCCGTTTTCGTCTTGTAGAGGGTTGGATCCAGATGGGAGGCCGTCAGCGTTGTTGTCTATCCAGGCGTCTTCCATGTTACGCAACGTATCAGGTGACGGCATCGCATCTGGCGTAAAGCCTGCTGTGTATATGGAGTTGAACTGTGTTCTGAGTGTCGCAATTTCAGAAGGTGTAAGTCCTGATTGTAGTAATCGATCAAAACCTCTTGGCCGTGGTCTTGTTGATTTGGTGGGCTTGGAATCATCTCCATTTGCATCCTGTGGGGGTTTGAGCGCCTCCTCCTCTTCCTTAGCGAGCTCCTCGCTGGTCAACTCATGACCGATAGAGCAATTAACATAGACTCTAGTCACACTCGCGCCCTCGACAGCTTTCCCTTTGCCCTTTGGATCCTCAATGTTGCGCGGCGGCGGGGGAGGCGCCTTGAGGACTGAGCTGAGCGCAGAGGCATCAGGGAGGATACGACCTTGGTAAATCAGACGTAATTTACTACGAGCAGATAAACGTGTGCGGAGGAGGTATTTTAGAGCGAGGACGGTTGTTGTTTGGGGGGAGGGGATATTGAGTTCGAGATCTGGTTGGGATGTTGAGAAGCGGATTGTTAGATGGAGGGGAGGAGCATGCGATGATGAAGCTTGAGAGGTCATGATGATGGTATTGCTTGAGAAGATGAAGATGAAAGACTGTTCAAGAAGCAAATACGGTTGTGAGAAGTTGCAGCTTGTGGGTGTGACAAAGAAATTGATTTTTGTTTCTATAGATTTGTGTAAAGGTTAAGTGAAGCTGTGATAGGTGCTTGTTTGTTTGTATTCCGGTGACGTGACATTCACTGGCCTGACGACTGGTTGATTCAGGAACAAACGAGGGAATGTTTTGACAAAAGAGTAGGTAGGTACCAACCTACAGGTACTTACCTATTAGCACTAAAAGATTTGATAAAGATGCAAAGATGAAGTGTTTTTTGTCTTTAAATGATGATTGCTACCTACAGCAATCTAGTCTAGACTCCTCATAAAGAATTACCTAACCCTAGTAACCTTCTAACCTTCTAGACTGCCCGATCATGGATCTGCATCTACAGTGCAGGCCCCACCGTCATGACCTCTAAATCTATGCCCTGACCGCCCGGCAGAAACAACAAAAGATCCATGATCCAAACTTGGAATAAACAAGGGACAAGGACTGTCTGTGATTTTGTTTTTCATGCTCGTCATCACCACTCCCTTTTTACAACCTTCATCTCCTCAACCTTTACTCTAACAGAGAGATGGTATTGAAATAATGCCACGCCTGCGAGGGACCAAATATTTGACCTGCTTTTATTGCGGCAAGCGATCAAATACTAAATATGACGGCATCACACGCCAGTTTCTATGCCTGTCATGCGATGCGACAAACTACCTCGATCATGTATGAACCGACACTTCTTCTTGATGAATATACCTACTTACTGACCGGGAATAGAATGGAGAGATTACGGATCCCCCAGTAGCTACCGAGCGTGAAGCTCCTGCAACCTTATACGCCAATCCTCGACCATCCTCTCCCTCACTTCCCCAAGACAGCATCTTCTGCACAACATGTCTCAAGAATCAACGACTTTTCACCTCATCCCTGGCACAGTACTTGCCCGACGACCCAAACCATCCGGAATATGCCGAGCTCGAGCGCAACTACTACCGGTATCGAAAGGGGTTGGAGGAGCGATACCCTCAAGTATGTGATGAATGCGCCGTACGAGTGGATAGCCAAATTAAAAGAGCGGGATACACGGCAAAGACAGATCATCTCCGGCGGATGATGGAGAAGAGTAGGGGAAGGAAGAGCACCTCTGACAGGAGTAGTGCCCTGAACTGGATTGACAGTCTGGGCCGGGCATTATGGTGGGGAGGGTTAATTATGCAAATGTTTTGGCATTTTAGGGCAATCACTTTTGCCTTGCAGCACCAAGACGTTGGGATGTATGATCCTGATGATCAAAGCTGGTCGGCATTGGCTGTAACTGGATTATCCAGGGTTGTTGATTTCCTCCCCCCGGCAGACTTTTTGATCAATAGTGCTGTTATCGCAAGCATACTATCGGCATGGTGGAATCCTCAGTTTGTGCAAGTCTTTCGCGGATTCTCTAGACATCTGCTGGGATTTACGCAGTGGTACTCTTTCCAGGGACTGATCGTCTTCTTCCGATTCCTATTCCGTCGGGTCCTTGAAATGGATGGAGGTCATGGGCAGTCACGCAACGCCCAACTTAGTGCGCACCTGGTCATGTCGGTCGTGATGATCATGGTAAGTCACTCTTTTATACTTGTAGAATCCTACTAATCCGGCTTAGATATACTCATCTGCGAAGAGATCTATCAAAGTCGACACGACGCCCCTTTTCGGCAACAGCTCTGACACTGCATTTTCGCCAAAACAGCCCAAACTCACTCGAGTGAAGAGGGAAGAGCCAAAGACATTTTCCGATCTGCTGAACGAAGCACTCGACTCACCTACGCTGACTCCTCAGACGGGCCGCTCACAGCCATCGCCGTCTATCAGCTCATTCTCACCGCGACCATATGTACCCAGCAGTCCACTACGCCCCCAAGAAAGTCCCTTCAATCGATTTAACAGTCTAAATGTAACCCCGCAAAGGGTACAGGAAGTCGGAGGCTCAGACGAGATGGATTGGACCCCTACCGAGTCTCATATTAAGCCACAGTCGCAATACCGAGCCTTTCAAGATTCGCCAGCCTTGAATAGACCTAGAAGAGCTTTTGGCGAGTCACCATTGAACGACCAAAGTCCATTCTGGTATAAAGTTCCTGCTGCTCCAACGACCCCATCTCATCGTTTACGAAACCCACCGAATGCGCCTATTATAAGGAGCAAGCCCGTAGAGCAGGAGAGCATTTTCTTCCGTGGTGCCGCTAGGAAGAGGGACGAAAGTGAGAAAGAGGAACGTGAAGTTTCTTTCAAACCACCTAGCTTCTTCGCGCCCCAGGAAAGTCATGATGAGGCGAGCGGGCTGGCGGATCTTTTAAGTCAGAGCTTCAGTCTAGGTCAAGAGCATAGTGAGCCTGGCCAAGGATCAGGAGCACGCTCGTCCAGTGCTCATGGCCCCGGTACTGTCCAATTTGAGAAACTCGGGGTCGAGTTTATGATTGTCGCTGTTTTGCTTGTTCTTTGGGGTCTGACCGTTGCGTTCCCGATGCCTTTTGGTCGGGAGGTGCAACTTGCTCTGCTGTCTGCAACAGGAATAATCGCTCTACGAGTAACAGGTGAAGCAGGCCAAGAACCAAGAGATAGTAGAGCTCCTAGCGCAGCGACATACGTGAGCTCCGGATTAAGTGTGTTCGAGCTTGCAGCAGTATGCTGGCTTGGCTGGGAGACATGGAAGGGAAACACAGAAGGTGGCAAATATGGCGTGGGAGTTTTGACAGCCATGCTGGGTCATCAGGTTTGGAGTAGTTCGATCTGATTTTATAGATATCTAAACAGGGCGGACATGTTGTTTTGGGGATAAACCACGTACAGGCGTTGATGAGGAATGAATGAAGCATTGTATGAATAAGACAGTTATACCATCCCCTAAGCACCTTGGCTCATATTGAGTGATGCTAGGAACTCGTAAACTCAAACATTAACCAAGTTATTTTGAAGTGAATGAGTATCTCATAAGATCTTATAAAACCATCATAAGATACAAAAAATATCGTCTCCCGCTACAGCGAACTCACACTAAAGTGAGTCCCCAAAGAGGAAATTATTCATTGACAGGGTTCCCCGGGTCAGCTGACGCTGAATGCCGACCAACCTCGGCATCCTTTTACTTTAACTTATACATTCATCGATGCAACATCACTCACTCAACTGCGTCAATAATAACCTCAAAAAATGTCAACTTACGAGACCGCCCAGAACCAGTTCATCACTGTAGATGGCATCAAATTCGCCTACAGACGCTTCGGCCAAAGCAATGGCGTTCCCCTCACATTACTTATGCACTTTAGGTGAGTATCCCTTCAATCTCCGTAGCCTTCAGAGACTAATTATGAAAGGGGAACAATGGATCATTGGGATCCGGCCCTAATAAACCCCATAGCTGCTAAGCGACCTATTATCATGATTGATAATGCTGGCGTGGGTCGTTCAGAAGGACAAGTTCCCAAGCAATTCTTCATGTGGGCGCAGTACTACATAAATGTTCTCCGAGCACTCGGTGTTGACAAGACTGATGTCATGGGCTTCTCTATGGGTGGATGTGTCGCGCAGCTTGTCGCTCTCAACGGACAAGGTCTTGTGCGCCGTCTCATTCTTTGCGGAACCATGCCCAGCAGCGGCGAGGGTACGGTGCCAGCACCCGACCTGACACCCTTCAACCTTCTCAGTAGGGCCAAGACAGAAGAGGAGCACAAGAATGCCTTCATGTTTAGCATGTTTGGAACATCGGCCAAGAGCAAAGCGGCAGGTGAGGCTGCTTGGAAGAGAATCACAGGGGCGAGGAAGGACAGGACTGGGCATGTTGATCCGGACAATGCTCGGCGACAGGGAATTGCTTTTGCAAAGTTTATGGATCCGAAGCAGGCAAAGGATGCATCCTACGATCGACTTGAGGAGTTGCGTATACCGGTTTTGATTGCGAACGGTAAGTTAAAGCCATCGTTTGTTGAGAGTAAACATGTACTGACAAAAAATAGGGAGTGATGATCTTTTGCTACCAACGGAAAACAGCATTGTCATTTGGAAGAAATTGAAGAATGCCCAGGCCCAGTTGCATCTATATCCTGATTCTGGGCATGGCTTCCTTTGGCAGTATGCAGATGAGTTTTCCAAGCTGATCAATGTGTTCTTGGGCGATGAACCCAAGGTATCTAGTCGTCTATGATGAGTTTGATGAGGATATCAGTCACTAGGATATAGGTGTATTATAATAGATGATATGGTTTGTAAAGATTGTATATATATATAAAACGCCTGTCCAAGTAATTAAATACAGACCCTTAAACTCCTTTTCCTTCTATTTCCTTAGCAGCTATCTTACAAGTACCTGGCCAGCCATGTGACTACTTTACTTGGTGCACTTGCACTTGTCGTCAAACACCACAGGACAATCACAGCAGACATCGTCTTTGGCCCAGGTGATGTGAGCACCCCAGTTGTAAACCTGGTTCAGAGTGTTGTACTCGGAGTAAGCCTTCTTGATCTTGCCAGTTGTGGGACTCAAGAAGACCAGGTCAATGCCATTACCACGACCATGGTTTCTGCCCTTGGGGACCTCAAAGTCACCCTTCCAGTAAACGGTGAAGGTGTTGCAGCCGTAGGCGACGGGACCCTTGATGAAAGCACTGGGGTCGTTGGTCTTTTCAATGTTGCCCGCAATAAGCTCCTTCAGGTTCTTGAAGACGGGAGGATAGTTGTCGTTCTAGTGTACTGTTAGCATGATATTACGGCAATTTGATAAGGAATACTTTCTTACCTTGGCATACTTGTTAATCTTCTTGGAAGAGGCAGTCCACCAGATAGACTGAGAATAGAACTTGACGTCGTCGTTGAAGATGGTCTTTGCGAGATTTCCGCCGTCGGTGATACCTGAAAAGGTAGAGACGTATTTGTTGACGATGGACTCGAGCTTTCCCTTTGATATACACTTTGGCGATTGTGTAGTCGCCTTCTTATCCGTGTTCTTGCTGGTTGTCGAGCCAGAATTGGATGAAGTCTGCTTCTGGCCGACAGGCTGGAACTGGTTGGTCTCGGGATGATCATAGTTTCCTCCATAAGCGTTGTAGCCTCCCTTGGGGATACCGGCAGCAGGGAGGAAGTTGTCGGCCCGGCGGTGGTGGATGCTTGTAGCTGCGGTTGAGATGCCACAGGCCAGGACAGAGAGAGCGAGAGAAACCTTCATTGTGGATAAGGTGAGATTTGTATGTATGAGCGTGCGTCAGAAGGATATTTTTGTTTCAAAAGAGTGGATTCGATCTGTAAAAGTGACAAGATCAAGGAATAAGAGAACAGAGAAATTTCAAGTTGTTGCGCCGGTAGTTAAAGAGAGACTGAGACCACAACCGCAAACGGGAGAGAGACCTCGCCATCTTATACCTAGGCTCTTGGAATCAGCCAATGCTTGTCATTAATGAATATCAATTTCTAATGTTCAAAACTCTAGGTTTGGAGCTACGTGACTCTAGATGCGCTGTACCTTTGATAGTGCGCGTGGCAACATTCCAGTTGTTCCTGAACTAGACTCGATGCAGCGAATGTAGAATTGAGCTTTGAAAGAGGTGAGGGGTTTGAACATGATAAATGATGTGATATAGTTTATCAGAATCAGGAGATATCCTTATATAATATGAATGCAAATTCTTGCAGCGTTGTGAGAACTGTCTCGTCTCACTTACACGTGGTTCATGTGAGACATCTCCCACGTCTTCAGCAATCCAAGCAAAAAAAGACTTGGCATAGTAAAAATTGAATTTGGTGGCTTGCTCTTGAGCTTCATATGTGGACCATCCCAAGACCCGTCTTACCGTTACAGCCAAGGGTTCTGTATAAGCGAGTGACCAGTTGGCTCAAGGACTTCGGAATGCAGTCGCCCATCGCCATCCCCGACTCCATAACACATCCGGCATCCATCTACGTCGTCTGTGGGGCTTCCATTTATTCTAGCTCAAGGGCTCATGGTTCTTTTGGCCTCAGGATTGTCCTCTGGTTTTTGAGATGTGTGGAAATGGTGAGGTTTAGTCTGTGTTCTGAGAATCGGGACGGAGACTTTTCTGAAAGTTTTGGTTTTAAGGTGACGGCTGTGGAGAGAGAGTTATCTCAAATCTTGTCCTTGGACGCGGATGGCGTCGCGGGAGAGAAAAGAGTAGGAGAGAGATAGCAGCTTGAACTAAATAGCCACGGCGCCTTAATCAACCCGAGATACTTGAGCAGGACGAAGACGAAAAGTTCGTGATTCATTAAGTGTATTCATTTATTTCTTTATCATATGTATCGATACTAGATCTAGCTCTCAAAAGGTGTCTCATATGGTCTCTCAGCCTGAGGTGTGATTCGGGCCAAATGTCTACGCTGACCAGAGTGCCAATCCAGAATAGCAGTGTGCTGAACTGATCGGTTGTCCCATACCACAACAGTTCCCTTTGCCCACTTGACGCGGGCATGGAAGTCTGCGCCCCAGGCAATGTGTTCAAAGAGGAAGTTGAGGATAGCATCAGACTCTTCCTTCTTGAGGCCGACGATGCTTCTTGTAACTAGTGGCTGTTAGTAATGTGTTTGGGTACCAGTATGGTCTCACTTACACTGAGGGTTCACATAGAGTGACTTCTCTCCAGTGACGGGGTGTGTTCTCACGATGGGGTGCTCGTTCACGACAGGCTCACGACGCTTGACACTACCCTTCTTCACACTAGCATTAACCTGTTCGATGCCAGAGTGTGTCGCCTTGAGTCCGTGCAAGAGCTTCTGGAAGGTTGGTGATAGTCGGTTGTAAGCCTCAGCTGTGTTGGCAAAGAGGGTATCACCACCAGTGTCGGGGTTGTCAAGCACATAAAGGAAAGTGGTACCGGGGGGCTGCTGCTCGTAGGTGACATCAGAGTGCCAAGCAACAGAGCTCACACGAGTCTTGAAAAAGTCCTCGTAGGATTTATCACCCGCACTTCGATGGACCAGATGGACTTCAGGGTGACCCTCTGGAGAGCCAGAGGTGGGATGGATGTGGTGACGGCCAAAGTACCCTCCAAACTTGAGAGCTTCAGAGATGGGGAGGTCAGCAAAGTCTTGGTTTCGAAAGGCCACGACCTTGCGCTCGGCAACGTAACGAGCGAGCTCATCCTTTCCGGCGTCAGAGAGGCTGCTTAGTTGGATGCCCTCAATCTCAGTGCCGATTGTGGGAGTGAGGTGAGAGACTTTGGTGTCTGACTTTAAGAGGTTGGAGAAGCTGGGGTCTGCATCTTTGCCGTGCTCATAGTGCTCAAAGGGCTCTAGAGGAGGGTAGACCTGGTCTGGGTTCCAAGTTGGAAGATAGTTGGGATACTGATATCCAAGTCAATACATGCAGATCAAGTCAACAAGTGCAGGTAACTCACTTTGGCGGCAGCATGGCCATCGATGCCCTTTTCTTCAGACTCTCGGATGTATGAAGTAGGGGACAGCTCTTTGTAAGCACCCTCAACGTGACCAGAGTACAGCTTTACTTTTGGTGTTTCTGTGACGGGGTTCGTCGTTGTCTCGACAGCTGAAGGAGCCATTGTGATATGTTTATGAGATTTGTTATGTAGGCCTCAAATGCGTGTCTAGTACTGTGGAAAAGTGGTCTAATTGAGAGATAATTGAAGCCTTTATATACACTGCTCACTCTCAATGACTAGACATTTCTTTGTAATGATGTGCCTATTTACAACGCGGGGAAACATAAGCTCGGGAACTTGTATCCGTCATACCACGCAACAAGATGATCATCGAGGTGATATCGGAACCAATTCTGGCTTGAGAGACATTGCGTGAGTGTGACATTCTTTGCGCTGACCAACGAAGGTATCGACTTGTGTTTGGGCTCAGAGCACGCAATTCGTGGGGTGGAGGTACAATGCGACCTATCAAATCAACAAATCACCGATAGAGAATACTGTAATCGGATGTCGCAAAAGGGTATTGCGCAATGTTGGTACGTGGGATGAAAAACGTTGTGGTGGTTGTCGCAATCCCCAGGGATAGGTCACGCAATGCGACAATAGAGTAGCATCAATGCAGTCAATTGATATCTCGGATATCGCATAATTACCTAAGCCTTGGTTCTATAATTTATCTCTATTATCTCATTTAATTATAGTTTATTTGGTTAAAATATGAATGAGTTACAGTTGACCGAGACTTACACCGCGCGCTGCTATCTACTATATATGGCAGATATTCCAAACATCCACCAGGACAACTCTGGTTCAACTCTCATCAACTATGTATTGATGCTATCTTATCTACTGTAACCTCGAATGGCATAATTCGGTCAATTCTAGATCCTGGGTCTTTTCCACGGCTTCTCGGTCGGTTCTGCCAACGATTGGCTCGATCAACATTCTTGGCCAGCACGCCATATCTATCATTATGAGATATCACGAACCCCTCTCAATAGACAACCATTCTAGTCGAAACTCGGTACTTGATCCCTTACTAGCCATAACCCGTTTACAACTTGGCTTAATACTTACTTACGCAGCCTTATCCAAGGGTCATCATTGGCTGTAGCAGCAAATGTTGATTTAATCTCACTGACAATAGCTTAACTAGAACCCGTTTAATCGGCTAGAAGCAACCATCTTGGATTAACCATGAATATTTAGTCTAATAATCCCTAGTTTTGATACCCTAGTTCATATATTGGGGCGTCAATGGGTCGCCATGTCTAGTTATCAAGTAGTACAGCATCCATCTTCGCCTAGACTTGAGGTGATTTCCAAAGCTCATCGCGACATTGATAGCCCCGGTTTCGTTTCTTGACTGAGACTCTTAGCATGTCTAGAGGCGAACTTTGCAGCCATGCAGCCAAAGTCCAAACAGCACGAGGACTCGATCACTTATAAGTCACCCATGCATCCGTCAACATCCATCCACTCTCAGACATCTCCGCGGCATCTTTCTAAACACCTTGCTGTCTTTGGGAAACGGAAGAAACGGCTATTATTAGTACATCGTACTATCCTCCATAATGGCTGCCAGCGATGATGGTCAGAAGACCACAAAGGTGCTTGACGTCAAGAGCCATGACCAATCTCCTCTTGACAGCGGCGATGAATCTGGTTCTTCGTCGATCGAGCATCCCTTTTCGGATCCTGAGATCGCCGACCGTTGGAGAAAGGTCTACGAAAAGGCCGAGTATGAGAACCGTCACCGATTTGATCCCAACTTTACTTGGACCGAAGGTGAAGAGAAGAAGCTTGTTCGAAAGGTGAGTCCCATTTACTTCGATACTTGGAGAAACTTTCCAAGTTTCCGTCTCAGTCATGGATGTTAATGTCTGCATAGATCGACTTCCGAATTTGTCTATGGGCATGGGTCATGTTCCTCTCCCTGGACTTTCACCGTCGAAACATCAACCGTGCTATTTCCGATAACATGGTGAGTAAACATTCATCCTTATACCTATGGACGAATCTAATCGTTGCATATAGCTACCAGAGATTGGCATGAACACCAATGACTTTAACTATGGCCAAACAGTCAGTATTTTCCTCTTGTAGTAGCACTCGAATCTCTAACACAAAGACCCAGATCTTCCTAGTCTGCTTCCTCTCTGCCGAACTCCCCAGCGGTTTGATCAGCAAGAAACTCGGTGCTGATCGATGGATCCCGTTTCTCATCTGCTGCTGGTCTCTCGTTTCGGGCTCACAGGCTGCGCTCCAGAGCAGGAGTGCTTACTTTGCCATCAAGGCTCTTTTGGGTCTTTTGATGGGCGGATTCATTCCGTAAGTCTAGTATTACTTGACCTTGCTAGTGGCGGTGTCTAACAAGCAACTATAGTGATATCGTCCTTTGGCTCACATACTTCTACAAGTCCAACGAGCTTCCCATTAGACTGGCCTTCTTCTGGACTGCTCTCAGTACTAGCAACATCGTCGGATCCCTGCTTGCTGCTGGTATTCTTCAAATGAGAGGTATCCTGGGATGGGGCGGCTGGCGATGGCTGTAAGTGCCCGATGCTATCTCGTTCTTGAAGCTCATGTTAACTCTCGTCAAGGTTCCTCCTCGAGGCAATTGCCACTTTCATCATCGGTCTCTTTTCTTGGGTCCTCATGCCTCCAGGCCCATGCCAAACCAAGAGTTGGTTCCGTGGTAAAGATGGCTGGTTCAACGAGCGTGAGGAGTACATCATGGTTAACAGACTTCTTCGCGACGATCCTACCAAGGGTGATATGAACAACAGGTATGCTGAACTTCACTTAGACTATTGGGTCTGAACTAACACCATAACAGAGAAGCTGTCAATCTTCCCAAGCTCTGGAAAGCCGTCAAGGACTGGGAACAGTGGCCATTGTATATCATCGGTCTTATGGTCTACATTCCTCCATCGCCTTTCAGCACTTATTTGTCCTACATCCTTCGACAAATCGGCTTCTCCGTCTTCCAGGCCAACCTTCTCGCCATCCCCTCGCAGTTCCTTTTTGCAGTCAACTTGCTCATCATCACCTGGCTCTCAGGCCGCGTCAAGGAGCGAAGCATACTCTCATCCATTTCCAACATCTGGATCTTCCCCTGGGTTCTAGCCCTGGTTGTCCTTCCCGCTGACATCTCTCCCTGGGTTCGATACGCCCTTATCACCGGTCTTCTCAGTTACCCATACTGCCACGCTATTCTTGTGGGATGGAACGCCAAGAACAGTAACAGTGTCCGTACGAGAGCCATCAGCGCCGCTCTATACAACATGACCGTGCAGAGCGGTAACATTGCTGCGTCCAACATCTTCCGTGAGGATGATCAGCCATTGTACCGTCGAGGAAACAGGGTGATCCTTGGTATCACTTGCGCCAACATTGTTCTCTTCTACTTGGTCAAGTGGTTTTACATCTGGCGAAACCAGGTTCGTGACAGAAGATGGAATGCTTTGACCAAGGAGCAGCAGCAAGATTATATTCTGAACACCAAGGACGAGGGTCAACAGCGCATGGACTTTAGATTCGTCCACTAGACGGCACAAGACCTACAGCTCCTGATTGTGGAATAGCTGAGTCGGAAGATAAGACTATGTGTCGGTCATTAGAGGTGGCAGGCTATATCGGCCTGGGAAGCTATACAGCACTATTAAAGAGTCTGATATATGTTGCTACGTTAGACTAGATAGCCAAAAGATAAAAACACAAGATTTGCTCGATAAATATATGCTTAAAAATATGTTTTTGTTTCGTCTTGTAGCAGCGAACATGATGTGGCTCTGACTAGATCGACTGGCCAAATTACCGTCGCAAGCAAGATCTGTATATACAACAATTGATGTGGGTGTTCCTCGAAGTTTAATGATCGATAGGTGCAGCCTTGTAACGAAAGACAGGGCTCTTGGAGTAAGGTTATTCTTGTATAATATAATAGCACTAATACAAAGACAAGACCACTTTTGGACCCCTTGAGCTTGAACACAAAAAGACCAAGCATCCGCTTGTCAGTCAATTGTATATACAACAATATCCTATATCGTCAGGCATCTCCGTTATCGCAGCCCATACTGTGCGAGTGCTGTATTCCATTGTTGTTCTGAGTGGACAACACCAGTGGCAGCGCCGACATCAGCGACGACACCAGTGAGCCCCGAAATATGCTTCTCTAATTGTTTATTATTTTCAGTCGATTCTTCGAGCATCGCCTCCAAACGCTCCAACTTGGACTGCATCATCTCCATTTCTTTAGCACGATCCTCCTTCAAAGTGGCGGTTGTGGTGTTCATCTGGGCCTCCAGACTCTCCAGTTTTTCGTGCAAGGAGCGACTCGTTTTTGCTTCATTTTCCTCAATTGACTTCTCAACATCTTGCCGGAACGTGTCAAACTTTTTTCTGTTGTCTGACAAGTGCTCGGCAAATTGGGAAACAAGCGTGTCAAGGGCTTTGTCGGCTTCTGCCTTTGCGGCGTTTGCCAACTCCAAGTCTTTATTTGAATTGACAAACTTATTGTTAGATTCGCGAAGGCTTTCGAGTTCGGCCATGGCCCTGTTTCTTGATTCGATTACCTCCAAGCCCCAGGTCTTAATATCGCGAATTATATTGGTGCCGTTGTCACGCAGTCGTGAGTGCTCATTTTCAGGCCCGTCCAGGCTAATTACATAGCCACCTAACTGATGGTAGCGTTGTAAAATTTGCTCAAGAGCCCCAGTGTGGTTGGTGAGGTGCCCGTAAGTCGAATTGGCAGGCTTTCCAAACGTGCTAACATAAGGGGAAGACGGATTTGAGAGCGATGCCCATACAGCTGGGGAGGCTGGGCTGGGCCTTGGTGTGATATCGTCTCCAACTTGGTCAATATTTCGCTTTCTGGGAGTGGGCCTGCTCGTTGCCGTGCTCCATGGACTTGGAGGGAAGACAGAACCATTGAACCTGTTGACGGAGGTATTGCTGGAAAACCTGCTATTGCGAGACTGGTCGGTCACAGAGCTAGCGGTAAGCTCAGTGCTCGTGAGATCAATGCTGTGGAAATTACTGCTAGGGAACACATTGCCGGTCGTAGTGTTGGCGGCGGCAACGGCGTCTTCCGCTAGATAGATTCCATCACAACCGTCTCCGGGCCCGGGACTGCTGTTGATGGTCATACGATTGTGAGTCTGTCTGAGGTCTGAGTCTGAATTTTCTTGAGCAACGTTGATGGTGGTGTCCAGGTCGGAGTTTGAGATGACGTTTATGTTAGAGTCTGGCTGAGGTGGGGATTCTCGATTCTGGACAGGACCGCTGGCTTGGGGTTTGTCAGATTGGGGATCTGCCAGAGGCTGTTTAGAACTAGATCTAGAAGGAAAACTGGTGGCGCTCTCTCCTCCTTGGGCCTGCCTCGCGCTGTCTCTTGGGCTAGTCGTTCCTTGTCGAGGGTGAGGAGACTGACTATGATTGTTGGTTGGATTTGTCGGAGGAGGGGCTGAGAAAAGGTTGCCGCTTCGCCAGCTACTGCTTCTTGGCCCTGAACTGGTGGTATTGGTGAAACGATTCCTTGTGTTCCAAGGCACTGGCGCTAGCACTGGCGTTGGTGCTGGTGCTGGCACTGGTGCTGATACTGGCGCTGACACTTGGATCTCTTCGAGGACTCTATGGTTTCCGTCTCCTTCTTGCTGCTGCTGTTGTTGTATCTGTTGTCCTTGTTGTTGTACCTGTTGTTCAGGTTCCTCTTGTTCTGGTTGTTGTACTTGTTGGACTTGTTGTTCTTGTTCCTCTTGTTCTGGTTGTTGTTGCTCTTCTTCTTCCGTTTCTTCACGATCCTCTTCTTCATGTTCGCTCTCAGCTTGCCTTGACCTTCCTCTTCCATTATTTTGAGCTGGAATTCTGATAGTTGGCCCCCGTTTGTTGAACTGCATAGTTGTGATATCTGATCTAGGATACTTCTCCTGGATCCTCCTGCCAAAAGTCGAGTTTATCACCTGATCCTTGCCAAAGAGGATAAGAGCTGCGACAAGATGACCCCAAGTGAGATCTTGTGGTGGCACCTTCTTTCCAATATAATGATTGTACAGTTTGCCTGCCGGTTCCTTTCTCAACCTTCGTGAGATCTTACTCCACTCTTCTTCATCTTGGGCGAACTTGCGCTCTTGCAGCTGCCATTGTTCCAGGAATTCATTCCAGTAACCCTTCTCCTCTTCGGTTGCTGTAGCCGGCAAGGCCAACCAACCTGGAGGGGGTTTTACTGGATTAACCATCTTTGCCCTGAGATGTTTGTAAGAGTACCTGATGGGTAGGAAAATGCTGTTGTTGTGTTTTTGTATGTTGAGTTGAAACCTGCTGAGATCGACAAGGGGTTGGAAACGGGGAGGCCAATAAACCGTTGCTAATCCTCAAATAGCCCCATATATACTGTTATAAATACTGATGTTGAGGTATAGGTTAAGTACCTTGGGAAGGAGTTATGGACAGTGGAAGTGGAATTGAAACAATGTGAGAATATGCGTTCAAGAGGTTTGAGTGTTTTGAAATGAATGTATTATAGGTATATAGGTATGTATATTGCGGGGTAACTTTGTTCTTAAAGAAAATGATAAATGATGGGGGATAAAGATGAAGATGAGAATGAAGGGTGAAAAGTCGGTGATGAGACAAGGTGGAGAATTCTGAGTTCCGCGCCACTAGAGGACAGTAGAGTTCCACATATTTACTGGCAGTCATTAGGGGGGGATACATACAAATGATATTTCAGGTACATCAGTTAGTGCCCAATATTCTAATATCAAAATGACTAGGTCCAGTATTATCTCCATTGATATACCTTATTGACCTTTTTAAATTGCGCTGTGGCAAACAAGTAAATTAAAAAAACCAAAAAATAAATAAAAAAAGGACAGAGATTCTGTTGTCAACATAACGGGAGGAAAGTAGAATGGATCGCCATCCTACCTTAGTACCTACATCAGATCAGGCTCTCAAAAAAACTATGCGTTGTTCGTTGTTCGTTGTCGTTGAGTCAGTCTAGTGGTCAAGCCTCAGGCGGTTCGACATACGCAGCTGTGCCTCATCATCAGTAGCTTTTCTTCATTAGGTAAAGACTTTCTCAGAGAACTGGGTGAATCTCCAATCAAGATACCGCTAATCTACTACATAAGCGTCAACCTTTTTGGTGTGTATGCACGTGGTAATATGATTCTACTGAGAGGTGAAGCTTTAGGTGAGAGGGACTTACCTTTTCTATCTTTTGGGCATCTCTCATCACTATCTGACCCGGGATATTCACGTAGGTTTGGACCTTAATCTTTGAGTATAGAATCATAAAGCAAAGTGTAGTTTGTTATTTTGATGTATTGTCCCTCGAAGCTCAACAGCTGTAGTTCGTTATAGTACGACGGTATATACTATGTACAGTATGGATTCCGCTAAGAGCACTCCTACTAAGCGCGAGTTAGCCGCTATAGCTGAAGCTGAAGCCGAGCGACATGCAACGATCGAAGCAAAAGAAGCATATATAACCTTAGATAGTCGCTACTCGACTATCGCGAATGGATAAATCGGGCAGGAAGTAATTAGCTAAGGCTGAGATTGGGTTATCATGCAGAAGGTTAGGGAGATGTTGAATAGAGAATGCCTGGCTTCTTCATTAAAGACCTTTTGTAGTGAAGTTAAAGTCGAGGGAGCGATAAAAAAAGAACTCGGATTCAACCCATGTTGAAATATAGCATCTGAAGACCCCATT
This sequence comes from Fusarium poae, assembly GCF_019609905.1. Lineage (NCBI taxonomy): Eukaryota > Fungi > Ascomycota > Sordariomycetes > Hypocreales > Nectriaceae > Fusarium > Fusarium poae. The sequence goes on from NC_058399.1 coordinate 5,520,657, forward strand.
TCTATCTACAAACGCCGTCCAGCTTTGCGGCGCAGAAGCATGTTCCTTAGGGTCTATAAGTCATTACGGTGCACTAATCGTCAACAACCCCCCAGCTACAACAATCTTGAGATTGTTCATCTTCCGTAGTATAGTGGTCAGTATGCAAGCTTGTCACGCTTGAGACCCGGGTTCAATTCCCGGCGGGAGAGATCCAGCCATCTGCGAAACGCAGATCTTCTTTTTTTGCCCATCTTAACCCTCAATCAGTTGAGTTGAATCATTATTCCTCTTTGCAGCATGATTATGTTAGTTACTATAGAATACACTCCCTGTGATAATGCTATAGTATAAAAAAGAGCAAATCACTAAATGCCGGGTATCGACGAGTAGTATAAAATAAGCGAAATCATCCTTTCCTCCAAAAACACACACATAGAATACTATAACACAATGGGCCTTCCCCCGTTCGTTGCTAAGCCATTTCATCTCATCATCCAACTGCTACAATACCGTGAAACCCCCAGGCAATAAATAATGCACCGCCTGCACCAAAAATCACCTTGTCATGAGCCGTCTCCATTATCGTGCAAATACCTTGACCACGCCGTCGCCGCCAGCGCTGACAACCCATTTTCCGTCTTGACTCCAGACGCAGGCACAGATGCCCTCACCGCGCATCACTCGGTGACTTGTCACTTCTTGTGTACACGTCCTCTTTTCAAGACTCCAGAAGCGGAGTGAGGCATCATGGCCGGCACTGACGAGTTCACGTCCGTCGGGGCTGAGAGATAGGCTGGAGATGGCATCCGGGTGGGCGATCATGTTGTATGTACATTGGCCTAAACATTCGTTAGTTATTGTCTCTTGTATCAATTCAGAAAACTTACCGCTGTTGGCATCGAAGAACCGGATGAAGCGATCTTCGTGGCCAGAAATGATGGTACCCTCTACGCCTGAACCGGCCATCGATCTTCCACCGCCAGTGGCGCCTGAGCTAGCATCTTCCTCGCCCATAGTTCCAGTGTGATTCTGGTTGGCCTGGTCAAGACCCATTGTTGTCGCCACGACAGCGTTGACGCTGGTCTTGATCGTCTGATCGTATGTCTCTGAGCTATCCATCGTGCCAATTTGTTCACCGGTTCGCGTGTCGTAGACAATTATGGCGGCATCTGAGTAGGAGACAACAAAGGATTCACCGGTAGTGCCCAGAGGTGTAATACACGTCGGGCTAGCTGTGGAACCGTCCGATCGCGAAATGTTATGAATAAGGGTGTGGTTAAAGGGTGAGTTCGACGCAATAGTAGCCTGAGGAGTGTTGGGGAACGCGCTGCCAGAGCTCATCGAGTTACCGCGGACTCTTCCTCCGCGACCAGTCATGGCCCGGTTCGTTCCAGGTTGTGGTGAGCTCAACTGAGGAGGCGCGCTGATTGACCATAAGCGAACACTGCCGTCTGCACCACCCGACGCAACCAGGATACGATCAGTGTTGCCGTAAGGACTTGAGCTCCCGAATATTTGACCAAGAGTTGCTGGAAGGACAGAAATAGCCCACACAGCATCTGTATGGCCTTCAAGAGTCGCCTTGGGATCAACCCTTCCACGTTCCCAAACTCTAATAGTCGCATCTTGACCACCAGAGAATATCCAGCCGTCACCAATCGCACGACCTCCAGTCGAGAAGTTTGGCGAAGGAGACCATGACGTCAAGCAAAGGATCGCTCCTGAGTGACCGCGGTGTGTAAAGTTGGCTGTGACATCAAGATCCGACGCTGTGTGCGCAAGACTTCCAGTATGGCCATCTAATCTAGGAATGTGGAAACGCTTGATCATACCATCGTCTCCACCAGTGCAGATTTCTGGCTCTCCTGGACTGCCACCCCCAGAGAATATAATCGTTCGAACAGTATCAAGATGGCCTCGTAATCCGAATCTGAGCTTGAAGTTACCACTCTCAGCCTTTTGCGCAGCCAAAGCTAGTTCATGGTCGGCACTCCGTCGTCTGGACATGGACCCTTTTCTTCGGTGGGAGCTGTCTCGTCGGCTCGGGGATTTGGGCAAGTTGTCAGCAACAGGAAAGGCATCCGTATCGGGTCTGTTTGGTTGAGATTGATTAGATTGGGAGTTCCCAGGTTCAGGGAATGTGCCTTCTGGGAAGTCCCATCCATCGTTCTCTGGTGGCGCAGAGTGCTTCTCTCTAAGCTCAGCAGAATCATCCATTCCACCTAGAACTTCCGCTGCATGGTTTGCCGGAGTAACTTGCTCTTCAACCGCTCGAGAGGTTACAGATACAGGGGCGGGCCAGTCGTTGTTGTTTTGGTACATAACAGGGGGGTGTTCAGCCGATGAACGAACCATGGGTTGAGTCTGTAGTTCTTGCTGTTTCTGAGCAAAGTGCTGTTGCTGATTCTGTGCATGAGGTACGTGGTTCTGCTGAGGCATTCTCGAATTCATCTCCTGGACATGGTTCTGGGCATTTCGTGTAGGTAGCTGGAATTGCCGCTCCATAGGTTGGGGCGCGGGCATGCCGAATGCCTCAACCTCTCGCAGATCCTCCATAATCGGTAGCGGGGGAGACTCTCGAGGCGGTTGCGGGTTTGCGGGGGTAATCATAAGATACATAAATTCGGATTGGCATTGGTCGAGGAAGGTCTTGAGATCCTGTCGCTGAGCTTCCTCGTCACCTCGGTCGAGCTTCTCGTAATTAACGCCATCGACACCAGGGATAGGCATATCCTCCAAAGAAGCTATAATAACGTCAGTATATCGAACCGGCATATTAGGGGTATTGCTCACATCTTAGCTTCTCCTGGATCTTTGCAGCGCGGTCGTTTTTAGCAGCCGTTTCCGCATCGACAGCCTCGTGTCCCTGAAGCTGAGCCGTCTGCTCCTTAACCTTGCGCTCCAGCATAGTAACGTACTTCCTAAGCACGCGCTGTGTAGCATCAGCCCTCCGCGCCTGGCCCTCAAGGTTGGCAATGCGGCCCTTCATCTCCTGCTTCTCAATCTCCCACGAGTTCCTATCACGTTCATGTCGATGCCATTCGGTCTGCAAGAAGCGCATAACACCCTGGAGTGTGTATTCGGTGGCCTGGGGCAGGTTGGAGCCGTTGCCCTGCATCATAGGCCCCATCTCCATTCCGCCCACGCCGTTGCCAGCATTTGGGCCCATCACAGCGCGCCTCTCTCAATTGGGCGGGTGCATGGAGATCTGGGTCGGTATGGGAGAGATAGCGTAGACGGCGAGCGAGTGCCGGTTCGAAGTCGGACAAGCTCGGTGCTGAGGATGGACTGTGATGTGAAGTGACGAAGTGAGGTGAAGTTAGGCTAGAGGTTGGAAGTTTCGTGCGCAAACGATTCAAGGAATCTTTGTACGTGTTATCGTCTCAATGAATATTCGGTCTTGGACCGGCTGTAAGGACAGACAAGTCGTTATGTAGTGGTTTGTTGTATGTTGGTTGTAAGTCGGGAAAAAATCGACGTCAGGTTGGGTGCTGCTAAAGAAAGCAAGCTAGGTAGTTAATACTTGGAGGTGCATCTGTTGTGCTGTCCTGAATGTCGGGTGCTGTACTTGGACGCTACGCTGCTAGTTGGTGCTATCCACATGCTCTGTATCGCTGCTTTGCCGCCGACTTTTTGACCAATCATGGCTGAACAAACTGGGAATTGTGAGCGTGAGGCTGCCAGGCATCAACTTTGCATTATCCCTGGAGATCATCAGCAGCATGTCGACAGGGGACTATCTTTGATGACAGCTATGAAGAAACAAAATGCAAAGTATTTACAAACAAAAACTTGTTTGTAATACATTGCCCTCGGCACCAAAGTCAGGTATAGTTGTCTATACCATTATATGTGATGAACCCAACTCCAAAACCCCCACCTGTCAAACGAAATAGATATCAATGTCTCAAAATTCCATTTCCTCGACTTCCATACCACAGTCAACACAAGTCTTGACTGTCATGCCGTCCTCGTTTTCAACTGTCCTTCCCCACTCATGCACATGCTTCCCACCCCCTATTGCATCTCCAAACTTGCTTGCCCCAGATTTGCTCAGGTTACCGGCCTGTCGGCGGAAAGCGTCTGTTCTTGTCTTTTTCTTCAGATCCAATAACTTCTCCTTAAACTTGGCCTCCTTACGAGCCTTCTTTTGAGTCTCGCGCTTCTCGTACTCGGCGTCTAATGCCTCTGATGAACCCCACTTCGTCTTGATGGCATACTCCTCCACTTGACAGCGAAGGAACAACATCATGTCGTGCCAGTGGGATTTGTGAGGGTTTGGCTTGGAAAGATGAGGTAATAGTTCAGGGTCTCGTAGCTCGGCTATTTCATGTTAGCGATGCCAAACAAAATTCCTCGTGACACAACTCACGGTCTGTAAGCAAATAGTCTTCTTTGCACTCGGTTTTGGTCAACAGTGAGTACTTCTCCGGATATTTCTCCTTGCATTTGTTGCAGACACAAAGATGGAAGACCTCTTCCCATACAAAATCGATCTCCAAGCTGTTGCAATCCCTGCATTTCTTTCGTGTCTCGTCATCGGCGAGAACACTAATACCCGGTTCGAATGGTCCAGCCTTTAGTCGCTTCAGGTTCTTTATTAACTGTAATCTCTCCCACTCCTGAACAGTCATGTGCTTTGGTCGTTGCTGTGCATCTTCCTGTTTCTTGCCACCGAGCGCATAGTTATGGGGATCATCTTCCGTCGACAAGAAACCACCTTTTGTATCTGTCATGGCACTCATATTATAATCCACGAACTTTGTAAACTTGCGCGCAGGGCGCAGGGTTTCTTCATCTTTGTTGCGCCCATCTCGATTCGTTCCCTTAGGTTCTGTCGTCGAGATGGAGCTATAAGGTCGCTTTCCGTTGGCAGTTTTAGAGATGTAGACATCATCTGTTGGTACGAAGCCGCCGGAGCTTTTGGGAATCTCGGGAACGGTGCCAGTCGCTCGTTGTTCAGCTTCACGCTGATCTCGGATTGCCTTTGCGCGGAGTCTGTTTTCTTCCTAGACAAGAGTCAGCGATCCGAGAAAACCAGGAATCAGATTCTTGCTTCGACATACTATGCGCTTCGTAACTTCTGGCGTAGGGGGAGAAATGACAGGCGCAGGCTTTGTCGCCCGTGGTGGTGTGGATGGTCGTTCCATGACGTTATGGAGGATTATAGAATATCGCGATATAACTTGGAGGGATTCATGAATTTCGCAATACAGTTACAAGAGTCAGCGAGGAGTATTACAGCAATATGCGAGTTGGGGAAAATAATGTAGGAGGAAAATCAGGGTCCAAAGTTAGTCCTTCGGTGTACCTATGACGGGCACCGATGGGTGGCGGAGGGGCGGATTGTCGCGATCAGAAATCCTAATTATGTCACCAATTAACACGAGAAAACGTGACTACAATTCACGCATACAGCGATAATACAGATACAGCCTCCAATTTTATCATAGCGATCAAAACCGTACACATTAGAAATCGTTTCGGAAATTACTCGAATCCCTTTATATTCGACAACACAAATGCTTTTGCAAACCACCTGTATTATAGTACAGCCAGGGTCTATTCAACCTTGGCTAAAAACCAAACCTAGTCGTAAACCTGCAACCATCCTTTCAATGATAGCAATTTACTCCTCCTTGGCGCCACCGCGGCCAGAACGCTCAGCGGCCTCAACGGCCTTCTTGTCGCTCTGGGCAGGGCCACCCTGCATGGCGCTCATGAAACCGGCAGGCTGCTTGAAGGGACGCTTGAGGTCACCAGCGGCAGGCTTGCCAAAGATGTGAATCTTGACCATGTTGTTCTCGAAAGCGCTCTTGAGAGGGATGATGCTCTGGATGAGAAGAGGGTTGGTGTAGTTCATGTACAAGTGCATGAAGGCCATCATGGCCATACCCATGGCCTGGCCACGGAAAGCGGTGCGGATCTGCTCGTTGTCGTAGGCGTGAATGGTGGTGGTGACGAGCTTGCCCTCCTCAGAGGAACCCATAGGAGCGGGCTCAACATACTTGAGGGTGGTGAGGTCTGTAAAGCTTTTGTTAGCATTGCGGTTGCGGATGTTGCGGAAAGTTGGTCATACCCTTCTTCTTGTTGATCTTCAGCTGGGTGTAGAAGTAGAGACCAGCAATGATAACGTTGCTGGCAAGGTAGACGGCACGGACAACGTTGAGCACAAAAGGATCATCGAAAGGAACGCGCTTGGAGACCTGCATCATACCCAGGATGATGACCAGGTTGGTGCTATCGCAAGAAATGTCAGCATTGTTGCAACCATAGCTTTGCGACGAGCTGTCGCGTGAGGAGTTGAGTTGCTTACATTTGAGGAGAGAGAGCCATATTGATTAATGAGTTGAATACACCGGTAAAGAAGGATTGGGGTGAATAGGAAAGGAAACGAGGCAATGCCAAAAAGTTGAAGGTTGATGAGAATGGAAGCAAAGCAAAAGATTAAAGTGCGGGTGGGATGGAATGGAATGGGGATGTCTTTGCTGGCCTTTTGGAGAGTGGACTCTGGCTTTTGCCGCACCCTTAGCCTTCTTTGGCCACTGTGGGGAAGGCTACATGCAGACAAGACAAGACAAGTCATTGGTTACCAGACTGTATCGACTTTTCGTTTTAGGGGACTCTATCTCTCAGAGCCCCTAGAAACCAACTGTCGGGTCCTACTAGGCCCCTGAGCCTCATTGCGCCATTCATTCTTCCGGCTTCCCGCTGTTTCCATTTAGAATTGGGCTTAATCAAACCAAGAGCGACCTTCCGTCTTGGGACCGGGCACTCAATAAGAGGTTTGATGTCAAACAGAGTCGAATTCTATCAACATGAAACTCGATTTCTTTGAAGACATTGTTCTTTGGAAACGTCTTTGATAACTAACAAGGGAAGCACTGGAAACCGTTTCGATAATGACCAGGATGAGTAACTCGGTGCTGTTCGAGTGAACAACACGATAGAGCCTAATAATGGAACAAAGAGCATTAGATGCTTGCAACTCTTCTTCATTCAGCATCATGGCAATGTTGAGTGTTCAAACAAAGGTCTCCAGAGATGGGCCGACAAGCCCCCCTTCGAGGACTCGATACTTATAGCTCGAAGGGTTCGTCAAGTGAATATGATAGATAAAATCAAACAATATCGAAACTCACAAACCTGAACAAACACCAGAAACCATACAACAGCAATCGCGATTCGAAAATCAATACTAGTTATACAGACTCAGGTTTGTATCACCAAACAACACGAAGCATGTCGTACTCATCTCAACGCTACGATCTTGACGCTGCAGCTGCCAGGAAGCGAAGCCAGTCATTCTCACGGTCTCGCGACCACAGGTACAATGATCAGCCTTATAGAAGTCATGCTTGTGATGACTACTATCGCGCACCGACGGTGTCGCGCACACCCTCTTATGTGAAGAGGGACGATCATTCTTACATGAGACGGGAAGCATCTCATCGATCTCTGAGAGATACCCGAACGAAAGAGGAGAATCGATCTTACGCAGATCGCAGGGGAAGAGTAGATCGCTCGTCAAGTCACAGAGAAGCGTCTTCAAGCAGGGAAGGTCGTCATGACGGGAGAGCAAATGAGCGCCCTCAACCTACACGAGATGCCCATGCCAAGAGACAAAGCCGTCCTAGCACCGAGAGAAGACAGCATGTTCATTCCGATTCAGCTCATTCCGACACAGTTCGCTCTGGGAAGAGGACCAATTCGAGAAGAGAGAGCCAAGTTGGTCAGGAGACCAAACCTCACTCGAAAAGGGAAGATACTTCTCAACGGGAAGGTGAGTACTCTCGTCCAGCCCCCGAAGAGATCAACACTTTCCTCAACAGCGGTCGGGCGTCAAATCCTACCTGGGGATCCTCAACATACGGCACATATGTCTTTCCTCTTGAATCTAGAGGGCAGTATCGAAACATGGATCCCACAAAGTGTACTTGTAAATGCTGCCCCCACCCAATTGGCACAGCCCACGGTCACAACCATCACAACCAGGGCTCCGGGATGTCTTCCAAGCGGGCCGCGGCAGGATCAAGACGCAGCAAACGCACAGAAGAGGGCAGGTACCTCATCCAAGTAGTTGACAAGTCCAGAAGCGCGCTGAACCGAGAGAATGGTCCGTCGTACCCTATATCACTCAACCCCAGCGCATCATGCGATCGCATTGCCTCGTTCTTGGCACCCGACAAGCGATATGCCAAGGTCCTCGTGCATTGGGATGGCGGGAGAGTTCAGAGACTCGACAATGACATTTCAATGGAAGATCTTATCCGACATGCCGAGTATCTCGAAGTCAGAGAGATGAAAAGCGTGCATTGGGCGGCGTGATCACAGGAATCTAGATGCAAAGGGAGGGCGGGTAAGCATATGTAAAAGCAATTGGGATTTTTTTGCATACCGGTAAGTGACCAAGTCGATCAGTCAGTTTGTTAGTTTGTCAATTTGGATAGAAACAAAAATATACGAGGTGATAATAAATCTGAGGCCTGCTTCGTGAGTCCCATGATGCTCCAGTGATGAGGGGAGGTTTGGAGAGTGATAGCCTCAGCCTCCACAGTCTGCCTAAATTCGAACCACCACGGTTATCCCACCACTGAGATAGCGTGCCGTGCCGTACGAGGCTGATACGCGGTATCAGCCCAATGTGCAGTTTTGATACAGACATGGTAGATATTACATACTTGCGGCATCACTCACAGCCCCCATTGAAACATCAACGTCGACTGACCTGTATTACTATGTTTGTTACTCGTTACTTGTCTCCTATGCAACCACTTTAAACCGTATTGCTACTCTGCCTCGGCTGCATACCCGGTAAGTTTGTCTGGGATAGAGATTAGAGAGAGAGAACGAAATAAGCCCCGCTACAATGACTCAACTCCCGAGAGTCTAGAAGAAACATGATACGATAGAAGAAAAAACTAAAGATTGCGATTGATTTATGTCATGACATTCCAAGGATTTAGTTTTTGTTTTGGGTCGGCTCCCCTTACCCGTTCGTTCTGTGGAGGCTTTTGCCTAAAATTGCGGCGCTGCGTTGTTTTAGTTGTCTCTTTTTCTTGCTCCACGTTTGAGACTAAGAACCAACAGAAGGAAGAAATGAGGTTTTTGACGAAACGACATGGGTTGTTGTTACGGGGATAAGACCAACGGCCGCCGTTTGATCAATGCCGTGGTACTGCAGATCAGAAGGATGCAAGGCACATCAAGGAGATTTCCTGTTTCGCGAATTGAGCAGAGCAATAGAAGAAACATTGGCTAAACGTGGCAAGCTGCCCGTGTGCTGTGCTGTGCTGTGCTGTGTTTTGCTGCGCTTTGCTGTGTATAAGCTCCAAGCGCCCAAGTTGGGGGCCGCTGCAATGCAGTGCTACACCATCATACTATCAATATCTACTATCTACGTATACTAAACTCTCTATGGCCAGTTATGCGGCACAGCCACGCAGACCGTAGGGTTGGGTATTCCCGAATACTACGTGGTAGACATATCCCATACCTATTCGTGCCCATGTAGCGCACTCTACCTAGTCTACTACCTACCTACTACTATGTTGCGAGCATATGGAGTACATACATGGAGTACATGGAAACGGAGAGGCATGCCTCGGTTGGAAATGAACCGGACCAATCATAACCCAAGCATGTCAACCAACAGGGAAAGGTCTCGAGCTACCAACTCTAGGCACAGACTCAACTCCAACATACTAAACTCTACCAACCCTAACTTTAGACCAACTCTATGTGCTACAGACTGATCCTACCGGGAGATTAGGCAGCCTTTCCAACTTTTCCCATTGACTAACTTCTAAAAACAAGACCAACGTAATGGGTCTGTACCAGACAGAAAATCCCCCATCCACCGGCAATGCAATGGATCCTCTGTCGATTTAGGGCGGACACTTAGACGGAGTCCCGGGCAATCAGATAGATCGGGATGACAGGGGTCCTCAACGACATGGTGCCTGTTCCATGAGCAGAAGCCTGGTAGTGCGGCTCGGCACGATGCTATCATGCCCGCCAGGATGGGGTCCCTTTTGTGATCATCTCAATGGCAGATGGCAAGAAGGGTGCTTGCTTTCTCATGGTTGCCTATAAGACCCTCGATCTTGGCCACGACTCATAAGAAGATGCCCCCTCGGAGGTTTATAAGACGTCACGAGATGCTTCCTGTCAGGCAGAAAACAAGTCACACAAGTCTTTCAAGGTCAAGCACATATTCGTTCGTATACGTATATACATATACAATATCTACATCCTTCTTTACACGCTAGCTGCCTTTTATCACCATCATCCTTTCATCCTCACTTTACATTATATGGGTCATCAAGATTCATCCTCATCAGGAACAGTCCGATATACAAACACACATACACACATAACCATGTTTGGAACGTGGAAGTACGATCCTGAGACGGATGAGGTCCAGAGCGTTCGCAATGGCTTCGACCCTGTCACGGCCCGCTCTAGTTCTCACCAGGCGTGCGATAGATGCCACGAGAAAAAGGTACACCTACCCCCATCTTCCCGGCACTCAGGCTTAGCGAAGCCGCTTCCTTCAAGACTGGCTCGACGGCGCCAAGGACTATACTCGACCACTTTGACAAGAGCTTATTTGCTGACATGATTGTTTGTGTATAGCTTCGTTGTAGTGGAGACAAGAATGGCTGCGAACGGTGTCGGAGCAACAGTCTTCGTTGCGAGTACACTCGTTCGGGCTCCAAGTCCTCCAAGAAGAAGAGCCATCGCAAGTCCACAGACGATGAGAGCGTTTCAGGCTCGAGCTCTCGACGAGGGGGAAGTTCGTCCAAGGGCTCGAGCAAGCACCGCGGCCACACATCGCGAATAGCGACCTCGAGAGAAGAAGGAGACGGCGCACTGAGCCAGTTCGACTTCTCACAGCTCAGCCCGGAGGATGGTTTCGACCTGAACCTTTTGTCCGGCGCTGACCAAAGCGGAGGCTATGCCACGGCTGGACCCTCGGGGGATCAGTACAACATGCAGGCGTACGCCACCAACTACCAACAGTGGGATGCGACAGCATATTCCCAGTACGGAGGAGGGCAGTATGGTGGCCAGGGCTACTCGAGCGAGAGCTGGGGCGAGTATGATCAGAGCGCTTACTCGCAGGACCCACGGTATCATCATGGTGGGCGCTGATCGTTGGAGTAAGGCTGATTTTGAGGTTGAGACTTCTTAACGACATGATGATATTGGATGAGACGTGGGAAACTGTATGACTTTGATGTTTTTTTTCTCTTTCTTTTATGTCTTTCGCTTCTTCATTATACCCCCCATTTTTAATCATCAACTATTTCCTTCTTTTTATTGTTAGAAGAATTCTTGTTTTTCTCTTTACAACATGAATCTTACTTTTCCTTTCTTTCTTTCTTACCTAAGGTAGTGTAGATACAACACTTAGATAGATGAATAATGAGAACAGGGCTTCAATGGGCCGTCAATCCCACATGGGAATGGCGAGGCGCATGTAAAAAGCCAAGAATTATCGAATGTTTTCTTCCTGATGGAAAAATAATACATGTGTGATTTTACTTAGGCGACCTACCCCTTTCGGGTGATTCAACTGTGGCAGTGCTGTTTCTTCTTTTAAGCTAGAAGTCTAGACCAGACCGCTGTCTCGGATTGAGAAGATTCAATATTTTCTGAAGGATTTGTTTCCTTGTAAAGATTCAGATGCTCCTCCTCGTCGTCGTCGTCGTCAGTGCATACGTTGTCGAAGGATTCGGATGTTTATCGGTAGTGAAGAGTTTATGTCGTTGGAGGACGAGGCCATCACAAACACGGGAACTGCCGAGTTGGGTTGTGGTCCCGAATTTGCAGTGTAGACTAGACGCGGGTTTGAAAAAATGCCTTAGTCATCACGTTATGCACGACGTCACAAATTGAGTGGTACTGGCAACAGCAGGAATACCTACCTACGTTGGTAGATAACATTCACAACTGGTCAAGCTACGTTGATAATCACTCAATTGCACAATATCAATCATGGCAGACAATAATGCTGTGGCTCCTGCCGCCTCCAAATCCATCTTTGGTTATCTGAACGACTGGGGAAGTAAGTTGAGCTCTCTCTCTATCTCTGTCTCTCTTCAACTCATCCTTGCAACTTGAACCATATCACATACTTCACCATATGACTCAAAACATACAATACGAACCAAGAAAACAACAAGATAATATCAACTGACACTACGTCGCAGCTGGATCACTGCCCCCATCTCTTCTGGCAACCCTCATAACCGCTCTCCACGCGCGGCCCCCATCCTTGCCCCTCTTCATCTTCACCCCTCCGCTACTCTTCTCATCCTACCTCAATCTTTCTGGCTATCCCACCGGCAGCGCTGGCCTGACGGCTGCCTGGTCTGGCCTCTACGCGCTTCTTGCCCTGCGTCGTCGTCAGCCCTTCCGCGGCCGCTTCTCCGTCCGTGGTGCCGTGCGAGGTACTGCCATTGGTCTCGGCGCGGCTAACTGTGTTGCTGGAGGATGGGTCTACGCAAACGGTGACTTTGACAAGGACGCCAAAGCTAGGAATGACAGGAACCGCTGGGGTGGAAAGGACTAAATCAACATCAGGTGATTTGATATGTATGATATGATGTACTATACGGCTGCTGCAAGCAAGCATGGTCTCTTTCGACACGTGGGACTGCTGAGTCTGGTTGAAAAGAGAAACAAACAGTGGCAGCCAGGGCAGGCAAATGGACATGTGCGCTTTGGTATTCTGGAGTTTAGTTGTAGTTACAAAACAACAGTTCAATTACAACCCTTGGCGTCAGCGAATCTTGGAAGTGTATAGGCAAAGTTGGCAAATACTACCTCTCTTGCAGTGGAAATTCCAAGAACCAACAAACCAAAACTTACAAACGTGGTCATTTTTACCAAAGCCTGTTGAAACGCCCAAGAAAGACGCTCACGAGGGAAGCAATACCACCCACGATGCCCTCAAAAGTGCCTCAAGACATTCATCAGGGATGACCTTACTGCAAATACGAAACATGGATTCGAGTTGCCTAGTACTTACTGACTGAGTCACTGCATGGCATGAGTGCCCGCAAACCATAAGCCGTGCAGCGTTGACATAAGCAGAAAGCGGTATTTGGGTCTGTAGCTGTGAGGCGTAGACACGGGTTTGATGTAATACGACTGCACCCCAAATATAGCCTTGTATAGGTATCTTAGTAATATCTGTCTTCAGATAACACACATATATCCACTTGTCCATCCAAGTTACATTTACAACAGCTTACAGCGCAGCACAGCACACCCAAGTCAAAGTCACAGATGGTTATGGCTTATTATCTTAAGAATAGCATCTTTTGCTTGTGCTACTTAACCCAACGCCCGGCTATCCATCCAGGTATCATCAGTAGGAATCTATTAGTACAGTTTAGAAACCGTGTATTCCATCCAACGCCGTTACTCCCTTCCCTAGCCGATATCCGACCACACAAGCAACCACTTCTTTTTTTTGTTCCTTCCTTTGAAAGGGGGCTATTCCTTCAGCCCCAAAGTCTAACATTGAGTGCCTTCCCTTGCCCTCTTTTAGAATAAAACGCCAGTCCGGAAGACATTCTCAGCCCTTGATTCGTCTCCGAAAACCTTCTACGGCGGTTGTGCCGTTAAAATACATGATAAGTCGTGAAAGGGAAAAAAAAAACCTCGTTCCATTCAACTTTTTTGAGTTCGTCGGACATTTGAGTACCTTGTTGTTGGGTTACTCTTCTTCCTGGTTGTCGTTCGGTATCTTGGGATCGAGGTATTGATAGTAAAAGGAAATTGTTTTGTTGAACATGTCGTGTTCCAAAGTGTGTTTTTTAGAGTCATGTCTGAGCAAGATTCTCGGATGAACACATGGTCATAATTTTGTTGAGTGTTGCGGTGGGTAGACATCGGAGAGATGTTGGTTAGAGAGGGCCTGATTTTGTGATGCTGTTCATCCTTAATCCAGACATGAGCCACACGAGCATCACACAGGTAGAGAAGACGACGGCCCGAAAGAAGGTGCGTGATTGAACTCGGGCGCGTCTTGAGTAGGGATCTCTTTGCAATGTGTTGGAGAGGACCAGACTTGAGACTTCGAAACCCTGGATGTATGTGACATCGCATTCGCGAGCCTTGGGCTCGGCGTAGGTGTTGTACTCTGCAACGACCCTCGCGATGTCCCAGCCGGTGATTTTTCGTACAATAGCGACGACACATCCAGTTCGGTGCTTTCCGTGGTTGCAATGGATAAGAAGGGGGTAGTTTGACTTGTCGAGAACGACGTCGAGGATACCCTTCATAGTCTCTAGTGGGATAGCCTCCTTCTTGGTGCCCTTCATGTTGAAATTAACCTGTCGAATGCCCTCGCGGGTGACAAAGGTTTCGAGGTCGTGGTCAAGTTCATCCTTCTTGACAAGCGAGCTACTACAGGTTAGCACCATAGTCGCGACACATCATACTGAGGTTACTAACACAATGGTCTTCAATCCCAAGCCCTTAATGTACTCGAAATCGTGGGACTTTGGGAAACTGCTCCGGTAAACACCAGGAATCACAATTCCAAAGTTGAAAGGTCGGCCATCGAAAGATTTGACGTGCTCTGATGGCTGGATTCGGCCTCGTGATATGGATGAAGCTGTGCTCGTGTTAGTGACAGGCCAATAAATTTGATGGATACAAGACATACAGCGTGAGTCACTGTCGCTAGTTTGTGCTGATAGAGAAGTTTCCATTGCGACGGCGGTGATGCTCTGGGAGCGGTTCATGTTGGTGACTTCCTCGACTTCTTGCTTCATGTCTTCTTTCGAGGTACTGCGAGATCCTTGTCTGGATCGGAACTGTGTGTTGTTGGGTATTTGTTGGCCTCTTGTGATGTGCGTGTGGTCGTCCACGAAAGCTCGCGAATTGCGCTTCGAGGCCATACTATTGATCATTTTGGGTCGATGATGTCGATAGTTCGAGGAGTGCTTGGTAGAAATAGAAGAGTATCACAAGAGCGTGGCGTAGAGGCCGTAGTAGTAAGAGTAAAGCGGTGGTAGTACTAGTACTAGGTAGAGGTCGACGGTAGTAGATTGGTGAGTGGGCGGGTGAAGAATGAGGTGAGGTTATCGTGGAGCGAGGTCGTGTCTTAAAAAGCGAGATAGACTTTTTTGTATCGTTGAAGAAAGTTAAGATTCGAAAGATGCAGGTTGAAAATGCAACTCTGAATACAGAAGCTCGCGCACTGCAAGTCGGCTACAAGGTTTTGGAAATCATGTTGGCGACTGTGAGTTATAATTGAAGAAGTAACTTCATCAAAGTCCGGGGATGTAGAGGTACTCTCTCACGAGTATGTATGTCTCAGAAGCTCCAGGTAAGCAAGCGAAGCGTGGGGGGGAGGAAGAGAATCCCTGATGCAGGTCTCAATAGTTGAGGGGAGCTCGGTCAGGGAGAAGGGACAAGTAGGAAGTGGAAGCGGAAGCGAGAAGGTGATGAAAGGAAGAATGGGGCGAGAGATAAAAAAAGATGGACGAGTATAATGTTTTGAGAGAGAGAGACAGACAAGGCAAGGCTGTCGGTCGTGAAGCAAGACAGGACCAGGGTCCACTGAGATGCAGTAGAGGAAAAGTCCCGAGACCAAGGATTACTGTTGCTGTCTTGTCTTTTGTGTAGAAACAGAGGCAGAACTGAGCTTCAGTCACCTGTTTGAAGAGGCTAGACCCGAGAAAGAGGGCAAGGATGTATTATGTGATGCGTGTAGTCCGAGTGGATGGAAGAGAGAGAGAAAAAAAACTGGTGATGGTTGTGAGTACTAGAAGAGTGACTTGACCAGGTTGGAGGCGACAGAATAAAGGGTCGAGTCTATGGGGGGTGTGAACTGGTACGATCATGGTACCTGTGATTGGCTTCTCAGGGGGAACTCTACACACCCTAATCCGGTCCGAGTTTAGGGGGAAGTTGTGGTGCCCCGCGACGACGGGGGACCGAGATCCATGGGAGCCTCTCCCCATCCATAACTACGAGTCCCTGGGCAGGTCTACTATCCACTGAATCCGCTAAAGCTGAAGCGATGGAAAAGACCGCGAGTCCGCCCATCCATCCGCTCGGGGCGGAGATAGTGGACGATAGATGGAGCTGACTGTACTGTATTAACAATCAACTACTAGACTAGCATAGCATCCATAGCATAACATTCATCTCGTGAGTGATTACTATACAGAGATGATGTTGGTCCCATGTTGCATTGCATAATTCCCAACCCCAAGGGTCTTGAATACAGTCTACCGCATGGATATCAAACAAACTTCACATTCGCGTCGGTAAGGTTGTTCATCTCCCCGCGTTACCAAAACTCTAACCAAGTACCTGCTAATTAATGACATCGCTTCCTCAACACGAGTCAACCTAGTTGCACAATAGCACCGCGCCGTGGGAAGTTTGTAATTAGGGCTTGCTTGCTCATCACGATGCAATGCAAATGCAGCTGCATTCACATGCTCGTGAAATAACGAATCGCGAATAGGCTGTTTACAGTTGACTCGGCCTAGAACAGCGCATTCGAGGGTCTCGAAGCCCAGGTCGAGACGAGCCACATGGTTGCTTCCAAGCCACAAACCCACTACTCACCATTTCCTTGGAGTAGCACCTATGACGGACCTTGCAAGGTAACCCCTTGTCCTACCTACCTACCTCCTATGAAGGTGCCTAGGTATTATTCATACACTCTCAATAGCGACAGCAGCAATTAACGTCAAGGTATGACAGCATAGATCACACCCAGCACTACCTTATTTCGTGTCGCACATATCATCATTTACTCTCCCTCACAACACCCCGGATATTCGGAACAAAGAGATGCTAAAGTTTTGTGCCTCAAATAATATCCATCATCCAAGGCACACTCATTCGTCTTGTACATCAGCCATGGGCTGTTTCACAAGCCTCAATACATATTCGATGGTGTGGTCTATTCGTTAG
The DNA here is from genome assembly GCF_019609905.1 of Fusarium poae. Lineage (NCBI taxonomy): Eukaryota > Fungi > Ascomycota > Sordariomycetes > Hypocreales > Nectriaceae > Fusarium > Fusarium poae. Next base: position 5,537,595 of record NC_058399.1, read on the forward strand.
GTAGCGGCGAGTGGACAGCGACGCGTATTGATCCGCAGGACCCTTTATATGTCCCCAAACAGAACGAATCTTTTGCTGTCTTTGGAGGTGAAAGAGATGGTTAGCTATGCCCCAACTAAACTACAGTAGGTTGGTGTGGTGATGATCTTCCCACCATGGCAGCAAACACATCAGCTAGCTAACTATGTATTAAATTGAGGGGTAAGGTAACCTAACGACGCGGTCAAGAAAATAATGCGATTACTTTGCCATGTCAGGGTTATTCGGAAAAGTGGTTTCGAAGCGTTGACGATGATGCAAATTGGAGACTGTAAACATGGTTCTGGCATGGAGATTCTTCCATGGAGCGCTGTGATGTCAGCAGCTTTTTCTGGAGGCGAGAGAAAGCGTGACACAAATAGAGGCGCGGGTGAGACAGGATGTGCCCTACCTACCATCTATGCCCTGCTGTCGATCTGTTATGCTTCGTCGAGTCCAGCACTGCACTGCCGACTGCACATCCAGATCTTCAGCTCATGAAACGTGGTGAAACTGTTATTCAGACGTCTCAATATCAAAAGACAACAAAGCAAAAGCGCTGAGCTGTGTCTTTTTTTTTTCCTCTTCCCCACAGAGTGTAACCAATGATGCATAGCATACACAGATACCCAGGTAGGTGAACTTGATCATCCAATAATGATGGTGTTTATCTTATTTTGTCAGTCTCACTCACCACAAGTATTCCCTAGCCCTTGGTCATTGAACCGTTGCCCGCCACAGTGATCATCATCTTTTCTTGGCGCATTCGGTACAGTCGGGGTCCCGACGTACAAGTCCCTGAAAAGTGATGGACGATCCATTCCGCATCATTGCCCTGGCATGATTATGGGCTACACTTCCGGTCACGGTGTAGAACCTTTATGTCACGGTGTGGGGCAGTAGATAGCTAATTATATTGCTTTTTCTCTTTAGTTTCTTTAAATCCTAGTAAGTTTATTTTTTAGTCTAAAAAATTAGAAAAATATATATAATAGATAAAGAAAAAAGATATCTTAAAAAAGAGAAAAAGAAAAGTAAAGAGAAGAAAGAAAAGAAATTATTTATATATATATATCTAGCTTCTATTAAAAGGTAAAAAGATAATTAAATTTTAAGGAAAAAAGAGAGATCTAGCTAAAATAGGCATAGTCTAACCTTATCCGGCTTATTAGCTCTTATCGGTCTTATTGGCCTTATCGGTCAGGCCTACACCGTAACCTGAAGGTTTTGCACCGTGACCGGAAGTGTAGCCATGATTATGCGGCCGAGGCCGAAATCTTGGTATGTCTGTACTGTTATTCCCATTATTGCACGTAGGTGACGACGTCTTCTCTATCAAAAAAAGATGAAAGCATTCTTTCACCTAGACTACCACCATAGTCGTTAGCATGATACGGGGGTGCAAGTGGCGGAAGCTAGACGGACGGACTCGACCGATTCACCGACCGGCCGTAATTACGGCTGTCTCGGCTACCACCCGGCCTTTGTCTTTTTTGTCTTTTTTGGTGTTCAAAGATCTTGGTCGGCGTTTAACTGATGCTGCTCCGATGTGTGATGTGATTGTCCTCTGCTTCTGCTTCTGTGGGTAACACGTAGACTACCTGACTACCCATACACTTCATCGTCCTAGTACTAGCGATCATCATGGGATTCTCCAGTTCTACGCTTTGTTGGCAGGTACCTTGACCAGTCTTGGAATGGTTGATCGACGTCATCGTCTTTGGCTGTTGCTGTTGCTGACGAGACTCGTTTGTCTCAGCCTCCCAACCTCCAGCCAGCCTTGACATTTAGCCTCATTAAACATATACATTGTACTCTGTATCTGTATATTGATCATCAATCTGGTTTCATCGTTTATTTGCCATGTTACTATATCTGGACACTTGTGATACTTGTCCATTACGTTTACACGCGACATGTCATCTATGTACAGGCATCTTTGATATCCCATTGATGCTTAATTTCTTTGTCGTAACCTTAACTGACGGTCCGTGTAGTTTAAATTGTTTCGTGTCTTGAGATCCCGTGCAGAGGCCAGCAATTGGGAAAGAGCTCGCGTGTCAGCTACATCAAAAACTGATACAAGCAGTGCTTAACCTCTCCATGCCTCACTGGGCCCGAGCACCTGGGAAGCTGAAAATATTACAATATTGTGACACGCTTGATTCACACGCATCTGTCAAAAGAGAGCGTGCACGGGGTGAAAAAGCGTGGAGCTGCAGGAACTCTAAACAGTCTCGTCTCAGCTCTCACACCGAGCCAACAAAGACGTTTCTTTCTCTCGGTCACCTATTTCGGGGAGCTACCGACATCAGAATTGTCTCGGATTTGATGGCCTCATTAGAGCACACGAGCAAAATTAATACTAATATTATTAAAACCCCCCACGTGAATACCTACGCTTTTTCGACACCGAAGATGCAACGCCTGGAAACACCCGCGATCCTGGTATCCCTACGCTTTCCTATTCGGGACACCGAGAATCTCCCTCATCTCAGGGGAAGGAGAGCTCTCCCCAGCTGTTCAGCTCGGGATTGGTTCCCCGGACCAATCAAAGAGTATGTGTATGCGTCAAAGGCAGATTTGATGAGACATTTCGCTCTTCAGCCTTGTCAACGGCAGTTTAATCAGTTCGTGATAATCGCGGGCGGCCAACTGAGGGCAGAAAGTTGTGAAAGTTTTGACTAAGTTTATGGAACAGACGACTTTGCACAAAGCTCCAATCCAACACGAGACACTTTTAGCTGTAAATACTGTGTGGACCTCATTCCAATTGTCTAATGAACAAAACATCTTTTGAGCCGCCTGCATTGTTAGACTCGGCAGTTTAGTTGCTATTGACCGGGTTTACTGACGGGTTTAATAAGCATCATGTTGTTCTTCTAGATATGCCGCATCACAATCATCAGATCATCTGGCAAGTTACTCTTGACACTCTTATTGTCTCTTGATTAGGCAAAGCCGGCTAGGAAAGGAAGTTCACATACTAACGAAGTGTATGGAAGTTCCTTCCGGCTTTGCCTCTTTAAAGTGAGCCCAACTGTCAACGCTAATGGCTTGGCAGGTTCGGCCATTGGTCAGATGCATCAGATCGTTCGGCCATTGGTTCAAATTGGACCCATAGGGTCTTGCCGTTTCAATTGACCTTCAAAATTGAAAGCCGGCTGCAGGCCCCCCCCAGAGGGTATAAGTTCAATTCCCTCTACGAAGATCGAAAAATGCAAAAGACCAAGACCAAGACCAAGACCAAGACCAAGGAAGAGGTCTAGAAGGAAGAGGCCTAGAAGGAAGAGGCCTAGAAGGAAGAGGCCTAGAAGGAAGAGGCCTAGAAGGAAGACCTGTGCCTAGGCCGAGGCTTTGCCTTGCCTAGGATGACGGAGTCAGCATAGATCTATATTTTGTAGTTGTAGCTAACTTCCTATCAGAGTTGATGTTATTTAATGTGATGGCATGATCAATTGAAGAATCAGCAGAATGAATAAACCTTTGATACCAACTCACTTACCCTAAACATGAGCTTCATGTTCGTGTTGCTTCAAACACGCACATTACAAGCACTTGAACTGATGATGACTAACTGATTGTGTTTGTCCCCAGTTCCTTTGACTTGAAATCATTGTCAGATCATCATTATCATGTGAATTACCTGCACGAAGTTGGCACTACTGCAAAGAACGACCACGACTCGGCCAGTTAAGCCGAACTTTGCAGCATTCTTGAGCTCTTTTCATCACATTCAACATATTCCCTCACCATTATTAGCCGATGGCCAATAAGACCATAGCTTCACAGTACAATGACGTTAAGTAAGAATAGTAACTGAGATAACCCCGCAGAGAGTTGGGCATTCCTATATCAAGCTCATCTTCCTTCACTTTTGCTCTTCAACAACACAACTCAATTGCTCAGAATTATCTGGCCATCACTTCAGAAACATTTGTTGAACTTACCAAACCTATACCTTTCGGTACGATGTGACAACACATGGATAAGGAGCTATGGCTCTCGCAATTATTACCACGTATCAAGGTAACGTTTAAAAAGAACGCATCCGGGTGTTCAACTGCCTCTATGCTCTGTGCCTCAACCTCGGCTGTCATAACTTGACTAAAGCTTGAGGACGGCCAGGGCAGGGCAGTTGATCTGAGAAATACCGGCGAACTTGATCTGGATAATACCAGCGAAAGGACATGCTTCTTGACATCCCATCCCCTTTGCTTCCGGGTGACCGGGGAACTAACCATAGCAGTATATCACTTGATCTTTCAAAATGTCGACTGACAAGATCACTTTCCTCACCAACTGGTATCACTGACATATCCTTTAGCACAAGAACTTGGAGTTAACAACTGTCAGGCACGCTACGCCTTACCACGCCCCGCTGTACCTGGCCCAAGCCAAGGGATACTTCAAGGAGGAGGGAATCAAGGTCGCTCTTCTTGAGCCCAATGATCCTAGTGTAAGTGGTTATCAAGTGATAAAAGACAACAGAGATGCTGACGTGTCAGGATGTCACTGAGATCATTGGAACTGGCAAGGTCGATCTTGGTTTCAAGGCCATGATTCACACTCTGGCTGCCAAGGCTCGGAACTTCCCCGTCCAGTCAATCGGCAGTCTTCTCGACGAGCCCTTCACTGGAGTTGTCTACCTTAAGGACTCGGGAATTACCACCGACTTCCGCACCCTCAAGGGCAAGCGCATTGGCTACGTCGGCGAGTTTGGCAAGATTCAGATTGATGAACTCACCTCGCACTACGGCATGACACCCGAGGACTACACGGCTGTGCGCTGTGGTATGAACGTCTCCAAGGCCATCACCAAGGGCGAGATCGACGCCGGTATCGGTCTGGAGAACGTTCAGATGGTTGAGCTTGAGGAGTGGCTCGCTGCCCAGGGCCGTCCCAAGGACGATGTTCAGATGCTGCGCATCGATGAACTTGCCGAGCTTGGATGCTGCTGCTTCTGTACCATCCTCTACATCGGAAACGAGACCTTCCTGTCTGAAAACCCCGAAAAAGTACGCTCGTTCCTCCGCGCCGTCAAAAGGGCGACCGACTTTGTCCTCGCGGAGCCTGACAAGGCATGGGCCGAGTACGTCGACTTTAAGCCTGTCATGGGCACAGAACTGAACCGAAAGATCTTTGAACGTAGCTTTGCGTACTTCAGCAAGGATCTCAAGAATGTTCGTCGTGACTGGGACAAGGTTACCAAGTATGGAAAGCGTCTTGGTGTGCTTGATGACAGCTTTGAGCCCAACTACACCAACTCGTACCTTGAGTGGACTCTGTCTGGAGAGTCCAGTGACCCTACCGGTGACCAGAAGCGCATTGCTCAGTTGCAGAAGGATGTTGCTGCCTCTGGTGGCTTCCACCGTCTTGAGGCTGAGGCTCCTCACGCCAAAGCATAAGTGCATATAGGGCTTTGATGGTATACGAATCGGAGCCGGAGCTCTACCACAGTCATTACGATATTGGAGGAAACCATAAGGACAATCATTTAGTCAAAAATATAATACAATTACACCAGAAAGTAGCAGTATACATTGATTTTTAAAGAATGGTAATATTGAGTTGCATTTTTGTGACAGAGGATTGAGCTATAATACGATGCTCCGTCCCCATCGAGTTGTACTTTTGTCCTTATTTCCAACTTATACGCTCGTGTAGAGACAGAAAAAGTTAGATAATTGATATTGTGAAAACCACTAAAGTCTATAACAAAAATGCAATAAGTAGAAATTGCTCTTGATATTTCATCTGATTGTGATTGACACTCGTCTTTGACCGGAATGCAGGCTGGTCACTATGTAAATAAAAACCGTTTCCGGCCGAACGGCATGGCTGATGCCAAGGCGGTTTTCTTGCCGAACAAGCATACCAGATTTACTTATCTCTGCGATACGGCTAATGAGGCAGAATTCCATACTTGAAGAAATTCCCATCCGCATGCAGATTATAGTAAAGTCTAACGCTGGGCTAGCGGCTAAGATTGAGATGAGACTCGAGTTACGGGAGAAGGAGATTAAACAAGTTAGATGCTATGGAGCAAAGGTAGTAGGTCTGGAGTCGCAAAGAACAATGATATATGAGTATGGTGAATATATTGTATATTAGGAGGAATATATTGAGTAATGATGTCAGCCGAAGGCTCTAGATATATATAGGCACATAACACTCGTACTATACATGGCAATGGAAGATATGATGATAAAAAAAGAAGGCCTATCATAAATAGAATTTGATACTGGCATGCATCATCATGGAGTGAACTCAAGAACATCATGTGGACTGGCGAGGAAGTTTTCCGGAAGTTTCTCGGGAGGGGGAGCCTGTTATCTTCAAGTCAATATTTGTCTGTCAAATCTGAGGAATGGATGGAGTTTACCTGAAGTGACTTTGCCCACTTCCTGATGTCGTCGTAGTTCTTGCAAGTATGCTTGGTGTTGAAGTCTGGGAACGCATTTGGGTCTTTCTTGTCATACCAAACTTGTCCAAGAACACCAGTATCAACGTTGCACATGAGAACCTGGCGGATGGTATCGAGACAATGTGCTACGGTTATGAGTACAGATACATAATTAATGAGGAAAGACGTTGCAACTTACTGACGTGTAGACGGAAGACTTCGCCGTCATTCTTAAAGGCGTGTCCGCCCATGTGTTTGTAGTGATCGTAATTAAAGTACAGACTCTTACGGACGAGGTTCTACTCGAGTTAGTGCATGTTTATTATGACAAATTGACCAATACATACCAGGCAATGAAGGTGGTGCATGCCCTCAACGTTGACAATGAAGCCGCCACCATGTTCGGGGCTGACTTGAACGTGAGCATCAGTGAGGCCGCTGGCAATGCCATCCTTATAAGAGATAACACCAGGTCGATCTACAGATTGTTAGTTAGTGTCATAGAAATCTAGAGGGAACACATACAATCGACTCCCAATGATTCCCATGCCTTGTCAACTTCGGCCGAGCCATTCTTGCGGAACTTGTTCTCTTGCATAAAGTTGCCATCGAAATGTTGCTCTCGGTACTTTATCGCAATGTCTTTAAGAACTGGCGCTGAAGGGCAATTGTCAGATAAATGATCTGGGATTTTGGATCATGAAGGACTTACACCACTTTGTTGTATGCATGGCACAGGTCTGGTCGATCTCGAGATATGCCATTGAGATCCAGGCACCGGTGAGTCCTGAGATGAGGACGACTGTGAGGAATGTCATGGTCCACCCGAAGCATCTGCATGCTGTACAACGACGCCTTCGAGGAGGAGGGATATAGTGAAAGGACTCTGAGTCTTCATCTGTGTCTTCATGATTCTCGATCTGAGGGTTCAAGAGCGCAGATTCTTGTTCTCGTTTTGGAGCCATGGTTATGGATGATGGAGGTAAAGAATGGACAGGACAGGAACTTCAAACTCGAGTATAAAAAGATGAAGAAGAAAGACAGGCAATGAACAGTTGGGAATTTTATTAGCACAATGACTTAAACCAGAACAGCACAGAAATCCTCGTATAAATTTAGAACGGGAGTCGTCGAGCCCATTCACAAAGCATCAATGTGAGCGGCTGACATTCATAGTGCCAACCCAATTACCACTGCCGATCCAGCCGGGGCATACCTGATACTTGATGAGGCAATCCCGCCATATCATCAATAGTCTAGTCGAGAGGCTTTTCGTAGCTCTTACAGCTGCTCGTCAATCTTGACCCAACAGACACGATAAACGAGGCGGGCACCAATCATCCAAAGTCGGAAAAAGGCGATCTTACTCATGTCGACATAGTGTACATCGTGATACCACTTTGTGGCGTTGAGAAAAGAAGGCTGAGAGGCTGCTTTCGACTAGTGATGGATTGTGCCTCCTTACATATTAGAAAAACTTGAATCGGACTAATGCAGGAAAAACACAACACCGCATCCATGTCAGTTACAGTTGCGTGTAAGTTGTGACCATCAAGGCTATGGCGATTGGGTTCTTGTAACTGTGAGACCTGTATTTGCAAGCCCAGGGCTCCAACCAACAGATTTGTTCAATTAGAAGCCACAGGACTTCACTATGGTGTGACTATTTCGGAAACGGGAATGGAGTTTTAGTTTTAGAGTAACGTGGGAATGGAATGCTGGAAGGAAATGAGGCTGGCTGGTATTGGTTCAACCCATCCCATGTTCAGATAACGTAGATCCCCCGCATCAGTGATCTGGTAGATTAATTAATTGATGACCTCAGCTTGTTAAAAGATGACAGTATTCCGGAATACGTGAGCCGTATAATCCGTTGCTAAGCAGTCTGCTCAATAGTATCTTGATTACGCTGATACTAAGGCTTTAGTTTGTTGATCCAGTTTATTCCCTACCATCGAATACATCATGACTTCCAAACCCAGACTGCCAGCCGCAAGACTCACTGTCGAACTTATGCACGTTTGGCACAAAAACACAAACTCTAACGTGCTATTTACGTCTTCGAGTAAAGAGCCCAACGTGCATTAGCTTCAACTAACATGATTGATCACCACCGCTCTAAGATCGTGGCTGGTCCCAATGAGGAAACATGCTGTCCTTCAGCTCGGCAACCTTTGCAGGCAAACTTGACAAAAAGAGACGTTCTAGAGCTCTACGAGGCTTACACAGCACGACCTCATCACTGGGAAGCCTGGTCCGGTATCTTCAAAGCCGGAGCTAGTCGACGTGGTCGATGATACAACAGAAAAAGAGTTTATTAGCGACTTCGCGATCGTTACTCAAACGAACGTGATGGCTTGTCAGCCTTGGCATGGGCCAATGGTGAGCTTTGCACGGTGGTGATCCCCTCCACTTGCTCTCACCTTCAGCCGTATCAAGACGACTTGGCTGACGATGGGCTTGATACGAGGTTGGCATCTCTGCGTTAGACTTGAGATGTGTTAGCGGTAAGCCGGGCTACAGAGGCTTCCTCAGACTGAGGATGCTCATTTAGCACATGCCGCAGAAGCCGACGCCATCATCGAATCCGTTGGAAGTGATGAGCTTGAGAAGAGGGGGCTTACTATGTGGGAGATGGCTTTGGGTCTACCTGTGCAAAGGAAGCAAGGTTCGTTGAGAGGATCATGAGGATGACTGTGTTCATTAGTACTGCGTTGATCCCCGTCCATAAAGCTGGAGTTCCCATCCAGAGCCAAATGTCCTTTTTCTACCAACCTTCCCTCACCAACTCATTCTCAGCCTCACCAACTTGACACTCCCGCTTCCAGTCCACAGTCTTCTTGTCTCTTCTCTAGACATCAACATGAAGTTCTCCGTTCTTTCTCTCCTCGCTCTTGCTGCTGGTGCCATCGCTGCACCGGCTCCAGTTCCTGCCCCAGAAGCTGCCCCGGAGCCAGGCCAGACGTACAAGAACTACGGTGTGTGGTGATGGTAGATAATCTGGAACATGTTACTGATGACTTGACAGGATCTTATCCCAAGCAGTACTCCAACTATGGTATGTATCGATCATCTACCTCCGAGTTGCATGTGCTAACTCTTGCATAGGCAGCTACAACTACAAGAAGTATTCCAACTACGGACACTACAAGCGGGATGAAGAGGTAGAGAAGCGTGAGGCCGCACCCGAGCCTGAGCCAGAACCCGGCTACTCTCACTATGGTATGTGATGCATACTTCCCTGAGCTTCGCGATGCTAATTATTTCATAGGAAGCTACCCTCCTAAGAAGTACACCAACTATGGTTCGTGGTTCTCATAACTATAGCTCATCAGATGCTGACTCTTCCTTAGGAAGCTACAACTACAAGAAGTATTCCAACTACGGACACTACAAGCGCGACGAAGATGTAGAGAAGCGCGAGGCCGAGCCTGAGCCTGCTGGCAAGTACTCTAGCTATGGTTTGTTCCACTAATCTCATCAAAAATTTCTGGAGTATTAACCATCAACCAGGAACATACCCAACCAAGTACTCCAACTACGGTATGTATCACCAAGCCCACTGCAAGTATTCACAGTACTGACCATCTCCCAGGATCGTACCCCACGAAATACACCAACTACGGTTCGTGACACTCCCAAATACTCACTAATTAACCCAGTGTCTGATGATTTATGGACTAATACCTTTGCAGGCTCTTACAACTACAAGAGTTACGGAACCTATGGCACATACAAGAGAGCCAGCGACTGGGTCAAGTCCTTTTTCTAAGCTGCAAGTTTGATATGAATTTGAGGCGCACTTTCAGGAGCGAAGCAGAATTGCATTGGCACGACGCACAGCTATGTTCAATATGAACGACTTACGAATCTCAACGAGAGAAATGTTTAATGGTTGGACAAGATGAATTGAATGGAGTACCTTTTTGATCTGAGTTGGGGATTGCGGGCGAGTTTAAACATATTCCTAGACTCTCTTTAAAAACATTAGTAAATTTTTGCTCCATCATCGTCTCGAGTTGCATGTCATGAATATGTTTAGTCAAGTCAAGAGGGAAATTTCCACTGTCAGCAGTTGTGTTGCCAAGTCATCTTGGCTGTATATACACGATTCTGAAACAGGACATGAGTTTCTACTTATACATCGTATTGTGGGACTGGTAACTTATTAGTGATAAGCTATCACTTATATATTTAATTATTACTAGTGTAGTCGGATAGTAGTAAGCTTACTTCTGCCTCCTCGCGCTTACTCTCACAAATTCATTGTACGAAACAGTCGATAATATGAAGAATGTTCTTGATTTATGATAATCTTGACTACATATACTCATAATCAGACAGCAGATATGCTGATGTAACAAACATGAGGCCATATATACATGCGTTTAGAACAGCCATGAAACAAAGGTCTTGTAGAACCATCCACCACGGTTGGGACCCTCGGCCTCACGCTTAGCAGCCTGGGCAGCAAGGAACTCCTCCTCCTCACGGTCGATGACATCCTTGCCGGTATAGAAGTCGACCTCATGGGGCTTGATACCACGAGACTTGGTGATGAACTTGTGGCCAAAGATGAGGATCAGGTAGACGGGAATACCCAGGTAACCTGTGATAAAGGTCTTGTACTTCTCGCCGCCCATGATCTTGCCTGACTCCTTGTCGCGGACAAAGACGTCGTAGTTTTTGGTCAAGGCAATAAGAATACACATGGCAAGAGCACCAACGGATCCCCACATGCCAAAGGGGGCGACGTAGGGAAGAGCTTCGTTGGAAAGACCCTGAGCCTTCTTGGCGCGGCACCAGAAGATGTGAGTGGTAAGGATGGAGATCCAGGACAGGAGACCAAAGATGGTGGTCAGGTTGACAAAGTAGCCAAAGACCTTTGTGGAGTCGTCCGAGACGTTCATGAAGGCGAGCAGACAGAAAGAAGCAGACATGCCAAGGGCGTAGATGGGAACACCGTCCTTGTTGGTCTTCTTGAAGATGGCGGGAGCTGAACCGTCGGAAGCAAGACCGTAGAGGGTTCGGCTGGCAATGTACAGATCCGAGTTGGAGGCGGAAAAGACAAAGATGCAGATACAGGCGTTGATGATGTGAGGGACGACTTTGACACCAGCGATTGTACCAGCAACGACAAAGGGCGAGGCAGAAGCACCAGCCTTGGCAGTGGTGGCAAAGGCAAGTTCCTCAGAGTTGTAGGGGACGATCATGCCGACGAGGAGGACGGAGAGACAGTAGAAGAAGAGAATTCGGTAAAAGGTAAGCTTGATGGCGTGGGGGATGGTCTTGCGAGGGTTCTGGGCCTCAGCGACTGTGACACCAACGAGTTCGGTTCCGAGGTAGGCAAAGGTTGCGTTGACCATGCAGGACCAGAATCCGAGGAATCGTCCAGCGTCGCCTTCCATGATATAAGGCTTGAATGCACTAGAGAGTCGTTAGCAGGGAACAATTGCCGCGTGGGGAATCGGTATACATACCCAGGGTTGCTCCAGTATCGGAAACCCTTTCGGTCATGGTCAGGGCCACCGCCGAGAGCCAGGACGAGAGAGAACAGGATTATACCGATGATGGTGATGACCTTGAAGGAGGAAAGCCAGAATTCGAGTTCACCAAAGAATTTGATACCAAAGTAGTTGATAACGCAGATGACGACGAGGAAGATGGCAATAAAGACACCAGGATTGACTGTGTCTCGATCAACCCAATATTGAATGACGAGGGCGGCAGCGGTAAGTTGGTTAGGCGTGACAATGATGTATTTGAACCAATATCTAGGAAATGTTAGTTTTGGTGGGAATCGCATTGTTGGAGTCAAGAATACTCACGTCCAGCCAAGAGCAAAACCGAGAGAAGGATCACAGAATCGAGAAGCGTAACCAGTGAAACCAGCAGACATGGGCAACCAAGCAGCCATCTCACCAAGAGCAGCCATGACGAGAAAGACGACGAAACCAACAAGAGTATAACAGATAAAGACAGAACCAGGACCAGCTTGGGCGAGAGCCTTTCCGGTACCGATAATGAGACCAGTTCCGATAGCACCACCAATGGCAATCATAGTGATGTGTCGCGCCTTGAGGCCTCTGTGGAGCGACGTCTCAGCGCTCGTCTCGAGACCTCGAATGTGCTGATCTTCACCGAGGCCGACATCTTTAGTTGGGGGCGATGCGACATCGTAGCCCAGGTCTTTCTTTTCGACGTCGTGAGACGACATTTTGTTTTTTCCAGTACCCGCGTTCGTCTTACAGGGAGGAAATATTTATGGAGAAATAATTGAAGCCAAGGTGCCAAGTAAACTGTTGGAAATACCAAGCCTTTTGTCGATGCAGAAGCCAAGAGCCTTGGCTAGATTGACGAGAGGTCTGGGCAGGGACAGGACAAGACAAGACAAGACGAGAAGAACAGTACAAGACCCGCACTGAATCAACGTTGCACACAGACAAAGATGGACAGACAAGAGAGAAAGAGAGGAAATGGAGGGGAGGAGGGTTAGTAGTTAAATACCAACAGGCATTGACTGAGTACCTACTTGTTTTCTCCCAATCTACCGAGAGGGGACTTGTCCAAACTGTCAAAATGCCAAGACAATCTCTCTCATCAAGACAAGAGACAAATGATACTACGTACAAGACCAGGCTCGAATTGGAAAGCCCATGCTCGTTCTTCTCACCTCTGATGGAACCCTACACTAGGCGGGCGTCCGAATGAAGATCAATCACGTAAAAGGTTGGGTTGAGTAGGGGGAGTGGGTAAACAGTTTAAGCTTGAATATCACCAACAGAAGAACCGAACCTAGGGTCTTCTTGTCAGCTAACTAACGCCTTGGTAGCTATCTTGTCTGTCTTGTCTTTCCCAGCTGCTGCATGTGGTGAGGGAGACAAGGTATGCCTTGCCGCTCGGATGCATTGCATTGGACTCGGCTCGACTCGACTCGACTACAATTGTTAGATGCAGTGTAGGTACCTGTTCATATAACCGGGCGCAGGGCAGAATAGAAGGCATTTCTCTCTACACATGTCTCATCTCTGTGGTGACACGGAGCCAAACTCCAAGTGGAAAGGATCACCCTAGTGCTGTAAAACGCCCGAGGTTGAATGAGAGAATAAAAGTACAATCTTTCTAGACTACTTCTTAGTGAGAAAGACAAGAAAAAAATCAGAGATAAGGCTTCACTGTGCCTTGGGGCGGTTTACCCCGGTCATGAACGGCCCAAAGAGCCCGAATAACACCTCTCTGGTGTCAAGGATCTGACGTTGCATACTGTAATAGTAGCGACGGTAGAAAAAAGTTTTGGGTATTCTTGTATCCACTGCTATCTAGAAAACTCAGCCTCTCCTTTTCAGGAAGGTGAAAAAAGGTGTCTTGTCGTGTGCTACTGGACTTCCATGGAACTCTGAGATATCATTCCTCCAAACAAACCCCTGTCCAATGTTTATCTACGGCTTGTCTGCGGGGAAAAGGACCCAATAGACTAAACTGACATTCTTACATTCAGGGATTGTGAGGACTCTGATTGAGTAGAAGAGGTACTTTTGGTGGGCACATACGACAGACATCCACATGATCTTTATCTCTTTCTCACGCACATACCAACAACAGGGATTATCTTCTCCGCACCGCATATCTATCTCGTTTTAGTCAGTGGCTTTATTCCAATTATCTAGCCTTTTTTTTACGATCCGTCTAATAGCACGCACGACTTGTTAGTTTAGTCAAGTTAAGCTACCCGTAACCCCAAAACTAACGGTATACCGTTACGTTATAAAACCCCAATCCGAATGCAAGCCAACTTTAACTAGATGCTTAATTCTGAATCTGTTACCTTATTATTAGCTAAGGTGAATTCTCCAACTCCTTCAACCCCAGCTTTTCGCCTCCGGGGGAGGAGTCCCAAACTGGGTCCTCTCCGCACTTTGGTTCCAGACTCTAATAAATGCTGGTCTTTGCGTTTGCTTGGCATCAGAGACAAGGTCAAAGTCAAAGAGGCACGGATGCAACGGGTCATTTAGGAAAGTGAAGAAAGTCTAGATGTATACCATGACGAGTGTATAGTTTGCTTGGCTCTGGATTACTGCGCCAGCATGACTAGCTACCTCTTTGAACCAACATTATATTACTCACTTCTGTGTCATGAAAATTCATTCTCGGACGACACTGAGACAACAGCATTGACGAACGGCGCCTCGAGAGCTGAACATCACTGCATTGTCGATCTGGAACCCATTTCTCGGGCTTCGGCATCACACCCGTTCATTGTACAGCAGGCAATCTTATCCTTGTGCATCTCATGAGCTTATCAATTCAGCCTAGCATCATGACTTGTTTAAGCTTATCATCAAGACTAGCAGCCCTAAGCTTAGGAAAACAAACGAACTTAGCTCATCATAAGGCATCATGCCCCTTGAGACTAGGAAAGACTCTTCTAAACCATCCTAGAGAAAGCCTTGTGGAGATGAATGTACAAGTCTGACGTTACGTGATTTATCGGTACTAAAAGAAGACACCGAGTATCTTTTGCAAAACGAACATCTTTAGTACCTATTCCAAGTCCACTGACAACTTTGAAGTGGAATCGCAGAATCCTCTCTTCTTGCTGTGCCTATCACGCCAAGATATATTGTGTTGCTCTCTCAGTCATGACGCAATATGCCCTTGAAAGCTTCACTGATACGTGATTCACGATGGGTATGCGACCATGTCTTAGGCTCTGGTAAATTGACAGGTATTGTCGAGAAAGACTCAGAAAGTATGTTTCTTCATTTCATTAGACATGAAACCTATCTCTGATCCTCTGTTCCTTATCATGACCACCAAAGCTTCCTCGTCCGCCGACCCTCCACCCTCCTCGGACATGATTCCAATGCTATCCCTATCGTTTTCCTAAGCGACCGGTGGTAGTTTTGGCAGTTAGGCATTTCCAGTCTTGGTGTAATAAGAGTGTTGATGCGTTCTCCCCACCAGTGTTAATATTAATCTTCTAAGGGTTCCTGATGTTAGAACTGAACGTCAATCGAAATTCACATCCGGTTCTTGCACAAAGAACCTTTAAAAGACTAATACGAACGCCAGTAGGGAGAACGCATCAACATTCCTACTACACCAACACTGGAAATGCCCAATTGTCAAAATCCACATCCAAATATATCTGTTGGTAGGAAGGTGCTCGCCTGGCTTGGGGCTGAAGACTTGTTGGATCAAATATCGTCGACTCTCCAAGCTCTTCCATTGCTTTGTCAGACAATCTTCATCCAACAAGACTTCATCGTCCTCGTCGTATATGTTGTCCTCGTCTGTGTTGTCGTCTGTGTCACCTTCATCGGCAGAGTCTTGGATCCGTGACAGCGTCTTGCTTGATTTTCTTCCACCACGCCTTTTGATCGTGGTATCGGTCAGAGTTGGCATATTAGTGTTTGGGACCATCGTTGCAATATTGGCCCGTGGGAACTTGATCTGGGCTTTCTTCCCAAATGTCGAGTTTTTGACCTTAGCCTTCCCGAATATGATGATGACAGCAACAACGTGCCCCCAAGTAAGATCTTCGATAGGGACTTTACCAATATAATGGTTAAAGATCTTTGTGGTTGTATGAGACTTCTTCAGCCTCTGCGAAATCTTTTCCATGCATCTTTTTCTGAGGTTGACAGGGCGTGTGTGTCATTCTTTCTTGCTGTAAAGATCGCCATCGAAGTCAGGTAGCTGGAGCTCATCTTCAAGATAGAAGTAAGCCAGCTGTTGTTCGCAACGTCGTTGGTCGTTGTATTAACAACCATTTCATTGCGTCGCTCAACAATTAAGCGCAGCACTTCCCACTCTTCGTCGCCTCTCTCTTGTAGTGGTCTGTTGTTGCTTAAATTTCGACTGGGGCCTGAACCCGGCCCAGCACCGAGAGGTCTGCTTGACCTTGATGTAGGTGGTGCCGAGATGCTAGACATAGTCTACAACACTAGGGTCAGTAAGCACTTGGGAAAACGATCAGGAGCCTGGCGTACTATACATCTGCAGACTGCAGACTGCGGCTGTGAGCCAGGGACTTGTTATTAACATTACAACTCTTTTTTTTTTCTTTCGTTTTTTGTCTTTTGTTGACTGGCGTAAGAGGTGCTGATATGGAAAAGTATGAATGCTTTAGGATGTAATTTATGAGTAGGGATAGTGTGTGTTGCAGGTATGATTCAAAGTGATTTCGTTGTTAATCAAGGATGAATAAAATATCAAGAGTAGGGGATGAAATCTGCCGTGTCAAAAGGAAGGACTGGAGAAACTGAAAGTGCGAGCCAGTGCCAGTTATAATACACTGACTGCCATTAGTGATTGCGGCCTGGAAGATTCTACAACTAGGCACGGGATATTTGTGATTGTTTGTTTCCATAGCAATCAAGTAAAACACGGAAAAACAATATAGGTTGCCTAAATTATTGTAATTATAGACCTATAATCTAAAAAGGACGTTTTCCAGTCTCGCAACTTGGAGGGAGGAAAGTGTTACAGATGATATGGGCATTAGGTCTAGGCTATCAAATGGATGAAATACTTCATACCTTATATCACCTAGAGTATAAGATGTAATTCAGACTAGATTCAGAGCAGGCACTCGCCATCAGTTACTGTGTTTGCCTGCCCTTCTATTCGTAGGTACCTTAACCAGAACAAAGATTAATCACGACTCCAAGAAATCGACTTCGGTCCAATGCGGCTAATATGAATCGACTGGCGGAGACAGCCGGAAATGCGAGGCAATACAGTCAAGATGGTAACAAAGAAACTGGATGTTGACAAGCGTAATTCGGGGGGTTCTTTGTTGGACAAACCAAGAAGAGCGGCCTATGTGGCAACCACCTGCTGAGTTAGTGTACTCTTTAAACGTGAATAGAACACGACCTATTTTCAAGGCGCTTTCAAAGGTCAAAGTTCCCTAGAACAAACATGGCTCGTCTAAATCATGATAGCTTGGCGGTCTTGACTTCCAACAGCACGAGCCTTTATGACGAACAAATACAAACCATGTTTTCTCTCTCGTCTTTAAAGTTGTAGGCCAAACTTGAACCTTTTGTTACTCCCTTTTCCGTGTGATTTCGTCACAATGCAGAGCCTTTTGCCAATTTTGCTCTTCCTAAGAGCCACTCTCGCTTCATCTTGCGATGCACAACCACTGGTTCTACCAATCCGAGACGTTCAAATACTCGCAGACAACGAAGATTCCCTGATGAGAGGGATAGCGGCACAAGTCGGTACTCCGCCGCAGAATGTTGTGCTTCTACCATGGGCGTATGTTCATCATTTAACTATTCCTGCTCTTTTCTAACGTCAGTAGTGAGTTGAATAACACCATCATCTACAATAACCAGCCTTACTGCAAGAACGATACAACGTACAGCGATGAGTCTTGCATCGTCGAAAGAGGTGGTTTGTTCAATGAACAGGATTCTACAAGTTACACAGAGGCAGACAACCTCATCGCAGCCGGCGGTGCCACCACCGAGACAATCTTCAAAGGGAGTGTTTATGGCATTAAAAACCTCCCGAGTCGAAGTATTGGAGCTATTGACAAGATCAAACTCCAAGGCGCAGCCGAAATCCCCAAGTTTCCTTTTGGTATACCAACATCCAACTGGGATACTAGCCACACCACACTCAGCGCTCTGGGCCTTGGACGAAACTCAACGTACCTCAACGCTCTACGCAAAGCGGAGAAGATCACTTCAAGGGTTTGGTCTATATTTTGGGGTATTTACGGCGACGAAAAGCCGATGGATGGATCGCTCGTTCTGGGTGGCTATGATGAGATGAAAGTCATGGGAGATAACTATACTGCGCCTTTGGTATACGACCACTTTGACGGGTCTCGGGGCTGTTGGACAGGTATGAGGATTACCGTGACGGACATTAAAGTCAACTTTGTGGATGGAATGAACGCAAGTATCTTTCCTTCAGGAACAGCATTGCATTGCTGTATCGATCCTGCACATCATCTTCTAATGGAAGCACCGATGGATTACATTGAGAAATTCAAGAGTATCGCTGATATCGACACCACCCATTCGACGACTGATCTTCATTGGATGGCTCTTCAGTCCAGTATCAAGAAACAGTCAGTATCACTACCTGTATCTTCTCTCTCTTACTAATCCAATATACAGATTCAAGGGCGATCTTACCTTTTATCTAGAGTCCGGCCTTGAGATTCGCGTTCCAAATGACCAGTTCGTCTTCCCAGAAACTGAAATCGACAAAGATGGATCGAGGGTATACAACCTTACTCGACAGAACATTCTCATCAATAATGTCGAGGACGAAGCTCCGATACTAGGACGGTATTTCCTCACGGCTGCTTATCTCATGGTGAATCAAGATGCAGGTACTTTTACCCTTTGGAAAACCAACACCACCGAGGAGAGTAAACCTGTAAGAGTGTTTGATCAAGAGACGGGGGACAAATGTGGTGACAAAGCGAGCGGTGTAATACAACCCTCTGCTTCTGCAACTGGTTCCACTCCGGGGTCAAATGATCAAGGAAACACTGGAAACAATAAGCTATCCGGCTCCATGATTGCCGGCGCTGTTTCTGGTTCCGTGATTGGAGCGGCTCTTGTTTCTTTTGGCGTTTATTACGTATTGTACCGACTCAAGAAGCAAACCCTTAGTAGGTTAACCACTAAATCATTATATTCGATCGAGCTGACCAGATGACAGAGGATACTTATTATTATTATCCTGCACATGAAGATATGCAGAGGTCGAATGTTTATGAGATGGATAGTAGTCCAATGGTTACCAAAGAGGACAGGAAGAGAATTATATCTGGTTAGGCGAACTGAGCGACATTGATGGACGAGTAGGGGTATCATTGCCTAACACGATATAAATCGATTGTACTTACTCTAATATATACATATCTGACTTCTGCATCTCCCATTCACTATGATTAATGCTAGTGAGGCTCAACAGGATGCTTCCATGCCTGATATGCAATCCAAGTCTGGTATGAACTGACAGCAAGCGACACAATTCCCAGGATAATAGCAATGGCCACCCCTATCAAGGTCGCCATCATCACATGTCTTGCGCCACTCTTTCTCTGCATTGATCGTTGAAGCCAACTGCGAGGCTGCGGGGTCTCAAGTTCGTTGTACAGATCCGCGAGGCGATCGGCCAGATAGATATAAGGCACACTCTCTTCCCCGACACGTCTGACTGAGCTGAACTCGAAATTGAGAATATCTGGGTCGAAGGAACAATTTTTGATGAGTGACCGTGCAAGTTTCTTGGACTTGGGATCGGATAGTGGGAAAAGAGTTCCTTGAAGGGAGTCTAGGATTTCAAGGACGAGCTGACGCGGTAGCACGCCCCTGATAAAGTCTTAGTTTGGTTCAGTTGGTAGAATTGAACTGCGACTTACTTTTTAAGAGACGAAGATGGGCTGGAACAGTCGCCGAGATCTCTGGTCACCCTCAACTGTTCTTTGAGAAACGATGTATAATGATAAATCTCCAAAACGCTGTTTCTCCTGTCAAACAGCAGATGATTTCGTATGTCTGATGTCGCTCTGATAGTAATTTTGAGTCTTCTCTTGAGGTTGACAGCTCTAAGTTGCCTCTTGACATCCGCGAACAACTCACTAGTATTGTAGCTGAGGACATTGTGATTACCAAGTGGAAAAGAGTCCTGGATGTATTTGCTCAAAGGAACGTCTTCTTTCCAGTGCACTCGGAAAGTTCCTTTCTCAAGCCTGTCAGATGAATGATGGAGGGCTGAAGGATCGATCATGAGCATAGTTTTGACACCAAGCGCAACTGTATTAGCCTGGATGTTGCTGTGGAGAGCCTGAGTAGCAGTGTTGGTGTTGGGTGAAGCTATTCGGCGAAGCTCTGACAAGGTTGCATCTGGATGTGATTTTAGAATTGAAATGATTGTCAAGATATCCAAATGGGTATTGATATCTCTTGGCGTCGACGTTGCATCCACATATGTTGAAACAACAGCTTCGTAGTACTGCAAGTATCGTTGGATTTGAGTCATTCGTCCACTCGGGCAATTCTGATCATTGCACTGTGATCTCTTTAGCTCGACGCAGCCTTGACAGACTTGCCATGACCATAGAGAAACAGCTAGCTGACGTGCCGAGTCTTGGTTCAAGTCGCTGCTTATTCTCGCAGCCATGATGCTAATTTTGATGAACTTCAAAAGGGTACCGAATGTCATTAAGTACTAGTTATTTCAAGCCACAATCTAATGGACATCTTAAAAGAATGTCTTGTTTTCAGAAACACGTAATAGGGGGCTCGTTGAGGCGATGTGCATGCAGCTTGCGTATACAGTATTGGGTGCCAACAACCCATGTAAGCCACAGCGCTCGAAACTGGACTCCCCTCATATTTCTCCCAGCCTGATCACGATGACTTTTCTGCTGCACTTCTTATTCAAGTCCACATTCTCCCCTTACATGGTAACTTATTTCACGCCCAGTTCGACATGTCGGCCTTTGAGCGTTGGCGCAACGCCAGCGAGTTACCAGATGTATGGGCCCAGCAGCGTCCAATGTCGCCAGACGAACATGTCGGTCTTTCGTTGCACGTAGCAGATACAAGGCAGACAACAAACCCCAGCCTACCCCAGAATGCCGCTCCAATCTTGCAAGACGAGCATGTCGGCCTTTCGTTGCACATAACAGATGCAAGGCAAACAATAACTCCAAACCCACCGCGAAATGCCGCTTCAATCTCGCGAGACGAACCTGTCGGTCTTGCGTTGCACGGAACAGAGTTGAAAGACTTCGCGAAGCCCGTACCACAACGGCTCAAAGATCGATTCTTCGACATAAAGATTCTATATTCTCAACCACTCTATGACTCTATTTCGAAAAGAAATAAGGACCCTGGCAACATCTCGATGAAGCTCAGATATCTGGGTCTTGATTCGCAGAATACCGAGCTTCACATAGTAATACAGTGTGAGAAGAGGGTCGCAAAGAAGGTCAAGAAGTTCTTTGCACAAAAACACGTTGAGGAAGAGCTCTTACCAGACTTTCGAGTTTTAGTCTTGGGCAAGCCGCCGATAGAAGTTGCAAACGACGAAATGATAGACGTCCTTACCGACTCCCTTCCCGTCAACACAATTTGCGGGATGCCTATCACACTGAGTGGAAATGGCAGATCCGTCAGATGCACTATCGGTGGAGTTATCGTTGTTGAAACCGACCAGAAACGTCTGTATGGACTTACAGCTGGGCATCCATTAAGAAGAATCCGAGTGGTCCCTTCTGACAAGAAGCTGATGAACGAAGTGTATGGATCATCGTCGTCTTCAGATGAAGAAGAGTATTCCGAAAGCGATGATGCCTCTACAGAAACATCACTATCCCTTCCAAAATCGGAACATTCCGATACCGAGAGAACATGTGACGACAATCTCTTGCAAACAAAACCTCCCATCGGGACCGTTGTTTATGACTCTTTCATTAATTCGCCAGAAGAAAACTACGATTGGGCACTCTTGGACCTTAACGAGGAATATGCATTGCCAAATCTAGTGAATCGTGGTAAACAGCCCAAAGATTCCGACATCGAAGATGACAAACCAGAAGTTCACCGTTATTACATTGACTCTATCGACACGACCCTGACAAAGCAAGTACTTGTGCTAAAGCAAGATAAACCGCGTATGGCAGAATTATCCTTGAATACTTCTTCATTGATGATGTCTCCTGGATCGAAATTCGTTAATGCCCATGATGTTACATTCAAGGATGGTTCACGTAAGTACAGATCACCACGTAGGACTACTGTCTCTCTAACGTTAATTTAAGCATTATGTCCTGGTGATTCCGGCATATGGGTAGTAGATGCCAAGACCTTGGGCCTTTATGGGCATGTCGTTTCTGTTGATGCGTTTGGAGAAGCCCAGGTAATGCCTATCCAGTCCACACTTAAAAGCATCAAGCGGCAGTTGGAGGCAACTCGAGTATCCCTCGCCACAAGCTCGACTATTGATCAGCCAAAGCTTTCTTTGAGTGGGCCATACACTTCCAATCCACCAGGGCCAACTGCTCAGTTCCATGATGTGTCTGGTGATACCATCAGGGTAGCAAAGTCTCCTCAAGATACTGATCTCGACGTCGTAATGCCACCGGGTCGGGTTTCAAGGGGCGAGAATCGGCCTGAAACCATTAATTACTACGGCAATGTTCTCCAAGTTCACAGCAAGCCTAGTTATGTACAACGGGCAGACAAGTTATCAGCCACGCAACGGCGCTCAGACGCCTTTCCTTGATGTCCTTCGTGGCTCATGATCGAGTTTGTCACAGCCAAACAATCCGTTATTTGGTGGGTAATAACAGATATCACACGCACAAGGCAGGTCCTGTATAAGACTTTCAATCGCATAGCTTTAGTGGCGGCATGACGACGCCTATAATGCCAGTCCTAGGCAGACAGTTTCAATGAGGGTTTCTAGCGTGTGTCTGGGGAGCAGACGAAAGAGGAAGATAACAAGAGATCGGGAACGTATCAAGGGTTACTGATGCTGTCTGCAGTTTGTTTAGTATTCTGTGTATGCTGTTGGATATATGTAGTTGAATATTGGCCATAGCATGGTGTTGAGTATTATCTCCTTGAATAGCACCTTGGAATATAGATTCAATTGAGTGATCTCTCTGATACATACGACCACAGCTCGCAGAAAACTCGGGATCCCGTCCGCTCTCCCATAGATAAGCTGCGAAGCGCTGGATTAGTAGTTGGGTCGGTGACGACCAGCGAATCCCCGGTGTTGTATGTTTTTTTGGTGTTTTTTTTTGTAACTATCAGCAGCACTTTTCGTGTCCAAGCCTAAGAACATAACACAACTTGTTGGCTTGTTAAGTCATCTCACGTGACTTAAACAATAGATATTGATACAAATTGTTTATTTTTTCCCTAGTATTGTATAGACATGTTCAGCCGGATGTAACTTGGTGAAGGTGGTTCCCATGCTGGTTGCTTCATGTCAAGGATTAGGGGCGTCATCGGGTGCTTGTTTCACACAGTTTATGGGTTGAATCTCGTGGTATCATATGAGAAAAGCGCCTTTCTCTCCTCCAGAACCTTGAGTGTTCCTTCTGCTCTCATGCCCTCTCTTATTTTACTGACCCCGTAGTTTCATTACTCATGGACGCTTTGTTCCTTCACTTCCTCACCCTTTTTGCACTTGTCCAAAATTCGTTCCATGTACTAAATACATATGGCTTCTTCATTTGATGTTCTCGTCGCCATCTCCGATATCCGTTCCTGACACTCAGCTCACAACAGCGCAAGACCATATATAACTGTCTGTATTCCTCGTATTGATGGCACTCATGCCTCAGGTGTCAAAAAACTTGGCCACTAGGATCATAAGAGACGAAAGTTTTAAACTAGTTTATGCTGCTTAGACCAGACTCTTAGGGTATTTGTTTTTATGTCCTAAAGATTACAGGTTGATTTCTTCTACCTGCTAGCCGTGTTATCTTTATAATCTCCGAAGGTAACCGTGCGTTGATTATGCTAACATGTTTCAACACTATCCTATCACTCAAACCCATCCTGTTCGATCCTAATATGTATTTTCTCATATCTGGCTCAAAAGCTGTTACTATCCGAGTTACTTGGGATCAGTGCAGTGTGGGGGCCCTTTCAATCTATCAGAATTAAGAGGAAGACTCCTACGTTCTGTCTAATGAACTCGGGCTCTTCAATGCCATTTCACATCCTTCTTTTACATATCGGATCAGTTAGGCCGATCATCTGGGGGTACCATCTCACCACAAAGGTCATTTAGAGTATCTCTCTAGATCTAAGAAGTGTATCAAACCTTTGAGCTATCACGATCGTCTCTCAGGAAGCTACCTGATTTAAATAGGGTAACTGTCGGCAGTCGAACAAGTCAACTTTTCTGGAGTGAATGTGAACGCTGGTTCTATTATCTAGCTAGCTCAGAAATAAATCCCGAGAATTTAACTCCCATTGACGTCCACATTGAGTTTACAGGGAAAGACTTAGATGTCCGTTACGTTCGCTGTCTCATCACTGGACATGTTGACAGACCGCCAGAATCCTACAGGGGATCCTAAACGTTGAGATTGACAAGTCTGAAAACCGTTACCCGTAGAGTTGTGTAAAACTATCCTAACACTAAAACTAGTATTTCTAAAGAATGTATTTGATCGGCTTTAGTTAAAGACATGTTACCACATATATAGACCGACATGCAGTTTAAGACACTCCTCCACATCCCGATACATCAGTCAACAAAGTGGTCCTTCGGCGAAACAATGCATGGGTAATTAATAACGGCTCTCAACGTCGGCATTCGGTCATCTCGACTCTATTGGATCGCATGTCTGGGGTACATATTAACTGGATCTCCAAACCACGAACTGGAAAGATCGCCACAATACAACGCCATCATCGTATTCTTCACAACGTGATCTCATCACCGACTTCGGCCATAGGGCTAACAAAGAAATACAAGCTACCTTGAAAAGGCAATCCGTACTGGTTTCTGGAGAATAAGTGGGAAGAGCTGAGAGTCCGAGGCTCAGGATATGACCGTTTGAACTTACACCCCGCATCTTCCCCGCGATCTTAACTTAATTAAACAGGTTTCAATCGGTCCGAAATATGGGGATCGACTTATACAGCGGAATACGTCGCGGAATTCATGGGATGAGAAGGGAAGTAGACATACGATGCTGCATCTGAGCTCGGGATGTCAAAAATACATGGTCTAAACCTTGGTCTAAAATGCTGTAAATTGACTTACTAATTTCGTCTCTTATACTCTCACCACTTAACAAGGTTTGCCGATGTGAAGCACATATATATATCGTGACATATTCCACATGATTTCCTTCTCAGTCAAGTGTGTGTCTCTCAATCACCCATCATGACACCCTCACAAGCTATCCTGCAGCTACTTTCTGCATCGCTGGCTTTTGGCCAGATGGTCTACGATGAGGTCAACGGCCCTACAGAACGTCCCCAATGCAAAGCTACAGAGACACAAGAGCCAAAATACACATATACACCCTTCAGTTACACTCTTACTGAGACTGTGAGATACGCTACCTCGGTGCCTGCACCTACCACCACAACTACATACGCCGATCCACCAGAGTCTCTCATCTCTCTCGTGCCTTCACTGTCATTTACCACATGGGGAAAATGGGACCCCAATGCTACTACCAAAGCTTCAGACACGGATGATCCGTATGGACAAGCTGCGTGGACTGCTCTGTGGGAGCACGCAAACCCTCCCAACTTTACCGAGACGGCTGTCTATAGCACTACCGTATCTCCCACTCCCATTCCCAGCAGCGAGCTTATTCTCCCGCCGCGAGATTACTTCGGTCCTTCAGACTGCTATAACTTTCCAAAGAACTTTAGCTTTGGAGTTGCGAGCTCTGCAAGTCAGATTGAGGGCGCTACCGCAGAGGAGGGTAAGGCGCCGTCTCTCATGGACATTCTCGTCCAAAATGATGGTGCGAAGGACTACGTTACGAATGAGCATTACTACTACTACAAGCAAGATATCGAGCGCGTTGCTGCCATGGGCGCGAAGCATTTCTCATTTAGTATTGCGTGGACAAGGATCTTACCCTTCGCAATACCCGGTACACCTGTGAATCAGGAGGGAATCGATCATTATAATGATGTGATTAACTTCATTCTTGAAAAGGGAATGACTCCTGAAGTTACCCTGCTTCACTTCGACACTCCTCTTCAGTTCTTTGGAAGCAACCTCACAAAGGCCGCAGACAGGCCTCAAATTGGGTACACGAACGGCGGCTACCAGAATGAGACTTTCCCGGATGCTTTTGTTCATTATGCAAAGGTCGTCATGAGCCACTATGCTGATCGTGTGCCTGTATGGTTCACTTATAACGAGCCCCTGCTCTACTCATACAATGCTCTCTCAGTGTACAACGTCGTCAAATCTCACGCTAGAGTCTACCGCTGGTACAAAGAAGAACTCGGCGGAAAGGGTAAAATTGCACTTAAGTTCAACAATAACTTTGGTGTTCCCCGGGATCCCAAGAGTGAGGCGGATGTATATGCTGCCGACCACTTCAACTCAATTCAACTAGGACCGTTCTGTAATCCTATTTACCTCGGTCAAGATTATCCCGAGTCATTCAAAAAGACTTTTGATGACTTTGTTCCGCTGAGTGAAGAGGAACTCAAATACATCGGTGGGACGGCGGACTTCCTAGGCATCGATCCCTATACCGCCACGGTCATCGCACCACCTGTTCCAGACGACAAGGACAGTATTTTAGAATGTGCATCAAACTCATCTTCTACTTTCCGTCCTTATTGTGTCAACCAAACCACGACGACCGTCAATGGGTGGAACATCGGCTATCGCTCTTACAGTTACGTGTACATCACACCCACTTACCTCCGAAGCTACCTCAACTACCTACACAACACATGGAGAACCCCTGTAGCTATTACTGAGTTTGGCTTTCCTGTTTTCGGCGAGGCGGAGAAAGAGCTGTCTGATCAGCTGTTTGACACGCCTCGAAGCATCTACTACTTGAGCTTCTTGTCTGAGACTCTCAAGGCCATTTGGGAGGACGGAGTTGAAGTTATAGGAGCCTACGCGTGGAGTATAGCGGACAACTGGGAATTCGGGAGTTATGATGCTCATTTTGGGATCCAAACAGTGAATAGGACGACCCAGGAGAGGCGGTATAAGAAGAGTTTCTTCGATATGGTGGATTTCATGAAGGCACGTGGCGTGGAGTGAGATGTATCACGTGAGAGTGAGTCATTGCATCATAGATAGTTAGATCTTTAAGTAAATACTCATTTTCTGACATTAATTGGGTTGAATGTTGATGTTCTGCTCAGATGTTGTTGTTGGGTGTGCTCAGTGAGATGACCACCACACGCAAACCAGTGGGTGCCTTGTAGAAATTCTATCTATTGTAGGATACTTTTATCTCAGCTTTAAGTGATTTAGGCTCCATAATTATGATGATGCTTTTTTGTTGACGTAGTGGTCCTCAATACACGACAAGTGGAAAAATGGTTATGTTGCCAATGATTATTCTATTTGGTCATTCGTCATCGCTATTATATAAGTTTATCTCTATCTCTATCTTGGTATCTCTGTAATAATCGCATTTACTCAATGTTCTTCTGGTTCACAAGAACGTATCGGTATCGAGCCTTGCCCTGCTCCATATCGACAACAGCCTGGTTGGCGTCCTCCATGGGTCGCTTCTCAATCCAAGGCTTGACGTTCTTCTTAACAGCAAGCTCGAGCATCTCCTCGATATCGGCGGGAGAACCGATGAGGCTGCCACTGAGCTTGAAGCCACCCTTGATGAGAGTGAAAGCGTTGACGGGAGGAAGCTCACCAGAGTCGGGGGCACCGACCTGGACAAAGTTGCCGCCGTGGCGGAGGAGCTTGAAGTAGTCGCTGAAGGGCATCTTGTTGCTGGAGACGGTGCAGACGATCAAGTCGACGGTCTTGGCGTACTTGTCGGCCCAGCCCTCGTCGTCGTCAGTAGCGATGTAAGAGTCGGCACCGAGAGCGAGGACCTCATCCTTCTTGGAGGCCTTTCGGGAGATACCGACGACCTTGTCAGCGCCGAGAGCCTTGGCGAAGAGAACACCGAAGTGACCCAGGCCACCAACACCGACGATACCGACAGTCTTTCCGGGACCGCAGCCGTTGTTTCGGAGAGGAGCGTAGACGGTAACACCACCGCAGAGCATGGGAGCGGCGATCTCAGAGGAGAGACCCTCGGGGATCTTGACGACGAAGCGAGAGTCGGTACGGTTGTAGTCGGCGTATCCACCATAAGACTTGCCGATGTCGCCGGGGTAGACGGAGCCGTAGGTGCTGACCATGTTGTCACAGTAGTTGAAGCGGCCGGCGGAGCACTCAATGCAGTCCTCACGGAGGCAGCTGCGGGCCTGAGCACCTACACCAACGCGGTCACCGACCTTGATGTTCTTGACGTTCTGGCCGACCTTGACGGCCTTGCCAACGATTTCGTGACCAACACAGCAGGCTGTTTCTGTTAGTATAAACTCCGAGCTAAAGAAAGTGAATTCACTTACGGAAAGGTGTCTCGCCCCAGCCAGATCGGAGAATGTGGAGGTCAGAACCGCAGATACCGCAGTGTGTGATCTTGATATCAACGTCGTTCTCCTCCCACTTCTTGGGCTCGAAAGAACCCCATTCCATCTTTCCGTTGATGGAGTCAGCGTCACGGCCCATCCATCCCTTGAACTCGTATTCAGCCATTATGTATGAGTTTGTGCGTATGTTATGAGACTTGTATAGTGGGAGTGGTGTGGGTATAAAGGAGTTGTATAGATAGATGAGAGAGTAGTGTGTGAGTAATATGGTTCAATTAGAATAGACAAATTACCTAGGAACTATAGCATCTCTTTATATATAATCATCATGACTGCCAGACTGTTAGACTTTTTCTAGTCCATCATGGAAATTCCACCAACATCCAAGGCAAGCTAAGCTCGGATCCGATACTCCACAACGTCATAGAAAAAAAGAAGAAAAAAAAGTATAATAGTGAATTTATCAGCATCAAGATCTGGATATAATCGGAGTTAGCATAGCATAGCGCAATGTTGAGTAGAGCAAAAAAAGGAAGCCATCGCCGTTGGTCAGAGTGTCCTCGTTTGCCCACTAATCATCAACCAAAGAGAAAGAGGAAGTTGGACCGGATGGGGAATGCATGTCATGTTCAAGGAAGAGAAGCGGGTCGCCACGAGGTTTTCTCCATGGCAGATTCATCGGTAGTTGTGATGAATTACGTAGTCTATCTAGACCATAGTCTTGGGATATCCTATCTAGACTAGATGGATCTTAGCAGAGGCAAATTGTATACGTACTTTGATATGAGACAAACGATTGTACCTGTCAAGTAAAGGTCTGACATCAGAATTGAGTGTCCATGTCGAAGCGTGGTTATGTACTGGGATCTTTGGTTCAAATCTTTTCGGACTATTGATGTCAGCAGGTTGCATTAGCTTCACTCTTTCCACATGGGAGATCCACAGTAGTACTTAGATCTTATCAATTTGGAGGAATATTAAGACATGAGACGATTCAATTTAATGGTTTGGGTCAGTAATCAATATGCAGACTATTCTTAGAGTGCTGACCAACAAACCTATTTTATTCCTATCGACATTTCTCTTTCTTTCAACTCGGAGTTTGGTACATTTCCATGTCAGCAGAATAAAGACGATACAAAAAAAAACTTGACGAAATACTGGGACCTGTCAATCGCACTCTGTACGTAAGAAAGCCGTCTCCTCCGAAATGGCCGAAACAATGCCGCAGCAACCACAACAGAGATATCCGGATTTGCTTACTCAACAACCACCGATCCGCAAACAATGCCGCAATATATCGGAGCCGAGGGACCCAAAGGATGATTGGATGGGCGTCACTGACTCCAGAGACAGGAGGAGACGACAGAATCGTCTCAACCAAAGAGCTTATCGTCAGTCAAACCACTCACCGTATAATCAAAAGGCGGTATATCATGAAACTGACATTGTCAAGGCAAGCGGAAAGCTCGGGACAGTATCCACGATGATTCGAAAACAACCTCTGAAGGTATCCTCATCTTGCCGACACCTCGCGACCGTGCGATAGCCTATGCTTTCATGCAACTTGTCCAAGTGCAGCACAGTCTGAATTCTCACCGTCCAGCGATACTACCATCACTTATTCGTCTCAATGCCGTCAATGCGGTATCAAAAAATGCTGTACACATTGGCATTCCACTTGAAGGTCTATGCTGCGACGATGTGACGTCTCCATGGAGCATCAAGACTTTTGGTCCTCTAGAATCTACCATTATTCCTCTCTCATGTCCCGAGTCTTTGTGCCCTACAAAACTACAAACCGAGATTGAGCACCATCCTTGGGTTGACCTGCTACCCATTCCGCAATTGAGAGATAATATGCTAAGGGCGTACACGGGCGGTATCATCGACGAGGATGAGCTGTGTTTCGATATCCTTGGACTTACATGCAGTCAAGGCTTGGACGATGCGTTTCTTATTGTCTGGGGGGAATCACACGATGCAGCAAGTTGGGAGGTGAGCGTGGGATTTCTCAAGAAATGGGGATGGTTATTGAAAGGTTGTCCCGAGTTGGTCGAGTCTACCAACAGATGGCGACAAAAAAGAGGTGAGTCGACACTGAATATTCTGATCTAATAGGACTCAAGACCAGAAGCGTGTCCATTGAATTGAGGCGATATACTCCTCAACACAATTCTCAAAAATAACCCTGAAAAGGGCAGCGATAACTAAACTATCTTAAACGAATGTAACGAAGAATAATACGCAAATACCCAAACCCATCATACCATCTACTGCCAGCAGTACGCCTCCATGCCGCTGTCATTGCACTTGATCGAGAAAGGATCGTTCGAAGGCCTGCCACTGCAAAAGTCTTTGACTCCCCAGTTTCCGTGACAGTACAAGTACCCGTCCTGGGCTCCGATGGCAACATCTGGATATATCAGTCAGCATATGTTCTCAAACAGAAAAGGAAAAGCATCTTACTCAGATCAATAGTCGTTCTCTTCAAACGTTCCTTGATGTCGGTCCATTGAATAGTGCCCTTGGGTAACTTGGTCCAGCAGCCACAGTTGAACCAACGGCCGTTTTCTCTGAGGTTGCATTGCGTGCAAGATTGATGAAAGTTTCCGCTGTTTCTCAAGCATTAGCAATCGTCTTCAAAACATTCACGCGTCGATACTCACTTTTTACCCTGGTACAGCTCTCCGTCCAGGTTGACGAGACATTTGCCCAGTTCAAGCCAAGTACAAATGTAGTTCCCGTTATTGTCAGGGCATTCAGCCACAAGCCAGGGAGACTTTTTGTACCCGTTTTGATACCCGTTCTTGCGTGGGTTCTTGTCGTCTGCCTTGGCGAGGTAGTAGCGGACGTTCTTGCACTTGTCCAGGAAGCCGCCTGTCTTGAAACGAGACTCAAGCTTGGATCTGGCTTGGATGGTGGCGTAGTTGGATTCCCAGTCATTGTTGGAGAGGGTATGGGATGTGCCATTTGTGTCAGTGAAGGTGACGGTTGGGTTGGATTTCCCAAATTGGGAAGAGAAGAAGAATGGTCGTTCAGGCTCGGTAGCGAAAACACCGAGAGTGAAGGTCAAAAGAAGGAACTTGAAATTCATTGTAATGAGTGAAAATTGCTGTGTTTTTTAGCGAGTGAAAATGTTGCTCAATATCAAGATATCATGGGCTCATGGTGCTTCTATATAGACTCGTCGAAAACCTGTTCAGGATATTTAGTTGAGATAGCCGACTTGTTCAAGGCAAGAAACGTGTAACACGAAGCACAGACTTTGGAGTCTCTTTGATGGGACTTCAAGCTGGCCAAGTTCTTGAATTGATGCACAAGGGAATTACTATTTTCGAGGACTGAACAAAGACACCAGGGAACACAACATTTCCCATCATCATACCGAAACAGGATTCTATAGAACATGCATCAACTTGGCAGGCCAAATATATACCTACGTGTCAAAGGAACTGACTTACACCATCATCGTCGTGAGTCAACTTCATAAATAATAATAATACCTGTTTGTAATCACACATGGACTGAGCTCGCCGTTCTAATTGTGTTCAAGACCTGGATAATTACATACCCCGCAATATACATCACGACTTCAATAGCTTCCTTCATCACAAATACACAACATTCCCATATCTTCGATTCGCTCTTGATAAATACTTCATACACCGACATAATGCCCCGTTCAGACGAAGCAGAAGCCTTCTTTTACGCCGTCTACTCAGCAGTCCAAGAAATACCCTATGGCAAAGTCACTACGTATGGCCACATCGCCGCGCTTGTAGGAACCCGTGAGTTCACTTCACTTCATACAGAACCCGTGCATAGTTTAACACGATGCAGCACAAAGACCTCGCCAAGTGGGTGTCTGTCTAAAACACCTACCTGCTGATCCATCCCAACACTTCAACCATGACAATGTACCATGGCAGAGAGTCATCAACTCCAAAGGACAAATATCACCAAGGTGAGTCAACTCCTCTCAGCGTCAAAAAGCCATGACTCACTCGGTAGATCTCAACCAGGAGGATCTCGCTCACAGGCCGAAGCTCTTGAAGCTGAAGGCGTAGAAGTAGAAACGAATGCCCTCGGCGAGCACTCAGTAGACTTTTCACAGTATGGATGGTTTCCAGAAGTACTCCCATCAGAAGAAAACGAAGAAACAAGCGAATGATTAAAACGGTTTTGAACTAGTATTTACCACTATCGGTTTGAGACAATAAGGTCCCGTATATGTAATATAATGCGACCCCAATCAGGGCCTTCATAAAAGTCGTCCCATCTTCCGCTCATCCTTCAATAAAAGTCCACCCAGCTTCCCTGTAGGGAAAAGAGTAGATAGGGGAAAACAGAGAAATGACACATGTAGAAAGGCAGAACCCAAATAGCAGACATTTTTGCTCGAGCCGCTCGTGTAAGTCAAGATTTCTCTGCAAGGCAAGAAAAAGAACAAGTGAAAATAAATCCTCCCAAACTCCTGGCCAGTGCTGTAAACTTGGTTGGGATGCCCGACGGAAGTCGCCAGACCGACAATAAACTCGAGGGGGAATATGGTGAACAACATCAAAGCAGAAACGTGGTGACACATAAAGGCGTTGCAAAAAAAAAAAAATCGATCCCGATCAACCTCCCGTTCTGAACGCATCCCATAACCGGCTCCAATGCGTATTGCAAGTTTGACTCGTCAGAGTAGCCACCTTAGAAGCAGTTCAGACTTCCCTTCTTCTTCTTGCCCTTGTTGATAGCGTTCATGCGCTCCTCTAGTTGGCGTCGAGCAGCTTCGGCCGCTTGTCGCTTCTTACGCTCCTCTTCAACGGCTTGGAGGCTCCAACGATTGTCTTGGACTGGCTCAGGAGGGCGCTCCTTGAGCTCCTTGACTTCTGCCTCTAGCTCACCGGCACGCTTCTTCCAGGCATCACAATCGGCCTTGACTTGTTTGGTCTGTCTCTCCAAATCGGTGAGTGCCTCCTCAAGGGTTTGAGTAAGTTGACGCTCTGCAGTCAGGTGCTTCTCGATGGTTCGGATGCGGGCTTCTTGATCCTCGGTGATTTGAGAAATGTTGATGTTGTCTTTGCTCATTGGGCGTCCAGCGGTTGGAGAGCCGGGAGCACCGTTGACGGGAGATTGGGCACCGTTTGGCAGGGGAGGCAGTGGGATTGCCGGCGGGGGTGATGGTAGAGAAACGTGAGATGCACTCTTGCGGATGGTAGAGTTGGAGTTTGACCGCTGAATACCAGCTGCCACTTCATCCATCTTGATCTATTCAGAGTCAGTAAAATCCGAAAAATATGAATGCAGCCTAAACTCACCTGAAGAGCTGCATAATCATGCTTCAGAGAATCCAATTCAGCTGTCAGGCGTGCAGTAGCTGCATTGGCCTCGTCCAATCTAGTGTTGCGTTCTGTCTGGAGAGTACTCAGACGATTGTTAGTGATCTGGACTTCATCAAAGTTGTTCTGGAGCTGTTCTTCCAGCTCCTCGACCAATCGGCTGTTCTTCTTGCTTCGGTCGTCAAGATCTGTCATTCTCTTCTTGGCAAGCCTGATTTGCTCAACCAATGGGCCAGAAGCGGCACCTCCGTCGAGCATGTCAGCTAGAACCGTCTTAGCATCTTCAAAGTCCTTCATGATCTGCTCATTGATAGTTGTAAGTTCAGCGACTGATGACTCGATTTCGCTTCGCTTGGCTTGCTCTGCATCAAGAGCCTTCTTGCTGGCGGCGAGCTCGTCGATACGCTCTGCCAACTTATCAACATTAGCATCCAGACCCAGAGCGTTAGCAACGTGGGTAGACACGCTGTGGAGTTCATCCCTTGCCTCGGCAAGTTCTGTCTCCAGTCTAAGGGCACTCTCGGCGTGCTCGGACAACAAAACCTCAACCTGCTCTTCATAACCCTTCTGCTCAGTGGTCTTCAGATCAGCCAGTGCCTTAGAGTGCTGAATCTTCAGCTCATCGAGGCTCGACTGGTTGTTCTGTGAAGTCTCGTCATAAGCAGCGATCTGCTTTTGAAGATTGGCGAGAAGTTGTAGTTGACGAGCGTTGTCCTGCTTGACTGCCTCGTGGGCCTTTTGGAGTTCATCCAACTCAGCACGAGCTGCAGAATGAGCCTGCTCCAGTTCCGCAACCTTGGCAGCGTTGCTGTTGATGATAGCTTTGTATTCATCAATCTCGTGGCGCAAAAAGCCGATGAGATTCTGTTGTCGCTGCTCAGACTCTGTTGTTGACTCATCTTTATCGCCACTTGATTGAGATTGGGATGATGAAAGTTGGACATGGTTCGATGCCACCTGGGCCTCGAGTTGTCCGATTGTGCCTCGCATCTGGAACTCTGTGTTTTCCATAGAATCGAGGGCTTCCTTGTGCTTCCTCTCCCACATAGCAACTTCGGTTTGAAGCTCGGCGACACGCTGCTCGTACTTGGGGTCAAAGTTGTCGAGCTGTTGGGTGCTGGGCTTGGTGCCGAGGGCTTGACGTAAAGCCTCAAGCTCAGTTGTGAGGGCATGCTCACGAGACATATGCGCGTTTCTGGTTTCGGTGAGTTGCCTTTCATTCTGCTCGAGCTGATCTCGAAGTGTGGCAACCATGGTCATCTCCACAGGGCTTGCCTTCAGACTGGAACGTTCTCTTGTCAATCCCGAGATAATGGTCATCTTAGTTTCCATCTCCTTCTTGGCGGCCGCGACGTCTGCTTCAAGCTCCTGGATTCGCTCGCTCCTAACATGAAGTTCATGTATAGCGGCGTTCAGGTTAATCTCAAAGCTCTGCATAGCCTCAGGGTGAGTACCAAAGTTCTCAGCAGCAATGTTGCGCAGTGATGAAAATGAGCGCTGGGCACGGTCAACGACAAGCAGGTTTTGGCTTGACTTGCGTCGAATAACAGGAGTGCTGGAACGAGGCGAGGTGGCTTCCATGACACGGGCGCGAGACAGATCAGTCTTGAGCTCCTCAACGATATCAAGGGTTTCGTTATGTTTGGACTCAAGTTGGGCATATCTTTCAGCCAGTTCTTGTTCAGCAGCTTCACGCTCCTGCGCCATGAACTTTAGTCGTTCCAGTTCGGCAGTAAGCTCGACGCTCTCGTCGTTGGGCAAATTCTCTGTTGAGGCCGCTGCAGGCTTAGTGGTGGCGGTTTCGTCATCAGAAAGAATGTCGCCGTTTGATGACGCAGCAGTAGCAGGTGAGTCCATCGCAGATGATAGCTCTGAGGAAAGCGATCGTGTAAATGAAGATCGTCCAGTCTTCAGATCGTTTGTTCTAGTGTCGGACAAGAAGGACTCGGGACGAGTGCTGCGTGTAGGTGTAGCAACAGAGATTACAGATTGACGCTGTGCTTGTGCGTGACGGGCCTCGTCAACAGCGTCCTGCATCTCGGCAAGTCTGCGCATGGCTGACTCGTATTTGGAGTGAAGGGAGTCGTAATCGTTAAGAGTCGACTCGTGCTCTACACGCAAGTCGAAAAGCTCCTGGGTCATAGTTTCAAGCTTATCAGCAACAAACTTGGACTGGGCCGGGCTGGGGGGAGGCTCTTGTTCTGAAGGCTTCTCAAGTCGTAGAGAGTCCTCATCCACCTCCTTGACAGTGCCAATCCTAGTGCGAGACTGGTCTTGTTCCTCATCGCCTTCAGGAATGGAATCTTCCATCTGACTCTGGCGGCTGACATGTGACAGATTTCGAGAATGCTCGGCCGTGGCACGACGAGATGCAACACCATTGGCCGAGTCGGCATGGTTTTCAGTTCCGTCCTCGGCTCCGGGTTCTTTACTATCTTGGATTTGGTCAAGTTCGTGAAGGAGGGAGTCGAGCTTGCCCAAGCTTCGCTGTCGCTCTACCACTTGCTCAAGACGATCGATCTCTCGCTGCATCAGCTCAGCATCTTGGTCCGCCTCGGCCAGACGCTCCTCCAGAGTTGAAATGTAATCCTCGCATGACGCCTCATTCTCTCGAACACGGGAAATCTCCTTACGAAGTTCCATGATGATAGTTGCGTTCTTCTCTTCGCCACTAGTATGACCATCTAGCTTGGCCTCGAGATCGTGGAGGTAGTTCTCTGTATTGTTCTCGCGGTCGACAAGCTTCTGCAGACGGGTCTGAAGCTGATTATTAATGGTTTCAACATAAGCACATTTTGTCTCTTTCTCGAGAAGGTTAGTCTCGACATTTGACAATGTACCACGAGTGCTTGAAAGAGACTGTTCCAGAGACTGGATCGTCTTCTCATATTCCATCACAACCTGTTCAACGGCTTCCGCAAAAGAGTTTGACCGATTGATACGGTCATCTGCGGTATCGCCTGCGAATTCGTCGTGTTGGTTTGCGCCCGATTCGTTCTCGCGAGCGCGAGCAAGCTCGGCGATAAGTCGTGCGTGACGCTGGCTAAGGGCAGTATAGCTTTCTTGGGTATCTAAAAGTTGGTTCTGCAGTTCTGCCTCACGCTCGTTCTGGCGATCGGACCGCTCGTTAGTCAGTGGCGCGTTACGTCGGGGGCTTCCGCCATGCTCGGCACTGCGGATCTGCTCCCGTAGGAAAGCAACCTCAGCTTTGAGACGGTCGATGATAGCCTTGCTGTCGCCCTCTTCCATCTGTTGAATGCGCGGCTTGGATTGGATCGCTCGAGCACGTTGAGCATATTGGACTGTGTTTAACGTTTCGCTTAGATGGAATTCGGCAGGTGTGACACAAGCAATCATGTAGGTGATGGCATTACCGCCAAGCGAATCTTGCAACAATCGTGTCAATCGGGAATCACGATACGAAACGTGAGAACCAGCGTTCCTGGCTGAAAGTTGGCTAATGACTTTACCAAGAGCGGCAAGTCCAGCGTTGATGGAGATACCCTCTTTGGCACGGTCACCCTGAGCACCTGTGTTCTTGAGCCTTTCGCTTCCAGCCAAATCAACAAAATGAAGTTTACTATCGGTTGTGACAGAAACGTCTTGGCTAGAAAGCCCCTCGGCTGGCATGGAGTGCCGCTTGTCAGAGGTCTGTCCCGAGCCAGATTTACTCTTGCGCTGGATGAGGTTGAGCGAGAAGACGGCATGAGATCGCGATGATTTGGCATTGATGGCAGTGGCGTCGGTCTGTCGAATAGAGGATCCAAAGTTGAGAGCATTCATGAGGTCGTCTGCTGAGTTAATCTCGACTTGTCGAAGACCAGTCAGGATGATGTTGCCTTTAGTGTCCTCGCGAATGGCGACGTTCACGCGCTCTTGCATTGGAGTTGTATCGGGTACGAGAAGATCGCGCAACTGTTCGTTGTAAATCTCAACATATGTTGCTTTTAGCGACCACTCTCGATCGCCAAGCGCATTCTGCTGACTGTGTCCTCGAGGGCTTCGG
This sequence comes from Fusarium poae, assembly GCF_019609905.1. Classification (NCBI taxonomy): domain Eukaryota; kingdom Fungi; phylum Ascomycota; class Sordariomycetes; order Hypocreales; family Nectriaceae; genus Fusarium; species Fusarium poae. Next base: position 5,575,467 of record NC_058399.1, read on the forward strand.
AGATGCGAAAGGGAACTGCGATTCGCTTTAGCAGAAGATTTTGGGGTCTCAAGCTTCTCGAAAAGCGCAGTTGCGGCTCTGGGGATAACACCTGGAACAATTGTCAGCAAGCATAAATACTTTGTATCTTGTATGACTTACCCATCAACTCTTGATCATACTGTTCGCCAGGTCCTGATGTGCCCATAGTGTATGATTTACCAGCGCCTGACTGGCCATATGCCAACAGAGACACGTTGTATCCTTGGATGAACGAATTGATACAGTCGGAAACATAATCCCAGATACCCTCTTGCGTCACATCAGGGTTGAAAACCCGGTCGAAGACGAATAGCTTGCGACCTTGAGGTGAATCGATGGCAAGGCTTGTATCAGAAGTTGTGTGAACCATAGCCTTCTGGAATCGCTGGGGAATAAGGTCATAGCCAGGATCTTCCGGCTTCAGCGGTGGGCGTACTCGAACGACTACAAGAACCAAGGTTAGCATCTCGAAAGGTTGGAGACAATGGCTGACATACCGACTTTGACAGCGGTCCGGCTGTCGTCATCTGAGGCTCTGCTTCCACCTCCCGCCTTACTTGACATGCTCAATCTACTGGTACTTCTAGGTTGGGCTCTGGCGGCGATGGCACTCATGGGCCTTTGGATTCCTCCCGGCGAGGCCGGGGGCGAGCTTGCCATGATGGCTGTTTGTGAGGTGCGGACGAAATGCGCGGTGTCTCAGGTATCGCAAGTCGGCGACGGCGGCAAAAACGAACGTCGCTTAACAGCTTAGAAGGCCGCAGAGGGCTTTCTTTAAGGTCTTGTCTTCCACTGAGGGAGAAGCTGTCGGCGTTCAGAACGTCATAGATGATTGCAGCGCCACGGAAAGTCGTCGTTGATGAGGGGATCGCGAAATGTTCCAGAGGGTCTCACGTGCGATAGCTGGACTCTTAGAAGTTTCAATGAGCGAAGACGAGGCGGTTGTCGAGTGTTTATCCCGACCAGGGGTGTAGGGAGCGTAATTAAACAAGCGACTGGCGAGGGGCGATCGGGCAGCTGTCGAGTGCTTAGTTATTGATAATTCTACGTTCCAGCGCAGCGGTGGAGCGGAACGAGGATGGGTCGCTAGCGGAGGGGTCTGGGCTTTTTGTCGAGAAAGCTAAGATGGATAAAAGTGACGGTCGATGGAAGGAAACAGCGCAGAGAGAAACTAACGAAGCGGTGGGAGAAGTTTGACCGCAATGCAATGATTAAGAGGGAAAGGAAAGGACAGAAAGTCGCGATGTTGGGCGAGGAGTTGGTTAATCACTTTTCAGGAGTCGCAGTAAAAAAAAGCACAGAGAAAAAATAATAAATAAAAAGGGACGGGACAGCCTTCGAGTGGAATCAAGCCCACCACCACCACCACCACCACTACAACAGCACCAGTACTGGTAGATTAGCACTGGCAGCCAGGGGTAAGAGGCAAGATGGTTCAGTAAACTCGCACCTTCTATGCTTCCATTCAACTCAGTCCAACTCAGTTTAGGGGCATCAAAAGGCTGTCAAGTCCGCCCCTAAGGACTAGAGAGGTACATTAGTGCTGGGCCGAAGTTGTCAGGTACCTCGCGTCTGATGAACCTGATTGCTTGACCCCTGAATTTTGGATTGAAAGCTAGAGACAGGTTCAGTTAGAACGTGGCGGAGATGGCGCCTACTGGTTGGACTGCATCTTTTCAATGGGTCATCCCCGGTGCTCGTACCTGGCCCGCGCAACCAGTAGTGGGCATGGACCCTCAGGCCTGGTTTGTCGGCCTAATACTTTGTAGTATCTGCTTGGACCCTTAACTATTACCTATAACCTGAATGATATCCGGTGATAATCTTTGGTCAAGTCAGTCAAGCCGCAAGAGTCAAGCATCTCATCTTATTAAAATACGATTGAATATATCCTGATTCATGAATCCCATTGTATGCCCATTCTGTACAAGTCAAGGAACGCTAACTGAGTGTACAGCGAGGTCCCTAGTCCTGGACGTCGGGCAGGCGAGGCGATCCATCCACCAGGTTGGGTTGTATCCCAGTCTTTGTTCCGCTTCATCAGGCCCTTCCTTTTTTTTGTTGCACTGAATTGTTTTTTGTTGCAACCAGCCACCTAAATATCTATGTACTTCCTCTAATATTATTAGTAGTTACCTAGCTTCCGAGCTTTCAACTCAATTGCCTCTCCCCTTTCATATCCCGAGCCGATCTTTCCATTTTATATCTTTTAATCATAAACCAGGGGCTGGGCTGATTCCAACCGACGCGTACATGTCTTTACTAGCGGCCGCAAGCCATCGCGTTGCTATGGAGTCTATTATCAAACCAATGTAAGAACGGTACAAACAAGACCGGTTTCATGGCAGTTGAGTTACCGTTGAATGGAAGACCGCTAGACGATTCCACCGGTGGAGGAAATTATTCTCATTAACTGCCCGGCCCGTTGTGCTGTGAGAAATCTCTTCCAAGTAAATTGACCTTGAACCCTCCCTCCAACCTTTGATGCGTTGTCAACTTGTTGGCTCATCCCATATCAACCAACTTGGCGGTTAGAGCGGCCCACCATATTAAATACATACCACCATACGCTCATAGCACCTGGATACCTACCTACCTAGGTAGGTACCTAGGTAGGTGCCTCGTCACTTTATCTTTAAAGTCTACACGTATCGTTATGCAGACAATGTAACACGAATTGTACCAGCAACCGCCCCGTGCCCATTATGTTGTCCGTCTGGTGGCTAACAATATATGTACTATGCACTCTCTATGCGACACACGTTCCGAGTCTTACGATTGGCTATAATCCTTTCAAATCCATAACTTTCGTCCCATCTCCTGTCACGGCAATAAGATCCAGGGATCTTTTTTAACGATCTCGTCTCCCAACGTACGGATACCTGAGACCAACTTGTCACAGTGGCTTCAGTTGCCACTCTGGTTGCAAGTCATCTAACCACCCTTGACCTCCTCCATCAATCGAGACCCGCGGGATGGCACCATCTCGCGACATCAAAGGTAAAATGTGGAAACTGCTGCTGTGACCGGCATGGTTTCTGCCTGTCTTCCGTCCGTGTTTTGTCCGTCATTTGACTCTCCAGCAAGCAAATCGCGGGGGCTAAACTCACCTCGGCGGCTTGGCCACGGTTTGTTTCAGACCCCAGTCGTGATCCCAATGACACCTTGAGACTTTGTGCTTTTTATCGTTTACGTCTGTGGTATAGTTGGTTGCGAATGAGCTGTCATTGTTTTTCCTTTTCGCTTTGCCCCTATTGCTGTATATCATACACAGCAAGGCACTGTTCCTCGCGATCATCACCTTAACAAGCTGATTTTACTGCCAAGGAAGCCTTATCCGTACCAATCAAGACACTAACATGAGCACATGGGCGCCTGTCTAAGACATCTTTCCCCCAGGAGGAAAGTCAATGCCGGTACGGAATCTTCATCACCAAGTAACATGAACAAACGGTTGACGCTGAACCAATCCCATTCGTCAGTCTTACAGTGAGAGCTCCGTTGACCGTTATCAGTCATTGCGGATGACTAGGTCAAGGGTAAAAGGAATATGGACATTCTGAGACTCGAGGAACTCTACTATTATTATGACAGTTCAACAACTCCGCGGATATCCAGGTACAACAAATACAAAATTACTGAAATCTTTTCACGTCTTTACTGGATGCCGCGGTCAAGTTTTTTTCTCCTTCCGGCCAGGCCAGGGTCTGGCATATCCACTTTCGAATCAGCGAGGCTGGTGATCCCTTGACTTAACCTGGCGGTCAAGGTCAGTTTCTGATATTATTCAAGCTCAATGATGTGACGACTACCTCGACAAGGGTCTGCATGTTTGTATTCAAGAACGGACATTAATACGACGTGAAACTCAACTTGCCCCATTGATCTGTCAAACACCAAAACTACTCTGATGGTTACTAGGTATAATCATCCGAAGGGAGTTTTTACTTGATTTGTCTTGAAAATAGTCCGGGTGGCACAAAAACCTTGCTGATATCAGTTAGTCAACATACCTCGTTAAATTTCAAACCTTGAACACGATGTTACTGTATGTAGACCGTGACCTGTAAGCGAGGTCTCCATTATTACCCTAGTATTTCCATTAGGCCTACATACTGCAAGCGCGGAATGAGGGCATTCCTATCCATACATATCTTCAGCCAGAGTCTTACTCAGTGTAGACTATTCGAAGAGACGATGTGACATTGTGCGGCTTTTCTGGTCAGTGTACTCCGTACAACGTGACAGATTGACGTTCCTATTATATTTGCACTACCCGTGTTGTTAGGGAACTTGACTTTGAGGAAGGTCACTTTAAATCCCAAGGGTCGCATAGTCTTGGCGGAAGGATTGGTATAGTATCCGATTTCAATCTTAGTTGGCGATACTCTTAAGAGAGAACATTGCCAGGGCGATTCCTTCTGTCACGCAAAATATCTACAAACAAATGCGAGGTATAAGTGATAGGATTGGAACCAGCTGGACTATCTTGACAGCGGCCCTTGTCATACTAACAGCTGATATACCGAGCACATTTGTTTTGATCCACTTACTCGGCTTGAAACAATGCTAGTGACCGACCTTTAATGTTTATCACTACCTCGAATATGACATGCTTATATGCATGGTCTTCGTGACATGGATTGCAGAACCCATGGTGATACAGTACAAATGATATGCATGTTTATAAGTCTATGGTCACAAACAAGAGCACGGTTTCATGGCTTCGACAAGATTCTCAGCCCAAAATCTCCAGCATTGTCCATGCGTTCATGTAGGGTGTCGTAATTGGCTTGCTCAACGATACTACGGAGTTTTGACCACGATATGTGATTCGTGATAGCCTGTACGACCTTACTCATGCTATACCTCCGCGACAAGGGCATTGAATGAACATTATTATTATAAAACAAGAATTAATTAGCATATTTCACCGATATGTTTATCGGCGATATCACAGATACAGAGCCAGCAAGGGAGTAGAAGAAAGCCAGCTGGAATGTCATTCCCGATAGTTCAACTTACCCGGTACCTAGCACGTGACTCGGCGTTTTTCGTGTTGGTGGTCTGAAAAAGGTAATCGCGTCGTATCGCGCAAGGGGGAGGACCTTGTTAAACTGCCCCGCCATCAATTACGAATACTTCGACCATCACTGAGGATCTTTGCTGGCGCAAGTGTCGCAAATGTAATACAATGGCGAACGACGTGATTGATCTTATATCATCGAGTCCGCCAAGCCATTGCATTCCACCGCCGTCCGCCCAACTACCCCAACTCGATGATGCTTCCCAAGAAAATGGACACCAACAAAGTATCAATGCGACAAAGTCGAATGTGGTGGCGCGTGGACCATTGTCTAGCCAACTCTTTCTGTCCGATGATTTCGACACAACGATAGATCTAGATGAGCCCATTGTGGTCGATGAAAACCCAAACAAGAGGCGATGTTTGTCGCCTCCTCCAGCACAACCACCTCTTAAGCGAATATCTCCAGCGTCTGAATCCCAGTCGATCTTACCACCAGTCCGCGCGAACCCAAACGGTCGACTCCAAGCGGTTGAAGATCCTATCCAACTTACCAGTTCTCCTGGTTTGGTTTCACCTGGTCAGATGAGGCCTTCCGTCGCTGTATCTGCAAAACCTACAAAGCAGCTAATTGAGGCCGAAGATTCAGACCCATTTGCAAGTTCACCCATGGTAGCACGACGCTCGCCACCAAAGCCAGCATCAAAGGCAATTTCAAAGACAGTCGCAAGACCCATCGAGTCGTCTGATCCTTTCGCCAGTTCTCCTCAACCGGCACCGACAACATCAAAAGAGCCCGATATTATCATAACTTCTCCTCCTGCACCGGCAACTAAACCGCCGCCCAGAAATAATGCGACGTGGGATCCTATATCTAGTTCGGCCCCTGAGGCCTTCTCCTTTGATTCATCACCGCCAGGAAAGAAACGAGACGTCATTAATATTGACGACGATTCGAACGGCGAGAACGGATCCGAAGACGAACTGCCAGATATCGCGGCATTCGATGTAACAAAGATGCGACGTCGATCGCAGCTCCAGCGCTCACAAAGCGAGGTCGTGCCATCCAAGTCCCGAGCGAAGCCAACAGCCTCGAACAAACCATCAGCAGTCGATCGGGTAAGAGAAAAGGAAGCGAAGGCAGCAGCTAAGGAAGCTGAGAAGGAAACAAAACGACTTGAGAAACAGGAAGCAAAGGAAGCCAAGATTCGTGAGAAGCAACGCAATGCAGCACTGGCCGAGGTCAATAAGCTGCGAACAGACAAGAAGATCTCGACGCCAGAAATGATGGTCGACATCCCTTCCAGTCTAAACTCTACAGTCACAACTGCGCTTCAGACCATGCTGGAACCCTTTGATGTGCAGTACACAACTTGGGACAGCCCGGTCGAGAATGTCATCAAGTGGCGCAGAAAGGTCCGCAGTCGATATAATGATGACATTGGTCTTTGGGAGCCAATACCCCTTCGTCTTGAAGACGAGAAGCACGTACTTATTGTCATGCATACCGATGATTTCGTCAAGCTTGCAATAGACGACAGTATCTCTTCTCATGTCGATAAAGTGCGGAAGCATTTCGCAGAACATCATATTCTTTATCTTATTGAAGGACTCGCACCTTGGATACGCAAGAATCGAAATCTTCGCAACCGACAATTTGCTTCTAATGTCCGCGCCCAGGAAGCCGCAGCTTCTTCAAACCGTCGGAACAAACCTGCTCAAGAATACGTGCCCGAAGAGAAGATCGAGGATGCGCTTTTGCAATTACAGGTCATGCACGAGGTTCTGATCCACCACACTATAACACCAATGGAGACTGCTGAGCAGATCCTGACCTTTACCCAGCACATTTCGACAATTCCTTACCGAAAGCAACGAGACCAAGCAACACTTGGAGCAGGATTCTGCATGGAAAGCGGGCAGGTCAAGACAGGCGAGGATACGAAAGACACCTATGTTCGTATGCTACAGGAGATCGTGAGGGTCACAGCACCAATTGCACACGGAGTGGCCAAGGAGTTCGACACCGTTAGTGAATTAGTTCGGGGCTTCGAGACGACTGGGCCAATGCGATTAGAAGGTGTAAGAAAATTGGCTAACAAAGACGGTGCCTATTCAGACCGCACAATTGGACAGGCCGTGAGCAGACGCATGTACAAAGTATTCACTGGAGTGGACGAGACAAGCACAGATGTTTAGAATAGCATGTATTGTATTTAACGATTCTATAAGGCCAACAGACATATTGTCGTGGCAGTAGCAAAAACCTATTGAGTTCAATGTTAGCTAGTGTTACCAAAAAGTAATGGCGACAAAAGACGATTTGTGAACAAGCTGTCAGACAGCGGTTGGACAAAAGTTTTTCCACATTGTGTATTTCGGTACAGGTCTGTGTATAATGCTTCTTCATCATAAAGCTTGGGGGGATGTGTTGTGATAATTTGAGAAAAATTGTAACGTACCATTTATCGTGAGACGATGTTCTCATCTTCAAGTTTGCGCTTTCGCGCCACAGGCTTGAAGAACGAGTCCATCGTCTTTTGTTTGGCGTCGAACTTGGCGCTGCCAATTCCGCCTCTGGTCTTTCTCAGACCTTTGAGGTGTTCGACGCTGTTGATTTTCACGACGCGCATCTGCAGATTTTGATCTGTGGCAGATGCGTCGATCGTGATAAGTGCCTCCACATATCCGGTGTTGCTCCATGTGGGTCGGACAAAAGCAGATTCTGTTCGACCTTCTGGTGCGGCATCGGGTTCAGCAGACGTGGAAGGAATCCTGTCGCGGAGGGCTTTGTAAAAAGTCCCGAGGATGATACCGTGGGCGACTATGCAGACGGTCGAGTCTTCGTGTAGTCGAGGTAAATGCTCGTCCAAAAAGACATCAATCCTCTTTCTCATCGCCTGCGGCGTCTCGGAACCCTCATGCTTAGTCGCCAACCCAAACTTAGTGCCCTCGCCCGTACCAAAGTCCTTCTCCCTCAGCTCCAGCACCTGGACCAATTTCAGATCCTTTGCGCATTTCTGCGCATCGAGGATAGCCTGTGCGGTATGGACAGCACGGCTGAGGTTTGAAGAGAAGATGCGATCGATGGTGACGTGCGCAGCAAGGTGAGATGCTAGCTTTTGAGCTTGCATAACGCCATGGGCAGTCAAGGCAGAGTCGCGCGAGCCGGCATAGAGGTTTGCGACGTTGTCGACTGTCTCTCCATGCCGAATGAGAAAGAGACGCATCGTTGCATCGTTCAGGAAGGCCACGCCAGAAGCAAGCTGGTCATGGTTGTATGTTGAAGGATGGTAAATATTGAAGCTTGTTGGGAAAAAAAGTCAGAAATTTGTAGTCGGGAATTTCAACGCTGACTCAGCACACGTGAACTAAGCCGCAATCGGATTCCTCACAAACTCTCCACCTCATTTTACAGCGCATCATTATTGGCCTAACTTGTTCGTGAAATTCGTAAAGCTAACAAAACTCCTAGCTAAAAACCATTATACAAAAAATAATATTCCCAAAGATACAATTCATTTATAAATGATGATGCCCTTCAATCAATCATGATCCTTCGATTATTTCTTTCCAGTGACAGTGCCGACGACATCACCAAGACCAAGGCTTCCAAGGATCTTCTTGAGACCAAGACCTCCGAGAAGACCGTCAAGGAGGCCACCAAGACCAAGACCGTTGAGCTAGATATGTTGTTAGCGGGTTGAAAGAAATGTAGAATGTGTGAATGAAACTTACAAGAGGTCCAAGAATGGGGCCGAGAAGCTTGCCAACAAGGCCGAGAACACCGCTGAGCAGGAGACCGACAGCAGCGACAATCTGGAAGAGAGGCTCGGCAAGGAGACCCCAGAGAGGGTTGATCTCCTTCTTGGCATGGGGCATACCCTCGAGCTTTCGCTTGCCCTCATCGATACAAGTCTGGATCTCAGTAGAGAGCTCCTTGAGAACGTTGGCAAGGTGAGCTTCCTCAGGAGTGGCCTCACCAGCAGCAGTCTTCTGCTTAGCATTGCGACCAATACGACCATCAGGGTCAAGACCACGAATGATGCCGTTACACTCGGTAAGAAGCTTACCACCGTCCTCGATCAGAGGCTTGACCTGTCGGACAAGTTCCTCCTCGTCACGGTCCTCGGGCTTCTGGGCCTCAGCAGCGCTGATCTTGTCGTTGATGGCCTTGCAGATGGGTCGGAGTCGCTCCAGAGTCTGCTCGATCTGGTACGAAAGCTGCTGGGCAAGCTTCTTGTTCTTCTCAGCCTCATCCTGCTCAGCCTTGATATCAGCCTCGGCCTGCTCGCGCTTGATGCGCTCCTCCTCGGTTTCACCCTCAGGCTCAGGTGCTTCTTCAGGCTCCTCCTCCTTGGGGATGTCCTCAAGGAGAGAGACGTGACCAACGACGCTGCCCTTCTGGTTAAAGACATCGCCGTCCTCATCAACCTCCTTGCCCTGGCAGTCGAGGATCTCGCCGCTGGTGAGCTTGCCAATGATGTTGCCATCAGCGTCAACAACGTTACCCTCACGGTTCACCTTGCGACCTGCGAGAGGGTTGTGTGACTTCTCCTTCTCAGGCTCCTCCCAGCGCTCGGCCTTGCCAATAACGTTGCCATTGGAGTCGACGATCTCGCCGTCACCATCAACAGAGCGTCCGACGAGAGCCTTGGCATCTCCAATAACAAGTCGGCCAACAGTCTCGCCAGCTTGGTTCACAACCTTACCATCCTTGCTAACGGTGCAGTTCTTGAGCTCGGCGAAAGGACCATCCTTCCTGCCTCCGCGTTCGCCCTCAGAGACAAGCTCAGCCTTGCCGATGATATCTCCAGACTCGCTTCGGATGTTTCCTTCACGGTCAGACATGCGTCCGACAAGCTTCTGGACATCACCCTCAATGACACGACCGTAAATCTCGCCAGACTCGCTGACGAGGTTTCCGGCCTTGTTGACACGCTTGCCAGCAAGAGCAGAGTTGTCGACGGGCTTCTCCTCCTCAGCCTCGGGAGCTTCCCAGCGCTTGGCCTTACCGACGGAGTTACCGCGGCGGTCGAGAATGTCACCATCCTCATCGACCTGGCTGCCCTTGAGCTCCTTGGGGTTACCCTCGATGACCTCACCAACCTGCTCGCCTTGGTACATGACACGTCCGTCAGACTCAACGGTGGCGCCAGGGAAGTTCTCGAAGGGAGCTGAGGACTTCTCCTCGCGCTCGGAGACAGAGACAGGCTCACCCTTGCCGATGACCTCTCCAGAGTCGTTCCAGATATCACCGTTCTCGTCGGAACGCTTGCCGAGAAGCTCCTTCAGGTCACCCTCAACAACCTTTCCGACAACGTTGCCATTGGAATCAACGAGCTTGCCGACTTTGTTAACCTTGCTGCCCTTGAGAATGGATCGATCCTTCTTCTGGACACGGTCCCACTCCTCAAGGGGCTCAGCCTGGCCGACGACGCTGCCATCTCTCCAGATCTTGCCGTTCTCGTCGGACTTGAGTCCAACAAGCTGTCTGACCTCACCCTCAGTGACCTTGCCGATGGTGTCTCCCTTGTCGTTAGTGAGACCACCTTCCTTGTCGACAACAGCTCCCTTGAGGATGGATCGATCCTTTTTCTGGACACGGTCCCATTCAGCCAGAGGCTCAGACTGACCGACAACCTTGCCGTCTCTCCAGATCTTGCCATTCTCATCGGCTTTGAGGCCAACGAGCTGCTTGATCTCACCCTCAGTGACCTTGCCGATGGTGTCTCCCTTGTCGTTGGTGAGACCACCCTCCTTGTCGACAACAGCCCCCTTGAGGATAGAGAAGTCCTTCTGCTCGCCGCGCTCCCACTCGGGAAGAGGCTCGGCCTTACCAGCAGCCTTGCCGGTCTTGTCCCAGATGGTACCTTGATCGTCAGAGGAAAGACCGATAAGTTGCTTGATCTCACCCTCGACGACCTTACCGAAGAGGTGACCCTTCTCGTCGACGAGGTTACCGTTCTTGTCGACAGTCTTGCCCTTCAAGATGCTGTAATCCTTCTGCTCACCACGCTCCCACTCAGGGAGGGGCTCGGCCTTGCCGACCTGCTTGCCAGTGCGGTCCCAAATGACACCCTGGTCGTCGGAAGAAAGACCAATGAGCTGCTTGATCTCGCCCTCAATGACACGTCCGATGAGGTGACCCTTATCATTCACGAGGTTACCCTCCTTGTCGACAGTAGTGCCCTTGAGAATGGAAGAGTCCTTCTGCTCGCGGTCCCACTCGGGGATAGGCTCAGCCTTGCCAAGCTGCTTGCCAGTCTTGTCCCAGATCTGACCTTGGTCGTCACAGCTGAGGCCAATGAGCTGCTTGAGCTCACCATCTACAACCTTGCCGATCTTGTCACCCTTGTCGTTGACGAGGTTGCCCTCCTTGTCGACAGTGGTGCCCTTGAGGATGGAGAAGTCGAGAGGCTCCTTGGCGGCGTCCTCGGCTTCCGCAGTCTTCTCATCGACAGCATCTTCACCCTCCGCGGCCTTGTCCTTGGCCTCATCGGCGACGTCGCCAGCCATTTGCTCACCCTCTGGAGCCTTACTTTGGGCATCCTCGGGGAGATCTTCAGCGGCCTTGTCGGCTTCCTCGACCTTGTCTTGAGCGGCTTCCTCGCCCTCAGCAGCCTTGCTCTTGGCGTCCTCAGGAATGTCCTCAGGAGCATCCTCAGCAGCCTTATCGGCTTCCGAGACCTTGTCCTGAGCAGCTTCTTCGCCCTGAGCGGCCTTGCTCTGGACGTCGTCGGTGACACCTGCAGCATCCTCTCCGGGAGCAACAGACTTCAGATCATCACCAGGTGCCTTGGACTTGTCGTCATCTGCAGGAGCTTCACCGCTGGGGACCTCATCGGCAGGAGCTTCAGATTTGGAAACATCTGCCTCTGGCACCTCAGACTTGGAAACGTCACCCTCAGGAACCTCAGACTTGGGAGCTTCGTCCTTAGCAACATCAGTCTTCTCCTGAAGCTTGTCCTCGACATCCTCAGGCTTGGGGACATCTTGCTCGTCGACCTTGGAGGTGACATCCTCCTTGGCCTCTTCGGGGATATCCTTGGCCTCCTCAGAAGCGTCCTTGGTGGCGTCCTTAGCCTCTTCGGGCTCGGGAGCGACCTCCTTGAGCTTGTCGTCAGCATCGGCTGGTGCTTCTCGATCCTCAAGATTGATGTCGTCCTTTTGCTCTGTCGTCTCATCCTTGACATCAGATGCTTCGTCGTTGACATCGGGTGCGTTGTCCTTAACATCGGATGCCTCGTCCTTAACATCAGGTGTCTCTGCCTTGACCTCGGGGGCCTTGGGAGTCTCTGCGGGTGTTTTGGTGTCGGTGGCTTGGGATGTAGCTTCTGACTTGACGCCAACATCGTCAGTCACGTCGCCAACAGTGTCGGTAGCACCCTTGGCTGTGTCACCGACGGCATCGGTAGCGCCCTTGGTTGTTTCGCCGACAGTGTCCGTGGCGCTCTTGGCAGTGTCGCCAACAGCGCCGGCAACGCTACCGACGGCGTCTCCCAAACCACCAGACTTCTTGTCCTTGGACTGGGTTGTGTATTCGCTCTTCTCCTCGTCGTGGGAGTCCTCTTCCTCCTCGGGCTTTCCTTGTCCTATGGGCAGTGTCTTTCCCAGGACATCACCCGAGGAGTCGACAACCTCGCCAGCGGTGTTGACGGTGTTGCCTACGAGGTCCTTGAGGTTATCGGTGTCAGCGACCTTGCCGACAGTCTTGCCAGCATCGTCGAGGATATCACCAGCATCATTCACAACACCACTTCTAGGGATTGATTGGTCATAGTTGACTGCAATGGGGACGATAAGCGCCAAACTTCGCTGGGGACTGCCAAACGCACCAGAGGATTGCTGCTCGTTGGAAGCAGTATCTTTTGTTGTGTCTTGGACCTGAGAGGAAAGATCTTTGGTCTCAGACATGATGATGATGATGATTGTATGTTGAGTTGGTCGTCTTTTTCTTCTTCTTCAACTCCTTCAAGATAAAACAAAAGGGTATCTTTCTGATAAGAGATGGAATTGAGGGGTATCGTAGTGTCAATTGGGAATAGGTATAGTTTTGTTTTGATTAACGCTTTGTAAGTTGGCCAAAATTATAAGTTGAATTGATACTTTTCTTTCAAAAAGCTGCAACCACCACATATCTTAGACTACTTATACCGACGCAGAACTAATGCAAAACAAGTTTTACAACAACCGTTCAAGCATCTTTCAATCACGTCAACTAGAAATCACAACGTCAGTCTGAACACCACATCTAGCTACTCTCTTCCTATGAGCTACCTGCGCCGCACCTGTTGTCGAACGACAGCTGCAACAGCCACACGTCATGATGGGGATGGGCAGCGCGGGATGGTGTGGCGAGAGCTGTTATATGACGTTATAAACAGCTCCTCAATGCATGGATTAGGCGCGCAACAGGCATACAAGAGGAGAGCTCAAGCTGTACAGGCAGGCAAGCCACAAGGATGAGGCTGCTTGTTTGATGCTATCCCTGGTCTAGACTGTCCCGACGATAATGAGGAACGGTTGGGAAAAACAGGCTTGCGGGGCAGAGGATGCCACACTTGATGCAGAAAATGCAGACGATCTTGCACATTCATGGTTTGGATCGAGATGAGAAAACTGGACTGAGCTGGGGTTGTGGCAGATGGGAAATGTGGTTGCGTGGACTTCACGTGTAGCGGAGCAGATAGTGTACTATGGTGACAGGTTCTAACTGCCAGAAAGGCAGGTGAAAGCAAAAGGTACACGATGAGTGTATGTAAGTCCCAGTGAACGAATGAATGATGAACGAACATGAACTAGATAAATCTAGCGTAAATGCAAACCAACGGGGAGGGGTTACCCTATGAGGTTTACGTATTCCGAGGTGTGGAGGGGGTGTTTGGGAATAGGATTGAAGGAGTGAAAGTGAGGAGTGAAGAGTGAAGAACAGGTATGTAAGAAGAAAGCTGATGTACTGTACGCACTTGCACTCATACAAATAGATACATATGATTCATAAGTATGTAAGTCCATGATTTGGTGGACTGCGTTGCTTCTGGGCTGGCCAGGTCTTGGCTTACTGACTTACATAGTCACTTACATGGATATAGGCTGGACAATTGTGAAACGCACCAAAAAAAAATGTACGTAGGCACTGACTGCACTATCGATTATCGCTACTAACTTCTGCTACTGCTGTCTCAGTTGTCTGGCTGCCGCTGCTCTTGGTCTCGCGCATCATTCTACTGTTAAAGACAGTGGGGATCTTGATAGTGAGCTGAATACCATCATATGTCGACTTGACATCCAGGAACAGCTCGTCAGGCCTCGGTGGCTTGGGAGCACCATTGTTAGTGTCTGCGGTGCCGGTACTTCCACCATTACCATTACCCTGGCCCTGTTGACCTTGACCCTGCTTTTGATCGCTTTTGGACCTCTCGGAGACTTTGTCGGCTCCGTCTTTTATCGGCTTATCGAGTTTGCCAATCTTGTTTCCCTGGTCATCGTAGATGAAGCCTTCATCATCGACTTTGAGTCCTCCAGAGGCCAAGGGTTTGAGTTTTGGTGGCTCTGGCTCGATATAGTTGTCGCATACTTGGCCAGCCACTTCGCCGTCCTCGTCGAGAACTTGTCCGTCAGCCGTGACTGGTCGCCCTACCATGGAAGGAAGGTCGCCTTGGACTCGACCGAGGACGGTGCCGTCCCAGTCTAGGATGTTGCCGAACTCGTCGACGTATTTGCCATCGAGACCAGCCGCGAGTTTCTGAAGATCCATTTCTTGATTTTGTGACTGTGGAATCTGCTGCTGCTGCTGCTGGTCTGTGTTGGTGCCACTGCTGGTAGTATCCGAGACTGGCTTTATCCTGGGGATGCGGATCTCTGGGTTCTCAACTTTTGGCTCAGAGGTTCGTCCGTTGCGGACTGGGACATTGACCTCGTAAGTGCTGTGCGTAGGATCGCCATCAGGGGTGGAGGATGAGGATGAATGGTTGGACATTGCGGCTATTATTCCTTGGTGTAAACGGTATGTGGTCCTTGTGGCAACTTTTGCGGCTGTTGCTGATCCTGGCTGGGACTGATCCTGGATCTCCTCCCAGGCTGGGGGGGTCTGGGTCTAAGAGAAATATGGCTGGAGGTATGGCGATGGCAGAGAGTGTGTGAGTGAGAGAGAGGGAGTGAGAGAAGAAGCAGAGTCACCGCCACTGCCACTACTGCTCAAGATGCCAAAAAGGGCTGCTGCTATGTGCTGTGAGTGTGGCTCGAGCTATGGTTTGTGCGGGGACATGACGACAGATAAGATACATAAACTTGGAAACCCGACCTCGTTTAGCTTACCTACAGATTCGACTACAGCAGAGCCTAACTAAGTGTTTATGTAGCTTAGCTAGGGGAGGCTAGTCCAACTGACAGGACCCAGCCCGAGGAGAAAAGAGAGGGGAACAATCTCTAACTAGGGGTCGTTCGGGGAACCTCTGCCATTCTTCTATGCAGCAACCCCCCCTGAAGGTCACGCAAGAGTGACGATGTTATTAGCATGTAGTTGTTACAGAGAATAGAGCCGCATTAAATGGAAAATACTACGGTACAGTAACTAACAGGATAATCTCTGATCGTCATCGCTCATCGCGATGGCGGGAACGTCGGAGGGGGGTTTAAGACACTAGCAGGGATATAAACAAGATGAGACAGGACACATTGAACCCTGGCAACTGTACAAATGGAGCTTCTGATTGGTGGAACCAAGTCCAAACCTAGTCCCTGTTCTTTTCTCTCGCAATGTTCTTTTGTGTCTAGAGCAAGCTTTGGTGCCAGTCTAACTACATAATCACTCCAAGCTTGGTTCCTGGTGCTGGAACATATGAAACAAGAACTAGAGTAAAAGAAAACTAAACTTGATGAGGATGGTGACGGTGGCTTGCGTGGCATTTCTCCTTGATTTGTTTTGTGGCTTGCTTCTGATCCTTGGCAGTCTTGATTTCTTGGATGTGTCTTTTTGAGTTTCGGGATATAACGTTGGAACCGGTTCCGTCTAACCTTGCTAAGTTTAGAACATCATGTCATGTCGTTGTCATGTCCTCTCACCATGGAGACATGATATGATACTTTTCGTCATTCTTTAACCACTTGTTGTTTAGTTGTACACTCGCGAACAATGAATGATATAAGAGATTGTACTAGTATGGTAGTATCCGTATTGTATTGTGTTTGTTCCATCTCCCAGAGAAATATATATATAAAAGACCATCATTATTTAATAAAAACACCATGTTGCGCCGCCATTTGTTGATCGAGCTGTTGTGCGAACAGTAGCTAACATAACATTACATGGGTACCATCATGACATGAACAAGAACGATAAGCAGCCAGCCAGCAAGACAGACCAGCTTCTTAGTTTCTGCACAGCGCAAAGCAATTATTAGCCTCTGCATCAAGATATTCATCGCGGCGATTTTATCCCGTTCTGGAGATTTGCAAGCCAAGTAAGATACAACGGCCACAGACTTTTTTTGGAGGGGAATAGAAGAGGGGGATGAAAAGGGAAGAGACATATACGTACAGCAGAGAGAGCTCAAGATCACCGTGAATACGAGCCTTGAGTTGAATCTCAATATCGAGGTTGAGATCTAGACGAAGTCGAAGAGTGTCCTTGCCGGCATCACCACCGCCGCCGCCACCCTGCTGCTGGCCGCCTGTGAGACCTCCAAGGCCTCCCGTAACGCCGCCCAGGGTGTTGCTCACGCCGTCTGTGACACCGCCGACTGTGTTGCCGAGGTCGCCGGCCAGAGGAAGTTGGTCAAGAGGTCCTGAACCACCACCGCCTCCTTGCTGCTGCTGCTGAGTGCCTTGGCGGCGAGACTTGCTGCTCTTCTTCTTGCTGCGGCGCTCTCGTCGGGGAGCTTCCTCGCTGGACATGGTCTGTTCGTCAGAGTCGACGCGGTCCTTTTCCATAGAAGACATGATGATTGATGGATGGAATAAAAGAGTCGCTGGCTAGTTGGTTGTCAAGTGCAAAGATGTAGTGTGTGTATTAGTTGATGTTTGTATGAATGCAGGTAAAGTTGATGATTTCTCACTAAGAAGAACTGAGTCTAGAAATCAAGGTAGCCAAGGTGATATAAGTTTGAGCTACTCTTTCACTCCAAAACCTCATAACAGGATTTGGACCCCCATGAGGTCATGATCGAGATGGTAAATCCAGTCAGATACCCTTGCTCAAGGTAACCCACTTTAACATGACCATGACTGACCTTGCAGCCCTCCTCCAACTTTGGGCTTACAGTGCAATGCATTACAATGGGCAGCCCCCCGGACTTGGAAACCCCAGCCATTTGTTTGTAGTTGACGTCTCTGTTATTACCGGTAATTGTACTGTACTGGGGAATATCTCCTGTAAATCATTTCTTAACATAGCTGCTCTCCATGCCAAGTTGTGGTCTTCTTCGAAGTCTCACTGGCTGGCATCTCTCCTCATCATCTATTTCGTCCTCGATATCACCCTCCGGGTCCCAGTAGACAGACCATTTACCATCATCGTCTCGCACCGCCACAAACGAATCATGGTCGCCCTTTAGAGTCAGGAATTTCTCATCTGCTGTCCATCCCCAAGGTCCTATGACGTGGTCGATGGTGTCCTTCTTGCCCCCAAATGTCACGGCGTGCGTGTCCTTGTCGACAAAGATCCAGTTGAGCGCTGGAGGGTCGTCAGACACCATACTCACCAGCCCCAGATGGCCTTCTTCACTTGGATACTTGAAGAACCATCCTAGGAATCTGTAGCCTTGAACTGGTGCGTCTGAAAGGTTGAGATACATCTAATATCATGAGTATCGCAACACAGAGAGGGAAGATAATGATAATGAGTGAGTGGCTCACCTTTTTGTCAACCAAAACTCCTTGTCCAACTTCTTCTATCTTTCCATTCTGCCGTAGCATAAATGTGAGATGGAACTTTTCCTGTTCCTTGCTCATGCTCTCATTCTGTCTCTTTTGCGCACTCACTGCGTTACCAACGCCTGTAACGGTTGGGATAGCCGCGATGGCGAGTAATCCGATAACCATGGTATTGGTTCTTGTTCTTGTTCTTGTTTTCCTTTTCTTGGATAATTAGGTGAAGGATGATGAAGACTCACTCAGTCACTGCATGACTTGAGTCCACTTTGTAGAATCAGGACCCAGTTTCCATTTACACCAGCCACACGATAAATGCATGATCCCTGTAACTATCCCACCACACCTTCAATCCATTCTGAGGGAGTGACAACGTCATATCGCCAGGGTTTGCATACCATTTTTTACGTCACCTTGACCTGTATTTGACTTGTTCCAGGTAGCAACTGCCTTACAACCCAGACAAGTAGAAACCGGTTCTTAATGGGTCGAGGTTAGGTTGAGGAACGGGATAGAATGACACTTATTGCGTCAGTCAAGCCTCGTCAACAGGTTTTTTCTATCCGCAACGTCTTAAATCTCAAAAACTATCTCATGCGCAGAACCTTTAGCATAGAAAATTCATTTCATTAATTCAGCAAAACATATCAAGCAAGCCATTGATTGCATTTACTACTCATTCCATCCATACACTAAGCACAACAACAAAGTAAAACATCCATCAACATGTCTACATCATACCAACAAGTAAGTTTATTGTAAGTGAATCCATCGAATCAGGAATTAAATTCCTCTAGGACGAGCAGCAGAAGGACTCTCCCCAGTCCCCTGGACAGAACCAGCAGGACAACAATGACAACAACCCATTTGGTCAGCAGCAGGGCGATGACAACGAACAGCAACAAGGACAAGACCAGAACCAGAACCAGGACGACGACCAGAACCAAGACCAGCAGCAGCAAGGTCAAGATGAGTCTGAGTCCAAGGATGATTCTAACCAGGACGAGTCCAAGCCCGACACGGAGAATGCAAAGGCTGAGACACCCGATGACAAGGAGGAGAAGCCTGAGCAAGCCGAATCTCAAGAGTCAAAGCCCGAGGAGTCCAAGTCTGAAGAGTCAAAGTCTGAAGATAAGCCCGAAGACAAGCCTGAAGATAAGCCTGAGCAGGCCCAGTCGGACGACAAGAAGCCCGAGGATGTGAAGAAGGAAGAAGACGAGGCCGACTCCAAGCCTGAGCAGGCAAAGGCCGAGGCCAGCAACAAGGCCGAAGAAGCCAAGCCCCAGCAGAAGAAGCGACAGCCACCTGTCAAACAAGAGGAGGAGAGCGAGTCTGAGTCCGAAGACGACGATGACGACTTTGATTCTGAGGATGACTCGGAAGATGACTCGGAGGAGGAAGAGGACTCTGAAGACGACGAGTCAGAGTCTGAGGATGAGGAGAATGAGCCCGCTACCCCACCTCAGCAAAAAGAGCCCGCTGGTCGAGGTGGTAGGCGCGGAAACAAAAAGGCCGACGATGTAAGACGTCGACGCCCAGCTTGGCTCGACGAAGAATCTGACGATGAGGGTCGAAAACAGTTATCCGCACGCGAGGAGAAGAACAAGCAGATGCAGCAGCAGCAACGCCAGCAGCAGCAGATGCAACAACAGCAACAACAGCAACAGATGCAGCAGCAGCAACAGCAAGAGAGCGGCGGCGGTGGCAAGAGTGACGCCCTCAGTCTGCATCTGGAGCTCAACCTCGAAATCGAAATCGAACTCAAGGCGAGAATCCATGGTGATCTCACACTGGCACTACTGTAAGTCAACAACTCCTCCCCCTTTCTATCCTACCCTACCCCCAGTTGCGGACCCCTTGTTTTAATTATTGTCCGCCCTTCTCATCTGACAAAGTGCATAGCCAATAGTGACATGTAAATCGCAGGGAAGGAGCATGAGCGAGATGATGCTTTTTGCTGTTATCATTATGATTATCATCCATTGTTTTATATATAATCCGGGCGACGAGACGACGAAATGTGTTTACCCATTCACATATATCTCACACATATATTGAATACCATTTGAGATATATGTTTTGACGGCGTTTGGGCACGAATGAAGTAACGGCTTCTCTCATTTTTCTTTTACTTTTACAATCTTGTGTGTATATGTAGGATTGAAAATAAAGAGTCATTTTTAAGTTTCTTTGTAGTCTTGTGTGATACGTGACACTTGTTCGGGTGAGGACATGATCTAAAATCTATCCGCCTCTTAATAAACTTTCTGTCAAACGATAGTAACCGGGTTAGTTCAGGTGAACGATGTGTCTCAGTTGTAACCCACGCGCTATGGTAAAAACGGGAGCTAGAGAAGGGGTAAGATCGGTCCCGGATCGAGGGAAGATCTTAACGGTTTTTTTATAACTTAGTCTGTCGCTTCGCGGGAGATCTACCAGTGGTTACTCTATACATACTTGGTTAGGTGAGGCTGGTGATGAGACCTGGTCTGTGGTTCCTGTGGCACAAGAAACTTCCATTGTTATGGGTCGTGTTTTGTTTGACTGTTCTAATAAGCGAGCCAAGAGATTTCTTTAGTCGTGCTTAGATGTGATCCAGTTAGTACGTGATATAATTAGTTTACCGTGGCAACGTCAGTCTATATGTTCAATTTCTTGGTTCAGGGTAATCCCACTCAATTGCAATAATTGATCCCGTGGTGGTTTGTGTTTCCTATCGACTTTCAATAATGATGCAATTTTATATTCATTAATCATTTAGAAAATTCAATCCAGACAAGTGTTCGGATTGATTGAGTT
Source organism: Fusarium poae (assembly GCF_019609905.1). Taxonomy (NCBI): domain Eukaryota; kingdom Fungi; phylum Ascomycota; class Sordariomycetes; order Hypocreales; family Nectriaceae; genus Fusarium; species Fusarium poae. The sequence continues at coordinate 5,596,186 of NC_058399.1, forward strand.
TGCCTGTAAGAATACATGACTGGAGGTCAAGATATCTCAGCCATATAAGTTAAAAGACTCAACCGTGTGTAGGTATATCACATACCACCCGGATGTTATTCTTCTTCTATCATCACAACTTTCTTAATTAGTTCTAAAAGAATTCATTATAATTTACAAACCGGACTTATCGGGATTTGCCAATCCCGTCGTCTCGCTCTGGACTTAGTATGTAATCATCACCAAGTCCAATTCTGCTTATAGTAGCGTTTAGGCGGTGGCAGTGACGTATTACAAAGCAAAACACCGAACGTTTCCGAACACGATAGTTTCTCTTTGAGTTGCCTTCTTGCTTACAATATCCAAAATCATATAATAATAAAGCCTTTCGCCCCCCTATTATTTCTTATCACTCATATCTGCCCCATTTTATATACACCTATCTATAATCTATATTCTTGCCATTGGCATAAACCGTAACCATAACTTGTCTAAAGAACCCATCGCCACTTCGCTGCGTTACCAACATGGCCGACTGCGACGATTCTCCCATGTCCGACAACGAGCAGCAGACCTGGCTCACCCTCTCCATTACACATCGAAAAGTAACTTACGAATTATCCTTTCCCGAAGATGCGACCATCACAGACCTTTTCACCGAAATCGAGGCCAGCCTCGACGTACCCGTCGCAAACCAAAAGATCATCGCGCCCAAAACCCCCCTCCTCAAAGCACCCTTCAAGAACCCCGAAATGCCCCTCAAAGACCTGAGAGGCAAGGCTTTGACGCTTATGGGATCACCGGCGGCCGAGGTACAGCAGGTTCAGGATACGGCCGAGCGCGTGGCCCAGCGCAACGCTGCGAGGATGGCACAACGTAGTAAGGCACGACATGCGACGCCCCGTCGAAAACCAGAAACATCACAATATACATTCCTCCAAGTGAGACCACTTCAGGGTCTCCCGAATCCAGAACGCAGCCAGAAGCTCCTCATGCGCCTCAAGGAAGACCCTGGCATCCGCGCCACTATGACAAAGCACAAATTCACCGTCGGAATCCTCACAGAGATGGAACCCCTTTCGAATACGCAGACGACGCATGAGGGCACGAGTCGACTCCTCGGTCTGAACCGCAATAACGGCGAGGCAATCGAACTGCGCCTGCGAACCGATGCGCACGATGGATATCGCGATTACAAGACGATTCGCAAAACATTGTGCCACGAGCTAGCGCACAACGTGCACAGCCCGCATAATAGAGATTTCTGGGATCTGTGTCACCAGATTGAGCGTGAGGTCGATGCTGCGGATTGGAAGTCTGGCGGACACACCATCGGTGAGACGTCGCGGTATACCATCTCTGGGAATGGCGAAAACGACGACGACGAGGATTACCCTGAGGATTTCGGCGGTTGGACAGGTGGTGAGTTTGTGCTAGGCGGTACCAACTCGGGTGGTTCTGCTACTGGACTGAGCAGGAGAGAAGTCCTCGCACAAGCAGCCCTTGAAAGACAGCGGAAGCAAGTTGAGACGGAGCGCAAGGTGTTGGAGGAGCAACGTGGACGACAGACACCACCTGGTGATGAGTCCAAGCAATAATAGCATTCTCTTTATGATTACAAGTGGCGAGGCGTTAGGATAATCATAGATGGACAATAGCATTGGGATCTCATATAGGCGTCATATATATAGCGTTACAATTTGATAACTATTTATTTATACACTATAACCTTTTCATTAGTAAGGCAGAGGATCCAGGCTCAACCCTTCAACACTGAACCGGAATGCATCATTTCGAGAGTAACTTCCCGCAGTATCGAGATCCAAGCGACCTCTGATACAATCGCGGAAATCCACATCAGCAAAGATCAAACCGTCAGAGTCACCCCACTGAGGTCCAGCAATTACATCTCCGAACGGTGACACAATTGATGATCCACCGGGCGAGATGTAGTCGGATTTGTCAAAGGTACTCTCTGATGTCTTCGGAGTAGCGACTTGTGGTCGTGTAGCGGGAGGAGGAGGAGGAGGCCCTTCGCCGTCGTCTTCGCATCCGAGAACAATCTCATTCCCATCCTCGTCAAAGACAGACTTTCTACGACGGCGTTGTCGAGTAGGGGATTTCGGAAGGGCGATTTCAAAACCTTCCTCCGTGAGACACGAGCCACGACGTTCTCTAACGGCGGGACCGTTGCCGTTACCATTCGTCTCAGCGGACGCATCTTTGGGAACGCACATGTTACTGCAGACAACAAAGCAACGACCCTCGACACCGATAGTGCGCGCAAGACTCAGCCAGGCATCGCGAAAGTCAGCTGTCGGGGCAAGATACAGGTTGATGTTTTGAGAGTAGAGACTCTGTCGGAGAAGCGGCATGTAGCTCTCCCAGCAGATGGCAGCGGCGAGATTGATGCGAATACCTCGAATGACGGTCGTTACGGCGCGGAGGGTGCTTGGTGAGCCTTGTGCCCAGATGAGACGTTCAGTGCCGGTCTGGGAAGAGACTATTAGTTCAGAGACACCAAGAAAGTTGAGGTTTCTTACAGGGAGGACTTTGCGACGCTTTCCAAGCATACCCTCCTTAGGGCAAACATATACAACAGAGCAGTACAGGCTACCACCCGCTCTCTCGATACATCCCACGACTACAAAAACACCCGTATCCTTGGCAATGCGCTCCAATTCCTCACGCGAACCATCACCACGAACTTCATCCTCTTCGCCAATTTGCCTCTTGACCCATTTGATGCCTGCGCCGCCGCCAGCTGGTCCCACGGTATCACCCAGGTCAATGGCCTGATCAAAGTAGCGAGCAAACTCGTCGCGACCAGCGGCGCTGCGGTCGCCGATTTTACAGCCGAAATAACTGCCTCGGGGATAACCGCCTATGAAGGCCTCGGGAAGGAGGAGAATGTCAATGTGGGAGGATGCGGCGCGCTGTGCGAGGGAGTCGACGAGGGCTATTGTCTCTGCTGTGGAAGATGCGGTGCCGGGAGAGGCAGTGCCGAGACGGATGTGACCAGATGCCGCCATAGTATATGATAATTATACACAGGGAAAGATAGAGAGTGAAGTTGTGGGTGGGAAGAGCACTTATATATACAAAGTCAGGCTAGACTAACAAGACAACCTAGACAAGACGAGGAGAGTTATGTTATGTTACGATGCAGCAACGAGCGGGGAAGTCAATTCAACTAATCGAGCCATTACTACACAGTCACAGTGCCTTTAAACTTACAGTGTCTCGGCGCCTCTTTTCCATGTCTGGTTTGTAAGATAACTCTTCATTCGAGTACTGTAGTGACAAGTGAGGAGCCGCAGGAGCTAGACCAGCTGGGAAATCTACCCCGCAATCTGCGGCCCGCAGCTCGACTACTAAGAGGTTATACCAGAAAAGTTGACTTCTAAGCTTAGGGGTACAAAAATAAATAGACTAAAAGGTATAGTCTAAATACCATAAGCCAACTTACTAATTTCGTCCCTTATGCTCCTTATGGTCGATTTTTCTGATACCCTAAGGCTCTATAGATATAGCTTCGGCTCCGGCTCCGAAGGTAGAAGCGTTGTCGGAGAACGGGAGTCAGAGAAGGGGCGGACTTAATGTTCTTTTCTTGGTCATTAGAGTATCTATTTGCTCAATTCATCGTATAATAATTGTACTTTTCTGTCTTTTTACAGTCTCATATGGGTATTCGTACAAAGCCGACTATCTTCGCCGAGTACGTGGTGCCGGCGCAGGTGCTGGCTCAAACGCATCATCATCTGAAATCTCATCATCGCTAATCTCAACCGCCTTGCTTTGCGTACCACTCTTTTGTGACTGTGAAAAGTTCAACTTGGTCTGTCGTGTGTTCTTGGCCGCTGGTTTAGCTGCCGTAGTCTTGGCACTGCTCTTGGTCGCAGCAGCTCGTCGTGTCTTTGGGGGTGGCGGAGCTGGTTCATCTTCTGATTCCATTACCACATCCTCCTCTTCCTCTTCCTCGCTATCCTCAAAAACCTTGCGGCCTCGGCCTTTAGGGGGTGCCTTTTTGGCCGGTGCTGCTTTCGCTTTGGTGGTGCGCGCTGCTCGTTTGGCCACCGGCTTTTTGGCAGGTGGCTCGTCTTCGTCCATCAAGTCTTCATCTTCCTGTGCTGCTTTGCCCTTTCCTCGTGCAGCCTTCTTAGCTGGTGCAGGTGCACGCGCGCTTTCGGCCTGCTGGTCATCCTCATATGTCCAAGCATCTGGCTCATCCTCCCAAGCGCCATCAAAATCGCTGTCCCAAGTTGAAGGTCTGGGCTTGAGAACTCTCTTCCTTTCTGTTGGTGCAGTGGGCAAGCCTCTAGCCTGCTGTTGCTCAATTCTTGTGCGATAAATGTCCATGGCACTGTTTAAGTCTTCGTCGTCTGATTCCAGACCCAGCATGGATTTGACTTGACCTGTAAGATGTTCGGATACGAAAAGTTCCATCGCATGCTTGTCATCCTTTGTCACAAACTGGGTTACCGCATCACCAAAGGGTCCTTGAGGTAGAACCTTGAGAGATTGTGCTGATAGAAAGTCTTGCACCAGATTCTCGACCTTGACCATGTCATCAGCACCTTCAAGTGCCTCAAGAGATTCCGTTGGGTTGGCAGCATTTGCCTTGCCTCCTATGATGTGTCAGTTGAGTTTGTAGTTGACCACCATAATGACTTACGAGATACTGTCTTTTTACGGTAAAAGTAAACCACATCATTCGTGTTGGCCACTTTACCGACAAATCGGTTCGAGAATCTTTGGGGGTTCTCAATATCGAATTGACCGCCATCTTGTGCCGTATACTCGACCTTGAGACGGATCAGCGGAAGAGGCCTTTCTTCCAAAGCTTCGTCGTCTGTTTGAATTGACTCCCAGTCTGCATTGGCCTCCTCGATCATTTCTTCAACCACTTCCATCAATCTCCGGGTCACCTCCTGACGGTTGTCCTTCTTTTTGTCCAGACCCTTGAATCGCTTGTCTTGGGCAAGATTGAGTTCTCGGGTGACGAACGGACGCACAGTCTTGAGCGGAATCTTGTCGACCTTGAAGTCTTTGCCTGTCACACTGACAATAGCAACATGTTTTTGAACAGCCTCACCAGGCACAAGAGAAGTCGCAACAGAGGAGCCGGGCTGCATGACGTGAAATCCCGTTTCGGGGTTCTGTGTGGGATCGATCAGACACTCGTGTTCGTGACCCCAGACCACCAAATCGAGCCAATCTGGCAGAACATTCTCAGGGAGATAGGATGTGGCTGTGTGTGCATGATGATTCTGATGAACGGCCAACAGGTTAAACCAATCTCCTATCTGAGCATCTGGTCGGAACCATTTGACTTTATGATCTCGAAATGTTCGAAACATTCTCTCGTCTCGGACATTACTTATTCCAAAGAGGGCCAACTTTGTAAGTCCCTTCTGCAACAGGATCGGCTTGGCCTCGATGTTGTCTGCCTCGGGTACTCGTCCGTAGTAGTTAAGTAGTCCGCTCGCTTGCAACAAGTCTAGTGAACAAAAGTTGCCTTCGCCAGAGGGATCATCGTGGTTTCCATGGATAGAAAAGACAGGAATCGAAATGTTGATATCGGGATCTTCGTAATTGACGTGTGGAAAAGCACCCTCGAACACAGTTGCAGCATCAGAAAGGAACTCGAGCGGGCAAGGTTTCATGCCTAAGCAGTTTTGTCTAAGAGTACGCATGACTTGGTAAAGGGATTTTCGAGAGGGTTTGTTGTCGTGAAAGAGATCACCGGCGAGGAGGACCATATCGACCTAACAAGTCAGAAGTTGCCATGATAGGAATGGATAACTGATAGGTTCGTACATCTTCAGTTCGAGCAAGGTTTAGAACCTCGTCAAAAGTTCTCCAACTGTCGTCCTTGCGGATAGGATCACGCTCCTCGTAGCCGACATGATTATCGGTCGCAACAAGGATGCGGATTGTGTCCGCCTCTGCGGCCGTTAGTAAGAGGAGCTGAGGCTTAAGTCAGATAAGAATCTTACCGCTAAACTCTGGCATTTTTCAGGCGTTGAACGGCTGACAATTCGTGTGACCACCTCCCAAAGCTGTGACTGTTGCAAGGTGCTTTACGCGGTAAGCATGTCTTGATCCAGTGAGACGCGAGTGGCAGCCTAGAAGGTGACGCGACCAGGTGCGAGGTCACGTGCACTTTTCACTCAAATGTTTCCAGCCAAAATATGACGGCTCATCTTTTCTCAGCTGTCAAATGTCGATTGTTCTGGAAAAGCAACCAGAACGCTCTAAAAAAGGCCCGCTGAACGTTGAATGGCAGCGGGATCATGCAGCCAGTTTGACTACTGACTGACTTTAGATGACCACCGCGAGTCAGGTCCAACGTTGAAGTTTAATTAATTATTGAACTCGTACCTGATCAGACATCAGACCATGTTTCCAAGTCTAGCAATGTTCTCGGCCTCGTTCCGTTGTCTTTGTTCTAGCCCTGTCATCCCTACACCCTTGACTATTGCTAGATATAGAGAGGCGAAGGGGCTCGATACGCGAATGCTACAACCCATGACCTTGAGCCTGTCATCAATTAGGACCTTTAGATTACTCTGTTGGAAGCTTGGCTGATGAATAATGAGACCACTGTGATCGTGGAATGTGGAGTGTTCATCAGTTTTAGTCCACTTGCAGCTACCTGATCCTTTGTTCCTCGCTTTCTTGACCATCTAACGTTAAAGTAAATATCCCAGAAACATAGTACACTAATTCTTTCTTTTCTTTTTCTTAAGTCTTTCTGTAACGGTTTATCTGGTTCTTTCACTGTATTTTCTCCAGTGGTGACGCTATCTGTTTACTTCTCCTCTTGTAGTACAACGCATAATAAACATCAGTGCTCATGGCTTGTTGCTTACACCAGCCCATTCTCAGCCTCTCCGTACACCCGAAGCTACTACCTTCCTAGATCAATGCACAAATGCCCAAAAAGGAGTCAAGGACGGAAAGATTATCTGGACATGATCCTTGTCTTTCATCCTGGATAGTACGTCTTTGCCGCACCTAAAGGTTTCTTTTCGGTGTAAAGAGGTGAGAGGAGTAAATCATGAAACACCGATTGGCTTGACCATAAGCTTCATCCTCGATCCCTCTGAGAGTTTCCTCTGACCTATTGCGATTGAGTAAACTTCCCCGTTTCTTCAGCGTCCAAGGGAGGCCTGCTTGTGAGGCGCCATCGTAAGATGGGTAGGCAGGTCGTGGATGAACCTGCGATCCACCCTCTTTCAAATTCGGTTCAAGAATCTCCTATCATTCGTACTTATCAAGGTTCGATCCCAGGAAGGTTTATATCGATCACTACCTTTAATATTCCATGTTTCATTGACACTGTCCAACTTTCGCTGTTCAAATACTCGCTCTTCCGGCCTTATAATCACGTCCAAGACTTCATCCTTATCTGGCTATTACAACCCACGTCCTTGAACATACAAACCAAAATCCACCACAATCATACCATAATGCATCTCGTCGCAAGGATGGACAGGGATGTCCTCCAGGGAGGAGCATTCTGGTCACCTCAGCCGATATTCCAAACCGATGTCCCTTTCTTTTGGTGTAAACGACGCTGTCTTTCCATAGAAGATCTACCTGTTGAGATCTTTACTTCCATCTGCCGCAATCTATGTGTGCATTGTCAGCATGCACATGTCGTCGATCTCCCGCCTGACCAGATTAACCACGCCATCACGGCTCAGCAGGCACTGTCGCGGCTGAGCCGCACATGTCGACGCCTACGGAGCATAGCGCAACCTATTCTTTATCACTGCTATCATTCCGGAAGACAGTTGGATTTATCGAATAGTCCTGACTGTGTGAGTGGCACCGACACCAGGAGCTGCGAGGTTCGGATTTTGAGGGCGTTTCTTCGCACACTGCTTCAAAGACCTGATCTAGCCAAAAATGTGCGTGCACTGGCACTTTTTGCATTAAAAGAAGACACTTCTGAAAAGGTATCCCTGGATATGCAACACTTGTTTCGACAAGCTGGCGAGCGCGCTGGCTTTCGTGCTCTGCCTTCATATGAACAAGTTGACTCAAAATGGCTGCAAGAAGCTTCCATCATGGCTACACCCTTTGTTGAGCAACTTCTCATCTACCGGTCTTCTTCAGAAGGACTACAGTACATTAAAGACTCGCCCTTCTATTTACCGAATCTCAAATATCTGGTATTACCTGGTCAGGGCAAGAATCCCGAAGAGTGTTGCCACATTCAGCAAATGCAGGATGTGTTAGTCAAAGCCCAGAACCTAGAGGTATTGGCGGCCAGTGATGCCGACTGTGGGACGGACATTCCTTTACGCGAGCGTTTTCGAGCAGAGCCATGGGAAACTGCCCTCTCAAGTCTTCGTCGGCTCTCCCTCCATGGCCTAGACCCTGACAACCTGGCCAAAATCCTTCGCCGCAGCCCAGTACTCGAAGATTTGGAGTACTTTTGCGACATGGATAAGTACACTGTGCTTCAACATGACCACCTAGCTTCCGTGAGCCGGTCGTTACGGCGATTATGTTACACCACCACGACATGGGAGCACACTTCTGGCGGCGCACAAGATATAATAGAACGTGTGTCAATGTTCCTCCGCTGGGACTCTTCACTTCGAGGCGATGTCAGTTTCTTCGACTTCCCACGTCTTGAGATCCTGGAGATTGAGCAACTTCTTCTTTATGGACCTGTATTCGACGACGAAGAAGAGCGCAAACAATGGTTTGAGGTTATGAAGAACTCCGGCCCAGAGATATTCATGGCGAGCCTTCCTTCATCTCTGCGCATTCTTCATATAGGAATGGTTTTGGCATGGCCAGAAATGCACCGTGATCTACTAGGCATGGCAGGGAAGATCCACCGGTTCCCGAACTTGACTATTGTTGCCGTGGATCCCTATGAAGTGCCACCCAAAGAGCAAGTAAAGGAGCTCGAGGATGCATTTGCGGTGACGGGGATCATATTCCAAGTAGGGCAGACGACGCAAGAACCATTCGGTAGGGGTATGTTGGGTGTGAGGCCAGGTCATCCAGGAAGGTCAAGTGAGAGGGATCTCAGGTTTCCGTTATCGTAGGAATCAGTCATACTTGAACTTTCTAGAGTTCTTAAGTATTGATATAAGGAAGAAATCAATCGCATCATATTCGCCCCTTGTGATATCAGAGGTATTAGCCGCTAGGAGCATAAGGGACGAAATTAACAAGCCACTTTATGCTATTTAGACCTCTTAGGCTATTAGTCTTTGTACTCTAAAGCTTACCTAGAGGTCAGCGTTTCTAGTAAATATAACCATAACCATATATGATCGTCTATCGCTTCTGAATGAATCTTTGCGGGACTTCACAAATGAAAGTGATACAAGAAATGGAGTCCTTAGTTATGCAGTTGTACTCCAGCATCTTTGGCCAGCCTCAAGATCTCTTGTACCACGGCCCCTACATCATGGCTCTTGATCGGTATGCGATGCCCACCGTCCCACTCAATCAAAGTTGTTGTACCAGTCTCGCAGTAGTTGTTCAAGAGGATTCTGTGCTGCTCCATACCACCATCTCGAAGTCCATGGACATGTAGTGTTGGTATACTCAAGACATGGTCACCCTTGTTCGACTCGGGCCAATCTTTAAACTCTGAGCTGAGCATGGCCGCGTCAACAATTGGTGGTGGATGTTGTAGTCGTTGGTCCAGTGTAATGAGAGGTGCTCTTCCAGCCATGAGAACACCAAACTTGAATTGAGTCAAGGCTTCATCTGGTCCAAATTGCTCGGTGATCTTTTGCTGCGTCCACAGTAAACTCGCTGCGATCTTGGCGCCCTGTGAGAAACCCAGAATGCCGATCCACTCCCCGGTCCCGGGATCTGTATCCATGGCCCGGCGGGTCTGGTCACGGATCAACTCGGCCGCGGCCTCGGGCTCAATCTCTTCATGATCGGGTTGCCATCGGAGCCAGCGCCGAAAGGGTTCGTATTCACCATAAACGCTGACAATGTCTGGATGAGGAGCCGAGATGAATGGGGCTTGCATAAATACAAGGCGTAGAGAAGATCTCAAATGCTTGATGAGAACGCGACATTGTAGTTCAAAGACTTCTGCGTTGACGCCGCCGCCGTGTAGACAAAGAATGCGGGGGAGGTGAAGAGTCTCTGGGTTTTCGGTGGATTGTGTTTGTGTCATTTTGATCAGCAGTATTCCCAAGTTACTGATCGGACTTGTAAAGAGTATCAGAGATATAGGTTTTGGTTTTTTTTCTTTATTTAAAAAGACTACGTTTTCCTCGGTACAAGATAATACAAACTACCTACGATCACAAGGTCTCGGGTAAGCTTCCATCACATTCCCCGGTCAGATGCATTCGGACTCCGAGATGCGTACAGACAATAGCAATATATTGTAGATAAAAGGCGATAACGACCCGATATATCAATCACTAGGTAACATAAATCATCATCACTATTTCAATCAATATTCGCATAAATTCGCATAAATTCGCATAAATTCACATGCTATATCCTCTCCCCAACATTTTATTCTCTTCCTTTACGATGGAATATCTCCTATTGGTCAAGATCAAGGCTGTGCAGGACCCTGAACTTCAGCCACGCAATCGTCTCTAGCCAAGCCACCATGATGACATCAATTCCTTGTTAGTGAACATGTCGCACGTTGGGGACCTCGCATTCATGAACCGGTTTCGCATTGTTTCACGCCACTCTGGACCTCTCTAAGTGACGAGGCCTCTTATAACACTAGACCCTATTTATAACTATCAAGCCTCTATTAAAAGGACCCATCCTTAGTAGTTTGACAACTCATCCTACAACTTTGTCTTTCCAATTCTAAGCTATTATACCTGATACGAAGCTACCCCGCCATCGATTTACCTACCTATCCACGACCTTCACCTTACAACTACAACAACAACTACTGCATATCTTAGCCTCAATGTCTAATCCTGAGAAAGCTCCTATGTATTCCGCTGGTGACCAGCACGGAGGCGGGTTACTACCTACCGCCCAGCCAAGCCAGGAGAACCCCCCTTACGATACTTCCGCCCCTCCTGTGTACGAGCAAGGAACAGCCGAGCTCCCCAGCGATGAGAAGCACCAGCAGCCTCCTCAATATGCCCCTCCTCCTGGAGTCGAATCATCACAATCAGCCACGGATGAGAAGCAAAAGTTGGCACAGCAGTACTTCCCACCGCCTCCTCCTGGTCCTCCTCCTGCGCAGGACCAACATCAGCAATCTGCTCCTCACCCAAACCCTCTCCAGGGCAACCCGGTAACTGCACCTCAACAACAGCAGGCGACTCAACAACCCCTCGACGCTCAGAAGGAGCAGCAGAGCTACACCATCCCACAATACGATCCTGCTCATCCCACTTTCGCACCTCCTCCTACAAACCCTACAAACGAGTCCAGCCAGCCAACCACCACAGCTCCTGTTCACAGTGAGCCCCTCGGCCATGGTAATGATCAGACACATGGACATGGTTATGGATCTGGCCACGGCTACAATGACGATACAGGTAACGTCTCAACGTTCGTGCCTCCTGAGGAACACAAGAAGCCTGGTTGGAGCGAGCGCTTTAGCCAGCTTGGTATGAAGGCCGCAGCGCCTATCAACAGCTTAGCGCATAAGTTTGGCAGCCAGAGTTTCCTCCCCGAGACTATTGATAAGGAGTGCGACAAGGCAGCTTCGATTTTGAAGTCCTTCTGCAGTAAGTCATTTTTAATATTCACAAATACCACTTACTTACCATCTCTAGAAAACGGTGTCTATGCCGACCCTGAATCAAGCCAGGTTCCCACATCAACAGATCCCAAGGCAGAAGCGACCAACGACGAGATCATCGACCCTACTAAGGAGAAGCCCAAGAAGCGAGTGCTTGTAAACATCCCTCCCAAGGTCATCGCCAAAGCTCAGGGTCTCGCCATCTTCACTACTCTCCGTGCCGGATACGCATTCTCTGGTGCTACCGGTTCTGGTATTCTTATCTCGCGTCTTCCCGACGGATCATGGGGCCCTCCCTCAGGTATCCAGGTGCACTCTGTAGGTGCTGGCTTCATGATCGGTCTTGACATTTACGATTGTGTTTGCGTCATCAATAGCCGAGAGGCGCTCAACGCTTTCGCCAAGACACGTGTTGCCCTTGGTAGCGATCTTGCTGTTGTTGCTGGCCCCTACGGAGCTGGTGGTGCTGTTGAGATCGGTACTGGTGTAGATGGAAAGAAGTCCAAGGAGGCCAAGGATGAAGAGGCTCCCCCCAAGCCTCCTCGCCCTACCGAGGACAACCAGAACTTGAAGCCAGATGAGAAGAAGAAGAACCGTCGCTCGCTTAGTGCCAGCGGTTTCAAGCCCGTCTTTTCATATGTCAAGTCACGCGGCTTCTACGCCGGTATCCAAGTTGACGGCACAGTTGTGGTGGAGCGCAAGGATGCCAACGCTGCATTCTATGGCGAGCGCATCTCAGTTGAGCAGATTATCAGGGGAGAGGTTCCTCGACAAAGCCCAAACAGCATGTGGCCTGCTGGTGCACGCAATCTTCTCGAAACTCTCAAGGGAGCTGAAGTTGGTTCGCTCAAGGTTAAGCACAGTAAGGATGGAGTGTCTCCAACAAATGCCACAGGTGGACCTTCTGTCGACCCTGCTGCGCCGGTAGCTTCTGGGGGCGTTGGTGCTGATGCAGCCCACCTCCCTGGTTACGTTGATGATGGAGCTCACCGACCTGAGGTTGGAGATGTCAAATATCGTTAGGAGATGGGGTTGATGAGTTACGAGATACCACCTGAAAACCGAGCTTGTATAGTCTGATAGCTTTTAAGTACGCATTGTTAGCAAGTCACAATTGCATGATTTTACGTTAAACTGCCTAAAATCTATTTTCCAACATTACAACCCCTAACAAAAAGATATAAACTCTCATGTAAAATAGATTCATTCTCATCAGAAGTAAACCATTTCTTTGAGGTGCAGGGTAGTACAAGTCGTGCTGCGCCACATCATCGTCATTGCCCCTCCAACGTGGCGGTCGATAATTTAGATGAAGTCATTTCTAGCAACAGCGAAGCCAAGCTTAAAACCACCTACTTTACATAGCGACTTGAGAACCTGTGACTGAGGCTTACAAACGAAGCCATGGCGTCGTAAGTAGCTCTAAAAATAATAGCATCTTTAAACCCCTAGCTGCTAACAGTTGTGGTGTCCAGGAACATTCTCTACCTCCCGTTTCGCAAGTCGACCCAGCTCTCGCTCGCCTCGACAATAAGGCAGTACATCAACACCAAATATGACCAACACCCGGACATGTTTAGGCACGACCTCGAGGTCATCGATGCACTTCGTCGTGATGCCGTCAACGTTCGAGAGCCGCATCCTAGCGGAATTAAGAAGCTGCAAGCGTACGCGGGTCAGCTTGTTTGGGTTGGCGGAAAGTTCCCCATAGATGTGAGTATTACGCGATGGTAAGCTACTATCAAGCTGACAACTGGCAGATTGGAGCAGAGTTCTCGTGGTATCCCGCCCTTGGATACAATACCGAACGACCTATGGTGCGGAATAACCTCAAGTACGAGCTGATGAACGTTCTCTATAACCTCGCCTCCCTCTACTCCCAACTTGCAATCAACACACCGCGAGGCAATACCGAAGGCCTCAAGTCCGCAGCCAACTACTTCTCTCTCGCCGCTGGAGTTCTCACCCATATGAAAAAAGAGATCCTCCCCGAATTACGAATGTCCGATCCCCCCGAAGACATGGACCACGACACCCTCGAATCCCTATCCCAACTCCTTCTCGCGCAAAGTCAAGAATGCTTCTGGCAAAAAGCCGTTATGGATGGCTACAAAGATGCATCCATTGCCAAGCTTGCCGCTCGAGTGTCCGACCTGTACAACTTCGCTGGCGAAGCTGCTATGAAGAGTGAAGCTATCAGCAGTGCATGGATTCACCACATGAGTGCCAAGCATCACCATTTTGCCGCGGCCGCGCAGTACCGGGCTGCATGCGATTGTCTCGAGAAGAGGAAATACGGAGAGGAAGTTGCGCGACTGAGAGATGCTGTTTCCTGTGCGATTGAGGGTCTTAAGGAGGCTCGCAATGGGTACCTAGGTAAGATCGTGGTTGATGACCTCAATGGGTTGAAGCGAAAGGTTGAGGAAGATTTGAAGCGTGCGGAGAAGGATAATGATGTTATTTACCTAAGTATGTCCGACCACCGCTTTGTTTGGCAGTCAACTAACGCTCTACAGTCGCCGTACCCCCAAAGTCGGAGCTCAAGATCCTCGATCGCGCAAATATGGCCGTGGCTCGCGTGCCTCCTCAAATCGGCAACCCTTACGAATACTTTGGCGACCGCGCCGAGTTTGGACCAGCTCTTTTCTCTCGCTTGGTTCCCTTTTCCGTGCATGTTGCGACTTCGATTTATGAGGAACGCCGAGACCGCATGGTCAGCCAGAATATCATTCAAGAGCTGGAATCACTTACAGAAAAGATCCATGAGCTTTTGGCGTCGCTTGGACTTCCCGGATCTCTACAAGCTCTGGAGAAACCTCTTGGTCTACCACCTAGCTTGGTTCAACATGCTGAGGAGATCAGACAAGCAGATGCCATCAACAGGGTACAAAAGAGCTTTGCCGATATCGACAAATTGCGATTAGGGGATATGGATATTTTTGAGGAGGGTAAGAGAGCTTTGGCTTCTGAGGAAGAAGAGAATCAAAGATTGCGGATGAGGTACGGTACGGATCGATGGGTACGACCTGAAAGCCGACAAGACCCTCAAGGCCAGAAGCTCTGGCAACACGCCTCGGAAATCGAAAGTTATTTCCAAAGCAGTGTCAGCAGTGATGGTGTAGTAAGAGAGAAGTTCATCGCTATTCAGGATCTACTTGCTATTCTCTCCGGACCCGACCGAGACTTGATGGACTCCGTACCCTCAAGTCGACGGGTTGACATCCCCGAGACATTGAAACCGGCTATAGGAAGACTGCGAAGCGTATATAACGATGTACTGCGTCTCGAAAGCCGCCGACGCAAGAAGGTTGAGGCTTTGCGAGATAACGCCCGTCGCGACGATATCAAGCCTGATATTCTCAAGGAAGCTGCTCGATTGGAGCGGACATACCCAAATACAGCTCTTGTACCGGCCCACTTTGAGGAGTTCTTTGACCAGCGTCTAGACAAACTATACGAACCCGAGGTGGAAGCGATTGAGAAGGAAGCTCAGGACCAAGACCGTCTTCTACAGGATGTTCAACGAATCAACCGCGAGTTCGAGGCTCAGAAGCGACAGATGGGCGAGCGTGGAAACCGAGAGCGTGAGGTTGCCCTACAGAGGTTGGATAACGCCTATTTTAAGTACAAGGAAATTATCAACAACCTTGAGGTTGGACGAAAGTTCTACAATGATCTGAACAAGATTGTCGGACAAGGCTTCCGCGATGTGATTCGAAATTGGGTCGCTCAGCGCCGCATGGAGGCGAGGGCGCTGGAAGAGTATGTTCTCAAGAACTTGAAGAATGACAGAATGCTAACGAATCGTAGGGAAATCAACATGCCAACGCTATCAAATCTCAGCATATCTCATCAACAAGCGCAAGCGCAAGCACAGGCTCAGGCACATGCACACGCACACGCTCAGAGCCCAATGCCTTCTCACCAAGAACCTGCGCACTCTTACGCTCCACCGCAGCAACCCCCTCAACCCATGCAGAGCCCAGCACAGGCAAACATCCAGTCCTGGGGAGAGACGATGCAGCAACCCAAACCAGTACAGCCGCAGCAAGCAGCCCCAATGTGGAATCCTGGTATGGGCATCAAGTTTGGACAGTCGTCTGGTGGTTCTGGCCAACCTCCTGCTCCTGGTACATGGAATCCCAACTCTGGGATCAAGTTCGGCTAATGAATGATATAAATTTGGCAAAGTGTCAGAATATACTCGAATTGCGACCAATTGTGTTCGAAACATAGCATATAAGGCGAATGGTTGCGGATTAGATACATTTTATTCTTCTTTATTAATCTCGAGAATCTCTCCCCCGTTTCAAAAGCTTTATGAAGCATGTCGCTATGTGCTCAAGCCGTCCCAATCACAACCGTCTCGAGTTCATCGAACAGTGTACACACCATGGCTGACATCGTGATACCCCTTCTTCCCAACCTTTCCAGTCAACTCACTCTTCCACTCCTTTCCCTGAGAGATCAGCTCGATCACATGCTTGAATGTATAAACAGGCTCCCAACCCAACTCAGCGACCGCTCTGCTCGAGTCATATACACGATCGATTCTCTTCAAGTGTTCCCAGCCCTTCTCTCCAAACACCCGTGTGCAATCAGGAGCAACGGCCTCAAAAACCTCCTTAGGATTCTTGTCCAGAGCCGCGAGCGTGTGAGCATCCTTTGGAAATGGAGGAGGTGCGCTGATGATGTATTTCCGGAACTTGATGTCGCGCGCCTTTGCCATGGCGCAGACAGCGGCGCGGACGATGTCTTCCATGTCGCACCGGCGATAGGCTAGTTCGAGCACCTTGAGGTTGTCGTCTGAGAGTGCTGCTCTACGATCGTCGTCGTCGTCCTGCTCGGGGAAGAAACGGCTTGTGCGGAGTACGAGAATGGGCATCCCGGTTTGTTTCTGAACGAGAAAGCAGAGATCCTCTGCTGCGACCTTTGTTGCGCCGTATATGTTCTTTGGAATGGGGACGACCGTCTCGTCGATCCATGCGGCGGGCTGACCAGGCGTTGGGCTCAATGCCGCACCAAAAGTGCTGGTAGTGCTGAAGAAGATGAAGCTCTCAATCTGTTTGCAGTGCTTGGCTGCTTCTTCGAGAAGGGTGAGGGTGCCTGTGATATTTGTGTCGACAAAGTCTTGCTTAGTGTGGCTCTCAACATGTGGTTTGTGAAGCGTCGCTGCGTGAAGAACGTGACGGATAGAATTGTTTGCAAAGATGTCTGTGACAAAAGAGCGATTGTTGATGGATCCTACATGGTGAGTGTTCTCCGAGGGGAGGATGTCAATTCCTAGAGGTGTGAAGCCAAGACTGGGGAGGGAAAGCATCAAGGCTGTGCCTAGATGACCGGATGAACCGGTTACCAGGACGTTATAAGACATGACGAGAAGAAAGGTTCCTAGGATCGGGATACGGCAGGAAGAGAGAGAGAGAGCGAGAGTGCGTGGTGTCTTGGTGAGGGAAATGTGGTGATAGTCGCCGTTTTTGTATTGGAGGCGGTGGGGTCAAAAACGGCGAGTGAGTCAGGCACTAGAGAAAAGAAAAGGTGAATCAGATCATCAACCATCACTTAATCAGAGAGAAAACTAAGGAATTGAGAACGCGTGGTTGCGATGTTGTGAGATGGGAGTACAGTATTGTTGTGACATGTCGCTGTGAAAGTGAGATTAAGCGGGTTGAGTGTCACGACAACGGTGTAAGGCCGAACTTGGCAGCTATTTACGAACAAACTTATTAATATGTATTCTATAAAGTCAAGAATGATGCAGTGAATAGTAAAAATTGAAGTGATTTGATTGCTGAAAGTTGGAATGGATTCAAGCTACCAGTACCTATCTGGCGGTGGTAAATACCTATACCTATGCATGTCTGGTTAGACTACTTTCCGGTAAACCCCCTGTATCACATTCACTACATTAAAAAAGCTCCGAAAGAGTACATGTGTTACTAAACAGTAATAGTTTTGGCCAGAGACGTCATGTTGTGTCGCTGAATGTGTTGAGCTTAAACTCTGTCATGGCCTGATGTTCAAATCCTCTCTCTTTATATCATGCCTCAGGATAATAGACAAACTAGTCACTGAAAGCATAAGAGACGAAAGAAGTGGATTGATTTATGTTGTTTAGGTCATAATTCTTAGGATGTTTGTTGGAGCTGTAGGCGAGGAATAGAGTTGCCCTCTGCCTAAGGAGGCTCCTGGCAGGGTCCCCAAAGGCCCGCCGGAGGGGATAATTCAAACTCGGAGGAGGAAATAGAAACCTGGCTAGCTAGAGACCTGGAAGGCTGGAAGGAAGAAGACCTGTGCATAGGCCGAGGCTTTGCCTTGCCTAGGATGACGGAGTCAGCATCAGGGTTTTGTAAAAGCCCACAGGGATGGTACTTATCAAGATTGCTTTTTTACTTGCAACGATGGCAACATTGAGGGTAAAATACAGTAGTAAGAATTCTGGCGACTATGACAAGATGGTATGGCGAATGCATCTTGAGTCACGCTTGCAGAGGTAGCGACGCACCTTTGGGGTTTCTCCATCTTTCTACAAAGTTAGACTTTTCGAATAACCAAAGACGTGTCAGTTTTAGAACATTCTGGTAATAGTATCAGATTTAAATGGTGACGGTAATGATGATAACGATTATAAAAGTATTGCCGGGCTGGATGTTGAGGATTTCTGGTCATCTAGGAAGCTGACCATGTGATAGAGACTTGGCGTATCGCTCAAGTACTTGCTTAGCCTTAGACTTGGCTTGCTGTAATGGAAGAAAGCCATTGTCGTCAATTAGGTCCTTTAGCTGCAGATGGATATGGGACAGCGAGCATCAATCAATTGACATCTCGTCGTCGTCATCGCCGCCAGACTTGCAATCTGACGACAAACGTCGGTTTGGAGTGTTGAGAAGAGGTTAGTATAGGCGTTATGGTGTCAATAAAACGCTCTAGGGCGATTGGTGTCTTAAAATCAAAGACAAACTCTCGGAAAATTCTGATAAGGTATTGATATCTTGTTGCGTTAATTCCAACCTATGGAATAACGCTGGGATCGAAGAGAGAATGTTCATTGTGCGAAAAAAAACTGAGACATTCCATTTTCGTTCTAAGCCAAGTTGTTCAAGGGGTAAATCTTCAGTGACCTTATCTATCGTAGGCTCTTTCTTAAGCAAGTATGAATGTCAAGATAGAACGAGGTATGCTGACGCGATGTATAGTTCGTCCATAATGCAGAGAGTAGCCACATCTGGCGCTCCGTGCTTCTTGCAAGAGTTGAGCTTGACTATCATGATCCACTGGGGGATTGCAGGATTTGATGACCTAGTCTAGAGGCCCTTCGAGAGTTTGAAGTGAACCAACCCATCGACAAGAACTTACTGACGGTCTCTCCGCCGCGGCTATCCAAAATGAATAAAGACATAATATGATTATGGCGGCCTGAGGGTATTAGAAATATTTAGCCGCTGTAAGCCTAAGAGACGAAATTAGTGGGCCACTTTATGCCCTTTAGACTATAGCTCTTAGACTATTTATTTTTGTAGCCTAAGACTTAGAAGGTTATTTTTTTCTGCTACCTACCAGGGCGGCTACTCCAGTTAACTTCCTTTTCTTGCGGTTAGATAGGAAAACTTGCTTTTTTCTGCGTCTTTGAATGTCTGCCTTCTGAACTTTCCTCTTTTTATATCTTTGTTTTAAATAAGGGAAGATTTTTTGCAATCTGTCTGACGATAGCCATAGTGCTCGTGAGGCCCTTGCAGGGCAAGACAATGGAAGTTAAGAGGCCACCACTGGTAGTCAAGCCGAGCGAGCGACAACGAAAATACATTAGAGATACGAACATGGCCCCTAGGTATTCTTCTCTTATTTTAATCGCCCATAGGATTTGAGTCACTTGTTGCTTCTGCAGGTATGCAAAAAGGAACTGCCCAAACAACAAAAAGTGAGGTTCTGCCCGGGCTCGAACCGGGGACCTTCTCGGTGTTAACGAGATGTCATAACCAACTAGACCACAGTACCGTGTTATCTTGGATGCGTAAAACGGTCGCTATTCGCAATATCATGATGGTAGAGATTCCGTTCTTTCTTCCCATCGGCATGAACCTAAAGAGATCGTCAGACTGGCTCGAGAGTCCCTTGGATCCATCACTTGAAAGGCAAAAAGGCTAGACTAGTGACATAGTTAATATGGCTTAAGAAGACATCTATACAAAAGCTTCTAGAACTTTTGGGGAAAACATGTTAACATCTTTCTGTGCTGAGTCTTGGTAATCATTGCCGTATCTTTACTTTGATCACTAACCCCCATCCTGTCTTCCCTTCCCATATACCCATCTCGTTCTCTTTCCTGAAAGTAACCTCTTCGGCTTTGACAACCATGGTGACTGGATCTTCCTCTTGTACTTTGGGTTTTGGCGGTTCTGGGGTCTGCGGCTTGTTTTTCTTGAGAAACCCCCATCCCGAAGATTTCTTTGCCTGCTCGACATGCGCTTTGACGACTTGTCGATCAACTCTCTCGGGTGATATGTACTTTGCTAACCGAATAGCCATATCATGATCCGACCACCAGAGGACGTTATGTGAAGAAGAGTCTTGAGTGTTGTCGTCTTCCCATCTTCCCCAGTCATCAAAGGCTTTCTCCTTGCGTGGCTCGACCTCTTTCTTGGGCGGTCGTTTCTGATCGCCTACCAACTTGTGATCTTCTCTTACACGTACAACTGTTCGCGACGCATCTTCATCGCTGAAGAACCATTCTTCTCCGACAGCGTCTCCAGGGACCAAGATTGTCTCTGTCAATCTGGGAGGCGAATCTTTAGCCGCGATAGACGAGAGCATTTCTTCGACATGGGGAACGAGAAGGGTGAGTATCTCGCTGTCTCTTTGATCGCGTGCTGATGTACGAGCTGCTTGAACAGAATGAATACGCAAGGGGAGATTTTGGAGATGGGAATGGAAGATGGTCGTTACTGATTGTCGTGGTTCAGATATGGGTGTTGTTGTTGATGGACCTGATTCGGTATACGGGGGAGGAAGCTCCCCGTCGTCAAAGACATCTTTTTGGGACATGTTGATGAGATAGTGAATAAGCCAAGTCTTCGAGTTTCAGTAATGAAGTCGTATGGTAATGCAATGTAACTAAATGGATGCCCGACGCCCGAGGAACATATACGAGAATAGGAAGTAACGTCGTTCTAATCCAGAGTCAGCCAACAATAAATGACTGGGAGTTGTGGTTGGCTAATAGTAGTGAGTCAGCCTTGCAGCAATATCCTGAAGAGTAGCATCAATCTAATCAACCAGGCAATCGCCGGGAAAGAATAAAGCCAAATCATAACTAGTCTTGGGCTGGACTTTGTCTCTGCCTGATGGGAACTTGGAGTGGCGCAGCATTTATCAATCATGCCAAACTTCATTATGGGGAGGCTTGGCAAAGATGGAGTGTTTAGTAGACATTCCAAGTGTCGAATCATATTTACAGCATGTGATGAATGGATGGGCCCCTGCATTCTTGCACTGTAGCTGGGCGTAAGACTTATCCCCGCAATATCATGATGCCAAGGGACGACGGATTCGGATGCCGGCAGGAGAAGATGTCATGAGGTTACTGACTATCCGTAATTCCGGTGGTTAGAGTAGTAGTAATGACCGGAAATTAGACGGGATCCAATTTACTTTAGTGTCAAGGCTGTGTATGCGGCTGGGTTTAGTCATGAACAAACTGAATAATGTATGAGCTGAATTCTAACCTTGATGATCAACAATTAATTATTGTTGAGGAATGAATCAACACGACTTGGTGTATCCAAAGATGCGCAGTTCTAACTCGGAGTATATCCTGATGCTTCAGTGGGTGTCCGGGCGATTAGTGATGACCCCACTATAGACTAGCTGAAAGACCCCTAAAACGCCCAGCTTGAATGACGCCAACCCTCTAGACTCACCGAAGTCGGGTCGCCCGGTCATTTCAATCGGCTTCATCAATAAGAAGCTATCAGCAATGCCTCTATAGTGGCAACATCGCAATTTAATATGTCCTAATTGACATGACCCAGCCTTATCAACAGGTCACGGGATACACATCCTGCATACCTCTTTCGGAAGAGAAAGCTTCTGGAAACAAAAGACCCCACAAACGATCATCAAGGACAGGGGTTGTTGGTGTGTTAGTCGTACTCCGCCACCACCTTTTGACAGACTTGAAGCATTGCAAGCTCCAGCTTTGGCTTTGAACTCGCCCAAGGCACCTTGATCAAACAGATCATGCGAGGATAAACCCTGTAAGGCAGCAACCCGGAGATGTGCATATTCAACGTTGTCTTGATCGAAAGGTCTATATAAGCAAGTCTTGCTCCCTTCCTCAAGCCACTTTATTTATCATATCATACAAATCATAACATTCTCTAGCAACTAACCAACAGGTTCTAGAGATTACAACACACTCTTTGCAAACAACAATAACTACTACTACTCTCTCGTTCTGATACACAAACACCAAGTCTCGACGACTCCAAACCATCACAATGTCTTACAGAATCTCTGCCCCAGATGAGTACCTTGCCATTACTGGCATGGGAATCAAGACTGTCAAGATCACCAAGGCAACTTGGGTCTGGCCTCTTCAACGATGCACACGCTTCAGGTACGCTATCCATCTTCCCATCAATAAGCCATCCCAACTAACTCCACAACCAGTATCCGACCACACGACTATGCTATGGACTTGCAGGCCATGACAAAGGAGAAGCTGCAATTCTCTCTACCTGTCGTCTTCACTGTGGGCCCTGATATCAACCAACGCGGGGCTAACCAGCGTGGTGGTCCCGATGACGAAGCAGATGATCTCGTTCGCGAAGATCGTGGAGATGCCCTGATGAAGTATGCTATGCTCCTGACCAACTCTGACGAGAAGGAGCATTCCAGCCAGAGCCAGCATGTTGCCAACATTGTCAAGGGTATCATCGAAGGTGAAACCCGAGTGTTGGTCTCCAGCATGACCATGGAGGAAATCTTTACCGAGCGAGAGGTCTTCAAGAAGAGAATCTTCAGAAACATTCAGAACGAGCTTTCTCAGTTTGGTCTTCTCATCTTCAACAGCAACGTAAGTGTTCCCAGTTCCCTTGGCTGATATACCCCTGCTAACAGCTCTATAGGTCAAAGAGTTGAAGGACGCCCCTGATTCAGTCTACTTTGCCTCTCTCTCCCGCAAAGCCCATGAGGGTGCTACCAACCAGGCTAGAATTGATGTAGCTGAGGCTCAGCTCCGCGGAAACGTTGGAGAAGCCCAGCGCAAGGGTGAACAGGAGCGAGAGATCGCAAAGATCAACGCTGAGACAGCTGTCCAGAAGACGGAGCGCGACATCGAGAAGGCTCAAGCTGAGAGTAAGCTAGACACTAAGCGAACAGGACTTACACGAGATGTCGATTTGGCTCGCATTCAGGCCCAGAGATCTCTCGAGTCCCAGGATGAGGATCTTAAGAAGGAGGTCGAGATCAAGCGCGCAGCCGCTGAGATGGAACGCCTTCGTGCCACAGACGTTGTCAGGGCTACTATTGAGAGGGAGAGTAAGCAGCAAGCTGCCGATGCTTCCGCCTACGAAGTCGAAGCCGATGCTCGCGCTCACCAGGAGGCTAGCCAGCGCCAGGCTGATGCTGCTGCCTACCAGACGAAGATTGCCGCCGAGGCTGATGCCACAGCTTCTTATGCCAAGGTGACCAAGAACACAGACGCCGCGGCCTACCAGACTCGCAATGACGCCGAAGCATACAACTACGCTGCCCAGCAGCGAGCTGAAGCCCAGCTCATCGCCAAGCTTCGCGAGGCAGAGGGTATCTCTGCTATGGCTGACGCCTACAGCAAGCTATCCAACGCTTTCGGTGGCCCTGCTGGTCTCCTTCAGTACATGATGATCGAGAAGGGTACCTATGTCGAGCTCGCCAAGGCCAACGCCTCTGCCATCAGGGGTCTTGAGCCCAAGATCAGCGTGTGGAACACTGGTAGCGCCCAGGGTGGTCAGGGTGCTGACCCTACTGAGACGATGCGCAATGTTTACCAGATGCTGCCTCCTCTGATGAGCACTATCAATGACCAGACTGGCATTACACTGCCTGAGTGGCAGTTTGGCAAGATGAGCGCGGGTGTCAATGCTGTTGGCCAGGAGGGTGCCAAAACCAATGGACACAAGGGTCAGTAAACTAATGACCTGTGGTGCAATGTGGGAGAGTTAATGGTTGCGGGATTGATGAACGATCTTTATGGCTGATGCTTTTTTGATATCCGGCTATTGCCATGCTTATTTCTTTTCCTTTGTTTTAGACTGTTACTTGATACCAATTTCCTAGCTTAACTAAATTGACTTCCAATTAATTGATCCTTTTTCTGCCGTGAATGTCGAGTATTAGAAAATTCAAGCGCAACGAACATTCTGGAAATCTAGCTGGATAATTTTATACAAATGAGCATATGCTCAGTAGTGGACCTGCCTCCTAAGGCCGTTTGTTTACTCTTCCATCCCCCCCTCCAGACTTTCCTTCTTCACATCTTCATCCCACAAAAATCATTGTTTTATCTACTACCCTAAATATACTTCTGTTCACTGTTTTTGAGCATCTCATTTCTTCATGAAATGATTGAAATCTCAACTCATCATACCTCTGTTTACTTCCCCTAACTTGCCTCTCAAAGTTCATTCCGCATTACTCGATGATGGCAGAAACGACACCCATCAACCCCCGACTCAAAGATCTCGCACTGAGAGCCGCAAAGGTCGCATGCCCAGACCTTCGTCGACTTATTCTTCGTCGGCGCCGCCTGATTCTATCTGTACAACCGATTTCAGTTGAATGCCCGGGAGTATTAGGGGGGGGGGGGGGTGCGACAGTAGGCAGCAGTCTATTGACATTTCATCGTCATCGTCATCGTCGTCGCCGTCAGCCTTGCATTTATAGTGCTTCTCGGGTTCATCAGGTATATTGCAATATTGCAATCGGCTAGACTATTTTAACAAGGTACCAGACCTGTCGTATAGACCACTAGGCCAAAGTACCCAAAAACGAAGGCCCCCGTTATAAGGGACAGTGGTACCCGGGTCCATATCTGCATTCTCACAGAATCTCACGTTTTCCAGCGCCAAAACGAGATCGAGACTGCAAAATCACCTTCAGCTCGCCAGTAGATCCTATCACCGACCCAGTTGACCAAGAGGACCAACCAGAGGACCGACCATCGGCAGAGGATACCAACAAGGCAACCGACCAACAGTATGAGATTATCTACATCTCCGATACGGAGTAAAATGGAAAAAGACATGCGGCAATGATACAAATTAATATGGGTGGAGCTGATTTTGGCATGTATAAACCTAGACTAGTCTTGGGAGAAACCTTGACTTGATATTATGTTGAAAATTTGATCTGCCCGGACAGATTAACCTTTGTTGATAACCTTGAAGAAACCGAGAAGACGAAAGCTTGTGCTGTCTGAAAGATCAAGTAAAGAAATCTTGCTTTTGTATTTGTGTGAGATTAAGGTTGCTCTAAGAGCCCTATTTTTCGTGACGAGGCTGCATCTATCGATTTCGCATTAGACTTCGAGGGATACCCATATCAACTCTTAAGATGAAGCTGAGCAAAACAAACTTAAAAAAGTTAGCATTGACCCAGAGACAAGATTGGCAGTTGCTGAACTTAAATCCGACCGGCAAGCACTGTACAATCGCTAGGTCTGAAAATCACCATCTACCCGTTTATGGATTTCTACCGGTCTCTCTGGACGTTTTATAGAAACAGTCTACCGTCTACAAATGGACCGAAAACTCAATGCTGGCAATGCTCTGTAAATTATCATCACAAACGTTGTGTAGGCCTGTCACAGTCTTTGCCAAAGAAACTAGTTTGACAAAGAAACATTGTTCTCTTCTTTAGTGATAGCATCGATCCTCCTTTTTCTTCGACCACATGACGGCTCACTGCCTCAAGAATTCATCTTTTCCCTGCTCCTTTAGGACGTCATGCACACTTTGCAATACCCGTCCATGAATATCCGCTGGCGCTGCCACGAAGCCAAAGTTTGCGCTAATCTTCCTCCCAGCCGTCAAGTCAATCTTCTTCCCATGCACATCTGTGATCTTGCCGCCAGCCTCTTCAAACAGCAACATAGCGCCTGCGTGGTCCCATGCTTTGGCGTAACGATCTCGGCGCTTGTATACCCAGACTGTCGTGTTACCAAGGCCCATAGCAAGGACTGCCCAGCGGAGAACCCATGGAAGGAGATCACTGCCTGGATACTCTGCGTTCAGACGTGACGCGACAACTTCATGGACGCCGTCAAGGGCTGACTCAACTGTTGAGCTTGTGACAAAGCTGACTTGTTGGTTGGCAGCATGAGGAGATAGTCGCCTGGGTTGATCAGAGCCTAGAGGCCGAATGTATGAACCATGGCCCTTGACAGCGAAGAAAATGCATCCTTCGCCCTTGGGGTCAATATCTTCGTTTTTGAGAGGTGCTTTCGCATCAATTGAAAGATTCGGTGCACCCACAATCCCAACGACCTGTTCTCCATCCACGAGAAGAGCCATGTTGATAGCATAAAGCTGACCCTTGAGGTATGTCTTGGTTCCGTCAATGGGATCAAACACCCAAGTGCGTCCAGTCGAAGCAGGGCTACTAGCTCCGCACTCATCAATAAGATCGCACATCTCCTCTCGTGTTAAAGGGAGCTGGCACAAAGAAGGCGTATCCTCGTCGCCGGCAACACGCATCAGGAGGTCCCACACGCGCTCCATGAGCACAGAGTTCTGCCTCAGATCCGATGCGTCTTCCTCTCCGACTACACGATCCTCAGGAAATGCATTCTTAATAGTGGCTGTAAGAAGAGCCTGGACTGCAAAGTCGGCGACTGTCACGGGACTCAGGTCATCCTTCTCAATGGCGCCCTTATCCTTGTTGGCGACAATTGACTGGCTCAGCTGAGCGGCCTTTTGCAAAGCTCCGATAGCTACAGAGAGTTCTCGCTTGTAAGCACTGTCCATGCTGGGCTGTTGTTGAAGGGAATGGTGGTTGTAGTGACACAAGAACCCCGCTTTGAATCAATTATGGATAAATGCATACTGACTTCATTCGCGGATTCCTGAGATCCATCCAATGAAGACTTGACTTTATCACCAGCATCAAATGGATCATCGCACATGCCTGACGAATCGCTGAGGCTGGACCCGGCCGCCATCACTTATTTGGGCGAACCTTTTGTGCTCACGCCTGTAGTCTCGGACATTCTACGCACACGGTATTGCGTACCCGGGAGCATCTTTCTTGTCGAGGGTGTTGATCGTGTTTCCGTATCACGTTCAGGACGATGGCATGCTATTCGATTGATTTTAGGGGATGAAGAACTATGTATCCAGGCTCTTTTGGGGAGCGACATGCATCGCTTTGTTCAGATGGGCGATGTTGCACTGGGTGCGTATGTGAGGTGTGAAACGTTACATATCCAGTGGCAAGATGTTGGGAAGGAAAAGATGGTAACATTGATTGTCGACAATTTGATCACTATTGGATGGAACGAGTCGTACCGTGCATTGCAAAAGGAAAATGAACTCCTGGTCCGGGAACGACCAAAGCGGATTCCTCAGTCACGCATAAAATCGAAACCTGTTGAGCATCCATCGGAACCGCAAAACGAGATTGAAGAAGAGATTCCGGATGAGCTTTTGAATGACTCTTTCAAAGGGCCTTTAAGAGAGTCCTCCAAAGAACCTCAACAAGATTCTACAAGATGGCCTCCCAAACCGTTTGTCGAGGACGAGTTTGATGACGACGACGAAGCAGCTGCCGAAGAAGCATTTGAAGCATTCGAGACGCTCGCGTTCGTTCCAAAACCCAAAACACCACAGAAAGCTACAGACCAAGTGCAAAAGCCGTCCACGTCTGCTCAACCCGGCGAACCTGTCGCGCTCCCTCGTGACTGGCACGATCCCCAAACCCCTCTCAGACTCACAACCTTGCGCTCAATCCCTCACCTCCCCTACAAGCAGAACTGGTCCTGCAATGTGCTTGCCATTATCGCCTCCATATCAGATATTGGACCAGCCAACCTACCGCCCTACAGACAGCGAACAGCACGGCTTGTCGACCCGTCTACGTCCAAGCATGTACATCTCACGGTATTTCTTGACCCGGAGAAGTTCAACCCTCGTGTGGGAAGCGCGGTACTGCTCGTGGGTGTCAAGAACCATAGATTTGATGGTGGTAGTTTGAAGAAGTATGAGAGTGATCGTCACAATGGACGGTGGTGGTTTGAGAATCCGGTCGATATGGCTTGGTGTGATGTAGAGGGGATTAAAACTTGGTGGTCACAGGGTGCGGAAAACTCGGAAACACAATGTTGAGTTGAAGGACCACTTTATGAATCATTCTTTGATAGATGCTCTCCATGGCGAGAAGATTATTGTACAGTCCATGGATAGTTCAAATGAGAAGATTGCGCCCTGGACTTCTATATGATCCATCTTAATTCGTCGATTAGATGCAGGGTAAGCAACCGTATTAGTGAGCATTTTAGTCTGTTCACATAGTCTAAATGGTAGATCAAGGCAAAATAATGGAAATTTATCTACTTATGTATGCTTGAAGGATATCTAAAAGCGGCTGTGAACCCTTGTTGGGCTCCTTCCAATGATTGATGTCTGGTCACATGATCCACCCAATCAATTGCTGACGAGAACATGAGGCCATCACCTTTGCCCGCTTCACAGCTACACAGCTTCAACATAAGTGAGTATCTAGCCATCAGGTTATGTTGCAACGATGAACGTTCATAACACAAGAAAAGAAGAGCTTGATCGTCTTTTTGCTGATCTATCTCCGTGGGATATTCTATATCTTCGCAGAAAGATTGATGCAACCTCGATCACGTTTGCGGATATCCAAGATCTTCCTCCAGAGCTTATTTGCACAGTTCTCTCTTATCTCGATTTCGACGACTATCAATACTGTATGAAAGTGTGTCGGAAATGGAGAAAGATATGGACACAAGGAACTGTTCTTACGCAAGCGCTGCGCCAATTCTTCCCAGGCCTTCAACTGACCTATCCGGAAATGTCGCCCCAAGACCTCTATGTGCGTGAGGTACAGAAACATGCCAAATGGCGACAGCCCAACTGTAGCCACACATGGGTTCCATGGAACATGGGCTCAAGCGACGTCTTTCTTGATCCTCCCGAATTTGCTCAACCTATGAGGCAAAGTAACAACGTCCCATGGCACTTCCAATACAACAAAAGCAAGCTGGCATGGCAATCTACTCCACGCACTTTCATTGTCGACGATCTACGAACGCGGCAGAGACTGCGTTTTCTTCCACCCGGAAGTGTCATGACAGGTACAGAGTTTCAATCCGCTGCTCTTAGTGATGAGCTTCTTGTTCTGTTTGAGCTGAACTCAAAGGGGCGGACGGTGTAAGTAGAGCTCGCCCAGAATTTGCATTTGCCAATTCTAACATACTCCAGACACATCGTCCATTTACAGACACGCGAATGGAAACAACTTACCCTTCCAACCGCCCTCAAACATGCGTATTTGGAGTCGAAGGTCGTGTACTTTGTGACCCAGACTGCACAGATCGTGTATTTTACCTGGGGTGGGATTCTAAAACAACTTGATCCGACAAAGCTTGAGTACCCTCTTGGCGTCGAGTCCATAATCGGAGGGGAGCCCAAGGTTCTATTGCATCCTACAAACGACGACGTGGCATTTGTTGTCAGGGCGTTCTCTCATAACTATGGAGGTGAGGTTGTTTACACTAGGACGGTGATTCGGCGACTGACTTTTGCAGATAAACGTCTATGCAGCTTTATTGTGACCAAGTTCGAAGACGGCAAGGCCACCTGGCAGACGACGGAATCCATAGCAAACCCACTGCAGAATCCCAAGTCAGACTGTAAAGACTATTCTTGGGCCGTGGTGTCGCTCATCTGTCGAAAGTCTGACGATCACGGCACCTATTGCATTGGGGTGTATCGCATTCAGAAGTCAGAGACAAGCAGACTCGAACTATGCCCCTGCTGTGAGCCACGGACAAGAAAGGGAGACTGGGGTGTCGTCACCTTTAATGTTCTGACGCAGACTTTTCAACAGCACGAGTACTTGTCGACACGTTCTGATATCTTATGGGATGCAGACACTAGGAATCCCCTCGTGGACCGGAACCTTATGAAGTTGGAGAACGTGCATGTCTGGAATAATGACCTCTTGTTGGCAGCAACCAAAACCTTTGATGACCACAAATCGGAGATTTACCTTCAGACACTTCACCCTTTGGGAAATCACCAGACACTGTCACCAGAGTGGGCACCAGTGTGTGTTTCGTGTATACTTCACATCGGAGCGAACCAGCTATTTCAGGATGATGACTTTGTGATTCTACCCACTCTGGGTGGCATGACTATTTACAAGCCATCAAAAACACCCTCGAGAGGGGTTGTAATTGATGACAGTTGGGAATTCGCCCATTTGGCGCGTTCGCAACTGATATACTCCTTGGCCAGCATGTCGGAAATGCTGGAGCTGAAGCACGACGAGATGGGATGTGGGCTGACAACACGGAATGAGAGAAGTAGAGGACAACCAGATTCACCTCAAATTGTTGCTTCCATGGATCAATTGTCTCCCGACTCTACTGATGCAGAGGATCACAACGATTAAGGCAAGCGATTGATAAGATTGATAACGAGGATATGACTGTAACCGGTCTCGGAGAGGAATTGTGGGGTAGAATTGAAGCATGACCCCATGACGTGGGATCGCGATGGAGCCTCGGCCGTGTCGTGATTCACACTAGACTATTCGTATACCCTGCCTGTCAGATACATTTATTTATTTATTTATTTATTCTTTTTCTTCAACATGTTCTTGACCTAAAACTCTTCAACTCTTACGACCCTTCTTGTCATGTCGTCTTCCGCTCCTGACGACACTCAGGCCTCGCGCCTCGATGCCGACCAAATCTCGACGCGCAGTTCAGACTACGCCTCAGATAACGACACCGATTCTACCGAGACCCGCATCCAGCGCAATAAAGAAAAGCAAGCCATCCGTCTTCTCGCCTTCATATCAGCCAATATCATCGCTCTCGCTTGCGGTTCCATCGTCGTATTCTCCCTCTACGCGCCTCTTCTACAATCCCGTCTACACTATTCCCAGTTCCAGGTCAACGCAGTCGCCATCTCAGGCTCTGTCGCATTGTACCTTCCTATTTCGGGCGTCGGATATATATGCGATCGCGTTGGTCTAAAGCCGCTTGCGTTGACGGGAGGGATCCTGTTCGGTAGCGGTTATGGCCTTGCAGCAGGTGTTTACAGGAAGCTGGATCTTGAGTATCGTAGTCATCCTGAATATCGGGTCGATAATGACTGGTCGCTTCCGTTCTTGATGATATCCTTTGTCTTTGTCGGTGTGGCGACTTGCTGTCTTTATATGGCTGCTGTATCGTCTTGCGCAAAGAACTTTGGAAAGGGCCGATACAGAGGTTTGGCGCTGGCTACGCCCATTACTTGTTTCGGCTTGAGTCCCATGTGGCTGAGCCAAGCAGGAACTCGCCTGTTCTCCGAGACACGACCGGACGGACGCAAAGGCGACTTGGATGTGTTCCGCTTCTTCCTTTTCCTTGCGATCCTTACCTTTTCCATGGGTATTCTGGGTACCTTTACACTTCGTGTCGTAGATGAAGATGAGCTTATCGACGAAGCCATCGAAGAGCTGGAACAGAGCGGTTTGCTCGACGGTAGTTCTCTACTCGGCCGGTCCGAGCGGAGCTACGGTGCAACTGGTGAAGAAACAGAGAGCTCAGCACTACTTGACCCAGCGAAAGATAATGCCAAATGGAAGAAGAACTGGGTTCTCAACGCTGAAACGCGTTCGTTTCTTTCCGACCGTACAATGTGGCCGTTCGCTCTCGCTTTCTTGCTCATTGTTGGCCCAGGCGAAGCATTCATCAACAATCTTGGAACAATTATTGGAACGCTTACTCCGCCTGAGATGGAGGGTTTGAGCCATCGTACCTCTGCGGCGACGCATGTCTCCATATTTGGTATCACCAACACCGCCTCACGAATCTTTATTGGTACTTTGACCGATTTATTAGCACCGTATCCCCAGACACAGCATGTTCAAGGACCTCAGACACGCTCTGCAGTCAGCAGTCGGTTCTCCATCTCCCGAGTTGCCTTTATGGCGTTTTTCGCAACCATGTTGTCTGTTGGTCTTCTCATTCTAGCCTCAGGTCTGGTTCAGAACCATGCGGAGCGCTTCTGGCTTGTCTCTGGCCTTGTAGGTGCAGGCTATGGAGCCATCTTCAGCCTTACACCTCTTATCGTGACGATTATTTGGGGCGTTGAGAATTTCGCGACCAACTATGGTCTTATTGGCATGCTTCCGGCTGCCGGATCTACATTCTGGGGACTCATTTACTCGGCGACGTATCAGAACGGCGCGAACAACTCAAAGGCAGGCCCGGAGGGTCACGACCGGGATGACTTGTTCTGCTACGGCGAACAGTGTTATGCTATGACATATTGGGCTGAGACTATTACCGTTTGGGTTGCTGTAGGATTATTGATCTGGGCTTGGAAGGGTAGAGGGGGTTGGTCTCAACGTGGAATCATCATTTAGTTTCACTCCAAGCATTATTACGGCGTTCTTGATAGATCGGATCAGTTCAGCATACGTGGGTAGGGCGTACATGACATTGCATATGCTAGTTTAGTTTTGTTGATATCATCTGTTCAATATCACAGCGTTTGTTAGTCTGCCGTGTTCCCGTCACTTGAGCTATTCACCAGTCGTGAACTGTTGTCAAAGCTCCTACATGCATCCGAACAGCTTACCCCGGATTTTAGACATGCGCCAAGATATCCACTCTGATACATACACAAGAGTTTCCCGCGGACAACTACGCTTTCCCCTCATTTGATAAGGTTATCGTGAGTCTCGGTGGTCAAGCTTAGTCTCCGATTAGCCACCACGGGTCCTAGATCAACTACCGTAGTGCTGCTTCTACCCCTGCTGGTTCCCACTTGAGGTTGATTGTGCTGCTAACTATCCTGCAGGGGAAGTGATAGGGAACCCGGTGTTTCGGGGAACTAGGATACTCAGTTAGATGCGGGCAATTAACAGAAAAGTTGTGCATTGTATGTAGATCTGAGTCTTGCTTATCATAATAAATAGTATCCATGACTGAGGACATCTTCTTGGTATGTTCGATAGCATAATATTGGCATATCGACATGGTTGAAAAAGTTCAAGGCCAAAAGGGCGTTTCGATAACGTGGTTAGCTGCGTTACCTGTTCTTCTCGCAGCTGCCTCCACAGCGTATCCTAATTCGTTTGGCACATCAGGACCGGAACCTGCGCCTTCTGTGACGATCAAGCAGGGCAACATTATTGGCAAGTTTGTTGACGATGGCACATTTCCTCAACCGTTGGAGGGCTTCATGGGAATTCCTTATGCTGTTCCTCCTGTAGGTGAAAGGAGGTTCAAACATGCTGAGCCAGTGGGTGCGAGTAATGAAACCATTGAAGCCTATTACTTGGGACCTAGGTATGTTACTTACAAGAATACATATGCTGTATTGATACTAACAATTGAAGATGTCCTGGAAAGCAACTCGTTCCTTTTCTCAAAGATCCCATTCTTGGTCCCGACTATGAATCAGAGGACTGTCTCACCATCAATGTCTGGCGCAAGAAGGGCCATACTCCAGAAAAGGGGAAATTACCAGTCGCCGTTCTGATCCCAGGCGGTGCGTTCAATCGCGGTGCAGCAAGAATGCATAATTCGCATACCATGCTTGCTTTCTCAGAGGAGCCATATATTGCTGTTAGCATGCAATACCGCATAGGCGTATTCGGCGGCTTGAATACTGAGTTGACAGCAAAAGAAGGTCTTTTGAATCTTGGACTCAAGGACATGTATGTTGCCCTTGAGTGGGTGCAGGAGAATATTGGGGCGTTTGGGGGTGATGCCGATGATGTTACAATCATGGGTCTGAGTGCTGCTGCTCACGGTGTAAGTGGTTTTCCCTCCAGTAGGAAGGATTGATCGACTAACATTTACAGATTGGACATCTCATCATGGATATAAACCAGCCAAAGAAACTCTTTCACAAAGCTATAATGGACTCGGGTGCTCACACGGCGCGCGCAGTACATCCCCCGGATGCATCTCTCAACTCACAGCATTTTCGCGAGCTCTTGGATCTAACGCCGTGCTCCCACTTCAAGAACCTCAAAGACCCCAAGATCTTGACTTGTCTGCGTGGTCTTCCATCTGAAACGGTAGATAACGCAGGGAAAGAAGTGTTTACACGCTCAGATCCTTCTATTCGTTGGGCTTGGCAACCTGTTATTGACAACGATATCATTTCGCGCCGACCAATTGAGGCCTGGAAATCTGGAAAGTTTCACAGAGTTCCTATTCTCACTGGCTCGGCGGCGAATGAGGGTGCTTATTATGTCCCTCTCAAGGCTGACAAACCAGAAGAGTTTACTGGCTTCTTCAAGAGTCTTTTACCACATCTCACGACTTCTGAAGTTGCGGAACTAGAGAACTTATATCCTGATCCCTCGACTAATCCTGATTCACCACATGTTGATACACGCGGTATTCCTGGTGTAGGATCACAGTATAAACGGCTTGAAACTGCCTATGGACACTACGCGTATACATGTCCCGTACGCCAAACAGTCATATGGGCAACATATCATGATTCTGCACGACCAGCATACCTGTACCACTGGGCTCTGAACAAGACTGCTTTGTTTGGCGCCAATCACGGTGACCAAATGCGATATCAGACCTTTAACAGGGAAGTTCGCGAAATATCCCCCGCGCAGAGGGACGTATCAGGGCAATTTCACGCGTATTGTACAAGTTTTATCACAAAGGGTGATCCAAATGCTATCAAGGGAGAATTTGCGCATAGACCAGAGTGGACATCTTTTGAGAATGGAAAAGGCAAGACAATGATTCTTGGGAGAGGGAATGATGAGAGAGCTGGGGGAGTCGAAGTTGGAAAGGCGGCTGAGTTGGTGGATTTTACATGGGGGGATGAGCAGTGTGAGTTTTGGTGGAGAGTTTCTAGTAAGTGGGAAGACTAGATATGCAACATTGAGGTATGGTTTGTTATAGCAAGTTAATGCCATAAAATGATCAAGTTATCCGGACATGTCATTACTGGATCCAGTTGTCGGCTTTTATCCCGATGTGCCAAGGAGACCTGTCTACTAAACCCCTACTAGCGAGGCATGCCTGCTTATTTTATAGAAACTATTTACGTAAAAATACTACGCGACAGTGGGATTCCCCGGATTATGAATCCGATTGCCCAATGTTGACCGATAAAATCTGGGGTTGAACATGGGGTTCACGACGAGAGGGCACAGTGAGAGATATTTACTCATAAACAAATTCAATTGCTAGCTAAATAACATCATCATAATATACTTCTAGTAAGAGTAACGGAAGTTGGGGTTCTCAAAATCAGTGAGATCCTGCAACGCAGCATCCTCATCCTCAACAACAGGTCCTTGCTCATCACGAAGACGGTTTCGACGGATGAGCACAAAACGCAGAATAATAGCAATGACAACTTGGCCCGCTACACAACCAATGATGAGCTTGCAGCCGGTCTGGTAAATAGGTGCCTCGGAGCCAATCCAGCCATGAGGACCGATGATATTGCCGATACAGTAGGCCAAAAAGACGAAAGCTGTGGCCGTGGTTCGCTTGGTGTAGCCACCGACGTTGTAAGCGGGCATTTGAAGAGCAACGATGAGGGCACCGACAAAGGATGCGCACTAAATATGTTAGCGATATGTGGAGAGAAAGGTTGCATTGGGAGTCACTTACCATGTAGTAACCAGCGAGCAAACCACCCTTGTTACTTCGAGGAAGTTGCCAGAACAGAGTCACAGCAATGAGTGTAGGAATAAGCCAAACACACATGACAATTGTTCGTACGTTCTTGAACTTGGATGCCACATAGGGACCGGTGAACATGAAGATGGCGTTGCAAGCACCATATGGGATACCGTATGCCGTAGTAAGCAGCGCATCATGTGTGAAACCCTTGACGATGAGCTTTGAGAAGTTGGCAATTCCACCGTTGATAATCTCGTTGAGAAGAACGTAGAAGAACAGCAACCAGATTTGCGAGTCGGAGAAAACCTCTCGGATCTGGTTCCACTTGATCTTGCGGTTAAACACACCAGTCTTGTTCCTCGCGCTCTGCGCAATGAGCATAGCCCGCTCCTCGATAGTGTACCGCTTAGCAGTGAGGATGTTGTTGGGCAGGAAGAAGAACAAGACAACGCCCCAGCAGATGGTCATTCCACCACAGAGCACGTAGATGGTACGCCACACAGCCCAGCCCTTTGCCTGGCCGACACCGTAGAACAAAATGCCGCCGAACATGGCGCCGAATCCGTTGAAGCAGTAGAAGAGACCTGCACGGGCGGGTTGTGTCTCACGGCGGAACCATTGGGATACGATGAGCATAAAGGCTGGGGTTATGACGGCCTCGAAGGCGCCAAGGAGGAAACGGCAGATGGCGAGGCCTGTAAAGTTGTGGCATGCTGCTGTGAGGCAGAGGATAGAACCCCATGTGACGACAAAGGTGCTCACGACTGTGCCTGTAGGGAGACGCTGGGTGAGATACGAGGCCGGCCACTCGGCGACGAGGTAGGCAAAGTAGAAGATTGATGCCATCCAGGAATATTCGTCAGGTGTCATTCCTGTAGTTGTGAACAGATCAAAGACTGCTGAATAGCCTAGAGCCTGCTTGTCGACATATTGAAGGAGATATGTACCGCAAAGAAGCGGCATAAGACTCCAGTCGACTTTTCGGCGAAGTTTCTTGAGAGCTTCCTCATCGGCCATGAGCTCGTTCAGTCGAGAGTGAGGAATGCCATGTTGTTGGAGAAACAGCTCAGCTTCATCGAGGTCTTCGATGGTGCCCTGCTTAAGATCGGCTTCAACATCATGATTGTCAAAGGGTTGGATCTTCTTGACATCTTCTATGTCTTGAGTCTTGTTGTCTGCCATGATGAAGAGATGTAGAGGTGTTTAACCAGGAAAAATGATTAGAAGACCTGCCTGGACATTGCAAGAGACTGGAAAGAAGGGCGACAAGGGGCCCTTTATGAGCTTGAAGCTCATCCATGAGGAGGGGGCGATAAACAAACTGTCGCGATTCATGGTTGACCCTCGTCTTTGGATCCGGGGAAGCGCTAGGGTAGTGGGTACGATGATACTGAATTGATAAAGTCACAGTGGAGAAGTGATAGAGAGCTACGATACTAGATACCGCTAGACGAGATAGCTACAGTGTGCGTGTGTGCGGGGGATAGAATGGGCTGATGGTTACTCTGTACGGATAGTAGGGCGTGTGTTATCTGTCAAGCGAGACGGACAAGGTTTGCCGAATTGGGTGGTTGGACTTTTCCGCGGGAAAGCTGATAACTAACCCATAATGCACTTATAGTGGTAACTTAACTCAATAGGGTAGTCTAGTTAGTACGGAGGCTAGAATTTGAATGCGAGATAGGATAGCATCATGATAGATTGAGACATATACTAATGATATTAGAATAGATAGAAAATAAATCGCATGATTAAAGAGCCAATGGTAAGATAGAGGCTTGAGATACGTCATGACTGAATGATTCAAGCATCAAAAGTGTA
This sequence comes from Fusarium poae, assembly GCF_019609905.1. Lineage (NCBI taxonomy): Eukaryota > Fungi > Ascomycota > Sordariomycetes > Hypocreales > Nectriaceae > Fusarium > Fusarium poae. The sequence goes on from NC_058399.1 coordinate 5,633,601, forward strand.
CATTGTATTTACTCTCTCACATTTTAGACTCCCAAACACCAACACAAACCCTTCAACATCTACAAACTCCAAACTTTCCTTCCAGCAAACCAAGTCTCCTTAATCTCAGCCTTGAGCAGAGTCTTTGCATCCCATTCCATATCTGCCACAACAAGATCCGCAATCTTGCCCACCTCCAGACTGCCCACTCTGTCATCCTGAAAGACACTCTTGGCCGCACCCTGCGAACCCGCAACCACCGCCTCGCAAACACCGAGCTTGAAGTGCTCGTTGACTACTTCCTCGCACTCAGGCTCTCTAGCGGAACGTCGTGTTGCTGCCACGTAGATGTTGTGCAGAGGGTTCCACGGCGCAGTGGGACTGTCGCTTCCCAGCGCGAGGAGAGCGCCTGAATCAGCGAACTCGCGGTACGCAAAGGCACGGTCGCGACGGGAGGAGATGAGGCGTGGCCAGGCGCGCAGAATGGCTGGGTCTGCGTGGACGGGTTGAATAGATGCTGTGAGACCCAGTTCGCCTAGTCGCTTCGCATCTTCAGGCTTGGACACTTCAAGATGTTCGATTCTGTGTCGCGCGCCAGGCTTGCCGTGCTTTTCGAGCATGTCTACTGCCATTGTAATAGCCGCATCGCCAATAGCGTGAAGGGCGATTTGGATTCCTGCATCAGCTGCTTGTTTGACGACAGGCTCAAGATCCTCTCTCGACCAGAACGGCGGTGGAGATGGGGCCGCGGAGTATGGTTCCGATAGGTATGCCGTGCAAGCATCAATGATACCATCGCAAATAATCTTGATACCTGCAATTCGAAGATCAGGTGAGTTTTCCTTGCTGTACTGCTTGGCTAGCTCAATTGCTCGAGCCACTTGTCGTTCACGCTCCTCTGGGTTTTCAGAAGGCTTAACAATCCAGTATGCTGTGACACGCATGGCAACGTCGGGGTGTCTTCTCTTGAGCTCGACGAGGGACTCCCATGAGTATTCATCCATGGCCATTTCGATGATTCCCGTGTATCCAGCGGCGTGATATGCCTGGAATGCAGCGAGCATGCACTCGATGCGCTCCTCGTTTGAAGCAAGCTGTGCAAGCGTGGGCCAGACAATTGTCAAGATGCATGCTTCACTGAGAACTCCAGATGGACGACCGTTCTCGTCCCTCTCAATGATTCCACCTTGGGGATCTGCCATGTCGGCCACCTTCATCTCTGCCAGACCTGCCGAGTTACACCATGTGGAGTGCATGTCCTTGGTATCAACATAAATCGGCCTCTCATCAATCTCATCCAGAATCTTGTAGTTCACACCGTCAGGAGTCATGGAGTGCATCCAACCCTTGGCCATGATTCTAGGAACATGCGGGTTGGCTTTGGCGTAGGTTCGCAGTTCGTGTAAGATATCATCCAGATTCTTGCAGTGTTCTAGAGCGATCTTGCGAAGTGACTGGCCAAGCAGGAGGAGGTGCATGTGACCGTCTACAAAGCCTGGGAGGACTGTCTTTCCGTTCAGATCTTGCGTCTCGACGACATCTTCTGTCTTGATCTGTGCTGCGACATGCTCTTTTGTACCGATGGCTTGGACGGTACCGTCTTTAACATACATGCTCTCTGCAAAGGTGGGCTCGTCTGCCAAGCTGGCGACGCTTCTGGAGAGGATCTTGCCATTGATGAATAAAGACATTTTGAATGTTTTTTTGTTGTGCTGGTGGAGGAGAAGAACAAAAGGATTCAGCTGCCTGTTTAGTACTTATAGTCTGTTCTACGTTCGCCTCTTTCGGATGAGGGTGGGCCGCTCAGGTGGGCTAATAGTGCATATCACCAGATGGTATCCAATACCGAGAAGATGACACTGCAGGGTGCATGAGAATATGATATGGCAGTTTGTAATAGGTTGTCCTACAAGTCTAGTAGTAACCCAGACATGTCACTTTATTCTGTATATTATCGTGATATTCACATTCTCTTCAGTAAATGATACCTCGGTCTTGGATCAGGAACTCGTGGAGACCCTGAATCGGCATCGTCACATTTGAATGATATGATTGGTGGTTTGGGGCTTTTTCAGTGGGTTTGAGAAAATCGCTCATGGGAACAGATGAGATGATCTTATCTGATTCAACGTCATCGGCCGATAGCGGATCTAGACTAAATATGCACTTGATCGCCGAGGTCCAGACCAGACACTGACACTGACACCAGACACGTTTGAACAGGAGAATCTGTTACTAAACCAGATACATGCTAGGGCAACGATGCTTATACAATAACTTCATTCGTGTTATCTAACCCATACGAACCCTTCTCAAACATAAGATTCAGCGGTCATCTCGCGTGACAGAGCCACAACATCCTGTGGCTCTCATCATGTCAAAACATTTCAACATTGTATTCCAATTGGGTGGAAACAAATATCTTTATTTTGAGCTTAAATAAACAAGTGACCAAAATCAGGTGTTGTCGATGATGTTTATTCCGTTCAAGGTTTGGAGATTTGCTTCAAGTGACCAAAGTCTTTGGTCAATATGCCTTCTACCTACGCGGGGAACTTGAAGTCAACAGCATAAAATTCAGTATTATACTTTTTGCGGTGCATTTGACACATTTAAAATAATAAACCAGTGTCCACATGATCTCTCTGGACATGAAATAAACTTCCCAATACAAAGTCTTTCTTTGATGTTCAAGTATAAGTTTGCTCCAAATTCCTTTGTTCTCCTTCCAATGCTCAAGCAACTCATTCCACCTCTTCGACATCAAATCTCTTTTGCACACCATCCATCACAATCACCACCACGATCAAAATATCTTCTTAAAAAGATATCTCCACAATGCGTGTCCTCGAATTCGACTGCGGGTTCAGTGTCTACCCACCTCTCGACCCAAACGACCCAAACACTATCGACCTCTACAATACTTACCTCGCCACTCTATCAAGCAAATTCGAAGGCCGTGTCGAACCCTCTGCCCTAAGCGCTGACAAGCGCATCCTCATTACCCCTGCCACCCCTCGTCCAGACCACGCCGCCATCTCCCCTACTAATGCAGCAGCATTCTACTGCTTCATGCTTCCTGGACTTCCTAAAATTCCTGCCGACGCCACGCATTGCGATAAGTTCCTGGGTTTCGGTCTTGCTTTCAGACACAACACTGAATGGACTAAAGAAACGGTTGAGGAATATGTCAAGGAGGTGTACATGATTACTGCCACTCATTTTGGTAGTAGGGTCAGGTACTGGCATGGGCTTTATGGCAGAAGATCAAATAAGCAGTGGGGATATTACAGCCGGGCTGATATCGAAGATGCAGAGAATTTGGTAAAGAAGGCTCTTGTGAGGAAGCCTGATGTTATGGACCGCGGAGATGGACATATCATTGCTTGAGGGACCATGTATAGTTGGACTATAACAACGTGGAACACTGAGGCGTAGACGGCACTTGACAAGATTTGCGACAGCAGCCGACTCTGCGAATCTATTGTATATTAAGATGCATACTAAACACTCCTCCTCCGAAACCTCAGCACCCCGGGGCTGATACTGAGAGACGTGTCGCTGAGAGAACACGCTGCGGCGGAAATCGAAAACCTCAACGACCTTGTCGCATCCACGCATGGTGATGAGACTGGGACATGGAAATATGGGGTTACAAAATGATTATTTCAGGAAGGTCGTATCAGGTTCATAAGGGTACTTGAGGGCGGATGAAGGATGCCACTTTCCCAGATTCTCTGTTCGACCGGCGTTTTACTTGAACATATTTAAGCTACATACATGGCACACAATCACGACTATATATTGGCTCTGGAACATTCTTGGCTGGTCTAGAATCACGACTCCAAAATGATAAATTCAATCTTTCGTCGTCTCGTCTGTATATCACTTGGCATCCGACAATCTCTTGCGCAAGGGTTTACAAAGACTCATACGATGCTCCTGTACTGGAGGCTGAAGCATAATACTATGCTGGTTCCTCGAGCTTAATTGCGTCATCTCGCAATGAAAGGCATGTTCCAGATGGTATTCTTCTCGGCTCGTCCAAGCATTGTCGACTCCCTATGGGTAACCCACGTGCCATGGTCTAGAGCCAATATGTCGTGTAGGTCACTATCCCGGAAGGTCGTTCTGAACGAGACCAGGCGTGGTGACCATTACTTTTCGGCTGAAACTCTCATTTGCCTACAATCGACCAACAGCGATCGACTGGCCTGTCAGCGAACCTCGGTCACGGTTACGGAGGACAGACGGCGCCTGCAGCAATCCCAACTGAGATACCTGTCAAGCTATCAACGGACTCAAGGCTTACGATTTAAATACAAACCGACCAGTCAGGTCTTTACGGCCAGATACAAGGCTGAGGATGCTGGAAGTAAGATTTCCTATAGCTTACGACTGCCGGAATTGAAGGATTGTAAGAAGGAATACTACGCCCGCAACTACCGGAGTCTCGGCAGGGGCGCAGTAGATATAAGCATGATGGTAAATGGACTACCTGGTTCCAATCACCGAATAATGCCGGTGTAAGTGGCAGGAATGTCGGGCGCTTGATCTCATTCTGGCGTCTATTGTGTTGGCCAAAGGACTCGTGTTCCTACCGTTAGTAACGTTATTCATTTCAGGGCTGTCACATCTTGCATGGCATTCGTTCATGTTCAATTCCTGACTCTTTGTCGGGATCCTAACTCTGACCACACTAACAAGTTCCAGACAATCCGTGTGGTCAGCGGGCGATACTAAAGGCTGACATTGAACAACATCAGTCACTAATTCAGCATCGAGACTAAGCACTATTAAAATTGACAAAATTTATTACTCTATCACGGGTATATCTCCATCATCATCATCATCAAAGTGCAGCAATAAACCAATACTAATCGCCCAAACAAATTATTGGCGTGTTCCAATGGGTCCAAATCCTTCTCAGAAGTTCATCAACCATTTATAGCAGCGCTACTATCAGCATATTAGCATGTGTTTCCCCAATTGACTAGTGATTATTTTGTGTTCTATACTGACCTGATCGAGCTTCCCATGACTTGTAAGGGTCAGCCGGCTTCTTTGTAGGATCGACGGAGCCAGAAAGCTTCCTCTGGATCTTTTCCTTGAGGGATAGCTTATGGGTTGTTTCAAGACCTGGATATGTTAGATGGTGATTTTAAGAGATAAAAATCTTGAAGCATACCAGGCTTTGTATTTGTTGAAGGCTTGGAAGTGTCAACGAGAGTTGTCTCGGAGACGTTGGAAGTCTTGTATGTAGCTGATAGCTGAGACATGTTGAGGTTGTATTGAATTGTTGAAGTATCAAAATAGTAGTGTAGTTAATTGGGTAGTATTGAATGTTCAATGTCTTTAAATTGAATTGTGATTGTATATCGAATTGATAATCCAAACATCGGGGGGGCAGCCAGATCTACTTATACTCAACTCTACATGATGACTCGGCTTGACTTGAGTTCGATTCATCAGCCGCAGCCCGCAATTTGAGTCACAGCGACGGTGAGTACGCCCTTAACACACTTCAATCTTGTCAGCCCTGCAGCCAAACGTCTCCGTCTCCGAGTGACACATTCCGCACTTCAATGTGCTAACATGCTTCGGCGTGCTTAATTAAGTCAAACCCATGTAAGCCGAGCTGAACTATGTGGGGTAGAGTCGCGTTCCGCAGTCTTTAGTTCAAACCGAGCTCCATAATATCGAAGCCGAGCCCATTCAAGTCCAAGCCGAGCCTCTCACTTTTCAAGCCGAGACCGTGAATCTTTCAAGCCGACATACACCAATCCTCACCGAAACACTATATCTCCAAGCCGAGACCGAGATTTATAATCATCACGATTTGAAAGCAATACTGAATTGCATTGCATCATGGCAGATGCCCCTCTTCTGCGACGCTTAAATGGTCGTCCCCAAGCTTGCGATCCATGTCGAGCGCGGAAAGTCGCGTGCGATCATGGTCAACCCACATGTTCTCGGTGCGAAAAACGGAAAGAGTCGTGTGTATACACCATCTCGGAGCCAAGGGTGAAGAAACAACGGCTTCGGTCACCAAGCCGAGTCATAGCCCCATCAAGTACAGTCACTTCTACAAACACAGTCACTTCCACACACACAATCTCTCCTTCAAACACAACTGCTGCCGGTGCGAGCGTAGGCCAGAGTGCAGAGTCCACGTCAACTCCCTCACCCTCTATAGCACCTGGCTATCTTGGCTTCACAAGCCACAATGCAGTCTTTGAGGAGACTAGGAACAGTCTCTCACTCGTCCATGGACCTGCGCTCGAAATTGAGCCAAGTCCAAGGAGGCCACCGAGGACGAGGACTTGTTTGATTGAGATGCCATCTCATCTTCGCGAGATGTGCCTCTTTGTCCTCCGTCACCTCCCTGGTCCCCGTGACGATGTCATGCCCAATAAGCTTCACTGTCGCGTCGACGACTGGATGTTTATGGCCATTGAAAACATCCTGCATACTCTTCAGCAGGATTGGGGTGAGTACTTGGATGCAAGGGAAGATGTGCAGCTTGAAGAGATGGCTTTGTGCATCAGCAACAATACCTCGAGGCCCATTCGTGATGAGCATTCAAGTGCAAAAGCTTGGACCGATCAGTTTACGGGGAGTAATATTCGCTGGGAATCCATTGGACTTATCTGGACGTATTGGAATGGCGCTCCCGGTATGGAAGCTTCAGCCGTGAACAAGTGTTTAGGCTATTGTGTCGAGCTTGTTCGTCATTTCACAACTGCCAACGATATACTTCTTTATTTATGTTATCGCAGAACAACCATTGAGTCGCTGGTAACAGGTGATGCCGGTATGTTTGTCTACACCAAGCCCCCCTCATCGCTAATGTCTCCAGGTTTAACATGCTGGAGCTACGCCGCCGAGACGGTCGCCCTCCTAACCTTTCTCGGTCTTCACGTCGGTGTTGAAGACCCAAACTACGTGCCTTCTCTGTGCTCGGAACACAAACGCCGTATAACCGCCCGCGTCTATGCTCTTGACAAAGTCCTCGTCTCCTTCACGGGCCGACCACCACTTCTTAGCCATCGCTACTTCTCAGGTCCTCTAGCGATAGACATAGATGACCAGGATCTTATGGGTGGCGATGCTGCTATCAAGAGCGCGATGCAGAGACTAGACGACAACGGGTTTCGACCAGATGGAGAATTACTCGGTGCAGCGTTGATAAGAGCGCGTGTGCAGATTGCTCTCATAAAAGGTGAACTTCTCGAGATGGCGTTGGCGAGTAGTGTGAAAGCGTCTTCTGAACGACTGGCGTAAGTCTTTTGTAACAATAGTTTATCAAGCGTTTTACTAACGTGTGCAGTGAATTGAAGACACGCTGCGAACGAACATACGAGCGATTCCCCCGGAACCTCATACATCGAGCAGATGAACTAGATGATCCAAATTGCAATGTGGAGAGTGTCTACGTGAGGATACTCGTTCGTCTGGAGCATTTACAAAATTTGTTCTTTGCCGAGAGGTTATCGCTCCGTTTGGGGCATGTTGATGAGAACAAGTTGCTGGTAATTAGTTTTGAGATGGTTTGCTTGACGCTTTTATTCTGGACACACCAAGACCGGTTTGCTGGAGTAAGGCGGGACTTTGAATGGCTGGTAAGTGCAATAATTCATGGTATCACAATGATGTCCTGCTAACGTATATAGTTGATGGCCTTTGCTGCACCAGGAGGAGGCATCCTCTGCCTCGAACTCCTTCGGCCAACATTTCGCGGAACCCACCCCGACTGTCCCAAACTAAGCCGGTCAGCGATAATACAGAAACTCAGTCTTCTCATCGGTTTTCTCGACTGGGTTCGACCCCCAGCTCCCAACGCAGACCTCTGTGCCGATTGCAAGGCTGTTTTGCAAGGTGTGCTGGACCACAACCTCAATGCTCCCATCGCAGGCGGTGGAGCGCTGGATACACTGGACTGGGACATTCCGACGCAGTTGGACTTTAATTTTGATCTTTTGGACACGTTTGATTGGTTGAGGCCTGAAGTACTAAACATGCCTACTTGAGGTAATGAACTTTTCGATGGATATGTTGGTTTGATCTGGTTGCTCGAGATGAAGCCAGTGACTCGTATCAAGACTGACGGTTTGGAGATTTGGGACCCATGATGAGAGCATTTGTTGTTGCTGGGCCATTGACTCTTGAGGGTGAGAAGGTACAATGAAGAGAACTGGTTGTCGGATCTTGAAGTTTTCGAAACCCTTCTCATCGGGCGCAAAGAGGTTGTCCTTCCACATGCGATACCATCGACAAACACCCTTGTATCCATCCGGTGAGCCAAAGGACCTTAGGTGGGCCTCTTGAAGGTCTCGAGTGTACCACGATGCGATGGGAAGTCTGCGATTCTCTCGCACAAAGTCATGCATCTTCCCGAGGGGATGAAACCACTCCTCCCACGCCTCCCGATCACGACAGAACATCAAGCTCATAGCCGCCTCAGCATTTTTCTCAAGGATATCCTGGGAGTTGAGGTCTGCCAGCCAGGGTATATAACCGAGCATCTCATAACCCAGAATTTGCTTGGTCATCTGGTTGACCAAGTCTACGTCAAAGGGCGTTCCAAGCGGCGGTGGACCAACAGCCAGAAAAACGAGGGATTCCCAACGTGATGGATGATAGGCTGCTATTCGTGATAGTAGCGTCGCGCCAAAGTCGTGACCTACTCCAACAACAGTCTTCAATTCGAGATGATCTAAAAGCTCAATTACTTGATCGCTCATTGGTTCAAGACGATACTGTGTGACATGTTCGGGTTTGCAGCTCTCGCCGTACCCGAGCATGTCCAGCGCTACGACACCATAGCCTTCTGAAGAGAAGTACCGAATTTGATGGATCCAGTCGTTGAGGGTGGATGGGAAGCCGTGGAGGAACAAGAGTGTCGTGTTGCGGGATGTGGGTTTGATAGAGATGAAGGAGTACACGTTACCGCTATGGGTTGTGAATGAATTACGCGGAAGTAAGTTGAGTGCCATTTTTAATGATACAGAATCAATTGCAATGGAGGAGTCAGTTAATGGTTTTAATACTGTCGCGCGGAAAGTTATCGGGGACTTTGTTATTGATCTACAATTGACGGGTGCGAGAGCCTCAACATCTCAAGTCCATCAATATTTAACAATTACATCATTGGGTAATACATTGACAATGTAGGAAAGAATAGAAGCCACAAGATAAAATAACAAAAGAAGACACACTTTTTTACAACGAATAAAGGTATGCCTCTTCTCAATGGCTTCGAGTCTGCGAGTTCATTTTTATCGCGGGGCAACATTTGGCTTTTGAACGCGTAAGAGAGTACACTATCTCTTTTCGACCAATCACTATTTCGGACCTTTGCATAGGTCAGTTATCGAATGCAATGTCAGCTACCTATGAATAGAGTCTATTGGCAACTCGAATACGGATAAGAGTCAATCTATTCAGCTCCTGTCTGCAGTCTACATAATGTTGAAAAGTCGGCCAAGGATTATGCTCGTTCCTAAAACCCGCCACCCATTCTGAAGCACAGTGACGTCGTGGCATGTCGCTGAAGAATCTATCACATCACGCTCACACCAGCGAGTCAAGTGTTTGTACCGGTAAACGCGTAATTCAGCGGCTGATGGATGTGGAACTGAATCAAGGATAATTCCAACATAAGCCAATATTTACCAGGTAGCAGCATGTCTATCGATATTACGTTGGATGATGCGCGTCTTATGTGTTTACATATTCTTACCCTAGAGCCAAGCATTTTTGTTAGAAGCCAGCTGATAAGATAAGTCAACGTGGGGGATTCTTTGGTCTGTTCTGGCCTGGTCTGTGTTGTGGCCAGAGTTAATCTTGACACGTTAATTCTTGACCATGGGATTGGACAAAAAAGACCAAATCTAATCTAACCTCGCATCAGACAAGGATTCAGAAAAGCTTAGCTTCCTTCAACAGTTGCACACCCCTTTTTTTCTTTTTCTTTTTTCTTTTGTATTTTCCCGGTACGAAAAAAGGCCTCACCCGATTTCTTTAATTTCTGGGCCGACGCCATAAACGGCGCAGCAGAAGCAAAGGACCAAGTTGATTGATCCATGTGGATCTTGAGTAGTTCATAGCTTTAGCTTATGCGGAGAGCTGCTTTTAGATGCCAAGATTGAGATGAAAGAGCGAGGAGAGAGAAAGAATGAGTGGTTCGATTCATGGCATGTTCCCACGTCTTTTTATCTACTAAGTAAAATAGTGCCAATCTTGGATAACGTTAGGCGCCCCTTTTATTGGATGGAGTCTTGTTTGTTCTTGCCGAGTCGACGGTTGACTTTAGTTGCCCACGTGCATATTTGATGCGGTGACATGCACATGTTTTATTTTAGTTGAGGCGTAATCTCGTCAATTGGCGACTATTCTATTTGTTTATTCTGGAATAAACACTTGTGATAATAACCCCTTTTTTAACTTTGTTCTATTTTCCATGTACGAGATCCGGTAAACGAAAAGACCGAAAAGAGAGAAGAGATTGTTCAAAATTACGCGTACTTTGGCGACCGGGAACCCGCCGGAACTTGTTTGTGACTGGCTAAAATACAGCGGGCGCTTTGCTATGTTCGCACTCGCAGCCCGCGGGCGGATGCTAACTTAAAACCCCAGGCCTGAATTTCAGGGTCTTGTGGGTCCTTTGCAACGCCCCCCCTGCTGCGCCTGCTCGGCCCACAGGGGTTCTTTTCTAGGGGGTCACCTCCTCTGGAAAGACGGTTCAAGGGGGCTGAGGAGAAGGGGGAAGGGGGGGATTTTTCGTATCAACAAGAACCAACTAAACCTGAGAGGGCATGACTATCCGATTACGCGTTGAGTCTTTTATCCTGGTCATCGTACAGATACTCTGACAGTGAGTGGTACGTACGCGTATGTACTGAACAAGATGGAGGAGGACACATCTATATGGGATGTCATGGTTCCACATCTCAAACACAGCAGTTACACTCAGGTATAGGTATACTCAGGTACAGGAACAGACTGTAACAGACTGTAAAACTCAACAGAGTCATGGGTTGCATTAAACTACTCTTCTAGAACCATTGAAAGTTTTTTGGTTGTCGGGACCGAGCAACTGTCACTCTCTCTCTCTCGCTCTGCCTGCCACTGTCACATTTGCCTACCAAGGTAGACTAAGCTTGGAAAAGAAGGTCTAGATCAGACCCAGATTCTCTTGTTTCAAGCGTTCAAGTCCATCCCCACTTATAGAGGCGACTCTCCGCAGGTCCTATGGGATAGGACCAGTTTAATATGTGGTCCGTTCAACAAAGAATCTTGGCTACAGTCCATCCGTTGGTTAGCGTTAACAAGGGTCAAGGACGATGCTCATCTCACTCTCTCTCTCACTTTCTTGTTTTTATTGCCTTCCCCTTTCCCTCTTTTTGCGTCTCGTACCAACAGATTTGACGTATGTTGCGCAGCTTTCTCGACCTAACGAGGACACTAGACTACTACTAAACCCCCTACAGATACATTAGTAGTCAGATACAGCACTATAGATGATCCTTTGAGGGGCCTTGGCCCGTTCGTACGCAGGGTTCCATCTAAAGCTAACCTTGGAAAGAGCTAATCGTTTGACGTGCCCCGGGTTGAGGGACTAGTTAGTATAGCTTGCTTGTCATGGATCACAAAACGGTAATGCTCGACGGATTCTGCGCCCATTCGTTGGCTCATGTGGTTGTACAGAAACGAGCGAACCATCTAATCTGCATCTGGGGGCGTAGCTTGAGTAAGAGGTAAGAGGCGAGAATACCTAGAATAGAGTAAAAGTAATTATGGATATCATTTTCGTACACCCATAGCAGAGGTAGCTCGCTGTGCCCCTGATTGAATCAGAGAGTATTTATCTCTTGTGCTGCCTCGGTTGTTTACTCTATCGCTGCCCTTTTTAGCTTTCTGTTTTTTCACTTTTCGCTCTTTCTCATATTTATTTATCGGGCCTGCAGTGATTCCCCTCCTTCCCTTGTAATCACCCAAACCTTCCTGCACCACTTCAGCACCTGAAGCTTCTTCTCTCGAGCGACAATCCTTTCCAGCATACCTACAAACACAATCACATACACACTGCGAACCGATTCCGAAAATTCATAATGAGTCGCGATACCATCTTGACCGCAGCGGCGGTTGAGCGAATGATCGCCGACGGCCAAACAATTGTTGTATACGAAGATGCGATCCTCAAGCTTGATGGTTGGATGGAGAGACATCCTGGTGGTCGATTGGCCGTGTTGCACATGGTTGGTCGTGATGCGACGGACGAAATGAAAGCGTAAGTTTTACACCTAAAAAATAAAGAAAAGAGGAAAAATGTCGTTGTGGTTGAGGTTGAGGTTATACACATCAACGACACTACACCAAAAAGAGAAAAACACCATGATGCACATTTACAACACCCTATTGGCTGAAGCGAGACGACCCGAAATGCACATGCATTGCAAGCGCGGGGCTGATCGAAGCCAAAACGACATAAACTACCCTCCATTATATCCGAAAATCAAGTCACATCAGATCAGATTATTAATAACATTTTCTCCATTAGTTACCACTCCGAATCGACACTACGAACAATGAAGGCCTATCGGATCGGCCGGAAGCAAGGCCCTTGGACGAACCGCACACCACCAATTAGAGGCGGCATCTTTCGCAAAGACGCCCCCGATGAGGTCGAGTTGTCCGATTCGGCTGCTTCAGACACAGAAGAGAGTCTTGCCAACAGCAGTATTCTCGACGATACAGCCAGTTCAGCTTCTTCCGCCACCGACGATGTCATTGCCGTTGGAGGAGACGAGATCTTCAAGTCTGAGGGCTTGAGACAACGATCTGGCACCATCAAGAGCGAACCCAACGGCAAGCGATCTGCCATCCTCAAGGTCGCAAACGCTGGTGTTGCACGCGAGATCCAGACTGACTTGGAAACCTACCCTGCGCCAGAGGATGTCAAGGTGCAAACCGACATTAGGCACAAGTACCAACTTCTTCATGACAGGATCCGAGACGAGGGCTTGTACCAGTGTCCTTATGTTGAGTATGGAAAGGAGTTGGCTCGCTACACCACCTTGTTCGCTCTCTTTGGCACTTTGTTCTACAACCAGTGGTACATCACTTCCGCCGTCTTCCTGGGATTGTTCTGGGTATGTGATTTGTCTGTTATTCGCAAGAAACGAAGCTAACTTATCTCCAGCATCAAATCATGTTTTCAGCGCACGATGCTGGTCATCTTGCCATCACATCCAACTTTGTTACTGATACCCTGATTGGCATGTTTATTGCCGATTTCTGCTGTGGTCTTTCCATCGGTTGGTGGAAGAGCAGCCACAACGTTCACCACCTGGTCACAAACGCACCTGTAAGATACTCGCTTCCATCCAGTCGTCAATCCCGTACTAACTTGGCCAGGAACACGATCCCGATATTCAGAACGTCCCTCTTTTCGCCACATGCCCCTCTTTCTTCAAGTCTCTCCACTCGAGCTACTACGACTTCACTTTTGTCTGGGACGCCGCCGCCGATTTCCTTGTTCCCTTCCAGAAATACACCTACTACCCTGTCATGGGCATTGCGCGCTTCAACCTTTACCTCCTTTCGTGGCTCCATGTTTTGTCCAAGAAGTCCTCTCAGCTTGGAAAGAGCCGCGCCTGGTGGATTCGACCTACTGAGATCACCTTCATGGTTTGCTACTGGTTCCTCTTCGGCTACTGTCTCCTCTGGCGCGGTCTCCCCGACTGGACTACTCGTGTCATCTTCGTCCTCGTTTCTCACATCATCACCATGCCTCTTCACGTCCAGATCACCCTTTCTCACTGGGGAATGTCCACTGTTGACCTCGGCGAGACGGAATCCTTTGCTCAGCGACAGCTCCGAACCACTATGGATGTCGACTGCCCCGCGTGGATGGATTTTGTTCACGGCGGTCTTCAGTTCCAGGCCGTTCACCATCTTTTCCCCCGTGTGCCTCGCCACAACCTCCGCAAGGCACAGGTTATGATCCGCGAGTTCTGTGCCGACACTGGCGTTCCTTACTCCATCCTCAACTTCACCGATGGAAACAGAAAGGTTCTTGGTCGTCTCCAAGACGTGAGCGACCAGCTTGACATTATGATCAAGTGCCAGCAACACATGGCCAGAACGGGAGAGAGCGGTTTACATTAAATGCGTTGATAATACTTTTTCATCCTTACGATTCTTAGACTAGACTAGCATATCAGAGCGAGTGCGATTTCCTTTATTTGAGACAGCAAAAAAAGCAATAGAATTCTGTCTACTTTTACCAATCAATGGGTATCTATCCCCTGTAGTTTTGTGACCCTTTAATTCCTAATTCCTGTGGCCTTTCAAGTACTTGCCAACAGGTCCAACTCAAACAACCGTTAACTCCTTGATGTGTGATGACCAGTCCTCCAGAAAACTCAACCCAAAAGTTGTAGTATTCTTCAACATGGTCGTATCGAAAAAAGCAATATGCTCGCCAAATCATGCTTCCCAACGCCGCTGCTGTGATTTCGGATATTGAGACAAGATAAGAAACCATCCATTCATGTCCTACTGTCTTCCTACCAGCTGTTAGACAATGGACGTACATGGCATCTGCCATCGGAAGAAACTCACATGTCGTGACTTAAGACCACGCAGCAGGGAAGTAAGTCTTGTCAAGTCGCATTTTGAAGATTTCGACTCTCTTCTTCACGCTCAGAGTGCTGAAATCACACCCCGCGTCGACAAGGGCCAAGCAAATGTCACGGGCATGGACGACATCGGTATTGTTGTGGCTGCCGCGCTGGTATGCATACTCAAGAGGAGACCGATCCGAATATCGGGCCTCATCTGGCGTAGTGTCTGGATTTGCACCGTGCTCCAGAAGGAACACGGCCGTTTCTGACCGCATCCTGAACAGGGTCTCCCGGAGAGCACGGCAGCCCCCCACTGCATAATAAGATGCATCGGACCACCTGTGGTATCCAAGATCTTTGGGAATGTGAAAGTCGGGAGGGGCCCCGGCATCGAGGCACAGGGATAGGGTGCGTACGTTGTTCGTGGCACATGCAAAACCTAGGGGGAACCACCCCCGAATCTTCGTGCTTTTGTACAGCTCTTTGATGAGCAGAGCGTACATCGTCTTGTTCGAACGAACAAGACGGCCAGCGCTTCGGAAAGGCATGGTATGCAAAATCTTCACAACGAGCTCAAGCGGAAGCTTGGCGAGCGGGAAGGTTGTGGGTGTAGTAGTCGACATTTTGTCTTTAGTAGTAGAGGTGCGGATAGGGGAGAGGGTACGGTTAATGCTGGTGTTTCTGTTGATGGATGTGATCAACAATAGAACGAAGAGGATATTTGATGGTAGGAAAGTCCTTGAAGAAGAAAAAGAGGTAGGTGGAGGGATGGATAGTAGTAAAGGTGCGAATAAGGGTATGGTTAACGATGTGCTTCTGTTGATAGATGTGATAAATAACACAACGAAGAGGATATCTGTTGCTTGGTAGGAAAAGTCCCTGAGGAAGAAAAAAGGTAGGAGGAGGGATGGATAGTAGTAAAGGTGCGAATGGGGGTATGGTTAATGGCGGTGCTACTGTCGATAGATATGATCAACAACAGAACGAAGAGGATATCTGTGAGTAGGAAAAGTCCCTGAGGAAGAAAAAAGGTAGGAGGAGGGATGGATAGTAGTAAAGGTGCGAATAAGGGTACGGTTGATGATGGTGCTACTGTCGATAGATGTGATCAACAACAGAACGAAGAGGATATCTGTGAGTGGGAGAGTCCTTGAAGAAGAAAAAAGGTAGGAGGAGGGAGGGATAGAGAAAAGGAGCCTCTATCAGAGCAGTTGGTAAACAGACGGTGGATAGGCCGCGAGTGAATGCGAGTGTCTGGCAGTGGCAGGGCGTTGATGCAGTCAGTAGTATACCGACGAAACGATTGGCTAGTCGACGTTAGTGCGTATACTATTATGCAATAGCAAACGGGATTTGGCGAATAGATTGAGTCTGGCAACAGTGATATCAGATTCAGATATGGTACGTTATGTGAACTGCTTCGTAGAGTCTTTGATAGAGAGGCCGATGATCTCTAAGGGGGTTTTGGGACCTTATATATGATAGGGGAACATGATAGATCTAGAATACAGAGTCTTGTTCATCTGAACAAGTGTATAGACAGTCTGGATGATCGACTAGAGCTACGGGACGATGTTTTGTTCTGCGTGCAAGAGTATTTGTACCGGAGAATGGGCACAGAGCGCAAGTAAGCGGATGAGGATGCACTCTTGATCACCGGGACAAGCCCGCAGTTAATATGAACGATAGCCAAGAACAACGTAAAACCATTAAAATCTATGCTCAAAGACCTTGTACAGAAGAAAAGACACGTTCGTAAATGGTAAGGGGCTCAAAAGATGACTCTGGGCTGTTGATGCAGTCTCGAGATGGCGCCAAAGGTACACGACTACAGTAACTAAAACACACAGGCTGTAAAACATGTCACAGTGCATAAAACAGTGGTAATCTATCAATTTAAAAATGGGAGAAAGACTTAAGAGTGAATGAATGGTATTATGACTATCGCATAATAAACTAGAATTTCAGCGCTGAAAGACATAAACTACTGCCGAGGGACACTCCCAGAAACCGGATGGTTCCGACAACAATACCGGTTAGCTTGTATCGAATCCAAATGGTCTCTATCTATCTGCGTGAGAACATCGCTCTCATCAGCACCCGCATCACGAAGCAGTTTGATGATAGCCCTTCCTGCGTCTCGCCAGTAGTCCTTTGGCGGCATCACGAATCCCTGCTTACGCCACTTCATGGGAATGCGCCATTGAGGAATACCAGGCTCCAACACCGAAATAACAGCTAGGTGCAGAGGTAAGTCGGAAAGAGTAAGCACTTCTTGGTTGACTGCAAAGTTCGGATCTGTGCCGTGCTCGAGTAGCCACCGCACAACGTCGACTTGGTAGTAATAGATAGCAGTATACAGAGACCTATCGTAACGACATATCATACTGTCGTTGATGAAGAATCGTTCCAGTGTGAGGACGTTGCCGTCGCGGCAGGCTTCGTAGATAACGTCACCGACGAGGACCTTGGACGTAGAGGCTTGTTTGTAGACCTCGTCGATGAGGGTCTTGTACAAGCGGCTACATGTACGAGCGAGAAGTGCCTTGGACTTGAATGTGTCGGCGAAGCTCATGATGTCAAGAAGGATCTCCGGGGGCATGGTATGGAGATTGGGGGTAGAGTTGGAGGGAGCCATGGTGAATTGTGGGAAAGATTCCATTTTGGAGTAATAGATCTTTGGTGTAGTCGGAAGACTAGATTGTAGACTGTAGATTGTTTTTAGGATCGACTAAGAGGGCAGCAATATTTATAGTCCATGGCTTGCTGTTAATGTCTTGACATGTTCTGACCACTCTGTTCAAAACATGCCCTGTTGTGAGGTTTTGTTCAGCCCAGCAGTTCAAATTGTTCAGATCCAAGTCTTTGTATTAAGAAGAAGAGCTTTTGTTCTGATATAGAGTTAACTTTGTTGAATCTTGTTCGAAAGCATGGCGTTATGCCGCCGAGGAATTTGACAAAGTTTCTTCTTGCCCGTCTTTAATTACTTGGTACATCCCCCTGTCAGCTGCGACAGTAAAGAGGTTACCTAAGCTTTTGACGGTTATAAGAACCTAAAAAGAAGAGAGTCGACATAAACGTCAGTTCCTCTGTGTAATGTGGGTGCTGAGTCTGTAAGCTCCCGCGACCAATCCCCATATCCTCCATTAACCGAGAAGGAACTCCTCTCCCCTGCTCAAGAATGGCTAAGGACCGCGGCAAGACTCTTACCGGCGTTCAAGGCCTGGACGGCGGCAGTGTAAGACGTTGAGCCAGAAGCCTTGCCGAGCATGTGTAAGTCTGCATTGCATGTTGATACGATTGGAAGATGAGTTTGGGAAAAAGATCAATGGCAGTAGTAGAGACCTTCAAAGTCAGATCCCATCCTTTGAAGTCGGCACAGTAGGGCAGAACATCACCGACTTGTAAGAAAATACTCCATGTGCCCTCTGATCACACAGACGCTCTATGGCCATTGCATCTCGCTGAGTACTGATATGTTTTCCCAACCCTTGAACCCCCTTTGTGTCAGTATACGATCAGCATCATCTTCAAGAGTAACCGATCCTTGAAAGAACACTTCTCGTTTGAACATGAATAGCTCACTTGGCCTTTTATCTTTCAAAACACGAAACATTTCATCATACTTCCGGGCTACCTTGCAAATTTTCTCTGTTAATCTGAAATTGGTGCCTGTTCGGTTGAACAATTCCCAAAAAGTTTCAAAGTCGCTTTCCATTGCTCTGATTGCTTCTTCTTCAGTGACATCGACTTCTGATCTTTGAAGCCTGAGCAACATTTGGTAACTGGAACCGCAAGCTCTTGAGTGTTCAAGTATGTTGTCCGTGATCTGAAGTTTGCTTTTGGAGTTTTTGATCAAGTATGTTAGGGCTTGTATGCCAGCGACAGCGGCTTGCTTAGTAACAAGCTCTGTAATTTCGATATCCGATGCCCAATTCTCAAAGATCACCTCCAGTATATGCCTCCCCGGATAGCCACTTCAAGCATCTTGTTCGTTACGTTGATAGGCCTGATGCAGTGGTGAAAAAGAAGTTTTAGTGTTACCGGACCTTTCGCCACGGCGCGTACAAAGAGGTCCTTCCTCAACTCGACTTTGAAAGGACAAAACTCTAGCATAGTCTCCAGAGTGCGAGGAGCGTATGAAATAGCGGTGTATATGGCCTTTCTGGCCGTATACATAGGGTGGTGACAATGATTAAAGAGAAGCTGCACTGTTTTTGGTCCTTGCGCGGCTGCTGCTATGAAAATGCTTCCATCTATTCCAACCTGAATTCCGGAGGACATCTGTAGGACTCTTTCCAGGGTCTTTGGACCCGCCTGGATTGCCGAACGCAGCAGCTGGTCACTAATCAATACACCGCCATCGCAATGGTCAAAAAGAAGTTGAAGTGTTGTCGAACCCTGTGCTACTGCAGCGTCAAAAGCATCCTCTTCTATACAAATGGTACGCTTAGGTGTCTCAAGAATGATCCGTAGTTTTTGAATGCCAGACGAGATAGCCTTGACCAAAACCTTGTCTGGTATCATGATAGGATGCTGACAGTGTTGGAGGAGAAGCTTGAGTGCCGCCTCATTCTCATCAATAGCTTGCATAAAGGTAACCGCATCCAGTTCAATGGGTTTTCGAAAAGCCTCAAAAATTAATTCGAGAAGCTTTACAGGCTCACTTGGGCCATATGTCATCAAGTTCATGATAAGTTCCGGTCCAGGATCCATTTCCAATTTCAACCGTCTAAGAAATGATTCCAGACCATGATAGTTCACAGCGATCATCCAGGAAGCAATGCCCCGTAACACATTCGGGGGTATCTGTTGCCTCTCCAAGAAATAATTGAATAGATTAGGAAAGTCCGCAAGACTTCTCTCAGCAACCTGGAGAGTAATCATGAAGGGGGTTTCGCACTTGCTGAGGTACAAGTTTACGAGATGACTTCCACGATCTAGCAGTTTTCGTAGCGCAATGTCGCCGATATCTTTCAATATACCCTGTCGGCCTAGAAAAAGCAGCAAAGACTGTTGTGTGGGCTTTGTTTCAAGCATGTTAATGAGAAGCCGTGTCGATATGGAAGAAAGCTGGGACTGAAACTCTCGTATCGAGGTTATAGAGAAACCACGGATGGGGCTCCGATCACCATAAATGTACTGGCACAAGTCCCGAACGATCATCTCCTCTTCCTTTGTGTAGTCAGCTTCAATCGCGTTGCTGTTCATATCTGATGCCATTCCCATCAATGCGTAAACCCTATCACGAGGATCTGAAGCTTCGCTTCCTTTGAACTTGCACAACAAGGTGCAAATGTTCCGATCCTGTGCCCACCAGGATGTGTCTTTTGAAGGCCCAGGCATGATGTCCAAGACAGCTCGACATTGTTCGCTAACGGGTGAGCCGATGATGTGAGGTAAAAGGGCAAATAGCCTTGCTTATATCTTGCCCAGATTGCTTTCGATGACGGCTCTCTTTGCATTGGAAACCTCCTACAAAACCCATACCCTCATGAACCAGGGATTTTCCATAAATGTGTTTAACCCATTGATGAGCCTTTTGTTGTCAGTGAGGCCAGAACTGCTTTCGACTTGATTCCATGTCTCTGTCCACCGTGGATCATCGCGAGGCCATCTCCGGAATGCCTCGGAAGGAAGCTGTTTCGCAAACTGATCAATTACCGCCTTGAACAACGCAGCATCACCGCTAAGATAGCCAAGCCAGACGATGACATTGTCGGCTTTTCGGTAGATTTCACCCATGTGGTTGACTTGATGACTGCGCTCCTTGATGTTACTTTGATCGATACATAAAGCATCCACCCAGAGTATCCGATCCTGGTCTTCCTGCCTCAAATGATGCAAAGCCTCGTACAGGCTTGTCGTGATGGACATTGTTTTACCGTCGACCGTAATTTCGCTGGGCGTGCTTTGTGTGCCCCAGACATATGAGAGTGCTTCATAAGGAACTATACTTTCCTCTTCGTCAAGGTAAGCCTGGAAAAGATTGCATCTTAGTGGAGACTGAACGCCTCTCTCAAGTTGGATCAGACGGAAGCCTGGGCGTTCAAGTCCAAATGGCTCGTAAGAGAATATATCTGTGAAGCGATGCTGTTTTTGGAGCTGATTGGAATCTAACTTGCTGGCGATAAACATGGCGTAAATAACTGCCGACATTCCTGATCTTTGCTCCCTTAAGGTGTTTTCGAGCGTGTTGGTTGTTCTTGTTACATCACAAATGGTTAGGAAAGGGAGCTGAGGCTTCAGTTTCGCCGCTGCACGTTCGAAACAGAGAACTTTGCTGTCGCGTCCTGTCTTGACGAGATCATTTTCGGACAGATGATCTTGTGAGGACGCAATTTTACCATGTAGAACCCTGAGAGACTTGCTCCAGGCCAGGTTTTCTTGTTCGTTCGCAGTGCTGCAAATAATCATGGATTTGTTGAACAATTCTTCTTGGCACTCCAGACGACCTGGCGCAGACCTCAAGCTATCGATAACGGACTGGATAGCATATGGTGGACGACTCATCTGATGAGTGACAGAAAGGCGATTGAGAAGATTTGTCTGACGAGCATCGAATTGAACTAGACCTGGTTCAATACCCTGGGGTGTTCCAACGACAATGTCTCCTGCTTTAGCAATTCCATCTGCGGGCGCTATTGCGTCTACTCCAATCAAGAAGCCGATCCGGATGGAGGGAAATTCTGTGACGAGATCACTGACTGTGTTGTGTACGAAGAGCGCAGTGTCTGAATTATGACCGCAACCACCAGCCAAGACGAAGTGATGAGGACCAATCTTGCCAAGAGTACATAGCGCTCCAGAGGTTTTGAGTGCGTATTCGTAGTGTTTATCCTGTAACAAGATGGCAGCTGTCTCGTAGTCTTGTCTCAGAGGGGCGACCAAAGCGATTTGATAATGATGTCTATCGGGGACCTCCATGGCCAAATAGTGCCGAGATTCGTTGAGGAATCGGAATGAGAATGGGAGACAATGATGATCTCTGAGTAAGAGTTATGAGGATCACTGTAGCGCAATTGATTGGGGCTTGGCCAGGCTGGTTCATGGTGGGTTGAAACGCCCACCTATCAGACCCTTGCATCGTAAACACAGCCTCAAATGTTTGATGGGGAAGACATCAGCAAGTACCGAAAGGAAATAGTATTCGAGATATTCAATTTGATTTCGATCAAGGAGTAACGGTAAAGGCAAAGTACATGAGTTGCGATGAGGCTCAAGCCACGAGACACCACTAAGCGTGAGTGATGGATAAATATGCCATGTACTACTGGTCACACCTACTTAATTGCATCAAAGGCGAGAATGACAGTAGCTTTTACAACATGGTGGATGCAAATATCTGGCAGCCTTTATGCTCTAGACTACTTACTGTTGGCAAAGATTATATCACTCACTCACTCACTTCTGGTAGGTAGGTAAAATTCCGTTTGACTTAAACAAGGTAAATTGCTACACATAGATACGATCAAAAACGCATCAAAGAAAGAAAAAGCACACTTTTCAACTTACCAGCCCTCCGAATCAATCGCCCAATATCACTTCCTCTCAACCTCCGCCGGGAAAGTACTGAATTGTAGGTATCATTCTACAACAAATAGTCTCCGTCGCTCTCATCCGTATCCGTCAAATATCCTTCATAATACGAGTCATCGTCGAATTCGTCAAAATCCTCCAGGTCCAGCTGATTCTCTCTCGAACCCGGCAAGGCAAACATCGACTGTACTTTCGTAGTTGTCCTTGCTTTAATCGCCGTTAGCTGTCATCGTTCCCTAGACTGATCCCACTCCTGTGAGAGCCTCTCAAGAAACCCATCGTAGTCATACTTCATCCAGGAGAGTCGTCCCTTCCTGTGATTCCAGCATAACCCACTGTCCATTGTTCTAAAGTGGCGATCTACCACTTTTCCATCCTTGTTTATTGTTAAGTCGCCCTCTCTGATCCACGGGTAACGGTACTCCTTAGAGAGATACATCTGCTGGAGATCCTCCTCCTCATAGAATTGGACCCACGGGTGCCAATTATCGTTGAACTCAAAGCGATGGACTCGCCGCGGATAGAAGTATTGGGTTCCAAGGTCTTTGAAGACAACGCGGAGAGGATCGCAGATCAATTGCCAGCACTTCTTTCCGT
The DNA here is from genome assembly GCF_019609905.1 of Fusarium poae. NCBI lineage: Eukaryota > Fungi > Ascomycota > Sordariomycetes > Hypocreales > Nectriaceae > Fusarium > Fusarium poae. The sequence goes on from NC_058399.1 coordinate 5,656,346, forward strand.
CACGAGCCCTGTCCAACCCCCCAAGCTCCTCTGCCATGGTGGCGATACACTGCAGAGCTTCAAGCATACCTCGCAACGCGTTGGTCTCTTTGTTGTCGATGAAGTTGTACTTCTCCATAAGCTCTATCTTTTCTTCAAAGATGTCAGCTAATTCGCCGTTGTACGCCTCTTTCCAGGGCTCTGCCGGATCCAGTAAAGCAGTATAAAGGTTCCAAGCCAACGTATCCAAGACGGGCCGGTGCATCCACTTTTGGGCTAGCAAGTTTGAGTTCCGGCTATCCATCAGCGACCAGCCTACCCAGCTGTTCATGCTTTCGGGGCAATCATTCGCTTCTAGTTGGCAGTCCACACCGTGGCGTTTGTAGAGTTCGAGCAGAGCTCTGAGAAAATGGGGTGGGCATTGACACATGATGGCCGCGTTCATTGGTGTATGGATAGCACCTGGTGGTAAACTCCGATAGTTCTGGAAGACGTTGACGTTGTAAGGGATGAGATATCCATGGTCGAGAAGCATGTAAATCATCTGACAAATCCCTTCAATGCGGTCCCTGTCTCCAGTATCCTCGGCGAGAGTATGGAGCAAAATCTCTGGCATGGTCCGCGCCGTCGCCAGCAGAGCATTCTCTTCCGCTTTCTTCTCTTCCCCCAACCGTGGTTCCATTGACCAATCGGGGAAGTCCTTGACTTGCGTACTTTGTTCATAGGCGTCGTAACCATTGTCTAGGAGCCACTGAAGAACCTCAATGGCCTTACTGATAGGAACTGAGCCATGCTTGACCGATAATAAGAAAACATCAATGGGTCGGTGAAATAGATGCCGATGATTGCCTTTGCAGTAGCACACGTCTTCCAAATGCCAGTGCAAGTCTGGTGCTGCTCCGAACTCAGCACACCGCTTTATTGCATCGATATCAGCGTGCTTAAGAGCGGAGCGAAAGGCGTGGCAGCTATCCGCCCGATAGAACGAGGAGCGTACAGGGTAGAATAAGCTAGACGAGGTCAAGGCAAGGTTTCTCATGTCTAGGGCTGAGAGAATGGTCGTGTACTCGGTAATTGGCTCTGGAACTTTGGGTGGCCGACGGCTTAAGATGTATGGATCAAGAGGAGGCCATGGGTTCACCGGGGACTGCGGTGGCATCTTTTCTGTCATCTCAGTCACACTTAGGATGTTGAGAATAACCTCGGAGGGGAGAAGAGCCAGCCTCCCTTCTTGTCGAGGTCGAGTAGAAGTGTTCTTGTCTTGGTGATGGTTAGACATTTTTGCGGTGTTGAGTGGTTGAATGGTTGTTAGGATATTTTAGTTCTTGTCGATAGTTCGTGTTGCTTGTGGTTGCGATTGTCAGTTGTTGTTGTTGTTGATTGTTTTCAATGGTTAGCAAGCACTACTTATATCAAGAGATCGTGAACAATCCTACTGATTCTACTTCTTCTTGAAAGATTCTTCCACAAAGGATGTCGAGAACAGTCTCAAAACCAAAGACCTTCTTCGGTAAAAACCGTATCAGTGCGGTTGTGTTTTGATCTATTTATGGAGGGACTAGACCGAATCGGTTGTTTGTCTCGAGAACAGAACCAATATAACTCGGTGAGTTTATTTCAAGACAAAGATGTCGTCTTAATTGGTGAAAGAGAGGATTGCAGCGCTAATGGCTGTCCGTTCATTCAGCTCAAAGACGAAGAAGCTGCGTATCAGTGGCCGAGCAAGATAATGAACAGGTTTATGAAATTATGGCTAGCCTTGCCTCTAAAGGTATTATTTATAGGATATCATTTTATCATCGTCCTCCCCACCCTGATAATTCTTTATGACACGCACCCCATCCATCAAAGTATGGTGCTCTCGCTTCTCCTCCAACCTTTGAGCCTGCAGACCTCGCAAGAGACTCGAGCATCATATTACCCCACAACCAACTCGCTGGTCCCTTTCCAGGATGTAATCCATCTTGGTATAAACTCCCAAGAAGATGTATCAGTTTGGACCACTCAAACATCTCGTGTCCAGCTTGTTCAGCGACTGCCCTTCCTAAACGGTCCATCTCCATCATGATGGCATCCTCCATGCCACTTTCTTTATGAACTGTCAAGGCTCGAAACATGATAGGAACATCCTCTCCGAATTCATCATTGAGACGTTGCGCAATCTTCTTGATTCGCGCTGTTACGAACCGGACTTCTTCCCATACCATCTTTCTATGGTTCAAGGTCATCGGCTTCTCGCCCTCGTTGTGCATAGCCTTGCCGCTAAGCCAGAACGCCTTCTGATCCCATAATCCGTTCTGCCAGAGAATCAAATCGGGACGACCAGCAGGGCCGTTAATGGGTGTCTCGTGGGGTTTCCAGAACTTATCCCAGCGTTCCTCCCAGGCGACATCTTTCATGTTTTCAATCCACCACCAGTCTGGTCTATATGTGAAGGAACCGGCGGAGTGGTAGTAGATTAGAGTGAGGTTGAAAGCGGGGACCTCACACAAGCCTTTAGCCTGGCGAGCTGTAACGTCCTGGATAGGGAGGTTGATCTTGCCACCGAACTCTTCGCAGAAGAATTGTGTCATGTAACGATCGACCGAGTCTCCAAACATGACTACACGACGGCCCCAGAGCCAACCCAGGCCATTGGATTCTTTCATGTCGACAAAGTCGTCGGCCGTTGCGTTTAAAGGCGGAATGTTAACTTCTTTGTGTCGACGACGACTCTCAACAACAGCCATATGCATCCATTGCTGGGGGTTCCCATCTGCATTAAGAAAGTCGGGCTCAACAGCGGTATCGTTGAAAACAAGCTCGTGTGTGGGTGGGTACGCAGCGTACTCTGGTGGTTCAGAGTTGAGAAAGTCTTCGGTGAAAGGAATCCATTGTGTATCCCTGTATTCCTTCTTGTCTGTGGGGATGTAAAGGTACCCGGGACGTCGGTATGGATCTACGCAGTTTCGAGTAGCCTCGGGTGTAGGTTCTGGAGTGATTGTGTTTTGGGGTGTGGGTGTTGATACAAAGGAAGTTACACTGGAGGGTCTATTAACAAAGAGTTGTGTCTGAGGACCGGGGGATGCTTACGTCGGTTGCGACGAGCCATAGTACTGTTGGGCCTTTTGGTGCGCAAACTGAACAGGTGATGTAACAGAGTCGGAAAAGAATGTGCAAAGAGTGACGAGGAAGAAAAGACCAACGGCAATACAAGTTCCTATCCTCAGCGCAGGACGCGATGATAGAGTTGTGGCGACAGCCATAATAGACGTAAGAGAAAGAGTGAAAGAAAACAAAGAATGACAAACACAGTATCACAGTATATTAGGGACTTTCAAAGAGTGGGATGATAGAGTTTTAAGATATCTTTGTCTGCAAAATAAAGTGGTTCTTGCTGACGATCCAACAGAACCCCCTGAAGGAAGCACGTACAGGGTCCTTTTGTTCCCCCAATGGATGATTGTGATATGATCTGATCCATGAATCCGGGTTGAAGGATTGTGAACAGTTATTCTAGTGGGCAGTGCGTTGTTGGTTGTTGGCTGTGGTTCATTGTGTCGTTACGCGGCTCATGGACTTGGCGAAACAACCCTTGTACCGGTAGCCAAGATGCCGGCGTTACAGAAGCGAATGGGCCGTTTTCACTAGCCAGCCCTATAGTTTATGACGATCCGGGAGTGTAAAGCTTTAGATATGGAAGAGTCTGTTTAAACCAAACTTTGTTTTTGAGTTGGTGGTTTGCTATCAATCTAGACGCTCTAATCTAGACGCCATTCGTTGTTCACCTTGGACAAAGGATTGTGAATAAAGCCACTTTGTGGAGACAAAAAAAGGATGACGAGTACCGTATGTAGATCAGCAGGAGGTAATCCCCAAATCAGATTCGATCCATAATAAAAATTCAAGCTTTTGCCAACAATTCGCTTATTCCCAGGGGACGAAACATGGGAACGATATTCGTATCTCACATCAATTTCGTTCTTGTTTTGTATGAGGAGAGCTTCAAATTAAATACAAGATATGAACACGCCTGCAATAGAAGATAACTTGACAATAGAGATTGTATGATATAAGAACCTAATTGGTAAACCTTTCAAGGTGATAACCCAAAGAGGACATGACAGCGCCTGACAGAATCCTTCGTGCCGCTGTTTATGGTCGTCCTAATTTCGCATGCTGTATGGTAATGCATCCAACATGCAAATCTTTTCAATTTTTGTCTCTTTGGCCAGACATGAGGCTGAACATGGCACGTCTCTACTCTACACATGGACTTGTAAATGTCGTCACCAAGTTCTCAGATAAACAAAACTCTTCGACTTGGCTGCCCGGTTTCAACTCCTGTTTCAGACCCGAGAAAGGACCCGGAAATATACTCTGCCTGTCACATGAATGCCAGCCAAAACAGGGAACGGGCCTGTCAACACTGTAAGCTTTTAGTTTAGTTTAATTTTAAAATAATGGGGGTCTTTTCGCTACTGACCCACCAATCCAGAAGGATTTCTTCCTTTTCATGATCCTGCGCCGCTTGCGTCGTTCTCTGGAAATAAAGATTGAGCATGTCTCTTCCTTAAAGTGAGACATTGGGCAAGTTTAACCTTTTGACAAAGCGCCACATTATTAATGCGCCTCGACTATCTCGCCACAGACGAACAATGATGACTGTTTATACTGTGCCCCTTTGTCTTTGGCCGGGGTTATGGTCAAGATGATCTCTTCTCGGTTAATACAGAACCCATCAATTGTGTTCAGGAGACTCCATCTTCAAACGTCACAAATCATTAAACATGTAAAATATTCGAACAAATCTCAGATTTATTCCATGGGTACGTATCTACGTCATCCACTGATCTCTCACTCCTAGGTCAATCTCAATTTAAGCCGAGCGGACGAAGCGAGACTTGCTCTTCCATCCCCAAGCAGTGACATCACGCTTGCTCATGACAGCAACGCTCTCATTGTAATCGCTGGTGCCATTGGCAGGGTCAGCATCCCGAGCCTCGCATTGGGGGCCAGCATCAGGAGCGCCGAGAGCACCAGTGACAGCAGCAAAGTGTTGCTTCTCAGCAGTGGTAGCAATCATGTTGGTGGCAGCCTCCTCGGTCCATCCGTTGATGAAATCGCCGTGAGAGCACCAGGCATCACCACAGGCGAGCTTGAAGGGTGCTTCGCCTTGCCAGCCGTTGGGAAGGACCTTGCGAAGGTCGTAGCGGATGCTGAAGCGTAGCTGGGGCATGGACTTGCTGCCCTCGGGACACCAGTTCGCGGTGCCGTAGTCGCGTGACTTGTATGCGGTCTCGAGAGTTTCTTCGTTGACACACTGAGGGAAGTAGAGCAGCTGCTGAAGGTGTGTGTCGCAAGTACCAGTGGGAAAGCCATTGGCACCAATAGGGACAGCCTGGCTCTCACAAGTCCACTCAGCCTTGGCATCGGGAGGCATATCAGCCTGGGTCTTGGCCGTGGCATCACCAGCCACCATCTTCAGGTTCTGAGGGATAGCGACCTCGGCAGGTGTCTCGCCAAGGTTGTAGTACGCACTGAAGCGCATGACAGGGATAGGCTCGTAGTTGGTTCCATCGGTGGTGTACAATGGTGTAGGAATCCAATAGACGGACAAATCGTTGGGGTTCTCGGCGTTTGTGCAACCCGCCTGGAGCTCAGCGCTGGTCTTGGTGTTGACGGTGACGGCATCGGAGCCGAAGAAGGAGTGCAAATGGGACTTGCCATGCTCGCCGGGGAACACGATAGGATCGATGTTCTTGAGCATAAAGGGAGAAGCAGCGTTGACTTGGGTGTAGGCCTGGGCGGCACCCACTAGGAGGCCGGCAGCGAAGAGGACGGACGAAGACATGGTGGATGAAGTAGAATTGATATAGACAGTGTTGTTAAAAGTAAAAGTAAAATTGTAGTCAAATTTAATGACAGTCAATGTCAACGGATGAAAAGAATAGCGAAAGAAAAACGAATGTTATCTGAGAATGAACTGGAGAGCTAAGGAAGAGAGAAAAGCATAGATCACGACGAAATCATGGTGTTTTAATACACCAACACGTCGAATGCCAAGTCCATCAAGTAAAGAACATCGCCCTTTTCTTCAAAATGTAATCTCCGTCGTTGTTTCGAGCTGAACTGGGCCGCATATGGATAAACGAGGTTGAGGCTGTCTTATTATTAGCGGAATAATTCGTCGTAGGATAGATCTGTAACAGGGAGCCTCGCGAAAGTTAAGCACTATTGGTCAATTATGGTTCGACTGAAAGCATTAACCCTGCGACTACGGATAAGTTTTGAAACATGGAGCGTAGCTGTATTTGGAGGTTTCCGTGTTTCAACTACGGTCAATAGTGCTAAGCAATCTTGGGCAGCTGTGTTTAAACGCTCAGCTTTCGATTGATCAACACTATATAACATGGAGAATAAGAGTGAATGTAACATCAACTCGTGAGATTCTTAGTTTATTCAAATGTAAAGATAGCTTTATCTTGCATTTCAACTATCGCGCTGTAGGTTTGAGCGGAGATGGGAATAACAATTTACTCTTGGCAGAGACATAAGAACTCGGAATATTCCCTGTATCTTTTATGAATTAAATATAGATCTAGGGGTTCCCTTTCCGCGTGTTTTGCGTTTTGATACGCGTATTTGAATGTACTCTTTGCTTTGTCTCAATATGTTTCGTTCTGTTCTTGGCCGTATGTATTTCGGGTGAGTCTGGGTTAACCTACAGTCGGTTGTACTGAGAGATCGTGTTAGTCTCTTCCATTCTCTACCAGTTACGAGTGTCTTGACTCGATTGCGACGCGTTCTAGATCTACCGACGCTCATTATATTCATGAGTTTAAGACAACTAAAAACCAATTAAGAGCTATTAGTAAATAATCTGTACCAAAAGGGTTGATTCTGGGGTCGGGTTCTCTAGCCTCATTCTATATCGGGAAGTTTTCCGCTATCCCACCTAACACGCCAGATCAGAACAAGACAAGCAATTGCGATAGTCTAACTAATAAGCTTATTGATACCGAAATGATAATAATATGAACCAAAGAACCTCTCCCCCATATACAACCCGTCACAATCTTCTAATTGACCTTGCTTCTTCCCAACAAATCAATCACCTACTCACAATAAATCACTATGCGATCAAAACGAGTCATCTCAATTGTCACCTGCCACGCTGAAGGCGAGGTCGGCGATGTCGTTATTGGTGGTGTTATCGATGTGCCAGCCAAGACCATGCACGATAAGCTTGTCCACTACATGGCAGAAAAGGACGACTTACGGAAACTTCTCCTCCAGGAGCCTCGTGGTCGGCTGGAGATGAGCGTGAACTTGGTTGTCCCACCTTGTCGACCTGACGCTGACGCTGGATTTCTGATTATGGCTCCTGGAGATTGGGTTCCCATGTCTGGCTCCAACTGCGTGTGCACGACCACTGTTCTTCTCGAGACAGGTATCGTACCCATGGTCGAGCCCGTCACAACAGTACGATTAGATACTGCCGCTGGCCTGGTAGTGGCTACTGCCGACTGTCAAGACGGAAAGTGCAGATCAGTCTCTTTCGATAATGTTCCTGCTTTCGTCTACGCTCTAGATAAAGAAATCGACGTCCCTGGCGTGGGCACAATCTCTGTCGATATCGCCTACGGAGGTCAGTGGTATGTGCTGGTCAAGTCTGAAGCACTTGGCATCAGAGTCGAGACCATTAACGCCGACCGTCTCGTTGATTTTGGCAAGAGGATAAAAGAGGCCGTCTTGGCGAACTGTATGCCGACACACCCAGAGAATCCAGCCATTTGCGGCATCAACAACACCATCATCACAGAGCCTCTGGAAGATGGCCCCAACGGCAAGGTTGTCAAGCACACTGTTGTTGTGACACCTGGACGACTAGATCGAAGTCCCTGTGGGACAGGAAGTTCGTCACGTTTGGCCATTCTTCACGCACGGGGGCTTATCAAAGAGGGTGAAGAGGTTACATTTAAAAGTATAATAAACACCGAGTTTGTTGGAAAGATTAGGGGGACGACCAAGGTTGGTGAGCTTGATGCTGTGCTGCCAAAAATCAAGGGGCGGGCTTGGATTACAGGCGAGAAGAATGTGCATCTTGACCCTGAGGATCCTTTCCCAACAGGTTTCCTGCTTTAGGAAGATTAATAGAAATGAATAACACACCGGAATTGTTCATAAGAATGGAACTTTGTTTGATTATCAACATTCACTTCAAAGAACAGCGTATTTCAGTCTCTACGTTTGATTCTAGGAACAACGAACAATATGAGAAATATGTGAATCTTGAAGTGTTCACAATTTCGTGCTACGTCGTAAGACCAGACTGAAAGGTCTTGCGTTCAACGTCTATATCAAAGCCGCAATCAAAGGCCAGCGCCATTAGTATAGATAATGTCTGATAATTTAAAGAATATGCTAGGCTGGGAGAAACAAATCTAACAATGCTGCAGCCTACAATTTCGGTCGACTTCCACTTCCAGTCACCTTGTCAACCAACTCAACCACACCCTCAGCGCATCCATAAGATCCCATGTATCCCCATCCTGAGTGTCCATAGTTGTGGATGACCCAGGTCTCATTGTCCAACTTCTCCTCCTCCAGCCTCATTCCTCCCTTTCTGTACGGACGGAAACCAACGCCATGTCTTATAATGCTCAAACCAGTGATACCCTTTCCACCAGCAATCTCGGGCATCAAGTCCACGACTCGCTGCATGATACGGTTCGCTGTGTTTGGACAAGGTTGGGTGTCCCAGTTGTTGATTTGATAAGTACCGCCGATAATGGTACCTCCACCCGCAGCTCTTTGCATAGCATAGATCTCCTCGCCACTTTCATCTAGAGCGCTTGAGCACATGAAGAGCGGTATGTTCTTGGGTGTCTCGTTTCGCACGACGACAACTTGGCCTCTGGCGGGAGAAACAGTTGTATCCTCCACGCCTCCGAGTTTTAATGAACCGAGGCCAGTCGCGTTAACGATGATATTTGCCTTCTTGCCAGTGTGGCTGAGAAACTTGGCCTCGTTAATGTGGGTAAGAATACCTCGCTTGACTACGACTCCATGCTTGAGACATTGGCCCAGCAACCAAGGGAGGTAGATAGCTGTGTTGATACAGATTCCTTGGTATTGGAAACCAGAGTCGTAGCCGGCGGCAAGTTCGGCGGGTGTGTTGTCCCTGAAGTTGTTGAACATATCTTTGAACCAAGGGTTATCGGCGTAAAAGTGTGCTGAGAAGCCGGACTTGGCCGACTTCATGTCAACGTCTCGACGAAGGACGTGAGTTGCTGGTCATGATAAGCTCTTGATTTTGAAAGTCACGGCGTCGGGAAATATACTTACTCTGGAAGTGAATACCTGCCTCAGGAGTTTCCTCAACGAGCTTCTTAAGAGCGATCCATGTTCTTCGCTCCCATCGACTGGCCTCTTTGGGTGCTAGTCTTTGATTGACGTGTAAGAGGTCTGAAAATGAAGTCAAGAAGTCTACTTACGGAATTACATTGGCTCCAGCCCATGGAGAAGCGTACTCTGCATCGTAGTCACCCGGCATGTGCTTGCCTACGACGGTGACATCGTTTCCTTCTTTGGCCAGCAGCAAGGCTGATGTAAGTCCAATCACACCGGCGCTATTGCACGTTAGTTGTCTTGCCCAAATCATTTCTAGACCGTTATCTACTCACCCAATAACGACAACAGTGTTTGACATGTTGAATAAAATTAAGATGTATAGGATAACAGTATTTCGACTAAATCAATCGATTACAAGAAACATAGTATAACTGACATGGTCATCTTAAATGCCAACTATTCGTACATGGTTGATTGATTGTCGGTTAGCTCCAATTGGCTACTTCGCGGACACATGCCCTTCTCGACAATGTGGACATCTAAGCTTGACTCGTTTGGGGTGAACTCAAAAGATACAGACATCCGCGCTGGCTTTCCCATGCTGATCTCGCCTGAGTTGTCGTGTGACCTGTCAGAGATAGCAATTGATGTTCTAAACCGGTAACAAAGAAAGTGTTTCCGGTTAAGCGACTATCTCCCCATCTTTGTTTCACCGCCATAGTGTGGTCTCTTCTGGACTGAAATTGTTCCGTAGTGTCGCGGTATGAGAAGCTGTTCCCTTATGCCGTTGCTAATGTGCCCTTCATATACCAAAAATTACCTTTAATCTATCACATACGACCAAAGGTAGTGGAAAATACGGGATCCCGTCCGCTCTCCCATAGTCAAGCCACTAACCGGCGGATTAGTAGTTGGGTCGGTGACGACCAGCGAATCCCCGCTGTTGTATGTATCCTTTCATTTTTGGTGTTTTGCAGTCATCTGTTTTTTCCTTCTTCTTCTTTTTGCCTCATGCCATTTGCGCTTGTGGGATTGAAGTTGACAGAGATAGACCAACCGAACAGCTATGAATAATCAAGATGGAAACCATTGTGAGACAACTTGCGACGATTAGCCATTCGAGCTTATTAACAGCACGCAAAGAAGAAGATTCGAATAGCCTTCATTTCGCCCCCATAATGTAAGATTCCTTCTCTTCTAATAAAAAACTCGTAGGATTATGCATACTCAGCCCAGAATGGCTCAGCCTCATCATCGTCCCAGATCCTACGCTAACGCATAGTTACCTATAAGCTCCCCATCATTATATGAGCTTACAATCGAAATTCTTTATAGCTCTACACTTTTGTAAAATATCATTCAACAGCATTTCTCAATTTGTTAACCCTCGTATACCAGTAATGTGGACTACTCGGTTTATTCTATTGCTTGTGGGCTGGGGAGCCATCAAACATACGCAACATTCGTCAATGGTCTTAGCAGCTGCCTCTTCTACAGGCCTGGAATTACCCGAAGAGTATTCCTACGCCAAAGCTATCTGCTTCGTACAAGACCAAGTGCGAAACAACCATCAAAACAGCGATGCCTTATCAAAAGACCCAGACAAAGTCTCCCTTTTTGATGTCCTTGGCCTTGACCCGTATCAAAAACCTTTTCATCCACTCGTCGAGTCCTTATCCCCCGATGGGAAAAATTGGAAGGAGGCAAAAGAAGCTCTCGAGAATACACGTGTGGATTGGAAAGAGGCCAAAAATATACTTCGGAACAAAGCCATGTCTGATCAAGAGGTGGTGGATGTCCTTATCAACGCGGCTAATGAGACCGCGCTATTAAAAGAGCCGGACTCTGTTATTGACAAGTTGACGGAGATGGCTATGAAATACATGGTGCATAATTTGTTGTCGAATGAGGGGATCAGGCTTATGTATCAGTGGAAGTTTCTCCCTCTTATAGAGCGTCCTGGGGCGCTACAGAAGTTCTGCAGCGATGTACTGGTGGAAGCAAATAGTCATGACGAGCTGTGACAGACGAATACGTGTCCAGGGACCGAGAATAAGGGAAAAGGCCGGTCACAAGCCGCACAACCGAGTAGATATTTGATGCATAAATAATATGAAGAGTAGTATTTGTCCTGAAAAAAAATGAAAAAAGCACGTACTGCATATGAACTGCGTTCTGCTGATCTTGAGCCTCGATGTTCTCTCTACCCAGAAACGAACCTTTCCACAGAGTAAAGAACAAACATTTCTGTCCTTTCAGAATTTGCTTAATTATCTACTTTTCAACTGGCGATGGAGAATGTTTAGGTACTTCCTCATGAGTGGCGTGGCTCAGTTTAGCCTCAACATCGCCTTTCTCAGCCTTGGTCGTAGCATGGGTGGCAACACGAGTCTTCCAAGCCGGGGTACCAATAAACTTGATACCGTTGGGATCCTCAAATATATGAGCAGTCTCCTCCAATGTCTTCCCAGCCGTCTCGGGGAACATGAAGAAGACATGAACAAACATGGCAACGTTGAAAACACCAAAGATGATATAGCTCTTCCACGTAATGTTCTCAAAAGCCACGGGTGTAAACAGACCCAGAGCAGTGTTGAAAGCCCAGTTGGATGAGGTGGCAAATGCGACACCCTTTCCTCGAAGACGGAGAGGGAACAGCTCGGGAGGGTATGTCCAGGAGGCAGGGCCCCAGGTTGGAGCGTAAGAAGCCACAAAGAGGTATGTGCAGGCGATGAGACCCTTTGCAGGACCTCCTCCGACGCTCATGGATACTTGAGGTGAGTCGCGCTCGTCTTTAGGAATGACGGTGCCATGAGCAGCCAGGATGCCTGCGTTGGCGAACATCCATGTGCACATGAGTGCAGCGCCAATGAGGAAGGTTGGGCGACGTCCCCATTTGTCCATCCAGAGAAGAGCAGGAATCGTCATGAGAACGTTGATGATATATTGGATAGAAGAGGCGAGAAGGTTGGCGTTGCCTTTGTAGCCCGCCATGGAGAATACGTAAGAGATGTAGTACACTGCGTTTCATTAGTATTCGACACTCTTTTTTTGGTGTGGATAGAACTTACTCATGACGTTCATGCCAGTAAGCTGAGACCAGATCTGAGTAAAGACTCCAATGATAGTCCGGTTAAGCATGCTAGGCTTAAAGAGATCAAGATACGTAACATCGGCAATAGAGGCCTCAAAGGCACACATATCCTTGATATCCTGCAACTCAAGAGCTACAAATGGATGATCCGGATCTCCGTGTCCATGCACAAGCGTGAGTACAGCATGGCACTCATCCCAGCGATCCTTCCGGGCCAGCCATCTCGGCGACTCGGGAAGAAGCATCATCATGAAGAAGAGGAAGATGCCAGGCACCATTTGTAGACCCCAGGGAACACGGAATGCAGCGGTAGAGTAGTCGGCTGAGGTGCGGCCACCAATGTTGGCGCTGCCGTAGGAGATGTAGTACATGATCAGGATGCCCCAGGTGATGGCCCATTGCTGCATGCCGATGAAGCGACCGCGCTTGGAAGGAGGTGAGATCTCTGCGATGTAAACGGGGACTTGGGCGGATTCGATACCGACGGCGAAACCGTTGATGATACGGCCAACGACTAGCATGCCAATGTTTTGCGACGCGCAGGAAATAATTGAGCCAATTGACCTGTGAATTGTTAGCGCATGTTGCTTACAGTATGTGAGTCTGACTTACCAGATAATACAACCAACCATGATGGAATATTTTCTTCCAAGACGATCGCTGAGAATACCAGAACATAGAGCTCCAAGCCACGAACCAGCAGCCATACTAGCCGTGATGCCACCCTGGTTCAGCGATGTTGGGCCACTGCAATCCAGGTCATCGTTGAATGGTGGGCCTTTGGGACCTTGATTGAAGTAACATTTATAAGAGTTCTCACCCAGCTGGGCAGAGATGGAGGAGATGTCGAAGCCAAAGAGTGCACCGCCTACTACCGAAGTAGCGGCGATCACGTAAATATTGCCAATAGGCATCTTGACTTGCAGAGTGGTTTATCCTTTCAGTCAATAAAACAGAGAGTAGTAGGGAACAACGGTGTAACTCGGGAGGTGAGCATGTTATATATCCCCCAACCCAGGGCATCGGGTTACACCACCTTGTTCAGATGGCATTCGTCTAGTGGTCACGTTTGATGTGGAACATTGTGACGGACCAAGTTTGGCGATTCTCGTGCTGCAATGTGAAGCCTTCTGACGCCGGAGATCATTGCCTGTGCTGGTAGTATGTAGGACGATGGGATGAGGGATGGATGGAGGATCCACAGAACAGGACAGGACAGGACAGGCCATGGTAACGGTCTGGGGTTGATGAGACGGTGGTAACCGAAGAATTGCACCAATTGTTTCTTGAGCATGACGTAGAATTCGAGAAAAAAAGAGTGTTATGGTTGTCCAACGTTTGTTCCTTGTGCTTGATTACAGGGTCAATCTCTCCCGGATTCTTCCATGTCTCCATCATCCTTGCCAAGCTGTCATCCACTCTGCGGAGAATATTTCTCTTTCGGCGAGTGGTGCCATGGCGATCACATCACGATCAAGGAACTTGTATTTCGGATCCGAATTGTTTGTGTAGGTATGTATGTATATACTACAGAGTAGTATTCCCCAGATCTCTCCACACGTGAATAGGTCCGAATAGTCAGCACAAGCGCTGCAATAAGAAGCGAGAATTGATCTGGGTCTATGGAGAAGCTTAATAGCTTGCGGAGAATGGGATTTGTCACATATGCTGTTGGGTTTTGTTCATACCATGGGAAAAGAATGCCTGATTGTTGGTCAAACCACATTTTGGGTCCTGTGATTTACAATTATTAGAGGCTCAATTGATACCTGGTATTGTGCCTAAATTGAATTGAATCCTTTACATTGCCTGTCATCAGCGCATTTCGTGGTCAGCATCCATGTTATTCCCGACGGAAGGATTCTTCGTTGTAATTTATGATGTAAATTCTCCGAAATTCTTCAATGGATTCCATATCAAGAAATATTTACTGTCGAAATCGCAATGTCTATTGTCATGATGCTATGTATAAACACACCCCAATGCTTCCTTAACTCCCCCAATGCCACATGTCGTGCCATGCCTCTAAATGTCCCCCCAGTCCATGTCATGTCATAACCCAATACTCAATAAAATGCACGCTCATGCTCTCTTATATCATGCCCCAAACTCCTCAATCACGCTTCTTGCCTCAGTAAAGTCATTATCAACACCCACGTAGCCCATCTTGAGCCCGAAGCCCTCTGGCCCTCCAACCTTCATACCCTTGTCAGTCTTCCAGAGCGGATGCGCTGGTAGAGCAACGACGTTCACCCTCAAACCGTACCGCAAATCTTGTGAACCAATTCCCTCGCCGTCTTGGCCAAGGATTGAGATTAGGTCGGGAACTGTGCACACAACCTCTTGCGATTCTTCCGAGCCGTCGGCGTCGCTGAGGGCGGCGTAGAGATACTCGTTCTGGAAAGGTATCACCATGTGTTTGTTATCGCTTGTGATACTTTGTGTGCTCGATCCGTGGGTTTCGCGCTCGTCGGCGCTGAGCGGCGCGATTACAACCGAGCCCATTGTGTAGCCACCGTCAATGTATCTTCTCACATCGACGATTTTACCCGTGAAAAGTAGTTTTCCAGCGCAGACGTCAAACTGTCATTCATTAGCGATAATTCGTACACTGGCGAAACCGGACCAACTCACAATCGCGTCTACATAGCTGGTCTTCTTTCGTCGGGCGTTGTGTACCGCGCGACCGAGATACCATGCTTGAGAAACAGTGTTGGGAACGCCGTGAGATTTGATGACGGAGCCAGGCAGAGGATTGGCGCATACGGCGCAGCCGAGACCAAGTTCGATAGTGGTTGTTCGCAGGAGAGACTCGAGACGCATGGGAGTATCGGTGCTCTGATCTTGTTAGATATGGGATTGAAGGGGAAGTTATTAAACATACCATTACTACGCTGACATTGCCTCGGGCGTCAGACAAGACACATGGCGTTAGAGAGTGACCGTAGACACTAAAGGTAGCTTCAATGGATTAGCGTTGGATACAAGACTAGGGAAATGAGAAACTCACCATGATACATGGTTGGGTATGCTCGGCCCATGGCATCGCCATCGACGACTGGAACGTCAAAGTGGACAGCCGAAGGGAAAGCACTCATACCATTTCCACCACCACTGAACCAATTAGCAATCACCTCTGAGTTTCGCGCGGCAATTGACTTACATCTCATCGATATACATGCCGTCAAAAGTCTTGTTTCCAACGACCTTGTTAACAGCATTGATCCCTGTGACAATCTCATTGCCTCCCGCAATTCGCTCATTGATCACACTTGGACTACCGTACCAGGAGCCAAAGCAAACCATGGCATCATCGTCAAGAGCCTTTGATGAAATCACCCTCATCTTCTTTTCGGGATTCTTCCGTAGGGCATCCAGACTCTTGAGGTACTCGTGGTGAGTTGGCCCGCCGCCGCCTGTTCCTAGAACACCACATCCAGTAGCGATCATTTCCAGGTCAACTTCTGAAAGATACCATACACCGTCTTGCACATCGGGTTTGTATGCGTCGAGATCCACGTGTAGAGATGGCTTGTAGGTCGGTGTCAGAGCATCGGGAACGCTGACTTTCTCACCCTCATCCTCTTGGAACTCGCGCGCGGTTATCACGGGTGGTGAAGGTGGCGGCGTAAGTTCTTCAGGAATGGCTAGGGTTCCAACAGCACGTACTTGTATCCGAAGAGCTCCGTTGGACAGGTACTGGAGCGGCATCTTGTTAATCTCGACAATCTTGACATCGTTCTTAGAAGCACCCTTGGCAACAGCGAGATCAATTGCTTTGGCGCACGCTGCGTCGACGATGACCTTCTCCGATCGTCCTTGGGGAATTTCCACAATGTCAATCTCACCAGAGACCTTTGCGATTGCTGCGCCGACTGCATTGGCTGCGCCTTGGTGGATGGGTACAATGCACTTGTCCACACCGGCGAGAGCCTCTGTGACGAGTAGGGCGCCTCCACCGACAAGAAGGACATGAACGGGAGCTGAAGAGACCTTCATCTGCTCAACAAGACTCTCGAGCATTCTGTTGAGTTCCTTGCGGCCGCTTTCCACGATAGAGGAGGGGACATCACTAACCAGAGACGCATCTCCAAGGTTAGCCTTGCCCAGCGCGACGACAATGTCGGTCGCCGTCAAAGTTTCACCTCCAAAGACTCTTGCTTCTTGTTGTATACAGTGACCGACTGATCCAGGACCGATGGTAACATTCCCCGTCTCATGGTTGACGTTCACCTTGCTTCCGCCTCCAAGACCAATTGAGACAACCTCTGGCATTGAGAATGCAGTGCGAACGCCTCCTACTTCGACGAAACCGGGGGCTTGGCGAGGGAAACCAGATGGTAGCAAAGCGCAAACATCCGTGGTTGTACCTCCAATGTCGACAACCAGAACTTGTGGTTCCTCCTCTTCTGATTGTGTCTCAGCCTTCTTGTGGTGATCTAGCCCAGCGAGAAATGCGGCTCCGGTCATACTATTTGTTGGCCCACTTGCAAAAGTCTTGATGGGGAATTCGGCTGCTGTGTCGGCATCGATTAAAGTTCCGTCGTTTTGTGATAGAAAGAGAGGACATGTAAGTTGTAGTCGATGCATGGCATGCTTGAACCCCTTCTTGACCCGGTGACCGGTGCGCAGTATCGAAGCGTTGAGAATTGTTGCATTTTCGCGCTCTAGGAATCCTGTTGGTCCGATATCGTGAGAGCAGACAACCTGTAATCCTGGGCATTCCTCCATGATAATTCGTCGACATCGTTCCTCGTGTATACCGTCGTGGTCGAGTGGTGAAAAGACACCCACTAAAGCGATGACGTTGATACCCTTGGCGACAACATCCCTGGCTGTGCGTCTAATTTGTTCCTCGTCCAATGGTAATATCTCTCTTCCGTCAATCTCAAGTCCTCCATCGAGATAATGAACTCCTCCGTCGAGGATTGATCTTAAGCCGAGTGGGAAATCGGAAAAGGGTGGTAATTGTCTTGTAAAAGGACCGCACAGCCTCAGTACAGCAACACGGTCAAGTCTTCTGGCGTCTGCTTCTACAAGGGCGTTGATGAAATGTGTTGTGCCTATAGTAACACTGAGAACACAGCTCTGGTCGACGGCGGAATCACGGATGACTGCTCTTATGGCTGCTTCGATGCCGCTGGTGATGTCTTTTGTTGTGCTTGCCTTGTGAGAGGCCAATACGCCACGACCGGGGTTGTTGGTGGCTCGTATGTCAAGGATTGCGGCGTCGGTGTTGGTTCCTCCAACATCGACACCGATTCGGTAAAGGGACGACATCATTATTTTAAATGTCTTTCTTTTGTTTATATTGTGTCGTGTTAGTGAGAGTCGAGTCAAGTAGTTTTTGCTAGTCAGCCAATCTTTAGTTAATGGTGGTGTTGTTGCCAGAGCCTGACAGCATGGCGCAGTAGTGTTATAATAACATTGTTGGTTGTGGAATGGAAGCTTCGGAGGGGACTTTATGTATGACTTTTTTTTCCCTTTCTTGTGCAACAACCCTGTCCATCCATTACACCGAAGCTAAGTAAGTATGCATGAATTAGGAAATAGAAGGAGAAGAAAGACGAACAGACGAACAAGAAGAAAAAAAACCCGACGATTTCCTTGTCGTGATCCATCCATGGTCGAGACATTGATGGAGGGAGGGGCCAAGTTGGCCGACGCCAAGCGGAGCAAAATTGCCCGATCTAGTGGGCTTTGATCCATACCTAGGTACTAAGGTTCCAGTTTCTCTAGGCCCCGGTACTTACTCTCCGGTGTTGGTGCTGTAGTGAGTGTTGCTTGCAGCTGAGGTGAGCCTGTAGTCTGTAGTCTAGTCAGCGCTGTTACTAGCCAGAACTGGACACGACAGGGGGAGGGTCTGGAGGGGAGGCATGAAGATGGAGAAGTTAGGCAAAGGAGAGAAAAATCCGAACCATTCCGTCGGTGTCTCAGCTCAGCTATTTCCGAGGAGTATTTGTTTGGTTGGTTGGACCCAAGAATCGGAATCGTAATCTCATCTCATCTCATATATCGTCGATCTCTCCTCCCTTCCCTTCCCTTCCCTTCTCTCTTCTCTTCTCTTCTCTTTTTGTTCTTGTCTTTATTGGCCAATGCGTTTCTTGGCCTACCTACCGTTCCATTCCATCACATCATTGTTTTCTGTGACGAGTCTGGGGTAGTGAGTGATACATGTTGCAGACAAACAAATTGTGCATACAGTTCCCTACTAATTAAGGAATGACCCGTCTCATTTCATCTCGTTTCCCCTCAATAAAGACAAGGCTGGCTGAGATTATTTGTTTGCCTGCTGGCCTCACTCAATATTGGTAGCAAATAAATACAGTTACTGATAAAAGCTTAAGCTCAGTCTGAGCTGAACGAACTAAGGTTTCGGAGGGACCATCCTCATTAGCTCCAAAATGAAATGGATGTTCCCCCCCGGGGGCTTTGCTTTCGCTCTCCCCATATCTAAATTCTAAACCCCCTTCCCTTTTTCTTCATCGCTCCGAGAAGTTCGTTCGTGAGAGTACCTAAAGAAAAATAACGGCGAAGCTACTGCACACACTATTGATCCATCTAAAATTCTGATCTTTTGGGCTTGTTTTTCAGTCGGTCTAGAAGGTCATTCCTTACTTTTGAACTATTTATTTTTTAATTGAGGCTATTCCCGACCCTTCCATGGCTTTGACGAATCTTGTTCGCCGCCTTGAGCTACCGCGTGGCTCGCAGTTTATTGTACGTCACATCTTTTGTTTCGCGCCGCCCATTGAACTGACACGAGACTCTCCCTTTGACAAATAGAATGAAGATGTTAGACCAGTAGCGAGCGAAAGAAGAACATGGACGTTTCTAACGTTCCATAACTTTTGTATGTTTATTATTATATCCATCCATGCCTTCCATTGCCCTATTTCCTTTCTTTTCTCCAGTTGCAGCCAGCAAGCAAATCATTCATGCATGCAAGCAATGCATGCGTGGGTGCATAAGCGAGCCTGTTTTTTCTTCTGCTGTCCTTCCTTTTTCTGACTTCTGACCGATTGCATGGAACAGGGCTCTTGATCAATTGCAACATTGCTACCTACTTGACTGGTAGCGCTCTTATTCCTCTAGGCTTGACGTGGTGGCAGGCGATTATTGCCATTGTGTTGGGTAATATCCTCGCGACAGCTGCACTGATTCTTGCTTCTTTGGCGGGTGCTTATTATCACAGTAAGTTATATGCATCCATCAATTGGGGGGACCTGATAACTGACAATTGCAGTTGGCTTTCCTGTTTTCAGTCGGGCGGTTTGGGGTATTTGGGGTTCTCAATTCGTCATCTGGAATCGCATCTTTCTCTCTCTTGGTATGTTCTTGCGTGGTCTCTTGTGATATTCCAACTGACACTCGCAGTCTGGTATGGCTTCCAGTCATGGGTTGGCGGACAATGCGTCTATCTCATGCTCCTGTCATGGGATCCGTCCCTCGAAAACCACATCCCTAATACGATCCCTGCCTCGACGGGTATGACATCGGCCCAGTTCTTGTCGTACTTTATCTTTTGCGTCGTTACGCTCCCGTTCCTCTGGATCCGACCGCACAAGATACAAAAGTTCTTTTACTTTGCTAGCTCAATCACCCTCGTCTTCTTCGTGGTGCTATTGGTATGGGCCCTCGCGACCATGGGGTCTGATGGCTTTGGCGACACCATCAGCGACAGCACACCTCTTCCGACGACTGGTGGACCGAATAGCGTTACTTGGTTGTTGATCTCGGGTATCATGTCGACGGTTGGAGGTATCGCGGCGGGCATTCTCAATCAGAACGATTATGCGCGTCTTGCTAGACAACCTGGTGCTGCTATTTGGGGACAGACTTTTGCTTTCCCCTTGTACAGCATTGGCGCCTCTGTTATTGGCATTTTGGTTACGGCTGCTACGCAAAAACGAATGGGCGAAGCCATCTGGAACCCTCCTACATTATTCGCAGCCATGTTGATCAAGGATCCAACATCTGGCACACGGGCTGCCGTATTCTTTGCTGGTCTCGCCCTTTCCATCTCTCAAATGGGTAGCAACTTGCCAGGCAACGCACTCTCTGGCGGTATCGACTTGGCCTCTGTTTTCCCCAGGTACATCAACATCCGTCGCGGCGCGTACCTGATGGCTCTCCTCAGCCCCATCGTCAACCCCTGGAGACTTGTCAACACAGCTACCGTCTTTCTCACGGTCCTCTCCGGTTACAGTGTCTTCTTGGCACCCATGACGGGTCTCATGGTAGCCCACTACAACTTGGTGGCAAAGGGGAAGATCAACGTCGATCACCTCTATGTGGGCCACAGCGAGAGCATTTATTGGTACAAGGCGGGTATCAATTGGCGTGCATTTGCAGCGGTAAGTTGCGCTTTGACACGGAGACTATCCAATCGCAACCAATCGACATTTTCAGCTGACTCTGTTATCTTTATAGTGGATTGTAGGTGTCATTCCACTGATGCCGGGTTTCATCGCAGCAGTGAACCCATCTGTTCACGTCTCAGACGGAGCGACTGAGTTGTATAGACTCAATTATCTCTTTGGTTTCATGATGAGCGCAGTCGTGTATCATGTCCTTCACTTGGTTGTGCCAGAACAGAAGCTGGACGACTTCATCAAGGATGGCACATCTGCCAAGGACACGCAGCAGATGTACCATGATCGCTGGAACATGCCCTACACAGAGGGCGAGCCAGGGAGCCAGGAACACATCATACCGCACAGCAAGGGACCCAACTCCTTGGCGACTGTCGCGACATCTTGTTAGATTATTAGGATTATTGTTTTGAAAGTTGAGGCGAGCGATTGATTTGATTTGATTTGATTGACTGGACTAAGAGTCTCTTGTTTAGAGTTTAATAATAATAATTTCAACCCTGTAGGTATCTATTAATGTTACTACATATGTACGGGCAGAGTAGTACTGAAGAAATCCTCATTCCCATGGCGCTGGGACCAGATCCATGATTCAGGAACAAGGCTCGCAAGCTATTCCTGGGTAGACCCTGTATTGTGATCTTCAAGGATCTTCACCCACGATTTGGATTCAATCTCCAAGCCGTGTGTTCCGTTTCAATTTTGCAAGACAACAGCCACTGAAAAAAGGTCCAAGTTACTCTGTAGTTTCCCTCTATAGTTTCCGTCATTAATATCTGCCATTGACACATAAAACTAGTACGTAATTAGAACAACTCGGAGGTATCTCGACTGCATTCGGTCAAAGCCGATCCGTTCAAGCCGTTCAAGTGCCGAGACTATTGGACCTAGTGTAGTCTACAAGAAAGGTCAGGTCCCTATCCGAGTGTCCCCCAAACCAAGGGACCCCCCTTGTCGGCCAACTTATCTTTTCCCTCCATCCCTCCCTCCATCACGCCAGTTTTTTCTTTCGCCGACGAACTCGCTTCTTTCGTTCCTTCTTTCTGCAGTCTTTTCCATTCCCTTTTTTGCCTATTACTCATTTGTTCATGGTACACGTGGAGACACACACACACTCGCACTCATATACACCTCTGGACTTGTATCTCTTCTCGGTTGGCTTCGGGTACCTGAACCAGACCATACCAGGCCCATCCATAACCTACAGACACTACCGAGTACCATTTACTGGCTGATCATGGATCATTCCATGGATCCTGAAAGGGCAACTCCTTCATCCACTCCCCGCAAGTTCAGCATTCGCAGTAACTTTGGTAAAGCGCGTCAGCCCAGAAGTCGCAAGAACAGACCCTGTGACGCTTGTCGTCGCCGTAAGACTGCTTGTGTCATTACTGCTGAGCCCCCATGTGAGACGCGCCCGATTTCCATCCATCCATTCAATTCATCCGTCCATTCAATTCAATTCCCCGCTCATTACCGTACTATCGGTTCTATCTCATCATCCTTGACACTTAATAAAGCCATATATACATACACATACACCACCTTCTTTTACTTTACTTTACTTACTTTACTGTACTGTACTGTGAATTGAGTCAACTAACCAGTCCATCATTCGTAACTCAGGTCTGTTTTGTAAAAGCAGAGGCTTGCTATGCCAATCCCTCTCTGATCCCGATGCCCTGGCTCCTCGGGCCGGACCTTCTTCTGTTTCTGCTTCTGCTCATCACATCTACCCTGGTCCTGGAGGCCCATCGCCCTCAAATGCCGACACGTCTAGGAGTTTCGATGCTGCAAGTCCCGCCTCAGTGGCAGCTTCAGCTACAGCATCAGTTACGGCATCTGTTACGGCATCTGTTTCTGCCTCTACATCCGCCATCTCTCCGTCCGCGGCCTCCGAAGTCAACCGCCACAGGGCCGAACCGTCCGCCGTTGTCCACAACGGCCTCGTCCGGCCCTATCTTCCGCCTGTACCTGGTCAAAGCCCTTCTGACATCAACACGCACAACCTTGATCCACCCCGTTTGCATCCCGATCAGGAAGTTGTATACGCCATTGAAGATGTGCCAGGCAGGACTGCCCATGCCATGGCATTAGCCTCGGAGCAAGATCCCTATTTTCTCGATGCCTTTAGGTCGGTACTGCTCAGTGAGAGAGAGGGTATCGACGCCAACTTCGTCCAGGTTTACCACGGCGGGCCCGATCAGGATGATTACCCGATGCACTTTTTGCTTCTGCTCGATGAGTTCCCCGACCACAAGAATGAGGCTAGGCAGCATGCTTCGGATGCTATAGAACGTATTGTATGGCCCCATGGACCAGCCCTGGTTCGTCTTTACTTCCGGCACGTCCATGTCGGGTTACCCGTCATTCACAAGGCTCGCTTCCTTCGACAGTATGCAACTTCCAAACTGGACATACCCTCGTCGCTACGGGGTGCCGTGTATGCCCTGGCCTGCGTCTTCTGGTCCCAAGATGCCCAGCTCGCCAGGATACCTTGTCCCTTCCAACAGCACGAGCTAACAAATAATGCTCAAGAGGCACTGCGGCGGGAACTCGAAGCGCCTAACCTGTCTCGCCTCATGTCAGCGCTGTTGCTGATGCATATGGTACCACCCGAGATAGACAGTGTCGAGACTCCTTACCTCTGGGTCATGGCATGTCAAGCCACCTCGATCGCGCAGATGCTCGGTCTTCACATGGACCCTGACAAGTGGAACATTGCGCCATGGGAAAAGAGGCTGCGTAAGAAGCTCTGGTGGGCCGTCTTTTACACAGACTGTTGGTCGTCAGTCTGCCACGGTAACCCCCCGCATATAAGCTACGAATCCTTTACGACTCCGCCACCAGATATGGACGATCTTCGGTCCGGTGAAGACATCCCTGACGATCTGCGGTACATGATTGACCCTGAGGATGCCACCTTCCGCGTAGTTGACGGTGCCCGTTTCCTTGAGCAAATTACTGTGTCAAGGGAGATGCGTGCCATCTTGGATTGCAGCCAGTGAGTCGAGTTTGATCCAATATTTGTGCAATAACTTACATGTAATAGCGGTGTACGATCGAATACGCAGACGCGTACACAATTGATACCCATTCGAGAAACGCTCAAGGAATGGCCCAGCCTTATCCCAAGTTGCTTGGCTGTGAGACCTTATGCACACAATGGTATGTCATTCATTCACATAGTTGGCCGATGGTATCTAACAGTTATTAGGACCCCTGCACATCTCCTTCTTTGCAACACAAGTACTACTGTTCCGTGGTCTCATGTTCCCCGCCACAAGAGCCGCAAAGGTGACACCTGGTTCAAACCTGCAAAGATGGCTCTCCACTGCGCTCGCAGAATTCGAGCTTTTCACAACATTTATGTCATATATCACCGAACAAGAACTCACCAGCTTCTGGGGTCGTTGTAAGTTTCTGTTCTCACCCCTATATCCCATAGATTAACACAACCTAGTTGCCCGATCGCAGCTCATTCTCTGTGGTAACTTTCTCATTTACTTGTTTCTCCTCGCCAGTGATCCTCGCGATGTGGAGGCGGCTTACAGGTTATTGGAAAAGTTCCACCTTTCACTGCAGAGACTTGGTGCTACGGGAGACCCGGCAGCACAGGTCTTTTTGAGACCTGTCATTTTGAGGATTGATTCGTTCTTTATGCAAGCTACCGAGTTGATCAAACATGGAAGAACGGTGAAGCTGGAGCCGCCTGTCATGACAGTGCCGAGAGGAGAGTAGCTATCTATGTCTATACTAGAGTGATTCTGCACTCGTAATGAATTAATGATATCCAAAATACAACCAGGTCTTCTGATACACTTACACTACTCAAGGAACAAGGGTTAGTTGTACCATGTCACCCCAACCGTGCGTGGTACTATTATGACGGCAATTCTCCATGTCTCGGCGAATATATGCATGCATGTTTCTAAACTATTTGTAACCACCCTTGTCTTTGTCCAAGTTGACGTCGGCCAACTCAGTTCATCAATTATCAGATGAGTTTTGTTTTGCGCCGTTGATCGGCAAGCTTAGCATCGGGTGAGAAAATAGTTCCGCCTCGCTTAGTTTGTTCGCCGACGATGCATTTACAAGGGTTCGAGAGGCGTTCAGTCTATTGCCTCGAAAGAGTTGCTTGCATTAGTATCCTGCAATAATTTTGAAGAGTTCCCCGATCAGTCTCTCAATTCTCGTATTTGCGAATTCGTGTATTGTTTAATATGTAACTTGTGACATTGTCATAGTACCTGGCGGAACATGGTGGGTGGATGGGGTAAAGTAACCTGTATAGGGTATGTGGGAGAGTTTGTTGGAAACCCACTACTAAACAGCAGGTCAATTGTCGAACAAACAGACAAGCAGCAAGACAAGCAGAAGTTGTCTGGAATAGGCAGCTTGGGGTTAATTCCCTCTGTATTTGAGTATTTAGGTCATGAAATCTTCTGTGAGGACCCTTTCCCTCTTTCCTAGTTATCTTAGTTATGTCAATATTATCACCTATTCTGTCTGTGTTGATGACTCATACACTTGAACCTTGTAACAGAGTCTCAATCTTGAGTTTGCTATCTCTCTGCCATCTAGACTTTATAGAAATTGAAATGATGATAAAGATTGCCTAAACATGATAAATAATTCAATATTATTGTTCTCAAGCACTACAACCAGTTTCAACATGCTCATATCCGATATAGTCTGGCAGGTTGACTTGCTTATCGAACGCAGATTGCACCATCAGCAGCGACATGATGCCCAAAAGTATCTTCTTTTCCTCGTTTTTGGGTCATGGCAATTGTACAACAGACAGCAAGTTACCGGATCATATTGAAATACTTGCCCGCGTATTCATTCTTTGAATCTCACTGCCCGGAGTACACCTCGTTAATACCTCATGTCTTTTCGAAGATGACAAGTGTTCTCGCTCACACCAGCCATAAGTACTGCTGGTCGGATACTCAAGAATTGACCAAGTTAGCTACTTGATATATCAAACTACGTGATAAATATGGTCGTTGGAAAAGAGATGTTGTTGAATCGAGGTTTATCAGTCTCCATAAATTCTGTCATGCCCCCGTATCATCCATCAGTGGCTTTTTAGCATTGACGCCATCTACGTCTACCATCGGGAGCATGCATCCGCCTGTTCCCACCCGCGGAAGACAGTGTTTCCACCCGAGGACATTCATTCCTCCCCCAACCACCCCCCAGCAAAGGAAGCATCGATTCGATGAACCCTTTCCTCTTCCCTGTTGGAGAGTCAGACAGTCAGAGTCAGGTTCTACCAATGTCAGCGTCAACAGCAATTGAGTCTTCAGCGATAGCCGCCAAGCGTCGCTTAAGGCGCATCCCTGACGAATCTCGTAAAAGAAATGCTCAAAGCTGTGACCGTTGTCGCAAGGTGAGTTGAGTTCAGTTCTGTTCTTTAGTTAGATTCTCTCTCTCTGCGTAACACAACATGATTTATCCACTCAAGACTTGGGGCTGATTATGTCTGCTTTAAGCGACGTTGCAAGTGTGTACCCGACCCTTCAGGTACAGGCTGCATTAACTGCGTCGAACATAATGTCACCTGTTTGTACACGGCGCCTCGTAAGACACGCTTCTATGGGAGTGTCGATGATTTAAGCGATAGGTGCCAGCAGACCCAACCCCATTGTATGAGCTACACCCATGTTAATGTATCTTGATAGGTACCTTTGTCTAGAAGCTCTCGTAAAAGGTGCATTCCCAAATGAAGCCCTCGATACCGTCAATCATGCACAATTGGGTCAGCGAATGGGTTATAAAATGCCCAATATCTCTGACCCTAATCGCAAGTTGATTAAAGTTGAAGAATTAGTTTCAAGTCCTCCCAACAATACACAGACGCCACCAACAGGACCAGAAATTATTACTACAGAAGATCAGGCTGCTGTAGCCGGTAAATCCCAAACCGAAGAGCCTCAGTCATCGCTGGTCAAAGATAACTCTGGCCATCATCACTACATTGGCCCCTCAGGGACACTTAATTTCTGGAATCAGTTGCGGAATCTCGTCGATTCGAACGATAGCCAGGCTAATCCAGCCCGTCAGGGAGCTACCAAGTTCACTCAAGATAATACGAGTCGTCTCCTCGAAGCTGACGAATCTGATGAAGACGATCAACCACAGCTCAATGCTGCTTGGTCCCAAGACGGACCTTCGCCTGGATCCATAACGTCTGCTGTCGCGCGCGACTTTACACGTCTTCCCACCACTGACATGGATGAGATTCTCAGCCAATTCCCTCCAAACGAAGTTTTGGACAAACTCATCGAGTCATACTTTACAAAAGTCCACGATGACTTTCCCCTCTTTCATCGAGCATCGTTTGAAGAAGAATATGAGCTGTTTGTCGTTCAAGCTCGACAGGATCCGTGTCGTTCAAATTCAAGACCACTTCCATTGCCTGACTGGGGTTGGATTGGTTGTCTTCATATGATTGTCGTATTTGGATCCATATCGGATCGTTCAATTCCCAACATTGACCACTCTGCTCTACGGCGAAGATCAGTAACAGTGACTAGATCCCTACTGCCTCAGTTCATCGCAAAGTGCTCCTTAAGTAACGTCAGAGTCTTGTTACTCCTGGCCCTCTTTTTACACAACAATAACGAGAGGAACGCTGCGTGGAATGTAGCAGGCACAGCAACTCGCATCTCTTTTGCCCTCGGACTACATCGACTGGATATGAGTTCTTCATTCAGACCACTTGAAAGAGAAGTCAGAAAATGGGTATTTTGCACACTTTACTCGTTCGAGCAATTCCTCGCCTCAAGTCTTGGACGGCCTAGTGGCCTGCAAGAGCTCGATGTCGAAGTCGTCCCTCCCAGGGAAGACTTTGTCGAAGGTGGCATAGGAACTGATGCCAGACTCGTATCATGGTCTATCAAACTCCAGGCTATTCTAGCACGAACAAGACTCCTACACGGAGTAAACCGAAGTCCAGGACCGAAGGTGGATGAGATTATGAACGCTTTGGATGGGTGGAAAAGAGATATAGAAAAAGCACCAGGACTAGACGTTTCTTGGATGAAATTGGAAGGCAGGGCTCTACCATCTTTAGACGGAGACGGTGCCGTGGATATGGAGGAAATCAAAGTCTCGCTGGCTTGGAAAACACGTCCACAACTTCGCGCTGTATTGTTGATGCACATACAGTTTCACTACATCGCCATTGTTGCTACAAGGCCGCTGCTACTTCGCGACGTAGCATCGACGCGCAAGGCTGATGCTGAAGCACCCAAAATACCGGTACCTCCACACGCTGCGTTGTGTGTCAAGCACGCATGTCAATTGAGCTACCTCATGATTCTTCTTAACCACTTCGATGTTCTCAACGGTCTTTCTGGTCTGGATATCTTTTACGCATACTGCTCAGCCATGATCTTGATCCTTCGACTACTTCGGCTACGCCCTGGCGAACTGGTCGAAGGAGTCAAGCCAGACGAGGTAGCTCTGCAAAGCAAGATCCGACATATAGTAGAGACCCTACGAAACGTTATCAACCAAACCGAAAAGTGTGGCTCAATGGCGCGACTGGCCCAGGTTGTCGATACCTTCTCAGAGTGCGCCAACATCCCGAACGATCCACCAGCCATGGCAAATCTCCCTCCACAAGGCATAAACGCGAACAACATGCCGCCTTATCCTCCCGGATGGCAAGCTCAGCAGATGCAGCCACATGATCCCCAAGTTCAAGGGATGGGGTCTATGGATGGTCTTTTGAATTTCTTGCCCTTCCCGGGATTTCCAACTGCTGAGGGGTCCATGGCACAGTTCATACCGGGGAACGACGTGGAAACGGCTGGTTGGGCTGAAATGGAGTTTCTAATGGAGGGATATGGTGAAGCAAATAGAACAGGGTATTACGGATAGACATGGATAAGTTGTTCAACTAATTAATGTATGATAGAGATATCCATATTTTATCAACTTGATTGAAGTGCCAAGTCACCACAGCCAAGACCTATCGTCAAAATAGCCTAAAGCGTCTTTTCGTCAAGGTTGATTCTTTATGGAAATACTTGTAATGTTGCATCCAACTCCTCACGCCAAGTCTGCTGGTTGGCCATTGACCAATACCCTTGCACATCAGAAACCTGGTCAAGTTAGTGCTTACGTCTTCTCAAATATCGCTGCATCTCATTCCATCCTCCAATCCTCCTTTCCTTGGGATCGCACGAAACAACCTTGACAGGATAGAGTTAACATGTCACAGCACACCACCGAAACCATGCAGGGTGAGGAAGCCACAGTTGCTAAGACTAATAAGCCTCGACAGCGTCGTACGCACACGCGAAGTAGATCGGGCTGCTCAGAGTGTCGCAACCGCAGAGTGAGATGTGACGAGCAAAAGCCTCAATGGTGAGCCACTGTCTAATCCTGTTTAGTCTTGCGGTCGATCTCTTACTAAAATGACTAATTGATAAGCCAAAACTGCATCAACAGCCAGAGAACATGCGAGTACCCTCCTGTCAAAATCCCTCTCAGGGAGCGAAGAGCACTAGAGAGAGCAGCTGAAAATGTTCAACCTTGGCAGGCTACGACGCCCTGGGTACATACCCCTCGGGAAACTTCCAGATATGCTAAAAGACCTGAGGTACCAAATTCACAGTCTTTGGTAGCACAATTGGCTCTTTCTACATCGGTGATGAACATGGGTTGTTCTTCCATTAATATGCCGCTGAGATCACAGGAGCTGTTTCATTACTGTACGTGGAATTCACCTGTAGGTTTGTTTCATACTGACCCTGGCTCTCAGTCTATGGGACTGGTTCAACGCTTGGAGTTTCACCGAAGGACCACACAAAAGACTGGTAAGGGTATCTGATCCCTGGAAGTTGTGCTTGCGCTAAAAATGTATAGTCTTGCCTTTATCATCTCAAATCCCGACTCACTTAGAAGCGCAGTACTCATGGCGGGTATCCATTTCGCTTTCAACGTTGGCACCCTCTCCAAGTTTGAAACGACATTTCTGTATCACAAAATTGAGGCTGTACAGCAAGTTAGGAAGTGGGTATCTAGAGGAGACATAAAGCTACTTGCCGGGATCACCAAACAGATCGCTACTTTGACTTTTGCCGAGGTTTATAACACCCACTAGTAAATCATAAGAGATGATGCTAACCGTAGTAGATCTGTCGAGGTGATGTAAGATTAGCTGAAACACACCTAAGTGTCGTTTATGCTCTTTCCAACCGATTACGAGGTCAAGAGGATGGCCAGTGCAAGACCATCGATCAAGAGCTTTCAGATCGATATTTCCTTCTGTCAGTTCTCGTACTCACCCAACTACGATCAATTATCAACTAACAAGAGCAGGACATCCACTTTTGTCCACGGCTTGAAGAGTGTTCTCAAAGGCGTCGCCTCTGAAAATGGTCTCGATGGCGACATATATACCATCGAGCTAACCAAAACCATAGACCTCCTCCACAATTTCCACTTGACAGCTGGCCAATTCTCCCATCATCTCAAGCTCAAGGCCGTTCGGTTAATTCCAGCCTTTTTTGAAGCGCCTTACAGCGGTGCACAGTTACTCGACGTTGACTACAGGCCCATTCTCGAGTGTCTCCAGGGTGTAGTTGAGATGGGTTCAAAAGAACAGGATGAGTTTTGGCTATACGGTCGATCCTCTGTGTTTTACGACAACATCATCTCGGCACATCTGAACTCTATTTACTATGGGAGTGATGACAACAAGTCTGACGCCACTACGCCTGAAGAATTGAGGCACAGGACATCCTGGTGCGCTCTGATGGTAGCGGTAGAGTTGTATGTCGAACAGGTTGTGACTCTATGGTGTCCCTTGAAAAAGGAGATACTCCTCCACTCTTTACGCATACTGCAACGTGATGTTGCTTTTGCTATGCAAAAGCCTGACTCATTGCAACTTGCGGAGTTGATATTGTGGGAGTCGTTTGTTGGGCTGGTAAGCATCTGTTGGCATGAGAAGGAGGGCGATATGGACTTGGAACCTGGTTTGAGGCCGTTCTTTGAAGGAATTGTAAGGGTTCAGAGTGAGGCAATGAGATTGCATACGTGGGAAGATGTGAGGGGGGTGTTGATGGGTATTCTATGGCCCCGTTCAAGAAGCAAAGATGGGCACATGAGTAGGATCTGGGAGGCGGCTATGGTTGATGGTGTTGACTCCAGGAGATAGACCTGTTATCCATTGCCCAGATAATATTGAACTTTATTGAAGAATTATGTCATATTAGTGGTAGCTGATAAACATCGACCCGATTGGCTAATTTAAGAGTAAACTCCAGGTAGGCGAGAGTGTCGCAACCTGGTCGATTGAGCTGAATTACCTTCAAAGAGACACAGTACAGATGGAAGGCTTTGTTTGTCATGAAGCCCTCGGAGAATTACTGACTAAGACGCCTAGTCGTAACGTGACCGGGACAGAACAAAAACACTGCTCCTGCAGCTTCGTCAACCCATACCATGTCTTGTGATGAAGCTACCCACGAAATATACCAGTCACACAGACTGTTTGGCCCAGTATTCTCTCGAAGCGCCGTGTTTGTCATTCAATGCCTGAGGGCTAATCAGTTGATGTGGTTGGTGATTGACATGCTGGGGGTCAATTCAGGTAATTTTACTCTGCTGGTGGCGTCAATGATCTGATGGACGGGTCTGAGACACGGCAGAGTGCCAAGAATTAGTTCCATGTATGTATTTGTACAAA
This sequence comes from Fusarium poae, assembly GCF_019609905.1. Lineage (NCBI taxonomy): Eukaryota > Fungi > Ascomycota > Sordariomycetes > Hypocreales > Nectriaceae > Fusarium > Fusarium poae. Next base: position 5,687,844 of record NC_058399.1, read on the forward strand.
AGAAAGGCTGTGGCTTTTTCTATTTTCTCCCTGTCCCACCCATCATCCATTGCGCTGTTGTCCGTCCGTCCCTGTCCAAGATTCCGCCGTAACACCTCTCATTACTACTAACAGTATATTAATAGAGTACTGCGCACAGTAAAAAGACTTAAATAGAACTCAAAGATAAAAAAACATATAGTAATTATCAGTCTCTTCGTTATACCCTGATAGAGGGCCCCATCTGTTGGACCTTGAGGGGCTGTCTTGCAGTAATGTAGCTGGACCACGTTGTATCATCATCCGAAACAGATGACGAAGTGTAATAATATTTACGATTGGTTCCTAGATGTTTGGTAGGGGTAATAAAGGGGACCGTTTGTAACATTGTAACACTCGCATGGAAGATGCAGTCATAGTTTCACAATGCATAACACCTTTTACCTACAATCAAGATGAGAAACAAGTCCAGGAGATAATTACAATGTAGGTAACAGGCCAGCAGCTGTTACTATCCCTCCTTATTTTAGTAAATAACAGAAGCTTGAACTTGACAGTCTACAGTGCCTCTATGTCCAAGTTTGGGTCTCGCATAAAAGATATATTTTGTTCTGAACTCCATAACCTATGAACTTTTCTGCTTCGTTACACCGCGGCGAGTTCTCGGACCCTGAGATATCGAGCCAAGGCGGCCTGATGTAGTCACCACTCCTGACGTAAAACATTTGCTACGTGTCCTGTACATTTCGTATCATATCCCCCACCTATGATCAGTTTATCGTTTATTTTGTAGATGGACAGTTAATTGGAACCACGTTAAAACGGAAGTAGACATATTAGAGGAGACTTGTACCAGGAGAACACAGTATAAAGATTTATCCGAAGCACATGCCATTTCGATTTAGTATTGAATTTGTAAAGTGATAATAACAGAGGGGACTCAGTGTCCATGACCTTATCGAATTGACCCCTTCAGCACGGCAATGAAGATTGAATACCCATATTTCGGGTCAGTCTACAAGCCACAATAGGTCTGGAAGCAGGTCTTTACGTACGTACCTATGCGAGATGACTTAGGAGACAAGAGGCCTCCCATCGCACGGGTAGCGGAGCCTAGTTTGGTACGTACATGCAGCTGAACATCTTCAGCTAACATACTCCAATAATATCACAGGAACTCATAGTGTATTTCAGTATGAAGCATAAATAAGATTAGTTGCGAAGCCAGAGCTAAGCGTGTAATGTAATGGTTCATGAGCCGCATTCATCGGACCACGAGTCCCCGACAGGCCGGTACCCTGTGAGTATCTCCAGCTGCCGGCATAACACCGCCGTCACAGGCCTAGCCTTATGATACCGGCTCAATTGGCACTTATTATAGGCGAACTGAAGTTGTAGAGGCTGTGTTATTCTCTGCTTAGTGTTGAAAACGTAACCAGTGTGGTAACAGGAGAAGAAATGCTACCCAAGTTAGTTGCACTCGTGATTCCAGATACCACGTGATTCCGGTACAACACAATGCGTTGTGGCTGTGGAGGTTACCTGGAGAGACTGATGAAAGCGAGTGTATTCTTTGAACCAGGCAATCATAAACCGATAGTTGTTCAAGAATATATTTAGGTGGATCAGAAAGGTGTCTTGCAGGAAATGGAAACGGCACCGATACGCACCGCTTGGGGCACCTCATATGAGCTAATACAACTCCATATACTTCATCAGCTGTACTGAGGTGTATTTGCGGCTTACTGACCCCTGATACAATACTCAGGGGCAGATGTTAAGCTTCTGGGGCCGAGGAGATCTACTGCGGCGTGTCCTGTCATCGACATCGCCCGATAAACGCACGTGGACTTGCTGATCGCAACCCAGGGGAGCCGTGTCTGTTCAGGGGTTCATAGGAGATGGAAACCTGATGCATGGGGGGTGCACGAAACAAGAAGTGAATAGGGAATCGCCGATTCTGGTAGGGGGTCTTTACGGATAGTTCCGATCTCAACGATGGACTCATTAAGGAGTCTCCATCGGCGCTGGGCCTGGAGGGTCTGTCTTGCAGTAGCGTAACTGGGTCAAGTTCATTATCCGAAACTGACGACCAAGTGTACATGTACTGACCTACGGAGGGTTTCAGTCAGTATATAGCTGACAAGGGGGCCGTGTGTACTACCTGTATTTAGGACGCAGTCGCAGCTTTACCATATATGATACCTTGTAACTTTGATAAGGGATATTAGAACGCCCAAGGCTAGGGGACGACTGCACTGTGGGTAACAAGTCAGTAGCCGTTGCACCCCCTCTGACTTGGATCAATGCTGAATGAGTTTGACACTTCAGAGGATCTCTTTGTGTCGATTTGAGTCTCGTGTATGCGATAGACGCTGTTCAAAACTCCACATTATGTGCACATTTGTGCTTCGTTATAGCGCTTTGAGTTCTAAAATTTGAGTTTTCGTGCCAGAGCGGCTAGCTGGACCCGTCACTCTGAATGTGAGAAATCTGACCTTGTCCTCTCCAATTTTAGCTCATCGTCCACTCGAAACTTTAGAGAATAAGGCTTATATCACGATTTGATTCCATGTTTAGTCGTTGAAAATACGTTGAGACTAAACAGACATTCATAATATTTGTGCTTATATTGGGTTTATAATAATAATAATACGGAAACAGATGCAGTGAGATCATCAAACTCAATTTACTACAAAACAGCGACAGACGGTTCTACCCAAGCTTCTCAATAACCTGCTTGCCCAATCCACTCTTGCTAAACATCTCTCTCAAATCCTCCACCAACTCTTCAGGCCTCTCAATCGAAGCAAAATGTCCACCACTTGTATGGATCTTCTCAAACGCAATGGGTCCCAAAGTTCTTCCCCACGTCCTCGGGACAAAGACGATGTCCTTGGGGAAGTATGAAAGCCCAAGTGGGACGTTGGGGACCCAGTCGTTGATCTTCTTCGTCAGATCCTGGTCCGCATGTCTACTCTCATAGTAGATCCTGCAGCTTGCAGCGGGTCCTGCTTTAGAAAACTGATAGAGAGAAACCCATGTCAGAATCTCATCGTCTGTCCACTTGTAGTCATCAGTCCAGTCGTGGAGCTTCTCATAAGTCCATGAAAGCAAGGCCACGGGAGAGTCAGCGAGACCGAAGCCTATGGTGGAGGGCTTGCTACTCATTATGAGATTGTAAGCGAGACCCTCATTGTAGAAATGCTTCATCTGCTCAATGCCTTGTTTCTCTAGAGGAGTGAAAGGAGAGAGCCAGAAGCGAAGGAACTGCCATGGAGTTTTCAAAGGGTTAGGTGGGCTGACAGCTGGAATCATGCTCATATGCGAGGCAAGGCAGTTCTCGGGGTATTGAGAACCGATGAGACGAGTGATGATATAACCCCAATCACCTCCTTGGGTGACTGCCGCAATGTTAGTGCTGCTTTAGAACTGGAATATTGTGAACAGTACCATATTTGTTGTAGCCTAGCTTGAGCATCAACTTGTGTAGAGTTTCAGCGTATCGAGGAATTCCAAACCCACTCTTTGACACACCATCCGAGAAGACATGGTTAGGCAAAGAAGGCGCGACAACATGAAAAGAAGGTCCATCTTTGGGTTCAGTCAGAAGAGGAAGAATCTTGAGAACTTCAACAAAACTTCCAGGCCCTATAGCAACCATTAGTCGAATTCACATTTCTAATTAAAATGCAAGTGACCTTACAGCCATGAACGAAGAGAAGAGGGATGCTGTCGGGTTTGCTGCTCTTCTGGTGCAAGAAGTGAATCTCAAGATCTCCAAAACCATCCACAGATACGTCAGTGGTGAATTGAGGATACTGGTTCAGTTTGGCTTCTTGGGCTCTCCAGTCAAATCCATCCTTCCAATATGCGGCGAGACGCTTCACATCACTAAGACTAGCACCGAAGGTCCAGTCATCAGAGACTTCACCTTCAATGGGAAATCTTGCATGTCCAAGTTTTGTTTTCAGGAGCTCGATTTCCGAGTCTGAAACGTTGATTGTATATGGCTTGATGTCGACAGTCATGGTTGCAGTATTTTGATAACAAGGTATTGGGCATGTCAGAGTGGGTGTAGCAGGGTCTGTTTGGTGGATGATATATATACTTTTGGTGTCTAAGCTGAGAGACTAGCCTCATTGATCAACTACACTGAGTCAAATGCTCCATAACCAGTTGCTTTCTATTATTTACAAATTATTTTTTGCAGTAGAAAAAGTTAATTAAAATTACTATTCTGTTCAAGAATCATAAACAATGCAGAATTTACTCGTCACGATATCATGACCTTTTCTTCCCCCCCATCATACGGAGAAGACGAATGTCGGGTACGTAGCATTTCGAATCGCCATATTTCACTCAAGTGCCCTAACAGTGCTAAAATCATGATACATTTAGGATCAACCAACGGACCTCCGTTCCCTTGTTTGCAATCAAACCCTGCTTCACGCTTTCGTCAAGCGAAAGGGTTGGAAAACGTCTCCACAGAGAGCATATTCCTAGACAAGATGTGACCAAATGGGGTCAAGGTCTTGGATCATACGATTCTCTCTGCTGCCGGGCCTCTCTGCCTAAACTCTGAAGACCCATCGGTATGTGGGAGGCCATGATAAAGATCCATCCTGATTACGTATCATCTGCGAGGGGTCGACTCCCTCTGGTTACATATCACTCCTTCCAAACGTAAAAGGATCTATTCGGTCTTCGCCTTCGCACGTCATGATTCAACGACCTTGAAGGACCTTCTCCTCCTAATCAATGAGGCCATGACCACAAGGACTTGGGTTTGCCGATCAATCCTCCAAAATCAGACTTGTGAGCGGCGACTTGGCGAATAAACCTGGAAGCGAACGTAAATAGTATCAAGGATACCCGCATCTCGAAGATAGCACAAACTGGGTCAGTGTGGGGTGTAAGAGCAAGAGGATCGCAGGATCTTGGATGGGGCCAAGTGTTTTGGCCAGGGTGTTGAGATTTGCCATGAGCAAATGCATCTTCGCATCTGATAACCTTGACGAGTATCGAATTACTGGGATGCAGGAAGGTAGCATATACGTCTAGGTAGTATTCCACCGTAAATCAACTGAAGTCCCTCACGTCTTTTCTGTGGAGTATGAACAAGGCGGTTAGAATGGGATCCCAGGACGTTGTTCGCTTAAGGAATGCCAAGATTGAAAAACAATTGGGCCGTTAGTACGGAGTAATCCGACATAATATCCTACGGACGGACAAATGGAAAACCAAGCTTTTGATGGTGGTACTGAAGGATCTGATACAATGTCGTCCTGATACTCCAACGAGATTTAGTTCTCGGCACATACTGACCCATCAGGTCGCCGATCATAAGCAGCAATTGTCGTTAGTGGATCTTTTTTATTTTACTATAACCTCTTATGCCGTATCCGTCATCCTTTAATGGACTGCTGCGCCTAGATTATGCAGAATCCTTCTCCATTCCCCCGTGGATAGGCATGAATCGTTTAACGACACTGCACCACCACCACACGATGAGGCTTTTCTTTGGTTACTTTAGGCAATCAGATAAAAGCTTGATTTCGAAGCACTAAGTTCGGACTTTTTTTTTCACACTCCCATATTAACTGACAGGGGCTGGATGCACTTGAGCGTGCCGCGTGGGATTCAGGATCACGACCCTTGTCAGCGGATACCGTCCTTTGCCATCCTCCACCCCTCATGGCCACTCTGATGCATCTACACCCTCTGACGGAATCGCGAGTAGCAAGTCCCTGGGCATGTCTGAAGTGCCTGTATCTTGGAGTTGAAGAGAGAAAATGGAGAGATTGGAAGACATAAAAGCTACAAAATAGAACCAAAACGTACGATCGATATACTCAAAAAGAAGCGGAAATATTCGTTTTCAACTTACCCACCCCAGTTTTTGTCATTGTATTATTTCCCCCACACAAACATTCGCACAATGGACTTTACATACCGTTACTCGTTCGAGCCTACGGACTACGACACTGACGGTCTCTGTGATGGTGTTCCAGTGCGCATGCACAAGGGTGCAGACTTGGACGAGGTTGCCATCTTCAAGGCTCAGTATGACTGGGAGAAGCATGTTGGTCCCAAGCTGCCCTTTCGAGGTGCATTGGGGCCAAGACACAACTTCATCTGTCTTACTCTACCAGAGTGTTTGCCTGAGAGGCTAGAGATTGTTTCTTATGCGAATGAGTTTGCCTTCCTTCATGATGGTGAGTCTGCGCTTAAACCTTGAACATGTCTCATTACTAACTAGTATAGATATCACTGATGTTGAGTCAGCCGAGACGGTAAGACTATTTTCTTTATCTAGTGTTGACACATGCTAATAGTTCAAGGTTGCTGCCGAGAATGATGAATTTCTCGATGCACTTCAACAAGGTGTAAGAGAAGGTGACATCCAGAGCCGCGAGTCTGGAAAGCGACATCTCCAGGCTTGGATCTTCAAGTCTATGGTAGCCATTGACCGTGATCGAGCAGTGGCAGCTATGAACGCTTGGGCCACCTTTATCAACACAGGTGCAGGATGTGCCCATGACACAAACTTCAAGACACTTGATGACTATCTCCACTACAGAGCTACAGATGTCGGTTACATGTATGTTACTTGACCCCTTATACTCAGATCATCACTGACAAGTCACAGGTTCTGGCACGCGCTCATCATTTTTGGATGTGCCATCACTATTCCTGATCATGAGATTGAGCTATGCCATCAACTCGCTCTTCCAGCCATCATGTCAGTGACTTTGACAAATGACATTTGGTCATATGGCAAGGAAGCAGAGGCAGCTGAGAAGTCCGGTAAACCCGGAGACTTTGTGAATGCTCTTGTTGTTTTGATGAGAGAGCACAACTGCTCCATCGAAGAAGCCGAGCGCCTCTGCAGAGCACGAAACAAGATTGAAGTAGCCAAGTGTCTCCAGGTCACCAAGGAGACACGAGAGCGAACAGATGTTTCTCAGGATCTCAAGGACTACCTATACCACATGCTGTTTGGTGTCAGTGGAAACGCTATCTGGAGCACTCAGTGCAGAAGATATGACATGAACGCGCCTTACAATGAGAGGCAACAGGCCAGACTCAAGCAGACCAAAGAGGAGCTTACTTCTACATATGACCCCATTCAGGCATCCAAGGAGGCCATGATGGACACTACTCGTCCTGAGATCCACAGACTACCTACTCCCGACAGCCCTGCTAAGGAGAGCTTTGCTGTTCGTCCTTTGGTTAACGGCAGTGGAGAGTACAATGGCAACAGTTATGTCAATGGTACCAAGACGAATGGCGTTCATGGGACCAATGGAGTCTCCAATGGTCTCCCTCAGTCTACTCAGAACGGCCACTCAACTATCAATGGGGTTGACGAACGTCCTTCCATTGAAAGACATGCTTCAACCAAGCGAGCCACTTCAGCTGACGACATTGATTGGACAGCGCACAAGAAGGTGGACAGTGGGGCTGATCACAAGAAGACGCTGTCTGATATCATGTTGCAAGAACTGCCTCCCATGGAAGACGATGTAAGTACAACATCATCTTGTTACGAGTATTTGCTAACCAGATACAGGTCGTCATGGAGCCATACAGATATCTATGTTCTCTTCCATCAAAGGGAGTCAGGAACAAGACCATTGACGCTCTCAACTTTTGGCTCAAGGTTCCCGCCGACAAGGCAAACACCATCAAGTCCATCACGGAAAGCCTGCACGGGTCATCACTCATGTAAGTCGCCTCTCGAACATGACTGACGGATTCTGCTAACATGTCTCAGGCTTGATGATATCGAGGACCACTCACAACTGCGACGTGGCAAGCCTTCTGCGCATGCTGTTTTTGGCGAGGCGCAGACCATCAACTCTGCAACATTCCAGTACATCCAGTCTGTTAGTTTGATCAGCCAGCTTAACAGCCCCAAGGCTCTGAGCATCTTTGTTGGTAAGTCGTGGCTACACGTAATTTTGATCAACAGGAACTGACTGGGATTGCACAGATGAGATCCGACAACTCTTTATTGGTCAGGCTTACGAGCTTCAGTGGACCTCTAACATGATCTGTCCACCTTTGGAGGAGTATTTACGAATGGTTGACGGAAGTATGTTTCACAATATCTTGAGTTTTATACTGTATACTGACATTTTTGACAGAAACTGGTGGCTTGTTCCGTCTCCTCACCCGTCTCATGGCTGCTGAGTCTACTACTGGAGTAGATGTTGACTTTAGCCGTCTGTGTCAGCTGTTTGGTCGCTACTTCCAGATTCGAGACGATTACGCCAATCTCAAGCTTGCAGACGTAAGTCATTTAATTCCCTGTATTCGCTCGTGTCACTAACAATTTACAGTACACCCAACAAAAGGGTTTCTGCGAAGACCTTGACGAGGGCAAGTTCTCGCTCCCTCTCATCATCGCCTTTAATGAGAACAACAAGGCTCCCAAAGCCGTGGCTCAATTGCGAGGTCTCATGATGCAGCGTTGTGTCAACGGCGGTCTTACCTTTGAACAAAAGGTGCTGGCATTGAATCTCATTGAAGAGGCTGGTGGAATTTCGGGTACTGAAAAGGTGCTCCACTCGCTTTATGGTGAGATGGAGGCTGAGTTGGAGAGGTTGGCGAAGGTGTTTGGAGCCGAGAATCACCAACTTGAACTTATTCTGGAGATGTTGCGAATAGATTAGATTAGTTTAGCATAACGAGAACTGAGATCGAAACTTGGCAAAATACAATTTCTTATTTTCTTGAATCATGTTTTACAATTCTTAGTCACATAGTGAAGTATAACAGGACACCGCATCAACGCGTTAGATCGGTAACGCGTTTTGCTAAATTAATTGGCAAGATTTCTAATGTGGCTTATATGACAGATCTATATGTCTAGTGCGTAGCAGAAAAAATAATCTCGACAAAAATAAGTCGTCTAAGAGCCATGGTCTAAGCGGCATAAAGTGACCTATTAATTTCGTCTCTTATGCTTTCAGCGGTCATTTTTTTTCTGATACCCTGAGGTATGCTAACTGTAGACAGCCAAAATGCGCTACTTAGTCTCATGGTTGACACGGTAGACATAGGATTCGCAGTGAATATCTTAACATAGGATGGCATTGTTGTTTACCTATTGTTGCACTTCTAAGGCACTACTATTTAATCGACGTCTCTTTTCAGATTGTTATTTGGTTGCAACATAAACGATATAACTTAGGCGTTACTGAAGAACTTCAATGAACCGAGTTCAGTAATCTACCCTACACTGCTTGTTCTAAATGTGATACTCCAGATATTGTCAAAAGACTGGGCATTACTCCACATCGGTGACAACACAGTCAAATGGTAAGACTGTGGGAAACAAGAATACTCGTGCTCAATAACAAACGTCATCGGATTGTACTAAGCAATTACTCATTCGGGATTATTCCAATTTCGAACTCTACGACGGATTGAGAACCCAGGCGAGCATTTAATAAGACGCGTTTTACTAAGTCCCCTCGCCAAGCGACACGCGTAAACCGTGCCCCTTACAGACGGGACTTGAAGATGACTGGAAGTGGACCTGTGCCGTTTACAGTTAATGGCGATTGGACAATTGGGTTCGAAGGATTTGTATGTGGGATCTTCTCAAGATATCATCTTGGCAAGACAAGACCTGGAATCAAGACGTGTAGTAATCGGCGATTAGATAAGAAAGGTAGTATCGGTGCAACGGCGCCATGGCACCGCGGCTATTGAATTGCGAGTCAAAGAACCAACACCATCTTGATTTGTGGTGATCCTTTTCCATGGTTATTACCCCTGCAGACTGAAAAGCTTGGCTGGCTGTCAGGATTTGTGGAACAGGGCGTGTATGTCGATCACCGTGAAGATTCATTCAACCATGCAAGCTTATCTTCCTCTTCCTTCGAGATCCACTTCTCCTGCTACGGTACGGTCCGGGACGGGTGGCTGGCTTACCGGTGTATGTGATATTACCTACACGTCTCTCCCTTTTTCGTAACTCGTAACGGCGAAAACAAGGATGGCCAGGAAGGATTCTACGGCCAAATTTCACTGACACATGAGAATGCACACGCCCTCATCCCTACAGCTGAGCCTCAACCAAGCAGGACCAGCCTTACCGTCGCGCTAGACAACAATCTAGTTAAGCCTCATGTCGTCTACCCCAGTCCATGAGCAAATAACGTTCGATTTTCTCCTTATGCCAGGATTTTCCCACTAAAGGATCGTGATGTTTGTTTCGGTTCTTGAGGGAGAAGGAATTCCACTGACTCAACCCTCCACCCTTCAGACAGAATTGCTGATCTATCTCAATCTCATCCTCTGGCCATAAGATCCCCCCCACTCAGGATTGCATACATGGGACAACAACCGTTGCCGAACATCATGAAGTAAGCAGCGGGCGTGTTTGATCCTATTGGCAAGTCAGGAACACAATCCGCCTGAATCCTGCAGACCGGCAGTGGCCCACACTTCTTGTAAAGCCAAGTCTGGTCTCGGGGACCTCCAGGGAGTGACATCGCACACCAGTAAGAAAGTGACGAAATGAGGACGAAGTACTGAGGAGGTGGCGAAGTTGCCTGTATTCCTTCTCGGCAAATCAAGCAGGCAGATAACATGTAATGTCATGACAAAGAAACGATGTGGTAATAGCGACTAGAATCATTGGTATTACAGAGAGGTATTCATATCTAGTGTTTTTAGTTATTGTGTACACAATTCCCTTTCCTTTACACTTTCCTCTCACATTTCGCTCCAGTGCCTGCTGTCGTTTATCGAGACAGACAAAATGGAAAGGCTCAAGATGGACAGCCTCAACATCAACATTAACGAGTGGTTTGAGAAAGACCTACCAGTGACTCCTGACTGGAAGCTCTTTGCTCTAGCCAGTGTTGCTTTTGTTGTTCTTCGATTCGCTTGCATCGTCATTTATCGTCTTTACTTCTCTCCCCTTTCCAAGTTCCCTGGCCCCAAGCTCGCCGCCGCGACACATCTCTATGAGTCTTACTATGACTTTTGGAAACAAGGACAGTACTACAAAGTGATTCAGCGCATGCACGAGGTCTACGGACCCCTTGTTCGCGTCACACCTGATGAACTCTCCATCAACGACCCCGACTACTATGACACTGTCTACGTCAACGGTAACGTTCGGCGCACTGAGTCTTTTGGTCACTCGTTCGGTGGTGGACTTGGTATTGAAGGTTTGTTTATCTCCCACCGGCAAACCCAAGTACCTAGCTAATTTATCAGACACCTTCTTTGCCTCTCAGGACCATGACCTCCACCGCAAGAGAAGAAAGCCCATTGAACCTTACTTCTCTCGCAATGGTGTCTTGAAGCTTGAGGAGCTCATTGGCGATCGTGTTGAGAAGTTGTTCCACAAGTTCCATGAGCTCTCTGGTACTGGTGTGGTTGCCCGTCTTGACTATGCTTTTGAAGCTTTTACTGGCGATGTCATGCAGCATATTTGCATTGAGAAGCCCGAGTCCCTACTCAACAGTGATGACTTTTCTTCTGAGTGGTGAGTAGATGACTTTCATCGGTAGACTTTAGCTAATCACGATCTCATAGGTTTGAGATGCTTCGCAATGTTTCCTTGTCCGTGCCTCTTATGGGTATGATCCCATGGCTTGTCCAGTACGTATCTACGGTCAGTTTCAGTCGAGACTGTTACTGACATTACGCAGTGTCCTGAAGTTCATCCCCGAAAGTGTCATCATGTGGCTCGCTCCTTCCGCTGCTCACTTCCAGACCTTTCGAGTCGTAAGTCTTTTTCAACCTCACATACATTCTTACCAAGTGCTGACGATACAACAGCAAGCTGGTCGCCAGATTGAGCAGGCCAAGCGTGAAAAGTCGGAGAACGACCGCAAAGGTATCGCTACTGTCGGTGGAAAGCCCACACTCTTCCGCTTCCTAGTCCATGAGAGTGGCCTCGCACCTGAGGACCTCAGCACTGAGAGACTCCAGAAAGAGGCCATGGTGCTTCTTGGAGGTGGCACTACCACTACTGCGCGCACTGCTACCATGACTTGCTTCTGGATGCTCAGTATGCCCGAGAAGGGTCAACGTCTTCGTGACGAGCTCAAGGATATCATGGCCGAGTACCCCAAGAAGAAGCCTTCTCTGACTGAACTTGAGAAACTTCCTTATCTGGGAGCTGTCATCCAAGAGAGCTTGAGGTACGTACTTTTTTATTCACCACCCCTCCTCCAATACAATCCTTGTCGTTCTGTCGGGGGAACCTTGTTCGATTGAACCAATTAGCGTACTGACCTGGATCTTCCAGAATGGCATATGGATCCATGCGCCGACTTCCTCGCACTTCTCCCGATGTAGCTCTGCAGTTCAAGGACTGGGTGATCCCTCCTGGGGTAAGTCAAGCTAGAGACAGCCAATCCTATTTCTGTCAAGTCCATACGCTAATTTTTGTTTACCACAGACTCCTGTTGGCATGAACGCTTATTATCTCCACACCGATCCCAACGCATTCCCTGAGCCATTCGAGTACAAGCCTGAGCGATGGCTTGGAAAGGTGACACCTGCGATGAAGCGCAGTTTTGTGCCCTTCTCCCGTGGCTCACGCCGATGCCCTGGGTCTAGGTATGTCTTATCACCCATTTTTAAGAAGAAAATGAACTAATACGTTTTACCTTTTTCAGCTTGGCTCTTGCTGACCTTCACTTCGTTCTTGCGGCCTTGTTTGGACCAACTGGCCCCAAGTTTGAGCTGTTCGAGTCCGACAGGTCTGATGTGGATGCTATTCATGACTACTTGATGCCGCTTCCTCGACTGGACTCAAAGGGTGTTCGCGTCACAGTCAAGTAAATCTTTGATTCAAGCCAAGTTTGGTGAAGCTTGACTGGAATATTGGGGAAATTGTGTTCACGGGTGGGTTGGTTTGGCAATGAATTGGTGTGATCTGGACACTTCAAGTAGTTCTTCAATTAAATAGAGAGAGCACATTCATTCACAAAATTATTTCCTATCATCAAATTTTAAAACGAATACTAGTAAATTACGAACGGGTGAGTCGCTGAAAGAATAAATATGTTCATCGCAATGGTGACGATGGCAAAGATTGACTTGGACAAGTGATTCTTAGTGACAACAAATCGCTTAATCGAGAGACATATCTCATGACTCCATTGTGATATTTCTCAATAAATATATGCTAAGACGCGTAGGAACCGATTCGTGTTCCTACACAAAGTGATCAAGGCCATAAGATCACCAGAAATGATTCTAGAACTTGTCTATGTCACACAATCATGACATGACACTATCACGTTCTTTACCAGTACACAAGTTACGAGAGCATTATGAGAGCTTCAGTATGACAACCGCAGTTCAAAAGCCTAGACCAAGGTATCAATAAAAGGTCACTTCACACGCAGTTCAAAAGAAATTAATGGTGATACAATTCTCAATTTCTACCTAAGCAAAGCCATCTAAATATAGGATTTTATTGACACATGCTTCATTTGTGAAATGTTCCCTCAAGGCGCAAAGTCTCTTGGCTTCAATGTCAGAATAAGCGGTGTTTTATCCCAAGCCATGAAACACTTCTGATTGGCATGCCAATTCTCCTGGTTTGGAGCCAACTCATAGTCGAATCTGTACAAGATACGACTGACAACAACACGGATTTCAGCATGAGCCAAGTTTTTACCAAGACAATCTCGCATGCCGAACCCGAACGGACGGTATACTGAGCGATTGTCGTTGTCATACTTTGGATTGTGTAGAGGGTGAGAAGGCTGAAGCCATCGCTCCGGGATAAAGTCATCCGGGTCAGCAAAGTTGTCAGGGTTGTGGAATGTTCCCCATTGGTAGACAGAAACAACGACCTGTAGTGGTTAGCAACAGTGTTATGATCGAGGTAATAAGAAAACTCACTCCTTTGGGAAGGTATTTGCCTTCAATTTCAGCACCAGGGCTGATTCTGGGTGGCGACTCAGCAGCAGGGGGATACACTCTCAACGCTTCGTCAACAGTTGCGTTGAGGTACTCAAGTTGCTTGGTGGTCTTCATGTTGATCTCACTCTCACTCTTGAAAGAAGATCGCACCTCCTCCACCAGTCTCTGGTATGCCACTGGAGAGATACCAAGGTAGAAGAAGAAGCCAGACAGAGCAGTGGTGGTGGTCTCACTCGAAGCTCCAATCAGAACAGGGCAGTCAACAAGGATCTCGTGGTCTGTAAGACCGCCACCGTCACGGTTTCGTCGCATCAAGAAGCTCATAAAGTCACGACGACCAGGAGTGGGCTGCTCTCCAAGCTTCATGCGCTGCATGGCGTGATGAAAAGTCATGTTCCGCTGATCAGCCTCACGCTGGATCTGCTCCTTACCGGTGAAGAAGAAATTGACGATGGGTTCGGTGATTGGGTAGTGCTTGACGAAACGGTTCACGGCATTACCCTTGACGGCTCTGAAGAAGTTGGATACCCATGGGTGGTATTCCTGCTTATCGAGACAGTCAAAGGGTGATGAAAAGACCAGCTCGCCTGCGATGTCGAAGAGAAGAAAGTTGATCCAGTCAACGATGTTGATAGGCTCACCAATCTTGGCTCGCTCGCTCAGACGCTGGAGAAGCATGTCCGTGTAAGGTTGAATGACAATTTCCTGCTCAACAAGAGCCTGGTCATTGAATGCAGACCAAAACTGCCGTCTGTGGCGTCGATGATTCATCTGGTTGGCACCAAGAATACTCAAGCCATCACCAGGGAAAATGTACTCAGGATACTTGGGGAACTCATCGTCCTTGCCCCTCATGGCGTAGACTTGGAACCATCCGATACTTCCATCAACGGCAAGGCGGTTTGGACCAATACGAACAATGGGACCATACTTGCGATGCAGGCCAGAGACTCTCCAAATCCATGTACCTGAGATGTTACTCATGTAACGCTCAGGGACGTTGGAGATGGCGAGCCATTTGGGACCGGGGAAGATGGAGAGAGGATGAAACCAAACACGGTAGATGGCTATGGCCGCAAGAGAAGTGACCAGCTTTGCTGCTGTCAGTGACAAATTATGTTGACTGAGATAAGACTTGACTTACAAGGCCTGCGGTGATGATGGCAAGGGGCAGCAGCTTCTCATGGTCGAACTTCAGGGAGAAACTCGGAAGTTCCATAGTGGAATAGGAGAGTGTCATTCTGCTGTACCAGCTTGGTATTGATGCTCTGGGTAAGTGCCACTCTTCCCACTCGTTTCGTCTGTATTTATGTGCTCTGTTTCCGGCCGAATTTGTGAATGCCTTGTTTGTCCGCAAGTCTTTCCAGTTCTTCCGTGATAAAGCAGGTTACAAATCCTTTTGGGATTACCGTTCCCGTTTCTCATATCATCCTGATGATGTATTCGTCCTCAAGGGTCAAATCCTTTTGAAAGACTACGAGGGTATGTTGCATATCATTTTAGTAACGGCCCCACAACGTTGTAGCCACCCCCTACCCACATGTAAGCGGGATCATGTTCCTTGTCTCGGGATCAAGCACTGGCTGCATATCCTAGACAAGGATTGAAGGATGAGAATCAGGGCGGAAGAAACTCCCCGGCCGGCATTGAAGGAACTTTGGTGTGTGTTTATATATGCATGTCAGATCAGAAAACGGTTAGATACTATCGAGTTTTGAAGATCATGTCTCCAACTTTCTGTCACAACAGTTGCATGGGCTCATGAGTTGAAGGAAGCGGGGAAGAGGGGCTCCCAAGTCTAGAAACAGGGTTGTAACATTCGATTTTTGAACAATCTGATCCTTCTCGCCAATACCAAGGCTGGGAAAAGGAGGAATTACCAATGAGCGGAGTAGGGATGTTGAAGATTTGCGTATGTGGCCTGGCCCCTTCCTGTCCTACCGTCTCGACATTCGTCGCCTTGAATTGTCACTCATTGCCGCGGATACGGCATTACTGATCGAAATTGTGTGATCAAAGATAACGGAATATGGGATGCTGATTGGACTGATCTGTGAATACTTGATATCAGATGTTAGATTTGCAGTCATTACTCTAAGGAGTCTCAGTGTCATCTTAGGCAAGTGAACATAGCTTATTAAAAATTATGATTTTCATGTGTATCAAACTTCACCGATGAACAGAATTGACCAAGGCGAATACGAGGAACTTGATAACAGCATTTTAAGACTAACTTCAAGATTGAGTCCCAGTAGTCGAGAAATGAACGTGAGATTCAGAAATAAAATTTATTCCAATCGCAATTAAATCCAAAAACAGGAGTCTACAGAAATATTTTACACAACTCTCCAAAAGGTTCCCTTTGCAATGCGTCCAATCGCACTCAACAAAGCCGCAAACAATTCCACAAACCACATGATGATGCTGCTCGTGCCAACCATGGTCATGGGAACGATCGTCATGACAAATGCACCTTATTCATGTTAGTAATAGAAATCATAAAGTAGGTGGTGTTCTTACCAAATAGACCCTCTCGTCTGGTGATGGTCTCCCAAAGTTCACTACCGAGAACGTCAACAGCGCCGTCCCATTGATAAGGACCAACCACGCGGAACTTTGTGTTGAATTGAGCACCAGTCAACCATAAAACAGGCAGACGCCACCAGAGACCAGGGTGCTTGGCACCTGCGTTCCAACCGACTCTAACACCGTCCCAGAAGGTGGGAACAGCATCCATATCAAGAGCAAGCTGGTACGCATAAGACTCGTGGTGAACACCATAGTCGATACGTTTGTGGCCATGAAGCTTGAAGTGGTACTCCTCCCTGGAGCTGAGAGATCTACCTACCTCAGGCTTGACAAGAGTCATGAGCCAAAGCTGGGCTTGAAGTTCGGCAAGCGGAGGAATAGCACCGTAGCCAGGACGGACAAATCCAATAAATCCAACAGTTGGGTCATTGTGACGCCAGATACAGCGGACATCTGCTTCAGCACAGGTTGGGTAGTTCTCACCGTTCTTGTTGGCTTCTTCGAAGAATTTGAATTCTTGAGTATAACCTGTAGCGTAGACAACCATGTCAGGCTTCACAGGGCCAAGCTTCTTCATACGCTCTGCTTCAGGGCGGCCGTTCTCCCTGAAGTGCATGACACCTTTGTCATCGATATGAGTTGGCCAAGGAGCCAAGTCGATGTACTTGTTGCCTGGGACCTCCTTGACAGGAATAGTGACGATGGCACGACGGATGCGCTCCACAATTCCTGGGTTGGTGGGACGGTAAGGCTCACTGATATAGTGAAGACATCTCCAGACAGCCTTGTTAAAGAAGCCTATTCCAAGTTAGCTATGCGATTCTTTGATATTGGAGATCAAGACAACTTACTCTGAGATGTATGAAATCGGTCAGCATCAAGGCCTCCAATCCACTGGTCAACTCCAGCGGTAGTGCCAGAGCAGAGCCAGTTAGCCAGCTTGATGTTGATGTCTTGGAATCTCCAAGTGAAGAGGCGATCTCTCAAGAAGGGTGGCAGGTAAGAGTCGAGAAGAGGAGCCTGCCAGCTCACATCAATGGGTAGCTCCTGTGCATTGGGGTTAGGCTTGTTTCCCAGGATTGGAAACAAGATAGGGTTGGGGATTTTCTACGCCGCAAGTCAGTTTTGATTTTCTGCGAATAGTTATGGTCATCTCACCTTTGGGGCACCAAGGAAACCCTGTCTGTGACATAGAACAACACGCTTCGTAGGCGAGGTAACAGCGAGATGGGCAATATCCATACCCGTCTCACCGGTTCCGAGAACGACGACTTGGCTGCCTTGAGGAAATTCCTCTCTCTTCTTGAACTGGGAAGAGTGTTTGACAATCTTCACCTTGTCCATGCCAGGGACATCGGGGATATTGGGCGTGACGTGGAGGCCACTGCATATAGCGACAGCATCACATTCCCAAGTCTTATCAATTCCATCAGGACCGCGGTAATGAACAATGTGACCACCGGCCTGACCTCGTCTGATAGAAGTAACAGGGGTTGAAAGTGAAATATTGGGCACAAGGTTGAAATGTTCGGCATACTCCTTCAAGTAGCGGATAAACCTTTCAGCACTCAGAAAGTCTGGATCTTCAAGGTCTGCACGCCAATCAGAGAAGCATGTCAGGTACTTGGAAGATACAAGCTAAACGAATATGTTAGTGGAATTATTTTGAAATCTTCGGCTTGTGTTTACCTCTGCATCTTCATAAGTTCGCTTTGTAAAGGTTCCACCAACTTCATCTTCACGCTCAAAGAGACGAACATCAATGGGATCAATGTCAAAGAACTTGGTAGCCTCTTTGAGGTACTTGAGCGTAACAAGACCTCCAGGTCCAGCGCCAACAACAGCAACACGCATGATGAAAATGGATGAACAAAGACTGAGTGATGAGTGAGGAAGTTGAGATGAGTCGTGATCTGTCGTAAAGGCGAATGAGACAGGAGAGGATATAGCTACATATCGCAACATATACACTTGCTAAAACTCATGTCCAGGTTCATGAAGTCAAGCTTCTACGGTGGCAAGCAAGGTTACAATTCCCATGCAAGGCGAGGGCGTTATCGGATCCTTCGAAGGACCAGCCTGTTTACTAGGAATACTCCCCTTGGCGTGGGGACGTGAGATTCTCCACGTAGCACAGACAACCCTTGCTTAGCTGCCGCACGGAACCTCTTACGCCGCAGGAACAATGGCACAGCAATGAAAAAGTTATCGCAAGGTCTGAAATCCTTCGAGGAACATGATGACGCAGCATGTAAGCAGAGTTCCACAGTCATCTTTCATGATATGTCTCCAAGTTCAGAATGCCTGGTATAAATGATGTGACGGCAAAGTTCCACTCGACTAGGTACCAATTCTTCACAACAAGACCGAGATAGCTCTCCCACTCTGTCAAAGTCCGAAAACAAATCACCTTCATCTTTTTGTCATGTCTCAAGACGGCCCTCAGATTATCTTTGGCACGGCCTCAATTGGCTACGGCTCCCTCGCCGAGGAAGATGCTATCCAGCAGTTTCTTCAGGTTGCCTCAGACAATGGTGTCAAGCAACTTGATACTGCTGCGAGCTATCCTACAGAGGAAGCCACAGGCCAGACCGAGGTTCTCCTCGGAAAGGTCAAGTCTAGCGAGCAGGACTGGCTCATCGACACCAGAGTTGCCATCAGTCGTAACCTTCTCGGCTGTTTGGCACCTGATGCTATTGAGAAGAGCCTGAACACAAGTCTTGAGCGTCTTCACCAAAATTCAGTCAACATTCTCTCAGCCCATATGCCTGATCCCGGCACTTCTCTTGAGGACCAGGCACGAGGCTTTGATGAGCAGTTCCAAAAGGGAAAGTTCAAAAAGGTAAGAACAAATATCCTGACTATCGCAAGCCATAACTGACTCGCATCGCAGTTGGGTCTTTGCAACTGGCCTCTCAGCATGATTGAGAAGTACATCGAGATCTGTGATGCCAAGGGTTATGTCAAACCCTCAGTTGCTCAGTATATGTACAACTATATCTGGCGCGGGACAGGAACCAAGATTCTCGA
Source organism: Fusarium poae (assembly GCF_019609905.1). Taxonomy (NCBI): domain Eukaryota; kingdom Fungi; phylum Ascomycota; class Sordariomycetes; order Hypocreales; family Nectriaceae; genus Fusarium; species Fusarium poae. The sequence continues at coordinate 5,707,296 of NC_058399.1, forward strand.
GTTCCTCCGCAAACACAACATCGCTCTGCACGCTTACAGTCCCCTTGCAGGAGGTTTCCTCACTGGAAAGCCTACTAGCGGTGACACAGCTGGCACACGCTACGGCGAACCCACCCATCCCCTCACCATCTACAAGTTCATCTACGACAAGGAGCCCTTCCACAAGGCTGTCAAGGACCTTTATGGTCTCATCAAGGATGGTGAGGTTGAGAGTACTTCTGATGTTGCTATTCGATGGCTCTACTACCACTCCAAGCTTGAGTCTCAGGACGCAATCATTTTGGGTGGATCAAAGGTTGAGCACTTTGAGAAGAATGTTGCCGCTGTTAAGAAGGGACCTTTGCCTGAAAAGGTGTTGAAGGCTCTCGAAGGATTGGAGGTTAGCGAGGCTGGCATGGGCGACGGAAACGTGTTTGGTTCCGTTTTTGAACAGTAGATCATTCATATTGGCACATCGTATCAGCGAATATCAGCTCTTAGTTAAATCAATATTGTCCGAATATAACTGATCATCAATCATGTGAATCATCGGAGCTCTCCACCAAGTCCTGGTCCTGTTGCTGGCTTTCCGTTTGAGAGTCAGAGGCGAAGCTCTTGCTGTCGTTTCCAAGACCGAAACCGCCAGAGATAAGTGATGCGTAAATATTACTAGGTATCATGCTTAGTATTTCTCATATAGTTCTTCGTCAGTTATCAAAACTCTCGGCATACTTTAGCATAAAGCCTCTACATTTTGTGGGTGTTTTCTGCATGATCACGACTGGCCTTGATTATATTGGCCACCATCACGTATTCAATATGATCAAGGTAAAGAGAGAAAAGGTTGGCTTTTTTAGCATTATTAGAAAGAAAAAATAAACATGTTGATTAATACTAATATAGACATCACTCTAAAGAATTCTTTTCCCTTTCTATACCCAGTTTCATTTCATTTTACCATTGAGTGACCTAACCACTCTTGACAATATCAATAATCTTTTCAACCACGGAAGGGTCTGACAATGTTGAAATGTCCCCTAGCTGATCCTCCTCACCCATGACAACCTTTCTCAAGACGCGTCGCATGATCTTTCCAGATCGAGTCTTGGGAAGATCGGGCACAACGAAGATCTTCTTGGGGGCAGCAAAGGGGCCGATGCTGTTGCGGACCTGCAGTCTCAGCTCGGCGTGAACTTCAGCCTCCTTGGAACGGAAGGCTTCCTTGAGGCAGACAAAGGCGATAACAGATTGGCCAGTCACTTCGTCAGCTACACCAACGACGGCAGACTCAGCAACGGCGGCGTGCTCAACCATTGCGGCTTCGATTTCAGCGGTCGAGAGGCGGTGACCACTGACGTTGATGACGTCGTCGACACGGCCGCGGATCCAGTAGAAGCCATCCTCATCACGGGCAGCTCCATCACCAGTGAACTGTGATATCATTAGTAGCTGTTATTTCGAATACTGAGATAGTGACTTACATAGTAACCGGGGTAAACCTTGAGGTAAGTCTCCTCAAATCTTTGGTGGTCACCGTAGACTGTGCGAGCCATGCTAGGCCATGAAGATTTGAAAGCGAGAACGCCCTCAACGCCATTTCCTTGCAGCTCGACACCAGAGACAGGGTCAATGAGAACAGTGTCGATACCAAAGAAGGGTAGGCAAGCAGATCCAGGCTTGGTGGGTGTGACACCGGCCAGGGGAGTAACAACATGAGAACCAGTCTCAGTTTGCCAGTAAGTCTGCGAGAATTAGTCAGCACCGCCGCTTATATCTTGAGTGAAACACATTCTACTCACGTCAACAATGTGACAGTTACCCTTTCCGATAATGTCATAGTACCACTTCCAAATCTCGGGAGCAATAGGCTCGCCGACTGAACCCAGAACACGAAGGCTGCTGGTGTCGTGGTTAACAGGGTCGGAACCAGCTCTCTTCAACAAGCGGAGAGCAGTGGGAGCAACGTAGAATTGTGTGATCTTATGGTTGGCGATGATATCCCAGAAACGAGAAGCGTTAGGGAAAGTTGGTGTTCCTTCGAAAACAACGGTAGAGACACCCAAGAGAAGAGGTGCGTACACAACGTAGGTGTGGCCTGTGATCCAACCAACATCGCCTGCGCAGAAGTATTGGTCCTGGTCGTGAATGTCGAAAACGTACTTGCCCGTTGCGGCTGCTCCAACGAGGTAACCACCGGTTGTGTGCAAGACACCCTTGGGCTTACCGGTTGATCCAGAGGTGTAAAGAAGGAATAGAGGGTCCTCTGCGTCCATGGCCTCGGGGGCGATGTAGCTAGGCCACTTGGCGACTTGCTCGTGCCACCAGTGATCCCGTCCCTCGACCCAAGCGACGTCGGCACCGGTTCTCTTGAAAACAAGGGTCTGGACGCCCTCGAGAGTTGACAGCGCCTCGTCAACAATCTTCTTGATACCGATTGTTCGGCCACCTCGCTGGCTCTCGTCAGTGGTCATGACAACCTTGCTCTTGGCGTTTTCGACACGATCTCTCAAGGAACCAGCTGAAAATCCAGCGAAAACGACAGAGTGAACAGCGCCGATACGGGTACAGGCGAGAATAGCGACCAGAGCCTCGGGAATCATGGGCATGTAGATAGCGACGGTGTCACCCTTTTTCACACCGAGGTCCTTGAGAGCCCAAGAAACCTTGCTGACCTGCTTAAGAAGCTCTCCGTAGGTGATGGACTTGCCATTGGTGCCGTCGTCAGTTTCGTGGATGATGGCGACCTTGTTTGGGTTCTTCAGTGCATGGCGATCCACGCAGTTGAAGGAAGCGTTTAGCTTTCCACCCAGAAACCACGAAGGGTTACCCTCGATGAGAGAGCCGCTCTTGACGGTGTGGAAATCACGCTCCCATGTGAGAAGTTCGCGAGCGAGGTTTCCCCAGAAAGCATCAGGTTCCGTGACGGAGAGCTGGTGCATCTGTTGGTACTCCTCCAAGCCTGAAACGCAAGCGTTAGTTTGAGCGTCTCCAAATTTTCATATTTGGGGTAATTGAACGTACTGCCGATATGAGGCTTGCTGGGGTGGCCTGGATTTCACAGTCAGTATGCATTTCACAATTCAAAACGTCGTGATACAACGCACGAGCAAGCATGTTGTCGGGGAGGTCTAGAGACAAAGTCAGTTCAATTGCCCAAAATTAAGCAAAATTTTATAGGGGGTGGGTAACATACACAAGTCCTGCCCATCAGCAACGGGTTGTGTCGGTAGGTTTTGACGCATGATTAAGTAAGTGGTAATTGGACGGTAAATGCACTAGAATGAAACGGCTGGGAATAAGAAGAAGGGAAAAAGGTTTTGTACAAGTGTCTCGGTAGTGCGAAATTGGGGGGGAAGATATTGTTTATTATCCCGAACAAGAGGCTGAAAGATGAGAAAAAAGGGGCGGTCGAGGAATATTATGTCAGCAAAGAAGATAGAAGAGAGGGTCTGTCCCCTTTGGTCCGTGGGATATCCTTGTTAAAGTATGGATACGATAATTATGACGCGGGCCTTTCGTTCGTCGGTTTTGATGGTGAGATCAATTTTTGGAATGAAAAGTGGTTTAGGCTACCAATCAGAAGATGAGGCTGCAGATCAACAAAAACGCCTCAGTTGGTTGAGTTTGAATTACCTAGAGAGACCTTGGTAGGCTACTTACTGTACCTAGGTAGTTACACCATGGTAGAGTTATCGTTGGTGGCTTTAAATATCACGGTAACAAACTTGAGAGACATGTGTATTGTATCACATGTCTTGTCTACTGTGTAATAGCCTAATTAATCTTCCCTTGTTCTCTCACCACTGTAGAAATTAAATTAGGCCAGACACTCTTTTTCTGCCACTGTCATCAGGCCTACCGCCCTTACGCCTTGGCGATCATTCCACTAATTCCCCCTTGCGGCAACAGCAGCCACCACCTGCAGTTCGTTTAAATGCACCGCCAGCTTGGTCTGCTCTATTTCTGTTTTTGACAGACCAGGCCTCGTACAAGGTACATGTCAATTGCATGCCTTGGCATGTGAGAATAATAACCTTGTAGTTAAATACTTGTGATGACAATAAATGAGTCTGAATGATCACTACCTCAATTGGTCAGAGCTTTATTATCGTCTAGGATATTTTGTCTCTAAACCAGGTTTTGTTGGGAGACATTCCCAACAAAGGCCAAAATTAAGCCGAACCCACTGGAACAGAAAAAAATGGAATTAGGTCAGGTGACTTTCAATCATGTCAAGTCTTGTGATAATCTCACCTTTCGATATCTATGAATATCACCTGCGAGTCAGTCATCACAACTTCCGAGGCTAGACACATAATGAAGTCATTTACAGTTACCACATGTGAATTGCCACCATCATGATAATCACAACCACAACATCCGTTCTACCGAGTCATCTCAATGAGTCTGGGCTTTACTCATTCATCGCATCGACAACAAACATTTATGAGAATGAGAGTAAATAACCTTCATCGACATGGCCCATATGAGTTGGAATAAATTAAACCGAGTGAGGGGCATTAAAAATAATAAAATCAATTGATTCATCTTGGTACTTTCTTACCATCAATCGTCCCCAGTGAGCCGCTCGTCCGCACCATCAAGATGATCGACATATCACATCTATTCCGGCTTCCGACCATATACAACGCGCTGTCGGTAGAACGGATGAAACTTTCCTGAACGAACTTCCTTTCTCAATTGGGCACAGTAAAGCACAACATCGTCCCTCGACCATCCAAGTACCATGTTGGCCATATACATGACATATCCCTCGTAGTCCTGTTCAAGAGCAGCTTGAGCAAACTGCCCGATTTCTTTAAGTCGAGGGTCCTTTGGCCACCCTCCGATAGGTGCCTAGACAGTTATCAGCACTGGAAATAAAACAATAGTAACGCGTCACATACCTTGAAATCCCAAACTTGAACATCGACGAATCCAGCTTCCTCCATGCCCTTCTTTTGCAGATCCTTGTCTATAATTTCAAAAGTGCGGTTAAGCTTCCTACCGCCTTCAATAAAGAACTTCCCCCATTCGTTAATAGCACAGCCTTCAGTTACACTGCCGTCGTCGCTTTCCATCCTAGGCGACGCCTCATAGCTTTCAACCCAACCGCCAGGTTTACAGACTCTATAGGCCTCTCTGAACAGAGCAGGCCAGTCGCTGATACTTCCGTAGAGGTAGCGCATATATACAAAATCAAAGCTTTCCGGCTGGAAGGTCCATTCTTGGGTACAATTTTCGATTTCGCTAGTCACGTTAGATGCTGACACAAGATAACTTGAGCCAGTTACTTACAACTTTAGATTAGGAGGAATCCAGTCAGGTTGAATTGGAGAAATGTCGGTTCCTGTCACTTCGGCATTGGGATACTCATCGGCAAAGTCACTAAAGGCCGGTCAGTGAACCACCACCTAACAATTACTGGACAATCTTACATCGCCCAGATACCTGTTCAAAGATCAGTTTATTTCTCCAAAAACCATCATATGCGCGACTCACCGGTTCCTGTCCCAACATCCAACACCGTCTGGATATATTTAGCGGTGTAGTACCACACTGAACAGTATTGCACGTACCTGGATGTCATCCTTCAATGGCGCCAAGTGAAGCTTGCCTTCTAACGACAGAGACAAGAGATGATGTCTTTTCCTTATGAGCCCATAGCCCATCTACAAGATGGTTCAACTTACCCTATATCCATAGACTCCTTGTGATGTTCATCGTTCGGGGTCCTGCCGCTATCAGCCCCGACCGTGGACCTGGAGTGGATTTTTTTACCAGTATTCAGCGTTGCCTCGTTCAGAATGATATGTTCTTCCGTTGATTGTTCGGTAATGGAGAATACTTGAAGATATAGACTCGGTTGAGCTTGCAACATCGTCGCCGACAGCTGAATCTGTATCGTCGTCTCCGGGTACATTCTACACAGTTTCAGAAATAGATCAAAGCACTTCTGTCTTGAACTTACTCCTCCTGTCAAAGTGGCCCAGTGCTCAGGATTGTGGAAGTCTTCGTCCGGTGCGGTTGGTGCTTCGGCAGGGGTTTCTTCCGTAGAGGCTGCAAGTGGTTCTGGAGCAGGTGACGCATGGGCGGGTACTTCTGGAGATCCCTCCGCTTCAACAGGGCGTTCTGCCATTTCAGATGTCGTTCAAAGGTGTGTAAAGATTGGTGAAGGATCTCATTGCGGCTGATAATGATTGGAGTGATATTTGACAGCGCAGTCACGTTACATCGGCATGGCCAGAGCCCTGTATTCATTGCCCCGCCTTGTAGGTGTAGCCCTTATTTTTCATTATTTCCATCCTTTTTATAGGCTTGAGAGTCGGGGATTTTCAATCTTGTGGTACACATTTTGGTGGACCAGCATGATGCGAACCTCTGGTTGCTTGCCACGTCACTCCTCCAGTTCGCGTACTGGATCTCTGAGGCGCGTCTATAACTATGAATTTAACAATTTGTATAAAGTAACAATGCTACAGAGTGTATAAAGTAGCTTGTATCTTTACAATTCTTCTTGTTGGATAATTTATTTGACACAAGCATATCAAAGTGTGGTCATGAGAATGGTAAACACTACGGCATGAGCTGGTGTCTTAGTTGACGATGCTATAGTACCAAGGAAGTAAAGCTATGGTCTATTTTGCGGATTTTTAGAGCTGCTTCTCTCGCAGAACTTCTCAGCATATAGCTAGGTAGTTTGTTGAACTTCGCGACTCACGGCTTATCGTGCTCATCCAGGAGCCATTTCAAAATGGGTTTTCATTATATATGAAACTTATTTCCTTCATATGAGTACAGATTGGAATGTATCTCTGATTATTGCAGGAAAGCTGTTTCTGTTTGTACCAAGGCAACTTGGGAAGTACTGATGCAAAATACTGGAGAAAGTGTTACCAGCTAATAAGTGAAAACAAAGAGCCCCCAGGATCCAGAAGGACCTGTTTGGAGTGTCTAATCAAGTCGAAAACACCCTTTCACACGCAACATCTACCTATATACCTACATGAAGGTATTATGGTTTATTGACAGCACAGGTGAAGAACATAAAAATCTGCATTGTGGTGCGGCTAGATGTGACATTCCAAGGGCTATCCTGGCCTAGCATCTGGATCATTTATTTCTATTAATAGCACATAGCGATTGAAGCATGGAAGGCATTGCCGTTTAAGGTAGTACGAAGTCCAATGGCTTTATGGCAGTTTATAAACATCGATATTTTACAGGCACAGTGAATGATCGGGATATGGCATTCCATCATTACAATTGTACAAGACCATTTACAACGAGAACCGCCAAAGCTTAAGTCTTTATTAAAGCAGAGAATCTTAATACAGACGTAATTACTTACGTGGGTTCTTTCTTTACTCGGGAATCTAGGATCAGATTGTTGAAGTCAAGGGCGACCAGAGACAGAGACAAAGACAGGTACAGGACACGTAGAAAGACGCGCCTTTTTTCAATGAGGAATGACAATGTCAACCGAGAGAGCCGACCAACTCATCTCGATGCGTGCAAATGATAAGCCTTTATCAGTCTCTTTCAACTGTCAATTCATTTCTCCCGTTGTCATCTGCCGACGACAATTGCTAGCTCCATCTCAGTCATGTTGCAAAATTACGTCGGTAATAAGTCCTCCTCGCCTCATTTTCTCAATGAAACGGCATACATCAATAATTATGGCAGCTTTTATGTATCAAAGCATGTTTTGCACTTCACTCCTGTGCATAGTTGGCACATTTGCCGTCTTCACTTGCCGAACTATGGTGGATCACTTTCCCCAAACTACCCCAGAACAGACTCTGTGGGGGGCGAGACCGAAAGCCGAGATATCAAGGTCTGGTCTAAGTCAAAGTGTTATAAGAACAAAGGTCAGCAGCGTATAGTAGAAATGAAGTAGACTCATCAACTCTTTCAACAATCTCTTTTCTTTTATCTTGCCACTTTTTATTGTGCCTTCAACATGCACAGCGGCTTGATTGAAACCCTTCTCATTGCCCTCGCCCAGCATTGGGTGTTGGCACTTACAGCCGTAATTTTTGCATGGCTCGTGAGAAACAGATATCATCACGGACTGAATAAATATCCTGGACCTTTTCTGGCTTCTCTTACAGATTGGTGGAGGTTCTTTGATGTCTACGGACAGAAACCTGAAGCTACTCTTAGAAAACTTCATGCCAAGCATGGTGATATCGTCAGGATAGGACCCAACACTCTATCCTTTTCGGACCCTGCTGTTCTCAAACAGATTTACGGTCTCAGCAAAGGATATGTCAAGGTATGTTACTATCCCACATATCTCATGACTGTGCTGACTTATTTTTAGTCCGACTTCTACATTGTTCAACAATCAGTTGTTCAAGGCCACCGTCTAGCATCCCTATTCAGCACAACAGATAATGACTTCCACTCACAATTCCGCCGCAGTGTCAACTCTGCCTTTTCCATGAGCGCCCTCGTCCAATATGAACCTTTCGTTGACAACACTACCAAGCTCTTCCTCGACCAAACAGAAAAGCTATTCGCCCAAAAGTCTGAGGTCTGCGACTTCACACAATGGCTACAGTTCTATGCCTTTGACGTCATTGGCGAAATCACATACAGCAAGCGCCATGGCTTCATTGAGAAGAATGAGGACGTTGAGGGCATCGTGGCTTACCTCTCCAAGCTGTTCCTTTATGTTGCACCCATCGGACAGATCCCCTTCCTTGACCTGATGTTCCTCAAGAACCCCATCTACCTCAAGCTTTCCCAGTGGGGTCTATTTGACTCAACATTCCCTGTTGCCAAGTTTGCTCGTGCTCGTATGGCTGAGCGTCTCATTCCTGAACTCCACTCTAGCGATGGCTTGCCTACTAGCAACATCAAGAAGCAGCCCCTTGGTCAGGACTTACTCTCCAAGTTCATCGCCGCTCGCGAGGCTCGTCCTGAATTCATGACCGACACTCTTGTTCAGACCATGGCTGTCTCTATGGCGTTTGCTGGCTCAGAGACAACCGCCATCTCCCTCTCTTCTGTCTTCTACTATCTGCTTCGAAACCCTGCTTGTTACGAGAAGCTCAAGAAGGAGCTCGACGATGCTGCCAAGGCTGGTGTTTTCTCAGACTACGAGACTGGTCTTGTTACATTCACAGAGGCTCAGAAGTTCCCTTACCTTCACGCCTGTGTCCAAGAAGCTTTCCGTGTACACCCTGCTCCTGGTCTGCCTCTAGAACGCATCGTACCTCCCCAAGGTGCTGAGATCAATGGCCAGTTTGTTAAGGGGGGTACCATTGTTGGCGTTTCGGCTTGGTTGATTCACCACCGCCAAGAGATCTTTGGTCCTGATACAGATGCATACCGCCCTGAGCGTTGGTTGCCTGATCCCAAGCTTAACCCTGAAGACGAGGAGAAGCGAATCAAGAAGATGACTGGTATGATGTTCCAGTTTGGCATGGGTAACCGAACTTGTATCGGAAAGAACATTAGTCTGTTGGAGATTTACAAGGTTGTGCCGAGTCTGCTTAGAAGATTCGAGGTAAGCTCTACTACCGTCCTTGAGTATTGTTGCAGCATCAGACTAACATGAAATAGATCGGCTTTGATGACCCTAGTAAGGAGTGGAAGACTATCAATGCCTGGTTTGTCAAGCAGACTGACTTCAATGTGAGGTTTACAACACGGGAACTGGTTCAGCCAGAATTCTCAGAAAAATAATTCTAGACTTTATAATAAATAGAATGTTCTTCAAGAGCCTTTTGTCGCTGTACGGTCTTCTATAAAGATCTAAGCAATGCTGCTGCTCTTGATGATAGTTCCAAAAGCATCACCAATCTCGCTCAGGGCAACCTTGACCAGCTGATCCGCATCGACACCGGGAATGTTTCGGTCACCAACAGCGTCTTCAGGGATCAAAACGTCGAAGCCACGCTCAGCAGCTTGTCGTGCAGTGGTTGAGACACAGACATGAGCCTAACCTCGGATTAATTTGAATCACATCCATAATTCTCAATGACTTACCATGTATCCAGTCAGAACAACCTTCTTCTTTCCAGTCTTGTCAAGAACCTCTTGCAGATCCGTCTTGGCAAAGGAACCAGGATAATTCTTCTGGATGATAGCCTCTCCATCCTTGGGTTTCAGCTCATCAAATTCCTGAGCGAGGTTGGTGCCGGGTGTGAAGACGGGAGCACCCTCTGGCGTGGCATGTACGACGTGCACGATGCTTCCATTGGCGGCTCTGTACTTTTCTAGAAGTGCGGCAATGACCTTGCGCGACTCGGCAACGTTGGCGACTTGAAGCTTTCCCTCGGCATATTCATTTTGCGCATCAATGATGATGAGGACGCTGTCGGTGGGACTGGCGCTGGAGGGCTGAACGCCAATGAGCTCACGGAATGATGTAGCTGATGCCATTTTATATTTGTGTGTTGATGTAAAGATAGTGTATCAATTAACAATGAGAGACTTTGTACTGCATATTTCTGAGAATATTCATGGAACCCCTCATTATTGTATCATGTTGGCAGTTGCCCCGTTACTAATCAATAGCGCGGAGTAAAGGCATTTTCACGTAATTGAACCGCCAAAAGAAGAGCCATTGACACGATAATTAACGAGTAAAGCCATTCCTGTTACGCAATCGAAGTGGGACCTAGGACGTGTTCTTAACGTTTGCCCCAGCTTCAGGTCCTTTGGGCCGAAGTTCTACAAAGACGTCATTGAATATGGGGATACTTTAATTCTAACCAAGAGTGGAAATAACTACCGATATTATGGGTCCATCACCTCCAGGTAAATAATGTTGATTCCGAGATGCGACTATGGTGTAACACTGCAGTATTTGATACTTTGGTGGCATGTCAGTATTAGGTGAAATTGTTTTGTCTTTGAGCTTCATCAGTCACTGCCAGTCCTGGATTGTGTGCCTTTGTATGTTTGGTTTAGACCTGGTATTAAGGTATTACTATAAAACATTATCATTCTAGAATATCCAGAAGTATCATATATCCCATTCTTCTTTGTGTATCTTTGTTCACTAATTAGTATATTTAAGGAGAAAAAGTCCATCCGTTGGTACCATATCCATATGCGCAAACATGCTTAGCCTCCCATTTGAGAAAGTCATCCAAGTCGTGATCCAGATTACATCCCATAGGTACAATCTCAGTCTTGACAGACCCATTCTTATTATCAAGGGGAAGGTCAAACGACATCATTGGGCTCATGGGACTAGATAAAGAGCTTGCCGTCGAGCTGTCGAAATCCTCTTGACTCTCTGCCCACAGCTGCGCTCTTTCAAGATGTTGTGATATAATCTTGGGACGAATCGGTGTTGGTGATCGAAGGACAGGTATAGGGCTGTCCTTGCTTGGTCGAAGAATCGTGACGGGTTCTATTATTGGTATTTGTTTTGGTTTGAGTGCATCGGCGAGTGCTTCAAACGCCTTGTCAGTCTTATTGGCTACACATGGTGTACAGTCTGCAGAGGCATTGAATGTATGCCTGTGTTCAGAGGGGGTGATTGTGGAAGTAGGGAGGCTGGGTAAAGCCGAATGCCTTTGTTGGTAACGTGACACGCGAGAGAGGTTGGTAGTTTGGAGTTTGAGGGGCGATCGACGTAGTTTGGTGGTGTTATTGGAAGGGCCGACTTCAGCCTGTCTCTTCTCCATCGGGCTTGCATTAAATGAAGACCTTCTGCTGGAGAATGAGTCGTTTGTCTTGATGACTGTGAGGAAATCTTCCTTTTCTTCATAGCTGTTGGGGTGCAAGACGGATGCTGAATGGCTGTGGTGGTCCAGCGAGGGAGAGAAGGACATGGAATTGCGGACGTCGTGAACTCCAACAGTTTGGATAAGAATGGGACGAGATCGAACAATTCCGTCTGATTTGGTTGGTTGTGACCATGTTTGTAGTGATTTTGCTGGTGATAATGTTTCGATGTGGATATCAGGAGTTTCGACCGGGGAGCAGGGTTCGCTTTCGATATCCGACTCGGATTCAGATTCGGGTCCAGACTCGATGTCAGAAATGTGTCCCTGTTGAGCTCTAATCCGCTGCTCCCAAAAGTCGAATCCATTGAATGGTTTAACCATATTCACAAAGGTCATGAGTGATGATGAACCATGTTGTAGAGAAATAAATAAATAAATAAAAGAGTAGGAACCGTTGAAGAAAACTGGCAGATGAAACGAGCGTGGAAAATGTGAATGAGATTAAAATAAGACAAGTCGAATCATTCCAGGGAGCACAAATAAGAAATACTAAGTGAAGTGACATGGTATTAATTAGACAAAAGGACGCCAATCGCATTCCGTACGCTCGTGACGCATTTCTTCGTATCTCCCCAGTCCCGCCATTCAGTTTTTTCTACTAAGAATAAAGTGCCCGCGAGTATGCAAATAAACTTATTGTAACGTTGTTTACTTGGAGAATAGCCAGGCATGTTACTGCCAGTACTAGCCTTGGGTACTAAGTATGGGTCCATTCTAAGTTTATTTTTAGTGGCTGGCCAGCGGCAACATCCACTAACACGAGATGAACAAAAGGGCTGAGTTGTCCTGGGCTGTGCAGAAGCGAATCGAATCATCGGCCCGGCCGTTAGGTAGTACGTCTGTCCTTCTAGTGACATCAACAGTCAGTCCCCGCGCTACTCAGACTGGACTAGTCTACTGTTGCGTCAAATGGAAATCTCGTAGGCAAAGGCTGTAGAATTCGTAGGAGGATCAACTAGAATTGTCAACTAGAAAAGAAAACAGTTAGTTCCATTGCTTTATAAACTTTATTTCAATCGTTTGCTTTCCGAGTGCGAGATTCTAGCAACAAGGAAACTTCTTACCGTGTCTGACGAATATGTGTAAATCTGTTCTCCAACATCAACAGGGCCGTCGACCTTTCCTTTCGGCCCAGCCCAGTCGAATCGGTACGTCTGGACTTTGAGTTCACCCTCTTTAGGAAGCCCTACTGCGCTTAAACCATCAACAGTGATGTTGTATGATGCTTGGATGGTTCTGGTGCCGGCAAGTATCTTGATGGTCTTCGCATCCTTGGTAGCAAAAACATCAAACTTCAAATCAGAGGAAGCTGCTGTCCAGACCCTCTCGCCTATCATGGAAGCGTAGTACTTGTAAACCTGCCATTCGCCATTGGGGTAGTAGGTGCCATCTGAAGTGCCAGTGGCGCTGTAGACTAGATTTCCCATCCAGTTGTGAAGCTCGGATCCGCTAGCCCAGTTTGCGCGTAGACCTCTGATGTTGTGGCGTTCTAACTGAGCGAGATAATAGACAGAGTTGGCTGGGTTCTGTTCTTCGAGAGCGGCATACTCATTGGCGTCAATTGGCTTCTCAGGCACCCCATACCGCTCTCGCAAGGTTGTAAAATCAGGCATGGTTGTGTCAGGCTCACGCGACCAAGTCCCAATCTGATGCCAGGAAAAACGATCAGGTATCGTCTCGTTACCGGCGGCAGACTCAAGCCAGGTCTGCCATTTGTCGTTGATTAGGTTTGGAGAATCTGCCATGGCTGGACCACTGAGAACAGCACCCGGAAGCTCTTTTCTACAGTTCTCGAACAGTTAGTCTCAGTTCATAATGCCGGGTATGGTCCGCCTGTGGCTGTTGCAGAGGGGATTAAACAAAGACAAATAGTTGGTAATCACTTACCTGATAAGTTTAGTGGCCCGATTGTAGTAATCTAGAAACTGAGGCCACGAGCGAGCCCAAAATATGTCAATATCAGGCTCGTTCCACACATCAATGACAAGTCCATCAAGCATATCGTGGGTCTTCAAGTCAGAGATGAGCTGATTCCAGAACAATTCCATCTCAGTGAAGTTGCCATTGTCGCCTGGAAAAGGGGACTCTGAGTCTTGTCCACCATCCGCACCCCAAAGGTCATGGGGTAGCAAGATGAAATCTGCACCATATTTGCGTGTGGTAAGGTAATTGGATAGGGTTGAGTTGAAACGGCCGATATATCCTTCGTAGCCTTCGGTGGCCCAACCACGAGAGGGGATTTGTGCACCACCGCCACGGTTTGCGTTGAACTTGATATCAGTTGCGAGGTAATCTGGGATCGAGTTATCCACGCTGGTTCCATTGTCAGGCCAGCCGTAGATGAACCCTGAACCAAGAGCTTGAGCTTTTCCAATTTCCTTGGCTAGGTTAACAGTTGCTTTGCCTTGCAATTGTGAGAGAACATGGGAGACTGAAGACAATAAGACGACAACTGCAAGAGATTTGGGGTACATGTTTAGAAAAGGATTGATGAGGCAGGGTCTTTGATTAAGGTGAACGAACTTTAAATTGCTGGACATTAAGCATGGTCCACTAGAAGAGAGTAGGTGTGACCTTTAATAGAATTTCGAATACCTGATACTGATGCTTCTATTCTTTCATGTCGCCTGATTTTGGAGTGAACTTCCCCACCGGACGCAGATCCCCCACCGGCATCATCAGTATTGACTGGGTTCTCTGCATGGTCGACTTGAATGCAAGGATGCGCACCTATCATGAACCTTATCGCGGGCACTTGTGATCATGAGATGCTCTCCCCTTGTAAATGTTACTTCAATGTTAAAGTGATATTACTACTTCCGATCAAGATGGAAATACTATATCAAATTGTAAGAATTGGTAGCATAATTAAAGATTATTCTATTTCAAGAAACTTGGCTGAATGTCAAAGTCAGGGATCTAGAGAGCGATTCAAATTTTATTAGGCTTGATTGTCAAGACAGACATTAACAGTACAGTGTTGGTGTTGAGTGACCAGGTGTATAATGAATTGATAACCTATGTTTTAATGGGAATTCGATAGTGACAGCAAGTGATAAGTTCATTCGAACGCTTATGTCTCAAGTTTGAATCTTGGCACAATCTGTTAACACTGACCAGAGACGATGTATTCAAGGGAACATCTGCAGGTTAGTAGCACATACCCCATGAATGAAGCTCAATCAACTGTCTCAAATTGAATGCAAAGTATCCTTTCATACCCAGTATTAAAGCTTGTCTGCCCTTGTTATCGCATTTCTCACGAAAGGGATGATGCGCGGCTGAACACAATTGACCAACCCCTGCCTAACCTCATTCCAACATTTGACGCCACAAGGGAGGAGTCCATCCCTAATCTTCAAGTTGGATTTATTAAGTCTCGCTATTCTCGACTCTATACAGAACTCGATCTTTCGTTTCACAACTCCACCAAAATGGCAGTTCTTCCACAACCGACGCATGATTCCAGGCTGGCATCCCGATTATGGGTGGTGACAGCTGGTACTATTCTCGTACTGTTCCTTCTGTCTGGTTTCTATACCGACTTTTTGAGGTCACCTTTGGACTATGCCGAGTCCAAGGCCAATGAGTTCTGCCAAGTGTGAGCATGAACAAAGACTACTCACTGTGCCAACGCTAAACAATTATTAAAATAGGGCAAAGAACGAAACCGAAAACGGAAAACGTCGAAACTGCCAAGACCCCTATCGTCGACCTGGTTTCCTCGTCATCCCACCTGACGAAAAGAATTATAGAGAGACACAGTGGATGCCTTTCACCGACAAGTTTCTGGACATCGACCCAGCTTCAGCAGCATACCCCCCTCAGCAAAAAGAACTTATCTTCAACGATACTCAAGTCCCGAAAGAGTTGCTCGACGGACCAGAGATGCCAAAGCAATGGATGAAGATAGCTGTTGCTGAGCACAAGCGTCGAGTCAAAGCCGTGAATAATAAGCATGCAACCGTCGAGGATTTTTCTTCTATGAAAGATCATGGCGGCCTTGGTTGGCTTTGGGGACGCCGAGTTGTGGAATTTGGCGACTCTGTTGATAGATACGAAGCCAAATACACCTGCAGGGAGTTTGGAAACGAGATGTATTTCCCCAAGGTACACCCTATCGAAAAGGTTCCCAAGGGTATCTGCGAGATACCATCCTTCAATCTCACATTTGTGGTTTTCCACTCTGCTGGTGGCTTTACCTATAGGCCCAAATGGTTTTGGTATAAGGAGATGAGAATCATTCCCTTTGAGGAACGATGGAAGAAGCTCTGGACACCACACAAAGAAGATATCCATGGACCAAATGGTCGACCTGACCTACTTCTGTGGCAGAATGGTTTATGGGATCAGCGTGGATTCCAGGTAGGAGGCCAAAAGCATCATGATCCCAAAACAAACGTGGGTAAATGGAGCCGACAGCTGGTGTGGGAAGAGTTGCAGTTTTACACAGCTCGTCTCAGGGTGTATGTAGAATTACTCATCAAGGAGTTTCCAGAGACTCCCATGATGTTCAGAACTTTGACCTACCACCAACACACAGGAATGTCGGACGCCATGATGCCTGAGATGGATCGTGTCGGAAGAGCCATGGCAGAGAAGTATGGACATGAAATATTCGAATGGGCCCGTATGATTCAACTACTCGGAAAACACTACGCAGATCGTACACATCCCGCCACAGGAGCACTAAGTTGGTTATGGGGGAATATGGTTTTGGAGTATCTTGCGAGATCTGCCGGAGCTGGAGTGCAGGCTGGTGGTGAAGAAAGATATCCCTACTTTGAAGGATGGGATGCTTGTCATGAGGAGCATGTTGGTTGGGGTGGACGATAGTTGGTTCGAAGGTTCTTGTCAGAATGATATGTATTGGAGATCAATTTTGCTATTATGTAAAGAGGTACGGAGGCTGCGTTAGTTTATACTCTAGACAAATGTTTTTTTCTCTCTTAAGAATTCTTGTGGTGATTGTGTTCCAATAAGTGAGCTTCTTGTCGTATTGTTCACTAAAATCACATGGAGTTGGCAGCCCAGAAGATCAATCACACGGCAAAACCAGGACTCAATTTATTCTTCTTTCCAAAAGTATCATTCTTCATTTCTAGGAAAAATATCAACGCTACTACAACCTCCAATCTGCCATCTTCCAGCAGCTAGCTACTCGTTACCAACCGTCGGCATAGTGTTGCCAGAATTTCTTAGATCCCTTAGGATCTTTTTTCTGACATCGTCGAACTCAACAATCTCAGCGCGAAGACTGGATATCGCAGCATCAACTGTGCGTTGGATCCTATCGGCTAGATACCTGCGGTGACAGACCTCTGACTCGACATGGCCATCCTTGACTAATTGTGCGCGAAGATCACGCTTTAGCTCCGCGATGTCAGTCGACTTTCCACCCCTTGTCTTGAGGTCATCAAGCAACTCGATGAACGCTTGGATGTGCTCAAGTTGACTCGGGGTCTCGGGCCATTTGGGGAAGCGCTTATCGTAGCACTTGAGGGCCGCGGCTCGTCTCTTCACAAAATCCATATCTTCTTCTAGTTCGGCGATATTCCTGTTAGCCATCTCCAAGAAACACTTGTCTACTACACCAAGGCTTTGGGCTGACATGATGACGGATGATTGAAGTCGAAGCTTCTTGTGCAGCTTGTTCGTTGAATGTTGACTGGTAGAGGTGATACAGGACGGAAAGAATCTGGAAATTGTCCCAAAAGATATGGTAAGAAAAGGTTCTGTCATCTGTGATTTGCGATACGATTGAGATGAGTACTGTCGTCTCGGGATCAGGTGCAGTTTTGTGGCTGAAGACTGGTAGTTTCAAATGCATTGGGAAATTCTAGATTAGAAATGCTCTTTAAATAAGGAGAATAATCTCAAAGCGTATATACATATTCATTCTTGTCCTAAGAGCAGGGTCAATGAAAGCTCACTTCACACACATTCATTCTTGTCTTTCAAAATTATCCTTTGGCAGGTTATTCTTTGCCATTGGTTAGGAAACACAGTTCTGGCAGCTTACATCACGTTGTGATAAAGAACTTTGTCGGTCAATTGCGATACTCAGCGGTATATAAAGTACCTGAAAGGAGTCTTCCTTGACATTTTTGGCGGATCAATGAATACCGCTCACCTGACAACAAAGCCTTTGCGTCGTTTGTACACAGTTCAGCTGGGAAAGACATAAACACCACAAAATTGCATTGATAGAGTGACTGTTAACGTTACAGCAAGCCAGTGCTCTTTTTATTACTCTTGAAAAGATCCTTCAAGTACATATTCTGCCCAATCAACTTTAAGCAGGGGTCTCTTTGTGTGTGTGTGAAGTGACCTTTTATTGAAACCCTGGTCTAGGGCCTGCTCTTTGTGGGTGAGTGCGTCTTCTCGGGAAGCGCTTGTTTGTGTTTAATAGATTTGGAGGGACAGTTTGACAGTGAATTGATCGAAGACTCTGTTAATCCTGTGCATTGCGTGAGTATATTTCTTCCAGTCAAGCCTAAGCAGAGAATCAACATAGAGAGTTTGCAGAGACCAATGCCAACACACACAAATGAAATTGAATTGTATCAGTCTGAGGGGTAACAGGTCACACAAATGTCCTGTCTGTCTGTTTGTAATACCGAGGTATTTGCTTGATGATATCATGCCTGATGGTCAATGACTAGGCAGCCTGCAGGAGGCCTACCACTGTTGGTTTCGAATAGGTCCGGCCGCATATCTTCCTCTCATTGGATTTGGGACTTTCTCTTTCCTTTTTGTCACATAAATATCGCTCCGTATCGTCATTAATTTTTTTAAACTCTTCTTCCTCTTCACAACTGGCTGTCAAAACCCCCTGATCATGCCTCGTTTACTCGTGCCCTATGACAATTCTATGCGCATGGTACGTAGATCTCTAGACTTTCTGGATTATACTGACAATCATCAAGGGTATGGGGTTCAACTCCTATACCCATAAGCTCTGTATGCATGGCGTGGGCTATGACAGCGAGGGTAAACACATTCTCGAAGAATCGCCAGACTCGTTCATGTACTCCTCAAGGATTATTGAGCGAGTGTCAGACATCGCAACGGCCCTGGAAACTCCACTAGCTGGTACTATCATCGAAGGATCTCTTGACCGTTCGGATGGCGGGACGTTCATCGATGAAGACAAAATCATAGCGGCGGATGTCAATCTTCTTGTCTCCGTCAGAGTCATGATGAAAACCTACTTGTCCATAGCTCCTGATGATTTTCAAGGGGTTGATGGATTTGATCCCGGATCAGACGAATTTCATGACGCTTTTGGAGACTCATACATCTCTGGTGAGTACCAATATGGATACCATATAAATGCTAACTACTATGTCAGGCTCTGTCAAAGGTGGCTGTTTTACTAGTATTATTTCCATCCGCTGTCTAGACAGAAACGACAAGGATAGAGTTATACGAGCGTAAGAATATGTGAAATCACAGAAGGATGCAAGAGAATAACTTTTATAGTATTGGGGAGTTTACAGAGACCAAGTTCAACCCTAGCGATATGAATGAGACACTCAGCTCTGCATCCAAGCGCCTTTGCGACAACAGCTCTCTCGAAAACACAGAGATCTCTATCTCCGTCCATTGTCGCGGGGGAGGGCGATTCCAGGCTATGGATCGCCCTTGGGACATCCATGCTGTGTACCTAGCAGCTGCTAAGTTCCCAGGTCTGGTTGCCAATCATCCACAGTACACTTGGTATGTGCTGCAATTAAGTTCCATTGGGTTGTTGTCTAACACTTCAAGGGCGATCCTGACCAAGCATAATGCGTCCCGGACCTGGAACGAGCGTATTCGGCTGCACAAGGCCCCAGGCACGAAGTTTCTAGACTATAACCCTGTCCTGCGCTATACAGCAACCCTTTTTGACAACTTCATGAAGTACAAGGGTCTTGTCAAAAATGTCCAAGATATGCTTTCCAACGGAGGTCAATACAGTGAGTCCTAGAGACCGAATTCCCCAAAACAAAACCGTTTTTAATCAAGCCATCTCCAGATCCAACAACCATGCCCAATTCTATCCCACTTGACACCACTACACTCCTGGCAGTGCGTACTGCCGTTCAGAACGAGATGGACAAGATTGTATCAGTGGTGAGTCATGTCCATTTCCTTATGGTCAATAGCTAACATATTGGTGTTTAGGTCAGCACACTTGTAAAAACGCCCGAGATCCTGTCTCATGTCGACAGCTTTGCTAAAACAACAAAGAACAACCTAGTTCAGAACATTATTGACGAAGCTCTTTTGCCATCCCGCAAGTTCAAGGATATCCTTAGCCTGAATGGAGTTGAGCCCTGTCGCGCACCGAGCGGTTTTTCATCAGATGCGTCTACCACAGACCTTCAGGACATCCGAACCCCGGCAACCAACGATCTAGACTATGTGGCTAATGATAAGATCCACCACGAGGAAAGCCGACAGGATGTATTGGTTCGCTCTTTCGAGACGAAGATGAATTCGCTCATTGCGCCCGAAGTGTGGGAAGCACTCTTGCCTATTCGTAAACCATCAACAGCAACTCATAACCAAGCAAGGAATGATCTCAAAATTCTTGCAGCGGTATGTGGGATTCATGATGTTACATCCATGCTGGAAGCTCTTGTCATAAATGGGGAGTTGGCAATCAAAATCAACGCAATCAAGAGTCTGGTAAATGAAGAGATTTACAAGAAAGAGTTGCCTCTCCTTGGCTGGAATCTATCTTTCATCTACCAGTATGGTAACGGGCCAATGCATATCTGTTCAGCCAACTACGACGAAAAGTCTATCGAATCAGTTCACGTCAGCAAGACATCGGATTATTCGATTGTTACTGACCGTGAGAGTATTGAGGGGAAGTTTCCCCTTGTCGCTATTGTTTATGGTGGGTTGATCTGTGATTCCGACCAACTCAAAACGATCGAGGAGCATATGAGTCAAGACTGCAAGAGCGACCGCTCACATAACCAATGTATCATGTTCGACGATGAATTGATCGGAAGCAATCCCTGGCCTAGTGTCGAGAAGACCGGTGTCGTTTTCTTCACAAACCCGAGTGACAGCCGTATTCATGTTGCCGTCGGCTTAAAAGGTCGCTGTTGCCTTCTCAAAGAACAACGTCAGCTTGTCGAACTGCACAACGGTGCGGTTCAAGGGATCCAGAACACCGGGAAAAAGGACAAGACCACAAAGAAACCGATCTCCGTGGCATTGGGGCCTAAAACACCACGTAAGTCAATGTGACCCCAATTAAATTATACGTTTTTGACAGTGACAACTCAGGTTACTCATGTGCCTACGATTTTGGCGACCTCAGATATCTGACTCGCAATTGGCCTTTCCTAACCTTCGATAACGGCATCAAATTCGTTTACCAAAGGGCGGGTCTTTGGCGTAGTTGTATTGTATTCCAAGGTCCAACTTGGGAAGAAGAAATTGCCCAAGTTTCTGAGTCATGTGTTGACGGAAGTCTCAGCTTGAAGAATCATGATGGAACTGTAGAACGACTGCCAAAGGGTGAAAACGGTACCATTCGGCTTTTGCTCTCTAGTGTCAAGCCTCACATCGAGGTCTATAACTCAAAGGGTAAAAGGATTTGGGATTCAGAGTCAAATTTGGACGAATACGAGAACTAATTACTTGATCACGATGGTTAGATAGACACCTACAAGGAACTAGTAATGCAACTTGTCTACTTTTTAAGCTGGTAGAGATTGAAAAAAAAATTCTTGCAGTGTAGTAGTATACCTTACTGTCAAATACTTAGTAGGTACTACCTAGGTAGTTATGATACAGGTTGGGACATGAAGCTTCTGTCAGAAGCCAGAGAGAGCCCACCCATGAAGCACGTGATCAGGCACGTCTGGTTGACCTTCGATGGTCGCGTATCCCTGCCGAGTCACGTCACACCCATCTTAACAAATTCCTATTCCCCTAACTTTCAACATGCCTAATATTAAAGACAAACGGAGATATACCGACCAACAACTTAGCTTGGCAATCCACGAAGTCAGGTTCCTCGGCTTCAGCACCAGAGGTGCCGCTCGTCGCAACAATATTCCAAAAGCCACCTTAATGGCTCGCCTCAGGGGTGGTAAAAGTTCAAGGGAGGGCCATGAGGCGAGTCTACGCATCGCTGCTGCGGATGAAAAGCTGATTGTGTCCTGGTACGTGCTGCAAGACGCGCTTGGCCTAGCCCCTACAAGAAGGCAGATTGCAGAGCTCGTTACAAAGGTCTTGCAAGATCATGGCGACGACCGACCACTGAGCCAAGGTTGGATGGGCCGCTTTCTTGACAGGCATGAGCCAATCAAGAGAATTGAAGCGATGAGGCGTGCCAAGGCTGGGTCAACTGCCATTACACCAGAGGCTTCGCAGATGCTTTATCAGATAATAAACGACCCTGCGTTTGTTAAAATCATGCCAGAAACAGCCAGCGAAGCCAATCGCGTCAACGACAGTGAGAACAATGAGATCAACACATCCAATGAGGTCAATGAGGTGGTCGAGATTTCAGACGACGAGCCAGAAACTAAAAGCCCTGATGGGATGGATACAAGTGAGGTTGACAATGAGCAAACACCAAGGAAATGAAGAACCAATCGACAAAGTGTAGAAAAGTCAAGTCTACAGTCCAAGACCGACGATCCAATCACAACGCGCCGCTGAGCTACGTCTAGTACGAGGTCTAGGGTATGGGAATGCGAAATTATTCAGCATCGTAACATTGAAGATAAGAGATAGTGCCAAAGCTGGGAACAATAAAAAATAATTAGACGGATGGTAAGGAGTAGTGGAAAATACAATAGGTGAATCTGAAGTAGACTTGACATAAGAAAAACAGTTTCAACTCCAGATAATACCTATTCAACATCAAGAGACATGTTGGATCTGTTGTGCCTGATGTTCCCAACAGAAGAAAGTCTGAGCATGCATTCAACCACGATAAATGATTGGTGCAACAAATTTCAAGCACGACAATGATGTGCAGCTCATTCGTTCTTGTTTTTACAGAAGATCTTCAGCAGATCTGCGATGTCGGCACCTGCTTGCCGTTTTGCCACTTTAACCGCCGCGTCGTCACTGATTTATCCATGCATATCATATACAAAATACCACGAAAACAAAACCTGAGAAGTTGATAACAAAGACAAATTAAAACTATTGCTCTCTATTGCATTTTTCAGACGTACATACATACCAACGACAAGCAAGTTCCCCACAGTGATACCACATTCTCTTCATCTCGGGCCTGGAATCCGAGGATCCCGACGGGAAATCGAATGCCGCTAATTTACTCCTTACAGGGGCCAATAGTTGGGGTAAATCCGGGGTGCAAGGCCTTGGACCTCGACATTTCGCGTCGGATCTCTTCCCCTTCCCCTCTCGTTCTGTTTTACTATCACTCCCCTTCACCATCAATCAACCTCGGGTAGCAGCAACGTTACCATTTGCCGCCGAATGTGCTCCGCTCTCTAATCCTAGGCCAGGATGAATAACTCCCAACAACATTCTATTCGCTTTGCCAAGAAGCAGGTTTCGAGGAAGAGAGCGACAAAGGCATGTCTCAAATGCCGAAAGCGCAAGGTCAGGTGTGATGTCACCCGCACCTCGACACCTTGCACCAACTGTCGACTCGATGGTTGCGAATGCGTCGTTGCTCGTCGCGCAGATGCTTTGTATGTTTCTGTTCGTCCTGCTATTTCATCCATTTACTAACTTGTCGCATTGTAGCCCCGAGTCAAATGGCCCCGAGTCTATCGCCTCAAATGACATCCTACGCGATTGCGAGGCCGTTACAACGGCCGAATCACCAGCTTCCAGCAATGACAACCCGTCATGCCCCATCGAAGAGGCTTCTTCTGCCCTATTAAACCTCGAAGAAAGCGAATACAAATCACCACATCATCGCGACCGGGCAGATATCGCTACACCAATTAACCAGACGCCCGACAATCCATTCGACATCGAGCGCATAGAGGAATTAACACCAGCATCTTTCCAATCCGCTTCATCAGTAATAGCCATCGAAGAACCATGCGAACCAGTGCGATCCGAATTAAAAGCCTTGTACTCGTCGATGCCGTTCTTGAGAACATTAAATATGCGCGATTGCGATTTCAATCACCTCAATACTCAAGGCTGTCTACGCGTTCCGTCCAAGCCCATACTCGATCAATTTATGAAACATTATTTTTTATATATCCATCCGCTATTACCTCTTTTAAATGAAGCCGACTTCTGGAGTGCCTATGACCCAACACCCTCAGATAATGCCAATCCTGGTACACCTGTATCGATGCTTCTGTTGCAATCCATGATGTTTGCATCATGTACTGTACGTCAACGCGACAAACTTCCAGGCCTCATCTAACAATTTCAGTTCGTTTCAAAAGAAAGTCTCCAAACTCTTGGCTTCTCATCCATTCTTCAAGCAAAGGAGTCTTTTTACACAAAGGCCAAAGTACGTCCCTATCCACAACCGTTCTATCGCCATCTCTAATTGTCGCAGCTATTATATGACTTCTCCACCGACCCCGACCCCGTCTCTATCGCACAAGCTGCACTCCTCCTTACATACTGGTGTCCGACCTTCCGCTCCGGCCCTCGAAAGGCAAACAGCAGATGGCTAAGAATAGCGATCCAGCACGCCAAGTCCTGCGGGGCTCATCAATACGAAATGCCCACCTCGGGGCTGACCGTCTCGCAGCAGGATATGAAGCGACGAAATGTCCTCAAGCGTGTCTGGTGGTGCTGCATTATCCGCGATCGTATCATGCCGATTTGTGTGAGAAGGAATATTCAGATCTCAAGTTCGCACTTTGACTTTTCTTCTTGCTCACCATTGGGATATGACGATTTGGTGGATGAGCTTGAGTCGTCGCGCGTTTATAATATTGCTACCAAGCACAAACTTATTCTTGCTTTGGAGAGACTTACAGAGTTGTGTGTTACATTGACCGACATTCTCAGTTTGGTCTATCCAACTGAAAGTATACCGATATTGGACGCCGAGGCACATTCGTCGGCTTATGTGCAGGTACAAGAGCACAAAAGGTCCTTGAGGTATTGGGCTACGGCTACAAGACCACCTTTGGCCCTCAAGGATCTTACACAAAACGCTGGACCACATGAAGATTCTGCAGTGCTATTTACCAACCTCGTCTGGATCTACTTCCAGTAAGTTACCTGTTACTTCAACTACAATAGGTTACTAACACCATTTATAGCGCGAGCCAAGTGGCCCTCTGCAATTACGAACTTCACCTCGGCCTTGTCCTGGGCCTCATCACACAGAGACCCAAAGAAACACAATTCCTTAAAAACAACAGACGAGATTTGAGAAGCGCTACGAAAGCCATAGCCGAATGCTTTGCCCGCTTGCATCCACACCGTTTAACACGCTGGTTACCGAGTAGCGCAGTAGCATGTACAGCACTCCCACTCGCAATGCACATGGTGGATATTAAAATGTCCGCGGCCTCTTCCGCTGCCGAGATTTGGTCCCGACCAGACGTTGCTTCGAAACAGTCACGGCTGAATGTTCTCATCCAAGTGTTCAGAGAACTACATCCCAAATATGACGGCGTGCATTCTATTTCCAAGACAATTCGGTATTTTATGGAATGTGTTGGTGTCAATGAGCCCACACAGATGATGATCACAAACGACCAGAGCGATGTCCTCGCACGAAGCCCTGCCCAGTATCTACGGCTTGCTTTGACAATCGACGTGTGCCTCAGCCAAGACCGTCTCGTACAAGACAGCGACTTTCCCGCTGCTCTGAGACGTTACGTCAACATGAATCAATCCCTCATGCCCATACTTCTGGGCCAACCCAGCATTCCCATACCTATGCAAATGACACGGCCAGTAGTGTTGCCCCGTCCAGCATCGCCTCGCCCGTTATCGCCTAACACTTATGCAAAAAGCTTTTCGCGATGGATGGAGGATGATCCGACGGTCAGCTTCGCCCTTCAGATGGGAATCGACGTTGGCACACGACCCCAGGTTGTACAGGAAGTCACTGCAAGGGCGCAGAAGGCGTACTCGGATAGCACTGAGGAGACTGAAACGTCACCCTCTGACAACTCGCAGGTTGACAGTTCTCAGGGAGAGGATGAGCAAGTCGATGAGACTATTGATAGGACGAGTGATGCCCCCATAGCGGGTATGACGGAAGATCTGCTGCAGCGTCTACAAGGCGCGATAAATTGGGCTCAGAACGACCAGTCCCTCTCTTTTGCGCAGGATGTTGGTTTGTTTCCAGAGGGTATGTGGTTGAACCAGGGATATTTGTAAACTGGAACTGTGTTGTAATATTATCAACTTTCGCCCAAGCCTTCTCAAAGTTACCGCACATCCAATTTGCACATAGCTCAACATTTGTTGATAGCTTTGAGAAGGCTTGGGCGAAAGTTGATAGATGAAGAAAAGGATATAATATTAATTAGGGGACCACGATTCCCACAATGATTACGATACGATACGACTTGTAATTATAAACAGAATAATAGTATGCCCTTCCATATGACTGGACTCAATGTAAGACTGATTTAATCAAGATCAATCGAAGAAAGTCATTTCTTTTATCCATCGACCAAACTTCAAGAGCACAGCCGGTGAATACAAAGCCACGATCTTTCTAGTTTACTTCATCGTTGTTGGTTTTAATTTGGCTCCGGACAAGTATCTCAAACCATTATACATGCGAGCAACATTATGAACAGACATGAAAGATTGAATTAGTATCTGTCTAGCAAAGTATAGTATGTGCAGTCCGGCCTCTGATGCATGATAGAGAAATCATCCACAATTAACTGGTCCATCTATGCCTCCAGTTCCAGAAAGTAAAACTCTTGGGATAAGAATAAGAATATGTCAACAAGACAAAACGAAAAGAATATCAACCGAAACATCCCCTGTAGAACTGATAGCTCAGAGCTCACTTAGAGCAGGGAGTACCATCAGTGTTGCCGCAGTCGTTAGTGTCAGTACACTTGGAACCGCAACCGTAGTCGACAAAGTCAGAGGGAGTAGTCTGTTCCCAGTTGTCCATGCACTGAGTTTCATCACCGTTACCCCAGTTACATCGCTGGCGGCGGTATCCCTTCTGTCTAAGGACCTGCTGCTGGGTCCAGACAGTGTGGCAAGCTCCATCGTCCCAGGTGCAGGCAGTAAGATCCTGGCCCTGGACACACTTGGACTCGGTGTTTGTAACCTCAAAACTGACGCCTAGAGAGAAACCCTCGATCTCACCACCAACGTTGACGCTGACGCTCTCTGACCTCTCCTGGCAGACTTCCTTGCCAACGAGCTTCGTGGCTGTGCAGACTTGTGTTCCGGTACAGTAGATGTCACCAGATGCCTTCTGCCATGGGGTGTGCTCGACTGAGGTCTCGACAACGTAGTAGTCGTACCAACACTTGCGAACCTTGGGGAACTTGTAGGGGTGAGTGACTCGGTCTGAAGCGGCGTAGGTTCCCTCGCCGTCGGTGTAGGGACCTTCGTAGGTTCTGGAGCTGTCGTCGCAGACCGTGAAGCTGTTCTGACGCTTTGCCAGATCCTGTGCAGGAGCGGTTGGTCCAGCCTGGACTGAAGCCAAGAGGAAGCATGAAACGAGAAGGCTTTGAACAAGCATGGTGAATGTCTTTTGATAGATTGTTGTTAAGATGGAATGGTTGAGTGGATGTAAGTGTGGTTGAGAATAATGTTGAGTTGATGAGAGCTTCTGGTCCGGCCTTTATATAGTCAATCAGCTGGTTATGGCCCCCATACGCTCTTCAGCTTTCTTATAGAGTTAAGATCATCTAGTAACAGTCAAGGATCGCCAAAGCTGACAGGATCGTTTCACGATACAAGGTAGAAACGAACAAAATCAGGCATCTTCCATGTTCACCAAGTTCAGCATTGTCCACTTACGCGGCCCATCAACAGCCAGAGCCACTCGAGATGAAATTAGCGCGGAAGGTTGTACTAACACCGTCTATGATCAACATACCTAATGTGTACGACTGCTGAGTATAACAGCTCCTCATGAGGCTGTCTGATTTGTTATACACATGTTTAATTACCAATGGCTATTCGATTGCTTCTTTTTATATGTTTCTTTATAGAAAACGTTAGTTTCTAATAGAGCATTGTTTAATGCATCCCATAAACCAGTCGATACTATTACTCTTTGCTTTCTCTCGGTCTTCACGATGGGTTCCACCAAAGCGTCAGCCTTAATGATCAGCATCTTAGGACGAAACATCGGGCTCCACTAGTTTAATTACTGATAAGCGGCGATTACACGCCAAGAAGCGATGTGCCGATTTATCCCATCAAGCATAATGTTCACGGATCATCACTATCCACCTGCTGTCGACTAGTGGGAGGAGAAGCCCCTTACTAACATGATTCTATGGTAGTTGCCACTTCGGCCGTCATCTTTGGAAGCTGTGACACTGATTATTATAGCCTCTTTACCTTTGGAATCCATCATTTGGCCTGTTTGTACCTTTTACTAAAGTCAAAGTCTGAAAATCACAAACTTGGTGCCTGAAAAGACTGTTGTTACAACATTTATCAACATATCTATAGGCTTAACTTGTGTATTGACTAATGAATAGGTACTTTGGAAGCGGTGACTGTCCATCCATATATAGACCAATTCCTCTCTTCATTCCTCCATTCCTTGACCTTCTCAAAACCAGCCTTGGCCAAAACACAATTGCTACCAATGTTCTCTTTGATAGTCTCCGCGGCACATCGTTCAACAATAGCACGATCAGGGCTGGCCTTGATCTCTTCCTCGCTGAGGGTTGTACGATCAACCTCAATCGAAGCCTCAATTCGTGGCAACTCCCACCAAACCTCCATAAACGCAGATAGAAACTCGGTAGCGTAACCCTTACCCCAAGCCTCCTTGCGAAATGCGTATCCGATAGCTGGCCATCCAAGCTCACATGCCCGTCGATAAGTACCACCGGCGCCGATAACTTGGCCAGTTTCGACAAGACTGACCACATAACTGAAGTCTGTTTCATGGTGTGGTGGTAGTCTTACTGAAGCCCAACTTCTGGTTTGCTCAATGTCCTTGTCAGGAGCGCCTTGCGCCGTCCACATCATGACCTCTTGCTGGGAACGCATAGGAAAGAGATCTTTTGCCGCATCTTCGTAGAATGGTTTGAGGATCAGACGTTTTGTTCTTATCACTTTACGGTCCTCCAATCGTGGGTATGGAAGCTTTGTGAGTGTGGTCTTGATGGGGATAAACCCCAGCTTTGTTGTCATCGTAACTTGAATAAGCAACTTGAGTCGGCCCTGGACTGTGATAGCCGTGTTTGAGGAATAAAAACAAAACGTTTTAGAGTGTCAATGATAATAAGAATTGTGCTATAGTAAATAGCTCGCGAGTGTTTGCCCTTTAAGTGCGTAGAAAGCCGACGCTAACTTAAGGTTAAATGCGGCCTTGTTCGGGATTTCCTTTATCTTAACTTGACTCATTTCATCGTCAATAAGCGACATGGAGACATATTCACATCGTCTAACCGATATCGGCGACGCTTCAGGCGAGCTGAATATTAGTGTCGAGACCCTGGTAGTTATAGCTCGAGTGTCCCTTTTCTATCTCCATAACTACCTAGGAATGCCCTCAATTGCATCTCTCAGCGTGGTTGTCTATACATATGATGATTGAGAATAGAATAGTCATGATAAGTTGGGAAGTAAAACGAAAAACTCAGAAATCTAGAATTGCATCAATAGCCAGAGAAACATCATTTGCCAACCTTAGTTGAGTACAATCATGGACACACGATAACGGAGTCACTGCTCAAGTAATTGATGTGATTTCCTTCTTGCACTAAGCATAAAACTTAGGTATTCTGATAACATTAGAAAAGTCTTGACAAGCCCATCAAAACCAACCAAATAGCCCAGCACTAAAAACAGCCAACAGAGGGGGAAATACCCAATGCTGAGTCTCACCACCCCCGATAATAATCTTGCTCACAAACCCATCCGTCACTGGCAAAGCAATGGAGACACACAAAGCCTTTGCCATCAGGTTCTCGTCACCGGTGGTCCATATGAGTGCGATCAAGAGACCAACTGAGATATTTCGGATACCCCAGATACGCATCAGGGCACGACTGAACTTTTTGGCCTCTGGATCTTTGGGGATCGGGAACTCGAGGGCCTTTAAGTGGGCATTGGGTCGGAAAGATGCGTTGAAACCAAGACCGGCAGTGAAGAGGCCTAGACCAAGGGAGCCGTTGAAAAGAACTGGATGGGACATGGCGATGTTGTGTCGGTCTTGAAGTTCTGTTGAGATATAATCCTTATATGGAGGGTAATTGATTTGTAGAGTCAATGGAAAATAAAGCAGAAAGGGATGGGTGTCGGCAAACTAACGACAGATACTTAATATATATGAATTTGATTATCATCGAAGTCGATGATGATGTTATCACTGTGTTATATTAGTGCTTACACTATCAGCAAGTCCGAAGTCCGAGACTCAGCTTGAAATCACATATATTTTGATAATGACGTGGTTGCGCAGCCAATCATAGTTCAGCTGCTTATAAATTGTAATCGGATTTAAATCATTTTCGCGTTTGGGACGGAATAAATTGATTGTTTTAATTCCGTGACCTTTGGTCGGCATGCGAGAAGTTTATCCTCCAAAGACGCGACTCACGACGGGTGGAACAACAATGGGTAATGATACCATATGGTATATGCAATCAGCTCTATCTATTGTTTGAGAAACCACTTACTCCCGATCAGGCATGTTTCTATAAGGGTTGTTGGGATCGGCCATCTCCTCTTCCACACTCTGTATCGTCTTGACAACTTTCGCAGGAGCACCCAGAGCAACCGAGTAAGGGGGCAGACTTTTTGTGACGACTGAACCAGCACCGACCGTGCATCCCTTTCCAATGGTCACTCCAGGAAGAATAACAACATTTCCTCCAATCCAGCAGTCATCTTCGATGCGAATGGGGTGTCCAAACTCGACAAACTTTATCCTCGAGAGAACACTTGTCTCGTGGCCAGCTGTATAGATGTTTACGTTGGGGCCCATTTGTACGCGGTCGCCAATGATGACGAGACTGGTATCTAGAATTGTCAAACTGATGGTAACGTTAGCTAACAATAAAAAACCAATGAAGTTGGTGAAATGAGACTAACCCGAAATTCATAAAGCAATTCTCCCCAATAGAGACATTGCTGCCATAGTCGGGCATGAATGGCGACTCAATAAAGGTGCCACTTCCAACCTTTCCCAGCAACTCGGTAAGCATTTCGGATTTCTTCTTCTCAATTTCCAGGTATGATCCAGTGTTGGGATCAAGATTGTTGAACTTGTGGGCCAGACCACGCGCGCTGTGACGAGCTTCTAGCAATTGTGGATGAAGAGGATTATAACTACCTCGCGGTTAGATATACTGCTGGGAAGTGGTAATGTATGGTACACACAGCATGCCCGAGATCATTTTCTCGTACTCCTCACACCACGGTGTGTTTTTGAGGGTCTTTGCGATCTCAATGATCTCTGTATCTTTTTGTTGCTTGGCCATGATGATCAGTTCAAGAAAATGGTATTGTTATTATTAGGATGATAGAATCGTAGAATATGACAGGTAGAGGAAAGAAAAGAGGAGAGAAAAGTGTAGTGAAGAATCAAATCTGGTGACTGCAGCGCGGAGAAATAAAGTCAATGAGGGCTTAACTAACGACAGAAGGCTCGATCGTGACGACGTGCAGCCCCACACAGTGTTACTCGTGTCATGTTTCCTCCTGTTCTGTTTAAGAGAAGACTGTATGGCTGGTACTATTACCTATCTTGGTACAGTGCCAAACATATTATCCGCTTGCAGCTGTCGTTTGCGGAGTCTCCGCCTCAGACCACTACCATAATAGGAAACTATCACAACTCCAAGATCCATTTTATGCAGAAGAGATGAAAAGACATATTCACAAGTGAAGGGTACAAGATTGCATAACCGGTTATATTTTGCAAATTTTATATACCACTCAACAACCAAGGAGACTCAATCCAAACTTGTCATATAACTGTGGTTGTTGGAGATTGTGAAACAGCCTGGCCACAGCCAATTCCCAATCCAAAACCTAATAGAAGCGAATCTCCTTCCAAAGCTCATATCCCTCATCCCTCATAGAAAGCATATATACTAGTAAAGTATCATAAAATGATCGTGCATTGTCGTAAGGAGCGTAAGTGTTTTTGAGTGTCGATCCGTGATGGTAACTAACAGGTTGATCTGATCGACTGTTGTGCTTGGTGTAAGCTGTTTAGAGGAGCCAGGGTCCACCACCGGATGTGAAGGTGATGCTGCCACCTCCGTTGCCAACGTTGCAACCCTGAGTTCCTTTCTGTATCTGCAGTCAGCAAATTGGAAACCGTATATCAATTGTTTTTGTTACTTACGTTGTTGTTACAGCAGACCTGGATACCGTTGCAGATACCGCCAAGTCCCCCGTTGGAGAAGGAAGCGCAAGTGACATCGTTCTTTTTGTTGCCATCGTTGGTACAGCAGTAGAGAGACTGGCCGTTACCGCAGGAGATCTGTTGCTGGTTGGTTGGCGGCTTGGAGGGCTTGGAAGGCTTGGAAGGAGGTCCAGGAGGTCCAGGAGGAGAAGGAGGACCGGGAGGAGAAGGAGGACCGGGCAAGGCAAAAGCGCCAGTGGCGATAGCGAGAACGGCGAGAGCGGAAAACTTCATGTTGAAGGTTTAAAAAGTGTTTGTCTCGAAAAGAGAGTGTTGAAAGTTAGAGCTGAGGATGTTGTCGAGTGAATGAGTTGAGAGTGAGTGATGAGAAAAGATGTTTGAAGAGGGAGGAGACTCTTGTTTATATATTCATTTTACTACATACAATCTTACTCAACCCTCTGAGTTGAATGTTTTGAACAACTCATCGTTGTGTCTCTCAAGTCTAGTCTAGATCATTACACCAACCTCACAGCTGAACTTGTTGCAACTTTGAACAGCCCATCATCGTCAAGTCTCGACGCCAAAAATCATTCTCCTCAGCTGAACATGAAGCTATCGAACTCTTTTTCGTCTTCTGCACCATCGCAAAAACAATAATCATGCAGGAGCAAGCGCAGTTCGAAGCCTCAAAACCCCACAATTCGGTAGACATCGTGAAATAGTTGGAGGAGAAAAGCAGAAGGCTGAATCGAGACCAAGTCTACATAGAATCCAGGGTTGCAGCTTGTGGAGTCGGCATTATGCACGTTGACAAAACACCGACGACCCGACAATGAGGATTATTCACGATGTCGACACGACATGGGTTGCATGCAGTTGGTTGGTACACATGTCAAAGAAGCACAATGGTTGGCCGATGCTAAAGATACCCCAGATCAAGAAGTTGGAGCATTAGGCAACCTCCACGGTCCAATGTCGTTCGGAGACATTGCTGCAGTTGGGGCAAATCGACTGCTGTAGCGCCAACACGAAATGCAACGGCTTCATGCATGTTTGGTGTGTACAACAAAGCGGCGAGGCCAGTCCGACGGTCCGACTTGGAGTGACTAGACCTCAGCTTACTTGCAATAGTATGTACCAAAAAGGAAGTCGGTCATTCTTTCTTTCAAGTTCCTGGCTGAGGAGTCAAGGCGTTAAAGTGTTGAATCACGGAAAGAGTCAGACCACCTTTACTTTTTGTCCACACCAACGGTGCGACATAATGTGATAGCTATGGTAGTCACGGTATCAATTCAATGTTATTTTCATCATGGGATAATGCATCACTAGGACTACCAAATTGTTATTGTACACGTTGTTTTAAAGCCAGCTAGCTTTCAATAGACTGCGGAGGAGTATCTACTAGTTATCCCAGGCCAAAGCGCAAGGACCAGCTGGTAAGCCACAGACCGGGACAACAAAGACGGCCGTATATACGGCGTGCAGCTGAAGTGGAGAAGGGAAAGTCGAGGTCAGGTCCGATCTAAGCCCAACAAACCGATACGGGTTAGATCTAGTTAGACGAATGAAGCAGGAGAATACAACGGCTGAGAGAAGAAACCGTTGACAAAGTTACCGAAGCCAAAACCAACCAAAGTCCCGAATCCAAAGCCATAATCGATTTGTGCTTCCCCTCAACGGCAGCTTGCATGTTAGTCAATAGTATCGGCGATCCATCCACCATGGTATGCAGACGCATTGACCTCGTTCTATACGAAGGTCAGCCTCAACTTACCTTACTTATGTCATAGTCTGTCATATCAACAGGTGATAACAACAAGGCGTTTCGATAGACCTAAACTATGCTTCCACCCGTCAGCTGCATACCACGCGCCAATGCAGGCACCAAAGTCTGAAGACAAGGTTTCTGCACAAATACCAACCTATGTCTCGCTCTACCCGACTCATTCAGCACCGACATCACCATCACTACCAATTCATTGTGTCTAGCTTCCTTTTCTCTGGTCCGCTCTTCTTCACCCTACACACTCTTTCTCAAACAAAGACTCCTCCATTCAGCTACTTGTCTCAAGCTAGCAATCTTTACCATCACCATGCAATTTTCCACTCTTTTCCTCGGCATCGCCATGCTCAACGGCGCCATCGCGAACCCTTTCGCCGCGGCGGCCGCTGAAGTTGAGACTCGCGATATTGAGACTCGCGATATTGAGACTCGCGATATTGAGCCTAGAGCTCCAACTGTTGGCGATCTCCCATTGCCCAGGCTCCCAGCCCTTAGACGTAAGTGATAAACCAAGAAAGTCGACGCTTCGCACGTCTAACCGATTCAAGGGGCCACCAAGACTGCTGCCAAAGGTGGTAAGGACTGTCCTTCCACTCCTCCGACTAACCAGCAAGGCAATGCCTGCTCCTCCGGAACCCAGTTCTGCTGTACCACTGACGGCAACGGCGGTAAGTTACGCTTCGCAGTGCTGTACTTGATACCTCAACTTAACATTGTTCAGTCCAAACATGCTCCAACTCTGAAGTCTGTAATGCAAAGATCATTTGCTGCAACAACAACAGCGGCGTAAGTTTCCGATTTCAACCCCCCTCGGACTTTGCTTATGATTTTCATAGTTCCAGATGTGTATTGGTGAGATTGATTTCAATGCTCCTGTCACTATCAACATCAACATCATCAATGGAAAGGGAGGCAAGGGAGGAAAGGGAGGAAAGGGTGGTAAGGGATACAAGGCTTAGTGCACAATCGGCGGTTTGATGTCGAGACACCGCATTGTTTTGTTATTTCACTCCTTTTGTATTTCACTCCTTCTTGTACCATTCTTTCCATGGGCTTGTACCTCGAGTAGTCTTCATGTACAAATTGGTACCGCATATAGGCACTCATCACGGTGCAAGCCCATATTAGTTACTTCAGTATACATATTTTTCCAATGTACCTTGTCTTTGTTCAAATTGGGAACGTGCCTTGATGATCAAACGTTAGCTGAACTATTGTTTGGAGTTGTTCACAACACGGAGATGAGGTACCATGGACAAGAATGGTATCCCAGCCTTTGCAATTATCCAAATTAGGCGACGATATCCGCCCTGAGATCCCCAACAATGGGTTCAGCTTTCCAGATCTGTTGATAGCAACAGTTAGCTAGAGCCTCACCTGAATCGTGCATTTTTTAGCGGTTTATGTGACCGTTGACAAGGCTAACATGGTAGGAAATCTTTAGCCCAGGATGGTATGGTCAAGACTACGAAGGGATCTTAGCTCCCTAACATCGACTACTCCGATAACCACTTGGACAAATAGGTGATTGTCACTTGAACATGGAAACAAGCTGAGTGTCCTATATGATCTACTTGGGCGTACCCGTGTTGTCTTTGAGGTTTTCCTTTGAAACCGCAACGCCTAGTGACATCGCCTGTGGTAAGCAAAGCGCCTCAAGCTCTTCAGCTCACATCTTCGGATCTCGGCATTTGGCAAAAGCGTTGAATGTCGTTGGTCCTGAACAAGGCTAGGTCAACACAGAACTAGTGCCTGGATGGCCTAGTGTTGGGGTCTCAGATTGGATAGAAACTATGTGTGGCGGAAACAACGCAAAATAAATCCTTGTCAATTTAAACCCAATGGCCACTTCTCTGAATTTGGTCAATTTGAGTAGGTATGTAGCGGTAAAAGACGGAGATACAAGATCTGGAACTTGGGTTGGTCTTGGCAATAACAGGGATATCTCAGCTGGAACGGTACCCCGCATAGACAAAGGAAACCTGGGATTTTGGGGCGTTTGATAGTTTAGATACTACTGCCCGTGAATTTGTTCAAATAAAGGCATGTTGGGCATTGACATGTGCTCAATAAGAGTAAACTTTAGGTGCAAAACGTGGTCGACTGTCAGGAAAGCTCTCACGCCTCACGTATGTTCAGGCCCGACAGCCTAGACTAGAATATTCTCGGTGACAAGATGCGTGTAGATGTCTCAGTTGCTGCTTGACCGGATTAGGTGGCTGGCTGAGTGGCGGAATTCTAAAGTTTTAACTACTGTATACTCAGCCAATGACGCGAGAAACAAGGTCGATAGTCCGTTTCCAAGCCCCAGGGACACAGGCAATAGTTTCTCTATTCCCTTGCAAACGGTAACACAATAGACGATCACGAGTATGGCCATGGCAGAAGTGATGAGGGTACCTGTTGCCACTGGGTTTCCTGGATGAACCGCGATTCGTTCTCTCGGCCATGTGAAGGCTGAGATGGTCCTGTTCCCCACAGTGACGATGAGGTATCATATCTAATGGCACTAGATCTGTCTCTTGTTGGTTCCGGGGTAAAACCTACACGCCAAGACATGGTCCCAGGCTCCCGGTGCCAGGGTCCAGACTGGTCTCATCTCTATTGCCTGGGATCAATATTATCTGACCCTCTACGTCGTAGTTATCCACCGACATCGGTAGCACAGCGAGCGGCCGGGCTCGGACTGTCGGTGTTGTGTGACATCCGATGTACCTTGCAAAGTTACAACCGTAACATATTAAGCTTTTCCAGTGACAAGACTATTGCTTGGCGGCGTTGGATTATACGAAGACCCAGCTCATAGGCTGCAAGACCCTTCCTTGAACTCCCATGCCGTTACTGGGGTTGATCATTCCTTCAAAGTGTCGGTACGAGATGGTGCTTGATCACGTGAAGTGAACCAAACGGAATGAATTGGATGCTTGGGTACCAGGTATCTATCAAATGCCATAGGGTAAGTGTGAAATCAAAAATAATGCACGGCAATTACGTTGAGGTGTTATTGATATAAGCTACGGAGGGCTTTTGTGTCATTAGAAACCCTACTCGGATATGAAGATAAGATTGGAAGTGGATTAACGCAGATAACGTCCAGCTGCAATTGGGGAGCTTTTTCTAAAGTAACAGCCAAGTTCTATGCTCTAGTCAAGGTTTACAATTGTGAAGTTATCTGTTTTTAACATGCCCACATAGTGATCGGGGATTCTTGCTAACTATATCTACTACGACTTCAAATCTTTAGACTTCCGTCAGCAGAAATTTGCTTCACAAATTCTTCCACGGCCTCCAATAAGTCCTCTGGTCTCTCTAGGGCAGCAAAATGACCACCACGCTCATGCCTCTTATAATACACGAGATTTCCTAGTGTCGCGGCCCAGGCAACGGGCTTAGGTCCGACTTCTTGTGGAAACCAACTGTAGCCAAGCGGCTTGGTAATCTTGGGGTCCGGTTTATAAGACGCGTCAGAGAATAGAGACAGATGGCGGTATCCATAGATTGATGTAGGAAACGTGTCTGTAAGCCAGTATAGTGAGATAGAAGTCAGAATCTCGTCGATAGGAGGCTCTTCATCTGTCCAGTCGCGGAACTTCTCGCCGATCCAGGCCAAGAGTGCCAGGGGCGAGGACGAGAGGGCGAGACCGATTGTGCTTGGCTTGGTGGCATGGGTCATGGCGTAGGCTGATCCTCGAGTAACAAATTCTTCGCCGCGTGCAAGGGCTTTCTTTTCAGCTTCTGTGATTTCGCCAGTGACATCGGCTGGCTCGGGTATCATACAAAGGTTGATGTGAACGGCTGGCAGAATCTGTCAGCTTGACCTACAACTGTTGTGTGTATGAACTATCACATACCTTTGCACTCTTCGTAATTCGTGGCAAGCTCACGAGATACAAGGCTTCCAAAATCACCACCCTGGGCGACATAACCACTTCCAAAGCCGAGCTGGACCATAAGCGTATTGATTATGCGTGTAGAATCCTGCATGCTAAAATCTCTTTCCATTGGAGGCTTACTGGAAAAGGTGAACCCAGGCAAGGATGGAATAATAACATGGTATGGAAGTCTTTCGGGAGTGTAGCGATTCTTGAGAATCGAAAGGATCTTGAGAAACTCTAGGAAACTACCTGGCCAGCCGTGAACCATGACCAAAGGGACGGCGTCGGGCTTTTTTGAGAAGAGACCAGTGAAATGCATATCAAAGTCACCTTTCTCATCATGGATAGGTACTATCCAGTGGTTGTATGGATTGATATGCTTTTCGGCAGCTCGCCTGTATCATGATGGTTAGCTACCAGGTTAGGTCCAAAGTAAGGCACAGCCTGTGCTTCTTGTGAACGTACCAGTCAAATTTCATCCAAGCAGATTTAGCATCGGTAAGCCATTGATGAGTGATGCCGAAATTCTGCTCTTTTTGCGTAGACTCATAGGTAGGCGGTGCAATCTTGCCAAGTTTGACAAGCAGCTTGAGCTCATCAACCCTTTCATCGTCGATTGAGACTTGGAACGGCTTTGGTTGAGTCAAAGCACCAGAAAGAATTTGTGCATAGTTGTCTGCCATTTTGATGATGGTGATGATGCCTTTGCTGATGTCGGTGTGGTAAGAGGTGAGACAGTGGTTGATACAATATGAATCCGACCAAGGAGAATATGATACAAGTTAATACTTATTTTTCTTTACGTTCAACAGAGGAAATCCCGAGTTTTCTGGATTCTTTATAAAAGATGAATGACAGATCTGGTCACGTAATTAGATTAAGGTTTCCAGTATGCCCGGTGGTTTTGGGCCACGTCATGAGTTCAGGTTAAGGTATGTAGTATTGCCCAAAATCAACCCAATCATTATGACTCAGATCGACATATCAGTCAAGAATACGAATACAGAGAAATCAACTCCGGCATTGAATCAGGTCAAAAAACGCGGATTGTCCGCGGCGGACATGGATGTTGTCTGCAGGGATAGTTGGCTTTGCAGTTAAAACTCCACAGTTCTACGTATCACGGACAGATATTCCCCGCACCGGAGACCGAAAGACACCGATAAATAACTGTCCGTGGTACTAGCAACATTATTATCAAGGCAGACGTCAATGAAGAGACAAAAAAAAGCGGTCTGATATGGGTAACCCTAAATGATCATGCCATCATACCCAGGATGCGTGAGCAAAGAGTACGGGCATTATACAACGTTGACCTCATCCCACTACAGCTTCAGTTTCTGGTAGTCAATCTTGAAGCTGAACTCATCCTCCCAATGCATCGCCCAGTATCGATCCCAGATGGCCTTTGTGACAGATCCAACCTTTCCATCCTTGACTGGTTTTCCATCCATAGTAGTGATAGGCATGATTCCTCCTGCAGTAGTACACATGAAAATCTCATCGGCTTCGTACGCCATCTCAACAGGGACATGCTCCACGCGAACTTCGTGACCACACCACTTGGCAGCGTCAATGACACTCTTCCTAGTGATTCCCTGTAGAACTCCTCGATCGGGGGTGTAGAGAACGTTATTCTTGATAAAGACAACGTTGAAACCAGATCCTTCGGTGATGTTTGTGTCGCCGTCTGTGAGGAAGGGGTATTGCGCTCCACGGTCGTAGGCTTCGAACATGCCGCGGGTGAAATCATTCCATTGAAGGTTCTTGATAGTGGGGTCCATAGAGCCAGGAGGAATTCGACGAACTGTTCGTGCAATAACGGCTTTACCACCGTGATACTGAGCCTCGGGACTCATGACCCATACGTAGGGTTGGACGATCAAGTAGAGGTGGTTCTTGAATGTCTCACCAGGTTTAGCCTCACGAACAGGCTTCAAGCCACGAGTGACAATCAGCTCAACAAAAGCATCCTTGATTCCACTCTTGGCCAGCATGTCAAGAAGAGTCATTCGGATCTCATCGCGGGGAATAGGGAACTGCATTCGCATCTTCTTGACACTTGCCTCAAGACGGTCGAGATGCTCATCAAGACGGAAGAAACGGCCGTCCCAGACTGAAGGTACATCGTAGGTCAAATCACCGTGCATGAAACCTTGATCCATGAGGGGAATGCGGGCTTCATGGAGGGGGACGAGCTCGCCTTGGATCCAGGCGATGCCGTTGGTGTAGACGTTGTCGCTTGCCTCGAGGGTGGCCTTGCGCTGGGCATAGCCAGCGAAGATCTTGTCCATGGTTGACATTTTGGCTGGTTTTGATGATGTGTTATGGATGAGGGGGTGATTGGGAGAAAAAGAAGGGAAAGGGGGTTTATAAGAAGAAGTACTTGACAGGTGGTTGATATAGAATAAGGTTATCTTGCCGGTTCAATCCGATCAAGACACGTCTTTACAGAGATGAGGTCTGGTGAGCAAGAATATAGTTCAATTCACAAACTCAATTGCGATAAGACAAAGGGAAGGTCGAGATTGTTGAGGTCAATTACAGACAAACATTGTCCCATTCCTCGTTTTTGTATACGGTATGACCGCCATTTGTGCAACCTCATTATCTGTCGCCAACGTCATTCATGTGTTGAACAAGATTGCAGATCAAGGGTAATCGTAATACCTTGATTGCGTAACTTGTCTCAGATCGTTGGTGAGATTGCAGCCAACAAGGTTTCACAAAAGCCACAGAACGCATTGTCTTACTTGATGACTTGAGCCTTACGATATCGGGGACAGCACGAGTCGCAGTTGTACCCCCACATGACCATTCCTTCGGGACTAGTAATTCCATAATAAGTCATGAGACGTAGGGAGACTGTGAGACTGGCCGATGCAATCCCCAATCGAGATAAGGCGTTTGACTTTGGCTACTAGTGGGTTGTTTGAAGAAAGTCAATGCAGAGATGGTTATCATGTAATTTGCAGCTAGTATTATAAAGTTCTGTTTAGATTCAAGCCTTATCGCGCAATCAAAGAGGCGTATCATGGGGAAACTTCTGGACATAATGAACGTGATGTGGCACTCACTCCCAATTTCCATTTCCTTCTGCCAATATCTTATCCTGTAGCGATATTCCTTCACTCCATATCCTCGGCCATCGTAACACGAACTTTGAGTCCATGGTCTCGAAACACGGCATGACTATCGGAAGTCATAGGATTCAACGGTTCAACAAGCTGGAAGTCAAATGCTCGAAGCAGCTGTTCGTCATACATTAGTAAACATCATGAGCACCCTCGTCCTCTTTTTGTTTTCTTACCTCAAAATAGACTTTTTGAAGCTCCATGAAGGCTAGAGGTTTCCCAGCACACATCCAGCGTCCGTAGCCAAAATTAATCTCAACGTTACGGCGCATCTCAGCAAGATCGTGGTCTTCTAAACCAATGAAACGCTCAGGTCGAAAGACATCTGCATCAGGCCCGAACAATTCCCTTGAGCTCAGAATGGCGGAGAAATTGATAGCAATGGATGTGCCTTCGGGTATGAAATGTCCGTTGATAGTGTCGCCGCCCGCGGGTACTTCTCTGGCGTGCTGTCCTGTGGTCACTGGTCGCATACGAAGCCCTTCATAAATTACCGCCTTTCCATCCATTAGTCAGGTAACGCGTTGGTATAGACTGGTATACTAACTTGTAAATATGGTAGTTCTCGTGCTTGAGCAACGGTGATAGGACTAGAGGCGCGTCCCTCATGTATCGCCTTTCGGATCTCTTCTTTGAGCTTTCGATAAACGCGAGGTGATGACATGATGTAGAATACAGTAACACGGAGAGCTGCTGCGGTAGTGTCGGATCCTGCGACGAATACGAACAGCCCCTCAGATTGAGCATCGCTTTCAGAAAGTCCATGGGCTCTGAAGGAGCTCTGCAAACGTAGTATCAGATATTTGATGCGTGTGTCAACATTACAAACTGGGTTAAGCTATGCGTACCAATATACCCGTCTTTTCATTTTGTTCTTGACTGTAGTATGCTCGTACGTTGTCATTGGTGACTCTTGATGTCTGTCAGTATATATATTCATTACGCCAGACAACACTCACTTCATCAAAGGACCAATCCCATGGGAATCAGTCTCCTTAGGGCCAAAGTACTTCAGAAATGTAGGAGAATGCAATATGTCTCGCATCCACGGTACATCACTGGTCATTGCCATGAGAGGCAAATGCTCAGCCATTGCCTCGTAAAACCTGTACGGGTCAGAGTCTAAAGCACAGCACCCAAACTCAGTCCCTAATGCCACCTTGGAAATGACATCTAGAGAGAAGTAAGAAATTACATGGATGAGAGACATGGCGCGAAACTCGCCATAAGAAGGGTCAGAGACATATCGATTGCGAATGAGTGAAACCAGATTGTTCACTTGCTCATCGACAATATCTTCAAGATGAGGTGTGTCGCGACCACTGTACCCAGGTGCAAGACGAGCTTTGACTCGATCATGCTCATGAGGATCCCGTACACCGAACAGAACATCGTTGTACGGGTTCAACCGCATACCGTCAGCCCATGTTCCTTTGCGATAGGTACTCTTTGGTCCAGACATGCGCTTGACGACCTCGACATCTGAAGTTATGAGGGCGTCTGGCCCAATACGCACCAGTGAGCCGTACTTTTTGTCGATGTCCAAGGATGATTGGTGCTGATTGCCGCTGTAGTCCTTCCAGGCTACCCATATGTAGCTGAATCCTGCGATCCATGGGCCTGGGATGTGCCGCAGCCGATTCCATGCGATTAATGTTGATGCGAGCCACCAAAAAGCTCCAAGGGCTAACAGGACCACGGCGAGGCTGCTAGGTGTTTTGAGTGTTGGCAGATCAAGCAATTCCATTATTTATCGTGGTAGTGGGTTGCCTTCAAAAGGTGCAGTGATAGGTGTAGATCCTGCAG
Source organism: Fusarium poae (assembly GCF_019609905.1). Classification (NCBI taxonomy): domain Eukaryota; kingdom Fungi; phylum Ascomycota; class Sordariomycetes; order Hypocreales; family Nectriaceae; genus Fusarium; species Fusarium poae. Next base: position 5,750,078 of record NC_058399.1, read on the forward strand.
CTATGAACCAACACAACAGAGTACTGAGCATGTGCTTTTATATGCATTGACTTCCCTACTAAGTACCAAGTCCATTCCAGGGAACCGGGATATGTGATTGATTGCCTTATCTTGATCGACTTCTCCACGCATTGCATAACCGAAAGCGCTAGGTCCCACGACATGTGACGGATTGATCCTTTATGCATTTTCTTTGGCCAATCGATCATCTAATTTCCCTTCGACCGGCATGAATGAGGCCTGTGTGTACTCTATAGGGCTTCACATAGCCGCCAAGACTCAGCCTAAAGAGCAAAGTAACGATATTTCCTCCTGTCTCTGACGTCCTTATCACCAATATGCAGTTTCCAAATGCACGGATTACTCTTCGTATGCGGTAAGCACTGCAATTTGTTGTACGTGTCACGGCTTCGTCGCCAATGAAATTCCTGCAGATAAGACAGCATGCTTGTGTAACAGTCACCGTACAAATATTCTCGGACTCTCAGCTCGGACTTGTTTTGAATACGTAAACTTTTACGATTCGGGTGTCAAACTACTGGGTGACGATCAAGTCGTCCGGGCCAAATATGGAGACTGATATGACTGTTCACGGAGAGTTATTCTGACTTGTCACCTTTCCACCGATTTTAATATCCCAATGCAAAGGTTCAGGCTGCCTTGGTGCTTTAAACATATAACACTGTTTCTCGGGTAAAATGGCCGCTTTACCTGCCCTTTTGGGAAAGTAAGACATGCATGGAGATGGCCTGTTCTGGTACCCATTAGTTGCGTCAGAAGCTGACAGTGGTAAAGGATAACCTGATAACATTACTTAACTTTTTTCTATGTTGGCAACTAGGAAAATTCTCTACTGGGTACGATGTATACATCCGTGGAGGAAAAATTAGTTACTATAGAATGTATCGTCAGATCTGATTTATTGGTGTGCGCTGGCACATTAGCTTTATAGTCAGAAATCAGAAGTATATCTAAGCATGGTGTTTTATTTCCAACATCATAAAGTATAAATGATATCACATAGTCAAGTTCAAGGCAGAAACAACAAAGCTGTAATAAGGAAAGATGTGTGTCGTATTGACGCTATTGCTATCTAAGCTATAGGCTTCTCAAGTACAAAATATAACAGAAATCTAAGTACAAAACAAGTCATGAAATCGTGATAATATGTCATTCTAAATGTATGCAAGGTAGCATTCTGGTTCCAGACTCATGGAATGCTTATTTTTATGTCCTTAGTAAGGAGGAGGTGGGTAGTAAGGAGCAGCTGGCTTCTCAGAAGCAGTCGTCTGGGGAGTCTCAACAGGCTGAGGAGTCTCAATGGGCTTGGGAGTCCCAATGGGCTTGGGAGTGTGCACCGGAGTCTCGTACCGGAACGTAGTCTCCTGGTCACCATGGTTGCCGGGGACATAAGTCGTAGACACGGTAGGAGGAATGACGTTGGTGGGAGCGGGAGGCTGATAGACGCCAGAGTGGGAAGGGTTCCACTGCTGAATCTGAGTGGTGGCCGTGGCGTAGACTGAGGAAGTCACCTGGCCGATAGGGCAGTCTGTGACCTGAGGAGGGCAGGCAGTGACAGTGAAGTACTTGGTCGTGTAAAGAGTGGAAGTCATGTTACCATGGTGAGGACCATAGGTAGCTCCAGGTCCGGGGACAATCTGGGTCTGGGTGACAGGGCAGACAGTGGTTGAGAGCGCGATGGTCTCGGTGACGACGTGAGGACCTTCAGGGCAGTTGGCAACACCAGGGGCGCAGGCCGTGACAGTGCGGATGGCGGTCGTGTAGATGGTAGAAGTGGAGTAGCCAGTTGTCACAATGTGCTGAGTAGGAACTGGGTAAGGCTCATTGCCACCAGCAGGCTTGGTAGGAGCAGGTTCTTCAGGCTTGCCAGGTTGTCCAGGCTGCTCGGGCTCAGAAGGCTGCTCGCCAGCAGGCTTGGTAGGTTGGGACTGTTCCTCGGTAACCGGGCACACGGTAGTAGAGATAGCGATAGTCTCAGTGGTAACGTGAGGGGTCAATGGGCAGTCAGGAACCTCGGGGCCACAGGTAGTGACAGTTCGAACACTGGTAGCGTAGACAGTAGAGGTAGTGTAACCAGTTGTCTTGGCTGGCTCAGTAGGCTGAGGTCCGGTAGCTTGGGGCTCAGTGGGCTTGGGCTCGGTTGGCTTGGGCTCAGTGGGTTCAGGACCAGTGGCATGAGGCTTAGTCTGCTGCTGCTCAGTCACGGGGCAGATGGTGGTAGAGATAGCAATGGTCTCGGTGGTGACGTGGGGAGTAACGGGACAGTCGGGAACATCAGGCGCGCAAGAAGTGACAGTGCGGACGTTGGTCGTGTAAACAGTTGAGGTGGTCCACTCAGTAGTAGAAGGAGAAGCAGGCTGAGTAGATCCAGCTTCGGACTGGCCTCCAGTCACAGGCTTGGTAGCAGGCTTGGTGGGTTCTTCCTCAGTGGCAGGGTTTGTAGAGATTGCCTCAGTAGGCTGCTCCTGGGTGGCAGGCTTAGTGACCTGCTCCTCCGTCGTAGCGATAGTCTTGGTAGATCCGTTCTCTGTGATGATGACCTTGGTGACAGGCTTAGAAGGGATAATCTCGGTGACAGGGCAGACGGTGATAGAGATGGCGATAGTCTCAGTAGTGACATGAGGAGTGACGGGGCAATCAGGGACGTCAGGAGCACAAGAAGTAACAGTGCGGATGTTGGTTGTGTAAACAGTTGAGGTAGTCCAGTCAGTGGTGCTAGCAGGCTCGGTAGGCGCAGGCTGCTCCTCAGTGCCAGTGACGGGATAAGTGGACTGCTCTCCGCTCTCGGTAGGAACAGGGTACTTGTTGCCATCGGTAGTGATAGCCTGAGTCTCAGTCTCTGTGGGCTGTTCCTCGGTTGCCGGCTTGGTGGATCCCTCGTGTCCAGTGACGGGCTTGGTAGGCTGCTCCTCAGACTCGGTGACGGGGACAGTAGACGCCTCGGTGGCAGGCTTGTCTCCAGTTTCGGTGGCAGGCTTATCCTCAGTCTCAGTGGCAGGCTGGTCCTCAGTGACAGTGACAGGCTTGGTGGGCTGAGCTTCAGTAACGGGACAGATAGTTGTAGAGATGGCGATGGTCTCTGTGGTGACGTGCTTGTTGTTAGGGCAGTCAGGGATCTCAGGTGGGCAAGAAGTGATGGTTCGGACGGTAGTTGTGTACACGGTTGAGGTGGTCCATTGGCTTGTTGTCTCGATGGCTGGCTCAGTCTGAGTGGGGCTATCGGTGACAGTCTCTGTTCCAGTACCGGCAGTCTCAGTGTGAGGCTTAGGAGGAGGGTAGACACCAGTAGAAGACTCGACTGCGGGTTGAGTAGATCCAGCTTCAGCGGGAGCAGTCTCAGTCCCAACAGGAACGGAGACGGTCTCAGTCTCGGCAGGTACGGAGTCAGTCTCAGCAGGAATGGTCTCGGTCTCGGCACCCTCAGTAGTCTCAAAGGTAGACTGAGCAGGAGGGGGGTAAACACCAGTGGGGGTAACAGTCTCAGTCTGTTCAGGGACCTTCTGAGTCTCGGTCTCGGTCTCCACAGGGATAGAAGCAGATTCAGTCTCGGTTCCAGCCTCGGGAGGAGGGTAGACACCAGTAGATGGCTCGACATCAGGTTGAGTAGATCCAGCTTCAGCAGGAGCAGTCTCAGTCTCAATAGGAGCAGTTTCAGTCTCAACAGGCAGAGAAACAGTACCAGTCTCGGTGTTCTGGTGCTCAGACTCGGTAGAGCCGGGGACCTGGTACTCAGGGGTAGAAACGGGAGTCTCGCCCTTCTCAGTAACGGGGCAGATGGTAGTCGACACAGCGATAGTCTCAGTGGTAACATGCTTGTTGTTGGGGCAATCGGGGATCTCGGGAGGGCATGATGTCACTGTGTAGACGTTGGTGGTGTAGACAGTTGAAGTAGTCCACTCAGTAGTAGAGGCGCTCTCAACTTCAGTGGTCTCGGGCAGAGCGGGCTCAGTAGTGTCGTTAGGAACATCGGTGGTGGTAGCTGCCGAGCCGGGCTCTGTGTTGGTACCCTCAGGTGGGGGATAAGCACCAGTGGAGGTAGCGACAACGGTAGATCCCTCTTGGGTCACATCGGTGCTCTCGGGAGGGGCATAGTCGGAAGTAGCAGTAAGAGCCTCAGTGGAGTCCTCTTGAGCGGGCTGGGTGGCGTCGGTTTGAGCAGGAGGGGGGTACAAATCAGTTGCGGTAGTGACACCAGCAGTAGCAGCATCAGTGGTTGCATCAGCAGTGGCAGCATCAGTAGTGACATCAGCAGTAGGCTCTTGTGCAGACTCGGTGGTTGGAACACCCTCTGGAGGGGGGTAAACATCCGAAGGGGTTTCAACAGGGACGTCAGTAGCAGAAGTAGCCTCAGCAGTAGACTCTTGTCCAGCCTCAGTCGATGGAGCATTCTCGGGAGGAGGATAAGCATCCGAAGGGGTGTTGGCGGGAGGAGGATAGGCGTCAGTGGGAGTAGCAGCCTCAGTAGTCTCATCTACGGCAGGCTTGCTAACAGTATCAGTGGCTGCAGACTGAGGAGGAGCATAGTCGGTGGTATCTTCGGCTTCGGTGGTAGCGACAGTGGGAACAGCAGGAGGTGGAGCATATTGAGTAGTATCCTTTTCAACGGCCTCGGAGGTGGGCTCTTGAGGGGCAGGAGCCTCAGAGGTAGGAGCTGGAGCCTCGGAAGTAGGTTGAGGAGGGACATCCTGAGATGATTCCTGCGCAGCAGGCTCAGTGTTCTCAGGAACATCCGGGGCAGGGTAGACATCAGTCTCCTGGTTGGCAGGAGGAGGATAACTTCCCTCATCGGCGGGAGGAGGATAGGATCCCTGGTCAGCGGGAGGAGGGTAAGGGTCGGTCCGCTTCTCAGCGCGAACAGCAAAGTCTTGTGTTTCATGAACCACAGATCTTGAGTAACCTTGAGGCTGGTGACGACGGAAATCTAAAACGCCAGCGTTGACTGCGCCAATGGCAGCAGTGAGAAGGAAGAAGCCTCTCATATTGAATAGTTCAACGAATGTTGTAGCGAATGAAAAGAGATAATGGAAAAGGAAAAAACGAAAGTAGAAAGTGTTACTGTTGTTTGATGCTGAGGAATAGTTAGAAAGGACTGACTGAAGCCGAGATGGACAGGAATCTTTATACAAAGAAAGTGATAATGTCTGAAAATGATCGACTGCCAGGTTTGATCCATCTCAGCTCGCTTGGTTTGTCTCCGCGTCAATACATCGAATCATCCAAAACTGGAAAGACACGGTCGAATACGGGCGCTTGCATGTTGAACATGGCAGGGTGAGGTCATTCAGGGATACCTAATTGGGGTTTGATAGGGCGGTCAGTGGATTGGTTGGTTGGATGAGCTGAAAGCGCCTATAGATCAGGAGTGGGTATTGGAATTGTTTCCCTTGTCAGTTGCGAATGGGTTCCAAAAATATGTCCTAGACGATTCGCGGTCGATCATGAATGAAAGTGAAAGTGGGCAGAAAAAGTGGCCTTGTTTGGTGGTCGGACCGCCGGCACCTTTGACAATCACTCTATACCCTGTCTCTGTCTTGGATAATGACATGGGGGTGATTGGACATGGGGATATTTGCCCAACGATGGAGTAGTTCGTTAGCTCTGCATCAAACATTCTATTCTAATAATGAACTCACATACAAAATGTATTGATAGACTAAACATGCTTCTTTGACAGACGATTTGAGTCAAGACGACAAAAAACCTGCACAATGGCTCGTGTTTGAACTGTGGGTGATGTGATTGTGTGCTATAATTGGCATTTCAGTCTAACCTCTTGTCGTCTCTAGTCTAGTCTAGTCTGTCCACTGAGCGGCTATAAACAGATCATCTCATGCAGGTTATGGTTGGCCCATCCATCACTCACGACCTAGTCTAGGTCTCATCCCTGCAAGCTTGCTCCTCCAATGATTGGGGCTCTGCGGCCAAGGAAATCTAGAAGGGAGAAGTCAACTCACCACGTCAAGGACTCTGCATTAGCATTCACTATACGAGATATACTCTAGGAATAGAAGGATTCAGAATAGAAATAACCTGAGTTTTGCTGTTTAAGAGCGGGGTGATTCTTTTCTTAGATATCGTCAGGTATCGACCCTGTCTCGGTGTCGGCGTCTTGAAGCCCGAGCAAAGTCAGTGACAAAGGCACTTGGTCAATGTACTTGGTCAAAGGAGCGCCTAAATGTCTTAAACATCAAAGATCGTCATTGAGATGAGATGAAAGTGATTGTCTTTTGTGCGGAAACGTAACCTGAAACAAATGGCGTAGGATTGGCGCTTATCAAAATGGTTGGTTAGCGCGCGGTTCCTCATGAAAAAAAGCCACTCATCGGGCAATGGCGTCAGCATTTGAGCTACCCGGGAGTAACAAGGAAGTACCGAGTTTACTCTAAATCAAAATAATACCTAATAGTACAGGACAGAATATGAATTGAAATAACGATATTATTATTCTTTGTAAACCATTATAGCTTTAGGTATTTACTCTTGGGTTTGACTTGTAGGGTCCGGGCAAGATTGTGAGAAAAACTGTGATGCCAGTAATTGAAGGTACATAAATATCCAATCACTATTTTATCAACAAAACATGTGTTTTCGTTTATCAACATCTATACTGCATTAGAATCCATGTCACAGCAGCTACAGCCTTTTCAGGCGAAACCAAGTGTATCCTTCCTCCCACTCCGGTCATATACTGGTATTGTGATCGCTCAGACAACTTTGATAGTCTCTTTTGTCTCGTAGCCTCCAACACATTCAGTCGTTCAGCAGCTTCTCTCATGTCCTTTACGTCAGCCTCTGTCTCGTTCCCCGTCAACTCTTCGTCTCCATATATCTTTCTCGTATCAACCGCAGCATCCGCCTGGAGAACCACCAGAGGCACACGTCCGTATTCAGGTTGTTCAACACCGGACGGGTCCATGACAAAAGAGCTTTCTCCACTACCATGGTATTCGGCTATTTCACTTTCAGCTGCTGCTTGATGACCCGCACGAGCCTCTTCGTCTAATAAAGCTTGCCACGCCGACTCGCCTAAACGATGACAGTCTCCATAGCACAGCTTTAACGAATCAGACCTTGAAAGTTTCGCTTCGATAGACAGATCCAATGGCCCAGTCTTTGCGTCCACAAATACGAAACCCTTGAATTGGGCCAGGTTTCTCAACTTTGTAAATTCCCGCAGTATGCTGGTACCACGAGAGTGGCAGACCATGATGTAAGGTGGTGCGATTTTCGCAGCTCGTAAGAACGTATGTAGTTCCATCGCCAAGGCCGCAGGTGCTCTGGAGTCCCCCGACGAGACACTTTCGCTTTGACCGTATCCAGCGCGTTCGTACCTAACCACGGCCATGGAATCTGCTAGCATTTTGGTGACAGCAGTCCATTCTTTGATACTGCTACCAATGTCGGGAATGATGACCACAATCGGGTTGTGGGCACGTCGGGGCGGTCCGTGAACCGTTACCTCGAGTTTATATGACCCCAGATCCACAAGGGTTGTATAATTGTGCTTTTTTGACATGTCTGTTGGATTGCTTGAATGGTCTCTGGAAATTCTTCTAGTACAAGAGTCGCAGATATCAAGCAAGTCTGACTTGGGAGGGGCATCTTATCTTATCTTATCTTATCGTTATCTCATCTCGGACTGGTGTCCGAAGTCGTCATCCGATCATAGACTTCCATTGACGGAAGTACAGGATTGCGGAATTATAGTTGCGGGCTTACGAGTTTGTTCTTTGTTCAATATAGCCCGAGCTTGAATATGAACCGTTTTCTTTAAAACCTGCGATTTCACCAGTCGAGCTGTCTTGAAAGAGTATCGCTTAAATTCTACTCTGTAGAGATGGAAGGCTGTGTCATCAAGTCTCCTCCTACTCGGCGAGCCTTGAGAGCTGCGGGTATGGTCATGCAAGTCTCAAACTGACTACATAACTAGACTAGACTAGGAGTGTTCGCTAGCTTGGGACTTGGACTCCAACTTCTCACTGTATGGGCAGATAGACATTGACACACCAAGAACACTTTGATCGAGAGTCAAATCCAAGAGCACGGTGTCCAATTCAAAGTGATATAGTATCCCAGTGAAAAGTTTATTACTTCTGCGCGATCTCGATTAGCCCATTCCCTGTTCTAGTGTAGGACGAGTCTTAGGGGATGGGGTTACATCTTGCCTCGGCTGCAAGTCTAGAACAGAAACTCGCTCATGTCTATCAACGTACGGATCGGCACATTGGGTACGAATACATTTTGTGGTCCCGCCCTTTTTTTCAGCAGGTTTTTATATCATCTAGATTTTGATACAATTTGTTTGAGTTCAGCCTTTCTCTGCAGCCATCCTATAGAGCACCGTTTATCATCTTCACAGCATCGTTGGAGGATAGATCCTGCTGTCTCAAACAATAGTACTGTTACAATGAGTCTGCTACATGAACTGATCATTTCCTAACACACTTACTGACGTACAATGTCAAGTCGCACTCTATACAACGTAAAGGAAGTTGGCACATCATATATTGCTTCATGCTACGGATGGGAACTTCACCGTTTCCGGCCATCATTTCCCCTCAAGATGCCTTCTAGACTCAATCAATCCAACTGATAGCCTTTTTTATCACTTTTTTACTTTTGTTTATTGTCCCCACATAGTGGTTTCCTTCCTGACTGCTCAATCCTCTATCACGGACTGGAAACTTTCAATTGGATAATACCACACATCTATAAATAATTACCTGTATCATATTGAACGATTATCGAGGGGTTAAAGTTATTCATCATTATAGGATTCTATGATTTTAGTCTACATGTGACAGTATCATCGCGTTGAAGCACAAGGACCATGGTTCAAGCTTATGCATGCATATCCACAACTTGACTCCTGTTTCAGGTTCCCCTATTAAGCATGTCGTTATATGACACGTATTATTATCACAGGAAAAAAGATGTTGCGCGTTGTCGATCGAACCCAAGGCTTAGTTCAGTCAATGTGTGAATGTGTAAATGAATTAATGATGATATCGTTTCTAACGAAGTGTCGCTTTTGATGCTGCGCATGCCCCAAAATCAGTGATTGCCGCCTTGATGTGTCCTTCCCAACCTGTACAAATCTATTGTATATGTGATTGTAGTCTTTACTCCGAGTCCGAATCCTCCTCAACGGGCGGCCTGGGGTTGCAAATTAGAGTACCAGACCATGTGATAAGATTTCCCACCCTTCCTTCTCGGGTATCGATGCTCTCGCAGCCACCCTGCGCAGCAACCGGTGCTTGCGCCAGGACCTTGGCGAAGAAGTACTTGGCGACCTCGTTGGTGGCCTCCCATTGGAAAACAACACACTCGTCCACCTTGTCGCCGGGCTCCTTGCCAGGGACGACCAGGGGAACGAGCTGATGACGTCTTCTCTCACGAGGGACATCCCACCAAGAATCCATAATGACTGTCCAGAGCTCTGTTCCATATCCTTGTCGGCAATGCTCGGGCTTGATAAGAAATTCGGCTTCAGGCCAGCCAGAAATTGAAGAAGACATGCTGAGAACATCTGGCAGACCACCCTCGCCAATAAGCTCACCAGTGGACTTGAGGAAAGCACCAAACCACCAGTGGCATTGGTCATCTTGTACCAGAGCGTGGAGCTGTCTTTCAGACTCGTCCTTATCTTTGTTGGCGCGGCCACGTGCTGTTGAGTGGACTTGAAGCTCTTGGATCTTTCGGAGTTCATGGAAAGCGTCTAGGTCTTTCATCGTGAAGGGACGGACGATAAGACGCTCAGTCTCTAGAGTCTTTCGTTCGGAAGCGCCAGGAATGGGACGTTCGGGAAGTGTAACAGAGTAGCTGAACCATGGCGTCATGCCTAGCTCCTGAGCCTCTTCCTGGCTGAGGAAAATCTGAAGAGAGGGCAGGGCCTGTCGTAGTGGTGCCATAGTTTCCATAGTGGTTGTAGATGTGTAATGTAAAGTCGTTCAAGGTTCGTACTAACGATGACTAGAGTGAGTTATCGAAGTGGAGGGATAGAAAGTTGGGATGAAATAGGTAGATAGGAATATCAGATGGGGAAAAGAACTGTCACAAGTGCCGAGATGACAGTCTTTAAAGGATTGTCTCGTCTCGTATGATAAACTTGGTTCTAGTGAGGTTACATGGTAGAAAAAACGGCAGAAATGAGCGGTCAGTTCCTATTTCTCGCTTCCTTTACGACAAGTCAAAGCGACGTGGGAGAAAAGCCGTTGGACCGGCAAGGGCCTCGCCTCGCAGGGATGGTAGACTTGGGTGGCCAAACAAACTGACTTCAACAAGGGTTGTTGGTGGAGGAGGGTGGAGTGTGAGATTGTTTTGAGCAGCCTCGCGCAAATAACTAAATGAAACCTTGATCCACTACAATTCTTCCAATTGATCCAACAGTTTAGCGGAGATGAGGCCAAGTGGTACATAGAATAGCAGTTTTGCCTCTAAAACTGTCAAGAAAAAGAAAGAAAGAAAAAACCCTTCCTTGTTCCATTCTGTCCCTCGATGTTATGCTATGACAATGGGCTTATCTAGTCTGATGCAAAGCGAGAAAACAACGCTAACAACCCCCTGATGCCTGCTCTAGCGAAGGTTTATTTGCTGCCAACCGTTCATCCTTACTACAAACTGCATAATTATGATTGTCATACAGTGCCGTGTCTCAGAACGCATTGCGCATTTCTTACTGAGGCGTCGGTCACGTTGGATTCTGCGTACGCTTTGTTGCTCGCCTCGCCTTCCATGATGTGAATCTTTGATAACGTACAGAGTAGTCCTCACCTGATCTCCCTCTACCCTGTAAAGTGATTATCTGAGGAGGTCGCGTCATCACCCCCAGCCGCGACAGCCCCATTAAACAATGACCATAGTCTAACAATGAGCATGTCCTTGTTGTGTTGTTTTCTCTTCCAATGTCTGTGTCATCTCTTTGACCCGCGGACCCCCGTTACATGTCAATTATCAAGCGACCGTGTTCAGTATCGGATTGAGGAGTGATCAACGCATAGATGGATCCAGAACCCTCCAAGATGGGAAGATCGTCTCGGCAATTTAATCGAGCAACATCTGTGCTTCCATAGACATTCCAACGTATAGTATCCGCTGTCGGCATATGACTTGACTTATCTGATGATTCATGCTCCCACTTTCTGAAGCAGCTTTTTCACTATACGACATATATGTTATCTCTTAATCAAGCGGTTTACCAGTCGTTGTCTCGGTAGTGAATGCATGCTCCTTGGCACTGCACTGTAACCCGTCGTGCAGCTGTTGGGTCCCGTATTGCAACCAGAAGCCCCTCCCCTGGTCACCATCTGCATACAGGTCCGACAACTGTCCGCTGTTTTCGTTTACAAGAATGAATATCTAATTAAGGGGAAACGACGTGGTATTAGGTCTCAAGCCGAACATCATCCCAGTTCTCTGGGTCCGGGACACCTGCATCGACATTCCGAGCGGATCAACCCGCATGCGAAATTTCTTCATAGGCCAAAGATGGGGGCTACTCTTGAGACGAGCCCTAAACTCGCTGATCCTTGGAACAAAGACAAGCTTCCGTCTTCCCGTTTGCACGAGCCGTTGAACGGTCGACTTGTTTGCGCTAACGGCTGTTTGACAAATGGCCCCGTTCTGGTCCATCCATGTAACATGGGAAATTGGAGATTCAATAACCAACACTTTCCACTATTGCCAAGGGCAGACCAACAAGATCATCTATTATACGATCCAACCAACAAGTTCTACCTGACAGCTCATGTCGGTTGGTGTTGGTGTAGGGAGTAACAGACCGCCTCGGGATACATGAGCTCCGAGACATTTCCTCAGAGACGAGCTTCAACGAGATACTTCGTGTCCGAATACATTCCACACCTTGGCGTCAAGTCGTATTCGAAATCGTGTCAAATACTCAGATACTCATTACGGATACAACTATCTTGAGACAAACGTCACAGCTCGCAAAGTCAATTCCAAAGTTCCCTGTCCTTAGAAACCATAACTAAGAGGCCTAAGCAAACGGCACCTCTATTGGCATCGAAGTGGAATCGCATCCCGCAAACCTCCACCAATCCTGATTCGTTCTAACAAACAACCAACGGATTGCTACCATGGCGATCCAAGGAAGCGGTGGGAAAGCACTCCAAAGTCCACCCTCAAACGTCTTATCGTGAAGGATCATAGCCAGAGGCAAGATCTCGTTGCGGTGAGATGCGCTCTTCATACCTTGGGCGCCCAAATCAGCTGCCACCTTGTCGAACCACGCTCCCCAGTCACATTTGTCGGAGTACTTTTCTAGGCCGACTAGGGTATCGATTTCGTTTTCCAAATGTGTTCTCAGAGTAGGCATGAACGAGTCGATGAGACTCTTCAGTTTTTCGCCGTCTAATTCTTCCTCTTCTTTGCGGAGTTTATCGACGTAGGTCCTAAAATGCTCCAGCCCTGTGTGGAACAGATGATGTTCTTCAATGTTTGCATCCATCAGGCCAGGTACTCCAGCAAGTTTGTTGATCTCGGGGAAGATTTGTGTTTCTTCAGTGTGGTGGTGCTCCAGCACTTCTTGGCTCCATGACCATGCAAAGTTGGCGAAATCTGATTTATCTTTTTGTGTTCCTCTTGCTGCAACGTTGACCGCTTGAAGATAGATGGCGTTTACGCCTCGAAGTAGAAGGTTGTGCACAACTGTCATTTCGGCGGCACATCTCCTGGCTCCTTCAGCTCGCTTATCAGGCTACGTACATTACTCTGGTTAGTGGGTCAAGGGTCACTGTTTCTGTATCTCCAGAGACATACCGAGTCACCGGACTTGGATGAACTAATCAATGTGAATGGGCCATCAACCCACGGCTTTTTCATCTCGCTCATACTTGTTGTTTGACGCTTGGGTTATATCTTGATGAAATAGAGATAATGGTAGGATCAAGATTCACAAGTGGCACTTAAGACAGTTAAATACTTAATCACTTCAAAGGCGCAGCTTGACAGTAAGATGGTGCTGACGTGGGATTTCTTTGTCTAGTACTAGTGCCGCAAGTAGTAATCCTGCATAACAGATCGAAGTCATAGGGCTACCAATTGATGACATATTGCAAGTGTTTTTAATGGCGATTCGTCCAGTGAATGCAGGACAAGTGAATGATTCGACCTCCAGTGAAAGAAAGGCAAAATCTCAAAGTGTTACTTCCATTCGAAAAGGAAACGTTCATCCGGCAGTTGGAAGTATAACGGGAAATGACGTTGTGCTTACAATAAGCGAGAGAGGCGTAGGGTAGGCATGTGACACTGAAAGGAGAATAGAGTGTTATCCAGAATTTATTGTTTCAACTGTATAACTGTCGACAGTATCATCTACCGAAAGCCCAAGCATATGTTTGTGATTCAGTCAAATTTTGATGACCAGATACGAGGTTAACATTGTCATACACTTGGAAAACTGTCTATCTACGCATGCCGACCACCCAAATTTGTTAGCCTCACTAAAATGTGAAGGTGAGACAACGAACCGCGGTTTATCCGTTGATAACTTGGCTGCTAATTATTTATCCACTAAATTGATTTCAACACAGAGAACAATCGGCGATGAGAAAGCTTCACAACTCTCAAAAGGACCTCCAAATATCCGTAACCCCTTGGAAATTTAAGGGAACAGGCCATATCCATGTCTTACCACCATGACACGACCTTTTCCCAAGGACCTGGTACCGCTCAGGGATGTGGATTCAGTCTAGACTCGAGGTACCGTGGACTGGACCACGATGTTACCGTTGTGAAGGTTTCCTGATGACCCCTGGAACCAACGCTTCGTACCGCTCTCAACTGACCGTGTCCACTATCCCCGCTGCGAGTACTACCCTTCACCCGTCTGCCATCAAACCTCGGTAGTTCTTGGCTTTCGTCAGCTGCTTGGGATTGATGCTTGCTAGCGTAACGGTACATGAGCATAAAATTGCATAACGCCATTCATTATTCTATTTTGTGTCTCATTTAATGCATCTCTACGGAAGCTATATTTGATGCCTATCGTATTGCAATTTCGGACCATCAATCAAAAGAAAATTAGTGCGAGACAATTCGTAAGTCGTGGTGAGAGATGAGCAATTGTTGTAAAGACAGACATCAATCATGTACTTCTCGAGTCCATTCTTGTGTAGCAGGAAACTGGGTAGCCTCTAGTCAATATCTGACCTTTGCAGCTTCTCAGATACTTGGCTGTGAACCATCTGTCGCGAGCTGATGCTTTCGAGCATTATCCTCCATACGTGCAATCCTTGAATTTCTCTTGGCTTGTTCCTTTCGCCGCCACATGAACAGAGCCGCGCCAGCTATCAAGACCACACCCACGACAGAGCCCACAACAATGCCAGCAATGGCACCACCACTTAATTTCTTGCCACCGCTCGCTTGCTGCTCCTCATCATCAGAGTCATCATCAGAGGTATGAAGATGTGTCGCTGTTGGACTGGGATCAGCCGTTGCGCCGGCAGCTTTGTCATCGTCACCCGGCTCAGTCGCGTTGAAACAAGGAATGGCAAAGTCAAAGTCAGCCTTTGAGATGAACGTGATGTCTGCACATGCGTAGAATGTTTGGTTATGGGGAGCGTCCCAGTCGGCGCGGTAAATGATCTGGAGCGTGGCATTATCGCCTGCTGAAACGCTCGATGGCGCGTCGGGGACTGTCACACAGCTGTGGCCTGGGTTGAGGTCTGCAATACTCTTCTCTTGGATAAGAGTCTCGAAATCGTCGTTGGATGATGGGTCTGGATGTTTAGTCTATAAGTAACTAGTTGGTGGAATGGATAGAGGACCTACCATTTGAGTACGAGATGCTGATCTTTGTATTGTAGTAATCATCTTGCGCGACAAGCGAAACAGCACCACCAGCTGCAATTGATACTTAGTAAGATAAAGTCAAGTGGACAAGATGTGGAAGGTCTTGACATACTCAGAGGGAACTCGGTTCTGTTGCCTGCAGGGGCACGTGAGCCACAAGGAGCTCTGTTATCCATATCTCCCGACCAAACACGGTCTGGGGGCCACATGAAGGCGGCAGGGCCCATATCCTCATCGACGACACTGGAATTTGTAGGTACATCATCCTGGCCAAAGGCAAAAGATGCCAGACCTAGAAGGAGTATGTTCTTGAACATTGTGGAATGAGACACCTAGAGCTGCACAGATAGAGAGACGCCTTCTGACTTGAGGAAAGAGGGGAAAATGGTCTTTGTGATATACTGCTCGATGGCTGTATCTAAAGTCTAGCTTTCACATGTGTGTGAGGGACTTTTGAACCGCCAAGATAACTCTCGACCTGTTGGAGGTAATGAATCCGAACAGAAATGCATGATTGATTGTGTGAAAAGTGATCCGATTGACTCATTCATTTGTCAAGCATTGCATTGCAGCTCGTGTGTCAACCCACTCTTAACCACCCCCTGGTTTATCAGATGATCAGATAAGATTTTGATGCATCCCGACACTTTCATTGGTCTGCCAAGAGCACCTCGTTTCCACTGCAAAGCCTAAATACAGCCACTGTCACCGTGTTTAGTCTCTTTCTGGGTTTGGTTACATTTGAGCGATATCGGATGCGAGGATTTGTATGCATCTTGAGCGTCTAGTTTAACTTGGCATCAGGCCATGAATCCAAAAACCACCAATCATGACAGTCTTGTGAGATGCTGGGTCCTCGGTCCCCTCGCAATGTGACTGGAATTGACCTGTGAAATAGTCTAAAGCCGGTGAGCCATTTCTGCAGGAATGAGTTGTGGCTTGTCCAGATGGAGTAAGTAACCTGGTCGGTTCAAGCACCTACATGGCATGGCCTATAAACTGTGCCTGTATAAATTCCTTGAAACCGTTTCTCACCTTGGTCTACTCGTTTCTTCTTTTTAAATCCAACATCAATATCTATTTCACTCGCTTGATCACTCAAATACTCGAAATGCGTTCACTCTTTGCATACACCCTACTGGCTTCAGCCACTCTCTCCGTTGCTGTCGATCCTCGCTTCGAGTACCCGGACACCGTACCTCTTGTCAAACGTCAGCAACCTGGTACCCCTCAGTATGCGTGCCACGAGGATTGCGGCAAGTCAACGTTTTAAATGTAAACACTGATATATAGACTAACGCTCTCATAGGTCTTCTCATCACTCTCGCTCGTGAGAACAAGGACTTTTGCGACAGCCAAGAATGGAATGAACACTATGATAAATGCATGGAATGCGCAGAAACCTACGGTATCTGGAAGTACTATGGCAGTGGCGTGAGCAAGGTCGCCGAGCAGTGTGACCTCTCTCCTACTCCCAGTCCCTCTGGTGCTGCCGTCGAGAAGCCTGCTTCTAGTACTGATGGATCGGGAACAACGGTTCCTGCAGAGACCACTACAGAAGTACCGGCTGAAGCTACATCAACTATCACCGCTATTGAGTCTACCACCCCAATGATCCATCCAGTCACGACAACCCCAGAGGCTTCTTCTGGCGCTGACAGCACCACCTCTGTCGAGACTGCCACTTCGACACCCGAGCCTTCTAGCGTTGCTGTCAATGGTGCTGCTAAGCACTTCGAGTTCACCACCGTTATTGCATTTGTAGCGTTCACCATCTGCAGCCTCTACTAGACGAGCTGCCGAGACTGACGCTTCCTACACAAGGGCCATGAGGCCGCTGTCATGCGAAGATGAATAGAATTAGTAATAGTTTATATCAGACATAATTCAAACTATATATTTTAACTCTTCTTTAACTATACCAAGATAGCCATAATCGTTCAAGTGTAACCTTACTAGTTCATGGCTCCTTCCTTCTCCAAGGCAGATCATCTAAGCCATAGCGTCAACCTGGGACTGAGAGGAAGAGCACAAGTGTGATTGGTGGTAATTGGCACTCTAGTCGGTCCTACGACACGCTTGCTTGAGTCGCTTCTCACCAAGCGGCTCATGGCATAAACTCTCTACTTCCCGAGGAACACCAGGTTTGCAACATTCATGACTGCCATGAAGAGCCACACCAAGATAGCGATGATCGTTGTGAACCAAGAGTTGGCCATTTTGAGATCTTCGGGCTGCATTCCGGCTTCTTCTCCATGCATGTCGTTCGTCATGCCATTTCCTTCCACAATGTTTCTATCAGATCCACTGGCTCTGACTGTCATGTATTTGTCACGAGCAGTGAAATAGATGAGCGGCGCAGTCACAAAAGGCAATATGACGCTCAGAGCCACCTGTGATCCGTTGAGTGCTGCGTTGAGTCCTGAACGGCCTACAGCTCCCGCAATGATAATACTCGGGGTGATGCTGATGCTGCGTACCA
Organism: Fusarium poae; assembly: GCF_019609905.1. Taxonomy (NCBI): domain Eukaryota; kingdom Fungi; phylum Ascomycota; class Sordariomycetes; order Hypocreales; family Nectriaceae; genus Fusarium; species Fusarium poae. Next base: position 5,767,398 of record NC_058399.1, read on the forward strand.
TCAAGCGACGCACCCATGGCTTAACCTTCCAGTTCAAAGAGCCTTCGCTTACCATTTGGCCGGCGATAGTACAAACAATTCCAGCCGAGACACCGGAGAGAAGCAGTGCCAGGGCAAATATGGTCCCTGCAGCCGGAGAAATAGACTGGCTGAGAAGACCATGAATGCCGAAGATGTCCGCACCGAGGGCGGATGCATCGCCGTAAAGCGATGCACCAGCTACAATGAGAATAGCCGAATTAACAAAGAGTGCGAATGTGAACAGTGAAACAGCGAGGTCAAGGATAGAAAACTTGAGGGAGAGTTTGATCGCCTTTTCAGAAGGAACAAAGTGGCCTTTGTCAACATCTTTATCCATTACAGACGACGATGACGAGACATTCGATACGGGCGTAATTCGTCGAACAATACCTGACCCCAAGTATAGACTGTGAGGCATGACTGTAGCCCCCAGAATGCCGCAAGCCTGGTAGATCCTGATAGAGTGTTAGAACGCCTGCAAGAGAAAGTGGTCTGATACATACGCTTCAGCTTCAATAAGCGACTTAGATGGTAAGTAACCCTTGAAAACTTCTCCAGGCGAAGTATCACGTATTAGAGACAACTGAATACAGAAGCAAACAACTACACCAAGAACCAAGAGCATGATGAAAATCTCAAAGTATCGTAAGCTTTTCATGGACCCTTCTGGCCGGTAAAATATTAGAAGTACCATGACATCGACGATAGAGATAGCACATCCCGCTACAAGGGGTACTTTAGGAGCCAGAAGATTCAAAGCAATTGCAAATCCGATCACCTAGTTATTTCGTCAGCATCTACAACATAGAGTAACTAGAGGACTTACTTCAGCTATGTCGGTTGCGATTATGGCAGCCTCAGCAAGAATATACAGAGTGTAGTTCAACCATCGTGGAAGAAAAGCACGACAGGCTTGAGCGAGGTTGAGACCGCTTACGGTACCAAGCTTGATAGCCAAACTCTGCAGAAAAATAGCAAATATGTTTGAAAGAAGGACCACGAACAATAGACGGAAGCGATATGAAGCTCCTGCGGCGATGTCGGTTGAGTAGTTTCCTGGATCGACTAGATATTCTTGTGAGTAGAAGATCTACTAAATCAAGAGGTCAGGTCTGACATACTGTATGCAACGGAAATCATGAAGCCTGGCCCAACAAACGAGCCGATGCGAACGATCATCTTTTTGAAACGCTGCAAAGGTGTGCCGTCATCGGCATCGCCAGCTGGGACTGGCGAGGTGGCGGGTGCGGATGTTCGCAAACCACCATCGGGTGGCTGGCCATGGTCAGTTGACGCATGAGCCAGCTTGGGAGTGGCCTCAACCTGTGCAGGTTTGGCGACAAGGTCGTGAGATACTCGTTCCAGTTTATTGGAAGCTTTGTCTGGCGCTAATCGGTCGTCGCTTTGTAGCATGGCACGAGCATTAATAAGACCGTTGAAATTCTCGTTTGTTGTAAGATCGTTTGAAAATATATTCGGGCTTTGATTGTAACCGTCATCGCCCTCGTAAGGCTCATCAGTATGGGATGTTTTGTTCATGCTGCTGGTAGATAAGCTTTGTTAGAAATTGAAGGTTGATAGTAATCTAAGCAGGGGGTAATTGTGAGATGTTGGCTCATCAAATAATAAACTCGTCCGATAACTTCCATCTATTATGTATCACTTCGGCTACGCTACGTTAGTGAGTACTGGAAAATATTCTTTCCTAATTGGCTGTATAATTCTTTAGCTTACGATTCTATTCCCACAACTACCGTCGGGCTTTTTCTAGTTGGTCGTTGATAGGCTGATCGGCTGATGACCTGCAAGGGACCCGGAACGAACGGCAAACCGGCAAATCAGTGCCATCCTGGATGACGCGCATCACTCATTCTTCTAACTTGCTGCAGAGAATCACTGTGGCTACGACAGATGGTAGTCATAGAGGACAGAAGGGTCATTGAATAAGGTTTAGCTATAGCCGGGATCGGAAAACAGTGGAAAAAGAAATAACCTTTTACTCTCTATGTGCACAAGTGTGGATGAAGTCTACTTTTGGTTCTTCTAATAATCTGCTTTCTAATTAAAATACAAAGACAACGCTCTTGTGATGTCAAACCAAAAGTGTCTGCATTATTAGCGGTGCAAATAGTTGATCTATGACCTTGATATTCCATCGAGGTCCGTCCCCAAAGCAAACCGAGCTATCGTACAGCTTGCACAGAATGCCTTCTAGCAAGCCATGAAGTGTCGAGTTTGCCTGACCGTTAGCAGCCGACTTCAGCAAATTCAACCTGTAACCGCCTATTGCTCTCTTTATCCTCTTCTCGATAGCAACACACGATAACCATTGATTCGGGTCTTTACCCTTCGATCGATAATCATCTTCCACGAGCTTACACAATACCAGGCCTAGATCATCTTCTCCAGCCACGGCATGCTCTTGGCTGATGGAACCAGTCTTCTTGTACTCTATTCTTGCCCTCGCCATCGTTTGGATGAAAGTCGGTTTGATATCGCGTATGGCAGCGGAGTGGCCAAGGCCAGTCTCAATGATAGATACAGCATCATGGTGCGAGCAGCCACTCTGACTATGTTCCATGACGGACCAGAAGAGAAGCCCTGCAAAGGTCTCTGCACCAGTACCAAGATACGGGAGAAGATCTTGAGGTGGTAATGAGACACGGAGGTAGTGCAAAGGGTCCAGCCATACACTGCAGTCTAAACGATAATGAGGGGCAGACGTCGGAATAATGTCCCAAGATAGTGGTATGTCGGAGGAATTGTTTGTCAATAGACTTGTATCGAAAGTGTCGAGACACTGGGAAGTTATGTTTATTGATGTACTTATTGATTTTGACGATTCGTTGCACGGCAAGGTTGCTGGGATGCTGAGATCGGCTGTCACAGCCAAGTCTCGTAAGATGCTGAGAATCTCTGGTCTTTCATCACCCCGGATTTCATCTAGAAGTAGCTGGACACCTTTTAGTAGTCGAGAATTCTGATCTGTCAGAGCCTGGACGGATTTGGCCTGGCGTTTGCGGAATGCTGCCTGCGAGCGTCGCCCTCGCTCTCGACGGCGCTGTGAATAATTAGTATGAGACCTGGGGAAGTTGTGTAAAACGTACGGTCAAATCGTCTTTGATTTCCGTCACTACCATGTTTTCAAGCACTGGTTACGTGATTGAGTCTGAATGCTTCACTTGTGACAAGCAAACTCGCCCATAAGCAGGATGTCAGTTGGATTTGTCATCGGAAGATTGACCAATATAGTTAGCTCGACTTTTGGTAAACCGAGTCACGTAACCGTCGGAGGTCAATAAGCCCGCTTCAGAGCCAGTCACTTAACAACAGTTACGTGACTTCGGGTGAATTTTGTGGTAGACCACTCGATGACTATCAACAGGAGAAACCAATATGGATCATATTTTCTATATAAAGCAAGGCATCACGGCTAGTATTTTAGACATGAAAAGAAGTATCTTCTAATTCAATCCCAACTAAGACAACAACTCTTGTTTTCCTCCAACTCCTTCACCATGGTCAAAATTGCTATCGCTGGAGCCTCGAGTGGTATGTTATCTACAAATCCAAAATAACGTTAGTTTTAACCATTTCTAGAACTCGCCCGAGAGGTTCTCGACAAGTTAGTAGCTGCCGATAAACATGATATCAAAGCCCTTGTTCGAAAGGTATACTACGCTCCTTAGTAAAGGTATCATCTGTCGAGAATTATACTAAGATGGAACAGAACCCTTCGGACTTTCCTCAGCTCAAGAATTTAGAGTGGATTCAGACAGATTTCTCAGACCAGGCCGAGTTGGTCAAGATACTTGAGGGTGTGAACACTGTCCTCTGCTTTTTTGCTGTACATCTCGATCCTGCTTCTGAGAACCAGAAGCGTCTTATCAACGCAGCTATCGAGGCGGGCGTCAAGCGATTCGCTCCGTCCGAGTGGGGGCCGTCAGTACTTCTGACTAAAATCATAAGAAAGGTACTGACGAATAGTAGAGGAGTAAAGTTGGAAGATTCACTAGACGCACTGTCTTGGTACAGCGGTAAGATTGAGGTTGCAAAGTATCTGGAGGAGGTCAATGCGAAGGAAAAGGTAACTGAACCCTGAAACTCGACTGGTTGTTGGTGGTAAACTAATTATTAACCAGGTTCTTGAATATTGCCGCTTCCAACCTGGTGGATTTATGGATTATTTCTGTCATCCTCATCAAACATCCAAGTATCTCACCACTACGAATGTCAATATCGATTTTGAAAAGCGGAGCGCCTTGGTAGTTGAGGGCACATTGGATGACAAGATGGTGTACACTTGCGTCCAAGACATCGCGAATGTAGTTACTTCGGCTGTAGACTACGATGGTGAGTGGCCGGTTGTTGGGGGTATTTGCGGCGATCGAGTTACCATCCGTCAGCTTCTGGAAATCGGAGAAAGGGTGCGAGGTATGTATTTGTGATATCACCATGTTTGATCATTCCGCTAACATTCTAGTAAACAAATTCACTATCGAGTGGCTCAAAATGAAAGACGTCGTTGCGGGAGAGCTCAAAACTGACAATTACCCTCGCATTGATCTGCCTTCTATACCACAAGATCAAGTCGAGGCGTTTTCCAAGATGGCAATTGTTGGTATCTTGAAAGCTTACCATCGTGGGGTTTATGATGTTTCAAATGAATGGAATCAGCTACTGCCTGACCTCAAGTTTACAAAGGCTGACGAACTCTTGGACCAGGTTTGGGGAAGAAACACAGCCAGCCAAGTTTGATCCAGAAGAGTTGAAAGGGGGATTATTTCTTGGTAGCTTTTCCATGGTTCCCGCATACCGTTGCGCTAGATGTTCTTTTATTCATTCCAATTTGTAATGTGGTACTTGATAGAGGAGTCTTGCTGAAGATGATATCTGCCTCGAATAAAGCGATTGTACTTTATTGTATTGTCCAGGAGCAGGCTGTAGAGTATTAGGAAAGTGTTGCTTTCGGGCTGCAGACCAGTTTTGGCTTAGACTTGCGATATTGTGTAACACGTTCATTTCATCCCAAAAAGTTGACTGGATCGATTGTATGTTAGTGCATATGATAGCTGAACAACCTATATACGCAGTCACTATGATCGGCACGGGTCCTCGGCAGGAATTGGGGCGGTGTTTGGATATGCAGACATCCTGTCTGCTCTGAAGTACTTATCTCATTAGCTGTTTCTATGGTTGCCCAGCTTTTCTTCACTCCCGCAGTCTGTTCGATTTGTAACAAGACTCCCTGGCACAAGATAATCTTCAACATTCGACTTCCTGCATTGAAAGCGCTCAAGGTTCTATTCAATCATCGTGCTGTTGATACATTGTACTCGGCATAATGTGGCTTCTGAGCTATCAAGTCCTCCTGGGATCTGTTACGGCAGGCCTCAAACCACCCCCGCAGTCTTTTCTCTAGCCTACTCATGCAAAGACTCAGCCCCGGGAGCCTGCTTCAAGTCTCCAACTAAGACATAAATAACAACGCATCTTACCCGATACTGTGGTTAATCACGTGTGTCATCCGCCACGCAGCAACATGCACGACTAGCATAACTGTTGAGTTCTGATACTCTTGTGAATGGATAGAGAAAGCCACGAACTGCTCAGGGAGGACAAACACAAAAAGATCAGCATTCAGACCAGTAAGTCGTAAAATGTTCTCTTCAGGCTCGGCAGTTCTCCTCGCCCGGGTTGTTAGCAACAGAATGGACCCCAATATTGTAAATATGGAGAATAGAGTCGATAGTGAAGAAATATCTATAAATACCAAGCAGATGCCTTGAATATCACCATCAGGACTCAGAGCATCAGACACTCCAACTCAAGCTTTACTATCATCTCTATTATCCAAGCCCACAATGCTTGTCATTAAGAACTTCCTCCTTACCCTCATCTTTCTTGGTGTTGCTGTGGCTGGGCCTGCAGTTCCGATTCAGGCTCTTGAAGTCCGCCAGGACAAAAAGCTCCCAAGCTGCGATGATAAATCTCAAAGCTACAATGGACCGTATGCCGACAACTCAGGCACCTACGTGACCTCAGACAAGGTCACCCATCCGTACAGATTCCCCTTGATCCGCAAATGCTGGTGGGACTATTTCGTCGTTGAAACTGCTGTCGAACTCACCCCCTGGCAGAAGGCTACCGGCGACATATTTTGCACTGACAGTGAGCGCTGCGTCGCGACCAAGATGTCCGGAAAATCGGTCTGCCAAGAACGATCTGAAAGTGTTAGTGCAAATGTCGGAGTCGCCATCGAAGGCTTCAGTCTTGGGCTGGATTTCACAGTGACAAAGTCGGAATCACGCTGTGTTACAGCCGATGACTCTACTGCTTGTTCGTGGAATGACAGGCAGTGTCATACAATTTGGACTCAGCAGCAGATTCTGAGACAGAAGGGTTACCGGCGTCAACGTTGCAATTGGGGCAAGGGAGACGAGACTCAGTGTATGGGTAATTGGGAGCAGACTACACCTTCAGACTTGATTAATTATGGCTGCGGCTCCCAGTGCACCGATACTAATAATTGTGGTCACACCGACGGAACCCCATGTCCTTGATCTACGTACACGGGGTAGGTACTTTAGGACGACAAGGCACAAGGGTAGCAGGTTTAACAGAAGGCTTCGGGAATTTGACATCAGAGTTGATTCAAATCACCTCCACACGAGACATACAAAGGATTCTTTGAAATCTTTGAAAGAGATTAGTAAACGGAATAAACCAAGTTACCAACCATGACGCAACTGATCGTCTGTGATTTGTATGAATATTGTTCAAGCCCCAAGCCTGATTTTCCAGTGTCTCACCAACCACATCGATTGAGGCGAGAGCGCACGATTTTGCCCAGAAGAGTTAGCGTCGAAACAGAAGTAATCTTTTGTTAGTTTCTGTTTAACCTTAAAGAAACCCACCGAATAACAGTAGTCTTGAATAAATTCGTCGTTCTTGGTCTTTTCATGTTATACATACAGTCTTCAGAAAGCCTGTCAAGAAAATAATATCTCTTGTGTACCGCATCTCTTCTCGGCTTATCAACATCTTCTCATCCTTTCTCCTCATCTCCCACATCGACTATCTGATTGCCTAGCATACAAATCAACATGTCTTACTATCAACAACCTCTCTACCATCCAGGGCCTCCGTCCAATGCCTCAAGCTATCAGGCCCTACCACTTGGTTACTCACAGCAAAACTACCAGCAACCTCTCATCGTGGCCCCACGACCGCCAGGCTATCATCCTTACGTGGGCTTCACCAGGCTGCCTGCAAGGTTCCATATATGGAATGTCATGACGGGTGGCGGTACCAGCGTTCTTGAACTCGGGCCTCAGTTTAAAGGACCAGTCGCATACTCAGCCAAGATGTTCTCCAGCAGTAGGCTCAAGATCAAAGAAGGCCCGTACGAGTCTGGAAATCAACCTGTATGCACTATCGAAAGTTGGCACACGTTCAGTCAACAGAGCACTATTAGTTTCAATGGATTTAAGTCTAACTTTTATTAGGTGATTTTTAAGGTATAAGTCCTAAAGTATATATATAAAATTAATTTATAAAAAAATATAATTTTTAAATTTAAATATTAATATAAATTTAATTTAAAAATATATATTATAATTTATAAAATTAAAATTATAATAATTATTATAAAAGCTTTTATTTTTTTTTAAAATTAATTATTAAATATTTCTTTATTAATATTAATATTAATAAAATTATATAATTATATAATTATTATATAAAATAATAAATTTTAAAGTCTTTATTAATTTTAATTATTTATTAAATTAAAAAATTATTTATAAAAGCTTAATTTTTATAATTAATTTTATTTTTAAAAAAAAATTAATTAAAAAGATTTAATACTTTTTATAATCTTTAATATATTATTTTTATTAATATTTAAAATTAAAATATTATTAATATATATAATTATTAAATTATTATTTTTATTTTTTTTAATTATAAAGCTTTTAATTATATAATTAATTATTAAATTAATAAATTAAAATTTAAATTTTTATTATATAAAGAAAAAAAAAGCTTTAAAAGCTTTTTATAAAATTTAAAAAAAATATAATTTTAATATATTAAAAAGTAGTTATAATATTTTAAATAAAATTATTTTTTAATCTTTAAAATAATCTTTAAAATAATTTTTAATAAAAAAAATAAATTATTAATAATTTATAAGGTATTTAATAAAAATAATATTATTAAAAAGTTTATTAAATTAAAATTTATTATATTAAGAATTTTATAAAATTAAAAAAAGAAAATTTTAAAAAGAAAAAGAAAAAGCTTATAATTAATATTATAGCTTTTAATATAATAAAATTTAATATAATAGGATTTAAGTCCAAGTTCAGAGAGACAAGCATGTTTATGGAGGGTGCCTCTTGGCCATTTGAAGTTGATGTGAACGGACAGGCTCAGACATGGCAGTGGAGGAAGAGACAGGCTGACAGTTCTTCCACCATTAAGATGTTCATTGGGTCATTGTCTCAAAGCAAACTCGGAAGTTGGGAATTAGTCCCAGGGTCAGGACAAGATACACCTGCGGCCAGTCTTGAAACAGCCGGGGGGAATACTTTTGAGAAGGATTCAGCACTTGGAGAGTTCATTTTCTATGGTCCTGCTTCCGTTGGCCAAATGGGTGACAACTTTATAAATGTCAGTATTGCGGTTTTGCTCCGCATCATATCGCAGCATTATATCAGTAGGATTGCGTCTTTGGCATCTTAAGGCCATTCCAAGCAGCTCTTCTCTAGACAGATAGTGCCGAAACAGAACGATAACAACTCGCCCACTATACTGTCATTCTGGAGTGCGTTCCCATGTCATCAAAAAACATACTGTTGATGTAAGAGCTCGGTGATAGACTGCACGCAAAGCCAAAAAACCACGATATGTACGCCAGACTGCTAGTTACCAGCCTAAAATTGGTCACAGGCTATAGAGTCTTGATACTCAAGGATAGTGGTGTATATATAGATATGTACTAACTGTCATGATATCTGCGAGGTATGTATTCTCCAAAGATAGAAGATGGTTGATAAAAAGGCATGAGATACTGGAAGTATCTGTAGAAGAGAAAAAGATAACCCACGTTAAATTGAAAGCTGTGATCATGACTACGGGACCTGTCACAGCCTGCTGGGCGACTTGACCATATTAAGGCAGGGCCTAACCTTGGCACTCGATCATGTAGTCTCCAGCGCTGTCATCGAGAGGATTCCAAACATCACCGGCCCTGTTGCTAGGGACAAAGGTTCCCTTGTAATGGTCCCACTTGGGCACCCAGTAAATCTGACCATTCTTTCCGGAACCGCAGTCGACATTGATCTGGGTAGACTCGAGTTCTCGGCAGTGTGACCGCTTTCGAAACTAGTGCTTGCACCAGCCTCAAAGATTTCGAAGAATCCTCCGCTGATCTCGAAGGATGCGCCAACAGACACAGTATTCGCTTCGCCGGTGGTGACGGTGTAAGAGCTGCCGCTAGGAAGGCTGGGACCGACCTTCTGACGAAAGCCGGGACGTTCGATGGCATGGCTCAAGACCTCAAGATTCAACCCAGGTTCCGTTTTTGACGAGAGAGAATATACCTAATCATTGGTTTTATCTTATTATATACTTTCAGCATGGTGCTCTTAGGCTTACAAATATGTTAGTCGGATTTCTTTTACATACCACCACCGCACTTCACCAAAATATGCATGCCCTATGCGGGCTGACGGATCACTGATCGACCTGCCACATTAGGTGCTTGCCAAGCAGCCTCAAACGACATATCAGTTTGGGGGTATTCGAAGTGGATCAAAGCTGAACTTTTCGTCCAACGTATCGTCGTTATTGGGCATTTAGAAACACCTCGCCAGGCCGGACTCGGCTGGAAAGGATGGCGAGAAAATTGATAGTAGGAACATGATGACTGATGTCATAATAAGACATTGTATTAAATTTGAGAGCACTATTGAATTCGTATTTTGACACAAATAACCCTACTTGTCACTTCGGGGACCACCATGTTTGTCTCATATCTTGTGTTCTCTAGATAGTCCGGGCATGATCATCCCAAGACCAGACTTCGTCCAGCTGAGAAAAGGATCCGCGCGGGGAGGCATTGGCACCCATACCTCCCTTGGGTAGCGGTACATGTTGTAAAGTCGGTCCCTCTGGTCCCCGACAAAATTGGTCGGAACGTGAGATCCATTTTAGGTGAGATGCAAAGCTGTCTTGAGCATCTGCAGGAAGACTTTCAAGCGGCTCTGCCAAAGTCTGTAGCCATATTCTCTTTAAAGTCCATTCTTTTCCAGATTCCTGGTATTCAATTCGTTTCCTGCCAAGACTGAATAGTACGTTTTCGAGTCGGCTCTGATTGTCAGGTCCGAAGAAGTCCCCGGATTCGGGTTGCTCAGCCGGCATGACCCATAGGAGGCTACGAAGACGAGGGGCTAGTATGCGTTGTTCGAGGTCAGGCAAGGTACTGCCGTCACGCCGACGCGGATCGCGGTTGGATATGGTTGCGCTGTCAAGGGCAAGGTGCTCCAAGCAAGGGAAGTCTCTCAAATCAAAACCTGTCAAGCCCAATTCATACTTACCCTGAAACCGGAGGTGGGTAAGACAATCTTTCTGCCCGTCAAGTATCTCTTGCACGCCGCGGCCCCAATTAAGATTCATTTGCGAAAAGCTAGTTTGCAAGACCAGCCTTTCAAGTCGTCTAGGCCAAGCAACCAGACTCTCAAGTATGCGAGGACATGTGTCTGGGCCAGTGAGGAGTCTTGTAAAGGGTGCTGTTCCTTCCACATCCTAGAGATTTGATGTTAGTCTAGGCCAAAAACAAAGATGCAACAGATTATAACTCGCCATGAGCGTTTCGGCTATTCTTGCAAATCCGTGACTCCAATAATCCGCGGGGGCGCGAGACAGGTCCAATGTCTGTAGAGCTGAGGATGGTGTGAGAATTTCTACAAGTTGCTCGATCAAGGATGCATAGTCAACTTTCCCCGTGACACGGAGCGTGGTGAGATTGGGGAAAGACGAAAGCGCTGGTGTCATGTCGGGAAGTACATTTCCAAAATGATTGGAGTGAAGCTGAACATCAGTCACCTGGCTGAAACAACTGTATATGTTGTTGTTCAGCCACAATGGGTCCGGAATGATCGTTCTCTCAAGTTGGAACTCGTGACGGAATCCTTCAAAAATTTCGCCTCTGTTATAGATGTCTAAATCTCGGACTAGGCCTTCCGGTGGGATCCATCCTTCATTTGCATCGGGCTGGCCTGGGATGCGAACGGGCACTTTGACTTGTTTGTAAGCGAGACACAACGACTTGCAGCGCTTTCCGAGTTCTGGGTTCAGGTTCATCAGGTTGCGCAGTCTCTCCATCGATTTAGCAAGATTCTCGGCTTCCATGAACTGCCGGCTGGACTGCATCTCGACGGGAGTTTCAGTCCTCTCCTGTAAAAGAAACAGTTTACTTTGCACGATGACGATGTTTCTGATAATGAATTGTTGGAAGAGATGGTTGAAGCGACGAGACACGAGACGGAGCGTTACGGCCGTATAGTTCTGTGTCAGGATCAGATCGTTATACTGCCGGACACCATATTGAAGCTCCTGTGGAGGAAGATTGTCGTGGATTTCAATTGGTAACACTGGGTCCTGCAGATCTGACAAGTAATGATAAATTTGGACAAGAACCTCATTAGGTAAATGGTTAATGGTGACAGCAGCCTTGCTGTGCAGTGCGGATTGTATTCCATCCGACAGAGACATGATGAATGAGTGAGGCAGTTCAAAGATTAAGAGAGAATGGGCAGTTTGATTAGGACGAGTTACAAGTTGACTTTTTGCCGTCACTTGTGGTGCAAGAAAAAGGAGATTGCAGGGACCAGACTAACTAATGAAAAATGGAAAAAGGGGGTCTCGGTTTCCATGGATACACCAGTCAGACTCCTCTTTCAGCGCGCTTATTCATCATTTTAGAGTGTCCACAGATTGACTTATAAGTCAACGGAATACAATCCTCAGGAGCATACGTGTTGTTTAGGGTAGGTAAAGTACCAGTACAATAATAGACCAGGTCCTCCTTTATGATCAATAAGAAGCCGTGTAAGAGAACCGGGCGAGCCTAGATATGTGAACTCTAGTCGACCATGCAAGATCCACGTCAGACGTTATCCCTCAAGTCTCGAAACGGCTATAACGTTTTATTGAAACGTCATTCAGCCATCACGCAAAAACTAGAATTGGCTAAATTAGTCCACTAGAATTAAGCATATCTATAAATCGGCATCAGCAAGGCTTACGCTAGTAGTAGCTAAATTACCAAAACAAGGAATTGTAGTGCGGGGTAGTCAAGATTGTCTGCTTTCCAAGCCTCCCGTTATGCAGGCTATTGATTCCTTTCAGTCGTGTCTCATAGGCAATCGAGATCAAAGATCGGAATGACGTCCCGCGTTATCCAAGAAGTAAGCACACTATGTCAGCTTGGCTAGACAATCACATAATAGGAGCCTGTGCCCATCTATTAGCCAGCTCTTCGTTCTCCCGTTCTTGCGACTCTCAGGTGTCAATATAGTATCATTCGTTTTTAGTAATTGGTCTACTCTGTGCTCATGGTACTTTGGCTCGTCCAATCAAAGGGATTGAAAGGGCCGTGATTCAAGACGAGTATGATTTCATCATTGCTGGAGGTAAGACATTCATTTCCAACTAAACGCCCTGTGCTGACAAGAATTTCAGGTGGGACAGCAGGTCTCGTGGTGGCAAATCGACTTACTGAGTCGGGGAAATTTCGAGTCCTTGTTCTCGAAGCTGGACCTGATCCAAATGTCGTTGCAGCATACAAGCCATTGGGTGGAAATACGTTGATAACAGGTATGTCCGAGCGCGATGCTATTGACTAAATGCTGATAAGTAACAGGTTCACCCATTGATTGGAGATTCGACACAGCACCCCAGCAGGGTCTCGATGGAAGAATCCTTACCTATCATCGTTAGTGTCACCCTGACCTATTGATCTGAGAATTATTGACTAACAATAACAGGCGGGAAAGGATTGGGCGGGAGTAGTATGATCAATGGATTCTATTATGGGCGCGGTACATCTACTGTCTACGATCTGTGGGAGAAGAGAGGAAATCCGGGCTGGTCATGGGACGATGTCTACCCTCTCTTCATCAAGGTGAGTCAAGTTCACTGACGTACAACCATAACTGACAACAAAGGGTACCCATTTCAACCCTCAGAATGAATCCAAGGGATTTGACAGTACTTACAAGACCTACAACAGCACCGCGTATGGGAACGGACCTCTTGAAATCGCATACCAGGGCTATGTTCCAGAAACAAGCATCGCCTTTATGAACGCCTGCGAAGCTGCCAATATTCCCATAGTTGAAGATTACAACACTGGAAATAGTACAGGCGTTAAACAGGGCACAGCCACACTTGACAAGCACCTTTTGCGCAGCTCCAGTTACGACGGGTATCTGAAACAAGCACTTAGTAGAAAGAACCTTGATGTTTTGTACTATGCGCCAGTCCAGCAACTTCTATCGAATACCGATGGCGACAGACCAAAAGTTACAGGAGTCCGCTTTATGGATTATCCTACCGGAAGAACACATCAGGTACACGCCTCCAAAGAGGTTGTTGTCTCTATGGGTGCTTTCCAGTCACCGCAACTTCTTATGGTTTCGGTCAGTGGACTGTTCCAGGTACCGATGATGCCGCTGACTCCAGAATGTAGGGGTTCGGTCCTTCGTCTGAGCTTGAAAAGTTTGCCATTGAGCCCGTTCTTGTCAACGAGAACATTGGTCGAAAGTAAGATACGCCCGAATATTTCTAGTTCTACCTACTAATTCTCGCAGCTTGAACGATCATAGTGTCTTTAGCATAATGGCGAGGGTAGAGGATGATCTCCAATTCTCGTCATCCCAATTATCATCAGACTTTACTTTGCTAGAGGCAGCTCAAGAGGTAAGGGCTTGTATGGGAACGCATAGCAATTTCACTGACGCCTGAGTAGGAATTTTACAGCAATGGCACCGGTCCATACACGGCCCCCAGTGGAATCACTAATGGATTTCAAAGACTCTCCGAGGAAGAGCTGTTCGAGATTGGAGCAGGTCCCGTGGTAGAAGCTGGCCTCGGAGACCAATCGCATATTGAGTATCTCTTTGAATCAACATGGTATCCATCTGGACCAACACCTTACTACAAGCAACTCCCTAATGAGTCTTACATCTCATTGACGGCAAGCAGTATGGTTGCGTTATCGCGAGGTAACATCTCGCTGAAGGGTACCTCAATGATGATGGCTCCTGAGATCAACCCAAATGTGAGTCCACAGAAACAAAAGTTCCATTTTTAATATTGTCTTGCATCCTAACTCTTGTCTAGTATTACACCCATGACGCAGACCGAGCAATTGCCATCCGAAGCTTCCACTATCTTCGCAAGATTTTAGCCCATCCTGCCCTCTCACGGTATACCTATGGCGAAAATAATGGCGAAGTGAGCCCTGGTGCGGCTGTCGATGATGATGATGAAGACGCCATCTTCGATTATGTCAAGGCAAACACTATTCCAAACTGGCATGCTTCTGGTACAAATCAGATGCTTCCTGAAGCCGATGGCGGTGTCGTGGATCCGCGTCTCAGAGTTTACGGTGTCGAGGGTCTTCGTATCATTGATTGCAGTATTATACCTGTATTGCCTGATGTTAACATTGTTGGACCAGTTTTTATGATTGGTGAAAAGGGAGCTGAATTGATTCGTGAGGATTGGCATGATTCAGGAATATAGATTTAGAGTTTTATATCGTTTAGCAATCAACCACACTTGCTTGAGGTTATGCTTATTTTCTTTCACATATAATGATTTCCGCTCCACAGGTCAACAAACGCCATCGCGCAATTAAACATGTTCAATATTTTGGTTCGGTATAACGGTATACGTAAATGTTTGCAACTGGCACTTAACCCTGGACGTATTCAAAGTTCGTCGCGACATTGCCCTTGGTGGCCCTGGAATACGGGCAAACTTCCTGCGCCTTCTTCACCACCTTTTCCAACTCCTCCTTCTCCAAGCCCTTGACCTTGATCTTCATATCCACACGTAGACTCATATCCAGCGACTTCATATCACCCACAAGGTGCACTGTAGTATCGACCACGCTATCTTCGATATTGGTAGGCATTGTAATACCCATCTGCGCTGCACAAGCGTTCATGGCAGACTGAAAGCAAGCTCCGTAACCAGCGGCGAAGAGTTCCTCTGGGTTCGTCTTGCCCTTGTCGCCAGGACCACCAAGGGCCTTGGCCATGGTAAGCTCGACATTGAGGTTCTCGCCTTCAATGCGGCCTTTTCGAGCACCAATTGCTTTCGCGCGTGCCGAGTAGAGTGTTGGCGCGGATTCTGTGTTGACGAAGCGGCGAGTGGTGGTGTTGATGGTAGGCGCTGTGCGCTGTGCGGCGCGGCGGAAGAGAGGTTGGTAAGCGCGTAGAGCTGACATGTTGATTTCCGTCAAGGTGATATGATATTTCTTGGGTAATTACTATAGTTGTAATGTTACTGAGTATTTGAGGAATTGAAAGCTTTGAAAATGTTCATTTATGCTCATGTCACCAAAGTCGAGCACGTCACCATGAGTCTGAGACTTAGTGTTGCTATACCAACTATAAACCACCTTCGTTCCTGTGACGTCTTTGACATGACGGTTCATAGTGGATACCATTTAAATCGTGGACAAAACTTAAGCCTACCTACTTTAAAATCCATTGTTATTCCCAGAGCTGAGATTGGATAAGTGATGTTAGAGGAAGACAGCATTTTAAGATTATCGATCACAGCAGTGCCCTAATTTTGGGCCAAAGACTTCTGTAAATTTGTCCCTCACTGATATCAATACTGATCTATTTATATAAAGGCAGCTAGTAATGGTGAAACCGCTACTCAACTTAATGGCCAATCCAATTTAGATAAAAATAAGGAAAAGAGTGTGTTTATTCTCTGGTATTAAAAGAAGTTCTTTATGAAACCCACTATTTGAGGTTATCCGTGCGCTGGATACTGCTGCATGAGTCAGACGGCGTTGGTTGTGATACCAATCCTTGAACATTCTACTCGAGATAAAATTTAAGACATAAATCATGCACCAGCCTCTGGAGATGCAACTTCATTTCTTTATCAGCCGTCCCCATGGAAAACCCCGAAAAGTCCCAATTCAACCTTATCAACAATCTGCCCACTGAACTTCTCAAATATGTGTTTTCACGCTTTTGCTTCCATTGTCACAGCCCACAGTCCATCAATGATCCTGAAGTCAACCGCACATATGCACACGAGCTCAGACTTGGTTCCGCGAACTTGCTGGCACTTAGTCAAACCAGCAAACGATGTCGCAGAATTGCCATGCCTATACTATTCCACCAGGTCGGCTCCGATATAACACTACGCTACATGTTGCAGGTTTTGGATCGCGATCGAGACCTGGCACCAAACATCAAAATTCTACATTTACCATACTACATGACGGATGAGTGCCGTTCGGTACTATACAAAACGGCCAGCAGCTTTGCTGGTATGTCGATGTCATATCGCCTTGCCCTGGAGGATCCTTACGACGTCCAAATAAACACCCTACTGGGTTTAGCCTCTAATTTACAGGCTTTGACCATCCGTTTCTCCGGTGAAGGAATAAACCTCGATTTCTTCGAAAAGACCCTCACACAACGTGGATTTAAGGCAAGATTCGCGGACCTCAGGTATCTCGAACTCGAGGCGGACGATTTTGTGACATTCAGTGCCGCCGGGTCCGGATTGTCCTTCCTGCTACAACAATCTCCCCAACTCGAGACCTTGGTACTACGAGGTATCGAGCAAGCTGAGTCCCCATCTTATGGTCCTGAATTCGAAGATCCGAAATCCAACATGGCTCTCCCAAATCTCAAGGAGTTGCAGATTCGTGGATGGTCTTTCCGTGAAAGCTGTAACGACAGACATCCTCTATTAAAATTATTTCATAGAGCGAAGAACTTGACAAGCTTCAAGTATGTCATCGACAAGGGACCAGGCTCGTACAGTGAAGAGAGGCCTCAGGTACACCACGTTGCACCCAAGTATCTGCTAAGATATCTCAACTCTGAAAAATTACAATATCTTCATCTCGATTTTAAGCTTAACTCCACAGGACCTCATATCCTAGGACTAACAACATACTTTGATCTTCGAGATCCTCCACGTTTTGAGTCTACAATCATCACACGAGAGCAGCTCGGTCGATTCACCAATCTTACTTCTCTGACTCTTGACCCTTTGTGTTTCTGTCGACACGTTTCCGAAGGTACCCTTGACAGACAGAAGTTTGACCATCAAAAGACCTGTCTGACGGACCTGCTTACGCCATCGATCCGCGATTTGACTCTTTTACTCAAGGGAGATGATATGCGCTGGATATGTTGGGATGACATTTTATATCTTGGTCACAAGGCAAGGGAAGGGGCGCTCCCAGAGCTTCAAACAGTAACGGCTGAAATTCCTCAACTTCGCTCACGCTACCGGGGGTGCTGGGATGACGACTGGAATAATCAACATATGCACAAGATCCTAAAGCCCTTCAAGACGCCGGAAGAAGAGTTCCATGCAGCATTTGAAGGGTCTGGTGTTGTTGCAAAGATTGAGGGACGGTGGGGAGGCTGTTACTGTGGGCAGTGCGAGCCTCGTGTCTATGTCCCATTGGATTGCTTCGTGATTGAAGAAAGCTAGTCATGTAATGGTGACAGAATAATAAGAGGAGACTTCCATATACTTATAACAGTGGTGGCATGTTTTGGGCTATATATTGTTTAGGTTTCCTGTACCAATTGAGTTTATCACAACTACCTACTTAATACGTCGACACAACTCCGACAATTATTCCTTCTGTTGACAAGCCTCCAGTCCGCAACGAAAGTCTGGATTATATCTAGGACAGTTGAGACTCCAGACTAGATTTCCACTAACTTGATATGCCATGGCTTCCAGGTACTGATGGATCTTTTCGGAGACTGGCCCTCTCTGGTGCTTATACTCGTCAATGCGTCGCAGAAACTCTCGTTCGTAGCTTTGTATGGTTTCCTTGATGACTTCCTTGGCCGTTGCAATATCTAAGTTCTGAAGACGCATTACGATAGAAACCGAGTTGATGAGGGTAGAAGTGTCAGCTTCTTTCATCTCTCGGTCGAACGAGAAGTAGTCGTTTGTCAAAGCCAGAGCGGCGGAACATGGCCGAATGACGCGAGCAAGTTCGGCATCTTCTTGCGATGTGAGAGTCATTGCCATGCCGAAAAGCATGATAGCCTCAACAAACCTGATCTGGTATTAGTCAATTTTCCACGCCAATCTGAAGGTAAATTTACGACATACGGTGCACCAGTATCAATCATGCGAAACTCCAAATAGTCTTCGACTGACTGAAAGTCGATGCGCTTATCTCTTATAGTTGTATCGATCGCGTCTTTCCACGCCTTTGCAATCCTTTTGGCGCATACTTCGTCGGTCTGCAGGAGTCGGCTTATGCAACGTTCATACAAAAAGCGTAGACCAGCCTCGGCTTGTATTTGAGATTCCTAATTGATATTAACCTATGTTCGGCCGTTCACTGTGCCATAACATACCGGAGAGATGTCCTCGGCCTCGAGAACAGAATCATGGAGAAATGCATCTTTATTGTTAGTGCTAGAACATAACGATCCACTCGCCTCGACTTACACTCCAGTACATAAGCTACAAGTTCTAAACGGTCAGGTCTGCACAACGGCAGCACTACGGCAGAGAAATTCCCGTTAACGTGATTGCAACCACCGAATTCGTTGAGAGGGCCAATATGCTTTATCCAATCTGATCTTGCTTTGTGACATCCTGCGTCGGCCAAATGTTCGAATTTATGTCTTCGCAATTTGTAACCAGCACCAAGGCCTCGAGTATCAAAACGAGAAATCTCCACAAGGTCTGAGGTTTCACTGCAAGGGACCATTCTGATAATTGTGGTTTCCGCAACTCTCAGTAGAAATATATCTTAAAGTTTCCGGGTCCGAGGATTCCCCTTCTTTTTATCCTTGAACACAAGTAGACCGCTTTTACAATTTTAGTTGCCCTAGGCTCTGGATCAGGTCAGTCATTTCGCTATCGATTCGTGGGAAATTGATATTTTTCATTGGTGCAGACAAAAGCATGGCTGATAGTTTGTATGCATGTCTTAATCATGTGGAGGTCGGTCTGACGATCTTGTTCTGTGCGCAACGATACTGAGGTCAACAAGGCGAACGAACTTTCGGTAAATGGAGCCATGTATATTTATGAAATGAGGTATGAATGTTTCATATCTTTATGAAGATAAAACATTGGGCTCTATTTCCTGCATATCCAGATATGCATATAAAATATATAACTTTTATATATCTAGGTATATATATAATAATAAGGCCCCTTTTAAAGCTATATATATATTCCCTTTTAATTTAATTATTTAATTTCCTTTAAAGCTATTTAAAGCTTCTTTAAACTTTATTAAATATATTTAATTAATTAATATTATAGTTTTTTATTTATAAATATATTAAAGCTTAATATTTTATTAATTTAATTATATTTTCTATATTATAATACTATTTTTTTAATTATAATATTATTAAAGATATTTTTTTATATTAATATATAATTAAATTATAATATAGCTTTATATATATATATTTTAACTTATAAAGCTATTAAACTATTTTAATTTAATATTAATTTATTATAAAAAGTAGTTTTTAATAATATTTAATAATAATAATTTAAATAATAAGCCTAGCTTTTAAATCTTTAAGAATAATATTATTATTTTAAGTAATTAAATTCTTTTTAATATAAATAATTAATTTATATTATAGCTATTTATTTATTTTATTTATTTTTTTACTCTCTACTAAAGCTTAAGTCTTTTTAAAGCTATCTTATAAATTTAAAACTAAAGGATTTATATAAATTAAAAACCTAATATTAAACTTAACTTTTTCTTAATAATTAACTTTCTTAATAAGACTATAATATAATAATAATTAAACTTTATAATAAAGGAAAAATAAAAAAAACTTCTATATATATAGTAACTATTTTTTCTTTTTATAATTTACTATTAAATACCTTTAAACTTATATAGTTAATTAATCTTTAATCTATTTATTATTAATTACTTTATATTAATTAACTTTATAGTCTTTATTTAATATAATATTACTTAAAAAAAAAGCCTTTATAATAATATATTTAACTATTTAAAAGGCTATTTTTTTAATAAAAAAAATACTATAAATATTATTTTACTTAATAATAATAATAAAAACTTAAAATAATTAAAATATAAAATTAAATATTTTTAATAAATTAAATATAATAATAATAATAATTATAGCCTTATTAAATTAATTACTTTTAATTATAAAATCTTATTACTTTTTATAAAGTATTTTTAAATTTATAAATAAAGCTAAATAATAATAAAGCTTAAATAAAAGCTTAAATATTTAAAAAACTTAAAAAAAAAGCTTATAAAAAGGCTTAATATATATAAAGATAAAGTTATATTCCTTAAGGTAATTAAATTAAATTATAAATATAAAATTTAATATTAATACTTTAAGTTTTAAGTAATTTAAGCTAATAAGGTCTTTAATAATCTTATTAAGTTAATTAAAAATAAAATTATAAAGAATAAGGCTAAAGTAACTAAAGTAATAAAGGCTTTTATATTAAAGGCTTTATAAGTAATAAAAGCTATATATAGGGTTAATAGGGTTAATAGGGTTAACTAGAGGTTAATTTACTAAGTATTATTAATAGATAATTAAAGATAGTATAGTAAAGTGTAAATAAGATAGTAGAGGAGAGTTAGAGTTATATATATAGGATTCTATTAGGGATATAAAAAGTTAAAATGCAGGTTAATTTAAAAGTAAAAACTCTATAGGAATTAATTTAATTATATAATATACTATCTTAAGATTTTATTATTAAATACTTATATTAAAATACTATAATTTTAAACTGTATTTTAAACTAAGGATAGCCTTTTATAATTAATAATAATATAATTAATAATTATTATAGGCTAAGTCTAGTAGTATAGGTAGACAGGGAATGCTTTAGGTAAAATAGGTTCTATTACTATAAATAGGCACTATAAATAGGTTAAGCTCTATTAATAAGATATAGCTTAAAGAGCTATATTTAAGATCTAATTAATAATCTAATTAAAGTTATAGTAATAACGCTATTACTATATAATCTAATCTACTTATAGCTTTAAAGTAAATTAATTTAACTTTAAGCTATAATAATACCCCTCTCTTTAATATTAAGCTTTACTAAAATAGGCTACTATAATCTAGACTTATTAAGGTATTTCCTATAGAAGTTTACTATAATCTTTATAGTATTCTCTATATAAGCAGCAGGGACTTTTATTAGATCTATATATCTAGCCTATTTTACAGTATACTTTAGCCTAGGGTAGCCTCCTTAGCCTTATCTATCCTATTAGGAATCTATAATATCTTTAACCTCTTACTCTTCTACTCCTTTAGCTTCTATTAATAATAATAGGTCTATATTCTAATTAGGCAGCAGATTAATAGTAACTAGCTTTAGTAGGCTTATATAAAATATAGGGTATATTTTTATATTAATAGGTAGTTCTAGTTAATAGGCATATAAAGAGATAACCTTGCTAATCTTTAATAGGCTAATATTCTTCTAGTTTAGTTTCTTTTATAGCCTAAGGGTCTTAATATTCTTAATATCTAGCTATACTAAGTCCCCTACTTAATATTATTAAGTAAGTTATCTATATTAGTTTACTTAAACTTTATAATAGGCTTATATAGTAATACTTTTTAATCTTAAATACTCTAGGATATTATTTATTATCTTTATAAACTATTTTATATCTTTAGTAGCTAAGGTTCTTTTAATTATAATTATAGGTTTAAAGCCTATTTATAGATAGAATCTATAGTTTATAAAGAATAGAGATATATTAATAGTTTTAGATTTTAAGGAATTTACTATAAACTTAGCCAGGGAGAGCTATTAATTCTAATTATCCTATAGGTATAATATATAGGCTTATAGATACTATTTTAATATAGTATTTAAGTATTTAATCTATTTATTAATCTTAAGGTAATAAGTAGTAAATAGTAATAAGCTAATTAATAGTTATTTAATAAGCTTTTACTAAAACTCTACTATAAACTAGGGTCCTTAGTCTAATACTATAGTCTATAAGAGCCTATATAGCTTCTATATTTCCTTTAAGTAATAATAAGCTATATCTTTAGTATTATAAATTTCTTTATATATAATAATATATCTTATTTTAGTTAGGCAGTAAGCTATAATTAAGATAATATTATTTCTTTTGCTAAGCAGTAGATATATAATAAAATCTATTAATATATATTATTAGGCTTATTTAGAGATAGGCAAGGGTTTTAGTATACTTTACTTTACTTCTTAGGCTAGATTAGCTTTTTAATATATATAGCAGTTCTTAACCTATTATTTAATATAGGCTAATATTCTAGGCTAATAGTAATCCTAGGAAAGTAGGTTATAAGTATAAATATAATCTAGGTATCTTACTATAGGGTATTTATAGTAAGCTTTTAATAGGGTAATCTTAAAGGTATTATAGCTTAAGATATAAATATAGTCTTAGTATAATAATTATTCCTAGATAATCTTATATTCTATAAATATAATCTTTAAGTATTATAATATATTAATCCTAAGGGCTTATAGTATTAATTATAAGTCTTTATTAATCTAGTATTCTTTATTTAATAAGTAATTAATCTCTTCTAATAACTCTATTAAGAATAATAGCTCTTTAAGTATTAATATAAGTTAGTTCTATTATAATAGATAGTAAATATAGGCTCTCTAGACTTATAGTAGCAGAAGTTACTAATTCTCTTTCTTTAAGACTATCTGGCTTTAATATACTAAGTGCTTATTCCCCTCTTTAAGGAGGTCTTCTAATCTCCTAGTTAAAGTATTAAGTTTAATTCCCTATTTTCTAGGTTAATATATAATCTAGAAATTAAATTAGAATAGAAACTTAGATTAGTAGGCTTATTATTAATTAAGTAACTTTATTATTATAAAGTACTCTAGATTTTTATAATCTATAATTACTTTTATTAATAAGAATACCCTCTCTAGTTTAAGTCTCTATTCTTTAAAGCAATAAATAATAGCTATAAGTTCCTTATTATAGATCTTATAATTATATTCTATAGATATATACTTCTTAAAGAAGAAGGCTACTAAGTATAGCCTTCTATTATTATTATATTATAATAGTATATTAGTAGATATATAGTCAGAGGTATCTATCTCTAGAATTATATCCTTTATCTAATTAAAAGGGTATAAAATTAATACTAATATAAAGGCTCCTTTTAAGTCTTAAAAAGCCTTTTTATAGGTTTTATCTTAAATAAATAATATATCTTTCTTTATTAAGTAATTTAATAAGGCTATAAGCTTAAAGAAGTTATAAATAAACCTTCTATAGAAGTTTATAAATCCTATAAAAGCTTATATATTAATTAGGCAGGTTAGGGTTTATTAATTCTTAATAGTTTTAATCTTTATAAGGTCTATTTAAATACTATCTTATTCTATAATAAGGCCTAGGAACTTGGTTTTTATAACTATAAATTCATATTTAGCTAGGTTTATAAATAACTTAATAGCTCTTAGTTTTTTAAGCACTATCTTTAATTACTTAATATACTCTTCTTAGGTCTAGCTATAGATTAGAATATTATCTAGGTAGGCAGTATAGAATATATCTAGGTATTCTTTTAGCGTATTATTAATATATTACTAGAAGGTTATAAGGGCTCTTATTAGGCTAAAAAGTATAACTAATAACTTATATAATTTAAATTAAGTATAGAATACTATTAGGTATTCCTAGCCTTCCTTAATATATAGATTATTAAAGGCTAATATAATATTAATATAGGAGAAGTATTTTATATTAAATAGGTTATTTAAGGATTTTTTAATTAAGGGCAGTAAATAGTAGTTTTTAATTATAATATTATTTAAGGCTTAGTAATTTATATAGAAATATAGGCTATTGCTAGGTTTTTTAATAAATAGTACTAAGGAGGCTATAGGCAATAAGCTTAAGTAGATAAATCTCTTATATAGATTCTTATCTAGTTACTCTTATAAGGCTATCAGTTTATTCTAGGATATTCTATATAAAGGTCTAAATAGCAGTTTTTTTTCTAGGGTTAATTTAATATAGTAGTCTCTAGATTAATATAATAGTAACTTTTTTACCTCCTTAGGCAAGAAAATATCTTAGAACTCTTAAAGTTCTTCTAGTAGTATAAATACCTCTAGCTTAAGCTTAAGTAGGTAATTTAATTACTTTAGGGTAATAGTAAAAAGGCAGTAATAGTCCTTCTGGCTATATATTTAGGTAATTTATAGAGAAATTAAGAGAATATTCTTTCTCTCTAAGGCTAGTAAGATATTCCCTTTTATCTAGTATATAAACTTCTTTAGGATAGTCTATAAAGCCTTAATCTTTATAAGCTTAATTAAGGTATTATAGAATTTCTAGTAATATAAGCTATTAAATATAAATATATAGGCTATAAAGCCTATCTATAGATTATATTACTTTAGCTAAAGTATTCCTAGGATAATAAGGTAACTAGCTAGCTAGGTTATATAGAAAATTATACTCTTCTACTTATAATTAATAATATAGAGTCTAGTATAAATATAGTAAATAACCTTCTTACTTTTAGTAAATTACTTATTAAATACTTTAATCTTAAAGATTCTCTTTAGAGGTCTAAACTTTAGGTTCTAAGACTTAGCCTAGCTCTTATTAATAAACCTTTTTCTTTTTACTCTATTATTAATTATAGTATAAAATAGAATTAATTCTTTTCTAGCTATATTAAGGCTAATAAGCAGTATTATTAGGTTTAAATATTAATTATTTTTATTTTTAATTAGAATTTTATAAATAGAGGCAGTAAATAGTTTAATCTTTAGTATAGTAAATATAGAGAGAGAAGCTTAATACTAACTTAAGATAAGCTTACTCTATTTTCTTAGTATCCTTAAGAATATCTAGATTAATAAGAACTAGTATAGCTAAATATAGGTAAGTATAAAGATAAAGGCTAGCTAGTATAATTAAGGCTATAAGTAAAGGCAGCTTAATAGAACCTAATTAGATATATATTAAATTTAGGGTAATTATAAAGGTAATAATTAGCTAAACTATAATAGAAGTACTAATTATTTTTCTATTATTAATTAAGGCAGTTATAGTAATGCTAATTACTAAGGTCTATAGAGTCTTTAGCTAATTAGTAGTTCTTAGGGAGGCTTTTTCTCCTTTAGGGCAATAGGGATTTCTTCCTAAGTATTAGGGAGTATTCTTTTAGAGGTATATTTATCTTTTATAGTATAGGCTATAGGTTAGCTATAAAGCAGCGCTATTAGTTTTCTAATTCTTATAGAAAGGCAGCTAGATTATAATATTAATAATTAGATAATAGGTTATATATTAGTATTCTATATAGCTCTTAGGAAATAGCTTGCTTTAATAGGGTAGGCAGGGCCTCTTTTAATATTTCTCCTTCTAGTATAAGGCATTAAAACTTAGTAAAGAAAGTATTAAAATCCTTATAAATCTAGTAAAAGTAGAATAATTTAGTATAGGCATTATTAATACAGTTTAAGTCTCTAAAAGTATATTCTAATAAATTAATAATATCCTAGTAATTAAGGAATTAGTATTCTCTAGCTTTAATATATAGTAAGACTTAAGTATAAATATATCCCTTAAGATAGCTAATTATATAAAATATTTAAATAAAGTATATTAAGAATTAATTATAATTAGCTTTTAGTTTTAAGTATATCTAGGAAATAAAGTAATATAGATTAATTTAATTATCTTTAAACTTATTAAGGTTAAGTAATTATTTAGTAAGACTAATTAATTTAGTAAATTAAGAAAAAGGCAGAGAAATTATTCTTATAGGAATTACTATATAAAGCTTAGTAAGAGTATTAATCTTAAGGGGTTTATAAATAGTAAGTATAATAGGTTAGGTAGTATTAAGGGTATAGTATTTAGTAAGGTAGGCCTTAAAGATATTATTATCTTTTTTCTTTAGGGCTTTTTTATATTATTATTTAATATACTTAAGCTAGGCTTAAGTAAAGTTATATTTAATAGTAATTTATTATATAGATTACTTAAGTCCTTAGTATTTATCCTTTATATTTTAGGCCTTATTCTCTAGCTAAGATATATAGTTCTAGGTACTTTTAGTATAAATATAAATATTCTAGAAATACTTAAACTAGTTATCTAAGTATTCTAGGGTATAGTTATAAAATAACTTAATACTATTTAATAGAAAAGGCAAGAGTAGGTAGGTAGATATTGCATTTAGTATTTAATAATAGGAACTATATAATATTATAGACTAAGTCTAGTAATATAGATAGATAGAGAATACTTTAGGCAGAATAAGTTCTATTACTATAGATAGGCACTATAGGCAGGTTAGGCTCTATTAATAAGATATAGCTTAAAGAGCTATATTTAAGATCTAACTGGCAGTCTAATTAAGGTTATAGCAATAATACTATTGCCATATAATCTAATCTACTTATAGCTCTAGGGTAGGTTGGTCTGACTTTAAGCTATAATAATAATAGTCTTTTTATAAAAAAAGTAATTTATATTTTTCTTTTAATACTTAAAGCTTTTATTTATAAATAAAAAAATAAATTAATTATTTTATTTATTTTTAATTTTTTTAGTTTTTAAAGTTAAGTTTATTAATATTATCTTAATTAGCTTTAATAATTAAGTTTACTTTTAATTATTTAAATTTAAACTATTAATACTATATATTATTATTTAAGTAGCTAGCTAGCTATATAAACTATTATACTTTATAAATATTAAGTTTAAAGTATTTAATATATTAAGTAGCTTAATAATATTATAAATTAATATTAAGCTTAAATATATTTAAATATTATACTCTTTTTTACTATATAAAGCCTTATAAAGTATAATATAATATATTAAGTAAATAGAATATTAATTCTTAAGTTAATTTAATATAATAGGACTTAGAGGTAACTAGGTAGATTCTTAAAGGTAAGACTTATATTAATATAAAACTAAAGCTTATTTCTTTTCTTAAGAGATTATAAGATTTTTAAATAAATCTCCCTAGAGTAAATCTTAATATATAGCTAAGAACCCTTTAAAGGTTATAAGTTTAAACCTTATTATAATTATACCCCTCTCTATAGTTAATAACCTTAATAATTAAGAGAAATATTTAAATTATTTTATTAATTAATTAATAATATTAACTAGCTATTAAGTATATCTTTTTAATTTAATATTAAGCTTAATTATAATAGAATCTTATAAAAGTAAATAAATAAAAGTATATATTTTCTTTAATTATAATAAATCTCCTTTAAAAGGCCTTTTTCTTTAGGCTTTTTTATTCTTTTATTATATTTAATTCCTTAGCTTTTCTTTTATATTTATAATAGCTTATTAATCTCTTTTAAATATTTCTTATTTTCCCTTATATATCCCCTTAATATTTTTATAATATCTTTATAATATAAAAAGAATATTACTATTTATAAGTATATTATTAATATATAATTCTAATATATTATTATTTTTACTTTAAGTAATACTTTTTATATATATTATTTTTATTTTATAAAAAATACCTTAATTAAAGCTATAAAGAAACCTTATAATTAAAAACCTATTAAAATTCCCTTATTTCTATATAAATTCTTTTCTTTTATATCTTTATATTATAATTACTATATTAATAAAAGATATATATATAAACTATAAGTAATTTAATATAGTTTTTTATATAGCTTAAAGATTAATTTAATAAGAATAATATATATTTTTTTTTAATTAAAAATACTATTAACTTTTTCTTTTTAAATAAATATATTTATTATTTTTATATTATAGTAAATAATATAAACCTAGATTTTAATTTAATTTAATATTTACTTTTTATTAATATTTACTAGAAATTAATAAGAATTACTTTAAATCTTTAAAAAGCTTTTAATACTTATTTCTTTACTTATACTTAAGAGTATTAATTAAATTCTATTTATAATAAATATATTAATTATACTAATTACTATATATATATTTTAGGCTATTATTAATTTCTTACTATTTAAAATAGACTTTACCTTATTAACTTTATAAATATATTCTCTTTAAAGGTCTTTAAGTTTATTTTATTAATAATTTACTATAATATAAAGCTATTATTTAAGACTAATATAATCTTCTTTATTTAAAGCTATTTAACCCTATATACTTTATTTAGTTAATAGCCTTTAAGGGCTATTTAAATAGTTTAATTATTACTTTAAATAAAGATATTTAAATTAATAATAATAACTAGATTATTTAAACTCTAGAGGAAATTCTTATTTAAATTCTTAATACTTTTTATAATATTTAAGGAATTATTTAAGCTATTATCTTTAATAATTAAGTTTAATTTAATAGTTTATATTTTATATTTTTAGCTTTTTAAGCTTTTTTTATACTTTAATATTAATATTATTTACTTTTAAAGTACTTTTTAATATATTTTATTTAAATTATAAAGTTATTTATAAATAACTTTTTACTTTTTTTTAAAGTTTATATTTATTTTATTTTACTTTTTCTTATAATATTTCTAGAAGCTTTTAATAATCTTTAAAATATATATTATATTATTTTTATTTATTTATTAATTATATTTATATAATTAATCTTTTTATTTAATTAAAAAATAAATAATCTTTTTAATCTTCTTTTATATAAATATACTTTTAATTTCTTATTTATTTTTATTTTCTTTTAGATTTAATATTAAGAGTATATTTTTTTTATTTTTAGCTTATTTTTATTAAGATTTAAAGAGGCTAATATAGAATATATTATAGATCTTATTATACTTTTTAAATAATATAAATTAATATATTTATTTCTTTACTTTCTTAAGGATTTAAAATAGTTTAATAAAATAAAATATTAGCTTTTTCTTTTTTCCTTTAAACTTAATATTCTTAATAAATAACCTAATTAATTATTCCTTTTTAAGTAATATCTCTATATATTTTCTATTATAATATTTATTCTAGGCCTTAGTAGTATTTTATTATTAAATCTTTATTTTTTTTTATAGATTTTAAAGCTTATTTAATTTAAGGTTTATCTTTAATATTTTCTTTTTTATAATTAAATCTTTTTAATAAATATAAAAATTAATATTATACTTAAAAAGTATAAAGAATAAAAATACTTTTATTATAATACTTTCTATATTATTATAAGTAAACTTAACTATATATAATAAAGCTATTTAATTTATTTAATCTTTAGCTATAAAGTATTAAAGATAATATTTAAATATTTAATTTATATATTTTATTTACTTATTAATTTAAAGATAAAATATTATTAATAGCCTTTATAATATATATAATTTATAATAAAGATTTAATTAAAAGGTATTTATAAATATAGCTTTTTAATTAAAGATAATACTATTTAATAAGCTATAGTATAATTTAATTTCTTTATAAAATAAAGTTATTAGCTTTAAAGTATTAATCTTTAATAATATAGAGAAAAAGAAATAATATTTTAAAAATTAATTTATAATTATAAAGATAATATTAATATACTTATCCTTATATATAATAAAAAGTAACCTAGTAATAAAGTCTATTAATAGCTATAATATAAGTTAAAAAAGTATTAAAAGTAATTTAAAATAGTTATAAAGCTTATATTTAAAGGTAATTACTTTTTAATATATTTTATATATTTTAATATATTTATAAATATTTTCTTTTATATTTACTTAATATAGTTTTTATTATAATAAATAAAAGATTTAATTTACTTTAAAGTAACCTATTAAAGGATTATTATAATAAATAGCTAGAAGCTTATTATATAAGGCTATATTCTTAAGTATAAATATTTAATTCTTATACTTTAAGAGTCTATTTATACTTACTATCTATTTAATTAGTTTTTAAAAGTAGTTTTTTTATAATATAGTAATTTTATACTTATAAATCTTTTAATCTATTTCTTATAGAGAGATAATAATATTTAATAAAGACTTTAATACTATTAGCTAATAGATAGATTTATTAATAAAAAGTAATTAATTATTAAGTATAAGTATTTAAAGTATAATAATCTTAATCTATTTATTTTAATATTCTAGGTTTAATAGCTTTTTTATATTTTCTTTTAAAGAAGTTAATATTTTCTTAAGTATTAATAAATTTATAGATATTTTTTATTATTAACTCTTAAATTAAATAATTACTTAAATTCTTATTATCCTAGTTTATAGTATAAAAATTAATTCTTAATTCTAAGGTTATTCTTCTTTATATTTAAGCTTTCTTAAAGGTCTATTAATAAAGTTTATTTTTCCTATATAATATTTAATAATAAAGTTATATAAAGTAAAATATAAGTATTATTTAATTTACTTTCTATTTAACTATAAGTTTTTTATAAACTTTTATAAATTATAATAATTACTTACGATTTTTATTTAATATAAAGCCTTTTTAAAGTAATATTATTAATATTTAAAAGATTTTATAATAGTAAATAGCTTATAATCTAAGGTATTATAATTAAGTTCTATAGCCTTAAACTTATATAACTAGAATATAATAAAGTATTAATTACTATCTTTATTAAATTAAAATAAAATCCTAGCTATTATAAAACTTAAAGTATTTATTTCTATATAGATTTTCTTTTTAAAGTTAAAGTAATATAATAAAAAGGCTTTTTAAAATATATTAATTAAAGATTAAAATACTTTTTTTTCCTTTTTATTAAAAATTATATTTTCTAGTTTTTTACTATTTTTATTCCTTTTTATTAAAGCTATAAGAGGATTAATAATATTTAAGTATTTATAAATAAAATATTAATAGAAATTATAAAATCTTAAGAATATTTATATTTTATAAAAAGTCTTTAATTCTTTTTAATTATAAATAGTCTTTATTTATAAAAAATCTATTAAAATACTTTTAATAAATAGTATAAACCCTAGGTATTTTACTTTAAATTAATAGAAATTATATTTACTAGGTTTAATATAAAGCTTTACTTTTCTTATTCTTTTAAATATAAATTAAATATACTTAATATATTCTTTTTAAGTCTTTAAGAAAATAAATATATTATTTAAATATATAATATAAATAGTATTAACTAGGCCTAGAAAGGCTTAATATATATAGTATTAAAATATAGCTAAAGTATTAATTAGCTTAAATAGTATAATTATATATTTAAAATAATTATAATAAATATAAAATACTATTTTCTATTTATTTTTTTTTATAATTTTAATTTTATAGTAAATATTTTTAATATTAATCTTAAAAAAGTACTTTATTCTTTAGATCTTATTAAAGATCTTTATTATTAAAAGTAAAGAATATTAATTCTTTATTAATACCTTATTAAGCCTTCTATAGTCTATATAGAGATATAAGGTATTATTTTTCTTAAGTATAAATAAAATTAAAGCCTTAATAAGGCTTTATAAAAAATAAATATATCTTATAGCTAGATTATTATTAAGATATTAATATAATTTACTTAATTTTACTTAAAATAATAAATAAATAAGTCTATATAGAGATAATTTTCTTAAAATAAATTTAATATTATAATTAGTAAATTTATAATTTAATATTATAGCTATTTTCTTTAATAAAAAGATATTAATAAAGTCTTAAAGCTCTTTTAATACTTTAAAGCTAACTTAAGGCTTATCTTCTTTATTATAAAGAATAATTATTATTTCTTTAATATTAATAATAATAAAGATTTTTACTTTATTTTAATATTTTTATTTAAACTATTATAACTTAAAGATCTTTATTTCTTATTATTTATATTTAAATTATTATTTACCTAGAGAGTAATTTATAATAATATTAAAATCTTTTAAAGTATTCTCTTTTAATAAGAAAGATTCTTTAATAGAATTTAAGTCCCTTTTAACTTTAATATATATATAAGTAATCTTTTTAACCTTCTTATTATAGTCTTTTAATATAATTAATATAAGCTAGATATATTTTACTTATAGTAATATATTACTAATAGTATAAAAAGAAGGCTTATTAACTTTAATAAGTTTAAGCCTTTATAAGATAGTAAATTATTTATTAATTAAATTAATCTTTATACTTAAATCTAAGATTATCTTTATATTAAAAGTCTTTTAGCTATAAATTAAATATAAAATAATAAAGGCTTTTTTAATTTAAAGTTTTAAGAATATAATTAATAAATAAGTTATTTTATTAATTATTTCCTTTTTCTTTAATAATTCTAAATAAAATAATTATTCTTTTTAAAGTATTAAAAAATAAAATACTCTTTATTATTATAATTATAGTAAATAAGTTATTTTCTTATTTTTAAATTAATAAAGTTTTTCTATCTTATAGGGTATTAATACCTTATTAACTTAAGTACTTAAGGGCTTTAAATATAGTTCTTAAAGTTATTTTATAATTAATAAAATTCCTAGTTACTTTAGTTTTAATATCTCTTTTAGCTTTTATTAAGCTAATTAAATATTAATTTTTCTAATTATTTTTTATTTTTATTCTTTATAAAGTCCTAGAAATATATAGCTAATATAATTATTACTTTATAAATATTTAAAATCTTAAGGAAATATAAAAAAATATATTTTTAAAAGGATAAAAGTAATTTAATATAAAATAATAATACTTATTACCTTTTAAAAGGCTATAAGAAATTCTTCTTAATAAAATCTAAATATTAATAAAAGTTCTAAAGAGATTAATTCTCTTATTACTTTATATACTCTAGCTATTTTATTAATAAGGATTTATAATTAATAAAGTCCTTAATTAAAGAAAATAATTATTCTTTAAAAGCTTTTTAATTTTCTTTAATATCTCTATAGAAGCTCTTAAGGAGTTTATTAAAGTATTAATTTTATTTTATTCTTTTTTCTATATTTATATTATTTAAAGTAATAAAAATCTTTTTATAATCTTTTTAATAATACTTCTTTATACCTATAAAGACTTAAGCTAAGTTATTTAATTATATATTCTTTTTTTAAAAAGTAATAAAGAAAGTTAATTAAATAATATTTTAAATATAGATTTCTTTTTTATTATTAAAAGTAAAAGCCTTAAAGTCTTAATAAAATCTTAAGGCCTTTTTATAAGATTTTTCTTTTTTAATTAATATAAAGAGTTTTTATTTTTTTTTTATAATACTATAAGTTCTTTTAATTAGGCTACTTATAGCTATATAGCTTAAATTATTAAAAGTATATTATTTTATTTTTTTATAAAAAAGCTAAAGGCTAATAAGTTAATTTTAATTAAATAAGATATACTTTTATATATAAGACTAGGTTTATTATATAGATTCTTAAGTATAACCTTCTAGACTATAAAATTATTTAAGGGGTTTTTATAAATAAATTAATTATAAGTTTAAGCTATCTTTAACCTAGATAGCTATTTAAAAAAAGCTTTAAAATTATAATAAGATTTAAAGGTAATTAAGTAGATTCTTAAAGATAGAATCTATATTAATATAAAACTAAAGCTTATCTTTTTCTTTAAGAGATTATAAGATTTTTAAATAAATCCCCTTAAAGTAAGTCTTAATATATAGTTAAGAACTCCTTAAAGGTTATAGGTTTAAACCTTATTATATTTAGCTTATATTAACTATAGAAATAATAATATATATTTTTATAATTTAAATAGTATAAATAAATAATATATATATTAATTAAATATTTCTTTATAAGTAAATTAATTAAGTATAATAAAGAATATAGTAAATTAAAGTATTTATTATAATTATTTTAATATTATTATATTTTATTAATATCTTAATAAGTATATAAAATATATAGCTTTATATAGCCTTATAAAGTTATCTATATAAGCTAAATATAATAAATAACTATTATTCTTAAAAATAGCTATAAAGTAGAAAAAGAAATATTAATTAATATTATATTAAAGTAACTTATATATTATTTAATTATATTTTCTTTTCTCTATTTAATAATATATAAATTATATTAATATAATAGCTATAAATAAAAGAATTAAAGAATATTTATAGTATTATAACCTTTTATAAAATAACCTTATTTTAACTATAAAGATTTATAATTATAATATTATATAAAAGAATAATCTTTATTAAAATTATTAATACTTATAATTATAAGAGATTATAATAATTATATAATATAATAAAAGGTTAAGTATATAATTAAGTTTAATTATCTATTTATTTATTTATTTATTTTTTTAATATATAATTATAAGATTATTTTTATCTTTTTTAATTTTATTAAAGGTTATTTATAATACTTTATCTATCTATATAGATTAAAGAATTATATATAGTTTCTCTTAAGATAAGGTTTTTAATATAAATATAATTAATAAGGTAATTACTTAAACTCTATAATATTAATAATTAATAAAAAAAGCTTCTATTAATTTTTTTTTTTTATTCTCTATTAAAGCTTAAGTTATCTTAAAGCTATTTTATAAATTTAAAACTAAAGGATCTATATAGATTAAAAACCTAATATATTAAATTTAACTTTTTCTTAATAATTAACTTTCTTAATAAGACTATAATTAATATAATAATAGTTAAACTCTATAATAAAGAGAAAATAAAAAAAGCTTTTATATATATAATAGCTATTTCTTCCTTTTATAATTTATTATTAAATACCTTTAAATTAATTTAAATACTAAGTTATATAGTTAATTAATCCCTAGTCTATTTACTACTAGTTACTTTATACTAATTAACTTTATAATCCTTACTTAATATAATATTACTTATTTTAAAAAGAAATAACTTAATATTAAATCCTAGAAAAAGAAGCCTTTATAATAATATACCTAGCTATTTAAAAGGCTATTTCTTTAATAAAAAGGATACTATAAATACTATTTTACTTAATAATAATAATAAAGATTTAAAATAATTAAAATATAAAATTAAATATCTCTAAAGAATTAAATATAATAATAATAATAATTATAGCCTTATTAAATTAATTACTTTTAATTATAAAGTCTTATTATTCTTTATAAAGTATTTTTAAATTTATAAGTAAGGCTAAATAGTAATAAGGCTTAAGTAAAAGCTTAAGTATTTAAAAGACCTAGAGAAAAAGCTTATAAAGAGGCTTAATATATATAAAAATAAAATTATATTTTTTAAGGCAATTAGATTAAACTATAGGCATAAGACTTAATATTAATATTTTAAGTCTTAAGTAGCTTAAGTTAATAAGGTCTTTAATAATCTTATTAAATTAATTAAAGATAAGATTATAAAGAATAAGGCTAAAGTAGCTAAAGTAATAAGGGCTTTTATATTAAAGGCTTTATAAAGGAAAGCTTTTATTAAACTATATAAATAGTAATAACTTTTTCCTCTTTTAACTTTAATTAACTAGTAAGTTTATTTATTTAAGATATTTATAATTATTATTAATTATCTTACTAAGATAAACTAAGTTAATTAATCTTAATTTATACTTTATAGTACCTTATTAATTACTTTTATAAGTCTTATATAATATAATATTAATCTTTAAATTAAGACTTATTAATAATAGCTACTTTTTTAATCTTAATATTAAGACTATTAAGAAATCTATTAAATTATATAAAAATATAATAAAACTAGAAAAATTATATATAAAGGCTATTAATCTTTATATAATTAAAAAGATAAATAGCCTTATTAAGATTAAATTAATAGCCTTTAATTATAAGCTTTCTAGTTTTATATATAAAGAGTAAGAAAATAAAAATAATATTAAAGAGGCTATATAGGCTTAAGAAAAAGCTTATTAAAAGGCTAGTTATAAATTTATTATATATATAAAAGGAATTTCTAAATAAAATTAATATATATAATAATAAGTATTTATATATTAATTAATTTAAATAATTAAAAAGGCAAGTAGTAATTATAATTAAAGCCTTTAAGTTATAATATATAGACTATATTAATTATAGCCTAAGACTATAAGTATATAACTATAAAGAGTAAAGGCAATAAGTAGGGTTAATAGTAATTAAATAAGTAATAAAAAAGTTAAGTTTATTATAAAGTTAAAGTTAATATTAATAAAGCCTAAAGCTAAAGGCTTAATATAAATTATCTAGCTATATAACTTTTTAATTTTACTTTATAAGATTCTATTAATATATTATTAATTAGTTTATTAACTAGGTTAATTATTTATAATATTAATAAAGCTTTTATTTTAGCTTTTTAACTTTATATTAAACTCTTAATTATATATATAAATTTCTTTATCTATAGACTTTAATTTAAATAGAGTTTTATATAGTTTAGACTATTATAACTAGATTATATTAAAAAGCTATTACTTAGAATACTTATACTTATTTTTAATAGTTTAAATAAGAATTTTTAATTTTATAAATTATAATATATATTAATTTATTATATTTTAAAAAATAGTTTACTTTTTTATATAGCTAGTTTTACCTTTAATATAATAATATATTATATTAAATTATTATTTTTTCTATTAAATTTACTATAAATCCCTTTAAGGAATAAAAAGGCTAGGGAATTATAAAACTTTATAATTAAATATAGTTAATACTATACTATCTTTAATTAATAGTAATTATCCTATAGAGATATATTTTAATCCCTTTATTATAAGGGTATATAGACCTTAAAATTAAATTAAAATTATATATAAGGCTTTAATAATCTAGCTATAAATATACTAGAAATATTATATATATTATCTAGCTATTAAGCTATTATCTTTTAATTAAATTATAAAGTAATATATAATTAATCTTATAATTATAATTTAAGTTAGCTTAATATATTATATATTAAGGCAGAATAACTTATATCTTTTTCCTAGTAATCTTATTAAATAAGGAAAAAGAAAGTATATAATATTATTATAATTTTAATAAAGCTTTTATTCTTTAATATAGAGTTAACTTTATTAAATCTTATTAAAAAGTATAACTTTATAGCCTTATAATATTATTTTATTATTAAAGTTTATTATTCTTAAGTATTTTATTTCCTTATAAAATAATTAAAATTTCAGTTATATATTATTTTAATTTTATATTAATAAGTATTTTATTAATAAAGTAAATAAGTAAGATTATATTTAATAAAATTAATATTCTTTTTTTCTAAATATATCCCTCTTTAATATAGAATAATATAGCTTTAAAATCTCTTTAGAGGCTTTTATTTAATTATAAAAATAATTACTTTTAAAAATTAAAATAATATAAGCCTTTATTAAAAAAGATCTTAGCTTATACTAATTAAAATAATAATTTCTCCTTTTCTATTAATTTATAGTAAATAGCCTTAGTAAATATCTTATATTAATTAAGATTATTATTAATAATTTTCCTTTTTTCTCTTTTAACTATAAATAGAGTTACTTTTTAATATTATAATAATTTAATAAGCTAAGTATAGTAAGATATTAAGTAATATATATAGCTTATAGTATTAATATATTACTTTAGAGCTAATAATTAATAAAAGAAATTAAGTTTAATAAAAAATATAATTTATTTTATTATAATTAAAAGGCTAAAAAAATTAACTTAAAAGCTAAAGACTTATATATTTAAATAGTTAATTTAGTTTTTCTTAAGATTAATTAAGATATTTTTTATTATAAAAGTTTTTAAGATAATTTTTAAGTATTAAAGATATTCTTTTATAAACTAAGAGAAAATAATTATATTATTAATAAAAGCTTAATAAAAGTAATAAAAAAGATATAGAAAATAATCTATATATCTTTAAATATAAGTAAGTAAATTATAAAATTCTATTAATATAACTATTAAATATTTTAAATTATAATAGCTAGTAATTATAAAATAATCTTTATACTCTAGAGTAACTTTAAATTAATAAAAAAAAGCTAAGGTATTAATAGTAAAAATATAAGTAGCCTTTTATAGAAAACTAATAATATCTTTTTAATAAAGAAATAAATAGTAATTAAGTATAATAACCTTATTTAAAGTATATAGATTAATTATAATATATTCTTTAAGTTTATTATTAACTATTTACTAGATAATAAAGATAAGTATTAAGAAAGGTATAAGTTATTTAATTTATTTTATTTTTCTTTATTAATATAAATTATTAAAGACTTTATTAATAAAGTATTAATCTTTTAATTTATATATATATAGTTATTAAAATACTTTATATTTATATTAATTCTTAATAAAAAGGATAATTATTTCCTTATTCTTATTTACTTTAATTAAATTAATATTAACTTAAATAAAAGTATTAAAATATATAACTTATAGTAAATAAAGCTATAAGCTTAGAAATTTAAGATTACTTTTACTCTTTTTAGTTTTATTAAAGGTTATTTATAATACTTTATCTATTTATATAAATTAAAGAATTATATATAGTTTCTCTTAAGATAAAGTTTTTAATATAAATATAATTAATAGGGTAATTACTTAAACTCTATAATATTAATAATAGATAAAAGAAGCTTCTATTAAACTATATAAATAGTAGTAACTTTTTCCTCTTTTAACCTTAATTAATTATTTAAGATATTTATAGTTATTACTAAGATAAAAGTTAATTAATCTTAATCCCTTATAGTACCTTACTAATTACTTTCATAGGTCTTATATTATATTCTTTAATATTATTAAGCTTTTACTTATATTAAATCTATATATTTAATAATATATTATTAATAAATATAATACTAAGTATAGACTTCTTATTAATTAATTTACTAATAATTTTAATTATAATTCTAAAGAAAATAAAGCTTTAGTCTTTAAGTAATTTTTTTTAAATAGTTAAAATAAATTATATTTTATTAATAAGGATAGTTATTAATTATATAATTATAATTTAATAAGAAATTATTTATTTAACTTAAAATATATTAAAAAGAATATAGAAATTAATTAATAATTTATACTTAAAATAACTTTTAATATTAAGAATATTAATATTATATAAGACTATTTAAGTATTATTTAATAATATTATAAGGCTTAAAGAAAATAATTTATTTTATATTTAAATATTATAAAAGAATATTATAATTCTAGCTTTAAAGCTATCTTTATAAATACTATTTATAAAGAAAGAGAAGGTTATTTATTTAATATAAGGTTTTTTAATAATATTATTTATACTTTAAATATAAATTAATAGCTTAATTTTAATTAAATACTTAAGTATTTTTAATTAATAGTAATTAATTATTAATTTATTATATTTTATATTAATATAAATAGAGATTATTAAGCTATTTTAATTTACTTTAGCTAGGAATTTAAAATATATATAGCTTTTATTAATAGTTAATAGAATAAGCTTAAATAGTAATAATATAATAGCTTTATCTCTTTTTAAAGATTTAGCTTTAGCTTTATATCTTTAGTAAAAGTACTTATATAGCTTATTTCTTAAGGATAAGTCTTTAAAGTAAGCCTAATAATACTTTAATTTAATTAAAATTTATTCTTTTTCCTTAAGTTATTAAAGCTTAATATATATATTAAAGTCTTTATATTTATATAATAAGGTATAACTAGGAAAGCTGTATTTATACTTATTATACTTATAGTATAGTTTAATAATTAATATATTTTATTATAATTTATTAAATATAGTATTATTAAGTATTATAAAGTAAATATTTTATAAATTATATAAGTATATAAAATAATAATTAAATTTATAATTATTATTTTTAAAGTTGAAATAATCTTATTCTTATAAGCCTTAATTATTATAATTATAATTATTTAATTCTAATTAAGAAGTCTTAATAACTTAATATTTCTTTTTAAAATAAACTTTCTTTTCTTATTATTCTTAATAAATATAATTACCTTCTTTAAGAGAATAAAGTTAATAATTATTATTATAAAATAATAACTATTAATAGTCTTTATCTTAGGCTTTATATTTATTATAATTATAATTATAATATTAATTATTTTAATTATTATAAGAGTTTAATAAATAATTACTATTATAGCTTTAATAGCTTTAAGAAGAATA
Organism: Fusarium poae; assembly: GCF_019609905.1. NCBI lineage: Eukaryota > Fungi > Ascomycota > Sordariomycetes > Hypocreales > Nectriaceae > Fusarium > Fusarium poae. The sequence continues at coordinate 5,807,782 of NC_058399.1, forward strand.
ATTATTATAAGGCTAATTATCTTAAGAGTAATTATTATAAGAAAAAAGAGTATAGTTTTAATAATTATAGCTATTAAATAAGTTATTTTTTAAGCTATACTTTATTATATTATAAATAGTAATATAGTAATCTTTATATTATTTAATAAAGTCTATTAGCTTAATATTATTATCTAGGTAATTAAAAAAGTATAAGATTTTTAAGTTAATAAAGTTAAATAGAATATAAATAATAAATATTTCTTTTTAATTAAATTACTTTATAATATTAGCTTTTTATTAAGCTTATTAAGCTAAAGTAATACTATTCTTAACTTATTATAATATATAATAAGCTTAATAAAGTTTTTTAATTAATTTAACTTTAATATATTTAAATTATTTAATTAAGATTTAATAAAATTTAATAATTAATATATTAAGTATTTAATAATAAGCTATATAGTTAAGTTTTACTATAAATTATATATTAATATTCTTAATAAATATCTTAAGGTAATAGTTAATAAGTATATAATTACTATATTACTTAAAGAGCTATATATACTTATAAAATATATAAATATTAATATAAATAATCTTATTTATATTAATAGTTATTAATTTATAGTTATTTATATTATTAAAATAGCTTAAATAAAAGACTTTAAGAGATTCTTTTTTAATCTTTTTAATTAAGTTAAAGTTAATAGTATATAAAGTATTAATAACTCTAATAGATTTATAGTAATAATATTTAGCCTTTTATTTTTTTTTTATATTAATAATATTTATTACTTTTATAATTTAAATCTTTATTATTAAAGATAAAAGGCTAAAGGACTTTACTAGTTTTAAGTTAATAGATAATATTTAGTAATTTAATATTAAATTTATTAATAGGTTTATAATTATATAGCTATTAAGCCAGTCTTTAAAAGTTAATATAACTTAAGAGAGAAATAACTTTCCTAATAAACTTAATATAAGAATAATAAGAGAGAATAATAAAAAAGGCAGTAAGGCTATAAGGCTATATAATTTAATAAGATTTAATAAAAACTTAATATTAAAATAAATATATAAAAAGAATCTAAGATAATATAGTTATTTTTTTTTACTTTTATTTAATATAATAACTATAATAAAAGATAATTAAGTAATTAAATAAAATATTCTACCTTTAATATATAGTATATTAAGCTAACTTAATTATAATTAAAATATTATTATATTATACTATTATATTATATAATTACCTAGATTAATAAGGCTAAAATTACTATTTAATCTTTAAGGCCTTAAATTAAGCTAGCTAATTAACCCTTAATAAGCTATATAGTTTAATAACTTTATTAAAGTATATCTTAATAAACTAGAACTAGTTAACTAAGGCAAAAGATAAAGTAATATTAGTAATATTTAACTATAGACTTCTATATCTCTTTCTATCTCTCTAGATCTCTATATATAATATATATAAAGTTATAAAGGAAGAGGACTTACTTAGTAAGTATTATTATAATCTAAGAGGTAACTCTAAAGAGATTATATTCTTTAATAAATTATACTATTTAATATAGTTAATAGAAATAAAGCTTTTTATTATAATAGTTATAATATTTTAATATACTTAGCAGTAATAGCTTTCCTATAAGTTTAACTATAAAGGCTTAATTTACTAGTAAAGAAACTCTATTAAGGTTAGAGTCTATATAATAAAGAAATTTATATATATATAAAAGAGTTTAATATAAAGTTTAAAAAAACCAAGTAAAAGCTTATACTATAGTTAAATTAATAAAGTTATATAATTTACTTTCCCTCTATTAACTTAAATATAATATAACTATAGTAATTTAAATAATATTTTCAATAGGGGTTATTAATAAGTTTAAATATAAGTTATTTATTAATTAATATTCTTTATTATTTTATTAAAGATAAATAAAATACTTTAATATAAGGATTATTTAATAGTTTATAAATAAGGGGATTAATATCTATTAATAATACTATAAAGCTATAGATTTATATTATAATATTTAAATCTTAAATAATTATAATATTTAATATAGTAAAAGTATTATATTCTTTAATTAATTAAAAGAAATAAATTCCCTATTTAATTACTTTATTATACTTTCTTAATAATATAATATTATAAATAATATTATTATTAAGAAAATAAAAGCTATTATAATATATAATATTATTATAAATAGGCTACTTTATAATATAATTATTACCTTTATTATTTAAATTAAGCTTTTTTAATTCTTTAATTATATTATTAATTAATTAAGTAGAAAAGGTATAATTATATAGCTATTAAGCTAGTCTTTAAAAGTTAATATAACTTAAAAGAGAAATAACTTTCTTAATAAACTTAATATAAGAATAATAAGAAGAAATAATAAAAAGAGTAATAAGGCTATAAGGCTATATAATTTAATAAGATTTAATAAAAACTTAATATTAAAATAAATATATAAAAAGAATTTAAAATAATATAATTATCTTTTTTTATCTTTATTTAATATAATAATTATAATAAAAAATAATTAAATAATTAAATAAAATATTTTACTTTTAATATATAGTATATTAAGCTAATTTAATTATAATTAAAATATTATTATATTATACTATTATATTATATAATTGCCTAGATTAATAAGGTTAAAATTACTATTTAATCCTTAAGGCCTTAAGTTAAGCTAGCTAATTAACCCTTAATAAGCTATATAGTCTAGTGATTTTATTAAAGTATATTTTAATAAACTAGAACTAGTTAACTAAGGTAAAAGATAAGATAGTATTAATAATATTTAACTATAGACTTTTATATCTCTTTCTATCTCTTTAAATCTCTATATATAATATATATAGAGTTATAAAGGAGGAGGACCTACTTAGTGAGTATTATTATAATCTATAGAAAAGGTATATAAGGGATAAAAAGGAATTAATTATTATTAAATAGTAAATATAGCTTTTTTATATTATAATAATTTAATAGTAATAAGTATTATCTATTTATTATTATAATAAGGAATTATTTTACTATAAATACTATATTTTATTTAATAAGAAGGTATTTTCTTTAAAAGAATAAATTATATTTAATAGTTTAATTTATTAATTAGTTTTAAAAAAATAGTAATATTAATAAATCCTTTAAGTTCTCTTTAATTATAATATAATATTAAAGACTTATAATTAATTTACTATAGAATTTTATACTTATTACTTTTTTATACTTTTTATATACTTTTAACCTTTTAATACTTTATTAAGATACTTTTTTTAAGAATTACTTATAAAACCTAACTATTTATAAGAAATTATCTTTCCTTAGGTATATTAATACCTTAAGAAAACCTAAGGGGCTAATTAGCTTAAAAACCTTCTTTTTTTTAAATATATAGTTAAAAGGGTTTAAATTAATATTAAAGAAATATTTAAAAGTAAATTAAAAAGTATTATAAAAAGTAATATAAATATATAATTAAAGATATAATATATTATAGGGTTATATTAACTCTTAGGCTATTAAAGTATATTAATAGATTAATAATACTTTTAAAAAGGCTAATTAATTAAAAGTTAAAGTTTAATTTTTACTTATTATATTTTTTATTTTTGTTTATAAATATATAATTAATTATAAATAGAGATACTTAGTTAATAAATTAGTTAATAATATATTAATAGAATCTTATAAAGTAAAATTAAAAGGTTATATAGCTAGATAATTTATATTAAGCCTTTAGCTTTAAGCTTTATTAATATTAACTTTAATTTTATAATAAACTTAACTTTTTTATTACTTATTTAATTATTACTAGCCCTATTTACTGCCTTTACTCTTTATAGTTATATATTTATAGTCTTAAGCTATAATTAATATATTATAACTTAAAGGCTTTAATTATAATTACTATTTACCTTTTTAATTATTTAAACTAATTAATATATAAATACTTATTATTATATATATTAATTTTATTTAAGAATTCCTTTTATATATATAATAAACCTATAGTTAGCCCTTTAGTAAGCTTTTTCTTAAGCCTATATAAACTCTTTAGTATTATTTCTAGCTTTTAACTCTTTATATATAAGAAATAAAGCTTATAATTAAAGGCTATTAATTTAACCTTAATAAAGCTATTTATCTTCTTAATTATATAAAGATTAATAGCCTTTATATATAACTTTTTTAATATTATTATATTTTTATAAGACTTAATAAATATCTTAATAATCTTAATATTAAGATTAAAAAAGTAATTATAATTAATAAGTCTTAGTTTAAGGATAATAGTTAGTATTATATTATATAAGACTTATAAAAGTAGTTAGTAAGGTATTATAAAGGATTAAGATTAATTAACTTTTATTTTAATAATAATTATAAATATCTTAAATAAGTAATTAATTAAGGTTAAAAGAGAAAGAAGTTATTACTATTTATATAGTTTAATAAAAGCTTTTTTTATTTATTATTAATATTATAAAGTTTAAGTAATTACTCTATTAATTATATTTATATTAAAAACTTTATTTTAAGAGAAACTATATATAATTCTTTAATTTATATAGATAAATAAAGTATTATAAATAACCTTTAATAAAATTAAAAAGGGTAAAAATAATCTTATAATTATATATTAAAAAAATAAATAAATAAATAAATAGAGATAAAAAAGTAATAAAATTAAGTAAAAATAAAAAAAGGCTATTTTAAGCCTTAATATATATTATATAGTATTAATAGGGAATATAATCTTATAGATTATAATAGAATTAATTAAAGATTAATATAATTAATTAATAAAAGGTAATATTTTAATATAATAAAGAACTATTAAGATACTTTAACTTAAGCTCTTTATAAGTATTTTTAAAAGTCTTTATATAGTTTTTTTATTAATTAAAAATTAAATAGAATAAAGATTAATATAAGATTAATAGCTTATAGTAAATTAAAGATAAGAATTATAATAAATAATAGCTATTACTATTTAATAATAGATTATATCTAAGGTTAAGGTAAGTTATTATAAGGTATATAATTTATATTTAACTAAGTTAGAGGCTATATTATAAAGGTATAAATCTTATTAACTTATTTAATTAATTTAAATAAATTATAAATTAAGTAATTAAATTACTTAATTAATTAATTTAATAATACCTTTATATATTAGTTTTATTTATAATAAATAAAGTAAGTTTATAGTTTCTTTTTTAATTATAATACTAATTTCTTAATTACTTTAAATAATAATAGCTTATAATATATACTTAATATTAATAATTTACTTAAAGCTATATAATTATTATATAGTTAATATAATTTAATAAAAATAAGAAAGTTATTATATTACTATAGATATTAATAGCTATTAAAATAATATAATATAAAAGGCTTATTTACTTATATTAATATTATTAATTTATATATATATAGAAGCTTAAGGGACTAATAGAAAGTATATATATAGTTAAGAAGCCTTTTTAATATTCTTTTTTATTAATAATTAACTTTCTTTAAAGCCTTATAAAATACTTAACTATAAATTAAATAATATAATAGCCTATTAAAGAATACTTAGTAAACTAAGTCCTTTAACTATTAATTTCCCTATTAACTATTAAGATTATCTATTTATTTATTAAGAATAATTTTAATAATATTATATACTTTAAAGAGATTAATTTTCTTTATATTTTTATAATAAAATTTAATTAATAAGTATATACTTTTAATTTATAAAATAGCTTAATAATTAAAATATATAACTTTATTAATACATATCTTTATAAATATATACTTATATAATTAAAGCTAGATTTTAATTAAATAATTATTTTTTTTAATATATAACTTTAAGTATTAATTTAAAAGCTTTTTTATAAAGTTAAAATATATTTACTTATTTATTTATTTTTTTTTACTCTTTATTAAAGCTTAAGTTTTCTTAAAGCTATCTTATAAATTTAAAACTAAAAGATCTATATAGATTAAAAACTTAATATATTAAACTTAACTTTTTCTTAATAATTAACTTTTTTAATAAGACTATAACTAGTATAATAATAGCTAAACTCTATAATAAGGGGGAAATAAAAGAAGCTTCTATATATATAGTAGCTATTTCTTCCTTTTATAATTTATTACTAAGTACCTTTAAACTAGTCTAAATACTAGGCTATTATATAGTTAGTTAATCCCTAGTCTATCTACTACTAGCTGCTTTATATTAATTAATTTAAGGGAAATAATAAGTATAATAAAATAAAAAGAACTACTTAAGATAGTAATATAGAAAAACCTCTAGTTAAGTTATTAAATTTACTATTAATTAGCTTTTAATAGAGATATAAGTTATATTAATAGATATATATTTAAATAATTAATTAAATAATATATAATATATTAATTAAGGTTTAATTTAAATAAGTAAAAAAGTATAATAAATTAAGATCTATTTAAAGTCTATTTTATTTTATTCTCTATAGTAATTTCTATATAACCTCTAAAGGAACTAGCCTTTTAATTATAGCCTTACCTCTAAAATAACCTCTACTACTATTATATTAACTTTGTAACTATTTATAAGATAATTATATATATTAAATTTAATGTTAATTTAATATAATAAATACTATTAATTTTCCTTTTTCTTTTACTTTATAAAAATAGAGAATTTATTTATTTTTTTAATATATAATTATAAGATTACTTTTACTCTTTTTAGTTTTATTAAAGGTTATTTATAATACTTTATTTATCTATATAAATTAAAGAATTATATAATAGAGAATTTATATTTAATTTAATATATTATAATTTCTTTTTTATTCTTATTATTAAAAATCTCTTTATTTTTTTTATAGCCTTAATTATAATTAAAAATAACCTTTATTTTATTACTTAAGGTCTTTTAAGATCTTTTTATTAAAAAAGTATAACTTTTATAAAAAGCCTATTTATTAATAGCTTAAAATAGCTTTTTTTAATTATTAAATATACTTTTAAATAGAAAAGTATTATTAAGAAAGTTATTATATTATTATATAAGTATTATAATAATATTAATATTAAAAAATTAAAAAATACCTTAATAAATAAAATTAAAATTAATTAAAGCTATTATTATTAAAATAATAATAAATTAAATTAAATTAATATTATTTATATATTAAATTAAATAAATTAAGTATATATTAATACAAAAGGGTATATATAGAAGTAAAATTAATATATATAGCCTATATATATATCTAGATATATAAAAGTTATATATTTTATATATATATCTAGATATGCGGGAAATAGACCTCTAAAACATTCTGCCATAACAAGGTATCTCTGTCTCGGATAAGATAAGAACAAGTGTTATCAGTAGAGCGAAGGATCTCGCTCGGGAGTAAGCTGAGTAGATCGACATACACATCAGCCAATGGTGACTCCTTGTTGACCCGCCATGCAATCCTTCAGAGGCCTGTTAATCGACAATATTCCAAGATTTGCCATGAAGGAATCGACTAGGTAACCTTCAGGGGCCTAGAAATTGAATGAGATTCCTCTTTGAAAATTTCCTGATTTTTGTCTGCTTAAATATCACTCGGTTATTGCAGCACCCGCATCGTCAACACCCACAGGCAGGCACCATTATTATCGCTCTATAGATAGGTACAACTCTATTAAATTCTTTTTTAGATATAATATTGACAAATTGCCTTTAGATAATCTACTAATCATCACTGCGTCAGCACGAGTGTGAAATAACGTTATTCACTCCTGGATTCTCATTGCTGAAACACCATCATGGCTACAGAGACTGAAACCGAACCACCGGCTGTGATTACTCCGACAGTGTCACAGCAAGATTCATTCAGCGTCTTGATAAAGTTTTTAGAGGAGCGAGGTCATCTCAAACGGCCTCAAGAGTTCCAGGAAAGAGACGTACCCGACGGTATCAATGATCATCCTACCTTTATGTATGAGTCCTGTCTTCTCTGCTTGACTCTCATACACAAACTGACCAGTTACCAGGAGGTTTCTGCAAGGCCGTGGGTTCGATCCTCAGGGCGCTCTCAACCAGTACGAAGAGGCCATGGCCATTCGAAAAGACACGGAAGCGATCAAAGCCTATGACACCATTTCTGTCGATGAATTTGAGGAAGCGCGTAAAATGGTATCATCTCCAAAGAATGATCTCTCACCATTCCCGATTACTGACTGATATATCATAGTATCCCACTTGGTCTGGTCGTCGGGATAAGCGTGGTCTGCCTCTTTGCATGTTCGACATTGGACAACTCACTGCTGAATCCATGGCCAAGTACAACGCAAGCCAGACTGCCACAGAAAAAAGCCAGCACACCATGGTATATCATGACTACATGATGCGATTCGTTCTACCGCTCTGTGCGTCAATGCCAGACTGCAAAGCCCAAAGCCCATCTGTTGTCAGCTCTGTCTATGTCGTTAATGCTGGCAATTTTGGCTTGAGACAAGCCTGGTCGTTGAAGGGGTATGCGCAAGATGTTAGCCAACTTCTGGCTGTCTGCTTTCCAGAGATGGTGGACCGTTGTTATGTGAGTACCTCGAGTAACTTGGAAACCATGTATTGACCAAGTGCTCAGGTTATGAACGCTCCAGCGTACTTTGGAAAGATCTGGGGTATACTGTCGAGATTTATCGACCCTCGTACAGCTGCCAAACTCATCATCGTCTCCGCTGGTGAGGATTCTCTTTCGACTCTGACACCTTATCTAGATGTGGAGAACATACCAACAGAGTATGGAGGGAAGTTCACGTACAAGCCTGGAATGACTCCAAGACTTGATGAAGGGCTTTTGAAGCACATGAGATGGGCGTTACCTGGGGACAGTCTTCCTGAGGGACCGATCAAGTTTATCCAGGATGAAAATAAGAGACGGGTGGTGGTTGCTACAGGGTCCGTGAGTGGCGCGAAAAGGGACGATGTTATTGCGACTCCCAGCAATTAGAACCCATCCAAAGCATCGGAGTATCTTTTTGACTCTCAAGACTCCAGTAGTCATTCATTGTTTCAATGTGTGCTGTGTTGAACCTTTGGTGTTTTATCTTCTTTGAAGATGATGGTTGGACTGGAGATGGTTGCAATTAATATCCACTAAGCCGAATCGTCAATGCCGCCGCTACTGCCGATCAAGATCACGAGGCTCAGGCTTCGGCATCTCCAGCCAGCTAGTAGACTAGTTAATGGTCTGAAACTTTCTTTCTCTCCAGTGCTTCAAGCCACTAATAAAATCTCTGGTCAGAGATTAATTTACTCCATCAAGTGGACCTTGGCCCACGGGTGACGGCATTATAGCTCCCCTTGGCTTGCGTCACGAAGCCAAGAACGATGAAATCATGTAAAAACAAGGAAGAAAGGGTTGGCAATTTTTATGAGGATATAATAGTAGAACGTAGTCCAGTATGTAAAACGAAATAATGTAGATTCGAATCGAGAGACGGCAAAATGTCTCCCAATAACGACGATACTACGAGCGACGATCACGAACACGCGACCCAAGACCAAAATGGCTACGCGCGAAACCTCAACGGCCACGACGTCGATATCGAATCGGGCGCTGATAGCCGCAAAAAGGCCTTTCCAGGCGATCAAGAGCCTCCGCTACGTCTCAAAGATCGTGTCGTGAGAGTGACTTGGCAATGGTTTCCCTGCACCATGTCAACAGGTGGTCTGGCCAATCTGTTAGGCGAGCAGCCGTATACCTTTACTGGGCTGCAGACAATTGGCAAAGTTGTCTTTATTCTAAACCTCGTGTTATTCCTAACATTCACCTGCTTAATGATCGCGCGCTTCTGTATTAAACCACGAGCCTTTGCGACAAGTCTACATCATCCATCCGAGTCGTTCTTTTTCGGTTCATTTTGGGTTTCAATTGCCCTAATTCTCAATGGCGCGCAATCTTACGGAGGCCCTGCTACAGGAGAATGGTTCACCACTGCCATGAGGGTGGTTTTCTGGATATACTACGCTTGCGAAATGATTGTCGCTGTATCTCAGTATCATATTATTTTTGAGACTGAAAGACTGGACATTTCTGAGGCTCTACCTGCTTGGATTCTTCCAGCTTATCCATTCTTGGTCACTGGTATTTTGGCTGCTAAGATTGCAGGGAGTCAGCCTCAATGGAGCGCTGTTCAGATCATCGTCGCAGGTCTCATGGGACAGGGACTTGGTTGGATGCTTGCACTATTTATCTACGCTGTGTATTTATCGCGTCTGATCCAGCATCCATTGCCGGCTCCATCCAAAAGGCCTGGTATGTTTATCGCTGTCGGACCTACAGGTAAGCCAATTCCCACACTTCATTCTATTGACATGTTACTAACAATTGCAGCTTTCACATGCGCTGGACTGATCTCACTCGGAACACAAGCCAAGTCCATTTTACCAGACGATTTTCTCGGCAATTTGAGCTTCCCTATCGGAGAACTCTGGTATGGAATGTCTATCCCTGTAGGCCTTTTCATCTGGCTTATGGCCATTTGGTTCTCCGCTCTTTCGGCCCTGTCAGTTCTGCGAGGCGTGCGCGACATGGAATTCAGTCTGACATGGTGGGCACTTATTTTCCCCAACGTTGGACTTGCTCTCGCAACTATTAATGTGGGAAAGAATCTCAATTCGCGGGGTATCCAAGCATTTGCCTCAGCTTTGACTATTGTTCTTGTTGCTCTGTGGTTTCTCTGCGCGGCTGCTCATATCAGGGCCATTCTCAGAAGAGATTTGCTTGCCGTCGGAAAAGACATGGACGTGGAGCATGTCAATAAGCAACACGACAAGAAACAAGCGAAGAAAAGTTCAAAGTCGCAGTAAAAATAGGTTCATAGTATAAGATTGTAATAAATAATTTATTTTATTGACCTCGCACCAGCTGTCTGGACTGTGACTGTACTGAAGGTCTGTCATACGTCTAACTGGACGTTGACGCAAGCGAAACTGGCGTTTTAGTACCAACGACAGCCTTCGGTACTCGGACTTGAATGTTTCCAATAGAAAATCGAATCTTTGGTTGGTAGCCCTTCTGTTGATTTGACTGCCACAGACAGATCTGCGAATTGTTTGTTTGTTGTCAAAGCGTTCTGGCTTGGCCGCTAACGAGCCAGCTCAGTATTGTTGTCGCAGCCACATACCTTTTCGGACGGCCTAAACGTCACGACCTAACAGCCAACGACTTGCATCAATGTATAGTGGCTTGATGCTGACAACCAACGAAGTTAACGCGTTCTCTGACAGATTTCCAGTCGAGCAATCAGGATCCCGCATTCCATAACAATGGGAAAACACGGACATCGCGGAATGGTCGATCCTAGTTCCATGAATGAGTGAGCTCGAAGCCGAGCCGCACCATTCGAACAATAGCTAGCGTCATGTTCGAGTAATCCCACCAGTTGAGTCTTGCCCAGCATATAAGTCCTGAAGGTCCGCATCTGAACGGAATCGACCCTTGATGTGGAAGTACAACGAATTCTGTATGCGACAACATGGCGGGCACGACTTTCACAGAACTTCACCTTGCTTTCGATCGATGGGTTGGCGAGACTCTTGATCACCCCTTGGGGCGGTACTTTATGGCTGGAGTGGGATCATCTTTGGTCGTCATTCTTGTGGCCATTGTTAGTTTCTTCAACCGCAGCAAGACTCCCAATGTCCCGATTCTACTCCAAGACGAGATCGGAAATGCAAGGAAGCGTGCTCTCGAGTATTGCTTCAACCCACGCGAGGTCATGGAGAAAGGGTACAAGAAGGTAGATTGAGTCACCTAATCTCGACATCACGACACTAACAGTTCAGTTCAAAAACCAAGTCTTTGGTCTTGATACACAAGACGGTATGAAACATCTCTTGACATTTCACTACCAAAGCTGACATTTGGTAGGGCTCAAACTCGTCATACCCCCAAGCTACCTAGATACACTGAAGAGTCATCCCGCTCTCAGCTTCAAAGCTTCGATCGACAATGTGAGTGAACTAACCTACCACTGACAGCTTCCGGGCTGACCAAATAGGACATGCAAATCGATTATACATATTTCGGTGGCCCACCAGAATATGTCATCCACGCAATCAAAGCCAATCTTACAGGATCACTGCGTGAGAATCCCTTCCCGGATCCTTGCATTAATGACCATCAAGACTAACGATACTAGCTGCATTTGTACCTTTGCTCCACGAGATGGCGCGTAAGAATATGCCCAAAGTTATGGGTTTGTATAAAGGTGAGTACACAAATTATGTTGATACTCTCTGGGCCCTCTAACAGCAAGACAGACTGGACACCAGTCAAAGTCCATGACCGCGTACTCCGCCTCGTCGCAACGAACAACGCTCGCGCATTCCAGGGCACAGCTGCTAGCGAGGATGAAGAATGGCTCTCGGCATCCACCGGTTACGTGCTAGCTTGCTTCGACTGTATTCGCGCTTTGAAGCAGTGGCATCCATGGCTCCGACCGCTTGTCTACAGGTTCATCCCGGAGCGGGCTGCTATCAAGGATCAATGGGCCAAGGGTCGCAAACGTGTGATGGCATCCATGAAAGAGAGACAAGAAAAAGGAGGAAATCTGGAAGATCCACCAACAATGTTGGACCATTTGAGCAATGGTAGGAATGCGCCAATGGCCAACGACATTGAGATGCAGCTGGTTCATCAGATGAATTTGATCGCGGTTGGTACTGTCACAACCTATTCTTCCACGACACAAGCTATCTACGATCTTGCCACTCATCCCGAATATGTTCCCATACTACGACAGGAGGTTGAATCCATGCCTCGGGGCCCTAATGGAACTTTCACTCGGGATTCAATCTTGGCAATGGAGAAGCTTGACAGCTTCATCAAGGAGAGTCAGCGCCTCCACTCTCCCGACCTTTGTAGGTGCAGCACCAGCTGTTGAATTGGCTTCCGCTAATATTATCTAGCCACCTTCCAACGAGCAGCAATTGCGGACATGACACTACCTGATGGAACATTCGTCCCCAAAGGCACGAAGATGGAGATCAACACCTGCTCCATCCACGCAGACAAGGATCTGTACGAGAACCCAGGTGAATTTGACGGCCTTCGCTTCTACAAGATGCGCCAGGGTCCTGGTCAAGAGGCCAAGTACCAGTACTCTAGTGTGGGCCGAGGAGATCTTTCTTGGGGTTTCGGACGACACGCCTGCCCTGGGAGGTACCTCAGCGCCATCAACATCAAGCTCATCATGTCCGAGCTCTTGATGAACTATGACATCAAGTTGTGTGATGGGGCAAGCCGACCGCCAAACATCGAATTTGAAGTCCTTGTAAGTTATGCCAGAACCTCACGATGCAATCCTTGATGCTGACTTGTAAAGTGCTCTCCCGATCCCAATTACGAGATTTTGATGAAGAGCAGAGACCATTAGGAAGTTACGTCATGGTCTACTAACCACGATGAATGGTTGAAGGGCATTGATTAACAGGTGGAAGCTCAATTCAACAAGGTTCAGAGATAGTTGTGTTTGAGATGCTTAGTAAAATTCAATTGTACTCGTAGTCCGTTCACCTCATTCTGTACTATACTTGTTTGCACTGCAACAGGATTGAAGTTCTAATTGAGAGACTGAATAAGTGACTGCACAAGGTATGTCCTTTGTATGAAATGACCAATCTACAAAGATCCCTCCGGCCACTGGTATTCTGGCCAGGGAAAGTCAGGGTCATATCTCTGCTGTAGTACAACACTTCCCGGGGGAAACTCTTTCTTAGTCCCATCTTCATTCTCAATAGCTTTGGCTTTTCCAGGAATTGTCCAGGAGCTGACCAGTCCAACACTCCGAGCGACATCTTCTTTGAGTCTTGCTACCTTTCTAGGACGAGGCATGAAGTTATTTCGAAGCTCATCATCAGTGCTCTCCTCGTATTCTCCAGGCTCCGCCGTTACCCACGCATTCTGATGTTTCTGCTGGTCCACCCAGTCAAATCCACCACAGTCGCACAGATCCGGCTGATGGAAGTCATTTGTGAGAGGTGTATTCACACCAAAATTATCGAGGTCCTCTCCGATACTCATGTTGGCAATGGAGTAGTTGACCTGGGTCAAAGCAAGGGCTTCAGTCTGGATCAAGATCTTAAAGACGACATCGGTGCTCTCTGCCTCGCCGTCCTCAACTTGGTCTTCGTCGGCGAATTGATCAATGTACCAAATTCCTCCTCTTTTCTTTGCTTCATCGTCAATGACAGCAAAAGCCTCATCTCTGCCAGCTTCATTCTCTTTGGCGCGGATGTATTGATGAGACTTTCCCCAATAGTCCTCAGGTGCGCGCACGATCTTGAGTTCGAGTAAGGGAGAAAACTTGGAACAAGCACCAAGTTCAAAGGCTGACTTGATAACTTTTAGCTCATTGTCTGTAAGTTCTGTGACAAGATACGCGGTGAGGCAATCTCCCGGGATCGCAGGTGGAAGGTAAACCATTTTAGAAGAAGTGAATGTTTGAGGAACTTTTTATCGGTCTTTGAATCAGACTCAGTTCACATTTATAAGTCAAGTAGGTAAATGGCATTTACTCATGAAATGAATCCTTTGGCTCTATATTTTTAGGCATCAGCGCCTAGGCGATCTCACGTTGAAGTCTTAACCAATGAAACACTCCCTGTCGTATAGATCGTCAAGCCAAATACCCAAAAAAAATGAAGACCCTGTTATCAAGATGATTGGTTCATTGTACACTTGAGTAATCATACGTCACTACTCTGTACGGATACGCGGTCTGGATTCGCGTTAAGATCTGATCTGTTGTCTCGAGTAGGTCCAGTACTGGTTTAGTGCCAAGTTTGAGCTGAGGCCTTACCCATTGGATCAAAGTATTCGTCACTGTTTCATGCACCAATATTTTGCACAGTCAAGGAGAGAATGTTTTAAACCTAGATATAGAGAAAAGATAGTTCTATATTGGCTAGTTTACAGTCTTTCATATACGACGAATGTAGTTAATGGGTAAGAATGTCCTCTCAAGCTGTACTTCGCTACTGAACTCCAGAACAATTAGTGTTCAAGGTCAATGGATCCAGAACACACAATGCAGCACCAGCATGATGGAGTTATACATGAGGCTCGAGGAAACGCGCTGTAACCCATTCTTACACATGGCAAGTAAACATATAACATTATCAATAAATATTCCGAACAGTATTCTTCAAGCAACACGGGATGATACGGGTTCTATCTTCTAGTCTACGACGTTTAGGGTAGCGGATGATGAGTTATTCCGCTGCTAGCTAACGATCCAACAAATCAGGTGACTCAAAGACGTGAATCATAAGTAGGCATGCAAATTCCATATTTATGAATGCATTAATGACAGATACATAAATGTTATATCGTAAAAATCCACCATCCGGCTAAAAGTCCTTTTGTACACAAATCGCGCAATCGTTTACATAATATTATTGTAACCTGTCTCAATGGCTGGCTGGTAGGTACGGAAATTTCCGCAGTATGTGTCCTGCGTCGTCTCGTTAAAATGTGCCACACGACGCTAGAGATTTTATCAATCTGTTAATCAACCATCTTATCAATCAGCTGGGTCGATCATGAAACCTTGTTGTTCCGTTAGATTCCCTTTATGGGTATAGTCTGCGTAGTTTAGTTGCCGGATAGCCGTTATATCGCGTTGGATGATCGATAGTAGCGGGTCCTTTTCATCCAAAAGGTAAGGTTAAAAGCCAAAGAAGATTTTGCACAGGGAGGAACTGGGGTCTTTCGGTATCTGATGGAGTGGTCTGGGCCAAGCCCCAAGTGCCGATGCTCGCGTAGATGTGGGTGCTATAGCCAAGACTCACAAATAGTATGTGCAGGATGCGAGTCGCCGCAGAATCTTCTCTCGTCTAGACTGACAGAATTGTATCAAGCCCTAGTATCAAGATCAGCCCACGGAAGACGGGATACCGAGAGATTCTGGGATACGTCTGCTTCTGAAAGTCTGCAGGGAACGAGGCTCGATAGATCAGCCACCTGCCCTTCACAGAAATCTTAGACTAGACCGATTATCGGCTCTCAAATCGAACCACTGAAGTTCAGAAGCAATCTAGAATTTTGCCGCGGCTTTATTAGATACCCCAGATAGAATTTTCTTTTAGTTTTGTTGTCCGGGTGAAAGGCATGCCTTCACATACAGATGTTGATATAAACCGACGGAACCCATGCCCTGGAATTATCTGAGAATTAGTTTGTCTCACGGCCTTTACTCTTTAAGCCTCCCTTTTACAATTGCCCCTTACTCGACATAGCCTGTATTGGAACTCGACTCTTCACAATGAGGGTCTTTACTGGCCTGACTTTACCAGCGACCCTGCTGTTGACATTGCCCTTTACTGCATCAGCTACTGAGCTTCTACAAGGCTACGGCAGAAACGACTATGAGCTCCCATGTGCACAAGCCTGTACTTGGGCTACGCCTACTGCACTCGACTGTCCTGAATATGCCAAAATGTCGGCAGAAGAGCGTGCGGCTGCGTATCCATCTGCGGCCTGCATGGGCAACGACACTTCGTACTTGACATCAATTGCCTGGTGCATTGACTCATACTGTTCGAAGGACACCAGACCCTACAAGATTGAGGTGTTTTGGGGGACCAAGATGATCTACCAGGTCGAAAGCATCAAGTTCACATACGCTGAGGCTCTGGCCCAGATAGACAACAAGACGACCCCTAAGCCTATGTCTCCAGATGAAACGATGCTCAACCGAACTATTTCTATCGAAGATGCAACCTACGAAAGCTATTTAAACTCTGTCAAGGGTTACATAGCTATTGGCAAGAACGAATCCAAGTACTCGTAAGTTCATCAATACGCATTCAAAGACAAATACTTATGCTCTGTTACACGCAGTCTCTTAGTCGTCCTCTCTTGCGTTGCTATACCCATCGGTTTCTCATTACTACGACTCCTGCCCATCCCGACAAGCGTTAGAAGTAAATTCTACGCTTATATCATCGATCCTCCTGCTTGGGGCAAGAGACATAGTGTTCCAACCCTTGGACTAGGCATTGTCCCTACTCGTGGTCAAGCTCTTTTCATCCTTTACATCATCGCAATCAATGTGGCAGCAACCTTTGATGGCTATCCTCGCTATACCCCTAATGCCTATTTCCCAGTCCGTCGAGATGAGCTGATGCGACATATTGGCAACCGGGCCGGTATTATTGCATTTGCCAACATCCCAATCATTATTCTCTATGCAGGTCGCAATAGCTTGCTACTTCGCTTAACCAACTGGTCTTACTCCACCTTTATCCTTCTTCACCGATGGGTTGCCATGGTATGCGTTGTTCAAGTTATCCTTCACTCTCTCATGTGGCTCCAGATAATGGTTGAGGCTCATTCGCATGCTGAGGTTGTTAAATATCCTTACTGGCAATGGGGTATTGTCGGAACGCTTGCCTTCTCCCTGCTGCTGCCTTTCTCGATTCTCCCTTTCCGACGCGCTCTCTACGAGGTATTTCTCATTGTGCACATCTGCCTGGCTGTTGTGGTTTTAGTCGGATCTTGGTACCACATTTGGTATCTCTTCGAAGATACGAGTGGGTTTGAGATCTGGCTTATCATAGCCATAGCTGTTTGGGGATACGAGAGATTGTTGCGCATCCTTCGTGTCTCGAGATATGGCATCAAAAAGGCTTACATCACGAGGGCTGACGAGAAATATTTAAAAATTGATATTCCTGATGTGGATGCTCATGGCCATTGCTTCGTCTATTTCCCTACTCTTTCCTGGAGGATATGGGAAAATCATCCCTTCTCAATTGTCAATTGTAGCAAGGGACAATTACAGAGAGAGGTGTCACTTTCAAGTTCAAGCTCACAGGTTGAGGGCAAAGACGTGTCACCGACAGAGGCTTCACTGTTCAAGGAGGGTGGCATGGTTGCAGTCAAGGCTCCAAGCAGTGTAACTGACAATAACACCACCAAACCAGGTATCACCTTGTTTGTTTCCCCGGAGCATGGATTAACTTCTAGACTCCCTAAGAAAGCCGATACCGGAATTCCTATCCCAATTCTTGTTGAATGTTCTTATGGCCACGAGGACTCAACACAATTCGAGCCTACTTTCGATTACCCCAACACACTTGCTATCGCTGGAGGAGTAGGTGTGACTGCAGTGTTACCGGCCCTCCAAAGTTCTTTGTCTATGTACGCACGACCACTCGGGACAAGTAAGCTGTACTGGGGTACCAAGAACCGCGGACTTGTCGATTCAGTCAAGAGAATGATTGTTGAGGGACATGGTTACCAAGATGAAGAAGGGAACGGCGGCGCTTCCAACTGGGGTCACTTTGAGGCACATGTTACGATTGGTTCGCGCATGGATATAAAACAGGTTTTGACGAATGAGTTGGAGAGCACGACAGGAGGCACAACAGTCATTGTTTGTGGCCCACAACAGATGTGTGACGATGCTAGGAATGTGTGTGCTGGACTTGCGCGACATGGAGCGGTAGTTCGATATGTAGAGGAATCTTTTTCTTGGTAGAAAGCCTTGATGTTATTGAAAAGGATCGAATATTCATACATACCAAACGGGAAATGTTGCCATCATTAGAGGGCACAGCCTCAATTTTACCAGCATATGTCACTATTGTAGATGCAAGAAATCTAGGTTCAAAAACTGTGTTTTTTTATGAGTTAATTTTAAATGTATACTTTGGGACTTACGCCTCGAAAATCACTAAACAAAAGTAGATGCAAGAAGGTTCGTAAATAGTCCATCATTCGCGACTCATAGCCCGTTTAGATAATGCACCTCGTAAACAGACATGCGGGAGGACAGAACTAAAATGTGCCGAGCCGGGTGGAGGGTATCATCAGGACTTTTGTGAGGCGTAGGGCAACAACAAGACATTCCGTCTCGGTGCCCGAGTTTAACCGCCAATACGGTGGTATAAACACTGTCCAGTGTAACTCCATTATCGATTCTTCATACTACAATAGGTCAATGCCTGCAGGTTGGGAGCTACGCGCCAATATGCATTTCAAGAAATTACTCCATCGAGGTTTGTACACTGGCAAGGTCTCAAAACAGTCGTACGCGGCGCCAGCAATCGTTTTCACATATAGAAAAAAGGGTATATCTGATGGCCTCCCTAATAAACCAACCTAGGAGCTTTTGCCTAATCACATTAATCGTTTTCGCATACGAAATTACTCAAGATCCACAACTAAGCAACCATGATCAACGACACTGGCCCAGAAGCGATTAAACAAAATGGCCATGCTTCAACTAATGGGTCGCAAACCAATGCTTTTCATTCTTTTGAGACTAATGGGGATGCGATATTCAATGGAAACCCTACCAACACACTTCCTGCTGAGCCCATTGCGATTTGTGGTATGTCAGTTCGTCTCCCGGGCGGATTGCATTCACCACAGGACTTCTGGGAATTCTTGGTATCTAAAGGCGATGCCCGCGGCCCTGTACCTGAGTCAAGATACAATGCCTCGTCATATTGGTCCGAAACTATGAAACCAGGGACAGTCAAGACACAGTATGGCTACTTTCTTGATGAAAGCATCGACATAGCTAGTGTCGACACATCATTCTTCACTATGCGCAAAGCAGAAGTTGAACGTGCTGACCCACAGCAGCGCCAGATGTTAGAGGTTGCGCGAGAGTGCCTCGAAGATGCGGGTGAGTTTGATTGGAAAGGCAGACCCATCGGCTGTTTCATGGGTAGCTTTGGTGAGGACTGGGTTGAGATGTTTGCCAAAGAGGCTCAACAGTATGGTCCGTACCGGGTGATGGGCTACGGTGATTTCATGCTGTCGAATCGTGTCTCATATGAGCTAGATCTCATGGGTCCAAGGTAGGCAGCATTTCCCCTCTTGAAATTCTGTCAGTCAATAACAAGATTTTAGTCAGGTGGTCCGTACAGGATGCTCAGCATCTCTCATCGCTCTTCACGAAGCATGTCTTGCGCTGTCTCGCGGTGATTGCGAAGGCGCTATCGTTGGTGGCGCTAATCTCATCATGGCACCTGGAATGACTGTGGCAATGACGGAGCAGGGCGTTCTCTCACCCGACGGTTCATGCAAAACATTTTCAGCTGATGCGAATGGCTATGCTCGAGGAGAAGCAATCTCTGCCATTTTCGTCAAGCCTCTACGCAATGCAGTCCGCGATGGAAATCCCATCCGAGCAGTCATTCGTTCTACAGCTTCCAACAGTGACGGAAGAGGTACTGCCGGAGGTATACAGGTACCCAATGACATTGCTCAAGAAACCTTGATCAGAAGAGCCTACAAGATGGCTGGTATCAACGACTACTCTCAAACAGCCTTTGTTGAATGCCACGGAACAGGAACAGCAATTGGAGACCCAATCGAGACCAAGGCTGTCGGTCGAGTATTTGGCCCGTCTGGAGGTGTCTTGATTGGTTCAGTGAAGCCAAATCTCGGCCACTCTGAGGGCGCTTCAGGTCTTACATCACTAATCAAAGCTGTTTTGGCCTTGGAAAACCGCACTATCCCTCCGAACATCAAACTCAACCAACCGAATCCAGACATTCCCTGGTCTTCATGTGGGCTATCCGTCCCTACAGAGCCTACGGAATGGCCTTCATTAAAGCATGAGCGCATCAGTGTCAATTCCTTTGGTATCGGTGGTACCAATGCCCATATCATTCTTGATTCTGCTCGTAGCTTCGGAGTCACTCTTCCTGCAGAGCGTACTGCCACATCACCACAATTGCTAGTGTTCTCTGCAAATGGAGCGGATTCACTTCGACAGATGATCACCAACTACGAACACTATGTCGAGAAGAATCCAGAAAAGGTAGATGATCTTGCATTCACATTGGGTCATAAGCGCGAATACTTGCCGCATAGAGCGTTCGCTGTCTCCAGTCCTCTTGGCCCTCTCACAGTGTCTCCCATTGCCAAAGTAGGAAACAAGCCCAACATTGTTATGGTTTTTACCGGTCAGGGTGCTCAGTGGCCACAGATGGGAAGAGAATTGATGCGTAGATCTCAATTCTCTGCGTTCAGACAAACCATCACTGCCTTGGACGCTCATCTTCAATCTCTAGAAGACGGACCAGATTGGACTATCGAGGAGGAGCTACAGAAACCTCCCAGAACGAGCAGACTAAGTTCAGCTGAGTTATCGCAGCCCCTCTGCACTGCAATGCAAGTTGCCTTGATCAATACTCTCGCTTCTGTCGGTGTCAAAGCAGAGGCCCTGGTAGGTCATTCCAGCGGCGAGGTTGCTGGTGCTTATGCAGCTGGCGCCATCACAGCCAATGAAGCTATCACAATCGCCTTTTACCGTGGTCTTGTTACCAAGCGTCAACACAAACCTGGATCAATGGCTGCTATTGGAATGGGCGCTGGAGACGTTGAGAAGTACTTGCAGTCGGGGGTTGTCATTGCCTGCGAGAACTCCCCAAGCAGCGTCACTATTGCTGGTGATACTGAAGCGGTAGAGTCGACAATTGGAGCGATCAAAGCCTCGAAGCCTGATGTGATGGCGCGACTACTACAGGTCGACATGGCATATCATTCCCATCACATGAAAGAGATTGGTGATGATTACTTTGCCTTGATGCAAGACAAAATCTGGCCTACAAACCCCACCAAGCTATTCTACAGCAGTGTTACAGGGAACACACTCACTGAAAGCCACCAATTCGGCCCACGCTACTGGCAAGCCAACATGGAGTCCAGAGTCCGCTTCAGTTCTGCTGTGTCTGAAATCATCAATCAGGGAACCATCAAGAATGCACTCTTCTTGGAGGTTGGCCCCCATTCTGCACTTGCTGGTCCGTTGCGACAAATCCAGGCACAGAATTCTACATCATTCCCTTACGTCTCAGTTCTTACTCGTAATAAGAACGACGTTGAATGCTTCCTTTCATGCGCTGGCAGTCTCTTTAATCTCAATGCTCGCGTTGATCTGACCAAGGTCATCGCTAAAGGCGCGGTATTGCCAGACTTACCCAGATATCCCTGGAACCATTCTGAGAGGCATTGGTACGAATCAAGGCTGACCAGCGAGTGGAGACATCGCGAGCACAAGTATCATGACCTGCTAGGCATTCGCGTCCCAGAGAGCACCGACTCAAACATACTTTTCCGGAATCTGTTTCATCTCGACAACGCTCCTTGGATCCGCGATCACATGGTTGGAGATGATGTTATCTTCCCGTTTGCTGGCTACGCTGGCATGATTGGCGAGGCCATAAGACAAGTGACCTGCGTTGACGAAGGCTTCAAGTTACGAGCTGTCAGGGTCAGCACGGCTTTGGTTCTGACCGAGGGCAAGCCCTTAGAAATTATGTCTACACTTCGTCGCAAGCGCTTGACCGACTCCCTTGATAGCGAATGGTGGGAGTTCTCAATCGCATCATACAACGGCACGTCATGGACGAAACATTGCTCTGGTGAAGCCACATCACAGGGCGAGAGGCTTTCGACAAAGGGACCACAGGAGTCTTTTTTGCACAAGATAGACATTGGTCGCTGTTACGAATCTTTAGCAAGGTCTGGATTGAACTTTGGACCAGAATTCCAGCGACTTGGTGAGATCCGCTCAGATACATTGGAACAAAAGGCCCAGTCAAAAGTCTTGGGCAAGCCAGGCGAAGAGGTCAACTATCATCTCCATCCAACAATTATTGACGCGTCACTGCAACTTCTCAGTGTTGCTGTTTCGAGAGGATTTGCCGACCGATATGACAATACAATGGTCCCAACTCATATTGATGAGATGTGTATCTATCGACCAACTGACACCAACTCATTCGAGATCAGGGCAAATGCATATTATACCTCCACAGGCTCTGTTACGGGCGGCGGTCAGATTTTTGATTCCAATGGCCGATCTGTACTTTCAACCACGGGTATCAAGCTCACTACTGTTGGAGATCAAAATGGAGGCAAGCCCGTCGAACCGACTGCCCGGTTAGAATGGGCACCCCATATTGACTTTCTAGACCCGCAGGCCCTCATCAGGCCCTCAATTGATCGCAGCGAGCATATGCCCGACCTTACGTGTCTATCACACTTATGTCTGGCGCACACCAAGCACTGCATTGCCGATTTGGACACCACCATTGAGCACATGCACAAATACAAGGCATGGGTTAATCACCAGATCGAGTTCGATAACGTCGGAAGTCTTGAGTTTCTGAGCAAGGATGAACTCGAATTACAGATCAACGACCTAATGGCGTACTTGAAGCGAACCTCGGCAAAGGACGCTGCAATCGCTATTGAGAAAATATGTGCCAATGCCTCCAGCATCTTTACTGGCAGCAAAGAGCCTCTTGATGTACTCTTGTCTGACGGCATATTGAACAATCTTTATACGTTCATGGACAATTGTGATGAGTCGGCATTATTCGCGCATTTGGCTCATACTAAGCCTAATCTACGTATCCTTGAGATTGGCGCTGGAACTGGCGGGTCAACTTCTCAATTCTTGAAGTACCTGACTCCGGTTGGCAAAGTGTTGTTTTCCAACTATACCTTTACTGACATTTCTTCTGGCTTCTTCGAGAATGCTAAGAAGCGTTTCAAAGACTTTCCGAATATGGAGTTTGCGACACTGGATATAAGTCGGGACCCAGACGAGCAGGGATTTGCTGGACGCGAGTACGACCTCATCTTGGCGACCAACGTCATTCATGCTACCCCGTCAATCAATGAAAGCTTGAACAATGTCCGAAACCTTCTGAGTGACGATGGGAGATTCCTACTCCACGAGCTAACATCAACTTCAAAATGGATCAACTACATCTTTGGCACCCTACCGGGATGGTGGTACGGTGAGGCAGATGATCGGTCTCTTGAGCCCTACATCTCTGTCGAACGCTGGGAAGCAGAGTTATTGGCTGCTGGTTTCGACGTGCCAGATGCAGTAGTACTTGACACAGCGGGCCCTAATACTTTGAACGCCATGATTCTCTGTAGAACAGACACAGAATACTACACGGATAGGCATGTGGAACTTTTGGTCATGTCCGATGTTGAGACCAAGGGAGAAGAGGCACTCCGTCAAAGCTTGGAGAAACGGGGTCACTTTGTCCATCGAAGGGGAGTCTTTGACCAGTCGACTCCTACTGGATACGACACTATAGCACTTCTAGACGAAGAGGAACCTTTCTTTGAAGATATCAATAGCGAAAAACTCGACGCTTTCAAGACTTTGACAAGCAGCCTAAAAGATAAGAGTCTCCTTTGGATCACCCACGTTTCGCAAATGGGGTGTTCTGACCCTCGCTTCGGTCAAATCTGGGGGATATCAAGAGCTCTCCGTTCTGAGATGCTGTTGGAGTTTGGCACCTGCGAAGTGGACGATGTGGCAGTATCATCGGATAAGATCCTTGACGTTTTTGCAAGGTTCCAAATTGAAAAAGAGGACGAAACTATCAAACCTGATTACGAATATACGATCATCAACAACACCGTTTATGTCGGTCGTATTTATCCATTCTCGGCTCAGGAAAATCTGGTTATATCTAATCAAGAGGATCCAGTGGCTCTTCGAACAACCAAGCCTGGCAGACTCAACGCTCTACACTGGGCCAGCTACCAATCACCGACACTAACTGGTGATGATGTCGAGGTCAAAGTACAAGCTGCCGGCTTAAACTTCAAAGTGAGTTCTCTTAACTGCTCTTACTAACTCAGTGTTGATCAGTATTCCAGGACGTGTTGTGTGCTATGGGTATTGTCGACGGCGGTAATGGCTTCGGCCTTGAGGGTGCTGGTGTTGTCAATCGCATCGGGCCGAACGTCAAGGACATTAAGGTTGGGGATCGTGTTCTTTTCATAGCTCATGATTCTTTTGCCTCTCATGTTGTCATGTCTGAGAACCTGTGTGAGATAATTCCTGAAGATCTGAGCTTCGAGGACGCTGCAACAATACCTTGCGTGTTTGCAACATCCTATCACTCAATATTCAACATGGGAAATCTCAAGAAAGGCCAGGTATG
Source organism: Fusarium poae (assembly GCF_019609905.1). Lineage (NCBI taxonomy): Eukaryota > Fungi > Ascomycota > Sordariomycetes > Hypocreales > Nectriaceae > Fusarium > Fusarium poae. The sequence goes on from NC_058399.1 coordinate 5,832,792, forward strand.
TGATCATCCGTCATCTGAAGAACGATACTAACCCTGCCAGTCCATACTGATCCATAGCGCTTGCGGCGGTGTCGGTATCGCTACGATCCAACTAGCCCAGATGGTTGGCGCAAAGATCTATGCCACCGTAAGCAGCGAAGAGAAGATTAAATATCTCGAAGACAACTTTGGTCTAGATCGTTCATGCATTTTCAATTCTAGGGACGACTCATTTGTCCAACGGATTTTGCACGAGACGGGCGGCGAGGGTGTTGACTTGGCGCTCAACTCACTCTCTGGCGAGCTTCTACACGCTACCTGGAAGTGTATTGCAGAATTCGGTCGAATGGTAGAGATTGGGAAGCGAGACTTGATTGGGTCTGGCAAACTTGACATGTACCCTTTTCTGGACAACCGTACATACTCTTGCGTTGATCTTGATCAGCTTTGTTTCAAGAGGGGATGTATCGCAAAAGAGTGAGTGAGGATAATTACATCTTCTGACCGATGACTAATTTAAATTACAGGCTTCTCAAACATGTTATTAGACTCTACAAAGACGGACACATCCAACCCATTCGTCCCATCAAAGTCTACCACCCTCACAACATCCTTGACAGCTTCAGGTACATGCAACAGGGCGTTCACCTTGGCAAGATTGTTGTCTCGATGGACACAACATACGGGCCCAGCTTGGAGGTCGAACCTCGAAAGCAACCAGTCACGCTTCATGCATCGGCTTCATACCTGCTTGTGGGTGGGCTCGGAGGTTTAGGGCGATCTATCTCAAGATGGATGATTAAGCGAGGAGCTCGTCACCTCATTTATCTCTCCCGCAGTGCGGGAACGAATGAGAAGCACCTAGATTTGCAGCAAGAACTTGAGAGCCTGGGATGCAAGGTCGACTTTGTTCAGGGCAGCATCAACAACCTTGACGATGTTACTGCTGCAGTTGCACGAGCTGAAGGTCATATGAAGGGAGTTCTACAAATGTCTATGGTTCTCGCCGATCAGAGCTTTCCGAAGATGACGATAGACGAGTGGAATACTGCTGTCAACCCGAAAATTAAGGGTACTTGGAACTTGCACAACGCGACCATGTCTGCTAATGCAAACCTCGACTTCTTTATCCTTTTCAGTTCGCTTTCCGGTGTCATAGGACAGCCTGGACAAGTGAATTACGCTGGTGCAAACACGTTCCTCGATGCATTTTCCAACTATCGAAAGAGCTTGGGTTTGCCAGCGTGTTCCATCGACATCGGAGCGGTGGAAGAGGTTGGATACTTGGCTGAGAACCAGTCCATCATGCAAAAACTGAAGGTGACCGGTTTCAACGGAACTGTGTCAGAGCACGAGTTTCTCGATGCACTCGGTGCAGCCATGGCAAGGACTGCCAACAACTTTTGTCTTGGATTTCGACCGGATGTCTCCCTCAGCGATCCTTCTAACCGCTCTATTTGGAAGAAAGACATTAGAATGGCTGTCTTTCACAATAACGGAGGCGCTTTACAGGCTTCTACAGGCGCAACGAACGACGAGCTCAAGTCTTTTATCTCAAGAGCTAAGCATGACCCTTCAATCTTGAAACAGGAGGAGTCATCTCGCTTTCTCGCCCGAGAGATCGGTAAAAAGGTGTATGGTCTTTTACTCAAACCTGTGGAGGACTTGCAGACTGCCTCTTCTCTCTCCGATTTGGGAATGGATTCACTAGTGGCTATCGAAGTTCGGCAATGGTGGAAGACCGTTTTCCAATTTGACATTAGTGTCCTTGAGATGATGGCGATGGGTAGTCTCGATATGCTAGGGGCCCATGCTGCCAGAGGTCTACAGTACGTCCTTGGCAGCACATAGAGCATTTTCCGACAGATGACTAGCAGTTGAAGCTATTAAACTTCAGAATTCAAAAGCCTACTTTAAGAAAAATCACGAATATCGAAGATTAGGTATACAGGATTAGGTATAGCGTGAACATCTTAGCTTTCGCTACGGCATGCGTTCACAGATCACACAATTACGGTAAATCAATATTTTGTCAACATCTGTCAATAGAATAATACAATAGTTCCTCCCTGATTTGAACAGACAGTGAATAATTATACCAGGTTCTCATGTTAGTGCCGTCGGCCATCCCCGGTGGAATCTACCCATGAGCCGGGCCCCATCAACGACAATTACTGAGCACATCATTTTTGGGGGCAGTTCACAGGTAGAAGGTCAAAATCAAATGCATCAACTGGTATCACAGAATACTATTTGAAGAATAAGTAATTGCCGGACGGATATAGTTAATGAGATCTGTTGTTGATGCATTTCGATGGGCATACAGCCTGTTCTGCCGAGATGCCACAACTTATTTGCTGAAGGTCTAGAATCGTGGCAGTCTCTCCACCTTCAAAAGAATAACGAGAAGTTTAAGAAGCTCCGACAGTTGCTTTGATGAAAGACTGGAACTCGTCCATGTTTCGGGTTTGTACATAGACCGAACCAGGACCGGTGAAACGACAGACCAGACCCTCTCCTGTCTTCAGACCGGTCATGGCTCCACCTCCGGCCTTTTCGATCGCATAATTGCAGCTCCATGCCACAAGATGACCGTTGTCTACGATGTGCTGCTCGCCTGGTTGTAGCTGCGGTGAGGTTAGTAATGTGAGCGGCAGAACTGTTGCAGAAACCTACATCTAGTCGGTCGACGGCGCCAAAGCTCGTAAGCCACATGATACCTTGGCCCTCGACACGAAAGACAAAGAGGTCTTCACCTGAGAACAAGGCCTTGCCAAGTCCTTGAGTCTCTCTCTTCTTGGTAACTTCAGAAGTGCTGGCAAGGAAAGCGTCTTTACCGATAGCCCAGGATTGGCTACCATCAATGTGCAGCGAGATGATGTCTCCAAAGAGTGTCGGGCCAAGGGCGACACGACCCGGTCCAGCGTACAAGGACTCATACATGTTGCCTCCGGTAAAGAGTTTTCCAAAAGAGAATTTGGATTTGCCGGATATTTCCACGCTGCCTGACATGTGAATCATGGCTCCAGATTTGGAACGCACCGTCGTGCCTTGTTGTTGAAGATCTATGTTGAGTACGGCGTTGGTGTCTCGATGGGCGATGCTAAAGCGACCACCTGGGAAAGTGCCCGAGTCATTTTGAGGGGCCATCCCTTGCTGGGACTGTCCATATACTTGTTGATGTGACATGGCGGCTCTGTGAATTTATGTGGATAAAGATATGTTGATTGTGGTTGGAAATTGCGAACGGTGGATTCTGACTGGAGTCAATGTCGCGATATTAGGTGGTAATAGGAAGATGGAGAGAAATTTCCAACAGAAACAGGATGTCCATAGCTTTATATCATGATTTCAGTAAGCATTGCACGAGTCCTAACTGCAGGGACATCTGTCTTGTGCGATAACTCTAAAAGGCACTTCAGTAACTCCGCTTACACCAACGCTCACTGACAACACTAATCCATTTTAGGCCATATCATTAGCCATAAACTTCGTGTTGAAGATAAATCTGCCTTGATCTATCCCTGTTGAGGCATGGTATCAAGTTTTTGCAAGGGCTGTTGACTAATTGTCAGCCTTAAACTAAGGCACCCTTTTGTTTACTTGCATGTGACAGGTTTCGAAAATAAGGATAAAACGTGACATCGTGAGATGATTGGATTGGTGGGCGGGACCTGTTTCGCCGATGGATCGTAATGCTGGCTTTGTGCAGTTTGAGAGCTTTTCAGCTCATACATCGAGCCATGGGTTCATCCAATGAGATACCATACGGGCATCGCAGCAAAATCGAGTTGGAAGATCATCCACAAAGATACAATGGGTTGGTCAAAATGGAATATTACTCTGTCTGCAGTTCATCTGACCCGCGCTTGCGTAACTAAAGACTTGGGTACAATCGCTTTTGGACATTATTTGCAATCGAACTGGCAGCCTAGATAGTTGATTAATTGCCAAGGGCTTGAGATTGTACTTTTCGGTGATCGCCGAGGTAATTTCCTCATTTCTGTGCAGATGTCTTCATTCGGGCCGCTCATCAACACTAATTACTGGTCGGTCCTCCTGTACTTGATTTTGAAGTTAACTGTCCGATTGGACGTGATGAGGGACAATCTGACATCAATTCTGGATAACAAGTTGATAGGCTGGCAGATCAATTCTGGTCTGTATTGTCAAGGGACACGCATATGTTGTGCTATGCAATATTATAAGCGCTCGGATGATATGAGCTACCAAAAATGACAAGATTCAAGGTAAAAAACAATTCCCGTGGGTCCGTCAGCAGCCAATGCATCGATCTACGGGGTGGCGTATTGAATGATTGGATACTAACGTCTACTGACTTTCCATCTTTTACTGAAGCAGCTGAAAAAGGCAGAGCCTACCTACCTATTCTTCAGCCGCTGCAAGTTATCACAATATTGATTACTTTGGCATACCAACTGCATAACAGTTTATGGTTGATACTTGCTACGGTTATCTTTTTCCGCTCTTTTGAGCCTATGCAGCCCGATTTGCCTTGTTATATTGACGAAGTTGTCGCTCCTTTGGAGTTCAATTTTCCTTCCTAAGTCTTCAAAGTTCATCAAATTGACATATTTTCCATAAACCTTTTCAAAGTAAAGCCTTTCCATCACGTAAAAGATTCCAAATTCAAGCCAATGGTACATTGACTCCGCCGACAATGTCTACTGCACCATTTCTTCGCCTCTCAGTGGCATTGTTACTTCTCTTAGCCACGACTGTCTTTGCTGCTGATGACGAAAAGGACAACACGGACTTTCTGCTGAATGTGTTCTCTGACATTGGCCCGTTTGTCTCTCACTCTTGTTATCACTCTTCCTGGTAATACTGATTGTGTATCTTAGAATCCTAGCACTTTTCGGGGAACAATTCGCTCGTCAGTTCCTCAGCGAAACGTTTACCTGGGAAGATCATATCATTTTTGCGTGTATTCCCCTTGGTATTATAACAGCAATCGCAGGCGCTATTCGCGTTCAAGGTGGCGGCTTATTTAAGGCTGTTATTGGACGTGCACGAGAGAACCATGCAGCTGCTGAGATTGAGTATATGTCTTCAACTTCTACCGAGGTTTGTGAACTTTACAACGGAGAGGCAATTCTTCGAACAATGGGTACGCCATACATCGGCCAAATCATTGTTTGTCCTGATCAATTCTCAAATGGACCTGAAAGGGACGACAAGGAGAATTCCTGCGGAATCCATACGCTCGAAACTGCGAAAAAGAAGGGGATCATGGATCACCAAGGTAATCCACATAGAGATCATACTACTTATTAGTTAGCTGACAGTTTCATTACAGACTATCAGTCAGAGAGTCGTCCCAATCTATTCAAATGGTTCAGTCCTTCACCGACAACGACAGATGCCATCCCAGTACCAAATGTAGAGCCACCAAGAGATCTTGAAAGTGGCACAGCTCGAGGGCAAGATGTGGTGAGCTCTGAAAGCCATGGATCCTATCAGGAGACTTCTCATGAGCCTCAGATACCTCTAGTCGAACTCTTGGGAAATTCCGGCAGAAACGGGGCACGCCAGGGAACCCCGCTACATGGCCGAAGCTCCTCCGATAAACAGATGACCAGTCGAAATCTCACGCTTGATGGCCAGAATTCGGAAAAGAAAAATCCCTGGCTTACTTTGAAAAGCCCCAATCTTCAGCTGAACATTCCCTGTGCGGATGTCTCCGAGAAAAACCACCATTATCACCTTGTTCTAGCTGCCGTAGTAGCATTAACATTGCAGCTTGCACTGCTTGTAATTGCTGTATCGACAGTCTACTTTATTGCTGGATTTGAGCCAGAACCTTGGGGGCTCCCTTGTTATCTTGGCGGTTCCGTCCTTCTTTTTTTAGGCATGTTGGCCTGCTCGGTAGCGATAGAAAAACGAACTCGCGAGCTCGTTTGGTTTATTTCAAATCGAGTCGACAATTCGGGACAACGTGAAGAATTCCATCTTATCTGGGTTCAACGCAATCAGCGCGTGAGCGAACAAGACTTTGGTTCCTATATCATCGATGGGGGTACCAGGCGTCAAGTTATGACATCGAGTCGGCATGAAGACCTGGAAGGTCTGGAGAAACCTGACCACACTGCGAATGAACCTGCAAACGTACAGGCAGCTACGGCTAATACATCGTCAAGTCAACCGAAAGGTGGCGGCAGGGATCCAAAACTCCCATTGCTGTTACTATTACCCTTGGTAGCAGTTCTGTTCGGCGGGACTGGCTTTACTGTTCAGTTCATCGGGCTGAGAGGTCTCCCCTGGCCCTGCGCTATTTCTCAACTCGGCGCCATGATCATTATGGCGATCATAAGGGCCCTCATACGTCGCCGTCTTACGAAAACTCTAAAGCATCATTGTGTGCTTGAAAAGCACGAACTCGACTACCTGGCTATCCAACTAGTTGAACAGAATGGCAAGATATTTCATGATGAACCTGAGAAGAATCAATGTTCTGCACAAGGATGGGATATCCGTTCGATACTCCAATATGCCTTGAGCAAGATGGTCAGAACTAAGTCCGACGAGAAACAGAAACCATCTACAGAGGTGCTTGTGTGGAAGGTCGACACGGCATCTGACGTAACATTCAAGTCGCATAAACAGTTAGACGCTGATCCCGCGAGTATAAAGGACGAGCTTGTTTTCAAGCCACGTGATATCACTGCTGTGGCAGAATCCAATTTTATCATGGGCTCTACTGATAACCACGACTCCCAAGCTACCCACACTGATGAGGGTCAGCGAGCAATTTTGGTTCGAAAGCGTTTGGGAGACTTGTGCAAGTGGCCCAATGGTACATCCAAGTCAGCACTAGCATTGACTCTGTCTATCGAAAGGTTCATGAAAGAGTTTTTCCCACGAGGACTACCTGCCAATGTCAACGACAAGCTTACCTTGAAGATTCCTTTCACTCGTTCTCATGAACCCGATAAGAAGACCCATAACTCCGATTATGCGACCACTAGTTGGGTCAAGCTGGACGTTACAAGAGATTTCCAGTCCAATGGATGGAACGCGGACAATGGACAGATAGAAGCAATTTTGTCCCTTTGGATGGCCCATTGGACGGCTCGTCGGGCTGATCACCTTGAAACAGATCGAGACAAGGACAATGTCAAAGATCAGTACACTGACTGGAGGCGTGCTGGCGATGGATCTCATGTTGAATACTGTAGGAGGATCGGTGAAAACCGTAACGGAGTGTTGAATCGTGATATATCTTGGTGGGTGAACAATGCCGTTGAAGGGTTACAGTCAGAGAGCCCTACGACAATGGAAGGACAACACGACGATGCTAGCTCCGGGAGGAAGGATGACCGATTTCATATCGGCTTTAATTGTGTGAAACGTGGGTACATTCGGCTTTTCTCTCATCTGTTATTCGTCACTATTAACGGATAACACTTAGCATCTAGCAACGTCGAAAGTCCTGACGGCTCAGCATTATCTATCAGCTCTGATAGACTGGACAGCTCTGAATCCTCTGCCAAGTACGAAATACCTGACAGTTCTGGAATGTTTCCGAGCCCCGATACGCCCAAGTTCTTGGTGCAGTACTCAACCGCTGACCTGGTAACTGTGATGGCACAGCATCTTTTCACTTGTTTTATATGGAACATCGGGAGCTTGTTACCAAAGAACCTTTTCAACCGTGGAGACATCAACATAAATGAGTTTGTCAAAGTCGAATCTTCTCGTTTGTTCGATCTGCCTTCGTCCATCAGGTCACAGTCTGGTCGCAGACTGAGTCACCGGCAGCTCACAAAGTTCGTTAATTATGCCGAAAAACAAGGGCTCGGTACTACGGATGATATTCTCTTATGTATCATTCCAACCCTTAGTCTCTTCGATTGCCTACCCAACAATGTTGTACTCGACTACGACCAGCTCGCTCCCAAGCCCTTTGGAAACTTCAGAGAGTCGGAGCAGAGGGAACAGTGTAGTCGACACATTAATCTTCTGGGTTGTATTGTGAAGAACAATGGTATAGGACAGGATGAATATTTTGCATTGGCCACTGTGGTGAACACAATGGAGTTCGTTTACCTCACAGCCCTTCACGTTGAAAAGGCCAATGTCTGCAGAGCATCGGAAAAAACACATCCGAGTGAATTCGTCGATCTTCTTAAAAGGTTATTCGAGTATTTCGGTGACTCACTCAGAAAGTTATCTCCATTCTACGATCTGCAAAGACGTCGCCAAACGCTACAGGCCTTATTCCGCGATTTCGAAATCGGCACAGAGACTGACGACGTATGGTCCTCGGGCTGGAGCGAACACGAGCAAGACAAGTCTTTCATGCACAAGATTGGATTCACAACTTGGCATCGTAGGGTGGTAGAAATCAAAACAGGTCGCTGGTTGAACTTACGGACCCTACTTGTGGGTGGTATGTCAAAGTCTTGTTATTCAACCTAAATCTACAACGCCCCGAGCTTACAAGATACTATTCTAGTGAAAGATGGTACAGAGCGAGATATCTTTGGATGGACACCACTGCACTATGCTGCGGCCCGTCCAGGCCTCAAATTCACACCGAAACGCAAAATTTCCGAGATGGGTCCCCCGGATAGCCGACTAGAAATTACCTTGAATGATAATCTCCGAACAAATCGATGGGCCGATAAATTTCGTCGAAGTCCTGTCCATATTGCGGCAGCAGCTGGAAACTTCAATTTCCTTCGCATCTTACTCCCTTACTTGCATAATGAAGCAAAATTGGCCATATGCAAGGGTGGCATAGATGAAATGAGCCCGCTACATCTAGCTGCACAAGGAAATCACAAGAACTGCAAGATCGATGTGAATACACAGAACCCAAAGCAATATTCTGTTCAAGGAAATTGCAAAAAGTGCATTGTCGCTCTCCTAGACAATAGGCCTCAAGTTCGAAAGGATACAGACGCTTGGAAGCAGAGTCCAATCCATACGGCACTAGCCAAACAATGCTATGAGTGCACCCTTAGCCTATTAGAGGGCAAGAATCTCGACTTCAGCCCCGAAGCATCGGACGAATTTGAGAATCCGTTATTGTCTTACTTCGACGAAAAGAACGAAGAGCATATTTCTGTTGGGAGAGAGCTTCTTTTGAAGCACTACAAGAAATTCCAGGCGCCAGCAAGTGGACGTGACAATATCTTACATCATGCAATCAAGTTTCTAGGATATTTTGATCTTCCTCTCTTACTGAATCTCCTGGAGGACTCAATCACGTCTCCCAAATCTGATTTACAGATCGACGTTGCCAATAGTTGGGGCCAAACACCTTTGTATTTGGCTGTCTCGGCTAAGAAGTCCAGACTAGTCAGGTGTCTTGTCATGGCGGGTGCCTGCCCGTCACTACAAGATAAAGATGGAATCTCACCCATGATACTCGCTTGCCAACGCGGCGACGCAGAATCTGCAATGATCCTATTACGAAATGAAACTTATCGAGGGAACGAAAGCGACTCTCAGGGTAAAACAGCTTTGCATCACGCAACCTCGTCTTCCGAGTGGCGTAGCGACTGGTACTGTCTCGAAATAGTTCAGCGGCTCTCAGATGTCATGAGGACGATAGACGTTCAGGATCATGAGGACGAAACGCCATTGCAGTCTGCTGTCAAAGCGAACAGAAAAGACGTTTGCTTGGTTTTACTACGCAGCAAGGCTAGTATCAATCTAGTAGACATCGGCAGTCTAAGTGCTCTGAACCAGATTGTTATGTCAAGCCTCGAAACGGAAAAGAAACTCCGAACGAGATGGGAAGATCAAATTCGAGAGACAGCCACAAAACATGCCACCGAACAAGATAAAAATGGAGATACTGCTTGGCATATGGCTGTCCATCGAGAGAATGATGACACGTTGGATTGGCTTATGCAGAACAAGGCTGGCATACGTATCAAGAACAATTCGGGGGCCACAGCTTTCATCGAAGCATGCCGCCAAGACAAGTGTCATAAGTTCATTCGAAAAGTCGTGGATACCCTCAATTCTAAAAGGCGTGGTTCAGCAGCCAGTGAAACATCTCAACACAAAGCCCACATAGGTATTGAGGAGCTTGATTCAAGCAATGAAAATTCTCAGTCTGATGGCAGCATCATACTTGATATCGTCGAAGGTGATACTACCTTTGACCAATCTCCCTTGGCTTGGGCCTGCGAGCGCGGGCTCAAAACGGTTGTTGAAATCTTACTCACCTCATGGTCAATCAACATTAGACGAATGGCAACTGAATTTCACAACTATACGCCGCTACATTTCGCATTAGCTAACAAGAAGCCTACGATTGTCCAGCTATTGCTGGATCACTCGGAAGGGTCTGTCATCTGGAATGAGCCAGACGATGAAGGCCTCACAACAATTCAGTTTGCGATGAGAAATCCAGACAAAGATTGCCTTTACAGATTGCTAATGCATGCTAAGGGCAAGCGCGGTGAGCTTTCCTATGACGACCCGGGAGCTATCTTGAAAGTCTGTTCCGGTTGTGACATCCGGCCGAGTGACTGGACTTGGATTTTGGATCGAATTGGATTAGACGAGACAGTGGAAAAAGGTTATATTGACGAAGATAACTGGACACTTACTGATGTTGCTTGGAAATACGGCCATTTGGATCTTCAAAAACATCTGCGCAGCAAGATAGACGACAGCATCAAGGCGCCACCACCTCTTCGACCGTCGATATTTTTCGGCGACTACTCTGGCTTATCGTTCACTGACAGTTTAGTACCTGGTCAAACCCGGACGATCAACATGGGTGAGTATCACATAAATATCATCAAGACTTTCTAACAATTTATTGCAGATGTAACATTTTCTGGATCTTTCTCAACGCACTTTTGTTTCCGCACTAGAGAACCTATTGGCCCAAACGATTCAGGCTTTTATTTTGAGGTCAAACTTCTTCATCTTCCCAAGAACCAGTGAGTTATATGTCCATTTCCAGGCAGCTTGTACTGGGTTGTGTCCTAAGATTTTATCCGTTTGCTTGTCTGTTTTTTCGTTGTTTTTACTCGCGTAGCTTACTCGTTATGATAACTAGAGTATTCATGATGGGCTTCTGTGGAACAGAAATTCGAGAAGGTCGGGCACCGGGTTGGGACCCAGGATCTTGGGCCTACCACACAGACGACGGAGGTTTGTATGAGGGTAAAGACTGGGCTGCTATTATTGCGGACCCCGAACACATCTGCAGAGAAAACGATGTTATGGGTTGCGGCGTGGATTTTGGTACGGGTAAAGGCTATCGAACACGGAATGGAAATTTGCTCAGGTCTGGTAAGTAATTTTCGTCAATTCGTACTTACTGATTCTGACTGGAATACAGGGGACGCTTTCCAGGATGACTGGCTAAAGACTGGAAAGCTATACCCTTGTGTGGGTTTCCGTGATGATGGTGATAAGGACAGACTGGAAGTCCAAATCGTTTTGCTCGGCTCCAGGACGCAATCTTTTCAGAATGGCTTGCCCCCAGCGGGTGAACTGCAACCCATTGACGAAACATAGCGATAATGACATTTTAATTGCCAATTGAACGTCGTGTTGTAGTGATTGACGTTCTTGGAAAACTATCTGTCTCAGAGAACCGAAGACATGAACCTCATTTCTATATGCCACATTGCAATCGCTTCTTTTCCATTTCAGCATGAACCTAGTCGTGCCAAGATTGAAGACATCTCAACACAAATGTAATATCAGAGTGCCACTGGGCTTCGCAGGTATGTCCCTAACATCCACGTGTCGATGCGGCAGCGTTCATATCAATCATAGCTGTTACTCTGCTATAGTGTATCTTTCCTTCCACCAAACCACCTTCAAGGGAGAGGCAGAGTCGTTCACTCAACGGGCACATGCCGGCATTGTACCAGCCAAGAGACAAAAAGTGAAAAGGAACAGTTGTCTTAATAATCGAAGCTTCATCAGTATCGTTATATTCATATCTAAACCTTGATAAACACCAAGCGCCCTAACTATAAAATATCCATCGTCGCCAAATTTTGTCTATGCCACCAGGGATCCTACCACCCTTCCGCTTGCAGCTTTGTCAAGGCACGCGAGCAATATAGTCTCTGCTGTGCCCGACAGCTGCAGATATAACATCAAGTAAGCCATTTCCTTCAAAGAGCCTCCTCACCAGAGTCTTTGAGGAATACGCCCCTAGTCACCATTCATCGCTCTTATTGACTGTATGGCATCCAATTCCTCCGATGAAGTCTCGTGCCTCTGTCTCGGTTTCCACGACCTTGAGCTTTTTGCCGGCACGTGCCGTGTCGATGGTCAAGACACCAGAAGGGTCAATCACGACTATAGTTCTTCCGTCGAGGAGTAGACGGGTAATATCAGCTTGGATAATTCGTTGAGCAACCGCGTTGAAGGAAAAGACATCGCGGAATGAAAAGACGATAGCACAGGCGTGACGGCTGCTTCCACAACCGGGATCGTCGGGGTTTGGTGCACCGAGGACTCGTGTAATCTCGCGAGTAAGGCGCTCTGATCCTGCAAAGCGGACGACACCGCGCAGGCTAAAAATAAGAATTTCTTTGTTGCAGTTGGAGTGGTGAGGTTCATTGTTGCCTGCGACAATGGTAGCCACAGATGTGCGCACAGTCGCTTGGGCAATTTGGCTAACATCCATCATGTGAAGACCCATGTCGCTAGATAACTGCTCGCAGATAGCTACACCTCGTACACTGTTTCCTCGGCTGTCAAGCTTGGGAGAAAAGACGGCGATACCCATTTGACCAGGCAGAGCACCGATGATACCACCAGCCACACCGCTCTTGGCTGGAATGCCAATTCGTGAGAGCCAATCGCCCGCAGCGTCGTACATGCCGCATGTACTCATAACTGATAGAATTTGTCGGACACTGTCTTGGGGAATGATCCTGTCACCAGAAATGGGGTGGATTCCTGCGTTGCAGAGAGTGGCTGCCATAGTGGCCAAGTCGCGGACATTGACGTTGATGGCGCATTGGCGAATGTATCCTTTAACAATTTGCTGCGCGTCGCCAGTGATGATACCGGCTGCCTTGAGCATATATCCGATTCCCATGTTTCGGTCAGCTCCTCGTAGCTCGGCCTCGTAAACCTCTTCGCAGACGTGCAATTGTCGGCCAGCCAATAGTGAAAGCGCGTTCAGAATACGCTCCGTTCTCTGCTCAGAAGTCCAGTCTGGTTTTCCAATGAGAGAATGCGCTGCGATGGCTCCAGCGTTGATCATGGGGTTCATGGGTCTGTTGCTGCCGCGTTCCAGGGAGAGGCTGTTGAACGCGTCACCAGAAGGCTCTACGCCAATTTTTTCGAGGACCTTGTCAAGACCAGCATCTTCAATTGCGAGAGCGTAGACAAAGGCTTTGGAGATGGATTGAATGGAAAATTCAACGTCGTCGTCGCCGGCAGAGTAAACCTGGCCGTCTACCATGGCCAATGCCACCGCTACTTTGGAAGTGTCGGCTTTGGCCAGGGTTTCAATGTAGCTGGCGGGCTTGCCGCCCTCAATAGGGCGGGCATTCTCCAACACTTGGTTCAGGTAATCAGGGATAGGAGATTTCATTTCGTTTTCTTTTCAAATGTATTCGCGTTTGCTTTTTGATTTGTTCTACTTATTTTAGAAAAGAAAACGAGAACCAAAAATGGAGATCCAGTTTCTTATGAGAAGAGAATATTTTTCGAGGGCACAGAACAGAACAGAATGTCGTCAGCCAAGGTAAGACTAAATTTTACATAATGGCTCGGCCAATAGTGGTAGTGGAAACCTCTCTAAGAGACTACTCTAGACTAGGGGTGATCCACCAACAACTTCTCCCAGCTTCGTGTGAGACAATAGGGTAGATGGATATTATCATTTGTCATACAAACACTGTAGATGCTCACATGTCCAACAAAAGGTTTAGGGCTTGTATAGAGTAGTATCCTCTTTGGTAATATTTATAATTGGATTTAAATGAAGGATGGACTAGTTACGAGTCTCTAGAGTCTCGAACGCCGACTATCGTTCGAGGTTGTTACTTGCCGAAGAGAGAGACACTTCAAACTCAACAATTCCCCAACTCAACAAGGTTGCTGACGCAATAAGCGAGGGGAGTTGCAGTTGCTATGATACAAGATCTGCATATGATGATGAAAGGCAGACTGTTTATCACTTTGAGCCAAGTCTTTTCTTGCCGTCTCAACCGAGCTGATACTATCAAGTTTGTTGAACAAAACCGTATAATGAGTGGTAGTATTCTCAACTTGACATGAAACACCATGAAACTCTTATCGATAACAAGTCGTATGACATCGATTGGTTGATCGCGGTCCCAGCCTACGCGTCTCACCGACGTGTTCGAGAGATCCCAGAATTCCGTACTAGTAAAGGACAAAAAAGCATGGCAGAAAGCATCGCTTACAGTGCTGTATTCGTGAGGGGTCGACGGCTTATTTCTGTCACACCCTATCCACTCTTGACGCTAATGAAATTCCCATCCGATCCGGAAAAATGACTTGACCATAATATCGGTCACCTTGAACCTCTTGTCGCTCCGTGCTTTGAACACCCACATCTCCCAACTGGCTCGAAGAAGACTCCACGATTATCATCTCTTGTATACTCAATTCTCTATTATTCTTGACCGATACTTGATTGATATGGGTATCCCTCGAAGTCTAATGTGAAATCGATAGATGCAGCTTCGTCACGAAAAATAGGGCTCTTAGAGCAACCTTAATCTCACACAAATACAAAAGCACTGTGAGACATACCTGCTATGCAACCCACTTATCCTTCCTTTAACACAAAGACACTAAACACAAAAGACCAAGCATCCACTTATTCTTGACCGATACTAGTGCTCTGCAATCCGCAGAAATGACTCCCTCGTGTCTGCCAATTGATGATCCCTGCTGAAAACGCAGTGACGCCCGCAAAAAAACAAGCTTTATTTCAGCTCTCGATCCTTGCTGGATTCCCTGTCAAATGTCTCACTGGCGCAATCCCATTGGCTGGCCTGCGCCACCACCACCGTCAAGACGGCAGCAGGTTGACCATGATCCCAACCTCCTGAGCACTTCCTTGAACCATTTTTAACCTTATCTTTAACTCTTTCTCTTCTATCAATTTCTGCCACTTTCAAATTCGTTTCCACCTTTATATCACCTCTGCGTCAACCACAATGGCGAGCAACATCCTCCCAGGAAATGGGCATGGGCATGGGCATGGACACAACAGTTCTGGTCATAGAGACGAATCAACCCCGCTTCTTCCACAGCTCTCTAGTCACATTGCACATGAAGGCGAAAGTGGAAGAAGCGGTTTCCATCCGCGTCATTTCCTCGCTGTGCTCTGGAGAAGCTCATGCACCGCGTCCATGTGGGTGAACGTTTTGTGGCCAATTGTCCCCGTTGCCATTATCCTCCAATTCTTCCCTGGCATGCATCTATGGAAGTTCGCTACCGCCTACATTGCTGTCATACCGACGGCCAACCTTCTGGGTTTTGCTGGGCAGGAATTCGCGCGAAAGATGCCCAAAGTGGCTGGCATTCTCATTGAGACGACCTTTGGATCCATCATTGAGATTATTCTCTTTATCGTCCTCCTCGCAAAGCACGAGAATCAGGCCCCCGACGACAATGGAGACGAAGGAAACCTCATTCCTATCATTCAAGCCGCTATTCTTGGTAGTATCCTGACTAATCTGCTTCTCTGTCTCGGTCTTTGCTTCTTCGTCGGAGGTCTCAAGCAAGCCAGTCAGAAATTCCACGCCATTGTATCAGAAGTTGGTACCGGTCTGTTGCTTGTGGCTGCTTTTGGTCTTCTCATCCCAAGCGCATTCTACTCCGCCCTGAAGGCCGAGGTTGTACCTGATTTCCCAGGTTTCAGAGTGCTACACGAAAAGTTCACAGAGGACAAGCTACAAGAAGACGTGGTGCGTATCAGCCAAGCAACCTCGATTGCACTGATCATGGCGTTCTTCATGTACATCTGGTACCAGGCCAGTAGCCAGCACAGCATCTTTGACGAAGTCATCGAGATGGATGAGCACCGAGACGCTGATCGTGAAGCGGATATGGAAAAGCCAAAGTTCACCATGACCGAGACCATCGTCGCTCTTCTTATCGCTTTGGTGTTTGTGACCGCACTTCTCATTTTTCTTGTTGAGAAAATCGAGCATGTTGTTGAAAGCGGCGTGCCTGATCAGTTCTTGGGTCTCATCCTTCTGCCCTTTGTCGAGAAGGCGGCTGAGCATTTGACTGCGATCGATGAAGCTTATGGTAAGATCTTGCTGCTCGATAAATCGCTGTGGCTAATGAATTATAGACGGAGTCATTAATGTTGCCCTATATCACTGCCTGGGCCCCTCTATTCAGACTGCCCTCTTCAATGGTCCGCTCGTCGTTCTCGTTGGCTGGGCCATCGGAAAGCCAATGGATCTCAACTTTGAGATTTTCATGATTGTTCTGCTTGTTTTGTCTATTCTGGTCGTTGGAAACTTTCTCCGTGACGGTGAATCCAACTGGTTGGAAGGAGCTCTTCTCGTGGTATGTAGAAACTGATCTCGCAGATATGAGCCACAACTAACATACATATGCAGGTTATCTACGCCATTATTGCAATTGCCTGCTGGTACTACCCCAATCCCGATGTGGCTACTTCCAACGGACTAGAAGGCTCCGAGATGGTCAACGTGACGATGAGTGTCGATACACTTCGTCAGTTACAGCAGCTTCTCAACGCACATCTGCCATTGTAGGTACCCATGTTACATCATGCTTCGTGCGCATGAAATTGGAAAGTTTGCCTATTGTTTGGTTATTGTTTGGTGATTTTCGAGGCGTAAGTCCCGAAGTATATATATAATATTTGACTTTTGTTTGGTGATTTCCGAGGCATAAGTCCCGAAGTATACATTTAAAAATTGACTTAATAATAAATGCAGTTTTTGAACTTTATATGTTAATAAAGTTTTTGATTTGAACTTTATTAGTATATAAAGTTTAAAAACTGTATTTATTATTGAGTTAATTTTTAAATGTATACTTTAGGACTTTTATGCCTCAGAAATCATTAAACAATAGTCAAATATTAAATGTATACTTCGGGACTTATGCCTTAGAAACCTTCTGAGTTAAGTCGTTAAAGAATTAAAGTACTATCAGCTGCAGTAAATCACTGCTTCTTAAATATCAAAACCTGGCTGTCAAAATCTCTCTCAAACCGCAGCTGAACGCCAAGGTTCATAAGCGTTGAACCAGAAACAGTCTGGTTGCCATCTAATACATACTTGGCATCTGCATCCAAACCCTGCAGACGGAACCAAGGCCAGGAAAAGTTGATAGTAGCACGAGTTTGGAAAGCAAACAATACAACTTTCTTGCCGTCCTCAGAAATGAACTGTCCAGCTGGATACTTGGTATCCTCAGGAAGGGCCAGTCGGTAGAAATCACCTGTAATGACGATGGGGTTAATCTTTTCAGATAGCTGGATGAGACCCGGAATTTGATCTCTCTCTTCAGCTTCCAGATCACTAGGATCAAGCTCGACACCGAATGATCCACCCATCATGGCAACGTGGGCTCTGAACTTGACGGATGTTGTACGCCCAGTGACTTGGTTGGGGACATGAGAGAGATGAGCGCCCATTGCAGAAGGGGGATAAGCGAGAGAAGTACCAAACTGGATTGCGATGCGCTCGACTGCATCCGTATCGTCAGATGTCCAAATTTGGGGGAACCATTGAAGAACGCCTGGGTCGAACCGACCACCTCCTGATGCGCAACCTTCCCAAAGAACATCAGGGAAACGACTGGTAAGAACTTCAAAAACGTGGTACAAGCCCAACATGTACTTATAGTTGAGTGTCTGATCAGGAGTCTCGTGAATGCCACGGTTGTTATCCCACTTGACATATGAAATTGGTGACTCGCTAAGGATCTTGGAAACAGAGTCGATAACAAACTCTTGGACCTCTGGCAAAGCGAGGTTGAGAACAAGTTGCCAACGAGTTTCAGTTCGGGGATAAGATCCCGAGTGGATAGCCCAGTCAGGATGTTCGTTGTACAGGTCTGACTCTGGATTGACCATCTCTGGCTCGAACCAGATACCAAACTTGAGCGTTTCGGAAGAATTGGCCACTTTAAGCTGGGTCACGTCTTCAACAAGAGGAGTGAGACCTTCGGGGAAGCGAGACTTGTCAGGTTGCCAATCACCAAGACCGAGCCTATCAATCGTTCGAGCGTACTTGTTACCAAACCAGCCGTCATCCATGACAAAGAGTTTGATACCAAGATCTGCAGATTGTTTCGCGATCTTGTAGATAGATGTCTCGTTGATGTCAAATGCCAAGCCCTCCCAGCTGTTTAGGAGAGCAGGTCTAGTCTCTTCAGCGTACTTGCTCTTCATCAAGTGCTTTCTGTAAAGCCGGTGGAACTGTCTCGACATGCCACCGACACCCTTGCTCGAGAAGACAGACACAACTTCGGGTGTGGTAAAGGTTTGACCAGGTTTGAGAGGCCATGAGAAATCAATGGGGTTGATACCGAGAAGAGCACGAGTGAGACCCTGAGAGCTCTTTTCGACGTCTACTGCAAATGAACCGGTGTAGACCAGAGAGAAACCCCAAGCTTCGCCTTGCGATTCAGTAGTGTCTGGGGAAACAAGCGCGAGAAAAGGGTTGTGAAGATGAGAAGAGTACCCGGTTGAACTTTGGAAGCTGCAGTCCTGGTTAGTATGCTTGATCGTCATTCCAGAAGCTTCACTTACCCTTGTGTGCCATAGTCAACCTTGCGACGCACTCGCATGCCCTCACGGGACCAATCACCTCTAATCTCAATAAGATCTAGGTCTTCTTGTCGGAAGTCAACACTCCAACTGGCAACCTTTTTGAGAGTAATAGTTGTGTTTCCTTTGTTGGTGATATTTACGCTTCGCACGATAGCGTCATATTTTGGGAAGATAGAATAGGTCAAGTCCACAGCGATGGAGCTGTAGTTGTCATACATGTGCACAATAAGACTTGAGACATCCTCAGAATCACCAAACGTGGCTGGGAGACCAGGCAATGCAGGTTTTCCCTGCACGAGGTCGTACGACTTGTAGCGAAAATCGGTGACTGTAGTGCCACTGGCTTGTTGGATCTGGAAAGCTGGTAGTCTGAAGTCTCCTCGTCCATGGTCTGGAAACTCGCGTCGGACTCGACCGATGAGATTGACCCAACCTTGGACGGGGCCGACGTCTGCCGTTATGGTATCTCCCGCGACGGGGCCACCATAGTGGTCGTTGATTAGATCACCTGTGGTGTTGTCCACGTGGAAGCGATACGAGACATTTTCTCCATTGAGGGCAAATGAGGTTCCATCAATCTCGATTGCTACAATTGTCAGCGTTGGGACCTCGTGAGATTGAGAAACTTACGACTTGAGCTTTGAGCCAAAGCGGAGAGCGACTGGCCAAGGACTATCGCGGCCGTAGAGATACGCTTGAGTGTGACCATCTTGTCGTCTGTGATCAATTTGCACAGCAATTGAAGAAAGCCAAGAGATAAGTGGAAGACATAAACATTTTAAGTTCTTCTCCTCACTGCGCAAACTTAGATCAGCAAGATCAACTCAAGGTTAAACTCGCCCATAAAGTAACATCATGTGGTGATCCCACATCTTAACGGTGTCTCGGACCGATCATAATTTGGAGAAAACTGGGCATCTTGGAGGAGACGATGAACTTTGCTGGCGTTTGTTTCCCGAATAATGCTCCTTCGAGAAACGATCGACGCTGCTCGTGCGGAGGATCAGCCATTACTCTCCACGTTCGGGACTTTAGCCAGTGGTTGTTATGACGTTGTCCTCAGGCGCACGAATAAGAGTGAGCAATTGGAGAGGGGAAGTGTAACCGTTGCATAATAGAATCTATACAGTCAATGAGATGAGAACAATTGCAGGTAATAATACAGAAGACATGCTTATAGCCGGCTAAAACAGGATGTATAGATGTACTTGTACGGACAAACCTTTCTCCCTTGACAAAATCAGTCATAAAGACTCGTGATTGGTCGACAATCTAACCATAGAGAGTCAATGACAGCTTGTAATCGACTGAGTGCTTTATCACCTAACAAATCTCACGATCTTGGTTATTATTGAAGTTTCAGCCAAAATGAGCTTACAAAACGTCATCCTTCCTCTACAAGACCCATCACAACAATGGGACATACAGATAGAAGCGGGCGTCGTATCGTCCATGAAACCATCTGGCAAACCTTCTCCAAACCCCAGTCTCTTACTCCCCTCTCTCTGTCATCCGCATATCCATCTCGATAAACCATACCTTTTAACCTGCAATCACTCTTCTTCTGACAAACACCCGGACTATTCGGACCTTGTTCCAAAATCAGGAAGCTTTGGCGAAGCCTTGTCCAACACGGCCGAAGCAAAGAAACGTTACACCGCAGACGACCTGTACCTGCGAGGGTCTCAGCTCCTCACCACGAGCTACACACAAGGTGTAACATGTGTTAGAGGCTTTGTTGAACTTGACCATGTCACGCAACTAGAGCCTCTGAAAACAGGGCTTCGGTTGAAGAATGAATTTGAAGGGTTTGTCGATTTGCAGATTTGTGCTTTTGCCCAGGATCCGATCTTCTCAACTGAGCACGGATATGAGAATCGAAATATCCTTATAAAAGCCCTGGAAGAGTTTGGATCGTCGATCGATGCCCTAGGGACCACACTGTATGTGGAAGAGAATGGGGATTTGGAGAAAAAGAACATACAATGGGCTATTCAAACAGCACTGACGTACAACCTGAATCTCGACTTCCATACAGAATTCAACCTCAAGCAAGGTGATGCTATGGAATTGTTCAGTTATACTGTCGACCAACTCGTTGCCAATAACTGGCCTACCTACTCTGGCGCCCCAACCGTCGTTCTCGGACATGCCACAAGACTAACACTAGCGTCTCACAAAGAGCTACGTCAATTTTCTGAAAGACTTCAAAAGACGAAATTACCGGTTCACTTTGTCGGATTGCCTACTAGCGACGTCTTCATGATGGGTCGGCCAATATCTGATGAGTTATCAGAGCAGGACACGCCACTTAGCCGCCAATGTGGCACACTGCATGTACCCAAGATGATCCAAGAATATGGACTGAAGGCGTGTTTGTCTGTAAACAACGTTGGCAATGCATTCACTCCATATGGAACTGGAGACCCTCTTGGGATAGCGAGTTGGGGCGTTGGACTCTTTCACGCGGGTAAGACTGATGATGCAAAACTGCTCTATGAAGCTGTCAGTACTCGTGCGATGGATGCGATTAAACCTTTGGAAGTCAGTCACGAGACAAATAGTCGCGTTGAAGAGAAGAAAAAATTCATGTCTATGATTCTGTTCAAGAATGAGGAGAATATGAATATTAAATCGCCACAAGGGAAGACAATACAAGTGCCCGCTCGACAGCGGCTGTCTGTCAAAGACATTGTCTGGGATCCACCAGAGACAAGACTCAGAAGCATAATTAGATAGCCTTTCTTTCAGTTGAATTGTGTATAAATTAAAACTATATACTGTGAAAATTAAATTAATTGTTATATCCCTAAGCCTTGCACAAAGCTCCATCTGAAGTCTCAACCCAGTATTCTGACCCAACACATGTTGGACAATAGAATAAATGAGTGGGATCCCATTTGTTCTTGGTGGCCAAATGTGTCTGATACAGGCTTCCGTAGAAATCCTGTCGGTAGTCGGGGTCGTTGCGATCACCCTCATTCATGTAAGCTCCAGTGTTGGGAGCCAGCTTCTTGGATGCCACACCCTTCACAAAAGTCACTTCATCATTCGCAGCCTTGCGTTCAGCAGGAGTCGCAGTCTTGGAAATACCCTGACTGGAAACGATGGCGTAGTATGACTTTCTCCAGGCTGGGTTGAGACCACTGGACTCGTCTGCAGCGTCTTTGAAGACCTGGCCTCCAGAGACGAAGAGGATGACGTTGGTGCCGAACTCATCAGGCTTACCGCTAATGACTTCAACAGCATCTCGGACATTGTCGAAGCTCTCGACACTCTCCCGATCAATCAGTCTTGAAGTGAGAACTGAGGTGTCTCCGGTGGGATTATACAATCCCGATTCAGCTTCATAGAAAGACCAGTAGTCAGAGTAAGTCGCCCAGCTCTCACTCATGTATAGCTGGTCCTTGAACTGGCTCAAGGCCTTGCGTACTGGGGCCCAACCGGCTTCAGCTTCTTCACGGGTCTTTCCGATCGCCCAAAATCCATGAGAGTAACCAGATGTTGCGTTGCCAACAAAGACGGTAGGAAAGTTGCGGAACCAGTACCCGTACCCTGAAAACCCAGCATCATTGAGATCAGGAAATTGCTGTAGTAAAACAGATACAGCGTCAAGAAGATCTTTGTTCTTCTCTGTCTTCTCCAGTGGCGCAACCTCAAAGTGGTGGGCTGTGACAGTGTCGACGTTGGGGTGGGCTTTGACGGTGCTGCTTAGAGTGATGGCATAGCCTGGTCCGCCACCACGCATAGCTCGGAAGAGGTCAGCGTTGCGGCAGTGGTTGACGGTCAGGACTTTTCCATCAGCCAGCATCACCTCTGCCTCGAGGATCTGGTCAGCACCGAGACCGTAGTTCCTTGTAGCTGGACCATGACCACCTCCTGATGCCCAACCACCAATTGCACCAGGAGTAATAGAGCCACCGCCAACAACAATGACGTTGTTGGCCTTGGCTACCTTGTAGACATCGCGCCACTGGTAGTTACCATCAATCTTGATAGTACTTCCCGTCCAGCCAGACTTATCACAGCTGCTCTTGGGCTTGAAAGTCTTTCGAAACTCGATCTTGTTCTTGTACTGATGCAACCATAGTTCAAGCCCACCATAGCCGTCGGAGCGGCCAAGAAGATCATGACCAGTACCAGTTACGACCAACCTCAAATTGCGTTCTTGAGCGTAGGACAGGGTATTTCTGATTTGTGACCGCGTAGTAGCATTTACGGCGTAAACGGGGGACGATCCCAGACTGCAGGTAGTGGGCTCTTGGCCAGCGCTGTAGTCCACTGGAGCGCATGTAATGTTATGGGGATAAGGCCTTCCAATTGGGTCTGAAGACTGGAAGTCTTGATCAGACCACATTTTGTTCACATAGGCGCAGTGCTTGAGGTCTTCAGCCGGACCAGGGTAACATGATTGTGCGATAGGCTGCGTCTTGATGAGGCCCCCGTCGACTTTCTCGTCAAACGTTTGCCAATCAGAAGGGGAAGGCCAGCAGCTTTGACCTGGGATCTTTGCAGCATGTCAGCAAGAAGGGCACAGACATATCAGATCAGGTTGAAAACTCTTTCAAAACTTACACATTTACACTGGGGGTCGCGCTTTGACGAATCAATTATGTCCTTGGCCCAAGATCCCGCAGGAAGAAGGGCGAGGAAGGGGAGAAGCACACTGATTTGCATATTGGACAACAAATCAGGATGTCTACTTGCTCTGCGTCAGGAAAAAGAAAATATACGAGTTGTTTTGAGTAGAGAGACTGCAGCTAAGTGGGTGGCCTCTTGATATTAAGTTTTAATCTATCCAGAGCAAGAGCAAGAGTATGTATTCCTTTTTGTATGGGTTACAATGTCAAGGTCATTGTGGGGGCAATTTTGTACAACCCTGTTCACCTTGCGGAAGCCGATATGCGAATCGTGGCAATAACCGATGCTATATTAAGACCCAGATATGGCCTCACTATGATTCTAATCTCGCAGTAGTTAGAGACATCGAGGTAAGTCATCAATGCGATCTAAATGCAAAGAATTACTGTTGGTGGGTGAGGAACCGAGACAATTGAGTTGGCTGCAAGACATGGGAGTCCCCTGCACATCAGCCCCTGCATCCAACGGTCGACTACTCCATATTCAATGTGACCTCGTTTTTCATCTGCGTCTCTGAGCAAATTAAAAACGGCGCCGGTTCGTCAGAAAAGTGAGATGTCATATAGGAGGCCACCAGCGGCGAGTTTTGCGAATTGTTTGCTTCATAATCGGCCCATTATCTAGTCTCGCTGTCTCGGAACTCATCGAGAAAGCGAGACAGAACATGATGTATGCATTCTTTGCGTTGTGAGATCGAGTTGGTGGCTTTGATCAGAAAATAATGCCAAGAGCTTTATTCACTTCTTTTGGATGGGTAAGTGGCCAATGCTGGGAGATGTATCACTTTTCAACATTTGTCAGATGACTAGTAGCCGTGTCTGGACTGAACTCCAGGTAATAGTCTAGTCTATTCGCTTACTTCACCTCGGTAGTGCTTACTTACTCTCTATATTACAATCGCTGGCTTATTCGAGATGTCAAAAAAAACAAAATAAAAAGGTCGTCCTGTCAATTTAACGTGAAACATGGCGTCGTCCGGTTATCGACGCCAAGAACCACTCCAACGGGAGGAACGGGACGGTAACATGCACTGGGCAGGCAACTGTAAATAGATAAATTCAGATAGCCAACCTCAATCATGAAAAAGGGCTCACATCTCCACGGTTGTCCACGTCCGGAGATAGGCTTCCTGAGATGGTTAGTTGCCCGCCGGGGAACAAATTAGCTCTTACTGGGGACTAAGAGGCGAAATCCATTAAATCCTTTCAAGTGGTAAATATGAGCTGTAGAATAAAAATGCTACTTGCCATGTTTGTACCAATAGAGCCGAAACTGACGAGATCTGCATAATGCGAGTGAGCAAACCGTGGACAGTGGGATCCTCTGATTCGTTACAGACCTTGACCAGAATATGGAAAAAGCAAAAAAGACGATGTAACGGCAACTTGTCTCTTCTCTCACTTGTCGCTTCTGTAGGCGAGTTTGCCTCGTTTGCCCACTGTTTGTATTTCTGCGTAGTGCTATTGGACTTTGCCTCTTGTATGCAGTTAGCAAACGACACTTTGTAGCTGAGAATTGACGGGAGTTTGCTTCGCCTAGGCGGACGGGTGCTGGAACCAATACCCGCGAGACCAATGAGTTATCACATGCTTCCAACTTGGCAAACAAGAGACTGATGTTGCAGATGTGATTGTTTTGAGGCCATTCGTAAATGTCAGTGGAATTGCATCAATAGAGACTTCAGCCACTGAGGTAACTCTTACTCGATGCAAGAGCCCGGCCTTTGCCACTCATGTACATTATTCGTTTCTTTGTTCGTTCCTTTAATATACCACTAATGCGATTGGTGCTGTACGTGATACCATGCCACAGACAATATTGCTTTTCTCTGCGGGTTCCTCCATGTTGCAGACCTCAGCCCAGGACCCAACAAGATTTCTATTATTATTATCTATCATAATGCCTCCTGTTCCGTCTGCTATATGAAGAGTTTAATAGTGCTCCAAGTGCCGCCAGGCCGGAAGCCACAATCTGCACGCTCACCGTCAATATGTCTGCACCACAACCAGTCCCAGACGCTCCGCTCTTCGGGGCAGCCCGTACTGTTGACCGCCAGGGACTCGTCGTCATTATATGGGTATGCTTTACTGTCGCTACACTTTTCGTCTCACTACGACTTTACGTCCGATGGAACCAGAACAGACGATTCTTGGCAGATGACTGCTGGATCTTCTTCGCATGGTTGTGTACCTTGACCATGGCCATATTGCAGACTGAGCAGATGGAAGCTCTGTGGTACATGACTCACCTCCAAGCCGGCCGCATCGCATACGAACCGGAAGAGATGCTATCGCAACGCAGCCAGTTGGCGAAATGGCAATTCCCAATTATCAAGATGTTTTGGATCATTCTTTGGTCCGTTAAAGCAAGTTTCTTGGCCATCTTCTGGCGACTGGTACAACCTTTCGTCATCATTCGACGCTTGTGGTACTTCGTCTGCTTCTTTACCGCCTCGGTACTGGTTGTTTGTGTGATTTGCAGTGTATTTACGTGCAATACACCATCCGATTATTTCTACGGCAAGTACACCTCTCTCCTTGGGACTTATATCATCGAACTTGCTCTGACCAACATTGCTTAGGATCTTGCGATTCACCGAAAGAACAATGGCGACAAAACTTCAATGTCATTTTCTCCACCACGGTCGACATTACCTCGGACCTCATGATCATGGCACTCCCGATCGCTGTACTCCCCTCCCTACAACTTGACAGAAAGAAGAAGATAGGGCTGGGGATTGTCTTCTCCCTGGGTGTCATTATTATCACTGTCGCCGTTGTCCGTATGTCCCAAGTCATCGTGAAACGACAGGTCGACCTTGTCGGATTAGCTATCTGGGGTGCTGTCGAAACAGCCACATCTCTTGTCGTCGGCTCACTTCCAGCCCTTAAAGGCCTTCTCAGTCGAAGCATCAAGAAGTACACTACTTCGAGAAGCGGACGATCGGACCCCACAGACTACAGCAGCCAGCCGTCTCACGCTCGACGAGGCGTTGGTTCGTCGATGGCGCCAAAGGACATAACAGGCTCAGACTGCTTTCCATTGGACGATGTTCACAGGAGCGAGCAATTTGATGGAGGAATCTGTGTGCACAAGACTTTTGACCTGGCTACTGAAGTGGATGACAACTCTTCACGGGGAGAAGATGAGGAGCTGGCTATCATTCGAGGGCCTGTGAAACGTTAATGAAGGAGCGTGTACAATAGAGATAAAAAATACAATTTCATATTCTAGTTCAACTTGATCCCTCATCAATTCAATGACGTTGTTTGTATCTTAATGCTGCAACTACATAAACTCTCTCCACTGTCTAACAACTTCATAGAGACTATCATTATGACCAACATTTCCAGGAAACACGACATAGTTCAACCCCGGCCACTTGGATTCAGGCTCATCACATCGCCACATCGGCACTCCAGGTGCAGCTTGGCCGACAATGAGAGCTCGCTTCATCCTCAATCCCTTTGTAGCCATATCGGAAGATGTAATACCTCCCTTTGCAATGATGTAACGCGGCTTCTGCTCCAAGTTCTGAAGGAACGAGACCAATGCTTTGGCTATCGTGGAGCCAATATCCAAGCTCTCCACTTCATCTTTTCCAACAATTAGTTCTCTGCTGGTCATGATGAGTACATCTTGACCGTTTTTGATCTTCTGAGTAGCGAGTTCGATAGCATTTGATACATCTCGCTTGGCTGACTCATCCGACTTGAGGAGTTCTTTGACGTTTAGAGTAATAGTTGTCAGATTGTCTCCCGATTTGGTGACCAAAGAATCCAACTGTGCAGTCGTCTTGGGAACGTATGAGCCTGCTATAATCAGACCACCAACGTCCTTTGACAAACTCAGTTGAGACGCAGAGAGAGGTGGTATAGACGAAATTCCCAATCGTGACGAGACAAAAGCAGCGCCCGTTCTGTAGAGGTATCTCTTTCCCTGCTGCGAAGCCTGCAAGAGCGCACTGATAACCACATCTATATCTTCATCGGCAGCGGCGTTGATAACCAGCACAATGGGAGCCTTTTCTCTCTTTGGAATAGCCATTATCTTTTGGTAAACAGCATCCGGTCCCCCCACTCGAATTGTTTCCAAATCGATTGAGTCGATGTTGCTCTGCGGAATCTGTCCCTTTGACTTTTCCACCACATAATCCCGCAGATTGGAGCTCTTGTAACCAAATGTGGCGTCTTTGGCAAACGGTGTGTCTGCAGCTGGGATAAGATGATCGCCTTCATGGACGTAGTGGATATCGTTGATAGTGTACCGTCCACCTTGGAGGAAGAATGGGCATAAGATCCAAGCATCGAACGCGCCGTTGACGTGCTCTACCGCCTCGGGCTCCAGGGGAAAGTGTCCGCGAAGGATGGAGTCTCCACGCAGGACAATCTCATACGCTAGATCAACTTCCTGTGAAGCGGCCTTGAGGTTCGTACATATCTCGATCATGAGATCTCGAGCTTGAGGAGGGTGGAGGGCGCGTGAGTTTGTCAAGATAAAGAAGCCGTTGCCAGTTCCTACTTGCTTAAACGTTGAAGTAATTGTTGGTACATCCCAGACTGTAAGAATGGTGACATCATGACATGTTTGTGTTCCTGTTGGGTCATCGTCAAGAATAACCAGCACAGGAGCTGGTGATGTTTTGAAATGGATGATTGATCTTGTGTGAGTGCGGAGTTGTTTGTGGGAGGCGGGGACGGGAGGCAGGGCCGATAGGGTTTCAGCCAAGTTGATAACGCCTTCTTGTGCCATTATTCGTAAACAGATGTAATGTTATTTGATATGTGATTCTTTACAGAATATTAAACATCACAACTAGGCCGTTGGTGTTTATAGTGAGAGACAATTGTTGTTTGCCGAACTAGTTTAGGGTAGTCGCTTCTCCACGGGTTCTTAGCCGACACCCGTTAGCCGCCTCTCTCCGATTTCATCGGTCTTTGCTCCTATTGGCCAACATCAAGCCAGTTTGCCAATGGTCATGGTTATTGTCAGTCCTTTCAACGTTTGACAGATGTTGAAAATTGAGGCCATCGCCAGGTCGGCATTAAAGATGAGATGGAGTGTTGAGTGCGATGAGAAATCTCGACGTTTTTAACAGGTTTTGACCGTTGGACTGGCATTGCAGACAGCCCGTTTTTATTCCGACATGGCCGAACAATCCAACAAAATGACTTGAGGAGATTGAGTAAAGACAACGCCCTAGATATCTGCATCGTAGCCCAGAGAAACAGCTAAACTACTCGATCAAGTTGTCGATTTAGACATTGGAATCTGTAGAAGATATTGCATAGACCCTCATTCACATGTGATAACCGTCGACAAGACTCCACAGCCAAGCGTACCATGATCATCTGTAACAGAGAATTGACATGCCATGACTCGTGGTGAGGAGGAGCTCGGACTAATATCGTCTCCGTCCCACCTCCGCATTTCCCCAGCCATTGATCCTTTCTCTATTCGAACTAGCTTGAAGAACGAATGCGCGCGGACTAGATTCCCCGCGTTGTTGGTTTCCACAACTTGGTAATGTTTTTCGTGACTCTTTCAGTGGAACAAGACAGAAGAAAACCATCATGTCGAAGCGTAACGGAAGCATAGGAGTACAAGACTTTGATAGAAATGAGGCAAGTACACTCGAAACCTCTACGCTGTCCAAGGAACTAACAGGAGCTGATAGCATCCCAAACGGGTCGCGATAGCTTCAAACGCGGATCAACCTGTCGCTCACATCTCAAGACACATTAGAGCATGCACAACATGTCGCAAGCACAAGGTAATATATCCTGTTCGATCAACAACCTCATCAATCCTAATACTGGTTAGATAAAATGCTACATGGACGATGCTGGTCCACCGTGTCGAAGATGTCGTGAAAAGAAGCTTAGTAATTGCGCAGTCAGTAAGAATCTGCAGACCATCATTGATGAGAAGACAGAGTAAGTCCATCATCAGATGACCCTTCAGAGTAAACAAGGCTCACAGACTACAGACTATCAGAAGCTATGCTCTCAGATCTCGATCAAATGTACTCAGCAGTCAAGGAGATGCGAAGTCTCATGGGCTTACCCGAACTACCACCCTTGCAAGTCGCCCCGTTGATAAAACGAAAGGAAGGCGCAGGAACACAAACTTCGTCCAACCACACACCCCAGCTTGAAGATAACTACGGCCCTTCGTGTGATAACTCACCCAAGCTCACACCAGAAGATGACAGGTTACCACATGCGCCCATCCATTCTCTTTATACCCTTACACGGATGCGCGCTCTAAGATCACCTGGAAGCGGCAACGATAACTCAGGACAAGTCATCAACGACTTTATATCCCAAGGACTGGTAACTTTGTATGATGCTGAACGATTATTCAGCATATATAAAGACCGGCTGGATGGCTATATCTATTCTATCGGATGTCCCTATAAAACTTTGGACCAGCTCCGTCGCAAGTCTACAATACTATGTGTTGCGACTCTTACCATTGCAGCTCTTCACGATCCAGCAGCTGACAAGGTCTACGGTGTGTGTAATTCCGAGTTACGTCGGTTAACCGAAAAGTCCATGCTCCAACGACAAGGCGACCGAGATTACTTCCGAGCTCTGGCCATTGCATCGTACTGGCTCAGTGACCTTTCTTGGACGTTGTCAGGCCATGCGATACGCAGGGCAGCCGAATGCAACATCCACAACAGTTATAGTTTTGCCATCAAAGACCAATCTGAAGAAGCGATGGACTCTGCGCGTATTTGGTCGATTCTTTACATCTGTGATCAGCACCTCGCGATTTTGTATGACAGGCCAGCAATTATACAGGATGATTGGCTCACACAGGACTGGGAAGGCATATTAAATTGTCCTCTGGCCACGGATCAAGACGAAAGGCTTATGAGTCAAGTTGAGCTGATGGGTATCCTGCGAAATATTCGACGCTTGTTCGGTCCCGACAAGGGAGAGGAAGTACCCAGGCTGTATCTCAGTCAAATAGGACACTACCATCGGCAGCTAGACCAGTGGATCGCGAAGTGGACAGCTAGACTACCAGGTATGGAACACGCTCATATAAATTGGGCTCAACTAATACTTCACAGAGGGACATCCAACAATTGGAGCCTTTCCCCGAAAAGGAGCCCTGTTCCACTTTCATCTCGCACAGCTATATCTCTATTCACACGTCTTCCGCGGACAATCCAACACAATACCAGCACACTTCCTCGATACAGCTTCAATGGCAGTCACGTCAGCATCAGCAATTATCGACATTCTTCTTACCGACCCCGACCTCTCAACAAGTATCGTTGGAATCCCATCTTACCTGTTGTCAATGACGGCGTTCGCAGCCATGTTCTTAGCTAAAGTATCTCATAAATATGGCAATGATCTGTTTAGGCGTGAGCAGGCTCTTGAACAGATCACACGCTTAATCCGTCATTTCCGTTCCCTGTCAATGGGCAAATGGCATCTAGCTAACCTCATGATCCGGGGACTTGAGACAGTGACGAGTTTGCTTACTCCATCAGGCGTTGAAAAGTGTCAGGTCCCGAATCCAGTCCATGCGCTACCGCCAGGGGTTGAAAATGGAAATGGCTTGGGAGATATGTATGCCGCCAACGGAAATGATATCTTCTCGGGTATGGACGGCAACACGATACCGACGTGGGACACTCACTTCGGGTTATCGCCAATATTCGGGTTTGATCCATCTCTCCTTGACGTCGATGGGTATATGCAGTCAATGGCGATCTTTCCAAACACGGAATAAGAGAAGGAATCATGATTTACAATGGTATCCATATCTATGTGTTTAACTATTTCTAATGCTATTATGCCCCCAAACCTTATCGTGACTATCTTACACACCACCCTGGATGCCCCGAGGCCGGTATGCGCTTTCTAGATACTCCAGTTCCTCAGCAGTAAATCTGACCTTCAAAGCCTCAACAGCCTCAATAACTCTCTTTTCAGAGTTCAAGCCCAAGATGGGGTAACATCCCTTCTGTAGCACCCAAGCTGTAGAAACAAGAGCCATGCTGACCCCCTTGTCCATCGCCACCTTTTCCACACGATTCACAATGTCGAGATTGGCATCCGCAAACCATGTATCGGTCTTCTTGTCGTTTTGACTGCGTATTGATTGGTTATCATCCTTGCTGGAAAGAGGCTTGGCGAGGAGACCACGGGCGATGGGACTCCAAGGGATGATACCGACACCAGTAGCTTCGCAAAATGGGATCATTTCGCGCTCTTCCTCCCGGTAGAGAAGATTATAAAAGGGTTGCATTGAGATGAATTTTGTCCAGCCCTTGGACTCGGCGATGTATTGCATGCGAGCGAACTCCCAGGTGTACATGGAAGAGGCTCCGATGTAGCGCACCTTGCCTGACTGAACGACTTCGTGAAGGGCGCGCATGATCTCCTCTGGTGGTGTCTCACGATCCAGTCGGTGAATTTGAAGAACATCTGTAAATGTCAGTAACGTTACAGCAGATGGAGAACAAAGGGCTTACCGATGTAGTCGGTGCCAAGTCTCTCTAGGCACTTATCAACCGCATGAAAGACATGCTTCCTGCTCAAGCCCATCTGGTTTACGAGCGGTCCATCGTTGACACTAGGAGGCCTTGTACCATCATCCATAACAGGGTTGTAGATCTTGGACAGGATGACAACCTTTTGTCGAGGAATATTGAACTTCTTGAGGGCCTTTCCAATGATGGCCTCTGATTCTCCATTGGAGTATGTGTCGGCGGTATCCCAAGTGTTGATACCATTGTCATAAGCAGCTTTGAGAAGCTTCAGACCATCTTCTTCGTCAAGAACCCATGGTGATCCTTGCCATTTACTTGATCCGAAGGACATGCAGCCGAGGATGACCTTTGAGATTTTGAGGCCTGTGTTTCCAAGCCTGATACTGTTAGCGGGAGGTGAGATTGGCAGTTGGTGGGTGGCTTACTTGACGTATTCCATCTTGTCCATATTGATGAATTGTTGTTCCAAGTAACTGTTTGTACGAGTTTGTCTTGTGAATATTCTCACAGATAGATTGCTATTAATACTAGATAACGTTGATCTCTTATTGCCTTTTGGACGACTCCGCTCTACGCTGATATCACCGAGTATCTCCTCTTCCCCGCATCGTGTAATAAGGTGCTGTCCGTGTCGCCATCCGATCGGCCATCGCTCCAATTGGTCAATTGTACATATAAAGTGGATTTCTGTTCGGGACTAAATCCGCCGAAATCGTGGGGAAATAGAAAGCGATCGTTTGGAGTTTGTTGTTTTAAACACCAGAGACCAATATTGCAACCAAGTAACGGCTTACATCCAATTCAAGCCACACTCGCCATGACGCCTAATATCCAAACACTATCTATTCCTTCAGCTACAGTGCAATCGCACGCCTCAAATCTTTTGCAACTCCCAGACAAGACTGTACTTTGTACCTGGTTTGGTGGCTCTCAAGAGGGTCTTCCAGATATCTGCATCTGGCTTTCTCGACTCGAGCCGGGGTCTTCTTCCTGGAGTACCCCGCAGAAGGTGTCTTCTGATGAAAACAGGAGTTGTCAAAACCCTGTCTTATTTAGAGCACCGCATAACGGACAACTATGGTTACTACACACTTCTCAAGATGCTGGTAACCAAGATGGAGCTTATATACTTAAGCGGACATCGTCAGATGAGGGTAAAACATGGTCCGAGGCTAGTCGTTTGCTTCAAGATGCGACGGGTATCTTTATTAGACAACCCGTTGTTATCAACAGCGAAGGTGCTTGGATTCTGCCAGTCTTTTATTGTCGCGCAGAGTCTGGACATAGATGGATCGGAAGTGATGATATTTCCGGCGTTCTCTATTCTCAGGATAACGGAACTACATGGAAAGAGAAGCAAGCGCCTGATAGCGTTGGGTCTGTTCACATGAACATCATCCCACCTGCCTCGGGGCAATCAACATGGGTTGCTTTCTACCGCAGCAGATGGGCAGACAACGTCTACCGCTCAACATCCCAGAACGGAATAGACTGGGAGGAACCGAAAGCAACCTCTCTTCCCAATCCCAATAGTGGCATCTGTGCTGCACGTCTCTCCTCAGGTCATGTTGCACTCGTGTTTAACAGATCTAGCGCATCCGTAGATACGCTCAAACGCAAGGGTCTCTATGATGATATCACTCCTGAAGACGACAAGCGGCCCAACCAGGTTACCAAGTCGGGCAAAGATGCGATTTGGGGAACCCCCAGAAAGACATTGACACTTGGGGTATCACAGGATGAGGGGTTGATTTGGAGGGAGCGTGTGCTCGAGGATGGTGACGGTTTCTGTGGAACAAATAGTTCTTCGGGACAGGAGAACAGGGAATTGAGTTATCCCAGTATTTACATTGAGAAGAAGGGCGATACGGATGTAGCTCATGTGGCGTATACGTGGCATCGACAGCACATCAAATATGTTCGGATAGACGACGTCGATGGATGGGTTCAGTCCAAGTAAGAACTTCGATGTATATACAATAAACAAACTCCATTTAAATTTAAGATGCCACAATTGATGATACAAAATAACTACTATCTTGGTCTATCTAAACTGGGACTATGTTCATGCACTTATGAGGTAGGCTGTTGTCCTCCGGATCAATTCTTGATGACCATCGAGGCAAATCGAAAGCATTCAGTGACTCCGTATCCTGTACTTAATGAATGTCATTTTTACTTACAAAATACGTCGTACATGTTATTGTTATCTTTCTGACGTCCATGTTCGGGGTGTTGGCCGGTTTGGATCTACTTCGCATTGAGCCAATAGGATTTCTGGCCGTGTCGCCAAAACTGTTCCTTAGCACCCCGGTTGGCCTGAAACGATAGGGGCTGATAGGGCATCAACA
Source organism: Fusarium poae (assembly GCF_019609905.1). Lineage (NCBI taxonomy): Eukaryota > Fungi > Ascomycota > Sordariomycetes > Hypocreales > Nectriaceae > Fusarium > Fusarium poae. Next base: position 5,867,050 of record NC_058399.1, read on the forward strand.
GCGGCAACAGCTCTGCTGTAAGTCTCCATAGCAATGCCTGGGAACAAAGCCTCTAATATATATCATCTATTGCTGTGACTGAACTATAACGACGACCAATTCACATCAACATCTATTCAGGGATTCATCCACACGAACTACAATCTCAACAAACTTGATAATGACTCAAATAAAAAACAACATTCTCATCACTGGTGGCGGAGGCTTCATCGGCCAAGAGTTGATTGTCTCACTTCTAAAAGAGTTACCGAACGCCAACTTCACTCTGACCGATATCATCAACCCATCTATTCCCAAAGGCGCAGAATCTCAAGTCACTTCGCTCAAAGCGGATTTGACTGACCCTTCATCTGTCAAATCTTTACTATCAAGCCATTTTACTCATGTCTATATCCTCCATGGCTTGATGTCAGGTGGCGCAGAGGCGAATCTAGATCTGGGTCTCAAGATTAATGTGGACTCCGTCCGGACAATTCTTGATGTTTTGAGGACTGAATACCCTGGTACAAAGGTCATCTTCGCTAGCTCCTGTGCTATTTATGGCAAGACAGACTTAGTGACGGAGTTTGGAACCTTGCCTCAGCCTAAAAGCTCTTATGGTATCCAGAAGTTGATGATCGAGCTTCTCATCAACGATTACTCTCGCCGTGGGCTTCTCGATGGTCGTATTGTCAGGTTACCCACCGTTATTGTACGCCCAGGTGCACCTTCAGCCGCTGCGTCCAGCTTTGCGTCAGGTATCGTGCGGGAATCCCTACAGGGTGTGAAGAATATTCTTCCTGTCAGCCGTGACCTTGAACTCTGGGTCTGCAGCCCGGAAACAGTGATCAAGAACCTGATCAAGGTCAAGGATGTCCCCGCGGAGAAGTTTGGTACTTCCAGAATTGTGAATTTCCCCGGCATCACTGTCACAGTGCAGGAGATTCTCGATGCGTTGAGAGAAGTTGGTGGTCAAGAAGTCTTGGGTCAGATCGAGGAAAAGAATGATTCTGCCATTGAAGCGATTGTGGCCAGTTGGCCAGCAAGATTTGATGTTTCCAGGGCATATGGACTTGGGCTGGATGCCGACGGGACTGTGTTAGATGCTGTCAAGGCGTTCAAAGCAAAGATGGCCATGGCTTGATTAGACAGAAAATGTCGATATTAAATCTCCACGATTCATTTTAGTGACTCACTTCCTCTAAATGTTTCAAGTGTGCACCACAGCCAGATCATAGTCATGAAAACCAAGAGAATTTGCTTACTCGAGACCTCACTATCGTAAGACTATCATTATGCCGCTATTTGACGGTCAAATTTGTTGACGACATGCAAAACCTCGAATGCATCTCAAATTTCGGTAGTAATGCATATGGAACTGTGTGTCGGAGTACCGAAGTATATAATAACTAATCCATAGTCTCAGAAACTGTATTCTAACACAGATAGCTATGTCTATCGCTAATGCAATCGTATCTACGATATAACGCTCAAAGCTTTGATAGTAACCGCGCCGACGTATCCATCGATCCATTACTCACCACCAAATGATCCACATCCAGTGAATTGATCAAGCTAGGCTTGGCCTGACTCAACGAAGTGATACCGCAAAGACGCATCGAAGTCTCGAGCTCATCTTTCAGAACTAGTGATAGTCAGCAAGCTGCTCTAATGTAGTAAAAGAGTACATACTTTGACACAGATGTTCAGCGCCGTCTTGGCCGTGAACAAGAGAGTATAAGAACGGACGTCCGATTCCGACAGCAGTAGCTCCAAGGCAGATAGCCTTGAGAATATCGGAACCTCGCTCGAAACCCCCGTCGATATAGATTTCGAGCTTGTCGAACACCTCGGGACAATTCTTCCTCAACTCGAGCAAGACCAGGATACTCGCTTGGGCGCTGGATACGAGTTACTTTTGCCCAGACAAGAATTCAGAGTGGCTTACCCGTCAAGTGATCTCCCGCCGTGGTTACTTAGAAGGATACCTTCTACTCCATATTCAGCGGCCTGAACGACATCTTCTGCCGTCTGAACACCCTTGAGGACAATTGGTAAGCCTCCACTCGCTTCACGAATCCATCCCAAGTCATCCCACGAAAGGGACTTGTCAATATACTGAGCCATAAGACGGCCGAATCCGCTTCCCTTCTTATCCTTATTGCTTTCGCCGCCACTGATCGCTGACCTGACTGTTTGCTCTTGTGCTGCTCTCTCATCGGCCTCTCGTTTACCTGGAACAGGCGCGTCAACTGTGACAAAGATGGCCTTGATACCAAGATCACTGACATTCCTTAACAACTCGACAGTCTTTGAATGATCTGAGTTGACATAAAGCTGGAAGAAAAATGGTTGTGATGATGGAACTGCTTTAACGATAGACTTTAAGGAGAAGGATGCGTTGCTCGATATGCATTGGATGATACCCTCGTTGGCAGCAGCACGGCTTAGTGCCAGTTCCCCGTCAGGGTGTGCAAGCCGAGCCATGGCAGCAGGAGATATGAAGAAAGGCGCGTTGCTATCGAGGCCGAGGATGCTTGTCTTGAAGTCGATGTTCGAGACGTTCCTCAGGATTCGGGGCCTAATCATGAGTCTCCGGACCAATTCTTTGTTCTTGCCATGGGTGATGAGATCTGTGGCGGCCGAAGAGTAGAAAGCCCATGTTTTAGCAGACAGATTATCTCTGGCTGCCTCTTCAAAGTCCCTGGCACTGAGAATTGAGTCGAGAGGAGGGATTGTTTTTGTCTTTTGTGTTGTTGGGAATTCGTTTGACTGCGTTGGTGATGTTGGGGGTGGCACGGGATCAATCTCGAGTATCTTGGATTCTGTTTGGAGAGTTGAGGCAGAGGATTCGAGAAATCCAATCAATTTCTCAGTGGGTAGATCTTCGATAATGTCGGGCGCGTGAACGCCGTTGTAGATATCTGTGGCATCGGAGCCAGCTGAGTTCAATAAGACTGCCCATGATGATTAGTCTCCAGAAGTACGAAAGCGCCTCATGACCTACCATCTGGGCCACCTGGATGCTGATTAATGAAATGTGTAATATCCCAAACTTTGGAATGAACAGCAATCCAACAATCGCCAGCAGTATTGTGCTGCTTGATCTCTGCCAAGGATACAATTCTTGTCTCCATTGAAGTCTCCATGATGGTCAATTCGACTATATTTGCTTGTCCGATAACACAATGATCAAAGTTGGAGAAAACAAACAAACACACAAGTTATCGTCTCAAGCTAAGCTGAGCTCGAAAATAAGCTAATCTCGGAAGCTGAATTTGACCCCAGGTTCCGGATGTCGTTGGCCTGTTTTGCCCCCAGATGGACCGAGTCTCGCGCTGAAGTCACGGAGAGCTCTCCTATTTGTCAGTTTGTCTCTCTCGGCTTTGACCCCGGATTTCCGCTCGCCTCCCCTCAGAATTAAGAACTTTGGAGATAGAGCGGGGGTTTGTTACATACAATCTCTACAGTCACGGTTAAAAGCAGCATCTTGATCTAACATCTAGCTAGAGCAAACACTAAATCTCAAATCATCAAGTTATCAGAATGGAACGCAGTACAATTCAAGCCAAGTCAAAGCCTCTCCCTCCTGGAGTCTATACACCGGTCGTCACGCTCTACAAAGCAGATGACCCCAGTCAACAGGTAGACTATGAATCTATGCACACACAGTGCCAGGCTCTGATCAAGGCTGGTATGCATGGTCTCGTCTACCTAGGAACCAATGGTGAACTAGTCCTCCTCTCTCGAGAAGAGCGAAAGGCCATCATCAAGACCGCTGCTCAGGCTGCAGCTGCAGTAAGCGGACCAGATTACCCAATCGTAGCTGGTATCTCAGCACAGTCTACTCAAGAGTCAATCCAGAACGCCAAAGATGCAGCTGAAGCCGGTGCTAACTTTGGTCTGCTTCTCCCTCCAAGTTACTGGGCCAAGGCACTCCCCAGTCCTGCCATAGTCACCTACTTCAAGGAGGTGGCGGCTGCTTCGCCGATCCCTATCGTTATCTACAACTTCCCAGCAGTTACATCAGGGATTGATCTGGACACCGATCAACTGGCCACACTAGCAGCTGAGCCAAATATTGTGGCGGTCAAGCTTACATGTGGAAACGTCGGCAAAGTCACTAGATTAACCGCTCTCTTCTCCCACGAACAATTCGGAGTATACGGCGGAAGCAGCGATTATCTCGTGCCCACCCTCAGCGGTGGCGGAAGTGGCTGCGTGACAGGTATGGGAAACATTTTCCCTGCCAGTACAGCAGGAGTGTACGACTTGTGGAAAGCCGGAAAGAATGACGAGGCGAACAAGCTTCAGGGTCTGGTGGCTCATGCGGAGTGGGCTTGTAAGAAGGGGATTGCCAACACGAAATATGGAGCATGGCACTTCTTTGGTCGGGGGATCGGTGTCGATAATGAGACATCCTGGCATATGAGGAGACCATACCAACCCCTGGATGATAAGGCAAAGGACTGGACTGTCAAGACGCTTAGTGTACTTGCTGATACTGAGAAACAAAGGAGACAATAAGTAGGCAACAGTGATTTGATAACAAAACCTCCGCATTTTACACACTAATGGTCCATGGGGGTAAAGTCATTGTAAACCTACCTATCGCGACGTCTGTAATAGAATTGACCAAATGTATTCGCGTTCACGATCTTGTCCGGTCTTGAGATAGACTTGGCACAGTGATGGATCCTGAAAGTCATGGCTTAGGATTACTTGCCTATCTTGCCGCATGCTAAGACTGTATTGCATCCATCGGAGCATCTCAATTATCACCATGAAATCCGGCCATATGTCCGTTCATGATAATATTATCATGATGCACACTTACAACCATATTGCAATGTCACCAGTAGAACAATAACTGACGATGAGTTGTTCGGTCATCGATCCTACTGGTCAGTTCCCTCCATGGAGGTACCATGACTCAATGCTGAAGCATATTCCCCTAGTGCAGAACAAGCTTCCCTGGTCCTGGATAATCCTTCCCCAGATTCGTTACCCCATACCCCGCACACACCAAGTGGTTCTTGTCCAACTTTCTGGATCCCATAAATTAACATCTTGATACCCCAGACTTTCATTCTCATCTACCCCAGGGACTCAGCTTCCATCAACACTTAAACAAAGAGTCAAAACGAACCTGCTCAAATGGCTCCACGAAGCAATTCACTTTCTGACCAGAAAGACATTGAGGCTGTCCACCTCGACAGTGTCAATACGGCCAACACCAGCAATGGTTTGTCAGCTGAAGACTTGGAGTTTGTCGCCAACTTCCCCGAGGATAAGAAGAAGAAGGTTTTGGCAAAGATCGATGTATGTTTCGCAATCAGGTTCATCGATATCTAGAAGCTGACACCTGCAGTGGCGGTTAATGCCCATGCTGGCTATTCTGTACCTTGTCACATACATCGACAAGGCCAATATCGGAAACGCAAAGATCGAAGGAATGTTGCCAGATCTTAAGATGACTGGAGAGCAATACAACATTGCTCTATCCATCTACTTTATTCCTTGTGAGTTGAACTGGAGCTTGCTCGTATTCAGTAAATGCTAACACAACCAGACATTTTGGCCGAGGTTCCTAGCAACATGATCCTTAACAAGTTTGCCAAACCTTCTCAATATATGGCCACCATTATGTTCATCTGGGGTATCGTTGTGGTCTGTACTGGCCTGATTCACAACTTTGGCCAACTTTGTGCGATTAGAATCCTTCTTGGTCTTTTTGAGTAAGCAAATGGATTCACATTGGTGTTTGTCAACTAACAACCCAGGGCTGGTTTCTTCCCTGGCGCTATCCTTATCATTTCGAAATGGTACCTCCCACACGAGACGCAACAACGAGTCGCCCTCCTATACACTTCGGCAGCCACTGGTGGTGCTTTCTCCGGACTATTCGCCTACGCAATTGCCAAGATGGACGGCATCGGCGGTCAATCAGGCTGGAGGTGGATCTTCTTCATTGAGGGTATCTTCACAGTCATCATGTCCTTCGTCACATACTTCTTCCTCATCGATTCGCCCACGCTTTCATATTGGCTTACCGACGAGGAGAAACGATATCTCACACTCCGCCAAGCTTCCAGGAGAGTTACCAACTCAAGCGAATACCGAGAAAAGACATTCGACAAGGGCGCTTTGTTCTCTGTTGTCAAGGATTGGAAGATTTACCTTCTGACAATTATGTCCTGGTCCAATGCTGCTCCCAACTATGGTCTCAAGTTTTCTATGCCTTCCATCACCAAGGGTATGGGTTTCTCGTCTAGCAACGCCCAGCTTATGACTATCCCTCCTTACATGTGTGGAGCTATTTCTTCATATCTCATTGCGCGAACTGCTGATCGCTACAAATGGAGAATGCCATTCATCCTGGGACCGCAACTGTGCATCATAATCGCGTTCTCAATTTTGATGACCAAGGCAGAGTTTATCACAGAGAACCTCGGAGTCTGCTACTTTGCAGTTTGTCTTGCTTGTTCAGGCATGTATCCTATTCTACCCGGTGTCAGCGCCTGGAATATCGACAACACCCTCAACTCGACGAGGCGAGCCATCAGCATCGCATATTTGGCATGCGCAGGTACTATTGGTGGAATTTATGGAAGCTACATCTACATCGAGAGCGAGAAGCCAAAGTACACCACCGGATATGGAGCCTCTTTGGGATTTGCCGTGGCTGGTATTATAGCAGCGGTTTCCCTTGAGTCGGCCTTGGTCTTGATTAACAAGAAGCGAGCCAAGATGAGCGAGACTGAGATTCGAAGCAAGTACACGAATGATGAGCTTGAGGATATGGGTGAACATAGCCCACTTTATCGATACAAGCTGTAGTGGAAGGCTATTACACAGGATGGCCCTGACGATAACGAATTTGTATAGTGTTATTGAGTTTAATGATGAAAGGAAATAATGAATTTGTTCCTATGCTTGTAATCCATCTGAAGGAGTGCGTGCGGTTTTGTTATGTCTTGGCTGAACCCTAAACAAGATATGAAGCAGAGAACCAAAATACGAGGAAACCTAACTGCACGCCTCGTCACAAAGCGTGATAAACCCCTGCAGTGTTAGAACCAACTCGGCCAACGCGAAGAAGGTTACTTACCAGGTCCTTTCCGGGATGGTCCTTGCAGTCGCTTGTCAGAGGGAAATATCGCTGAACAGACCATAGAAAGCTAACTGGGCTGTTATTGAAAACAAACTTCGCATGAGGTGCTTCTTCACGATAGATGGCAAGATTGTCTGTGAAATAGTCAGTTGCTCAATATCGCCGAATTCCAGTAGATAGTAGCGTTAATTACCTTCGAATAGGCCTGTAAGCTCTGAAATGTTGGATCCACGGATTCCGAATCCAACGCCCGCGGCGTGCCAGTCAACACCTTGAACATTCTCGGCGAATTCAGATCCATTGATCTCAGGACCTCGCCATATTCCTTTGTATGGGTCAGCAAGTCCATTGGCCAGTCTTTCAGAATTATTTCTAAGTTCACACCTCGAACATTGTATCCTGCCTCTCGCATTTCACGCATATGGTCCTCAATTTGTTTCTCCGTCAAAACAGGGTCAGCACCTTGCTCTTTAACATACTTGTGTCGACCAGGGAGTCCTCTGGGATTTATAGTCAGATGAGAAATACTAGTTTTCCATCAGTGATAGAGTAGACTCACGTGTAGACGACATTGACCTCACCACAACCATGTGCAGCAAAGACGACGTTGGAGATGGCCGCAATTGTTAGTAGAATCTTTGAGCAGAACATGTTGTGTTAATGACGATTAGTGAAATTAAAGCTTGGCAATAGCAGGAAGTGTTATAAATCTATGTGTTCCATCTGAGATTTATATGTTGTATAAGGCTGACAGCTTAACAACATCCAATGACGGATTGCAGAGACAAACTGTTGGAATCACGAAGCCAATTTCAACAGAAATAGCATTGAATCATATCCAATCCTACCTTGACTAGTATCCTGTATAGCTCTTCCTGATGGAAACTACGATTACTCAATTCTCCAAATGTGCGACAATAACTGCGTTTAGCTGAGGCGAATCAATGAACACAGCTTTATTTAAATAAACGAGACGATGGTCAAAGAAGAGCCTTTCTTCATCAAGGTTCGTGTCTATCGGCAGCCGCAGCCTCCGATACCGACGTGAGTGGCGTATGATCGACGTCTAAGCTTTAGACTAAGTTCAATCTCGACCTGTTGTATTTTCTATCCTTATCGCGTGACCGGCTAACGGGCTTTAGTAATGATTCATACGCGAATGCAAACTCTAATAGCTAGGCGTATAAAGTCACAACCCGCGACTGATATGCATGTCAACAAATCAGTGAGTGATTCACCCTTGAGAGTCGCAGTGACAATGTCTGAACTCAAACCCATCACGGTATATGTTCACAGTAAGAAGTTACTTTTTAGTGAATATGGATATCAAGTCTAATTCATTAGCTAGGTGCTGGACCCAACCCTTTCAAGGTAATTATCGTGCTGGAAGAACTTTCTGTCCCGTACACGAAGGTGCGTCACAGTTTCGAGTCCATACAAATCAAATGACTCACTCATTACTAGATTGTTGTCGATGACCCGAAAGAGGATTGGTTTGTTGCAATCAATCCTAATGGTAGAGTACCCGCTATCAAAGACCCAAACAGCAACATCGTCCTCTGGGAGTCTGGAGCCATTATGGAATATCTTGTTGAGACCTACGACGTTGACAAAAGGTTGTGCGGTGCAAGCCCTGCGAGCAAATGGGAGATCAAGCAGTACCTACACTTCCAAATGTCTGGTCAGGTATATTTCCCACCCTGCAATGTCTAATTTCCATGGTCGTTGACACGCCTTAAGGGCCCTTATTATGGCCAAGCTATGTGGTTCCACAAATGTCCTCAAGACATCCCTATTGCGAAAGAACGCTATGTAAACGAGATAATCCGAGTTATCAGTGTTCTCGACAACATCCTGGAAGGCAAGAAATATCTTGTTGATGACAAACTGTCAGTGCTGACGTTAGTGGATAAATCTACCAGTGAGGCTAATGGACGCATCGAACAGTACGTACGCCGACATAGCATTTGTGCCATGGAATCGAGTTGTTAGCCAACATCCTTTATTTGAAACATCTTTATGGAAGGGACGTGATGTCGATCACAGGTACCCTAGCTTTTCAGCTTGGCATGAACGACTCAACAACCTTTCATCTGTAAGGACTGCCTACGAATAGTTATGACATCCAAGCCTTCACCGTTGCAGTTTTCCGAAATTTGTATGCTTGGATATTTATTCAATGATTGTATTAGGGTTAGTTATATTCAAGTCTTTTTTAGTATTGGCTTCTTTATTGGGGACGTAGAGCAGTCCTTTCTGAATCACTCCAACGACCATGTATGTACTGGCGGACTGTCTTCCCCCAAAATGCAGCGGGAACAGCAAGAGTTCCAAGGACACCTATAAGGACAGAAATAAGAACAGTGGGTTCCACGATGTGGTTCTGCTGGACCCATGGAGCTATACCAGTGCCAATGCCAAATCCGACCATGTTGCTGGTAAACAGTTGCACAGCCTGAGCCGCTGCGGCCCACTTGGGAAATGCCTCTGTGATCCATAGAGTGAAGGCGACATTGCCGGTTAGATAGCTGATAATGCTCAAGGCAGAAGTGACATAAATCCAGGTTATAGACCAGCCTCGCATGATGGTGAGACCATTGATCAAGACACTTGTCAATCCCGTGATGACAGGGACAGCGAATAGAGCCAAGTAAACCTCGGCATGGCGAATGCCTCCTGTGCGGAAACTGTGATAGCGAGTAAACCATGTGGCAAGGGGACCCATCGCTGGGAAGGCCAGCAGAGAGCCAAGGATGCCTGAGACAGAAAGAAGAGCATTGATTGTCTTTTCATCCTTGACTCCTCCTTCCAACATGATGGCAGTGAACTGAGTAAGGTTAAGGAATATCACACCGCTAAGGATTACCCCTGCCAGAAGTGAAACCCAAAATGTGAGGGGGTTGAGGATACATAAGAGCATTTGTCCATATGTAGCTGCTGCAGACTCCCAATTAGTCCCTGGCGCTCTCGAGACTTTGAAGTGGGACCAAAAGGACGAAGAGGACGGTATATCAGGTAAAGGTTTCTCATTTCGTAGAGCCTCAACCTCGTCCCACCCTCCATAGATTTCTACTTTCTCCGAGCCGCTTTGGACCAAGACCCGTCCGTCCAGTGCAACAGGTGGTCGGAGAAAGAAAGTTTCTGGAACAAAGATGAGAACCAGTACGAGAGCAATGATGCATGGAGCGAGCCAGACTCGGTAGACACATCGCCATGTCGAGATCAAGTCTGTGGTATAAGGCAGTACCAAGGTTGACAATCTAATGGCAGCCGATCCGATACACCAGAATAGAGATAAAGCAGTAGGGCGCTCGTGTATGAAAGTCGCATCGATAAGAATCAGAATTATCTATCTCGGTTAGTCCTAACTTTGTTCCAAGGTAACAAATCGTTGACGTACCATGCCAGTCGCTGATCCAGCTGCCAACCCTTGGAGGCAGACCGAAAGAAGCAACTCGATAAAGTCTTCGCCATATCCAGCCCACAAAGTTGAAAGTACCGTGATGACAGCCGCACTGACTAAAACCGGTCGTCGACCAACCGCTGTAGACAAAGGAATGCCAATAAGAAACCCAAAGCCTGTAAACAGTGTCATGGCGGAGGATAGTGATTCTACCCCAAATGGAGCAGTGTTCTATAGATGTCAGTCGGAAACTAGATAGTTATCAGTAGTCTCTTACCTTGCTCTTGAACTCATCCGCAATTGCCCGAATTAACAAACCAGGTAAGTTCAACGCAAAAGATGCGGCAATAGAGAGTGTTTCCAAAGCACAAAACGCTAAGAGTCGCTTCGTCGATGACCAAGTGAGGGGATCACGATATGATCTGCTCGGAATGGGTAATCTGAGAACACGGCCATTAGAAGAAACAAAGAAAACACTGCCTGCAGTGGGTAGAGATTCGCGTTTAGCGGCTGTAGGGCTTGACGGAGAAGGCATTGTGGTCAAGGACATTGACATAGGAAATGATTATTAGTAAATGACATGTTTTTCGAAATAGATACCGGGGAAAACTGGAGATTTATCAATCTGGCCCTCGTTAATCGAGCGAAAAATGTAGAGAGATGTCACCAAGATAAACAAAGTTTCGTTACATCAAACGGATGTTACTACTAACCTTAAAAAGGATACTATTTCCAAAGGGGAACCATGCAATTAAACTGCGGGCGTGTTTGAGATTTTAACCTTATGATTGGTCGTGTTTGAGCTTCACGTCCTCTAGTCTGGTTTTCGTAGTGTCGAAACATGGGTTTGAAGATGACTGATTCATCTTACGAGACCAGGATGACGTTCTTAGAGCCCAACATCAGACAAGGGACGTTTTATACTAGTCTAGACTCTAACGGCCTTTTAGTGGGATAAACTATTTCTTAAAAGTTGACCTTCGCCCTCCGCGGAAGCTATAAGTGCGTCGAATAATCCTTTGACGGGCTGAACCTCAAGTGCCGATGGCGCCTAGTCAAGGGATGTTGGTCAGTGCTCGGATGAAACCGAATGGGAACGAGGCGCTTAAAAGGATCTTGAGCCTAATTATGGGTACTTGAGACCCATGACAGGATGTCGGTTATAATAGAATGTCTTGCCCCGACTATTCATGAGACCACCAACAAGGGAAGAGGCTAAGAGCTGAGAGGTGATCTCGGGAGTTCTGGAAAGTTTTGAGTGCCTGCTAGTATGTCACAGCTACCGGTAAAAGTTACTAGAGCCAGGGCAAAGCGGATACACGACGTAGATCACAAAGTATCACCAGGTGTGATTAGAAATCATCCGTCGCAGATGATATCACGTTCAACCTGTTGACTACGAGCGTTTGGTATTTGCAATTTTGGACCAGCCAGAACGTCATGGACACGACACTCAGTATCGCAATATTGTCTAGATGCCGAATGTGACGCTGCGTTTTCATGGTCGGTGTCAGCCCGAATGCTACCCTGCACGCCGATCGATGTTTAGTAAAACTCCTGGGACAGTTTCGAACATGGATCTTAACCAGCAGTATGCCAATACTGTAACTGATCAGACAACGGTGCCTACCCTGAACGTGATTTAAACATGGGAGTACGTTTCTGAATCATATCCTACGACGTTTTGTGACCTGGAATCATCGCGTGATAATTTTACTTTCTATGGGCGTTGGACTCTTGGAGCCCACTAAATAGTTGGCAGAGACCTAAAGCAATATTGGACTAATTCACATTCTATAAGTGCTAAACTAGAATTGAATCGATCTTCCTACTCAGCTACCTTGCCTTTCGAGAAGATGTGTGTTTGTCATTGAGTCAACTACAGGTTTGTGGCAAATCCAAGCTCATAGGCAAATCCAGTAACAATCTTGGAAAACTCGAGCATGTGGCTGAAGTTGACGGTGTCAATGGTGTCCTTGTCAGAGTGGATGTAAGGGCTGCTGTCATCGAAGGCAGACTCAAAAGCGAGAGCCGCAGGGTAACCAGCTCGGGTAGCAGAAGCGTGGTCGGAGCAACCGTAGCCACACTTGGAGTCGACAGTAGGAAGAGAAGAGTACTGTCGTCAAGTTAGTCGGTGATCTTTTGGTGTTTTTGGGTTTACTTACGGCAGCGATGACCTTCTTGAGGAAGGCACTCAGACCAGCATCGACATTATCCGTGATGATACCGGCAACGGCCTTGGTACCAGGCTTGACATAACCAGTCATGTCCTGGTTGAGCATAGCTTTGACGATACGACCCTCACGCTTGTACTGGTTGAAGATGGCACCACTGCCAAGAAGACCGGCCTCCTCACCGGCGTACCAGTGGAACTCAATAGTGTTTGGAGCTTGACCCGATGCAATACGGGAGTCGCTCAAGAGGACACGGAAGGCCTCGAGGATGGTAACAGTTCCAGAACCATCGTCATCTAGATCAATCAGCTATTGTAATGTGAAATATGGAGGAAGACTTACCAGCACCGGGAGCCCGACCTGCAGTAGGGTTGCGAGAGTTCACAGAGTCCTGGTGAGCACCAACAACAATGGTAGAAGCGCTCTTCCCGGGAATAGTAGCGATGATACTGGGCTGACGCCAAGTGTGTTTGAACTTTGCAACCTTGACACCCGTGGCACCACTAGCAGAGATGATAGACTCTACCTGCTTGAACAACCAATCGGCAGACTGTTCTCCATAGGCAGATGTGTAGTATCTGTTGTAAAAGTTGGAGAAGGTGGTCAGAGTGGTGCGCAGGTTAGCCTGGCTCAGCTTAGGCAACAAGGCCTTGACGGCAGTGGACTGAGCGACAGCGCTAGGGAAGCTAGCGAGGAATTGAAGGCTGTAGCCAACTTCATCGAGGTCAGTGACGTCGATAAAGTGCTTGTGTTCCTGTGGTAATAGTTAGAGACGACGCTTGGTATAAGGTAGAGTGTCACGAACAGCTCTCAACGCCCACTTCTCCTCCTCGGTGACAGTGCGGACGTCATCGGGACCGAGCTCGATCTTGTAGAGCTTGGTCTCACGAGACTGACGAGGCTCGATGGCGGCAGCATTTGACAGCCCCAAAAGGGCGGTAAGAGCGAGAGTGGCCCGCATAGTAAAGAGAGTGAGGTTGACGATCAAGTTGAGTCGAAGTTGCTAGAGAAACTTGACTTGATAGACACAAGATTTGATGAGATAGGACTGAGTATATATAGAAAGTTTGTTTGTTCCTCCGAATATCTATGTTAGGAAGGCGCACAACGAAGTGACCTAGCGTCAACACATGGACGAGTCCATTGTGGCAGGAGGAACAATAGGCAACCAATTGAGACACTGACTACCTATGTCTTGTGAATGTGACCTTCACAAGTTCCAGTTAGACGATCTACAGAATAAGCATAACAATCCTGTGGACCTTCCTCTATTTTCCCTCAATGCCGTGTGATAGTGTCTCTACTATATAGAGTCTGGGGCGTTGACGGGCCGCTTGTGCATCGGCATTGCTCATTCTAGCAGGTCGTTAATCACTTAGCGAGGTACTTTGTCAAAGCTTGGCATTGGGGCGGGGTTCAGAACATGGTTCTAGTATCCATGTCTTTGGCTAACGAGAAGGCATTCCGAGTCTGATTGGTTGAGGAACTTTTGACCGCGATTGCGTAGTTCAAGCGATGAATGAGGAAGCTGTGTCGATAGTTCTTATCTACCTATTAATCTATTACTTGGCCGACTAGTCAGTTTCTGTATCTTTTGCTCCGAATGCACGACTCGGGATTTGACACTTGGCAACAACACGAGACATACGACGCTAACGAAACTTCTATTTAAACAAAATAAATCAAAGATTCTCTAAGTACATAATCAAAGTTCAATCCTTTTGTTAACTCGGTAAAACATCTCTTCTCTCCATCCAAGAAAGCCAATATGAGCTGCAGCTGGCCCAACAATTGGCTGTGCAATCAACACTGCCAGAGAAGCAGTCACTGTTTCCTTGTTCGTAATATACCCAGCACGTCTGAGACCCAGCGTACGATAGAGGCAATGCACGAGGACAGACGCGCCATTCAGGAACATGTCGCGCTGTAAGAACTCGGCAATTTTGGTCTTTTGGTCAGAGCTCATCTTCCCAGAGATCAAGTACCCAACAGTGCCAAAGACACTTGAGACACTAAGATTCGGGTCGGACCATATCTGATAGAGCGACCAGAGATGAACGCCCGCGGTAGTCACCGCTCCACATGCATAGATATATCTCAACAATGTACCAGTTGGGTCCTTTTGTTTAGTAAACATCCCATTCTCGTTCGATTTGTTTGAACTGCAACGCGTGGCCGAGCTACCCTTTGTATTGCGTAGGATAGTTGACACGCCAGCCGTGATCAAACCAACGTAAGCTGGGAACGGTTGCCAAAATGCAACCAGTTTCTGCCAAGTGGTCGTGTCCTTCCACGGCCATATCATAAGCGCAGTAGGGATAACGACCCCGAGTACTAGTCCCGGAACGGAAGCTTTGACATTTTCAATATCAATGGTGCGCCCAGTGACAGTAGAGATGCCATCAATTATCATTTGTTCACACACAGATATCATGTGGTACAAAGGTGCAATTCGCCCAACGCCCTTGAGCTGATAAATGAGGCCAAAGATAGATGGACTGTCAATCTGTTAACAATACATAACGATGGCGGGCTTGTGTGTTATGACTTACAAGGACGTGACGAGGCCCTTTGAGCCGGCTCGGTAACTTTCTAGAGTCCAGTCAAGAGTGGTGGACACCAACAGAGGCGTAAAAGCAATCCACTGTAATCTTGCCTCCCGGTTCTCTGGTTGAAGAAGAACCCCAAAGACAGCTCCCAGAACCGCCAGAATCTTATCTACTGTCGCTACTCCTGTGTAGTGAGTGACCAGGGTCTCACCAGCGAAGGTAGTGGGGATTTGTAGCGGAAGTAGCACCTGGTTCGCCAGTCGGAAGAGCGCACCTTGACTCAGTACACCTAGACCCAAGAGGTATGTAGAAGAAAAAGGTTTAGCAGGCAGCTGATCGGTGAATGGTACTGAGTGTGCCCTCTCAGGTATGGGAAAACTATGTACGTGAGTACCATCGACAAACTTGCGGCCGGCAAGACGCATCGCAGTATCAGTGTTGATTAGACCGGCCAGTTTTGGGGCAATGAATGCAAGGAGCGGTGTCGCCATAGCATGCATTTGTTGATTCTTGTGAGCATCGTCAACAAGCCACTGCACTCTATCAAAGCGCTCATTTTGCACTGCACTGAACGCAGCTTTGATTTCGGAGTCGCTCCAGTTTGGACATTCTGAAGCAAGATGGTTCAGAAGAGATGCGGCGGTCTCAATGGCACTGTTTCCTCCGTGGCCAGTCAATGGCTCCATCTAGGCTTCAGTTAGTATATGGAGGTCAATGAAAAGTGTGCAGACAATACCTTGTGAGCTGCATCGCCAATGGTGATGATCCGATTATAGTGCCACGTTTGGAAAACCCATTCATGGAGTGGCGTTAGTGTTGAGTTGGTCCTGGCCTTGTATAGATCACCAAAGGTAATTTCGGGAGTGATGTTATCACATGCATGCTCCTGAGCAAGCTTTGCCTCGTCCTCTTTCGTGTACTTCGGAATATCTTTACCATATAGAGGAGCAGGCAATTTGGCGAATAGGAACCAGTACCACTTTCCACCAGGTCCACTCATCACCAGATAGGAGAATTTGTCGTTGTAGACATAGTGAGTTCCTTTTGTGAGTTCTTC
The DNA here is from genome assembly GCF_019609905.1 of Fusarium poae. Taxonomy (NCBI): domain Eukaryota; kingdom Fungi; phylum Ascomycota; class Sordariomycetes; order Hypocreales; family Nectriaceae; genus Fusarium; species Fusarium poae. The sequence continues at coordinate 5,883,326 of NC_058399.1, forward strand.
GATAGGATTTGAGATACCGAAGATGCACTTATAGTAACATGGTACCTTTGACCATTCGTCATGAGGAAAGTAGCCAGGCGAAGCCTCGTTGCCTATGCGCCACATTTCTTTTCGAACAGTACTGTAAATACCGTCCGCTCCGACAAGGATGTCTCCCTTGAAGACCTTACCCTTGTCCGTTGTAACTTCGATACCGTTGTCCAGTTCCGAGACAGACTTGACAGCTTGACCAGGGTGTATCGAATCTTTGGACCGCAGATTGTTGTACAAGATCTCCAAAAGGGATTGTCTGTCAATGAAGACGGTTGGATAACCATATCTACCTATAATTAGAACAAAGTGAGCAATTATAGCTTCTCACTCGACATACCTTTCTTCCAACACATAATGGACGTTCTTGTGATGTTTGATAATGGTTCCATCGGGATTTCGTATATATGAATTGTTCAGTGGGTGGTCAACGAGTGACAAGAGCTCATCCGCGCATCCCAGCTGATCAAGGATTCGAAGTCCATTTGATTGAAGACCGATACTGGCTCCTACCTGTGGTGCAATCCTGTCGTATGATTCCAGTAAAACATAGTCTATGCCAGCCCTTTCCAGCATGTTGGCGAGGGAAAGGCCGGCTACACCTCCTCCTGCAATTATCACTTTGGGTTTTGAATTATCCATTGTACAAGAGATTGGAAATAAGTCAGTATGCCAAAGATACTATCAGGAACAAGTTTGGAATCTGAAACAGGAATAAATAACGCCCTTAAAGGTAGCTCTCCTATTTGTATGTGACCTGCTTGCCGCTGTAACGGACATTACCGATGCCCGATTTTCGGATACTCGGGTTACAATGAAACTAAATCCAACATGATAGACGAGCCTTGAAGAAATGATCATCGCTAATACGGCCGTTAAAACGCGGCGGTTGATCGTTGTGCAGGGCATTCGTCATGAAATCTCATTCTGGCATTGAAAGCTCCACATACGAAACTATGGCTTCAGCCAAATACTACCGTGAGGGTAGTAGATTCCACATTTGCCGAGGCATCGAAGCGAGATTTACTATCAAACAAGCATGGCCCCTGATATGTCTCCCTTGACGAATCACTGTATCATTGGGCAGAGTAGTATTGTTAAAACGAAAACGAAACTCTATTGAGTCCGCGGACTTTCCTTAGACCCCGAGGCTGGTCCAAATATCCACAATGAAATCTGGCCTTTTCACTGGATCTCTGCTCTGGTATTAATAGCTATACGACTAAGAAGTATCTAAAGTCTAAACTGACGTCTTATGATATGATTTCTTCATATATCCGCAGGTGAGCAATACTCCACAACTTAAGCAGGTAGAACCTATCTACCGTCACAAGCATTTATCTATGACACGTTATTTTCGACTCCAACATATTCATTGCTATTATCTCCTTACCCCTCCGTTCTGCACAAGACAACATTTTCCATGATCGTACATTGGTTACGTCTTACGGATAGATTCAATGTACTTGTTAGGGTTTTAAAATTTACGTGAACATTGATGTTTTTGGCTTGGGGACAGGAATAGAATAATAAAAAAACACAACCAGACCATTTCCAATTGAGTAACTACATGTATCTGCATCGAGTATATATGTCAACCTAAGGCTTTGGTTCCGGCTTACGACCAAGAGGAATAATAACCCAGTTTGCATCGCCATCGTTGCAATATGGCTGTTGCCACGCCCCTCGCCTAGTGCCTATTAGTGATGGCTCTCTACTGCAAATGTCATATTAGATATCAATACGCACCCATCGCTATTCCAACCTTGTTGAAGTTTAATGCATGTGTTCCATTGAGCATTTTTGAATCTAAAGTTCCAGTCAGCATCCCTTAGTTGCGTGATAAGCCTCTGAGCTCTCAACTTACACCCAAGTGAATTGTTTTTCTGCTCCACGACCAATGTACCAATGCGCAGAAAGACCTCGGATTGCTGGGTCATTCTTGTCTCTCACACGGATATCAGTGCCAGTTCTGTTGTCATCACACGTAAGTAGTCCTGTTATTTAGAGTTAGTATATGCCCAAGGTATTGATATTTGCGTTGACTTACTTCCACTCCTCACGCTAGTGATAGTCCAGGCAGTGTTGGGTTTGTCATCAGCTTTGTCGAGGCGGAATTGTTCATCATTGCTCGTCATGTCGAACTCCCAGGCGTGGGCCATCTTCTGGCTATCTATAAAACCAGATATGTTAGCAAGTATATGGAAATGTTGAATGGTGTCCTCATTACCTTTGTTTGCGTTCAAAGCCATCCAGCTGTGCGGCATGAGAATCATCACATACCAGCCATTGTAACCATTGGGCAGACAGTTATGCTGTAGGCTATCCTCGGTCAACTCGGCCCATCTCATCTTGGTTTTCAGTTTGTCGTTGATTCCATTTAGGTTGTTCCACTCCGTTGTTAAACTGACATACTTGGTAGTCAAATTTGCATACTCTGTCGTCAACTTGGTAAACTTCGCCACCATGGCATCGTTTGTAGGCTCGTACAAGGCCTTCAAGTTTGTACGTTCCCCAGATAAAATATTATACGCAGTATTTTTCTGGTCCAGTTGGGTCGTCAAAGAGCCATTCTGTGCCGTTAGGATGTTGTTGTTTCTCGTTAAATTGTCCTTGTCGCTCGTCAGCTTGTTCTTGTCGCTTGTCAAGGCGGCATTTTCCTTCGTCAATTTGTCAGAGCTGTCCTTTAGAGACCTGTATAAAACGTCCAAGTTTTTGTAGGTGGCGTCCTTGTCTTGTCGGAGTGCATCGAGTTCGTCTTTCTTTTCCTTTTCGACGCGAAGCATTTCGGTCCGCTTCTGTTCCTCCAAAGCGTCATATTTTGTTTTCAAATCGTCATATTCATCTTGCTTCTTCTTTTCCAAAGCATTGATTGCTTCATTCTTGTCTTTCGTCAGACGTTCAATCGTTTTGTCGATTTCGCTCTTTCCCTCTGCTTCCAGATTCACGTATGCACTTAGCTTATGATTCATGATCTCTGTTTCTTCGTCGTGTTTCTTCCTCAAATCGGCCAAATCAGTATCATTTGCTTTAAGCTTGTCAAGTGCGCCCTGAAGCTTTGTTGCCTGCTCTGCGGACTTGCTTTCGAGTTCTCCTTTGTGGGTTTCTCTCAAGCTTTCCAACTGGGCTACATGGTCTGATTTGAGCTTATCAATCAGACCGGCATGCTCGTCCGTCTTGCGTTGCAGGTCGCTGACGAGAGCGTCAACTCTCCCTTGAAGAACGGCGACATTATCGCCACTCTGAACAACATTAGCTGGGATATCCAACACTGGTGCAACTTTGAATTGGAAACTTTACCTTGCTACTACCCGAATCTCTAGTCTGGGAAGATTTCCCCCAGTTCAAGTCATCAGAAGGCGGCGGGCCTACACCAGAAAACGGATGTTCCTCTGACCCTTTACTTGGTTTTTCAGTCGACGGAGCGGAATCAGATTTGGGCACTGGTAACCATTTCTTCCAAAGGTCTGCTGGTATTAAGGCGTTGAAATTGAAGTCTGGCGTTGTCGAAGACTTCTTTTCTGCTGCTTCATGGCGAGCCTTGACGACTCCCAGGCTAATATCACAACCCTTAGCCTGGCTCATGAATCGACTCAATGATGTGGTTAGCCGCGTGGTCGCCCATCCATCCTGTCGTTCAAGGATTCCCGGGTCGCGGCCAAGAAGAGAAATGGCCTCGACAATCATGGCTTGCTGTTGTCGCATATAGAGGCGAACACCTAGTAGTGTTTCGATGGATGTGTCAAATGCGTCCTTACCGTCGACTGCCTCATAGCTCTCTGGGTTGTCTATGATAAGCTGGACGTACTTCAATAGGATTTTGTAGTCCATGTAACTGTCAAATAGCTCAGCTGTATAAGTGCCGATTAGATCGTACTCGAGAGTTTTGATCTGCTTGATACTAGCCCAGTCCATGAATGACCGGTTCGACTTGTACTTTGTCAGTATCGCCCAAGTCCGCTGAGGCCGCTCAGAAACCCTCTGAGGAAACGCGGCAGCGGTTTTGAAGATCGAATCAATGTCCCAAGGCGTGTTTTCTAATGATAGTGAGAACAGTCACTCGAGAAAATAGGAAGAGAATTGAGCATACCATTTTTGATTTGGCCTCCACCCATCCAGGAAACGTGGATATGACTCTCGGTTTTGCCCATCACAGACGCGGAACCAGTAGAAGAGAACAAGTCATTACTGTTGAGGTTCAATCCTGTAGAAGTTGCACTGTTGTCTTTCGCATCAAGCCTGGCCTTGATTTTCTTGACAGTGAGATCAACATTGCTTCGGTCAAGTACCTTGATAGAGATGATGCCAGTAAATTCTCCACCCTGGATGAATCCAGAGATGTACGAATCACCGTACGAGTCATGAAACTCTTGGGATCCGGGCTCTACATCCTTCAACGGAACGAATCTGGCATTGCTCTTGATAAGAGTTGTCTGATTGGTTACCTTGACGGTGACGATGATGTTGATGTCTGCGGATTTGAAGGTAGCCTCATCAATGGCTGTGTTGGAGCCACTGACAGTAACACTACCCTTCTTGATAGAATGAGGGTATGAAATGTTCATAGTCTGGATAACGTCACTGAGTTTCTCAACAGCCCTCGCCGAGTAAGAAACAACCTGTGTCTTGTCAGTTGTATCCAGTCATACTCATAACGACTGAACTCGCCTGAGAGGGCCTCTCGACAGTTCGTGCCTGAGTTTTCTCGTCATGGTCCCCATCAACTAGAACTGCTCCATCGATACACATCTCATGGGCTAAATGAATATTAGTATGCCTTGCAACAAACCATAAAGATTGACCTGAGCCTACTATAAGAATTGAAGCTTGCGAATTTGTTAGCAGAACCTAGCTTACTTGAGAACGCATCACCTACCCTTGCCCGATGCGCATGGCATCGTTGTAAGGCGCAAGTATCATACTCATGATGAATGAAAAGATAAATCTTGTTTGTACGTGCGAGTAAAAGTAAAACGATAATGGGGAGAAAGATGAGTGGGCAACAGGGCCATACAAGCTTGATACTCAGCGAGCACTTGGAGATATACGACCTATTTACCTTGTACCCAAGGACCTTCTTTGGTCATAGAGGCAATGGCTCTGGATAGAATGAGTTGTGTCTCAAACAGGAAATTCATGTTGATAGTGGCGTATTTTGGCTTGGCTGAAAAGTCGCCAACTGAATTGTGGCCTCATAATTGCATTTCTGTCTCAAACCAAGAAACCTTTCAGAGCCACTGGACGCAAGTTGTGGTTCCGGTTGAGTCGATAGTATGGCTCGATTCAAGCCTCATCCCATCTAGATCACTGTGAGGCTGAACTAGCGACATTTCTCAATGAGGAACAGCAGCTCTTGATTAGGTTTAACCATATTCACTAACTCTATAATAGGAATGGCAGTTATCAACCAAGCTAATCGGATCTCTTGATGGCGCCCCACAGCATATTGTAGACTACATGCCAATATGTATGCAACTCCCCAATAGTCTCAGATAGTTCCTCAGCTCGTCACGGGCTATTGATAACACTTTCTCCCTATTCTGCACACATGATGCTAGATAGGAATGTTCCAGACCATTAACATACTAGAATCTGTTTTCTGAGTTCTTCCCATGGATAACTCAGCTCATTATATTTCCCCAAACGCATGTCTGATCAGTCGACTGTAGCTACTCTGCAAATATTTATTACATTGGCAGCTGTCTGATTCAGCAACTGCCAACACCTTTTGGAGTCGATCAGATTACCTTCTTATTTATAATCACTTCTAACTTGTCAATTAAATTCTTCCTTTCAAGTATCTCAAGATGTCACTATCAGGCGAAGCAGAAGCACTTACTTCAAAGCTTGGGTCGTCTCATTCTGGGATTCCTAGCTCCTCAATGCTCTCAAACGCAGGCTCAAAAGCCGAGGGCATAGAGAAACAGCTGGGAGCTGAGCAGCCAGCGGAAGAGGCGCCAAAACTGGAGGAACCGAAAGCAGATAGCATTCCTCCAAGCTCAGGTTCCCTTGTGACATCTGAGCCTAAGGAAAACGAAAGCACTTCTCCTGATTCTGCTAATAAGGAGAAGAACGAGAGTGAGGGTGGTATGGAGAACAAAAAGGAAGGCACAGACAGTCCTGTTGATGAGCATCCGGGGACTGAAGCAAAAGAAAACGATGAGAAGTCCATTGATGCTAGTGACAATGACAAAAAGTCTGATGATGCTGACGGTAAAGACAACAAGGACAAATCACCCAATGCTAAAGATGCCAAAGATGCCAAAGAAGACGGTGCTGATATAAAAGACGCGACCGATTCCAAAGACACTGACAAGTCTGATACCAACGGAAAGAACATGGGTGCCAATGACACAACTGAAGCACCCCCTCCGGTCCCTACAGTCTCAGACCCCAAGGATCTTGTTAGTTGATTTTCCTCTAACGTAATATTTTAATACTAACATGAATTTACAAGGGCGTCGATACATTTCTTGCTTCTCCTGCTGATAAAGCCGCCAGTTTCACTGACACGGACAGACCCTGGGAGCCAGCTGACGGATATACCACCACGGCTGGATTGGATAAGTTTTCTCAGTAAGTCCATTATCTCCAGGCCTTTATCAACTGCTCACAAGCCTAGATCACATGAAGCCTACACGCTCAATGAGGCGCAATGGATAGAGGTGCTCGAGAATTGCGGTGCCATGTATGGTTGGTGTATCGACGGGCCGATGAAACAAATCGTTCGCGCTCCGAAAGCTGGTAGGCCATGCCTGTCATTACTAGCACATAATGATGTAGATTCTAACAACTCCTACAGCCTTTCAACTCAAGACTGTTCAGCCACCAGGAATACCCTTGAACCCGCCCACGACTACCCCAGCAGGCAAGGACTCATCCAGCGGAAGCACATCAGCATCTAGTACCGCGTCATTTTCACCAGGAACGTTGACTCCTGCAAGTTCCACTACGTCTCATGCCAGCTCAGAACAAGGAATCAATGGAGTAGGCTCTTCAACTACAATCACTGGTGGTGTCAAAGATGCCCAAGCCTCTACCACCCTGGGTTCCATGCAAGAGAAGTCTCATAACGCAGATTCAAAGACCACACCCTCTACTCAAGTATCAAAAGCAACAATACAGGGAGCCAAGCCATCAGCATCGAGTGCAACTCATGCCTCTCTGAAAGGCAAAACGCCCAAGAGGGTTCTACCCGACTTCAGCGTCAACGACAACTCCCGCATTAATGTTGTAGTTAGCTCCCATGAGTTCCAAACAAGTATGGCCACCAATGATTTCAGCGCTTCTTCTACCTCCGCATCCTTAGGAGGGAGTTATGGTCCAATTTCTGCAAGCGTCAGTGCCTCGGAAGAAAGCATGCACAGTTCATCCACTTCAAACACCTCCGATACATATCACAAGACTATGATTGCAAAATATTTGGTATGTAGTATTTTAACACTGCCTCAACTTGTTTCTAATTCTCATAGTTCCCCCGAGTTGACTTGAGCCTGGATGAATGCTTGGAACCTACGGAAGGCCTTACAAAAGCAATTCAAAAGGTTGAAGCTACGAAGAATATCAAAGACCTACGTCAGCTTCGTCGGGATTATGGATACTTGTTCTGCAAGACTCTGACTATTGGAGGTCGTCTTCAAACACAATCCATCATGGCGGACACAGAGAAGACCTCGGAGCAAGAACAAAAACAATCTATGAAGACTTCTGTTGGACTCGCTGTTTCTTCCCCCAAAGCATCAGCATCAGTCAGTCACACACAAGAATCTGGTTCTGCAAACTCTCAGTCTCAGGCCACGTCCGATAAATCTGAATCACATGCTTTTGAAGCCATGGGCGGTGATTCCCTACTTGCTTCTAACCCAGTGGCTTGGATTCCAACAGTGGGCAACTACAACAACTGGCGTATCATCAACGTAAGTAACTATTCCAAATTTGTAGATCGCCTGTTTCTGACATACATAGCGAGATGGCCTCATCCTAATGTCCGACATGATCTCTGGACTCAGCGGTTACGAGCATACAAGATCATGGTTCGAACAAGCCGTTCCGGGTTTGAGCAAGTACATCGAGTTCTCGGACAAGCTTGTCAAGAAAATTCGGTTGAGGCTAATGTCACCGAACCACAATTTGTGTCTTTCATATAAGAGTGGTTCACAAGAAGAAGATTACGCGCTTCCACCGAACTACTATTTCGGTCACCGACCGATGTCGACAGTGATGCCAATAGCGATGGAGCTTGTGCATCCTGATGTGCACTGGGGTGCAATTGAGATGCCCAATGGCAAGGCAGAATTTCTATTCAGCCCGGGAAGGTATGAGCAGTCAGTATTGACCTTATCTCAGTTGCTAATATTGCTTAGTTACCGTGCTCCAGCGATCTACGGTTGTGCTGCAAACAAAGCTGGTGACAATTATTATGGCACCACTTACGACGACGGGTACAAAAGCACGATTTGGAGTATTACATCGCCGTATGATGATGCTCTATGTCACGAGTCACGAGTCATTATACAAACAGTATCGCCTGGGAACACGTCAACCCCAGAAATTGTAAGACCAAATCTCGTCAGTTATAAATGCAAGTCTCTGACAATCTACAGACTGGAAACTCGGCAAATAATACCCCAACAGTGTCCACATCGGCTTCGATGGTTTCTTCGCTTGTTGTATTCCGCAATCAGCAAGGTGTCTTTTTACCCGCCATGTCCGATGCCAAGGATGTGCATATTTGGCGGGTACTGAAACATGGAGCTGCTCCGGGCCAAAAGGTGAACATTGCGGAAGGAGATCAGATTCAACTCGCATGGTGTTATCAGGACCAATACTGTGGCTACCGAGACTTCACCGAAGACGCCTTTGGGCGACGTCGAAATGGTCCTCCTCCTGAAGCAAAGAGCTCTACACTCTACATGAGATTACCCTGGCCACGCTTCGAGCCAGTAGAAAGTATCTCTCAACAGGCCAAACCTCTTCCAAATACCCTGATGATGAGCGACGTGTCACAAGAACAAGACAGCTGGAAACCTTCTCTAGTTGAAAACATCAATGTGATCAAAGGATCTCAGCAGGTTCAAAAGGATATTCTTGTTGAAGATTGTATCTTTCGACTAGACATTGTCAAACATCACGGCCGAGGTGATGTCAATGACTACCTGTTGCGAGACGTGAAACAGGAAGCGAAATTTCCCGATGAGATCACAAGTGAAGAACTCGAGAAGCAGATTGAAGCAGAAATAAAGGCCCGTAAAGAACAGGAAAGACAAGAACGAGAAGCGCGAGCAGAGGCCGAGAGACACAGTGAGGGCATTGGCATGACAGTGGTAAGTCCGTTGACTTATGGAGAACATTCTTTTGAGGCTAACAGGATAAACAGGTGCACACGCTCTTTCCACTTACAAATCTTTTTTCTTAGTATGTTGTTATTCTCGAAGGAATCAATTGTTATGCAGATTTGTGTATTCCGGTTGATACGGTAGTCCGACTCCGTAGGAGTAAGATTTCTAGTCCATAGCCACGTCATGGACTCGGACCGGCATTTTATATATTTTCCGATGTTCATGAAATTAAAATACAAACATTCACACAGTTGGGATAAATAGTTGTCATAGAACGACCAAATCAAACTCTTGCAAATTACCTCCATCAAAGCTTGCTTCACAATGACAGCTCCAGCATCACAAACAGAGCATCAGCCACGTGACATCATCTTCCGAAACTACTCTTCCCAACAAGCATCAAACTATGCTGAAGGACGACTCGGGTACTCAGAAGACCTTATCAAGTTCATTCTGAAACAGCACAATTCAACTGGTGGTCGAAATGGAGTCGTATTGGACGTCGGATGTGGACCTGGTCTAGCAACTCGAATGCTGGCACCGCACTTTGATGTCGCTTATGGCGCGGATCCGGGGAAGAGTATGATTGAAAAGGCTCAACAGATCGGAGGGATATCCCAGGCCGGTACTCCAATCAGGTACAAGTTGAGTGGTGCCGAAGAAGTCGACAAGATCGATGGTCTCGATCATTCTTCAGTTGATCTCATCACCGCGGCCACTGCGGTATGTACTTGTACTTGGAAAACTATTGTCCGACTAACACATGTATAGGCCCACTGGTTTGAAATGCCAAAGTTCTGGGAAGCAGCTGCCAAATTATTGAAACCAGGTGGTACTGTTGCTATATGGACAGTTTTCAGGCAATCCGGTATGCACAATAACTCACACATTAGCCATCCTGCTGACATTGATAGACACTTTCGGTGAAAATACAGTACAGGCTCTCGTTGAAGATTTTAGAGAAAATGTGCTTGGTCCCTACAACTCAGAAGGCAGTCAGCTTACGCACGACGGATATGTCAACCTCGTCATGCCTTGGGACGATCCAGCTACCGCTTCGTTGTATGACCGTCAATCGTCTTCCCGCCACGAACTCAGTGCCAAGGATGGGTATCTCCCCAAAACCTACATGTTGGACAATAAATCTAGTGATGTCTCACTAGACGAGAAGCTTCAAAGGTTTGAGAAACTAGTCAATAGTTTTGGGGCAGTCAATCGTTGGCAGCAAGCCAATCCTGAGTTGGTTGGGAAAAAAGACGATATTGTCAGGATTTTGATGCATAAGCTTCGAGAGGCAGCCGAAGAGAACGAAGGCTCACTGGACTTGTCAAGTTTGGCAGAAACTTTTGCTATTGCGGCTATTATTGTGAAGAGGGTATGAGTATCGGTATCTGCGTGTTTCTTGTTACGTCCATTGATTGGGATGATAAGATTGTGCAAGATTGTCTATATCAGAACAAGCCTCATGAGAAATAAACAGAAGTATTTGATTTAAGAGTTCCTCCTGGCCTACCAAAAGCTTTCATATAGCATGTCCGATAAAGTTACATTCATGGAGAGATTTACTGGATTTAGGAGATAATACCAATAATTGCATCTCAGGCAATTTCGAAAAAGTATGGCCATTCCAGGAACAATCATCTGATCCTGAATAATGTGCGTTGTTGTTGGTACTGAACATTACAACCCTGTTCACAATCCCTCATTGGGTCGCTTCGTTGCTCATCAGATGCAACTCTGCAGCAACCCCTGGCCATGTCCTCTCTTTGTAATAAAGGACAGATGACTGACAAAGCTTCTCGGCCATACTTCTATGAAAGGGGATGTCTTGCAGCGAAATCGCGCCACTTACGCAATGCCAGATAGCTTGATTTGATGTCCTCACCAGAATGTGGATGAATATAATCGATAACGCCATTGGCATTGGATGGTTTTAGTCCAGGGATTTTGAGTAGTAGCCATTCATTACGAAGGAGATTATATGATTGCAGGGAAACACGAATCCACTTATTCTAGCGAGTGCAAACCTTGACGACAATAAAAAGCAAATTGTTCATATGTAACATCGTGTGAGGAGAAAACAGTCGCTGAGAGGCCCCTGAGAAGCACATGAAATGAATGGCGTAACCGAAACGGATCGCTTAGCTTGTTACCCGGTGACATTTTCGGCAAAGCCAAGATCTGCAAAACGGTCGGCAAGCCTAACAACTCCCAGGTTTAGTCCCTACACCCGGATCGACCAAATAAGCCCGTCGGATGTTAATCCCGGCCCGTGAGGAGGATTTACCCATCTTGGCTCAGACATGGATGGTTCGAGAGAGATCACAAGATAAAAGGTTTAACATGGATATCATCTGCAGGTCATATCTTTCGACACATGTTCTGACTGTGTTGCCTTTATGCGAGGATTATTAAGGATGTGATCCTTCCGCATACCATCCGTAGGTATACATTAACACACTGGCTTGCAACATGATTGTCGAACCAACAAAGCAATCATGTCCCAAAATTACAGGCCTTGACCCTTTCCATCCGCTGTGCAACCAACACCGTCTGCAGAAATTGCGTGTTATATGCCTTGCAATTTGACTTGTAACCTAGAAATAGATGCTTAATAACAGATACACCGAGTGATATCCTGCACTGTCATACATACCGGGTCCATGGTATAGTCATCACAGAGAAATCGTACCCGTACCTTGCAGTAGTAATAGAAGCCATATCAAGACAGACCTTCCCATTTTGCGGCTTGGTCCGTGATGCCCTTTTCTCAACATTTGTCTTGAAACTCACATCACCTCGAGATGCTATCCGCACGCGAGCATGAGACACCATTCAACAAGTCTCCCGTCGTACGGGCGGTATCGATGATTTTAATGGTAGTCACGGTTTTCTCCGTCTTGATTCGCCTTCTTACTCGACTTGCTGCCGTTAAGAGACTACATTTCTCCACATTCTTTACTTCCGATGAGATAATGATACTCACATCAATGGTTAGTATCGTGTAAGGGTGTCTAGAGCCTATTGACAGTTTCCAGACTTTTGCAGTTGCTCAATCGACAGTAGTCTATTCACAGGGCTCCAATGGATTGGGCAAGCTTGATGTATCACCGTCGCAAGTGTCTTCGATATTGAAGGTGGAATGCCCCCACATACATGCGAGCGTATCTAATTCTCACAGAGCCAACTTGGATCCGACGTGCTCTTCTTCATCACTCTGGGGTTGTCCAAGCTGTCCGCCATGACGACCATTTGGAACATGTCGCCTCTGTCGCACAAGAAGATTTTGTCAATTCAGATTGTAATTGGAGGTTGGGCCATATCCGCAGTCTTGGTGAGAAGCTTCGCCTGCTCGCTGGCGAATCCGTGGGATTATCTCAATGGACGTTGTATTAATATGGTATGTTTTTCTTAAACCTTCACCAACGATGTCTAATGCTATACAGCTAGCTTTCTGGATTTATGTCGATGCAGTGAATATTGCGACCGATCTTCTCATTACTGTATTCACTCTTGGGATACTGGTCCATCTACAAATGCCCATGGGAACCAAAGCAATGGTTGTGGGCGTATTTGGATCTCGCATTTTGTACGCAAACTTGACTCCAGATTATGCCATTCTCTAACATATTAGAACGATCCCTCCAACGATATCTCACATAGTATATTATAACCGAGCGCTGAACTCACCAACTCCCATGTTTGACATGTGGATGTCGACAATCATCAACCAAGTGATACAATGCCTAGGGGTCATGACAACGTGTATACCCTTCTGGTGGCGCTTTCTGAAGAGTTTAGAGTCTGGTCAAATGGGAGCAGGGGACATCTTTGGTGCATTGAGCAGAAGCAACAATACCAAGAGCGGGGGAACTTCATCTCGGGGGCAGGCCTTTGAGTTGACAGGTAGACCGAGCACGGCAAAATTTGGTAGGACGTGGGACATGAACGTGGCACGGCAAAATAGCCAGGAAGCCCTTGTCGATCCTTCTGCTGGTACAAGGAATTAGAGTTATTTGTAGCGCAACGATTACAGTAATGGTGTCCGTAGCGGTCCGTTTGGAATGCTTCGAGGCTAGCTAGAGTGAGATTTAAACGAGGACTTGGCCTGTGTTTGAACAAGGATATGATCAACAACATGGAAAGTTTCAGTGTGTGGAAGTGGTCTTATGCATGCATTCTATTTTTCCATTGACTGTTGGTCGATGTATTATCCCATGTAAGGATGATATGCGTGCAACACAGTACATGCCAGGGTCGTACAGGGATGCACCGTTACTGTCCACAGAATTTTAGGTCAGACCCAACCAACCAACTGCATGTGAAGGCGGGTTTTATTTTGTCTTAAACAGATATCTTTCGTTCGTTCAATTGTCTTGCCCTGCCTCATTTTCTGCATCTTCCTCACACTGGAAGTGTCTTTTTCTCTTCCTTTTGTCTTTTTAGACTTCTACTCGCCATTCCGACACCTTCAACATGGCGAATCGATATGAACTTGACGAAATGGCTGCCAGCAAGCGTGCTCGACCTACGGTGGAAGATGTCTCACAATTCAGTAACCAAGACCATATGGATAGCGCTCAATTGAACATGCTGGGAAAGAAGTCTGTACTCAAGGTAACCATTATTTTCTGTTCACCAATTCCACCACTAATAAGTAGTAGAGAAACTTTGGAGGATGGACAATCCTAGGTTTCAGCTGCGCCGTCCTCGTAACATGGGAGGGAACCCTCATGAACTTCGCACCTGGCCTCACGAACGGTGGTAGCGCTGGTATAATCTACGGCTTCATCTTTGTCTGGATCGGTGTCCTCAGCTCTTTCGCGACCCTCTGCGAACTCGTGTCAATCGCCCCCATGGCAGCTGGCCAGTACCACTGGGTCGCCATGCTTGCCCCTCCTCGATACTCCAAATACCTTAGTTATATCACCGGATGGATGAACTTTGCAGGCTGGCAGGGAACCTCTGCAGCAGCTGGTTTCCTCACGGCGACAATGATACAAGGTCTTGTTATTTTTACGCGCCCCGATTACGATGCGCAGACGTGGCATGGTACACTCTTGATTTGGGCTTGCATCTTGGTTGCCATTATCATCAATACCGTTGTCAGCGCCCTGCTTCCTATTCTCGAGGGCATGATTTTGATCCTGCATCTCATCGGGTTCTTTGCCATTCTTATCACTCTTCTTGTTTTTCGAGACAACGACAACGGCACCGAAGTCTTTACAGAGTGGAGGAACGGCGGCGAGTGGCCTACCCAGGGCCTCTCTTGGTTCGTGGGATTGCTGGGTTGCGTCTTTTCTTTCACTGGCGTTGACTGCTCTTTCCATGTAAGTCAATTCTTCCTTATTACGAACATCACTAATAATCTCAGATGTGTGAAGAAGTCAGAAACCCTTCATTGGTGGTTCCTCGATCTATCATGGGCAGTATCACTATTAATGGCCTCTTGGGTTTCGGAATGATCATCGCCATGCTTTACAGCGCTACAGACATTGACGCAGCTGTCGAGTCTCCTACTGGGTATCCATTCATGGAGATCTTCTATCAAGCCACAGGATCCGTCAACGGAACAGCTGGAATGGCATCATTAATTGTCCTCATGACCCTATCAGCTACTGTTGGTGTTATTGCCTCAACATCACGTATGCTTTGGGCTTTTTCTCGCGATAACGCCATGCCTTTTTCAGGCACTCTATCAAAGGTAATGCCCCTGTCCCTTGTGAGTCTTCTCGACTAACGAATGTTCTAGGTGGAACCTCGAACCAACATGCCAGTCTGGTCCATCTCCATCACATGCCTTATTTCCTGCCTCATCGGTCTGATCAACCTCGGCTCAGAAGTCGTTTACAATGCCATCATTTCGGTTGCGATCTCTGGCCTTTACGCATCCTACTTTGTGCCCGCCATACTGCTTCTCTATCGACGCTGCGACAAAGATTACAAGATCAGAAATATTGCTGGTAATGGACAAGTTCTCGAATGGGGGCCTTGGCATCTCAAGGGCATGGTGGGTATCGCCAACAACATCTTTGCGTGCATCTTCATCTTCATTGTTTGGTTCTTTAGCTTGTGGCCACCACAAACTCCAGTGGATGCTGCCACCATGAATTATGCTCCTTTGATGACTGGTGGAGTTGCTATTCTTGCTACTGTTTACTACTTTTTGTTTGCCAACAAGGTCTATGTTGGACCAAAGGTGGAAATTTAGACGGGTTGAAATCCAAAGCTCAGGGACGAGATAGGTCAAGAATTGTCATTTTATAGTCCTTCTTCGTGCAATCGTTGAGATCAGCGCGTTCAAATATGTTGAATTCCATAGATACCTTATTATTTCCATGGCATTACTGTGATTTCAGGCCAGATTTTAATCCATCGCGTGGTTTTCTTGGTATATGTCTCCTCAGTCATGATCTGCTGATTGGGACGCACAACAAGGCTAAACATATCGGAAAGACCCCAAGGCGCAAAGATATCCCACTCTCCGTCGTCTCTCAGCCTCACACCAATCAATGCCGTATTGGTTCCCCAAGTAGTCATAGAGTCCTCGCTGGAGCGGTGCTGAGGGCAAGGGCGTCCAAATTTCTTCTCGTACCAAAGATGCACACGCGCTTGGTTGCGAATCTCGACTTCAACAGGGATGTCCTTGAAGATTTCCTTTCCCTTCTGAATGACAGCATCTTCAGCTTCCCATGACAGGTCTGACGCGTCGAAATAGATCAAGTCGTAGTCATCTATGCCTTGCTCTGGGTCTCGGTTTGTAACAACATTCCAGACGGTTTGCGTGAGTGCACCGGCAGCGAGATACCAATTGGGGAGTTTCATCTCGGCAGCGCGCGATAAAACTGTCATGAGAGTTTTGTTTTGCTTGACTGCATTTTTGAATTGCGATATTTGTTCGCTGAGTGGTAATAGGCTGGCGTCCATGGTTATGGTAGTTTGTGTTGTTCACGTTGATTGTGAGAAAAATCGTGTGACTTTGATGTTAGTAGGTTGTTTGCCTGCACGTGACGCAATGCTACATGATTTCACAGGTCTAATGGCGAGATAAGAAATATTCTCAAATATTTCAATAGGCCTATCAGACTATACATTCAGAGCATTTGGAGTTTCACATAATTCATACCTGGGCCATGGCTCACTGACTTGTCAGCTTTGTATTTGCTTGGGTTATCTCCTCTTAGTTGCAACACAACTGTTTGTTCGCATGGGAGAACAACCAATTTCGTCATTGCTTTTGTCTTCATTTACTTCTGTGACATCTGATCTTATTAATTGTGCCTTTCATGACAAAAGAAGGTTGCCAATCTGCTGGGTAAAGGTTTGGACAAGCTATGACTGCCTAGGAATGCAGAAGTGAGTGAAATTGGAGTTTCTAGGTTTATAGAGAGGATCATTTCCCACTGACGGACTTATTCCTTCCTTTCTTCTTCTTTTTCAACATTTAGCAGATGTAAAATCTTCCCACTGTCTTGTCTATTGATACCTTTATGTCACCGCACGGCAATGTTGAAGATGGGGTCGGAAGCGATACCGGTCCAGAGGAAACTACTCCACCATTGAGCTCAGTGTCGAACTAGCGCTGGTCGTCTTTTACAGTGAGATCTACTGGGCTCCCAAAGCCAACCGGAACCCGCAGAAGACTCGACAACAGTAATCTGCCACGTATCATGGTAAACAACGGTTGCACAAACACGACAATGTCTTCAATCATGACTTTTGATAGGTCTCCCCCGTTCAATGACACTCAGAGACAACTGATAGCGGATATTGGCCCCGCTTAACTTGGTACCAGATAAATCGTCACAAGACCAAAGACTCTCTAGACAAGACTCAGGAGAGTGCGGGGTAAATAAACGGAACTGTCGGTCTGTCTCCGGAGCCGGCCGACTATCTTACACGTATTCAGGAACCTTCCGCCTCTCCTATATCAACCATTTCAATTTTGTTCCTTTTCTCATCAAACATCATTCAATTATCTTCAAAAATGCCTTCAACTTCAATCTACCAATCTGTCATCTACCCGGGCAACCACGAGAAGTTGTCCTCTCCAAAAGATACCCAGAATTTCATCGACAACAAGCTCGTCTCCTCAAAGACAACACAATGGATCGATGTTCATGATCCAGCAACAAACAACATCATTACTCGTGTCCCAGAAAGCACAAAAGATGAACTCGAAGAAGCTGTTCGTTCAGCAAAAGCTGCATTCCCTGCGTGGAAGAGGACGAGCATTATCAAGCGTCAGCAGATCATGTTTAAGCTGACGCATCTGATCCGTGAGCACATGGATAACCTGGCCACAAGCATTGTCACAGAACAGGGAAAGACGTTCGCGGATGCAAAGGGTGACGTTCTCCGTGGATTGCAAGTTTGTGAGACGGCGTGTGGAATTACCACTCAGCTTACTGGAGAGGTTCTTGAGGTTGCAAAGGATATGGAAACAAGGTCTTACCGACAGCCTCTCGGTATCACTGCCGCCATCTGTCCATTCAACTTCCCTGCTATGATTCCTTTGTGGTCTCTCCCTTTGGCAACAGTAACTGGAAACTGTATGATTGTAAAGCCTTCAGAGCGTGACCCTGGAGCAGCCATGATGATTGCCGAGCTCTGCAGGGAGGCTGGTTTCCCACCAGGCGTTGTTAACGTTGTGCACGGATCAAAGGATACGGTCAACTTCCTCCTCGACGAACCAGAAATTCAGGCTATTTCCTTCGTTGGATCGAACAAAGCAGGAGAATACATCTATCAACGCGGTTCAGCTAACGGAAAGCGTGTCCAAGCTAACCTCGGCGCAAAGAACCATGCACTTCTGAGCTCGGATGCAAACAAAGACCACGCTCTCGACTCGATTGCTGGCGCTGCCTTTGGTGCTGCTGGACAAAGATGCATGGCTTTGAGTGTTTTGATCACCCTGGGCCACGCGAAACAATGGCTGGATGATCTTGTGAAAAAGGCAAAGAACCATGTCGCCGGAAGTGGATTCGACTCCAAGTCTGACTTTGGGCCACTTATTACACCACAGGCTCGTGACCGCTGTGAGGCTCTTATCACCAGTGCTGAGAAAGAGGGTGCCAAGATCCTCCTCGATGGCAGAGGCTGGAAGCCCGAGGGTTTCCCCGATGGTAACTGGGTAAGTGAAACAATCATTAGAGTGAGACAAAGAGGCTAACTATCGTAGGTCGGTCCAACAGTTATCGCAGGTGTCACACCAGAGATGGAATGCTACCGCGAAGAGATCTTTGGTCCCGTACTCCTGTGCATGGAAGCCGATACTCTCCAATCAGGAATCGACATCATCAACTCCAACGCTTGGGGCAACGGTGCGGTCATCTTTACCAACAACGGCGCCAAGGCTTCTTTGTTCCAGCAGGAGATCGACGCTGGACAGGTTGGCATCAATGTGCCGATTCCGGTTCCTCTTCCCATGTTTTCCTTTACGGGTAACAAGAGAAGTGTAGCTGGTACTGGTTTGGCCAACTTTTACGGAAAAGACGGACTGAGATTCTACACCCAGTGGAAGACTGTAACTTCACTCTGGAGGGCGGATGATGCTAGTACTGGTGAGAAGTTGACAAGTATGCCTACCAACTCTTGAGTGGAGGACAAAGAGACAATAGCAACCCACGAAATATCAACCCAAGACCAAGCTTGCTGTAGTTGGCCACTGCGTGAGTGGTGGCTATTGACCATGATCTATTGTCGTGTCAATAAAACAAGGTGGCGTCTAGACAAGCCTTGCAAGTTCTTTGTTCCACATTGCAACTCGTCGACCTAGTTATCCACATGGCCAGCCTCGACTGGTCAAATGTCCATGTCTTTGTCACCTAGTCCCGTCATTTCTAGTTCAATGGATCTATTTTCGACTCGGTCACGATAATGCGTGATGGGACAATACAATTCTTTGTTATGACCAGACGTCAACAGCCCCATATACTGAGCACGCTCATGTCTAGATATTGGGCGGCGCTAACTTCGTTTGTCCCCAGTCCCGCTATGGATCACCGCGAAATATTTTAAGTTGGTTGTCGGCTGTCGCCAACTCTTGTTGTCCATTATCAACCACCTTCGTTCCCTGTGCATCAGTTTTTTGGGATATTTTTGTTTTCAGCTTTTCTTCTCTTGTATATATATATATGTATATATATGTATATATAAACAGGCTGTGAAGATGATCTCGCCTTCCCTCTATGAGAAGTACAAGAAGGATACCCAGGACTTCATCCACTGGTTGGCGAACGAATATATCGCCCTCTTCGTGTCCAATCAAAGAAACCTGGGCCTGACACCACAAAGACCACAGTTCGACTTCAAGCACCCACCTAAAGTCAACGATCTCGTCCCTCTGGCTGAGTATATAGTCGGCCAAAATCAACCAGTCCCTTATCACGTCTTCAGCGCTCTAGCGTCGGCCATCCACAAGAGAAGCGTTGCTACCGCATCCTACACAGCACAAGTAGGGGCCACCGCCGACCCCAATCAAGCAGCTAGCGATGCTGGTCATCAACACTTTACCAATGTTTTAACCCAATGTCGCCACATCCTCGGCGGTGACGGTTGGGTGCGCGACAACATACGAGATAGCACCGAGCCTTCTATCGAACGAGTCCAAGAAGAGCTGTCTAGCAGATTCAGAGCCCTAATTGTCCAAGATGCCGAAGCATCTAGCGAGGAAGAAGAGCAAGCGTCAAGTTCCAGGCCCAGACAGCAACGAAGATCTGGAAAGGGTAAAGGCAAGAAGAGAGGAAAGGTCAACAAGGGCAAAGGAAAACAGCCAGCAAGGGAAGAAGTCTACCAAGAAATTTCCATGGAGAGCTTGCGCAACATCGACGGCCAAGATGCCATGACTATCAACTATGTGATTGCTGTACATTCAGCAGCGCAGCAATGGATCGAGCTTCGACATTGCGTCCAGTCCCTATGGCACCAAGTCGCTTACCAAAACCTCAATACGGCCGTGGCAGCTGCTTCATCCAAAGTAGCTGTTTCAATGGTCCAGAGAACCAATGCCGCCATCTTCGCCGATTTTACCGGGAATGACTCTTATCTGACTATCGTGAACGCACTTGCTCGTGGGGATATCGATAACGCCCAAGGAACGTTTCAAGTAGAGATTTCTGATGCAGTGGGTGGTGTTGTAAGAACCAGAACAATTTCAGATGTCAAGGAGCAGTTCCTTTACAATACCTACCTGGCGCTTAAAGGCTTTCTCGACGATTTCAGGATCAACAGGACTGGAAAGCCAACGACCAAGCTGAAAAGAACGCTTGCTACTTGGGATCCAACAGTGATATTGGCGAACTTGAGTCACGACGACCGAATGACCTGGCGACGGATTTATATCATCAAATGGCTGTACGATCTCGTCAATGTTTCTTCAGCCATACAGCTGAAGAAAAACAGAGACTCTGCAGATCCGAAGAGTCTGCAATACGTTGACTGGACCGGTGACCACGAACGAACCATATTTGGTCTCAATGAATTTGCGGTTGAAATCACACGCATGGCTATGCAGGAAAGAAACTTCCAGGTCGAAACGTTGATCCAGCTACATCACGTTTTTCAACTCCAGTGTATCGTGGACTCTTTTACCGTTTCCAGAGGATGGTACATACCTATGGAAGAGACGGTGCACGACGTGGCAGAGCCAGCAGACCTCCAGGCGACGCGTGATATCGATGTGTTCCTTGACCGCCATGAAAAATTCATAACTCGTGGCTATCGTGGCTCCATTTTCAAAATGAATCTGGACCTGGAGATATCGTGCGAGGATTTCTCGCATTTTCAAAACCTTCTTGACTCCATCAACCTATCTGGACAAGAATTCCACGACTATCTTGGCCAGCACGTGTATGCCAACCCTCAAGCTGAAGCTCGAAAAAATTGGGACGGTATAGCACCATCTCGATTCGGTCCAGCCAATGCAAATGGGCTGCACACATATTCACCCTATCTTTGCGGTGCGGGTCTTGAAGAGGCCTTGTCAATATCATATAAACAAATGATGTGGCTATGGCAAGTGATGCGCGAGCCGGTGCTTATAATTCACATGTATAACTTCCTCAAGCAACGCGGATATTTCAGGGAGCCTATCCCGTTATGGGAAACTCTTGCAATTCTCTTCAAGACGGGCGTGTTTCGAAGCTTGGAGGAGGACGATAAAGCAAACAGTGCCACGGCGTTGAAAACGTTGATGCATATGAAACGAGATTTGGCTGTATCCAACAAAGAAAATATACACAAGTCCTTTGACATAACCACTTGCTATAACTTCAACAGGCAGTCAGCGTTGTCAGCATACCGGAAAGCTAATTGGAACCCTGATCAAGTAACTCTTGATCAGTCTTCGGATAAAGACTTGTCGGTTCTGCTGGCCATGCTACACAGAGAGGACTTGGAACAGACACCAACGGCAGCTATTGGCCCGACTGAAAACACGAATGGAGCGCAGTCTGGGACGGTGGACCAGGTTGCGCCCGCCGGAGAGATATCCACGACAGAGACAACTACGGGTGATGATGCATCGCCGATACCTGGACCTTCGAATCCACCTCGGTCAAAGCCAGAGCCAATAAAAGAAGACAGTAGTCGAGATGCCTTCTTTTGGGCCAACTCGGACTTCTTGGACGATATATGTGGCTTTAATTTACTGAAGCCAAAGAGACCTCTCTCCAGCATCAACTATGCATCAGTCACAGTCGCCATAGTGAACTCCTTTTGTGAAATGGAAGCTAGGCTAAAGGAGGCTCAGAACGCAATGTACTCAGTCTACCGTGATAGACATCATCCAAACTATCACAGGGGAAAGCGGGCGCAAGCCGTATATGAGAGAGGGACCTTGTTCGTACATGCACTTGACTTGTATCGGACCCCAGAGCAAGAGAAAAGGGAGCCAATGGACCCCGGCGCTAAGGAAGTACTTCAAATTGCGGCTGACGTTTTTGAGGCGGATCAACGGCGAATATGGCAGTTCACTTATTGGAACGATATGACCCAAGCTGATTATGACAAGATGGAGGCTGCAGATGCAAAGGAAGATGCGAAGGAACCAGAGAGTAGCGCCCCGCCATGATAGCTTGCAGAGCTTTCAATGTCAAGAGGTGGAATGACTATGGATTTTGGCGTTTGTGAATAGTGAGACGTTTTAGACATGATGGGTTGGAATTTATATTCATTTCGTTGGAGTGTCTTGTAAAGTTATTGATCAAGTAGAGGGTGAAGGTTGTATTTCTGATGTAATACCGAATATAGATATCTATTATTGTCGCCATTATATCTTTATCTTGATGTTTATCTGTCTTTCGTAGTAGTGAGCGGTGAGTAATTTCTAAAAAGTTTAATCTTTGACGCTGCCAAGTCTTTGTATCCTCCCTTGGCAAGGCTATGACATCATTAGCAGCGTCAAGAAATGGCCACTCCAAGAAATGAACGACACATACAAAGACAAGATGAAGTTTCCAAGGCAATCCCTGACTTTTTGAAACATAAACTACAAGGCTGATATGGTTATCTCTTTATTTAATACACAGCCTTTCTCTTGTTAACCAACTGCTGTAACACACATTGTTTCACTACATTACCTTTTGTCTGAGATATAATGCGTCAGTCACTTTTCTATCAATTTTTATATCTCTCTGGAGCAGTCCAAGGGATAGATCTATCATCCAAACGAGGTCTAGCATTTCATGGAGATGATCACGAGTCAGACAATAACCTTCTCACCTCAAATAACTCGGAAATCGCATGGTATTATACATGGTCACTCTGGCCATCACAACAAATCGGAAGCTCTCTACCATTCATTCCTTTAATCCACGGCCTCGACGATGCATCAGATTCAGAACTCTCAAAGCGTTTAAACAGTCTTCCCGACTCGTCAACTCACCTTCTCACCTTTAACGAACCAGACGGTGAAACCGACACTGGAGGAAGTTCCATTTCACCCAAAGATGCAGCAAAGTCTTATATGGAAAACATCGTTCCATTGAGAGATGCAAAGCGTGAATGGTCGATAAGCCATCCCAGTGTTACCGGTTCGCCACGGGGTTTGGAGTGGCTGCGCGATTTTAACGAATCATGCTACGATATCGACGACAAGGGTTGTCCTACGGATTTCATCGCTGTGCATTGGTATGGTGACGCTGTGGGCCTGGACAACTGGCTCAACAGTCTTCGTGAGTTCTACAACGAGACTGCACCCGATGCGCCATTCTGGATTACCGAAATGGCTCTTCCGCAAGAAGATGAAGAAGCAACCTTTGCCATGATGAACGAGACTCTGCCCAATTTGGACAGTAGAGATGATGTCCAGGCGTATGCGTGGTTTGGGGCATTTAGAACAAACGATGCCAACGAATGGACCGGAAAGAGTGTTTCACTTTTTAATAGTGACGGAGGCCTGACCAAAATCGGTGCTGAATACTTGGGCGGTGAAGAGAAGGGTTTTGAAGAGGGCATGTCAGAAGGTGTTTTGAGAATGCCTTCAAGGAGTCTTTTGGGAGTTGCAATGCTTGCAGCGGCAGTTTGTTTATGGTGATTTATGGGAACATTTTAGACGAGTAGATAGTGATACCAATTTTACAACAAAGATTTTCTATTTGAATACCTGTTCCTGAATGGACATCGCCAAATAGTTAATACTCGGCTAATTCGCTTGCTTTAGCGTGTCTCACAACATCTCTTATTGATGGATCTTCTTAGCGCTTACCGTTAAGTGGTGGAATAAATAGACTTTAGCGTCTGAATCTCTAGAGTAGAGTACACTTCGGAATTAATGAAGAAGTCATTCATGTCTTCTTGTTCAGCGTCGTGATATCTCGCCAAGACTGTCATGGAAAGAAGGATAGAAGATTCAACTTCACTAGTTAATCAGAACAGGAAATCGCACTGATATAGCATTCTTTGTAGACTCAAACTGCCCCGATCGCAATCTATCCGATCGAGTACAACCATCACTGTGTCAGTCCATGTTTCAAAGTAGGCCTGGTGTCATCTTCTGCAAGCCGTTCCAACAAAACGGAACCCAATCATATCTCACACAATCAAGCTTTGACGATCATTGATACTTACTATATATGTGTCTCGCGTTCTTGATGTCTACTAAATCCTCTGTTCCTGAGTTTAGACTGTCTTTGTCTCTCACCTTCTCATCACCCTCCCCAACGTCTGTCCGTATTCGGCCAGGATCATCAACCCATGATTGCACGTGGTATCACTCAGTGCAACCTCGTGCTCGGGTACAGGGTATGATGTGACGTAAAGACTTTCTCCGCACCAAGAAATCCAGACCCATGGTAAACAAGTTTCGCCCAGCCTCTTTGGATTCCTCTTCTGTTTACAGGGCTGAATTGCACCGAGAAAAGAGTCAATTGCTATCAACTTGGCCTGTAGAATCTCCTCAACTACTTTATTTAATACACGGATTAAATTCCTTTCATTTGTAGACCATTTACAGCTAGTATTCCTACTGATTGGTGGGATGTGGTAACCCTCAACTAGACCATATCGCTTACCATCCCAGCCAATAACTCGGTCAAAGGATTCACCCTCTAGACTAGACTCTTCTACAAACAGGCTGATTTCCCCCGCACGATGATCACAATCGAACTTGTACAATGGATGCTGACGCTAAGCATTCGCTAATATACCCGAACCACGCGCACCAATCGCGACTTGTCGCACAATGGAAAACCTGGGGAAGGGTCTAGCTTCGAAGCTACCCCAGGAACTTCTGGAGTTGCAACGACAAGTTTTTTCGTAGTTCATAGACAACCGCACCACTCATCAACCTTGACTCTTCGTCATGCGAGCATCTGCGGGACTTGACATCCTTCAAGAGGGGTCTTCTCTTGTTGATTGACTCCGCATTGTTCGCATCGCAAATCTCTATAAAGCTCCCATGACCTGCTGCTCGTTGCTACCTTCTGCTGATCAGTCTCCACTCGACCACCGCAATCATGTTCTTCAAGACTGCTTTCGTTGCCGCTCTCCTCCCTTCAGTCTTTGCGACCAAGGGCAAGGGTCCTGATAAGGATGGTAAATACTGGCTCTCCGGAGACGGTATCAAGGCTGCCTTTATCCCCTACGGCGCCTCCATCACCAACCTTTTGATCGATGATCAGTACGGTGTCTCCCGAGACATTGTTGCTGGCTTCGACAACGCCACCCACTACAGCATCGACGAGGCTCATCCTCATCTCGGCGGTGTCCCCGGACGATACGCCAACCGTATCCGAAACAGCACCTTTGAGATTGACGGCAAGGACTACCACGTCAAGCCCAACGACAACCCTACCAAAGAGTCTCCTGATGGCGCCGACACCCTCCACGGCGGACCTGATGGTTGGGACTACCGCAACTTCACTGTTGTGTCCTACACCGACTCGAGCATCACCTTCTCCATCGTCGATCCCGATGGCAAGGAGGGTTTCCCTGGTGAGGTTGTGTCTTACGTGACATACACCCTCGAGGGCATGGACTGGGATATCAAGATTGTCGCATTGGCTACCACCAAGAAGACTCCCATCATGTTGACCTCCCACACATACTGGAACCTCGATGGCTTCGCCAACAACGAGACAAACACTGTTTCTAACCACTCTCTCTACATGCCCTACAGTGGCCAGCGCATGGACGTTGACAACATTCTTATTCCCACCGGCGATATCATTGCCAACAAGAAGGGGTCTGCCAATGATTTCTGGAGCAAGAGAAAGATGATTGGCGATCAAGAGAACAACGAGGAGCTGAAGAACAACTGTGGATTCAACTGTACCGGATATGGTAAGTCACATTTATTTCTGTCTCTGCTACTACCTGACTAACGTTCAATCTCAGACAACTGCTACACCGTTAACCGTGGTCAGCTTGGCAACTACGACTGGCGCACTGAGGGCCCTGTCGCAAGCCTTGCCTCTTCTTGGTCTGGCATCCAAGTCGACATCTACTCGGACCAAGATGCCTTCCAGTTCTACAGCTGCACGCAACAAAAGGGTGACTTCCCTCTGAAGCGTACTCAGGGTCTCAAGGACAACAAGGACTTCCCTCGAACTATTCCCAAATACGGATGTGTTGTTCTTGAGGTTCAGGACTACATTGATGGCATCAACCACCCTGAGTGGATGCGTGATGAGAAGCAATTCTTCGAGCCTGGTGGTGATCCTTATGTTCTCCAGGCTAGATACACTTTCAGTCTGAAGGGTGGCGAGGAATAGATAATCAGTTTTTGATGAGTAATTCGATTAATTGAGCGTTCAATTGTTAATTAAGAAAATGTGAAAACATGAAAACGTGACAGTATTCGATGGCGGAATTGTACCGTCATATTCCGTCCGAGATAGCGTCACGCCCGGCTACCAAATCCGACTCGGATGCAGTTCCGAATCAAATATTTATATCAAGGCCGGATACTGCGGGGGCCACTCACTATCAGAATAAGTCACATATCCATCGTAATCCATTTGTACAATTATCCGTGTTGATAATGCCTAATATCAAGCAATACCATCTCCTCCCAACAGACCTCGTTCCAAATTCACCACGACCTCTTCTGCACTATAAAAATGTGCTAGCTAAACGCCGAGGTACTACGCATTGCGACCCTGCCGAGGTCTGGGACATGTTCACCAAGAATGGATGGGACGTCGAATGGATCTTTCGATATCCCCAGACCCAATTGTCCCACTTCCACTCAGAGGCGCATGAGTGTATGGCAGTCCTATCAGGAACTGCAACCATTCGCTTTGGAGTCGGTGATACATCAGACGATCTCCAGGAAAACACTTACGGCTCTTCTTGGGAGAATGGCGGTATTGAGCTTCAAGCTGAAGCAGGAGATGTCTTTGTCATCCCAGCAGGCGTAGCGCACAAAACATACAACACCAAACCCGAAGCAGAGTTCAAGCTCATGTCACCCGGTGTCGGGCACGGCATAGAAGCTGATGATCCACGACAAGCCTTGGCAGAGATTGAGTTGTCGGGTTATACCATGATGGGAGCTTACAATGGAGGAAATTGGGATTTCGTCAAGAGTGGTGGCGACTATGGCAAGTCGTGGAGGGTTCGAAAGCCCAAGTGTGACCCTGTATTTGGGGAGATGGATGGCCTTGTGAAGAGTTGGCCTGGCGATGACAAGGATGCCGATCTCGAAATTGTTCAAGTTGAGAATAGGGAACGTCAGAACAATAAGTCCAAACTTTAGGTGTAATCACTGAAACAATATTAGTCAATATGCGTACAACTTGATACGTGCTAACAAACTAAACTACGAAGCTTTTGATGTTGTATCCGGCTGAACGTTTCCGTCGTGGGGTCTGAAGTGTTAATATTGCAACCCACACCTCAGGGTATCAGAAACATTGGCCACTGTAAGCCTAAGAGACGAAATTAGTAGGCCATTTTATGCTCTTTAGACTATGGCTCTTGGACTATTATCTTTGTAACCTAAGACTTAGGAGGTCATTTTTTTCTGCTACCCACTAGCCACATCGCATCGAGTTTGACATGAACATGCTGGCAATATACCTACATTATGAAAAGTTTATAGATAGAAAGTCTTCAGAAACGACCGTCACAAGATTACAAATAGGGAATAACACGACACAGACTGATTAAAAGGTTGATTCAAATATGTAACTTGTTAGAACTAATATTATAACAAAGTCAAAGCCCAATATATATATCCCATCCATCCGTATCAATATCGTATCCGCATTATAAAAGTCCACCAATTTGTGGCACTTTAGTCCTGGACACCAGCGGGGGTGTTGCAGAGGATTCCTTGGTCAAGCTGAAGAGATGTTAGTCCATTGACCATGGTAACAGGAAAGAGACAAACTCACGATAGGGAGAACACAGCATCGAGCTCGCTGGCCGATCTCAGCACAGACGGCGCTGAAGTCGGTGGCGTTGGCGGGAACAGAGGGAGCTGTTTATGTTAGATTGGTACCGATCGGCAGGCTTGATTACTTACGAGTTCCACAGTCGAGGTTAGCAACGCCCAAGACATCGGTAGCACAGCACTGAGAAGAGCCATAGAGGCCAGTGCAAGGGACGTAAGCCTGTCGCTTCTCGTTGGCGGGGAGGGCAGAGACGACGGCGCCCAGGAGGGTAACAGCAGCGAGTGAGAACTTCATGGTGAATAGAGTGAGTGAGTTGAGTTGATTAAAGGAGTAAAGATGTTGATTGTTGTATTGGATAGGCTTTGAGGATGAAGATGGAGATTTTAAAAGTAATTTCCAGATACGGCGCCTCTGTATTTATACAACTCATCATCCATACATGTCGATTCTTAATAACATGAGTATAAGCAAAATCTTGTCGTCATCTATCAATGACCTATTGCCACTCAACAATGATGGAAATCATGTTAAAGCCGTTGACGTTTTGAAACTCGACATCCTGGTCTATATCGCAACTTAAATGGAGCCTAGAAACCTGTTGTAGCGTCGCAGCGGAGAGGTACGCCAGCTCAACAGGGGATAGCAACGCATCAACGCGTTTGGATGATTCAAGCTAATTGACCTTTTCAATTAGTTGGGACGTCGGAGGTATCGCTGAAAGGGATGCCAGACTGCCGAAATCGCCACAACAAGTTATGATTTGTCGAGCTTTCGTCTGATTATAGTGGACTTGTTAAGAACTAATTTAGAAATGCTACTGCTCGGCCGATGTCATTGCTCTACGGAATGTCACAGTGAGTTGGCTGATTCGCTGAAAAGGTGCTCTGTACTCGCTTTCATTTAATCGTGGATGCTTTGATCGTCATGTCATATCATCCTCCTAGATTTCCGATTTGTTCCTGTCTATGCGTGTCTCGGCACGCCTGAGCCTATACATACATCATATCGTACCTGCAGATACTTGTTTCAACCCCGGATACCATTTCCTTTGTTGAGATAAGATGTAAGTGGCTTTCTTATACTGCGGATTAATCCTTCCTTACACGGTAACTTGAGTCTATATCATGGTTTTCGGGTGGTCGCTTATCGCCGATCATGGATCCAATGCCCCAGAATCAAGAAAATCCCCTTATGGATACTCTTGCGAGGCTTCCATGATAGAATTGTACTTCAAACTATCATATATAGCTGGGAATACCTGATTATTGATAAAGCTTGCGATCGTGATGCCCAGACTTTGGTGTTTCAAAGTTGGGATCGCAAACGTTGACCGTTATTTATCTGGGCGTCGCCTGTTCAGGTCTGAATTAATCAATGCGCATGGATTCTCAGTCAGTTGTATTCCAGTAACAAGTATTTCCTTGAAATTACTTCATCTTCTATCTTGTACCCGGTCCCAAGCAACAAAGCGGTGTGGCCGATGAGAAGTGCCAAGCTGGCAATCAGTTCAGTAGATAACCTGAGGAT
This sequence comes from Fusarium poae, assembly GCF_019609905.1. Lineage (NCBI taxonomy): Eukaryota > Fungi > Ascomycota > Sordariomycetes > Hypocreales > Nectriaceae > Fusarium > Fusarium poae. The sequence goes on from NC_058399.1 coordinate 5,913,060, forward strand.
ATTGACCGCCCATTGAATCTCGATCTGTTGACTTATTCAAACCACTCGGTGCCTCGTATTGGGAAAGAAAACAATATCAGCAGAAATCTATAGATCGTCAAGGTATATTACATATGATTTTCATCTGGGCATTTGATGTTATTAAGAATCAAGGTCTGACGTACCAGTGACTGGGGGACCTATATTGCAGCACTTATTAACTACTTGGGCCACAAAAGTCTTTGTGTCATCGATGGCATTTTGAAGCCTTGTTGATTGAGCTAGAAATATTTTTTTGTCTATTATTTGGTTATTATTTGGTGCTTTTCGAGGCGTAAGTCCCGAAGTATACATTAAAAATCAACACAATAATATTTTTTTGTCAAATCCAGAGACTTGCTTATTTATTAACGAAGACGAGGCATCTGTCTTACAGTTGTCTAGTTGTCGGTTATAAGAAAAACAAAGAGGGAAGAAGGGAACTAAATAGCTCTATGGTTATTTAATAAACTTGAATAGTCAATGTGACTTTTTATACAATTGGACACCGGCAGGTTATTTGTATATTCCACTTCTCAATACCTGGAGAAACAGCCTTGTGATACTTTCTATATGATTTTTTCCAGTCTTCAATTGTTTTTCTTCTGAGCATTACGTTATATAAAAGGGGCTTTACTATTTGAGAATTACGAACTCAGATTACTACTGCTCTGTGGTATCATTCATCAACGCTCGATACCCAAACTACAAGGTGCACAATCACATATTCACCAATAAGATTACAGATGACTGTGGACGGGGCCAAGCTTTGTCTTTGCATAACATAAAAGCACGGTTATTCATAGAATGATAGTTGTTTGTCAAAGCATGTTATCTCTTGCGTTGCAATGCTACTTAGGTAAACGCGTAAATTTGTATTCATAATTCCATGTGAGCATATAGTCACCCAGCCTCATGAGATGACTATGCAAGTTCTCCCAAACGCCTCAAAACATCATCTTCCCAAGGGTAATCATCGCTCTTGATCTTTCCGAAAGCAGGCAGTAAGACAGCCTCGTCAATCTCGGCATACTTGCCACGCTCAATGTGCACAAGCTGTCCATTCTTGGAGTCATCAGCCATCAAGAAAGCGGCGCATCGAGAAACAACAGAAGCAGGCTGTAACTCAACGTTGATGGCACCAAGTAGTGTCTTGAGCTCAGGCAGGACACTGCTTTCCGTCCAACTGGGCGCCAGAGTGTTGACGCGGATAGGAAGTTGAGCAGCACCGAGAAGAGGAACAAGACCTCTACCGAAGCCTAGGACTCCATGCTTGGCAGTTGCTAAAGTAATCAGTATCGAGTTCCGATGCGAGTGGAATATTGAAACTTACAGTAATCAACAGCACGCACACGCTGCAGACCAGTGGTAGAACCGCTGATGACAATGCTTCCACCCTCAGCTTGTTGCCTCAGATGGTAAATAGCAAGAGTACATGTGTTGACAACACCCTTCAAGCTGACGTCCATGAGCGCATGTGTGGGCTCGATAAGGTCGCCATTATCGTCAACCTGTGTGGACAGGTAATCCGCACGAGGCCCGAGACCAGCATTGGCAAAGACATGATCGATACGACCATAGACTTCCTTTGCTTTTTTGAAAAGAGCAACGAGATCAGCCCAGACTGAAACGTCAGTCTTGAAAAAGGTGAAAGGACCCTCGTGTTGCTTCTGGGGAGGCTGGACGTCTCCGCTGACGACTGAAGCACCCAGGGATAGAAGGAAATCCACAGTAGATAATCCGATTCCAGAAGAACCACCTGTAGAAAAGTCAGTATTTTCGGTTACATCGAGTGGAGATTGTGTTTGTTTCGTACCAGTGACAATAACAACCTTGCCACTCAGGGCAGAAAGCTTGTCGTCTTGGATCACGAATTCAGCCATTATGATGTAACGTCGGAGAAAAGGAAGTGATGATTAACAAAGCAGAAAAAGCAAAGAAAGAACTTGGCAAAAGTAGCAAGGGGGGGAAGAGCTGAAATAGGTTGCGTCGTATTTACATCGAACAAGTCAGTAGTCAAGCAAAAGAACACTAGCGTTCTGAGTGGGAACGGAACTATTTGTCTCTACGCCCGCAACATCATCATCATACGACCATTCATTCACGTCTATTTGTTCGGCTCGACTACTGAACCGTGCTTGTGTATGTACTATCTTTGACAACGAATACCAGTTGGCGAGATTCTAGACCTTGAATCTCCATAGTTGATGAACAAGGTAGATGTAGCTCGCCTAGGCTGTGACCCTGGCTTTTACCCAGGCTATGCTCTATTTAGTATATAAATTATAGGTTAGATTTTAGTTAACCTAGGCAGTGCCCTAGGGTTAGGTTTTATAATCTAATTAGCCTAATTTTACTTAATTATAAAATATAGCCTAGCTTATTACTTTTAGAATAATATTTAATTAAAATTCTTTTTTTTTTTTTTTTCTTTATAATAATATATTTTATTTTTATTATTATTATTTTTTATTTTTAGCTTTTTAATATATTAATATTTATATTAAATATATTAAGAATTTTTTTTATTATTTTTTTTTTTTAATTTTTAAATTATAATAATTAATTTAAAATTTATTTATAATTTATTTAAAATCTATTATACCTTATTAAAATTTAACCTTATTTATATTTAAAGCTATATACTTAAAGTATATTATTAATTAGCCTAATATAATAAATAGTCTTAAATATTAAAATAATTTAAAAGTATTCTAGAAAAATATAAATTAAATATATTATAAATTTATTATAAATATATTATATTAATTTCTATATAGACTAAAAAGGAATTTATTATACTTTTAAGTAAATAATTTTATTATATTTCTATTTAATTAAATTACCTTAATAAGGCTCTTTATAATAATATAAGTATATAAATTCTTTTTAAATCTATTTATAATATATTATAATAAATTCTTTTTTAATATATTATAAAATAATCTTTTTTTAAGTATTTAAAATCTATATAATTATATTAAAACTTATAAATAAGTAATTTTAAAGAAGCTTTATTTTAATTCTTTTACTTAATAGGAAATTTCTACTATTAAAAGTAAGAAATTAATTTTAAATAACTTTTAAATATATTAGGCTTACTTATCTTTAGACTATTATATAACTCTTATCCTTATATTTAAAGGTAAAATTAATTTTATTTTACTTAATACTCTTTTTAAGGCCTTTATTCTAGTTAATATAAGTAATTTATAATAAATTTATAATATATTATATCTTAATTTATTTTTAATATATTATAAAATAATATAAATAATATTAAAAGCCTTAATAATATCTCTATTAAGTATATAGCTATATAATTTAATATTCTTATTTATACTTATAATTATTACTATAAAGTAAAAAGAGATATAAATTAATTTATTTTAAATATATTACCTTTAAATTATTTACTAATATATTATCTTTAGATTAAAAAACCTAATATAAAAAAAGAATATCTATCTTAAGCTTAATAATATTTATAATAATTATTAAAAAAAGAGATTTAATAGTAAGTATTTTAAATTACTTTATAATATATTATATTAGAATTACTTTCTAATATATTATAAATTATTTTCTTTTTTTACTTACTAAGTATTATAATTACTAGGCTTTCCTTATTAACCTTTATAAAGAAAAGTAAAAAGCCTTTACTACTTTAGATAAAAAGGCTATAGAAGAACCTACTAAGGAAATTAAAGAATAAATTTTAAATAACTTAATAATTTATTTAAAAGGCATTATAAGGAATTTTTAAAAAAGGAGATACTTTACTTTATTATATAGGAATATAAATAAAAAATACTTTTATAATTAATTAAAAATTTTTAATTACTTTTTCTACTTAAGTAAAAAAAATAAATTATAAATAAATTAATTAATAAAAAATAATTAAAATTAATATATTAATTAAATATAAATTCTTTAATATATTAATTAATTATTTTTTTAAAAATAAATAAATATATTATAATATTAAATAATTTAATTTTATATATAAAGTAAGTAAAATTAATATATTATAAATATATTTATAATTTATTACTTATTTAAAAATATACCTTTTATTTAAAATTTAGCCTTTTTAATTTTTATTTTAAATTTAAATTTCTCTTTTTTAAAATTAAGCTTTTCCTTTTAAACTTATAGCTTATTATATTAAAGTTATTTAAATACTAAGAGTTATAAAGATTTCCCTTTTCTTTATTTAAATAAATTAATAAGGTATTTTAAATATATTATAAAGGGTTTTATACTAAGGGTTATTACTTAATATTATAAAGTTACTTTATATTAAAAGATTAAAATTAAATAATAAAGAAAAAAGTAAAAAGGCTATAGATTTAAAAGAAATAATAAAGATAGCCTATTAATTAAATATTAATAATACCTTTTAAATTAATATATATAAAGGTATCTTAATAAAAGATTATAAGGAAGGCCTTTATTAAGTAGATTATATTTTATTCTTTAAGTACTTATTAATAACTTTATAATAAATTTTAAAGACCTTATTTATATATATATTAACTATCTTATTAATAGTAACTTATAATTAAATTATTAAAGTAAGTAATTAATATACTATATCTTATAGCTACTTAAAAGTAGTTTATAAGCTTAAGATTTATATTCTTATTCTTATAATATATTAATAATAGCTTTAGAATATATTTAAAATAATTTACTTTAGTATTACCTTAATATAAATAGTATAATAGCTATTTACTTAATATAAAGTCTTATAAAGCCTTTTAATTATATTAATTATAAAATAAAAGGTCTTTTACTAGGTTTTTATTATATTTAAGTAAAAAGGGTTTAATTTTAATACTATTATATATATCCTCTTATATTAAGCTTATTCTTAAATAACTTAAAGTTAATTTAAATTTAAATACCTTAATAATATATTTATAATTTAATTAAAAGACCTTATTTTTAATTAATAGATTATAAATCTTATTATAAATACTCTCTCTTTCTATAGAAAAAAGAGAATATATAATACTTTATAGGCTTCTTTATATTTTAATAATTTAATTAACCTCTTAATAAATATAGTCTATTTAATATATTAAAAAAGTATTTAAAATTAATAATAATAAACTTATTTATAATTTACTTAAAATATACTTAATATAGCTATATATTCTTAAGGACTTAATATTCTTAATTATAGTATTTAAGATTAATATTTTTAAAGAAATAATACTTAAATCCTATATAAAAGATTAATAAGTAATATAGAATATATTATAAATATATATTAATTATAGCTCTTTAGTCTTAATTAATAATAATATTAAAGAGGCCTTTATTATAAATATATTACTATTTAATATTAATATTAAAAGTCTCTTTAAAATACTTAAAGATTATTTAATATATTATCTTATAGATAAAGGCTATTTAGTAATTTATAATAACCTAAATAAATAAAATAGCTTAATAATATATTAAAAATTACTTTTAAATTTATTAAGAAGTTTTACTTACTTATATTAGCCTTAAAACTTTAATAACCTTAAATAACCTCTTTATCCTTTATATTAATAATATACTTAAAATTTATATTAATTTAAAAAGTCTAAAAAGGGAAATTATAAAAGATTTTAACTTATTAATAATAAAAGTAAATAATAAGGTAATTCTCTTTATTATTATAATAAATATAAATATATTATATAAAGTTATTAGAAATAGATTTTTAATACCTTTAAAAGTACTTATAGCCCTAGAGTTATTAATATAGTTTTAAATATATTTTAAATAAAGCCTAAGTTATAATTACCCTTTTAAATAATAAATTAATATATACTATTAAAGAATACTATATAAAATACTTTAATTAATAAGAGATAGATATATTAATACTAAGGTAGCTATATTATATCTCTTTTTAAATTTAATTATTAAATTAAATTTAAGCTAATAACCTATTAAGATATTAATAAAAAAGTATTAAAAAGGTATTTAAAATATATATATAATATTTTTAATTTAAGCCTTAATTAATTTAAAATATTATTAAGTTTATTATAAATATTCTTTAGTAAGGTTATAGGAAGTAAAGAAAGGTAATTATAATAGCTATAAGAGATAATAATAAAATAAGGTCTTTTTTTATTTTAAAGTATATAAGACTAGAATTTTATTAAGTAAGCTTATTATTTTATTAAGAGAAGATTATTAAGAATATAAATATAATTTATAAAGTATTAATAAATTATTTTAAATTTATTATAAAGGTATTATTATAATATTTTTAAGCTTTTATTATTATTAAAATAAAGATATAGCCTAGGCTTATAGATTAAGTATTTAAAATGCTTTTAATTTTTCCTTTAATAAGAATATAAAATTTATAATATTATAAAAGTATAATAAAGGCCTAATGCCTATTGCCTAGCCTTAAATAAATATAAAGAATAAAATATTATTAAAACCTATCTAAGGACTATAATATATTAATAAGGTATTATAAAGATATTATAAATTACTTACTTATTTAATTAATTAATAGAAAATTAATTAATATATATTTAATTAATAAGAAATTATATTTTTATAAGTAAGTTTTTCTTAATAATTATATATAATACTAGAAATCTAATTATATTTTATTAATAATATATTATAAATATATTTAAAATAACTTATTTAATAGTATTCTTTTTTAATATTTTTTAAGATTCTTAGTAATTAATAAAAGCTTAAAAGTTTTAATAATAGTTTATAATAGCCTTATAAATATAATTACTAAGTATAAGATTAAGGCCTTTATAAGTATTAATATTAATATAATTATACTATAAATAATATATAGAAATACTGCCTAAGTAAATAAAAGTAATTAATTAAGAATTAATAATATATTAAATATAATACTATAGCTATAATAACTTAATAATATATTTATAAATTATTTAAGTTAATTTATAAATTTAATTAATTTCTTTTTTTTAATATTTTATATTCTTTTTATAAAATAAAGTATATAATACTATTAATTAAAATCTTAAGCTACTTTAGTATATAAGCTATATTAATTACTTTATAAACTTAATTTATATTTTTTTATATTTTTAAATACTTAAATTATAAAGGATTTAAAAAAATAAAAACTAATTAATTTATTAATAATATAAATTTATTAAATTATAACCTATTAATAATATATTAAAAAGGTATTTATAATATATATAAATCTATTTTTCTTTAAAATAATATAATCTTTAGGAAAAATATTATTTAAATATTAATTAATTTAAATAATACTATTATAATTATTTATAATTAATATATTATCTTAATTAATAAAATTAACTTTTAAATTTAATAAATCTATTATAGAATTATTATTAATAGATTTTAAATCTATTATTTAATAAAATATAAAAATAAATAAAGAAATAAATTATTTTTTATTACTTTTTATAAAGTTATATTTAAGATATACTCTATTAGGCCTAGTTATTAAATTAATTAAAAGGTATTAAGGCACTGCCTAGGTTAATTAAAATCTAACCTATAATTTATATACTAAATAGAGCATAGCCCAGGTAAGGGCCAGGGTCATAGCCTGGGCAAGCTATATCCACTGAACAAGTGGACTCGGATAAGGCGGTGTCTTGAGTTTAGGAACCCTGCAGAAAGCCCCTGGATAGAGGTTTAGGGGGATCCATTTCTGTTGGATAGTCACCAGAAGTAGCAAAAACTACTGGAAGCGAAGGATTCACGGAGCCGGAAATAAGATTGCAATCTAAAATGATTTATTGAATCAATGCAAGTCATTTGTTTGACCTGTTGTTACAATGTGATATATTATGATCTATCTCAGATACCAAGGAGGATCTCCTCCGGGATCAGCAGAAGTCAATATCGACCATGTCAATACGTACTAAAAAGTCCCTATTGGAACTACTGAACGGAAGTCTCGGCCCGGAAATGAACGGACTCGAAACTAACTAGTCTAGTCAACATCATCTCAACGGTTCCCGTAATTTAGTTGATTCAATTCCACTACTAACGGCGGTCTAGTCTCGGGCCTTTCGAATTTGACAGGCATCATCGTGTTTCTAGTCCAGACAAAAGAGATCCGCTTGGAGAGTTTCACACTGAGATCCATCGCTTAACTCGCCATAATGTCCATCATTTCGTTTGTTCGCCTCAACGCGTATCCATCCATAGCCCTTCCACACGAAAACAAGAAAAAGAAAAATGTAGTTATTCGTCCCGACTATTATTAACCTTTGTCTTCTCCACGGGGTATTCATTTGTTGATCTATTCTTCTTTTTTAGCTTTTGTTTTCGAAATATTGTTCAAGATGGCTCGCGTGGCGGGTGATGGCGTGGCTCTTCTATGGGCCACGATTGCTATGCTTTCGTTATCATGGATCTTTGCGATATTACGATTGGGAGTGAGAAAATGGAGAAAGAATATTGGACTGGATGATGGACTCATGTTTGCTGGTTTAGTAAGTACTCTGACATCTTCCTACGGCTTGACTAACTAAGTAACCTGAAAGATTCTATACACCGTCACCTGTTCACTCGTTATTAGATGCTGCTTCTATGGCTCTGGCCAAAAGAGAAAGGATCTCGAACCCTACGATATCAAGATGGGAACAAAGGTATGTTCTTTAGGAGTGCTAGACTCTCAATGCTAACAGCTTGTAGCTATTCTTCATCGCCCAGTTCTTCTACTCCGCCTGCTCCGTCCCGATTAAATCTAGCATTTGCGTTACGATGCTTCGAATCTGCGACGCTCGACGTCGTTTTGTTTGGACCCTCTGGGGCATCATGGGAATCACCGTTTTCACTGCCATCGTCTTCATCATCGCGACCGCCAACATCTGTCATCCGATCGAGACACTATGGGGAGACGCGAATGGTGAATGCAATACCAAAGTGAATAGCAGTGTTGGGTTTTACTTTTCCGCCGTGTCAATTCTTACAGATTGGACCTTGGCTATTCTACCAGCCATCCTCCTATGGAATATCCAGATGAAGCAGAGAGTCAAGTTTCCCGTTATTGTTATGTTGGGTCTAGGCGCTTTGTAAGTTTATACTATACCCCTTAACCTTGACCCCCTACTAACACCCTTTAGTGCAAGTTGTGCAACAGTCGTCCGATTAGGTTATCTCACACTCTACAACGACCCAACCGAGTTTGTCTACAGCACAGGCGCCATTGGTCTATGGTCCATCCTCGAAGAAGGCATCGGTATTATCGCTGGGTCCATGCCTGCTCTTCGACCTCTTCTCAGCCTACCATTCTTCGGTCGAAGTACATACGCCAGCGGTGGTGCATCGAACCAAGCATCTAGTCACATGAACCTGGCACACGTTTCCAACAAGAAAACCCAAGATCAGATGACGGATATGGAGTTGAATGATTTCCAGACCAATCTAACAACGAGAATCTCACATAGTCGGGACAAACAGAGCTTGGATGACAACGATAGTCAGAAGTTCATCTTGAAATCCACAAAAGTGGTCATGACGACTGAACGAGCATAACAAAACATATAACTGTATTCCAAATAACAATAAACGCATTCATCATTGTTGGATCTTTGCCATTTCGTCCAGCTTTAATACCCTTCGTTTTCTAGAAAGCTTTCGGGAGGTGACCAACCGACGTACTCTGGCCATGTTTAATACATATCTCTCCAAGTCTCCGTCATTCCTAACAAGGCCCTCGAGATAAAGATAGTAATAATATCCTTGGCCAGTAAGAATGTCTTCCCATCGGTCAGGACTGTCAAATTTGAAAATTTCGTGATCCATTAAAGGATCCTGGTCATTCCTCAAACGCTGGTTTGCCTCGCTGTTGAGATCACGGTGTTTGTACCAAAGGCAGTCCCATGGACGGAATCCTTCAAAGACACTCTCATCGAGTCTTGGATCTCCATACCGGAGTTTGTCAGCCAAGAAAAAGACGTCTTTGCCTACCCTTCTTGATTTCATTATCATGCTGTCTGGATGGTAGAACATGCTGCAGTAAAATTCAAATACCATGTAGCGTTTTGCAAACGACCAAACTAAACATGAAGGTATCTGATCAAAGGCCAGCCACTCGTTTTTCGATTCCAACTTTGTTTGTGACCACACCCTCCAACGGTGATAAATAAACATCTCCCGCATTTCGGTTATCAATACTTCCGCTTTGGCGAGTGTCGATAGACTCAGTATCCATCTCTTTGGCTTCTCGAATACTTTGCGTGCTATCATGGCGTCAAGGACGGGCTCAGCGTGCTTCTCGATATCGGCTATTGTCGTGTACTGTTCCCGAATCGAGCGAAGCTCTGAAAGAAACTCAATCAGAGGGACGGCGTCTATCTGCCCAAAGCGCAGATAGAAGTTTTCTACATGGGGAAGCAGAATCCGATCGCGGATCGCTAGAAAGTCTTTTGCTAGACGTGGAGAGGCGTTGACGGCCGATGAGAGTTCTCCAGGGGATAGACAAGAGAGTATCTCGGTAGTCAACTCGGCCGGGAGACTGGTAAAAATGTCATAATTAATTTTTGCTGCCATGGTGAAGTAGAAAAAATGTCGAGGAAGCGTTTAAGGTTGAGTTGTCGAGATGGTGTGGAAAAAGGGAGGTGATGAAAGTGATTTAGTTTTGAGGGACAGACCACTTGTTATATAAGTCACTAAATAGATTCAAAGCTTAATAATAGCCCTTATCAATAAAGGAGAGCACACATGTTTAGCTTTATGACCAGCTATCTAAGTTTTCTACCCAAAGTCACACAATATACACTTACGATTTTAGTGACACTATTACTGATAAAGGAACAATCGAAGCTATAAAGCCACTCCTAGCGTAATCTATCTTTCTTGGTTGACAGTGACAGTTAGTCAGGTGTCAAGACAAGGGTAGCTTGTTACCATTTCCATCGAGTCAGGCCTGCATGACCCACCCCAAAACGAAGGCTCGTTCCTCGAGAGCGAACCTCGTAAAGAAAACGAGGCTACCAAAACTTGCCCTTATAATGAATGACATGCCGCTGTTGTTTCATCGCAAATGCCAATCATATCTCACTCGTTCCCAAATTTCCATGTCCCAGTGTCAACTTCCAACCGGCCCTTGACCACTTGCAATAGTCTAAATCCCAGCCATATTCACATTCAGGAATTGCATAAGCGACTTCAGTTTTCAAAATGCGGAAAGACAATTCTGAACGACGAGGGCGACAGGCTCATAAAAAATCTCGGGGCGGATGTATCGAGTGCAAGAGGCGTCATATCAAGGTATCTATACCCGTACTTTGGATTATGTAGCCCTACTAATATGTCCTAGTGTGGAGAAGAGAAGCCTCAATGTCGATCTTGTATCATTCGTGACCTCTCATGCCTATACCAACATCATCGCTGTTCCTCTCTGAGGGGGGAGTCTGCAAGAAAGTCTCCCAAGCTTGAGAGTGATCATGGGAGTTGCTACAGTGTCTTGTCTGAAGGCAATAGAAGCCTCTCAGTTCCAAATTCTCTTGACTCCCTTACGGTGACAACAGACGTGTTCACTTTACACGAGCTCGACATTCTACATTATTGGACTACAACCACAAGCCAAATCATGTGCACCCAACTTGGTCCGAATCAAGGATGGGATATAACGCTACCGCAGCTGGGATTCCAACACCCCTTTGTCTTGTACGGAATACTCAGTCTGGCAAGTCTCCAGCGTGCCCTCTCTGACCCTGAGGACATCCAAGGCTATATGGTAGCCGCTACAAACTACCACGCCAACGCCGTACAAAGGTTCTTAGCCACACAAGCGTTAACCTCCGAACCCAGCGATAGGACTCTCGATGCAATGTTTGCCTTTTCTATCATTGACATCATATATGTTTTGGCTACATACGGCACGCTCTCTCGTCAATCCGAGCCTACTTTCCGGCCCTCTCATATTCTCGAACTTGATTGGATCCGCGATATTCGAAGTGTGAGAGCTTTGCTCAAGCCGTTTAATGACAAAATACGGGAGGGTTGCCTTGGTGAGTTTGAAAACCTCAAGACTTACGAGGATTGGGGCGTTGGTCACGGGTCAGTTAGTGGAGATAATGAACTACTGGATCTACAGGTATCATACGAGGGATGCAGTTCTGCGGATATTGAGCTCTATAACTCAACTATCAAGCTCCTCAGAAGTTGTCGTCCTTACATGAGCTCTCTGGGAGATGTTAGTACAGACGATGCAAGGCTCACTAGACTGAATCCGCATTGGATCACCCCATTGATCTTCTTGCAAGAGGTATCAGAAGAGTTTATGGACAGACTATATCAGCGGCAGCCACCAGCCCTGTTGATCTTGTCCTTCTTTGGTGCGATGCTATCTGCATACGATACTGTTTGGTTCATGGAAGGGTGGGCATTAGAGATAGTGACAGCCGTTGACTATGCTTTGGGCGATTATTGGGCACTTTATACTGCATGGTGCCGTGAGCAGGTTGCTATGAACTTTGTCAGATGGGAAAGTTGTAGTGAAGTGGCGACACCCATGTCATAGCTAACAATACAGAAGAATAATCCATCATTGTGTTGAATTTTATTGTGTTAAAAGCTACGGCGTTAATTATAAGCTTTTTCCCTTCTTCCCTAGAACTTTCCTCTTTTAACTTTATAGGATTCTTAATATAATAAATTCTAATTTAATAAACTTTTTAATAATACTACCTTTATTAAATACTCTATAAATTATTAATAACTTATTTTCTTTATTAAAGATTATTTTAAAGATTAAAAAGTAACTTTATTTAGGGTATTTTACCTTTTAATATATTAATATTATTTTTCTTTTAAATATTATAAAGAGCCTTTAAGGCCTTTTTCTCTTTATATAGTAAAGATTTAAACTTTAATTTATTAGCTTAATAATTAATTATATAATTAAAGGTATTATAGTTAAGAATAATAAAGGTAATAATTTAATTATTAATTATATTAATAATATTTTAACCCTAGGTATTAATAGGAGTATTATATTAAAGGTAAATATAGCTATTAAATAACTTTATTAGATATTTTTCCTTAAAAGTAAAGTTAATTATAAAGATTAAGCTTTTATAAATAGTTCTTTAGTTTAATATATAGCTAATGTCACGGGCTGAGTCCGGCGGTACGGGTGGACAGGGAACGCTTCGGGCGTAATAGGTTCTATTGCTACGGATAGGCACTGCAGGCAGGTCAGGCTCTATTAACAAGACGTAGCTCAAGGAGCTACGTTCAGGATCTGACTGGCGGTCTAACTAAGGTTACGGCGATAACGCTATCGCCACGTGATCTGATCCACTTGTGGCTCTAGGGTAGGTTGGTCTGACTTCGAGCTGTGACAGTGCCCCCCTCTTTAGCATCGAGCTCTGCCGAGACGGGCTACTGTGGTCCGGGCTTGTCAGGGTATCTCCTGTGGAAGTTCGCCACGATCTCTGCAGCATTCTCCACGTAAGCAGCAGGGACTTCTGTTGGGTCTGCATATCCGGCCCATTTCACAGTATACTTCAGCCTGGGGCGGCCTCCTCGGCCTCGTCTGTCCCATCGGGAATCCACAATGTCTTCAACCTCCCACTCTTCCACTCCTTCGGCTTCTACTGGCGGTGGCGGGTCTACGTTCTGACCGGGCAGCGGATTGGTGGCAGCTGGCTTTAGCAGGCTCGTGTGAAACACGGGGTGTATCTTCATGCTGGCGGGCAGTTCCAGTCGATAGGCGTACGGGGAGATGACCTTGCCGATCTTCAACGGGCCGATGTTCTTCCAGTCTAGTTTCTTCTGTGGCCTAAGGGTCTTGATATTCCTGGCGTCTAGCCACACTGAGTCCCCCTACTTGGTATCGTCGGGCAGGTCGTCTGTGTCGGTTCGCTTGGGCTTCGTAACGGGCTTGTGCGGCAATGCTTTCTGATCTCAGGTGCTCTAGGATGTCGTTCATCGTCTTTGCGAACTGTTCTGCGTCTCTAGTGGCTGGGGTTCCTCTGACTGTAATCGTGGGTTCAAAGCCCATTCGCGGGTGGAATCCATAGTTTGCAAAGAACGGAGATACGCCGGTGGTTTCGGATTTCAGGGAGTTCGCTGCGAACTCGGCCAGGGGGAGCCATCGGTTCCAGTCGTCCTGTAGGTATGACACGTAGGCTCGCAGGTACTGTTCCAACACAGCGTTCAGGCGTTCAGTCTGTCCGTCGGTCTCAGGGTGGTAAGCGGTGGATAGTAGCGAGCTGATCGACAGTTGTTTGGTGAGCTTCTGCCAGAACTCCGCTACGAACTGGGGTCCCCGGTCCGATACTATAGTCTGTGGGAGCCCATGTAGCTTCCACACTTCCTTCAGGTAGTAATGGGCTGCGTCTTCGGCATCGCAGGTTCCTTTGCATGCGATGATATGTCTCATCTTGGTCAGGCGGCAGGCTATAATCAGGATGGCGTCATTTCCTTCGCTGGGCGGCAGATGTGTGATAAAATCCATTGACACATGTTGCCAGGCTCGTTCGGGGATAGGCAAGGGTTTCAGCACACCTTGCTTCGCTTCTCGGGCTGGGTTGGCTCTTCGACACGTATGGCAGTTCTTAACCCATTGTTCGATGTAGGCCAACATTCCGGGCCAGTAGTAATCCCGGGAAAGCAGGTCATAAGTGCGGGCACGACCTGGGTGTCCTGCTATAGGGTGTTCGTGGCAGGCTTTCAGCAGGGCGGTCTTGAGGGCGTCGTGGCTCGGGATATAGATGCGGTCCCGGTACAACAGTCGTTCCTGGACGATCTTGCACTCTGCAAGCGTAATCTTCGGGTGTCGCGGTGCGTCGGTCCTGAGGGCTTGTAGTATCGACTGCAGGTCTTCATCGGTCTGGTATCCTTCGTTCAGCAAGCGGTCGATCTCTTCTGGTAGCTCTATTGAGAGTGACGGCTCCTCGGGTGTTGGTGCGGGTTGGTTCTGTTGTAGTGGGTGGCGGATGCGGGCTCTCTGGACTCGTAGCGGCGGAAGTTGCCAGTTCTCTTTCTTTAGTACCACCTGGCTTTGGTGCGCTAAGCGCTCATCCCCCTCTTTAGGGAGGTCTTCTGACCTCCTGGTCAGGGCATCGGGTTTAACTCCCTGTTTCCCAGGTCGATATGTGATCTGGAAATTAAATCGGGACAGGAACTCAGACCAGCGGGCTTGTCGTCGGTTAAGTAACTTCGTCGTCGTAAAGTACTCCAGGTTCTTGTGATCCGTGATCACTTTTATCGGTGAGGGTGCCCCTCCAGTTCGGGTCTCCATTCTTCGAAGCAGCGAATAATGGCCATGAGTTCCTTATCGTAGATCTCGTAGTTGCATTCCGTGGACGTATGCTTCTTGGAGAAGAAGGCTACCGGGTGCAGCCTTCCGTCATCGTCGTATTGCGACAGCACACCGGCGGATACATAGTCAGAGGCGTCTGTCTCCAGGATTACGTCCTTCGTCCAATCGAAGGGGCGTAAGATCGGTGCTGATGTGAAGGCTCCCTTCAAGTCTCGGAAAGCCTTTTCGCAGGTTTCGTCCCAGACGAACGGTACGTCTTTCTTTGTCAGGTGGTTCAACGGGGCTGTAAGCTTAGAGAAGTCACGGATGAACCTCCTGTAGAAGTTCGCAAATCCTGTGAAAGCTTGTACATCTGTCAGGCAGGTCGGGGTTTGCCAGTTCTTAACAGTTTCGATCTTTGCAGGGTCCATTCGGATGCCGTCTCGTCCCACGATAAGGCCTAGGAACTTGGTTTCCGTAACCATGAATTCGCATTTGGCTGGGTTTGCGAATAACCCGGCAGCTCTCAGTTTTTCAAGCACCATCTTTAATTGCTCGACATGTTCTTCTCGGGTCCGGCTATAGATCAGGATATCGTCCAGGTACGCAGTGCAGAATATATCCAGGTATTCCCTCAGCGCATCATTAATGTACCGCTGGAAGGTCGCGGGGGCTCCTGTTAGGCCGAAGGGCATAACCAGTGACTCATATAATCCGAATCGGGTGCGGAATGCTGTCAGGTACTCCTGGCCTTCCTTGATACGCAGATTATTGAAGGCCGATACGATGTCAATACGGGAGAAGTATTTCATACCAGACAGGTTATTCAGGGATTCTTTGATCAGGGGGGAGCGGGTAGCGGTCCTTAACCGTAATATTATTCAGGGCTCGGTAGTCCACGCAGAAGCGTAGACCACCGCCGGGTTTCTTGACGAATAGTACCGGGGAGGCTACAGGCGACGAGCTTGGGCGGATGAATCCTTTACGCAGATTCTCGTCTAGCCACTCTCGTAGGGCTGTCAGTTCGTTCCGGGACATTCCATACAAGGGTCCAAACGGCAGTTTTCCTCCTGGGGTTAGCTCGATGTGGTGGTCTCCAGATCGGTGCGGTGGTAGCTTCTCTGCCTCCTTAGGCGAGAAAACGTCCTGGAACTCTCGAAGTTCTTCCGGCAGCACGAATGCCTCTGGCTCAGGCTTAAGCAGGTAGTCCAGTTGCTTCAGGGTGACGGTGAAGAGGCGGTAACGGTCCTTCTGGCTGTATATTCGGGCGGTTCGCAGGGAAACCGGGAGGATATCCTTTCCCTCCAAGGCTGGTGGGATACTCCCTTTCATCTGGCGCATGAACTTCTTCGGGACGGTCTGTAAAGCCTTAATCCTTGTAGGCTTGGTTGGGGTGTTGCAGAATTTCTGGCAGTACGGGCTGTTAAATGTGAACGTGTGGGCCGCGAAGCCCACCTGCGGGTCGTGTTGCTTTAGCCAAGGCATTCCCAGGACAATAGGGTAGCTGGCTAGCTGGGTCACGTAGAAGATCATGCTCTTCTGCTCGTGATCGGCAATGCGGAGTCCGGCGCGGACGTAGTAGGCGACCTTCCCGCTCTCGGCAGGTCGCCCGTCGAACACTTCAATCTCGAAGGTTCTCTTCAGGGGTCTAAACTTCAGGTTCTGGGACTTAGCCCAGCTCTCGTCGATAAACCCTTTTCCTTCCGCTCCGCTATCGGTCATAGCGTAAGACGGAATTGGTTCTCTTCCGGCCACATTGAGGCTGGCAGGCAGTATCATCAGGTTCGAACGTTGGTTGTTCTCGTTCTCAATCGGGATTCCATGAACGGAGGCGGCGGACAGTTTAATCTTCGGTACAGTAGGTGCGGGGGAGGGAGCCTGGCGCCGACTTAAGACAGGCTCACCCCGTTTTCCTGGCGTCCTCGGGAGTGTCTAGATCGGCGGGAACTGGCGCGGCTGGATGTAGGCGAGTGTGGAGACGGGGGCTGGCTGGTGCGGTTGGGGCTATAAGCGAAGGTGGCTTGACGGAGCCTGGTTGGACGTGTGTCAGGTTCGGGACAGTCGCGGAGGTAGTGGTTGGCTGAACCGCAACGGAAGCACTGGTTGTTCTCCCGTCGTTGGTTAGGGCGGTTATAGCGGCGCTGATTGCTGAGGTCCATAGGTTCTCCGGCTGGTTGGCGGTTTTCGGGGGGGCTTCTCCCTCTACGAGGCGATGGGGACTTCTTTCGGAGTGTCTGGGGGTACTCCTTCAGCGGCATATTCGTCTTTCGTGACGCAGGCTGTGGCTCCGCTGCGAAGCGGCGTCGTCGGTTTTCCAATTCTTGTAGGAAGGTGGCTAGGTCGTGATATTTATAGCTAGGCGGTGGGTTGTGTATAAGCATTCCGCGTAGTTCTCGGGAGACAGCTTGTTCCAACAGGGTAGGGAGGGCCTCTTCTGACATTTCTCCTTCCAGCGCGAGGCGTTGGAACTCGGCGAAGAAGGTGCTGAAATCCTTGTGAGTCTGGCGAAGGCGGAATAATTCGGCGCGGGCATTATTGATCCGGTTCGGGTCTCCAAAAGCGCGTTCTAGTAGATCGATAATATCCTGGTAGTCGGGGAGTTGGCATTCACCAGCTTTAATGTGCGGTAGGACTTGTGCATAGGCGCGTCCCTTAAGACGGCCAGTTACATAGGACATTCGGGCGAGGCGTGTCGGGAATCGGTCGTGGTTAGCTTTTAGTTTTGAGTGTATCTGGGAGACGAAACGGCGTAGGTCGCTCCGTTCGCCCTCAAACTTGTCAGGGTCGGGTAATCGTTCGGTAAGACTGGTTGATTCGGTAGATCGGGAAGAAGGCGGAGGAGTCGTTCCCATAGGAGTCGCTACACGAAGCTCAGCGGGAGCGCTAGTCTCGGGGGGTTCACGGATAGTAGGTACGGTAGGTCGGGTGGCATCGAGGGCGCGACGTTCGGCGAGGCGGGCCTCGAAGATGTCGTCGTCCTTCCTCTTTAGGGCCTTCTCGTGTTGTTGCTCAGTGTACTCGAGCTGGGCTCGGGCAAAGTTACGCTCAGTGGTGATTTGTTGCAGGGATTGTTCGAGTCCTTGATGTTTATCCTTCATGTTCTGGGTCTCATTCTCCAGCTGGGATATACGGTTCTGGGCGTTCTCGGCGTAGGTATAAACGTTCCGGAAGTATTCGAACCAATCGTCTAGGTGTTCCGGGGCATGGTCACGGAATGACTCGACGCTGTCCGGCAGGAAGGGCGGGAGCGGGCGGGCAGACATCGCGTTCGGTGTCCAACGGTTAGGAGCTACGTAGTGTCACGGGCTGAGTCCGGCGGTACGGGTGGACAGGGAACGCTTCGGGCGTAATAGGTTCTATTGCTACGGATAGGCACTGCAGGCAGGTCAGGCTCTATTAACAAGACGTAGCTCAAGGAGCTACGTTCAGGATCTGACTGGCGGTCTAACTAAGGTTACGGCGATAACGCTATCGCCACGTGATCTGATCCACTTGTGGCTCTAGGGTAGGTTGGTCTGACTTCGAGCTGTGACAGCTAAGGTTAATAAAGACTTTAAAGTTTATTATTTTATATAGTAATTTTATTAATATTAATATTAATATTAATAAGGAAATATTTAATAATTAACCTTTAAAAAAAATAAAAGCTTTTATAGTAATTATTATAATTTTAACTTTATAAATTATAATATATACCTTTAAATAGAACCTTTATTAGTATCTAGGTTTAAAAATAGTATTTCTTATTATATTAATTTTTAATATATACTTTAGGATTTATACCTTAAAAAGCACCAAATAATAGAAGAATAATCCATAGTTACAAATGAGATACCAATTTCCGGCACGGATTGGTCAAGCCTTTGATAACTCCTATGTGTTGAGTTCTTGGAACCTCCTGACAACTTGCTCATGCTGACCTTGAGAACTGATATGTTGCGAAGTCTTCAGGGTCTCGGTACGACCTTGTTCCATTGACCGCCTGACATTGCTTCTCTGTTGAGATTTCACGCTCTTGTAAATACCCTGAGCCGGATATGCGAGTAGCCCAAACATTGCTATGGATTGTCAGTTTGATTCATCAGACGATTAAACATGTCAACAAGCTTACCGCTGCCTGGCTTTGCGATCATATCGACTGAACCTTTTCCAACTCCCTTCAGGAAACCCATAGTCCCCTCGTCCTTGACGCCTTTTATGGGTTTGGTAACAATATTTGTGATGCCTTCATAGAAGCCATAGCCAAAATTCTGAAAAGACGGTTAGTTACCTCGCTTTAAGAAAACAGGTCATCTGAGGGTAAATACTTTTGCGGCGACTGTACCACCGCTTTTCCAATCAGTGACTGGGCCATGATCTCGAACCTCCTCTCCGTATAAACGAGGCACATTCTTAAGCCCTTCGGCCAAAGCCAAGGGAAAATCAACCAAGCTCCCTTTTACCACAGCCGTTGTCATCCCCTGCATTCCTTTCCCGGCTGCCAACGCTGCTGCTGCCCCTACAGAAGTCTGTGATCCATCCTGTCGAACACGTTTCATTTCTTTGAAAGGATCGATAAAGGTGCCTCCCAGAGAGGTTGTGAAGTCAGTCATTGTGCCCAGAACAGACGAAGCTCCAGCGGTCAAAGGATCCCAACGCTGATTCTCGATGCGGTAGTCCTTGTGTCGATGTCTACATCAAATTAGCAAAAGAATCAAATAAAGAAGCAACGAGTATCCCACAGCTTAAAGTCTCCCGTCTTGGCTTTCTTCGACTGGAGGAGGATCTGGAGTGCTTCATCCGACACCCGAATAGGGCTTCGGTTGGCATTTTTGGTTTTACTGTACCGCCATCGTGCAACGCGCTGTTCGAGAAGGTTACAAGACATGTCACCCAAAGGAAGATGTCGATGGAACGAGTTGACAGCTTGTTCGACGCCCTTTTCCTGACGCATCTGAGATGCTATAATCTCTGCTGACTTTTGAGCTTCAGGGCTAAGACAAAACCGAATGGCCTCGCTCAGGTTATCAACTGAGAGGCTGCGGTAAGCAATGGGATGTGGACCTGCTCCGTTAGATGCAACAACGCCTCCCCAGAAAGGTTGACTAAGCCCTGTGTCAGTATCTGCCAAATAGATGATTTTCTAAGCACATACTCGCCGAAAAAGGGGACGATTGTTGTCGGTCGCCCATTGATAAGACCGCATGCTGTAGTACCTGCTCCGCCGTGATGCACAACAGCAGCAACACGCTTGAAAAGCCATTCTAATATGATAGTGTCAGCTAGAGATATCCATCGATGTCTTGTCCGTGAACCTACCATGAGGGCAATCTCCCAGGTAAAATACTGAGTCAGTATTAGAATCTGTACCTCCAAGTTTGCTCCAGCCTCTGGATATGATGACTCTGATTCCGACCCGTAGACAAGCCTCTTTAATGATTCTCGTCATTTCTATCGGGTCTTCTATGACGATACTGCCGAACCCGATGTAAACTGGTCGAGGGCCATCAGATAGGAATCGTTCAAGATCGCTGGGTGGCGTGTAAGAAGGCTCGTCGCGCAAGAAGAAACCAGAAATGTCTAAACTCGTTAGTTTGTGGCCCTAATTAGAGATCTGATAGTTCCCTTGCCAATGTTGTCGCCCCAATCGGCTGGTTTGGGAACAAGAGCTGGTGACCAGCAGTAAGTATGGGGGATCTTCATAATCTCAACAATGTCTGGGCCAACAGCGGCGGGGAGTCGCTCTAGCTCCAGATCTTTGGCTCTCCAGGCGTTTATCACGTCGCCCAGGCTACAAGTTGTCAAGTCAGTATACGAACACACTACAACTAAGGAAGACCGGATTCTTACCCTTGCCAGGTCATCAAGTCAACGACGCCATAACTGAGGTAGTTAGATGCCTTGGGGTCCATGTTTTGTGACTGGACGTTTGCTAATGGATGTGGAAATGATCTCGTTGCCGTCCAGGGCATCGTGAACATGATATGAAGCGGAATACCCAAGGCCTCGGCACAATGAACATGAGCAAAACTTGGCGGATTTGCAATAATGGCATCGGCAACGAAAGCTTGAGATGAGATAGGGTCAGGCTTAACACAAGAGTTCCAACAGCCTTTGAGCATTTCACGAATCATGACACGTTTCCGACCAATATCGCCGCCACGAAGGCTCTGCATCGATGGGATGAGACCTGGGTTCTGGACCATGTACTGCAATATTTGGTCAATAATCAAGACGGAATTGGATAATATCAAGACTCACAGCCATGAGATCTTCAGGATCTCCTCCAATCGGGTAAAACTCAAGGCCAGACGACCGAACAAAGTCTGAAAATGTTTCATGAGTGGCAAGTCTGATCCTGTGACCATACCGTTTGAGAGCAACTCCAAGGGCAATAAATGGTTGCACATCACCTGTCGAATTTAGTAAAGGAGTTGGTGACTCTCTTTGCAAAACTGACCTCGACTTCCTACGACCTGAATCACAACGTTGAGGTTAGGACAAGGTTGTTGTGGGGTAGTTGAAGACTCTGCGATGGATTCTGGCTGATGTGTCTTTGGAGGAGGTAAGAGACGGTTGACCTCTTCCGGGGCCATAGATGAAAACGTGATATCCAAGGACCCATGTTCTTTTGGGTATAGTTAGCAATGGTCCCATCTGGGAATCTGTAGCAATTGACTACGCACCATTGACCGCAGCAGAGCTCGCGAGCACCGTGCCAGATGAATGCAATTCATAGGGAGGCGGCACATCCAAAGACTCATCAAGTTCACTCTTAGTATCGCTCATGGCGTCGTACTGCTTTGCTGATTTCCCTTTCTGGTTCGGCATAGTCTCGAGAATCGTTTAAAGGATGAACATGTGCAAACCCTTCTCTTCAAGTGTCAGCTTTAAGAAGGACTGACTGACGACTGTCAGTGGCTTGGCTTCTGAACATTCTCCCAGAACGGCGTAGTCGTGTTTCTCTTTGAGGTGGGTGGCTTGATGGAGACACTAAATTTGAACTACCGAGTCTAAAGTCTTCGCTCTTTTCGTCCCGCGTTTAGATGCTCGGTCTGCCTCGTTTAAGATCGTTCCAGTGTGACCCCATCAGACTTCAGCATATCAACTCGGCGAATTTCACCCAGCAGGGTCAAGCTGAATCAGGGCATCAGTTAATCCTTACTATTACCAGTTTTTGACGACTCAGTGTTAAGGGGCAATGATCTTGGCGTGATCTTGGTACCGGCAGGACTGTCACGCTCAAACCAACTTTCAGCCCTATCGAGAGATCTAATCCAAGCGGTAAAAAAGAGTTATATCCTTCTAGTATGGTTGGGTTTGATATGTCACCCCTGCCTGGCGTAATGGCAACTCGTGGAAGACATAGGAGACATATACAATTAGACAACAAAAGTTAGACTACATAGATGAATAGTTCAACACAGCAACATCGGTCTAGCAAGAGAGTTCACGGATAGGAATTACCAGTGTCGATCAAGGTTGAGCAAAAAAACCTTGAAAGGGTAGCGAGCGCATAGTGGCTCTTGAGAAATGTTTCTAGTCTATCATGCTGAAAGGTGAAGATATTGACGATTAATATTCGGTGTTATCAGTGTAGAAGGATTGGTATCATGATGACATTACTACAAAAAGATTGTTTATTTGCTTGCGTAGGAATTGATGCCGAAAGCCTTGAATAGCAAGAGAGTGTGGGTGCCCTGATACTGTCGCCGTTCAATCCTCAATATCCAGCCCAACTTAACAAGACGAGATGCCCTTCCTGGAGCCAAGACCTCTGAAACCACCATCAGCTGCAATGTCTTTCCCTTCTCGAAGCTTTCATCGCTGCTTGTGAGTCACGTCTGCAACGTGTCGAGGTCAAGCTTTGATTTCTCGCATAAAGGTGTCGTACCAACAAGATAATCAGACTGATAACAAAACTCCGTGAACGATCGAGCCTTTCTTTCCCGTCTCAGGCAACAATACTAGACTTTGAGAAAGTCCCACAGGGCGCCTTGTCCCTTGGTCTCAACTAGTTGTTCTCCATCATCTGCAACGTTCATGCTCCATAGCTCATCATGGCCATGCTTGGTCAGAAGCTCGTAGCCACCTTGGGGGCTTGGTCGGAGTGAGATGTATTCGTATGACAGGTGCTTCTCTGCTCTTGCAACAAACTTCTTGCTATTATTGTGGCCGATGATAGTCCCAGACACGCAGTTGCGGAAACCGAGCCATCTGTCTTTCTCGATGCATTCCCAGTGGTAACCGCCCTTGGGGTTCAGACCATCGGCAAGCTTGAGAGCACCACCGACGAGAGTGATGACTTTGTCTGTGTCACGCTGGCGAATGATGAATTGAGCGCCAGGATAAGGAACAGATTCGGTGTAGTCTGTGAGTATCTCTGTCATGACGGTATGTGTTGGGGTGGTGGTTCCGTCCATGGTGGATGATGTCGACATTGAATCTATCAGGATAGAATCTATCAAGTCGTACTCTTTGCCCATGTTGGTCGGGCTGATGTTGTAAGTCAGACAAGTTGAAGTTGTTGAAGTGAGGGACGGTGAGAGTTGGATGCCTCCACTTTGTTCCACGTCATCTGCGCTGCGGGAGGCCGACCAGTCACATCTTGTTATCTCAAGCGCTGTGGCGATGACTTAAGCTGATGAACGACAATAGTCAAGACTTCACTTTCTATCTAGCACAAACAAACAAAATCACACGCAATTAGATGGGAAGATACAAGAGCCACAACTTCTTTCACATTCGGTAAGCAAGAAACACTGGCTCACATGATGATTGCGGTGAAAACAGCTAATGGGATTTTGAAGGATCAACCAGTTTATCTCATTAGATCATTCATCTAACGATGTGAGGGACCCAACTATTGCGTTTGTTCTCTGATTTGGGTGGAATACGAGACAACTACTGTACCATACGCTCTTAAGCAGCCTTCCGGCAAACGTGAGTCCCATCTTTCACAGGCAAGATTACAAGCAGCTCATCTCATGCAGACAGGTTACAGCGCCTGACACCAGTTGGTGAATTGTTTCTCACAAACCACCACGATACAGTGCCTACCTACATCGTCCTAAACAAACCATGAAGGCAGTCTAACATTAGGCATCAATCGCATGCCGACGAGTCAACCCAGCCACAATCATTTGTCAAGTACATACCCTAGAGAATCCCATGTCACAAGGTCCAATCTCAGGCTAGCAATCCTTACTCCGTATTTACATTCACGTTCACATAAAGAAACGACGGTTGTGCTTCACTGCCCAGCCGAGACCAGCCAAGCCATGTCTCGTGTGACTGCAATCACAAACATCGTAACACAACGGCCTGGACCTTTCACGTCTCAAACAAAGCCCCTCAACCTCACAACTCAAACACCCCTCCCCCATGCTCATGACACCGAATGCTTCACAAACGGTCCGTCGCCCGCCTCGAATTCTTATGCCCATCAAGGTTAGCCACTAATAGAATAAGATGCAAAGCCGTTGCTATCAAACAGTGACAAACATGGACCCACGCCGCAGCATCCGGCCGGAAGAGCGCCACAGCCCGTTCTAGACCGCGAAGATCAATAACTCTGTTCTGCCAAGAGACTTTGTGGCTCAGGGCACGAGGACACGCAAACCCTTGGGTCTTTGAGGGTCTAGAACATCATCTCATGGTGATCCTGGGTATTCCCGACCCGTTTCCAAGGAGACGTACAGAGCTTCAGCGCCCAATGAGCAGCTCCACGCTAGGTCTGGAACTTCCCGTACTCAGTGCAGATTGCCATTGGAGGACTCGGCTGCTTAGGTCTCTGGGCAGAGGCGTAAAACGGAAAATGTTGTTGAAGAATGAAGGGCGAATGACATTGCACGCTGGCATTTGTAGCCAGTTTAGGTCAGAGACATGGCAATCAATGGTTCTCGAATTAGCCAGGAACACCCGGCCGGCAATCGGCAGGGCCTCAGTTGAAGCAACGTTGTATCAAATCTCGAGCTATTGATAACGGTCTTTTCCGGAGGCGTAACATGGGCCAAGGGACGAACGATTGACTACTGGCTGATACCATACGATACGACAAACGCCGCAAAGAAGAGTTGAGAAGATGAAGTTGCGCCGAAACGTGCCTCCCTGTAAGGGTCTCTGTTGACCCGTGCTCAGATAGGTAGGCAGTTATGAAGGGACCTTTTTCTTAGAAGGGAAATTCAGGTGAGCCAAGCCTTTGCAATGTACTCACTCATTCTACGTACCGGCATTTCCGGCACCCCATCATGACCTGATGGAACATAAAATGGAAATAACTGACAAAATAACTGATCAGATGCATAAGAGGGGTTCGTCACGCGAAAAAAGAAAAAAAACAAGCCCGCTTACCCCCCCTGGGGAAAAGGGTCATGTTCGTTCGTGGAGTCTTGAATGAATGCAATGCCGTGACTCCGAATGCACTCGAATCAAAAAGAAACAGGTGCATAGTGCTCAGTTACAATGCATCAAGCGACCTTGACCGTAAAAAGACATGGACTTTGACCATGCCAGAGCTTTGACCACTGGACCCTTGGAAAATAGAGTCCATGTCTGTCCTGGCTAGGTACCTATGAATAGATGAATGTTCAATAGCTTGAGCTTCCATTCCTTGTCTGACACAACACTTCAAAGGGACTCTTCAAAAATAGAGCTAAAGGTGCCTTAGTACAGTAGGAGGCTGAGAAGGAAGGACCCTTAATTTGTGTTAGAACTTCAATTCAGCCCTGACTGGACATGACCGGACCCTGGCTTCACGATATGTCCAGATTGAGATCCAAGCGCATGTGTTCTGGAAGGTTTCGACGTTGTCTCACGATGGATAAGCAAGCCCTCTGTGTGCTAATCTGATTTTAATTTCCCTTCAATTCTCTTTGGGGCTGCAATGTAACATCCGTTTTGTGCTCGTG
Organism: Fusarium poae; assembly: GCF_019609905.1. Classification (NCBI taxonomy): domain Eukaryota; kingdom Fungi; phylum Ascomycota; class Sordariomycetes; order Hypocreales; family Nectriaceae; genus Fusarium; species Fusarium poae. Next base: position 5,939,220 of record NC_058399.1, read on the forward strand.
CCCAGTAGCGTAAGCACTTATTGAGCTGGGGGTGACGACCAAAAAGCGGAATAAGGAACTGTAATACAAGAAAGAAAATATGCTTACAATGGCTGTAACAGATCTCAAAAGCACCTCATCCATCGTATGCAAAACACATGCTGCTCGTCTCACTTAGATGTCCAAGCGGGTCGATCAGATGGAAGGGGATCAGAACCCCCGCACCCCTACACGTAAAATTTAATAAGGGACCCTGCCAAGGAGTCAACAGAACAGAGTCAGTCGAGAAGTCTAGAACGATATCCTTTTGAAAAGACAGCGGCGCATTTCCTCACCAGAGCGGAAATGGAAATGGAAATGGAAATGGAAATGGAAATGGAAATGGAAATGGAAATGGAAATGGAAATGGAAATGGAAGAGGTAGACTCAGCTCAGCCCAAGTCAGAGGAGGATTGCCAAGCAAACTAGTGGTCGTCTGACAAAGAAAATAGTGAATCGAAACAGTAACCGTACAAGGGCATAACGTTAGCTAGAGAGTACGGATACAGCGCTATGCAATGAGGATGCCGCGGCATGAGATTACAAACTGCGGCATGGGATTATGTACGGTACAGTACAGACGGAACAGACGGGACGAAACTTAGGAACTGATCCTCCAACGGAAAAAATAGAGGCTCGATCCCTTCCTTATGGCTGATGAAGCTTCACAATAAGCGTATACATGTACGTGTCTGTCAGTCGCAAAAAAAGGTCGCCCCCTTGAAATCGCATCTTGATAGTCTAGAGCATCGAGAATTGATCAGATTAGCATGAAGCATGCATGCATGGGTGCTGCACTTTGGTGGACATCTCGATACTGTATTCCAGTGGCGCTCTCCCTAGCTTTATTGGTCGGACAGGAGCTCTTCCGGGCAGAGACATAACCGGCGGGCATCGAAGGTTTGGCAGAGGATCTCGGCCGCTGGCGTCGCATCTCGATGTAGCTCCATCACTTGACTTGAAAGAATAGTCCGGGTTCCAGATCGATCTCCAATTCAACAAAAGGGTCCTTTTTACTAGCCACAGTAGCTTCATTTCATGAACCATGCTACATACGAAATGCCATATCTGTCTTGGGTGTTATGAGTCAAAGAGAGAGACTGAGCTGCACCGTTCTATACTGAACTAATACCGTATTTTGATCCACGGACGTGGGTGTGGATATGGTATTCTTCGTGGTTGCCCATCTTTCCACCATCTTATGGGTAATTGTGGGTGTTTATCCCATCCCATCCCATCCCATCCCATCCATTGTCCACGAGATCCCGTCAGCTATAAATGGTGGCCGTTTTATGTCCTCTAGTTCAAGATACCCAATACCGTGGTTTCATGAAGCTCTCTCCCTTTTACCCCTAAGTTTAGCCCTATCGGGTCCAGTTTAAAACGGTTTTACATTGGTGCATTGACCGGAGAAACTGATCTTGTTTCCAGTTGATCATTAGTGATCAAATCTTGAAAGGATCGAGATGCTCCGGTAGCACAGCATAACTTGGCGGTTTGAAACTACTCTAATTAAAACTCACACATCTCGATGTTGACGGTCCTTTTGCAGCGAAACATGAAGCAGATAGATAAATCCCACCCAATGTTTCTTTTGATCATCCCACACCCGTCGTCGTCGCCAATCTCTGGTCTGACTCAGGATGTGCTAGTTAGTTGAATGTATGTTTGCGTTTCGATTGAGATCCCCCTGGCCTAGTCCAAACCCCACATATCCTTCCTGATCATCGGTAACATGGTGTTGGGAGGCCAATTGCTAAAGAAAGAATTGATAAGCAAATGAATGATTTACATTGATAGACAGAAGAACACCTGTCAATCGACGCTATAAGTGACGGGTCTGATACGCGTTTCCCGCCAGCCCGTGACCGAATATCCGACGATCAAGTTTATCACAGTTCTACTGGCTGATCCGTTAAACAAGACAGGCTCTGGTCATCGACAGGTCCAAATTTCCACGTGGGAGTTGCGTAAGTATCGACGTCAGTTTCTTTCACAAGCTCGTTCTTTGACGTTGACAGTTTATCACCGCGAAACGGAGCACCTCGATTGCATCATTGTTCAACGGTCTGAACGGTAATGATGATGATGATGATGATAATAGTGAATAAAAATATATGCGATGCTTAGAGTCACCCACTAGACGATAAGCTGTGACGATCGAAAACAAGAACAACAGCAACAGCTCAACCATGCACTAACAACCCTGTTTATCATGCTATGTTGGTCGATGAACGTTCGATTTTTTGGGATCATGATGAGCCGCAGGGTTGGCATTCACAGGCACAGTACACTAGATCTTGAGCTTACATTGACCCGACCCTAGAGTAGGAAGAAAGAAATCAAGAAAAAAATCAAGAAAGAAATCAAGGACAACCTCCCGGAGCTGATCCGGAGTTTGAATGAAACCCCAATCAATAAAGAGCAAATCTTAATCCCAAAACATCCACCCCGAAGCTTTTCTCGATGCTGATGCTATGTTTCGATGCCGATACCACTTTCGTGTCATGCCCTACCCCCAGTGCAATGCCGGACGCTACTGCATGGAGTAGAAGTGAGCCGTCTAATAACAGACAACTCGGCCGGCACGGATGTAAGTCTGCCACTGATTTTAATGGCCTTGGCAGCAGTTGTTTTTCGTATGGGGACCAATCCGTGAAGCAGAAGCAGACGACATCGAGATACTGCCCTGTCCTACCCTGCAGATTTACCACCCCATGGATTTTTAAACTTTAATGCCATGTCTGCTTTGCTGTTTTGTCTTGCTTTTTCACGTCTAGTAGTATCTGAAAAGGGGATGCAGAGTCTAGGTTACAATGCATCAGCTGGTCAGAAAAGAAGAAACAGTTGAGGGTTAGAGGTTTACAATGATGCGATGCCCAGTCAGAATGCACCACATTGACTTCACCACATTGACTTCAACACATCAGCTACGGAAGTTTACTAGTAGCGGCAGATAAGAATAAGACAAGATCGAAATCGCCCAGATTTCTTTGTTATCCACGGAGCTGATCCGGACAAGGTTTCTCAATGGTCAGCGGGTCATGAGGCAAGACAGAGCAGAGTAAAACGGAGCTGTTGAAAAAGAAAAGAAAAGAAAAACTGTGGTTTCTTGTTAGCTTGGTTCGACCAAGAGTTTTGCCTTTGGGCCCTGAAGATCGGAAATTGGGTGTGTCATCAAAGGAGGTCCCTAAAAGTTACTAGCTCCGTTTTGTTGTCAATCTCCAAAACGATGGAACGTAATCTTGTGTGGATGTTCTCCGTTATGTGGACAGACACCGTATCTGACTTCGGTAAAGAGGTATATGCTTATAGTGAGGATGTTTCTTTTTGCATGTGTCAATCAATCAATTACCGCCCAGCAGGGCAGGGCTCAGGGCCTCTATTTCATGAGTCACAGCGCCAGGGCCACCCCCTAGAAAGCGAAAAAGGCGGCTTTAACAAGAGCCTGCAACTCAAATGTTATTTACAACGTGGCCTCAACAAAACAATGAAACAAGACAACAAAGAGAAATCATGCAAATTTCGTATGCATGTTGACTACTTACTCATCGTGTAGCATTTTTACAAATGCGGTATCAACAAAAGGTTCTAGTTCTAGTCTACTATTTCCGTCTCGCCCTCTCCCTCTCCCTCTGGCGCTAATAGCTTAGTAGTATCGAATTCTCTTACTTAGCCTCTCGCTCAGAGCCCAATCCAACGGTTCAGGCTATCATGCAAGGACAGGGTTCTCGCTCATGTTCGTCGGTCAGACCAGACTTGAAAATCAAGGGTCCATCTTGACTTTTTATTACCTCGGTCAACAAACAATTCATCCAGTTAGATCTCTAGAATGGATATAGTCTGCAAGACCAACGTCGCAAAAGTTCTGCAAAGAAGGATAAAAAAGATCCGAATCGTCGGTACGTGCTGCTGTCAAGCATCCGACCCAGTCTGAGTGTGGATATTAGGGATCGCTACGGGATACTCAGCCTCTCTACAGGACATGCTTGGTCGCTAACTAGCTGGGATTCTGTTGTTATTTGTGTCGACGTTGCATTGAGATTGAGGCTTGTAAGTGACATCCATCCAATGGCGCTTTGAGAGTGTTCCCTGTAGGAGCAAACTCTGCACAATGACAATTCGACAATGGCTTGGCGGCGTCTAATGGCAGCTCCGTCAGGTGTTTCTCAATCTTTGACGTACACATGATACATGTTTACAGAGTAAAGAAGGGTTTCTTTCTCTCTGTTTGGCGCCCGCGTATCCCGTGAAACCCGCTTGAGGCTCAAAAATGTCTCCATCAGCAGCGGGTCCGCACTTTCAATTAATTAGTACCATTATTTGTTTTACATGCCGCTACCTCCGCCCGATGCGAACAACCGTTTGTCTTTGTTTAGTTAAAAAAAATGTGACAGATAAGATGCTTATATCATCAATTGATTGATTACACCTAGTCCAGAACAAATAATTGCGCGGCTTCTCGGCGCGGTTCAAAGAAACACCACGATTTATCATCAAGGTTTCATGCCGCAAAAGCCGTAAAATCCATTCTACTATTAGCTTCAAGAGACGGATACAATTCCGATATCAGCAGGCAACCCTTTTACAGGCGTATGAGAATCCATCCCCTCAGCCATGTTTTGTACGTAGCTACTATTATGTACTAACAATAACCGCTCAACCATTTTTTAACGTTTGACCCCTGTGCTGAACCCTCGCTGGGCTGAGTTGGTTGATCCGGGGTTCGATTAACGGTGAATCCCAACTCATGCAAAAACAACATGAGGCGGACGACGAGCATAATTACAATTCACTCACCTCCCCCCTAGCCGTGCCTGTAGAGTTTAGTTTGACTCATCTTGTCAGAGCAACACAGGACGGACAACTCATCAATTGGCCCAAGCCACCGTAAACATCCGTGATACATGTCAGGGTCTTCGTTTCTTCTTTCCCAGCACGGACTCGCTTGACCGTTCATTCAATATGGTAGGCACTCTGTAATCTAGTTAATTTCAAGACGACGGACGGAAGAGAGAACAAGGCCTCCGTTGAGCAAGGGATAACCCCGTTAAACGCCCGCTCCGGGAGCCCGCCCTGAGCAACCATTGTTGACTGACAGCAACACGGAATAAGGTTTTGCTTTTTCGTCTGCTGTGCGACCAGAGCGCTGTAGTACAGTACAGTAGGTACAGTACAGTAGGTACAGTACAGTAGGTACAGTACAGTAGGTACAGTACAGTACATGCAGGGCAGGGCTGGTTGCTGCGCTGCTGGCGCCTCCCGAGCCCGCGTATTACAGCATCTAGTTACCTCCTGTAAGTAGCCGTGACACATGTACTAATCTTTGTGTATACGCTGTGCCCCCGTCGTCGTCGTAAGCAGTTTCGGGGAGCTGGAGTCTGCCGTAAGATGGATGGGATATTTCAGTGCAGTTGCAGGCATGTCCGAGACAGGCAGATTGGCTTCAGCCAGCCTCTCAACAAGGACGAATTAGGAGACATCCATCGTGATCACGGGCGTCGCAGGGGATAGAGAGTCACAGTATCAAAAGCACAATCAGTCAGCCAGTCAGTCAATCAATCAATCAGACACTTGCAGCATGATCCCATCTCTCGCTCAATACTACTCAAAAGGACATCAACATGATGCTACTAATCACAAGCCAAACACAAGTCTCGTCTCACCAATTTGTGAATTGTTAAGCAAGCAAACCAAACCCCCGGTGGATCGCATAAAATAAACGGAGTAGCGGTACCGGATGGAAAACGGAGCGATTGGGTTTTTGCCAATCGAACGGGGGTAACGGAGCGAAGAGCCCAAAACTGGGGATCGAATTGGGTCTCACGGCCTTCGCCTGATCAAATGGACTGAGGTTGCATCGGGCCAAGTAGAAGCCCAGCAGCCCAGCCAGCCCAGCCAGCCCAGCCAGCCCAGGTCCACGCCCCTCTTGGTTTCTGTTTAGTTCTGTTCTCCGTTTCTCCAAAACGGAATTACATTACACTGCACTGCACTGCACTGCTGCAGGCTGGAGACTGCTGCAGCACCTACTGTACATAACTTGTGAGGTGAACGCCAAGCTTCAAGCCAAGACGCAGCAGTCCAAAAGATGAAAAGGTACAGATGTTGCTCGGGCAATGTGTCTCGTACTGCCATCCATGACTGTACTGGCATTTGCCGGGTCGTCTTGTTTGATCTTGTCTTATGCCCCAGGCTTGCCTGCTTGCCTGCCTGCTTGCTTGCTTGCTGGATGCCTAGAGGAGGAAGAAGTAGGGAGTTTATTAGCTAGCATTCATTTGGGTGTGTGTGTGTCCTCTCCGTTTCGTATGCTTGGCGTGTCCTGGGGCCCTGGCCTGGCTGAGATTTTGGATTCTGTCGTTGCCGATCCTTACTCCCCGAGCATGCCGTCTTGCCAAGACACCTCCGAGGAGCAAGAACAGAACGATGGCCATCGTCGATCCCCAAAGGATTTCGTTCTTCTCTAGCATGAGCTACTGTTATGTGACTACGTAGCCTGTGAAAACCACACACACACCAAACTGAGACGCGCAATTATGTGCCCTGTTTCTCTCTCTCTCACTAGTAGAGGTGATGCATACAGTACGGTACAGTGGTTAGTAGAAATCTGAATTCACTATTTTGATAAAAAGGTCGGGTCACCCCCCAGAATCGTGGTTTGAATCCAGAACCTACCTTTGCACATCCATCAATTTCCATCGGATAAACGGACAACAATAACACGACTCGATACGACGACATCTTCCTGGGACGCTCTAGAACTCTCGCTCATCAACCGCAAGGACTCATCTCTCTTCCGCTACCAACCCGGAATAAGCCTCAGCCACCTGCAGAGCCGTGTTACCGTACCGTATCTTACCGTACTCTGTACCTTTTTACCGTTTCTGAGGGAAGCACATACGCATCTCCACTAGCCAGAAATCGAAACTGAACAAGAAGCCCTGTCCTGCTGGGCCTCCACCTTTCTTGTTCTACCCACACCCCTCCCCTCGAACTCTCACGTCTCTCTTTTTCTTTTTTTTGCTCAAGGCTCCAGAAGCCTAGCCTAGCCCAAGAGACAGAGACATACCCCCCCTGGTCAACTTTCTCATCCTTCTTAAAACTAGCACCCATGCCCTTGAAAACCAGCCCGGGCGAAGTAAACCAAGACCAGAAGTACAAAGCGGCATCACATCCCCATCCACTTGAAACAAACAGAAAAAAGGCTTTAGCTTCCTTGCTTGTACTCTCATCTTCCCCTTGTACAACCAAATCTCCTGGACTCTTAAAAAAGAACAACTACTGTTGCTACCTTCTACATATATATTCACACTACCCACCACACATCCTACCTCTCTTCTCTCATCATGTCTGCCAGACCTTCAAGCCACCACTTTGGATCAAACAGCTCAACATCATCTTCTCGCTCATCATCATCATCCTCTTCCGACTCGGGATACAGACACAGTATGGACGCCATTGCTCTCCCCATCGCCTCAGTCGAGGTTGTTCGCTGCATGCGATGCGCTCGCTCCGTCGAGGCTACTTCTACCGACGACGTCAGCACAATGGGCATGGTCCGCATTGCACACAACCTTTACTACTGCGAACGTTGCGCAAAGATGGTCGGCTACAAATAAATGGATAGCGTCGACTGCAACAAAGGCTTGAAAACGAGTTTCGAAAACAAACAGCACACCAAAGTTTACCTTCGGCACTGGCTTCCAGCTTCTTATTTTTCTTCTTTCTTGGTGAAGGGAAACAAATCATCAACCAACACAGCAAACATTCTTGGACGTAAGGAAAGGATGGATATACGGCCTCAACATTGCCGCATCAACGACATCCCGCACCCTCCGCCATGGAGAATGAGCAGCCCTCTCGGCAGCTCAACGCAAGAGAACAAAGCCTCTTCATCGCCGCCATCGCAGATGTTCACGACCACAAACTGCACCTGGACGATAAGACATTGGGCATACTCTTGACGCAAATTCCCCCCTACGATACCTATCAACAGCCACGACCCAGTTCCTCCTCACCATTGCGAGACCGTTCAAGAACCCTAAAAAAGGGTACCTTCTCCAAGGCTCAGGGCATTTGAGTGATTGGGCGCGGCGTGTCCGGGATCAACAACGGGACCCCCGTCAGCTCCCGGATCAGCACAGCCTACCAGCTTTTTAGTTGACGCAGATTTGGAGCACAACCCATCACACCCAGATCAAGATCAGATCAATACCCTTCTCAGAGGAAGGAGCGAGCACATCACTGCCTCTTGTGAAATACCACAAAAGCTTGGTTCGCTTCTTATATTTTCCCCCTCTTATGACCACCATTTTTTGTTCTTCTTTTTTTTTCTTCTTCTTAACGACTTTGATGTCATCAGTCAATCATCATGTATATGGAGTTTTCTTTGGGGTGGGAATTGTAACATTTCTTATTATATACCTAGGGATACCCTCTGTTTGACTATCTGGCGGGCGCAATCTGGAAAGGGCATTTTTATGGTTGTATCATTAGGAACTGAGAACACGCAGAGAGACCACGGCCTGGAGCCTGGCAAACGCCGATTGGACAGTATTTTATTTATTCATGATAATTCATTCATGTTTCCATCATTACCACTATCAGATCATATTCGCTTCCTGTGCCTTTGTTCATCCATGTCTTGAGACCAATGTAGTCTGTGCATTGCATATTGACCATGCCGTTGGTCTACATCCGACACCTGACCTCTGCTTTGCTCTGCTTTGCTTTGCTCTGCTCTGTTGTCTACCTTCTCCGCGCTACCCTCACGAGCCGCCTCTCCGCTTTGCATGGCTAGCATGCGTTCAAAAAGTGTCTTGGACCAGGGTCAGTGATGTAACTATTGGCTCTTTCTCGCATCAAGACGTTGGAATTTCCATTTTTACGACCCTCTCCATAACCAATGGCTGTCAAAGTCCAACTGCACCCAGTCCAAGTCGACCATGTTGGCGCCGAGGCTCGCAAACCCAGCCACTGACGTCTAAAGGCCCCATCGTGTTGCTACTCTTGTATGGTATTTCCATGCCAAGCCGTGGAGATTGTGCATGCGACAGATGGGCAAATGTCGTAAAAACTTCAACCGGGCTAGACGCGATATTCGTCGATGGAGTCTAGTCTAGTCTAGTCTAAAGTCTGGCTGGATTCATAAAGCAGAGTGGAATGCAAATGGAATGGGTCTTTAACATGTCTCGTTTCGTCTCACTTCTATACATTTCTTATTCCCGTGGCTTCCTTTTTCGCCTCCCCCTTTCTGTTGTTGTCTCGATTCTCCAGGTTTTAATCCCGGACATGGTCTGGTCTGGACTGGAGTTCTGGAGATTTCCCTCGGTTAGGGTTTCGTCCTTCTCCCAATTGAACAAGGAGAAAAACAAAAAGATGAGGCATATCCACTCCTCGGTTTACTTGCTTCATTCTGCTGGATTGTAGTGGAGACCTCGCTTGGTGGTTACAGTTACAGCAATTTTTTTATTTTATTCCCTTTCCTTCGTCCGCCTTGGTTTTTCTTCTCGCTCCTTCATTTGAGGCTATTCCCACTTGTCCCACTTGGTTGTGCGTGAGAGTCTAGACTAGAAAGGGCCCATTGTCTCGGAGATACGTGGAAGATTACGACTACTCGACATGGATATGGATATGAATATGGATAGGCATAGGGACGCCAGGCCAACTAGACAGATGTTATCTGTTGCACGCACAGCTTACATGCAGATCAGAGGAATTGGGCTTGGCCATTGCATAAACTCTACGTAATACCTGCCTATACCCGTCAGGTAATGACATTTGAAGAGTTGAAAACAGCTGCAACCAAAACATTGATTCAAAGTCAATTCGAGTGTGTAGCTATAGCATCCTTAATAAGACGCTTCTGCAAGCCATGCGTCAAACATCTAACCTAGGTAACACTTTGTTATTTTTCGCTTTTGTTCACGACTCGCTCACTCCCTCCCTGCCCGTCGATTTACTACCCCGGCTTACCACGGTAGTTGGCTCTGAAGCAGCAATATGGAGAGTCTTGAGAGGCTAAGGTGCGAGTTTCCCCTCATTCAACCACCGAGTCCGCCCCAACCCCTCCCTCTCACTCAATCTGCGCACGGCGCCTGCAGGGAATCAAAGTTTTGAGCTTTCGCGGCAGTTGGAGGGGCAGTCTAAATTTGTTAGGCTACCTACCTAGGTAGGTATTAAAGTGACTTTTTGATGGAGGCTTGCAGGAGCAAAAGTGCTATGCTGGAGACGGACGGCCTGGGCATTGGAATGTGCTGCATGGGCCTGTCTCGTTTGTGTAGCATAACCACCTGTGCCGTCCCGTCCGTTATCCTTCAAATGCAGGTCTAGATTCAGAACTACTGTACTTGTTGAGGAGGGGAAAATAAAGATAGAAAAGATGGCGCTGGTGGCTTGATGGCTTGATACACTGACTGGGCACCAATGCCGGAACAAACAGCCCGACACCACTGTAACCATTGCCCATTGTCAATTGTCAATTCCAGTCTTGACATACTCCTCCTCCTCCACATCCTCATAGTATAACTAATCTGTACGATTACAATGTAGATACCGGTGGAAACAGTAAACTATTTTGCAAGTCCCGTGCCAAGCTTGGTTTCCTGTCGGTTCCTTGCTTAGAGCTATTGCCCGGGGCTATCCAACGTAAACCAAGCTCGAAATAGTATCTTCGGCCCGCGAGGTTACAGCGAAACCGGGGTTTTTGCACAAGCTTCGTTCAAGACAGGAACTGGCAGGATCCGTATTTAACAACTAACGGACCTCTGACCTCAATTCAGGTCCAAAAGCTGACATGCATTGTAACCGTGCCTGTGTCTGTGTCTGAGAGCTGCAGCTGTGGTTACTGTATGAGACTATAATGTCGTCTGTTGAAATGACATTAGTCTTGGCAAGCAATCAGGAACAGAGGACCTTATCTTAGTACCTATCACTCACTGAATGCATGTCTCTCCCTGTCTGGGAACAAGAAAGAGACTGGTCAGCTGGGCTCTAAGACACACAGCACGGAAGCTTCATCACCCGGAATTAGCAAAATTGCTAAGCACGCCGGCGTAGAACCGACTCCCCGAACTTTGAGTTCAAACCGTCGTTCGGCATCTTTGTCCATATATGACGGCAACGACGGACATTGATGAGGACGATTAAGCTAGAGAGATAACCAAGATGCCGAGCCCGGCCCGCCCCATGCTATATTTCCCGTAGAGTTGGATATGAAAATTGTGTCCTAGGGTCCGATTAAGCTCAAGCCCGCCAGAGCCGCTTTAATACCGGTGTCAAGATGATGTCCATTCGCATTCACGGCTGCCGAATTTCCCGGTGGGCAGTGTTAATGTCATTCCATGGCTTCCGTAATGGTGTTGTTGCCGTCACCTTGACTTTTACTGTCGCTCTCACCCTCACCCTCAGCTGCCCAGGTCTTTAATTCATTACGACAAGTTGAGGTCTTTTTCTTCCAAGTCGGTCAGCAGCAGCAGCAGCTTCCGTCTCACACACCCTCAAGATAGGCTACCAATAAGACAAAACCGCTGTATCTAACCTGAAATAAACAATTGTTCCAGGCGGGCTACAGCTCCGATGTCATAACGCACCTCAACGCCCGTACGGGAGGACTGCAAGGGATGACGTTTGCTCATGCGTCAAGGGTTCTCTTCTGTCTTGACTTAGTGCTACTGCCCTTGATGTCACAGCGGGTTTGAGTGACAGGAACCACACCGCGAAATAGAGCTGGGCAGACATCGAGATGAAGGGGAAAGAGGAGAACAGATTAAAAACAGAAAGAAATTAATGACAAGAATTGTTGAACCACCAAGTTGGTAAAGTATGGGCTCCGAGGTGGTTTCCCAGTGGAGAAGTGAAACGGGAGATCATCAAAGAATTGTACATATGTTCTCCAGTTTTGAGCCTCTTGGGAAGATCGATCTCGAATAAAAGAAGAAATGTTTATCTTTGTACGTACAACGTCAAAAATAGTAAACCATTTTTCCCTGCCTCGTATACAAGCCAACAAAATAAGGGGTTCCCCTTTTCCCTCTCCCTCGGTGTAATTCCCTTGTACACACCATTACAACCTGCATGTTTCCCGCCCAAAGACCCTGCGAATGCCTTCACTTACGCAAGCGTACAAGACACCAGAGACAAGGTAGAGGACCCACGCCTCTTTCGTCATCCCGCACACTGACCTCATCGTGCAGCCCCACGACTCACTCCAATTCGCTTCAAGTTGCACACAGAAAATACATAAATAAAAAACAAGGCGGTCTATAAAAAAACATCAGAACAAGCGGGACAAGGGGGGGCGTGACGTCGCTTAGAAACCGTTTTGAGCTATTTGACAACTAAGGGTTTGAAGCAAAACGGTGCACCAAGAAGGAAAAGTTCGTGAGGCGTGTACGCGATGTGAGATCCGAGATGCAAGATGATGCAGATGATGATCAAGGACTCTTTTTCTGACGGCCAAAACGGTCGTCTTCAGCTTAATTGCGGTGGTTATAGGGCTGCCCATTGCCATCTTGGCGGTCAATCAAGGATGCTTCTGCATTGTTTCTAAGAATATTCCATTTCAGCCGGTCGAGATGCCTTTTTCTCATTACAAACTGACGTTCCATCCATACAGTACAGTATCCAACACCATGCCAAGGCTATGCCCCAACGCCTTACTCCTAATCTATTTCCTACAATCAGAATTACAATGTCTTATCCGAGCCTCATATTCATATAACGAAATAACCAATGATCATACACCGTAGAGCATCAAAGCTATTAGCCCTCCATTCTCACATCTGTCTCCTTGCCGAGGTTCTTTAGCAGGAAACTGCGCTTAAAGTATTCGTTGGGATGGACAATAGTCTCAAGCTGTGATTGAGTCATAACGCCCTCGTCCTTGGCCTTCTTGATCTCTTGTTTGTGTAGATGCTCGAATACGCTGAGGCATAGTTAGTACATGTAGACGCAGCACTACTAGACAAGAACTTACCGATTGCACGCCATGTGGAACTTCTGCTTGTCCTTATCCTCCTTAACACCCTGAAGAACAGAACGATCGTTGACGCCCATGGCTTGCACGAGTGCCGACAGATTCTCCAAGTTAAAGTGTCGGTACGGGCAACCATGAGCCTCACCGGGGCCAGGGGGATGTTCCGTGAGGATCTTCTGACAACTGAATGGACTATAACCACCTCCTCTTCGGTTGGAGTCGCCTCCAACATCGCCATATACGTGACGAATATTGTAGCGGTACTCTTTGTTAAACTTATCATCTGTCATCTTGTTGAAGCTATTTCTCCAGAACACAAGACATTCCTCCAGATTAAGACCGATGCCTTTGAGGAAGAGCGAGTATTGCAGTCGACCAAAGTGCTTCAAATGAGCGTCCCGACGCAGTGAGCGGTGCAAGTGGGACATGCAGGCAGGGAAATGTTGAGATAGGTTGTCGATGTTGGCAGCGCTGATTTCAGCACCAGGCACTGCGGCCGTGCCTGATATGTACGAGGCGTCAGGAGTGATAAAGTTCTTGGAAAGATGATTGAGGATGGGCGTAAGTCGGTCGTCCTCGTCGAGTCGAGGAAGGGCACGGGCAGTCAACTATTCGTAGTCAGTTAGTATTCAGGTCGCCCGCCATAATTCGGGTCATCGTACCTCGAGTTGTCGCTCTAAGCGCGAAGAGAACTCGGAAACCACCATACCAGCCTGCTCGCGGCCAGGCACGAATGCTTTTCCAGCCTTAAGGAACACTCTTCGGCTCTCAATTAGATCTGGAACTCGCTCCCAGTCCACCTTGAACCAAGTATCATCATCATTCTCGCCCTTTCGGTTGCTAGTAAAGGCAGCTAGCTCCGCAGCGTACTCCCTTCGGTCCTCCTCTGTCACATCGTCACACCAGTCCAGACCAATGGTTTTGACAAAAGCTGATCGTTCCGCGAGATCGTCGTCGTTAAGTCGCATACGGAAGAGCATTGTCTCGACACGGGTGAATCGACGACGCAAATCCTCGGTGGACGAAAAGGCTAGTCGTAGAATGAAGTGGCTGTAGTGATCTTTTTGTCGCTGCTCAAAAAGTTTCTTGGAGCTTGAACTATTGGCCTCGAGGTTCAAGTGTTGCTTGAGAATGGGCTTCATGTGGGTTGCTGTCTCGGCGGGTGACTTGTTGCGGAAGGCGCATGCTTCGAGTTCGGCAAGAACTGTCGAGAATTAGATATGTCGTTTCTTATTGTGCGAGTATATTGCCTACCTCGGAGTCGATCGATGGCCCATTGCTCGAACTGCTCGAGGGTAATATCGGCCGTGGGAGGATCCGTGTAAAAGTTGAGGCGATAGGGATAGTCGAGGTCCTTGTATGTAGGTGAAGCAAACTGCTTCTTACGGTGGTCGACAACGTTGCGCCGTTTGGGGTCAATTCGGTTAAAGTCTTGCCGCAACATGATGTCGATGCTGATGTCAATATCGTTGGAGTGTCTGTATTCTGTTATGTGAAGACGAAATTCGGACAAGGAGTGAAAGAATGGAAGGCGTAAAGTGGGAGACGCGACTTAACGCGTCTGGCGTCGCGGGGCGGTAGGTAGGTAATTAAGAGGTTTTGAGCCAATCACAGATCATGAAATGGCGTAGGGTGTTCCCCAGGTGATGTTAGTCTTTAGGCCCACTGAACCCTTCAAATGATCTCCATACTGATGAACAACGAGAATAGGTACTATTACCACTAGCCTCATGGTATCAGAAAAGCAGTTTGGCTTCTAGAAGCATAAGGGACAAAATCAGTAGGTCAGCTTATGTCATTTTAGTCGTCCAGATCTTTTTTTTTATGTTGGAAAGTATCGTTTTGCCAAGTGGATGTGTACCAGTGCGGTACGATTTAGACCGATGACCTCAACTCAGATGCGTTGCACATCTTCCATCTCAAATGTTTCACTTCTTCTCTGCACTTGATACAACCATAGGGAGGTACTAGAGAGACATCCCTCAGTTATTGTCATGCCAGTTCAATTGAGAAACAGACCAGGGCCATCGGAGCCTGTCGCCTGCTCTCGTACCATAACGTTCAAAACCCCGTCGACAGTGAGTTCCTGGTCTTACATAACATGCAGTGAATTCAAATCAATCGGAAACTTACCACGCTCAGCTCAACATGGATTGTGTCCCGAACCAGTCCTTACTATCAACACTGCCCCCCGAGATCCTTACCATGATCTTCGAACAAGCCCCACTGGTGGACAAGGTTATGTTAGCCATGAGTTGCAAGATGATGCTCGCCATTGGGAGGCTGTGTAACCTGTCAGTCCCTGACCGCAAATACCATGGCGCACCTTGGAGCTTAAAAGGCTCGGATAAATCTCTAGGGCCGTGCCCGTGTCTGCACATGGAGGAAATTCTTGGAAGGTTTCGGCCACGAGATGTTCATGGTCGGCCAAGTCGTGCATGGAGTTGGTGTGTTGACTGCAGCATGTTTCGCCCGACAAGACGAGCCTGGTGGACGAATGAGATAAGAAAAACCTGTAATAAAAGGCAACAGCATTGTGCTGGTCCGTCTATTAATTGGTACAGTCGTGGACTCAAAAGGCAATGCCCACGTTGCTGGCTGCATGAGAATGAATGGGAGAAGTCCGAGGATCTGGGTCACATATAAGTTATAGAGAGAATCAAACCTTGAACAATCAATTTTGGTCATCTAAAGATGTTATGCATAGGTAACCATACCTAATGCTGCAATTCATTTGAAGGTATCAAGACGGAGGAGTCTCGTGATTACTTGCAGCAGGAAGGGTCAAATCCAATTGCTGCTCCCCGCTTTCAACCACCTACAGATTCCTAACTGTCTCCACACAACCCACACAAGGTTCACCTAAATAGTTACCGTGACGTTGTGTTTGGATGGAAAGCATTCATGTCTACAACAATTTACGAGTTATCGCATCAATACATCTCGACTTTCCTTCAACAATGTTACCTCACCTCTTACCTCTTTACAAAGTCAATCTCATGTCGAGACCGTACAACTTACATCGAATCTCGCGGGTGTGTGCTCCATGAGCCATCAATCTACAACCATGTCGATTCCAATTAACATCCCTACCCAAGCTGTCTGTCGCCCGCGCTCACCATGGGATTCCTCTCCATTCCCAGAAGACGAAGGCCCATACATGGGATATACTGAAACATTCGAAAAGTACGTCAAGTTTTATCCCGCGCTACCTCGCTTGTATTTTTAACAATTTAGTGGCCATGTTTACCGTGCAGTATCATCTGGCTCTGGCAGATTTGTTGCGGTCGGGTCACAGGACACATTGCCCTTTCTGTCCTTCTCTGTCGAAAAAGAAAGGGCAAGTAATATGATCACCATCAAGTTCAGAAGCAGAGACCTCAAGCAAGTCATCTGCCAAGTTCTCGGGTATAAGATCGTTCCGCCCTTACAACTTACTCTCTGCATTGGCCAAGTCCTCCAACATTACGATGGCCTGCGAGCCGAGTTAGACTCCTTAGCATATTGCAATTCATACGGCGATACATCTAAGGAGATGCGCTTGCTTGTTGACGACCTCTTGCTCGAGCGATCTCTTTACGATGGGTTCAACATGGGTCGACTACGCCAGCAAGGCATCATTACTCCTGCCCTTCTCCGAGATATCCACCAGAGAAACATGGACCTCGGAGTGAACGACCTTGAGGAATGTTTTCAACTCGGAGGGGCCAGCGAGGAGGAAGCAAAACAGTATCTCGAGGCCCAGAATGCCCAAATCGACAAATATGCACGGACTGGCGACCTGGACCTTCTTAGTGGTTTCTGCGAACCTCTTTTGCGATCGAACGATATTCGGGTCATCTACAACTCTGATCTTCTTTCTCAAATCCTCGACAAAGGGTTCTTGGATGTCTATGTCTACATCTTAGACCTTGTCGAGCGGACACGGTCAACGGAAGGGGATGTTGCGGACTCTCATCACTCTGATATAACGTACCACCCACTCTGCGTTGCTATCCGTCTCGGCCGCTGTGCTGCTGTTCGTGCCTTGGTTCAAAATAAACTCGACTTTTTCGAAGGGTACATTGAAGATGCTTCAGGCTACAAGGGTTGCGTCTTCACGCCACTCCTGGCCGCAGTTCTATGGCAACAAGTTGGTATAATCCGTCTGTTATTAGACGAGAGCTCTCTGTACCATGCCGAGTTACCCAAAGCCAACGAGCTTGCAGCCGAAACAGGATTCACGAATCTATTTGAAGAGATCTTGGAAGCTTTGACAAAACCGAAAACGTCAGCTCGTGAGGCTATGGGCTCCAGATACCCAG
Source organism: Fusarium poae (assembly GCF_019609905.1). Taxonomy (NCBI): domain Eukaryota; kingdom Fungi; phylum Ascomycota; class Sordariomycetes; order Hypocreales; family Nectriaceae; genus Fusarium; species Fusarium poae. The sequence goes on from NC_058399.1 coordinate 5,956,515, forward strand.
TACTCAAGGCTTCTCGGTTTTTACCTACAGGTCGATTCTCACCCTACCAATCACCAATCTTCCCATCACCGGGCGGTAGCAGCTATAAATCGGGTATTGGTAGTGCTTTGTCTAGCTCATGGCAAGACCAAAGGACGCAGATCACTACTAAACATTTCGTGTCTAATCTAACCAGCCCCGAGCTCCCCTCACCGGCAGTCACCTCCCCAAGAGTACCCGAATTTTGCATTTCACCCCAAGATCTCTCAATTTCTCAAGTATTATCACCTGCCTTGTCGCCCCAATTCGATCCCCCGCTTGTACCGTGGTCCTCTCAAAACTTCTATGAGGCTGTCCAGGAATGGCCTGCAAGACCAATGCTCCTCGATTACACCTGCAGCTACAAGCGCAGAAGACATCTAGGGCATTCCTCCATGCTCCGTTTACAGCAAAGCTGCAGAAGAATTGAAGGGTTTTGCGAGCAACGTGGTGATATGGAAGGCTACGATAACATTCAAGATAATTGCACAAACCCCACGAGTGTTTCCAAATTGGGGCTCAATCATTTAAGGAACATCTTGAGAAATCAGGCACCGCCTGGACTCTCATCCATTCTCCAAGCCCTTCTAGTCGCGGACGCGTTGATCTGCCAGCTTCCAGATAGTGGAGAGCGAGACATCGAGTAAGTACTAGACCGTTGTCGCGTACTGTTGAATAACTAATAGCATATAGATTCACTCAGGATTTATATCGGTGGAAGGCTGTGGCCCTCGAACGAGACTCAGACATGGACATGTTTGACGAGCTTGTCTGTGTCATATGGGAGACCGATTACCTGCCTCAGAATATACTACCAGGGTCTCAGGAGGACCTCCTGCGATTCGGTGAATTGGCAAATGATCTTGTTTCAGTCACCCATATTAAGCCTCCTGACCCAAAGCCCATCGGTACTCGGATACGAGCTATACAGCGAAAAATGCAGGGTTGCCACAAAGGTACTCAAAATGTCGGGATAACAGCACTACCAGCCTCAGAATTTGCAACTGAAAGGGGAGGCAGCGAGCCAGATATACAAATTATCGACCCCAAGGTGGTCGTTCTACTACAATCTGTGGCACTCAATGTTCTGTTTGCGACTTCGTCAGGTAAGTCCTCTATGCTCAATAAATACAGCTGTTGAATTGACAATTACTCAGCGATCCAAGATGTCGAGGACAGCAGCTCATTGCGACACTTGTTTGGGGCACCTGCAAGCATCAATCGGTCAACGGCGATAGTTGAAGATTACATTAGCTTTGACGGAAGAAATTCTGCTTCTTATGATTCTGGTATTGGGATGGGAAATTCCCTCGAAAACCCAATGAGTCCATGGACGTTGGCCACGAAAGGTATGGTCCTTGATGCTATATTGCACGTCCCGTTTTAATGTCTCATAGCTACTCATGCATCTCGCGAGCCTCCCAACCAGCCTTTGGAAGCTCCGGGTGCAGTACATTTGGATTCAATCTTTTTGAACTTCGAGCACAACAACCTGGTGCTGCCTGAGCAGCAGGAAGCAGGCCTGCTTTTCGATGTCATTTCGACGCCTCCAGGGCAGGACATAGAGGCCATGCCGTTTCTCGAGACACAACTGACAGAAACGTCGGGCCAAAGACCCCAATCTAAGGACGTTCCGGTGACGCCGAGCCAAACAGACCGGGCAGGTGAACCATCAACCCCCCAACAAGAATGTTCAACTAAAATGGCCAACATGAGCTGCGAATGCGGTAAGGTCTTCTCTAGTAAGTCGAACCTCGGTAAGCACCAGCGCACTGCGTGTCCGAAAAGAGTTATTGTAAGGTTGCCCTGCCGGTTTTCTCGCTTGGGATGCCAGAAGAAGTCTACTACGAAGTGGAATCAGGAAGTCCACGAGAAGCGTTGGTGCAGTTTTAATCCCAATCGGGAGCGAAAAAACTGAGAAGGAAATCTATCTCATGATACCTATTTAATGACACGATCTAAAGGAATGGAGTTTGGGCGCTCTTGGGTACACGGGCAGGGGCTAACTGACTTGGGGGATCATCTGCATTTTTCTGATAAATGACACCTTTGTGATAGCTGGGATTGAATGACTAGCAACATTTGAGTCGTTTCACTGTTAATTAGATTGGAGTACTTCCTTTCACTTGGTGATAAGTTGGCGAATAGCTATGGTGTGGTTGAGTAGTCGACCAGTCTGGTAGATTGCGAAGAAAGAGACGTTATCTGGATCCCTGACTTTATCAGCATAAAGGATGCAATAGATTGATCACTTTGCTATGAGACTGAACGGCCTCTCACTCTTTATTTTTACTTCCTAGGGTTCGGCTTCTAAGTCATCTGCTACCTATGTTTGTGCGTCCAACTTCAAGGATCTCGACAAGAATAATGAAGAGGTAATACCTTTGCACAGCATGTTGAAGAGGATAGTGACGGACATGGTTCCCCTAACCAATCTGAAGAATCTTCCATGGGCAATACAAGAACATGGAACGAAATGCAATAGGGCTAGAAACTCGGCCGAAGACTGCCCGAAACTTCGGTACCGAACATGAGCGAATAGAGGGTGAGGCCCCCCGTGACAGGCTGGGGTGTGGTACCTATAGCGGAGTGAAGAAGCGTTGGAAGTGGAGTGTAGTCGGGCATGGCTGGACGGGTACTACTGGGGCGCCCGACAGACAGACACACCTAATCTCTGTAAGGCTGAAAATGAAAAGATGGATCGACAAGATGAGAAATGTAACTTGTAGAGTGCATACAACAGACAATGTGACATTAAATTAACACAAATCAGTCAGTAAGTACCAAGGTTCCAACATAGATAGACTCATAGACTCATGGAGTAAGTAGATTGACGAAGGATCAAATGACTCAACATCCATGGGCGGGTAAGAAGTAAGCACAAGACAGGTACCACGACGCTAAATTGTCGCAAGGCATAATTGATCAACATGGGTGATGATGGTGATTCAGTAAAGAGAAACAGAAACAGCCCCCACCTCAGAAACGCCTTTATTCAACCGTCGGGTCTTGAGCATCAATGTATTATCACCCACTCCTACTACCACGCACACCCACGGCCTCGATGGGCTGAACTTAATGGTGTGTGTTAAGGTTACCTCTGCTCCTTCTGCCTCATCCAATACGTTAGGAAGGTACCGTGCTGCCCGGTGGAGTGGAGTTGACGGGAGGGGATCAGGCAGGGTTTGAGCTTACAGACTCGGAAAGAAAGAAGTCAAATCATCAGGCTGCCTACTACCTACCTAACCTAGTAGCTTTGAATCCTTCTGGTTCCGCTCTTTTTCAACTTTCTAATCATCTTTAATGTGACGTCTTCTTCTTCTATCCCTCTTTCTTCCCTTCCATCTTCATTCTCCTCAATTTATACACGATACCTTAGTACCTACATACGATCTGTTACCTCCACGACCTGTCAGCCATTTGCCACGCGGCCCTTCGATTCACTCACTTAATCACCACGAATCGATAATAGACATAACTTAACAAACCCAACAAGGCATGTCATAATGGCTACCTCGGGCGTCTTCTCGGCCAGGCGTCGCGCCACACCCGTTGATTCAGACGACACCGACTTGAGCCTACCACGATGCGCACCAGGAAGACGAATCCCTAGCTCAGAATGGGAAAAGAAGCGTCCAATCATCACAAAACTATATCAAGAAGAGAAACGACCGCTCAAAGAGGTCATGGAAGTCCTTGAACGTGAACATGGGTTTACTGCGACGTGCGTAGCAACACTCTCTCTTTCTCATAACAGGTGATTGACCTCAATTCTGCAGAGTCAAAATGTACAAGTCAAGAATCTGGAAGTGGGGTCTGGATAAGAAACTCAAGAGTGATGAGGTTCTCGCCATTCTTATCCTCAGGACTGAGCGTGAGGCTCAGGGCAAAACGTCCGAGTTTACCATCCGTGGGCAACCGGTCGACCTCGATAACATTAACAGATATGTTCGACGAAATCCACAGCTTGTTGCTCGGTTTCGTGCTGGTGTCGTGCCTAGTATCCAGACAACTCTCGAGGTTCAATGCCATACGCCATCGCCTTCCCACAATAGCCCATTACCGCCGCCACCACCCGAAGACATTTCCTGTATAGAACAGGTCGTTGATCTATTCAAGAGCTACTTCGACACATCTTTCGCTCAAGGAGCATGGAAATACGAGTATAACGTCAGTTGTGGCAACCAAAATACTGGCGACCGAAGCGTAGAGTTATTCGAACGTGTGGTGACAAGCTTTGGCTTAGTCAACAGGTCCATGATGAGAAAAGACGAGATATCTATCAGTGCCATTCTAACCCCAGCGTTCGAGTCGCTTAAAGAGATAGTTGCCTCTGGGAGCCCGGTCTTCGCCATCCGAACGCCATTCTTACTGTGGTACCTTTATCGCTTCCACAAAGGGGACCTCCTTAGGATCGTTATGAAGTATCTCACAGATCTGATACCTATTATCTTGGGACAAAATCATCCCGTGGCACAGATCTGGCGAATAGTTGGATCTCCAGAGTTTTCAGAGCATTACAAGTTATCTACACAACTATACTCCTCGCTAGTACCTCTGTTCGAGGAATGGATCGGGCCAGCAAATGAACTCACCACGATATTATACTGCGATCATATTGACTGTCTTTTCTACCACGACAAGACAACAGAGGCATTGGAAGTCTCTACGATATACCGAACCAAGGCAGAAGCTACCCAGCTACGACATCCCTGGCTCCGGGAGCTCGCCATCCTCCAGACCGGCATTGTCTGCAGCGTAAAAACTGCTGATAACGAGATCGAAGAGGCTATACAATACCTTCATACGCTTCAAGACTGGGATCTAGACGAAGAGCAACAAGCCGGCATAAACATTCAACTGGGCAACTACATTTACCAGATGGGCAACTTGTCTCTAGCAATCGAGCGCTTCCGAGAAGCATCCAATCTCATCGCCGCCTGCAAAGGAGACGAGCGCATCCTCCACAGCTCCCTTGCCAATCTCGAGTCCGCACTGCGTAAGAAAGGTGACACCGATGAGGCCGCCCAGATACAAGAGCTTCGTCTCACACGACTATCTGACTTTGCCAAAGAGTCTGGCACCTTTGCGAGCTTATCCCATCCAGTAGAAATCGCCAGCAATATACCTGACACGTCTATCACGCCTGTCAGCCCTATGGCTAGTTACAGCTGGGACGGTCAGCAGGTCTCTGATTGGCTCTGGGGGGATGATAGCCATGGGAGTTCCCTGTCGATGATGGGATTGACACAACACCTGCAAGATTGCTGACAACCCTGTGCTTGCAAGGCACACGACGAGCTCTCTTGAGTGTGACGATATGAGACTTGGATACATTGAATATTCACTTTGGTCTGTTGGGATTATAATGCTTTTACGACTTGACTACGTGTTATGACGGAACAGTCGGAAACGGAATCAGCGAAGAGGTTTTTACAGAATCAATCCTTGTAAGAGAATTGATCTAAAAACATGTGTTAAGAACATTTGACATCGTATTGAGGCGAAAGCGGAATCATTTTTCGAATGTCAATTGACTCTGAGAGGGCTGTGTACGTTACTCATAAGTTCAGTGGAACTTGGCATCAGTGATCGCATATTGAGCCCACCTACAGAAATGCTCGTTCCATTGACAGGCTTGAGGATGTAACGTGTGGTCAGCTTGTTTTGCATGTAGGACGGTCATTTGGGCCAGTCCTGAAGCGCACTACTGAAGAGCCAACATAGTTTGTTCGATAATGAGGCCCTCCGATGTATTGCACTGAGAATCAGATATAATGAGGATATTGGATCGCTGACGGTTAGAACGTTGAACGATACAACTCTACTGGATCCACAATGAAAAGTAAGTGCACAACATATCCATCCTATCGCTCTAATCCGTATCAAATTCAATGGCATGGCTTCCACGAGAACAATTCCACGTCTGTCGTTGTACAGCGTGCGTGGCTATTGCAATTGCAGCAGCATTTGACAAAGAAGGACATATCATCAAATTGCGAATCCCCTGTCAACAATCACCAATCGCGATTAGATCATCCGGTATGGTGTAGTGGCTAACATTTCGCGCTCTCATAACCTGAGAGATCAGTACCGCGGAGCCCAGGGTTCGATTCCCTGTACCGGAGTTAATCTTTTGCCCTTTTTGATGTATATATCATATGCATCTTACTACTTACTCTTTTCGTTATGGACCGTACACCTATGTCTCTTTTTGATAGTGGCTCATTTAAACTCATCGCTATTTTTCCTGGCCGATAGTATACCGTTGAACTGTTTATAACTTTAGTTGGCTAGTACTAGTCATAAAATTGGTAAAAATACTTCTACCCTGGAGCGGGATTGCATCAGTGCTTGTTGTCCGCAAACTTTGTGTTTTATAGATACCTAAGCATGAATAAATAACAGTTGGTTTATTGATCACCTGTGCAGAATGGTTCTTCACGCCGCCTTTGTTTTACTAGGCAATTTGGTTGGTTGTTGTTGCCGGGTAGCTTGGCAGCGACTAAACGAGTGCATCAAACCGAGTCTCATATTGCAACATACAACCAAGCCCCAGACCAACCAACAAGTTTACATCACCATTTTGCGAATAGGTGATAGGTAGCCAAATTCCTTTCCTTTACCCACCGCTCCATTAATTATTTTGTGTCAAGTGTGGCTACAAAGAATTAGACGACCAGACTTTCGAGAACCAACTGGCATAATCAGCTTAAGGTAACTGCGTCTCTTCTGGCGGCAGAGCTAGCTTGATATGGTGATCATAGATAGACCTTCTCGATCGAGCCATGGCATTATCTGTCACCATGGCATTGTACTGTACCTGGCACCGGAACGTAGAATGTGAGCCAATAGAGTCAGTGGATGGACCATGTGGTCGAGGCAGAGGGTGAGATGGATCAAAGGGCAGCAACTCCTTTGACTCAAACATGAAAAGAATGATGGATGTGCGCTCGGTGACGCGAGTGGTCCGTCCGAGTAGGATTTACGGCTACGGCACGGCACGGCTTTCATGATGCAATTGTTTTGAACCTTGGAGGGTGATATAGATGGCTTTCACTGATCGAGTCGCACTGAGACTTGTCGGGCCAACGAAAAAGGTTCCATGATAGGCGGGGGAATCACATTTAGCGAGGCCTGTGCAATTTCGAGATTGGGGTGAGTTGAATTAAAAAGGTCCAACACATCGGCCGCCGAGGAGACCGGAGGGTTTCGGCAGTTGTGATGCGATGTGAGGCCGGAGGTCCGGAGCGGAAGTGAAGGACTGTGGAAAGGAACATGACATTTGACTTGATTGATCTGACAGCGGAACATGTGACGGCGAGTAATGATGAAGCATCAATATACGTCATGACAGAGACAAAAAGACAAGGGCACTCAACTCAAATCAAGGGACGATCGCAAAAATGCGTAGAAATGGAGCGGGTGGGCGATTGTAGGGCTCTTAGTGGCCGCCTTGGTGGACTCTGCAGAGTCGGCAGCGGCAGTGGGAGGCGTGGCAGCGGGGATTGAAGTGGACCTAGAGGGGCAGAAGAAGAAGAGTGAATGAATGATTGATGGATGTGAATGAACTGTGGGTTAGGGAATGTGCTGGTTCATGAGAAGTGTCTGTGATAGTGCAGGTACAGGTGTTTGTTTGCTTGTCAAGAATGTTGTGAGAGCCCAGACCAGATACAGGTAGACGACACATAATGCACGTAAGATAGAATGCAAGTGCGTTCCAAAAAGTGAAGCCGGTCTTTTTGTCGTTACTACGCAACCGTCTGCGTTTCGCTGGTGTACAGGTACAGGTGAAATAGTGAGTAGTTACAGTCCAGTCAGTATCCCTGTCTCACCTCCTTCGGGATGCCACAAAGGGACAAGGACAATCAAAAAAATATGGAACCATGCAATGCAGGTGTAACGAAGCAGCAGCAGCCATACGTTACTTTGCAGCTGTGCCCCTGCAAACTTGAGATGCTCTTCATAAAAGATATCTTCAAATAAAATGAGACGAGATGCCCATCTCACAGTCCACGGTCCAGTCTCTGTGGTTCTTGTTGACTTTGCCGAGTCGATCAGTTCCTCGTTTTGGATTTCAGTTTTTGTAGAGAGGTATGGTGGTGATTCACTCACTGTTCAGTTTGTTAATTTACATAGTGTAACCGTCAAACAAAGTCAAAAGGCTTGGCTTGGCTTGCGTTTGGAGGGTGCCTATCGCAACGTTAATATCTGTTCCCCACCTCATTTCATGAATCATTCATCCATTCCATAATATCTTGGATCCCTAAACAGGTTCAGGCTATCTTTTGCTAGACATTTTATCTATGTACATTTTTTGTCTTATTCCCGAACTCAATCAAAGAAACAATCCTCATCCTTGACCATACGGAAACATATCCTTGGTATCCTGAAGGAAATTACAAAGCCCAAGCACACCTGGCTCAGCTCAACGTGACCAATATTTCCACCACGCCACGCCCAACAACATACCATAAAGTGAAATGACTTGACTATAACTTATTGTACTCTGTACGTCTATCGGTTACCACGGACACACAACCACAGTACTGTTCGCTTCTGAGGCATCGCTTCAACGACTCATCCATCTCCTTCCAAAAACAAGGTTCAGAACCCGATTCAACATAAACTCAAAATCTTAGCCCAACCTCCAATAACCCCTCCTTCTAAGTTCTCCCCAGACTGGAGAGATAACAGCAACGTGCTCAGCTGGAAGGCAAGCCAACCCTCAACGCTACAGGGATACGATACCGGATACTGGAGAGTACTAGGCTATCGACTTGCGCCCCATTGAAGCTTCAAATAGTGGATTCAGCCAGCACCACTGTCACTAATCTGTCAGTCGCTGGAAGAATCCGAGGTCGATTGAAAAGAAAGGCCCCTAATAAAAGGTATCCAATACTTTTCGACGTTCAATTTTACCAAACCAGAACAAAACAAAATAAACAAAAAATAAATAAAAGGTAGGAAAAACTCAAACAGAGACGAGACAAACGACCAGACGGAAGGAGTCACAGACAGTAAAGTCAAGGAAGGACCCGCTCCGATCCCCGGTTTCCTAATCTCTGGACTCTTTTTTTCCCATTAGCATTAGCATTAGCATTAGCCTTCAGGTGGTGCTAGCTTGTACTAGTACCCTACTTGACTTGAAGCTAGTGGTAGTCACGCCCTTGCTTTTTTGCTTTGCTCCAGGCTTTTGGCTTTTGGCTTTTAGCTTTTGGGCCTCGTTCGTTCGTTCGTTGCTCGCTGCATTGACTTGACGGTTCTGAACGGTCGGTCGGGTTTCTCCTGTTGTTTCTACCTTAGTACCTACCTACCTATTCCTCCTTCCCCGTCACAAAAGCCTGGCTCCGGCTTTGGCTTTGGCTGCGCTATCGCTCTACTGCTGCTGCTGCTGCTGCTGCCCTTTTTGGACCCACGATCAACCATCCACAATCTTGGTTGTCAGCGTCGATCTTGACTTCCTCTGGCTTCCTTTTTCTCATTTGACCTCCTCTCCCTTCTTTTTCCTTTCCTTTTCTTTCCTATATTTTCGTTCGCTCTCTTTGGAGCGACACTGTCTGCATCTGTCAATCATAAACCGACAATTCGAATCGCCTCTCATGTTCGCGTTATAGAAGAGCCTTTGGCCAATTTCTTTTCTCCTCTCCTCTCATCTCGTCACCGAACCCCTTGAACCTCGTCCGACTCTCGATCAGCGCTCCCTCGACTATCGCCAAGACACAAGCCATTCCTTAAACCACCTTCTCCCTTGACGCATTCCCAGAGGATCCCTTGCGCCAAGGTACGTTTCTATAGTTTTGAGAAATGATACAACACCAAACCCATTGATTGTCAACTCGTCACCCCACCTGGATTCCGAATATTTCTTCGACTTAGTCACATCCGATTTCTCCCTTGTTCAGCTTTTGACAACGGTATCATAGGCTAACGGCCAATTTCTCTCAAACAGTTTCGACATCTAAATAAACGACAGTTACTCGACTCCCCCCCTACCCTCCTTTAAATTCGCTAGACCTTGATTTGGTTCTAAGCGACTCCCGACGACCCGACAGCGCGGAGCCATGAACACGCCCCACGCCCCCCGAACAACGACGGCCCTGTCCCTCGACAATAACTCTCACGACGCAGCAAACAATTCTTTCAGAGGTCGTGATACCTCCCTTCGCTCAACTTCCCGTCCCATACCCGTTTCAGCTCATCCGTCTTCCCGTGCCGGTGCATCCCTTACACCAAACCACCATCGACACGACCACGCCTATGCTACACTGTCCACCAGTCCTCTATCTTCCTTTACGCTTCCTGATGTCTCTGTCACCACGCCGCCGCTTGCTCATTTCCGCGCGGATACAATAGCACCCTCTTCCATACAAGACGGCGAACTGCCGCCTGCGCAACCAAGCACACTGTCTATCGGGTCACCGGCTGTCCCGAGACGCTCTGTCAGTCCTGTAGGCTCCTTACGCATCTCAACTGATTTCGCTCGGCGCCCGACGACCCCGGATCGCCGCGAATCTTTTAACAACAACGGCAATGGCAGTAGCTCATCACGAGGCTCGTTGACGTTGAACCACAAGGCTTCGTCCAACAGCCTGCACCCTCTTTCAAGAACTCCGAGCCTGAAGGCTGCTTTGACCAACAGTCTTGGATCAGCCAGTGGAACGAGTAGCCTCGTACCTAGCCCTATCATTTCTGCTATGGGGGATTTGACACCTCTTCCAAGCCCGCTCATGTCGGGTGATTCTCCAGGACCCTGGAAGAGGCTGAGTGCAGGTTCTTCGTCACCACCCCCAAAACGCCTCACAAGCGTTGGAGAGGGTTCTGTTCTGGTCACGAGTACAGGCGAATCGATTGATGCAGCACTCGCGCATGGTGCTAAACGCAAAATATATTCCACTCTTGAGCCTGGCGATCATTTACAAATACAATCATCAACAAACCAGCCACCAAGACAACATACACGAAACCGAAGCGTTAGCGAATACAAGCCTGACCCTATGAACATACCCAAGAGACAAATATCAGTCTCAACACGTCCAAACAAGGACACTCCTGTACGAGAGCCACAGATCCGACGAGAACTCAACCTGGCCGAATCACGAGGACTTGCGCCTACAGTCGTCCAACCGCCAACCCCTCCTCCCAGTGAGTCATCGCGAGATTCGGCCGACGGAACCAGCAAACCCATAGGACCTAGTTTCGAGTACTTTGAAGCGAACGGGCGTAACGATAAGAAGCGACGACGATGGCGAGCCGTGCGCATGCTTGGCCAGGGAACGTTCAGCAGGGTTATGTTGGCAACAAGTCAGATAGAACCCGACGAAGACTCTCCCGAAGTTGACCATGGAAGGCTTACACCGAAACCCGAGCAAAGTCTTGATCGCAAGTCGCTGGTAGCAGTCAAAGTCTGTGAGCATGGACCAAAGGGAGGTGCCAGTGAGGAACGTGTGGAAATGAGTCTGAAGCGCGAGCTTGAGATCATGCTCTCCATACACCACCCCTCGTTAGTCGATTTAAAGGCGTGGAGCATTGAACCTACCCGAGCCATTCTTGTCTTGAGTTATTGCCCAGGAGGCGACATGTTCGATATTGCTACATCACATCGCGCTGTACTTAAAGAGCCTTTGCTGCGAAGGATATTTGCCGAGTTGGTCGGTGCGGTGAGCTATCTTCACGAGAGGAGGATTGTTCACCGAGATATAAAACTTGAGAGTAAGTCGGCTGGTTTTGAACACTGTAACCTGGGCTAACATGTTACTAGATTTGCTTGTTAACCTCACCCCCTCTGAACTCGCGGATCCTTCAATTGATTGGGCGACTTATCCCTACTCAGTGGTTATCTTGAGTGATCTGGGACTCTCGAGACGCATCGCAGACGATGAGAAACTCGAGACTCGATGCGGATCTGAAGACTACGCAGCCCCTGAGGTCATCATGGGTCAACCCTACGACGGCCGAGCGACCGATGCTTGGTCGCTTGGTGTGCTCCTCTACGCCCTTCTCGAAGCACGACTTCCGTTCGACCCTCATCCGGGCATGAGCGATGCGCACCGCATGCGTAGTCGTACTAGTCATCGTATTGCTAGAGTCGAATGGAAGTGGGTCGAGTATTTTGGCGATGACACTGACCATGACGGTGATGAGGCCAAGTTCAAGGCGAAGGGTCTCCTTGGCGCCATGGAGATCACTGAAGGACTATTGAGACGTGCCAGGGGTCGATGGACCGTTGACAAGGTAGCCAAGACGCCTTGGGTCCAGGGCGCAATCAATGTCGAGGGGGGTTTACGCTTCCGGGAAGAGAAGGACGGCGAAGAAGTCTCTTGATATCATCAAATCGACTCAAATCGCCAAATTTGACCGGTCTTGCCCTCCCATATCTGATTTGTAGTATCAAGTACTGGCTATGTTCGACTTGGTACTTATTAACCCCCAACCGTACTGCCATGACTAGCAGGAGTTTCCTTTACTTCCAACACTTACAATTCCTTATGGGCACCTTCTTCAAGCGGCGAAGACTTAGAGATGTTTCGTCTGAACTTATCATTACGACCGTTTCGAATCATTGAGACACAACGACGGTACAGTGGGTTTCTTTGACAACGACTACATGACGGAACCGGTGGCAGATGGACAATGAATTGACCAAATTAAAGAAGAATGACGGAGCGGCAAAGGGAGCAACGGAAGGTGTTAGGTTCATGGGTATTAGTATCATGGGGTTCGGTTGTTGTGTAATTTTAGCATTTGTTTCCTTGTTTTTTTGTTGATTTTGCCTCTTCTTCTTCTTCTTCTTCTTTTTCTTTTTCTCTCCTTACCCCTTCTTATTTGACCTTGTTTTGGTCCTCATTCTTTTTTTTTTGTTTCTTCTCTACTCTTGGATTACCCACCATGTTTCTTCGCTTTTACTTCATATCATACCACTCGTAGGCTTTTTGGGAGTAGAAAAAGGTTATACCAAAAATGGATAGAAAGGTGTTTTTGAGATTCGTATGTATGTTTACATTACAAAATAAGATAGGCTCAGACCAAAGAGCCGTTTACAAACTCTACATGTTGACTTTGTGTATGTCTTCTTTTCGTGCCGACTTTGTTTAAGCTTTACTTTCTTGGTCAATGATTCAACGTTGGTACAGTTACCAGGCAATCCACGTTGCATTGAAGCTACTAATTTCACTTTAAATTTAACCTATGGCATTCCCATGTGAACGTGCTCATGCTTATCTTGACGTCGTGTGCCTGGCTTCGGGAATATGGCTTCCCCCACTCCTCGTCCTCGTCCTCATCCTTCTCGTGGGGCTGATTTCTTGGAATAGGGCCGTAATTGTTATCAGCTGAGACATTAAACACCGATTCGTGGATTTGCTTTTCCTAGAGGAACAAAACCAGATCTCTGACCATTCTTATCCATTGAGAATGATTTATGATGAACCATCAAGTACTGGGTTAAGACATAGCGTGGCCAATAGAATGCTGGCACAATATCTGGACAAGTATTCAGGCTAATTCAGCTCTGTACGCCTTACTGCCTGTGCCCGTCCCCCTATCTCTTGCCCAAGGAAAAGGAAGGAAAGAAGAAGGGTTAGAACACGTAGACGCTATCAAGCAACTTGTAAAGGTTGTCAGTCAGACTTGATGCCGCATCGAGAAGTATGCACCGACTGGGCTGTAAGCTATGTCTCGGAGCATTCAGCTTGAGACGCGGATACGGAGTCAACAGCCGCGTAGGTGGCTTGCCCTATCGCTGATCTTGGTCTTGGCAGCGGCTGCTCCAGATCCCGTCCTGAACCCTGCAAAACGACAAAGGCAAAGAAGATGTCGAATATCATTAAGCATACGATGAGTAGTACTCATGTGTAAACTCGCAATGAGTGCTTATGGGTCACAATGACGAGCTTGGGCGATTGCGCGAGATGGAATTGCGGCTTGATCTCCGAACATGAAGCAGAACAGGGTACAGGGGTGACCGGCATTGACCAAAGCGGATGCAAGCATAGGCTCGGCTACGCTGTCTTGCAGGAGCTCTGAAGCACGGAGACAAACGCTACGCTACCAGAGCAACCCGAAATAGAATATCACAGGCTTGTTTGTGGTCATGACGGGCTACACTCTCGGTCATACCCGAGGTCGATCTGTGAGAGCCTCCAAAGATATGAAGAGATATATTTCATATCAACAGTTGTATTTGGACGCCATAAGCCCATTTCGAAGTGATTCGGCCGCTCTCTCGGCCGAGTCAATGTAGACAAGGGAACCGTTGCCGGACGGACCAGGGGGCTGGGTGGCATGTCATGGCTCCAGCAACCATGGAACGTTCCATTTTCAGCACACCTACCGACCGGTCACTCATGGTGGGCGAGCTATGCGACAGCCTAATCGCACTCAATCTAGAATGACTCTGAAGTGATCAAACCATTTCAAAGGAGAGGACTTCAAAATGAGAGCCTTGATTCATGTAGATCTGCCAACCTTGGTCTTTTGATAATCCTGCCCATCGGCTCTATTTTAAGCGACAAATCGAACTGTGATGGTAGGCAGGCGAACCTGGAGAAGAAGAAGTGCCAGTGGATGAAAGGGAACACCGATTTGTAGGCTATCGGCGGGAGCCGGCTTGGCTTGGCTACATCCAGTCAGAGCCACAGCCTCTGATCCCCCACACAGCCGTGATTTCTCTCCCTCTACCAGATAACCAACAAGTGTTACTTGATTGGCGTATGCTCACTGAAGATCGATAAAGCAGAACGCGTCAAGGCACCGAGTTCCTCAGTTGAGTAGGTGATTTGAAGTCCTGATTCGTGGTTGAGCAGCAATCCTCTAGGAACGACAACATCTGGCGCCATCCCCGGTTAGCCACTAAGACCAACTCTTGGTGTGGCCTCAGAAATAGCAGGTAACAAAGCGCGGCGGCGCCACGGCCGAAGGGATCCGGCTTTCAGCACAGCTTCCAAGCCCCGAGCCTTTCCTAATTCTTCTTGTTCTGTGTCTTTGATACTAGACACTGTTAGTCAGTGTTTCCGCCATGCAGAGAGACAACACCCAAATAATATTGGTTTGTTAAGGACAGCGGTAAATTAATCAACTGGAGGAGAACAGTGATGAAACGAATCCTTCTGGAACAGCTTCCAGTTCAGTACCTGTGTATGTCTGTTCAGGCTTCTCAGCCGCCTATTAGTTAGTCTAGACAAACACAATACATACAGAAGAATGGAATGCTCACCCTCGGCAGATTTCGCTTCAATCGGTACGAGCCCTTGGAACCGTATCGACTAAACATGATTGGTGCTTCTAGCTTGGGGTGGTGGCTCCGTCTTGTTCACCTTCTGCTTCAGGCAATCATGGTTGCATGCTCTCACAAGCCCACCCCTGGAAGCTCATTTCTCAGTGGTCGAGTCTCATCGACCTCAGGGATGGTGCTGTCTGTTCAGTGCAGCCTTATCGGCCCTTCTTTTCATGTGGTGCTGGCTGAATCTCGAATTCGCAATTCGTTCTATTCAGTTGTCTTCTCTAGCCTCTCTCGACGAGTTGCCTCTGCACTGCCCATAAACTTAAAAGTAGTTTTCATGAGAGTCATGACAACGTGGAGAACATGTGGCTGATGGTTTCTGTTCAGGCTCAGTTCCATTATTTTCATAAAAGACCGCGGCTGCTGGACCTCGGATGGTCCTCTTATCTCCCTCAAGAACCCGCTCCAGCCTCCTCTAGACAGCAGATTGGGTTGCCTTTCTGGGAAACTTTGGCGAAGGAACTTTTGCTGGCGCTTTCTCACGCGCATTACTTGGCGTTCTGGCCGTCGACGCTCCCCGTCTTTTTTCTGGCTCTCTTCGCACTGACGGTCCTATCACAGCACCGCCCATATCTCCTCTAGTTGGTGCGTCAAGTCTGGGGAACGATAACGTTAGCAAGCCCTGGCCGTTGTTTTGGTGCGACTCACTGCTATTGTCCAGCACCGGGCAGGCACCCCCAGTCAGTAGTGCCCGCTAGACTAGACTGCCACTGCCACTGCCACTGCGCTTTGTTCTGTTCTGTTTTACTCTGCTCGGCTCTGGTACGGCTCCAACGCTCTTCCACTTATTATTATACGTACCGATAGTCATGGGCACTTCTGCCCGCCTATTCATCCTCCCGCTCTCGAACCTCCATCTGAACCTGAGCTCTCCTGCTCGCCACATTGACGAGTTATGAATTCTCGCATTGGCGACTGAGGACACAGCCGAGGCCTTCGACTCGCCTCAGTCTGTCATTGACTGCCTTTCTGCCAACAGACCGGGCACCTCACGTCCGGCCTGGGCACCACCGGCGACATGTTTAACCATTCAGTAGGCGGGTCTCGCCATTCCAACAACAACAACGAGGATCCGTCGTATGGTTTCGCCGATCAAGGATGGCATAGGTTCCCTATCAACAACAATAACACGAATAACTTCACGACGGGTCATTCGCAACCGTACCATGATTCTAGCGCATCTTATGGCGACTCGTCCGGCATGGACTGGGCCCCAACTCCCTCGGCAGATTATCAGATGCGATTCGATCAGCAAGACTCCATGTCTCAAGATGTTGAACTCGGCGATATGAGTTCTTCTCATGGTGAAGGCGGAGGTGGCGTTGGCCGCCTAGTTGCGCATTTCGAGAACAAGTCTTTTGCGCCGCCATTACCTATCAGACCATCAAACGTTGTAACGAGTCCAGTACATCAGGACCCTCCCGCTTCTTCGCCGTTTGGAAACTTCAGTGTCGCATCGCCAATCGTTACGAGCCCTCTCACCAGCCCTTCAGAGCCCAATTATGGACTTTTGAGTGGCCACTCACGAGTTACCAGTCCTCTCGTTAGCCCGCCGCCCGCCCTCGCTTTTGGCGGCTTTCATGATATTCCATCAGTTCACGGTTCAGGTATGGGGTCGTCGTCCGGACCCTTTGGAAGTATGAACAGCTTCATGGTCAATAACAATAGAGTAACGAACCCAATGGAATCAAACCCCATGGCTGGGCCGTCAATGATGCATAATTCAGCCTTCAACAACAAAGTTACTTCGCCCAATCCAGCGACGCCAGGTGTCCCAGGTACACCTGGATTCGCCATCTGGCGACCACCTGTGCCAACTAGCTCCAAGCCCTCTTTGGATCAGCAGCAAAGTAGCAACACCATCTCAAATGCTGGTGGTTATTTTGCGAAGCCACCAATCCCCTCAACACCTAAGCCCGTGATGAACGCCGGAAGCCAGCTGGTCTTGGATTTCAACACCAATTCCAGCTTTAATGTCAAAGGCAAGGCTCCCGCGAAGCCGCCTGCGAAACCACCCAGGCCTACTCGACAGCCTTCGCGATCGTCGATATCCACACCAGCACCTTTTAGCCCTCCTATTAAACGTGAACCCTCCACGCCGCAATTATCTCAAGCTTCGACATCCATTGTTTCACCAGTATGTATCCCGTAACTCGGTATAAGATTGCTGATTCTGACCCGACTCTAGAATGAACGCAGAAGTTCGGTATCCCAAAAATCGCAAATGGGAAGCCGCCCCTCAAGAGAACAGGTTCCTGCTGAAGCATGGGAGTCGTTCAAAAATACGATCCGAACATTGTATCTCGAAGAGAGGAAACCACTTAAAGAGGTCATGTCAGTCATGGCCGACAAGTATGGTTTTCAAGCCACGTAAGTCCACATACACACTTCCAATCAGTTCCGTTTCTCATCTTTGCCAGACCAAAAATGTACAAGACTCGATTCTCGCAATGGGGATTCGTCAAGAATAACACCGAGGACGAAGTCAAACGCCTGTTGTCCATGAAATTTCAACGTGATGCTGAAGGCAAGGTGTCGGAATTCGTTCGCAACGGAAAGGTTGTTAACCTGGGCACGTATCTGAAAAGAAAGGGCGTAACTGAATATGATCTGGTGGATTTCGAATTACCGGCTGATCTGCCGGCGCATATCCGATGTCGAACTCCAACTCCACCCCCTACGCCAGGTTACCTATCATCACCGGATCTAATCCGTGCTCAAGAAACCATCGTCACCAATATGAGGAAAGCTTTCCTACAATGTCGACAATTCGAGGTGGAAACAGATGCTCAAGTTGGGTGGCAGTCGGTTATGGTTTGGGGAGCCGGGTCCAGTGATCTTCTCCTCGAAGCCAACTATTATTTCGAAATGAAGGATCACGATCAAGGCGGTGACTACTTGATGAAGGCGTTCTCACAACTCGAATCGGATTTGAAGAAGCTTTCCCCACAAGGCATTATAGAGCTCCTTCTAGGCATGGTCCATCGTGATCCAGGCATGATGACTGCGCTTTCCAAGTATCTCTCAGCTTATTCGATGACCAACTTCGAGCGATCACATCCTTTGCGGCAGATCTTTGCCTGCTTGTATGAGGTTCAGCAGAAGCACGGCCCACAGACACTCTCGGAGCTACTGTGGGGAAGCATAACCACTATTGCTGAGGAACTGGAAGCTATTTATGGGCGCAAGCATCCCTATGTTGCTCGAACATGGGTCGATCTGGCCATGTTTTACAACCACGTCAGCCAAGAGAGGTTGGAGAAACTGGTGGGAGAACTCCGACTTTTGCAGCGGCAAATGGAGCAGCAACTTGGTGCCGAAAGTGCCGACGTTCTCGTATTGCGATATACAATCATCCAGTTGATGTTTGCCGCACGTCCTCAATCCGACGCGACGAAACAAGCGACCATCGACTTCTGGCACCATATGAGAGGGATGGGACTCCTCTTTCCTGTCCGTAGCCAGCAACCAAATGTTTTCTGCTATCACAGTCCTGTCAAGGTAGATCCTTGGACAAAGCGATGTCGGCGTCGGTATGAGTCTGGTGTTTCGTTTCTTGAGGAACACGTCGGGGTTCGCGTCATCGTATACTTTGAGGAAGACTTCCACACCACAGAGCACGCACCGGAGCACATGCCACCACAGCACCAGCAGCGCCAGTATCAACAGGCCCATCAGCACCAACACCAACACCAACATCGACAGCAGCAGCAGCAACGCCCACAACAATTGCAGGCACAGGATTCGTGGGCCGCCGCAATGGAGCAGCACATGTCGAGCTCAAAATATTCGTTTATCTGAGCCGGTTCTCAGTTCGTTTATTGTTCTTAGTCCTGATGCTTATCATACCCATCAGGACCCGACGTATGTAATTCGACGAAGCCGCCGTTTTCAGCGAGTTCGGGTGGTGAAGGCGGGCGGCTTCAAAGACTGCACGATATATACTTGTATGTGATGCCATTGTGCTGTGCGTGTAGCATATGCCTAGGCACACGAAACCTTTGGATTCAATCATGATCCCAATGATATGTACACAGCCTGGAGTCTTGGTACCAAGCATTGTTTTCTTTTTGTTTTTTGACGTCTCATGGACCGGAGTTTATTGGAGGTAGTTGGGACGACGCGAAGGAATACGGGATAGGATCCTTGAACATTTTGGTTTTTGTTGATTATGAAACGACACCCTTTGTATAATAGTAACTGATGAGACGAGATTGGGAAGATGACGGAGTTTGGAAGAATAATGCATGGTATGGTATTCGAGATGACAGTGCAAGTTGCGATGGCATACTAGGTAGATAAATTAGGAAGGTGAGGGAGGGGAGATGTGTGAAGGAAGGAAGGAAGGAAGGAAGGAAGGAAGGATGCAAATAAAGCTCTCCAAGAGAGGGCAGGCGATACCCCCGGGCCTAAAAAAAACACTATCAATAGTGGCGCAAAGTAATTACTACTACATTACCTTTACCTTTACCTTAGACATCAATTCATATACTAAAACCTTTACTGTTTCCAAACTTTGCTCATTTCCTATTAACCTTCACCATGATGCCCCTCCAGTGTGCCGTATATCCGATCTATTCCCGGCACAAAACTTAAACCTCCATGATTTTCATCATGGCAACTCCACCACCCTCAACCCGCCATCATGCGCCTAACCCGCCCTTCAGCCCTTGCAGGCAGCTCTTCCATCTCCTGCCAGCGGCTCTACTCTTCTTCACGAATAATAAGACGTTAGAAAACTCTCCAATTGGTACCTGTTAACGACTCATCATGCTAACTCTACGTTATCCAGAGAACGACGTTCTGTTTCTGCGACAAAAAGGCACCAGAGGTCCTAAATGGCGTCTTACATCCCCTCTTCGCCCGGATGCTCGTATACGTCTTGGATATGGCGCTACCATCAACGCGTCCGATCTTATCGGTCGTCGTGTGCTCGACAGTGTAGTTGACAGTTCCGACCGAAAGGTCGATATACATGAACCGACCATGGGCGCCTACATCCTTAACAGCGAACGACATGCTACACCGGTACGGAATGACATAAATTCACAATGGCCCTAACTAATCTAATTGTTGTCTAGATCTACCCTCACCACGCAAGCTTCATTGTATCACTGCTCGACTTGAACGTTTCTCAACCCAGCGAAGAAGATTACGACATAGAAACCAACAAACCCCTTCCACCGTTCGAGATATTTGAAGCTGGTACAGGAATGGGAAGCTTGACACTGCACCTGGCTCGCGCCCTCAACGCAGCAAACCCTGCTGTACCTCCTATGTTACGAGATGCTCTCTGCACTGCACGCTACAAATCTGAAGATCACAGTCTTGACCTATCTGACGAAGTTCAAGCTACCTTCGATACCTATCGCTCAAATCGCCGTGCCGTACTTCACACTCTTGATCAGAATGCCAAACATTCAAGCGCTGCAAACAAGCTAGTGCGGCAATATCGTCGCTCCCTATACTATCCCACCGTGGATTTTCATATCGGCTCTATCAGCGACTACATTACGTCTCGTCTTGCCGAGACAGACGAACAGCCTGTATTCTCACATGCCATTCTTGACCTTCCCTCAGCCGAGGATTACGCATCACCAGTTATACAGGCTCTTCACCCCAACGGCCTTCTTGTCGTCTTTTCGCCTTCCATTAGCCAGATCGCCCGGTTTCAAGCATGGATCTCGCAAACGAAACAGCCTTTGCGCCAGGAGAGGGTTATTGAACTCGACGTATCAACTACAGCGGACGGTGTGCTTGATACCGGTGGCGGTAAAGAATGGGATGTCAAAACTGTTGTCCCAAGAGCAGACCCGGAAGCAGTCCCTGTTCAGGTAATGCGGCCCAAGGTCGGTGATCGCCTCTCCGGCGGTGGGTTTGTAGGTGTTTACAGACGATGGCCCAATGACCAGGCGCTCGCTCAACCTGAGCCTGTTAGAGAAGAGAATGTATCTGATACTGAAGAAACAATCGAGCCTGTCGAGCCTGTCGAGCCTGCAGAGACAATCGAGTCTGTCGAGATAGAGTCGACAAAGATTGAATGATATCAACAATACTTGCATCATTTACATATATCTTGCTCCATGGCAGCAAATTTGTATAAGTAGTCATCTTGTTACATTAGGCACATAGAGAGAACCATAAAAAGGCACGATAGGAGACTGGTCACAGTGAAAGAATAATAATATGTCGCTTGCTATATCGTTCTGGTTTCCCAAAGCATGAATGGGTATCTCTATGCAACATGCTGCTCAAATATCAAAAGTCATATCCTCCACACATTCAATCATCAAGATTTCATAATCGCATCTCATCCTCCTTTTTTCCTCCTTTGCACTCCTATCCCCCCTTGTTTGCGCGGAGTGTCAATGTCCAGCATTTCCATCAAGAATTAAAAACAACTTTTTCCCACACAGAAATAAATAAATAGACAAAATACCATTGCATCCAGTGCGTGGTCAAACCCCGACCTGCGGCACCGAATATTAAACCAGCAGATAAAGAAAGATAAAAAGCTACACTCTCTCAGTGTAGAAAGAAAAGAAAACTTGTATCGTCAAAGGTAAATGTGATCTTGTGTCCTTTGTTTTTGTATGGCCTCTTTTTGAGGTGATGGGCTCGCGCCGCATGGAATCTTCCAACCTTTAATGCTTTCCAATTATGTTTGGGTATGTTGTGCAATTTTGTGACCAGTAAGGAAAAAGTAGAGGGGAAGAAAAGAAATGTGTGCTAACAATGTGTTTAAACACTGGTGATGCGCTCGAGGGGAGCTCGTGCGCAACAAACCATGAGCTTGAGGCTTGTACCAAGCTCTTCAGACTCAGAGAGCAGAGACTTGTCGCTCCAGATGCTCTTACCAGAAGTGTTTTCTGCTGCGTTCTCGTAGCACCGTGTGTACCACCATCGGCCAACGCGGCTGACCATCTTGGTGATACCCTCGTCAGCCAAGGGGCTGTTGTCACTCATCATCTCTGACAGGCTCGGCTGGTCGGCAGCAGCCTTGCCCTTGCCCTTGCCCTTGTCGGCCTTGCCGTTCGATCGGGTGGTGGTACTTGCCACAGGCACACCCACACGTGCTGCCTTGATTGTGGTGAAACCAACCTTACCAAGCAGCCGTACAATGAGATCTGCGGTGGACCCGAGGCTGGTATCAGGAGTCTTCTCATTGATTCTCTCTTTGAGATGGCGAACGGTTCGTCGACCCCGATTACCCATGTTGTTGAGGTCGACATCGAGAATGGACAACTCGATGAAACCCCCGGGCTTCAGCACGCGACGAGCTTCTGTGAGGATGCTGCGGTAGTAAGCCTCAGGTGCTGCGACAGGGAATCGGTACACAACAGCAGTAAAGCTCTGAGGGGCAAAGGGGAATTTGTCGAGATGAGAGTTGTACTGAATCTGGTGGTGGTTCGGGGGGCTCAGTGGAAAGCTTGACGACGCGCTCTTCAACTCTTCGGGGAGAGGGGCACGAGGTGACAGGTTGAAGAAGGTAGCAGCTGGGTATGTCTCGGCAGCGTAGAAAGACCAATCATCATTACCAAGGCCATCAATGACCAAGATGGAGTGTCGCTTGAGGGAACCTTCAACGGGAACAAGTTCGTGGCGAACATCGCTGAAGAGGACATGACCAAAAGTCAGCCACTTGCTTACCGTCATTGATCCCACTCTGAGGTTGACCTGTGCAAGTGGTGATCCGTCTTCTGAAGAGGAGCTTGCATCAGATCGTCTTGTCTTGCGAGACGATCGACTGCTTTGTCGTGACATCTCAACAGCTGTAGCGGCTTCGGAATCCTTGCTGTGGTCGCCGTTGCTCGGGACAAGGTCTGCAGCTGGGAAGGGGGTAGTTGGGCTTGGGTGAGGTTGGAAAGCCGCTCTCAAGCGTTCGGTCATATCAGCGCTGCAGGTACTGGAAATGGTCGTTGCCTTGGATTGACGAATCGCCTTCTTGTCAAAGTTAATTGTCGGTGACTCCAGAGGCTTCTCCTTGCTAGCCAGCTTCGTCTCGTAAGTCTCAAGGTGGAACGGCGTGCCCCTTGAGGACGTTGCCGAAGGAAGTGGTTTGGAGACATCGTCCTCAAGAAGGTCGTCGTACTCATCCCACACCTCGTCTTCTACAGGTGGATCATAGGGTTGTGGGATGACAGCCGTGGAACCAGAGAATGCGAGGATACCAGAGCAGCTGGAACTGGATGTGCCGATGGTGCTCTCGGAGTCTTTGCGGGGCGAGAAGGCCAAGAACTCCTTCTCCACTCGGTTCAGTTCAGGAGGAATAGAATCTCGGGAAGAAGGATTGTTGGTGCTTCCCGCTGTTGAACCATCGGTGGTGAGTTCTGGAACAGGAGTGGAGGGTCTAGAAGGAGAAGGGCCCTTGGCAATTGAGTCTGGATCATAAACATCAAGGGTCTCAGGAGCCAAGTGCATGCTGGCTCTAAA
This sequence comes from Fusarium poae, assembly GCF_019609905.1. Lineage (NCBI taxonomy): Eukaryota > Fungi > Ascomycota > Sordariomycetes > Hypocreales > Nectriaceae > Fusarium > Fusarium poae. Next base: position 5,980,246 of record NC_058399.1, read on the forward strand.
AGGTCGAGAAAAGCTCATAGGGGATACATGTTCATGCTCGGGACGATTGCTTACGACCTTGGGAATCCTTCCAACTTGAGGAAGTCTGCTTCGACGACCAGAGCTGACAGTTGGTACGGTCGGTTGCGCACTAGGTTGCAATGTAAGCTTCTTTGGCGCCGCGCCGTGTTGAATAACAGGAACCCAAGTTCTGGCCTTGATCTCGGCGCTTGCCCTTCTTGAGGGCTGCACAAAGCCCACAGGCCGTGTCAGAGAGTCACTTGATGATCGCATCTCTGGTGTGCCTTGGGAAAGCTCAGGGGTGTTACCAACACTGGGCGACTTGGAATAAACCTCAGCAGCCCGCAAGACATCCTGAATATCCATCGGCTCACTGTCCTCCTGTTCTGACGAGTCCATCATGGCGTAGAAGGCCAAGGGCTTCTTTTCGACCACTTTGACAGTAGCCGAAACCTTCTCACCTTGCTTGTTCTGCTGGCTTTGTGTTGACCTGCCAAACAAGTTCCACTTGCGAGGCGAGCGAGGCCTCTTGACAAGTTTCTTTTGCACGGGATGCGGCTTTACCTCATGTGACATCTCCCTCTGCAGTTCAAAATGAGAATCATCAGACATGATGCTAGTGTCGAAGCTAGTCATGGGTGAAGATGCATAACCAGAAGTGTTGATAGGCTGAGGTAGCTTCAGAGGGTCGTCAGGAGAGGAGCGCAAACGCTGAACTGATCGTCGGAAAGCAAGTGTTGACTTCATAGTGGGACCTTCAGAGTCACTGCTCTCAGAGGGTCGACGAGATCCAAAAGCAGGATGAGGAGTGCGCGACATGGGTGATGGCCAGAGAGTGTTTCGGGGCTTTTGATAAGAGACTGGCAACTGAGAACTACCCAGCCTTGCGTCATCATGTGCCAAACTCTGAGAACTTCCATTTCGGGAGATTTCAGAGCTGGCATTTCGGTTCTCAATGATCTCACCTCCAGCAATGACTACTGGGTTCATACGGTCTGAAAAGAAGGAATCGTTGCTGGAACGGGGTTCTTGAGACGCCTGGTTGCGAGCCACGTTGCTGATACTGCCACTACGTCTCTTAGCAGCACCGAGTCGTCCATAACCTTCGTGGCCAGTGCCAGCTGCGGGACCCTTGCGAATAAGCTTCTTCTCCTTCTCAGGCTTCTCGGGTGGTGCTGTGCTGGAATTCTTTCTACGACCAAAGAATCGCGAGAAAGAGGAGCTAGACACATGTGGACTCGGTGTGCGTGCCATTCGAGGTGGTTCAGTGCTTTTGCCCTTCTTCGACTCGGCGGCAAGCTTAGCCGCGGGTTGAGCATATACCTCACCTTTGATGGGAAGCTGGGAAGTCGATGCTGTCCGTCCCGAGTGAGTGAATTGAGGCTTCGGTGGTGAAAGAGCTCCTGCGACGGCAGACTCGCTTCCACGTCGCTCAGTTGGGAGAGACTGGGTAGAGAGGTTGCTGTGAATGATTGGCACCGGGTTGAACAATTGGGACTGCATGTCGGGAGTGCCATCTCTACTGGGCCTCGAAGGAGGGTTGGCCCTTGGGGAGGCAGAGTTTTGGGCATTTCTCTCGGGAGAAGGTGATCGCAAAACAGGTCTTGACACCTTGCGCACCGACTTCGGCGACGAGGTATCTTCCCGGAAGTACTGTGAAGACTTGCGTGGTGGGGGGCTTGGAGGAGGTGGAGGCAAGTTCTTGGTTTTCTTCTTGATGGTGGCTTCTCGAACAGTTGAGTTGGATGATGAGGAAGTAAGAGACTCCCTCACGGCTGCTAGATCATGAGGGTCGACAGGGATAGCCTCAATTTCATTACCAGTTGTCCTTCGGGTTACAGGAGGTCTGTTGAGAACAGGGCTCTGAAGGCGGCCCTTGTTTTGATTACTGCGGACAGGTGCAAGCAGGCAAGGTGATTGAGATGCAATTGAAGTTGGCGTAGTGTCGCGACTGTAAGGCCCTGGTCCAGGTGACTCGGAGAACCTTGTAGATGGGCTTCCACTAGTCCCAGAGAATAATAGACTGGCTGGAGTCGGGGGCGGCAGGTCGTGTGTCGCTAAGCGAAATGGGACCTCGATTCGGTTATCTGAGCCATCCGAGGGTCGTCGAATGTTTCGATAACGGTCCAGTTCAGGGTAGATGACTGGTGACCTGGTATGCTTTTTTACTTCAACGACTTCAGCAACTTGAATCTCGGCAGGGCTACTGGTAAGTTCTCTGTCCAAATGGAAGCCAAATATAGGCTCAACGGATCCATGTCGTTTGTGTTGGGCCGAGGAGGAAGAAGAAGAATCGGTTCGGGAAGAGCCATTGCGGGTAGTGTTGGTATCACCAGAGAGTGATGGCTTCTTCCTTCGCAAGCCATTTGGGTTGGGTTTTGTGTTGTCAATGCTTTGTGTAGATGACGATGATCCGGAAGCCCCATGATAGTTGACAGCTGATCGAGTGGATGTTGAAGTAGATGATGACCCCCACGACTGGGCCTGGTGACTAATGCTAGGTCGTGATATGGGTTGAGGAAGAGAAGGTCTTCGAGTAGTGGTAGAAGTAGTTGGAGTAGGTTGAGTCACCCTGGTAGTTGGTGTTGGACGAGACATGGAAGAAGGTTTGGGCAATGATCGTGGAACCTCTTCCCTCTTTGCTGATCTGTTGAGTGACTTTGAAGCACTCGATGAAGGTCCTGGTTCAGAGGCGTATCCAAATCCAAGTGCAGGCCGTCTGATGCGAGATGGTTCCGAGGGCCTGGCTGGCAGACCAGACCCCAATCTGTGAGAATCCATCTTCCAACCTTCAAACTCGACTCGGTATACCTGTTACCATATTTCACCGGGGACGAAAGGAGTTGTATATGAAAAGAGTCAAGGACCGTTAATCGGAAAAAGTAGAGCGAGTGAGCGAGCAGTCGTCGTCGTTATTAGTGTGGAGGGGAATTGGCTTTCACTGTGATGGTGTGGATAGATAATCAGCTCGAAGAGGTCTAGTTCCAAGGTGATGGTGTGAAGAGTGGGATAAAGCCGCGTTTAAACCTCGTAGTCGTGAGAGTAGGCGCTTCGGTTGATGTGATGAGTGTATAGTACAGTAGTAGCGTGCCTCGAAAGGTTGGAGTGTAAGTGGAGGTAATTTGTGTAGGCGATTAGAGAGAGGTAAAGAAACAAGAGAAAGGAAATCCAAGACAGGAAGTGGCAACAAGAGAATGAATATAGGGAAAAAAAGGTAGACAAGACAAGACAGATAATAATAGCGGGGAGGGCCGAGACGGGAGCATATACTCTATGTAGTATTTAGGCAATGAAATGGACGAGTTTCCTCGGGGTGGTCATGATCATGAGTGGACAATGACATGCGGTACATGAGTACCTGAAGAAGAGGGTGAGGGTACATTGGGAGGTGAATGTGGCGTATCCTTTTTGCAAAGGATGATCCTTGTCTTGACCCCTGATAGAATGAGTGTGCGTGCTGCAGGCATAGCCCTGGTCAGGTCAGTCCTGGCCTGGCAATTGACATTGCATCCGTATCGTATTGTATGTATGTACGTAGCATCTTTCTTTGGTTTGAGTGGAGTGCAGTAGGAAAAAAAAAAGCCTTTCTTCCCTTCTCTTCTCTATTAGGGTGAGTCATCCGTTTGGTCAGCCAGGAAATAGCCAAAGCGGAGCCTATACATTCAACTGCGCCGTGTTTCTCCTTCGGGGTGCATGTCGATATTGTCCAGTAGAAAAGGTCTCATGCCATCTAGACGAGGTGATTGGGCATCACATCCTAGTAGCGATTTGCACTGCGAATCCTGGTCACTTTTGTAGGGACCCAAGACCAAGACCGAGACACTTGGGGATGAGTGGGGCAATATGAATGAGAGACGAGAAGAGAAGAGCAATAGATATATCAAAATGACTGGACAGTTGAGAATGGGCTGGACTATCTTCACCGTTGGTAGCGGAGCGGTCCTGAAAGGGATGGGCCGACGTCCAATCATCCAATCTTGAGCTTCAATACGGTACTCAAGGGGGATGATGGATGGACAAACATATTATGTTGTTGGTAAGACACAACCCCAAATGGAAATACGAAAAAAACAACAGTAAGAAACTTGGTATCGAATAAGATTTAATATCCAAACAAAACAATAAAAAAGCCTGACCAAAAACTGATGCGGGTGCCGGGGAGTTGTGGGTGTTGTTCAAGTTGGTTGCGTCTGCTTTGGGTGATGAAGATAGTTGAAGAGGGGGTGAGCCAAAGGCAAATAGCCTACGCAACTGACAGATTATCTTTTCTCGCTGACGACTCAGTTTTCTTGGCCAAGGATACGTAAATCTATCCATGCATCTATCCCATCTCTCCGGAGCCGAAGTGTAAAACCCGTTGACACAACCATCAAGCGAGGAAGTGAGGGTGTGTGCGTGTGAAACAGAACAACGACATGACTGTGATAGTCCCGGCGCTTCTTCCTTTTTCTTCTCTTCTTCAGCACAATATGCGACGTCGTTGCGAGGCATCTGCATGTCTTAGACATGCATATCAAAATGTCTCACTTTGGCACACTCTTACAGGCCGATCTAACCTGCATGTCTCTGAATGTCTTGCCCCCAAATTATAGCCTCACCTTGTAGTTCAGTTTTGTTATCATGGGCGTCAGCAGCAGAAAACGCCAGTATTTCCCTCATCGAGTAGGTTCATCACAATTACAGGCAATAACAATGTCATCTTGGTAAACCTGTATGCATAGATCCTCGGATCAAGTCATGAGTGGCTTTGAACTGTTGAGTTTCATCGACTGCATCTTCATTTGAACCTTGAAGAGCCGTTGGGACCTGGACTAACGATTTAACGGGCGAGTCCGTTGGTTAAGTCGCCCCGCATGGGGAAAAGTCTAACTCTAACGGATGAATCCTTTGAAGGATGATAATATCTGACTGTAGTAGTATGGCTATCTCAAATTGTATTTGGTGTTTCGATATTTCGCAAGATGACAAGAATAAGATGAGCTCAAATCAAGTCACACAACCGTGCACCTGTCGTCGGTCCTCCGATGACCAGACCAGGGTCAAGATCCGGGGGCAAAATATGCCCATGTCCATGTCCATGTCCATCCATGTCTATCCCCTCCTCCCAGCCCCAGACCAGCTGCATGAGCTGCAGTTGTAGTTGCAGATGCAGCCAAACTAAAGGCCATGGTCCATTGTAGTCACAGGCAGGATAAGAATAGCATCACTACTGTACCTAACCATCGCTGGTGCCGAGCGGCGTTTAGATAGACGCGGGAATAATGAATGCTGTTTGCACGCCTCTGGCCATGATATCCAACATGTCGGTGAGCTTTCAACAAAGTTTCACTTGGACAGCAGAGAAGGAAAAACCGGTTCAACCTTCAGCCATGGATGTCATGACTGAGAATTGAATTTAATTCTTCCCGCGGACAACGGGGACTTTGTTCTCTCACCCTTGTTCTCATTCGTTAAAATCCTGTACGCAAAGCGCCTGGTAGTCGCCATGGCCGAACGACTCCATGATTCCATTGGTCGTAGATCAAGGACTTTCTACCAATGATGAAGATGCCCTCGTCTCACTCCACAACTCGTCAGATTAAACTCCATGATAGGGACATGGACACAGACTCTTTCTCCTGCTGTGCAGTAGAGAATAAAAAATAATGACTATGAACGATTGATCCATAATACCCCTCAACCTGTTCGCCAATCCTCACAGCAGTTCAAACCCCATGTCGTTAAATTATTGACAAGGATTCACTATATTTCGGCAAAGGCCTTGATCAAAGAGGGAGCTCACGTACGATTATTATTTTTTTCTGTCGACATTTTCAACAAAACTATGTTTAGTTAAGCGGATCTCATATCGATGCAAAGAATTCGTTAATTCTCGAATTTGCGTATTGGTTAAAGTAAAGTTCACCGCCATCCGGTGTTAGTCCCCGTGACGGGTCAACACTGAGCGTCAAAAACGCTCACGAGACCAAAGAAGCAAGTCCAAATGAAACGGTCGGCGGTCGTGGCGACGTCATTCCAAGACATTCAAGGCATTCTTTCTACCTGTAGCATTCCATATCGGCGGTAGTAGATCAACCTAGTACACAAAAAGCCCTCTCACGAGATCACCGTCCCAAACGTTCGGTGAGAGTTGTAACTAAACCGCCGAGTTGGGTCCCAAGATCGGTGTGTGCAACTAACTAGCCTTGGCTGCTAAGCTGAGAATAGAATTCACAGCTCTTTGAAAAGGTCAGCTAGTGGCAAGGCGAATGCGCTGGCAAGGCGGCAAACGCGTCTTGACGTCGATTACCGGACAATGTCGAAATAACTAGCAATAACGCATGTCGTTCGTTCCTGGATCAGTCTTAGATCTTGCTGCACGATGAGGAACATGTTGCCAAAAGTGGGTTATCAGAGAGGCATCCCATTATGCACAAGATGCAGCAGTAGACAACTCCGCCACAGGAAAACCCAGTAACAGTAACAGTATCATGACCGCCACAAGTTATTCCTTGTCAAAGAAATCTTCTAAGGCTGGTGTCCCTGCTTTCCGGGCTTCAACTGACGTGGCAGATGGCTCGTGGCTGGCCACTCCGGCAGACGATGAGAACATCATCCCTGTCAGTGTGGCTTGTCAGTTGACCGAGCCAATGAGACACGACTTGATGGTTGAATTTGAGGTTACCCTTGCAAAGTCACTCGAATTCAACATTCAAGTACTCTCTACCTTGGGCAGCGGTGAATGGCGAGAACCGCCGAATGCGAATGCAAATGCAAATGCAGAACCTCTGCAGTTTGCCTCATTGACAACTCATCAAGCCTGCAAATATTTACAGCCCTGCCTATTACATAGGTTGATACTAATTGAAAGCCATTATTTCGCTTGGAGGCATGTGGACACCACCGAACAAAGTACATAGAAAAGGGTCGGCTTGAAAGGCTCTGAATCGTCCAACAGAAACTGGAGACAAGCTGGAGTCCCAATTGCTTTAGCCGCCTCTCTGCCAACCATAGCCGCCAGACGGCTCGGCGACAAGGGTTGCCTTATCGGGTGCGCAGGGGTTTCGCCATTGCCATTGGTTTACTGTCTGAGACTCGTCTTGAAGCTAAGCGTTTGGGAAACATGACAACCAGAGGATCACGTTGTTGGCCATCTTTATATCATCTCGCTTTTATAGTCTTGGAACCCCCCGTTGGCCATTGAGCCATGGGAGCCATGGCACGTTTGTCTAGCACTATTCGGTAGACAGTAAAACTCGTCCGAGAACGGAGATAGTGGCTTGCGTCCTTCAACCCACTACAAGCCCATTGAGGATTGCGATATTAACGCAGCCGCAGGTTTATGTTCCTCGTTGGTCCCAGACGTCTTGGAGCTATTCATCATGTGCTTCATGGTTCCGATCAATGAATCAGGCAAGATTCTAGAGATAGATCCAGGCCTACTACCCCTTCCCCTTTCCTTGTCCTGCTCAATGGCTGGAGACATTCACGAATCGCTGCCACTTGCATAGATCTTCGATCCCAACAGGATTGATCATCAGAATTTCGGATGATTCGTAAATATATAACGCAAAAACCTTACCGGCCGATATAGGGTTGAGCTATGAAAACTACTGAACTATCTTTCCTGTTCCGTTGCTTACCTCGCCAGCCATGACCTCTTAGTACAGCTGAATGTTGAACTTACCACCAGTCCTGCAGAAGCAAGAAATCCCCCCTTTCATGTTCCCAGAATTTCTGTAGAGGCCTCTTAGAGCAACGTAGTCAACCTCTCATCAAGTCTGCAGCATTGGTAGTCCAGTGACTCTGGAAATAGGGGCATCGCAAGACCAACACCGCGGCCCCAGCAGTCGTGCAACGGCGCACAAATATCTCGGGAGCTAGAGCTGAAAGGAGACTTCCCCGTCCTGGAAGCTCAATCCCGCTGTATCCTTGGTGGGACCTTGGCAAGGTCATGGTGTTGAGTCGTAGTGGATATCCATGTGAAGCTTCAGATCAGCCTGGACCTAACTATCCATCTTCGGTTCGTATCCGAAAAGCCGTCTCCCACCAAGCTAACATAAAAAGGGTTACGCTGATTGATCTCCATAGTATCGATGTGAATTCAGGATCTCGGAGACTTGCTGATCCTTAGTTTGGATGATAACCATTCGGATTGTGCGATTCCTTCCGTCCTCAAAGGATGATCCCAGTTCAAGTGCAGGGCCACCGTGTCCCAACACCTTAAAGATAGGAGAAATTTTGTGGTAGTGAATTGATTTATTATTCTACTGTACCGATACATCTCGGAGCTATGGGTATTTGTGTTGTATGCGATACTTATCAAAGTGTCCTTTTTAACTACCTACCTAGATACCTACCAAAGAGGAGGGATTCGTAAGCTCAAGAAACTTCCTCAAAGGGCAAGTTGTTAACCAGAATCCACTGCAATATCCTGGTTGGAGCCGACAGCAAACCATTCAACAGTCCGTAGCTAGTATTGAGCCTCGCTTCAGCTCAGTGTACAGGAGATGACATCTCAAGAACCGTAGACTGATTCGCAACAACATTGTGCTCTGTGGGCTGAGGACTCTCCAGACCAAGAAGCCTATAACTGGTGGAAAGTGAAGTTGAGCGGACCAAAAAAACGCCGATTTCCTCTTTATTCATTTAGTATCCTTGATAATCTGCGCTTGGAAACGAAAAGCAAAATTGTTGTACAGCTGGAGAAGCTTCATTCATGCAAATTTGTTCTGCCTTGTTTCGGCACTGGTGTTGTCCAATGGATCAGTTCCCGGCGAATCTGGCTGCGCGCTTCTCTGCCTTGGCTTTCTCAGTTGGGTCATTAAGGATGCCACTTCGGGTCGCAGCACCCTCCTTTCGAGCGCCGCCTTCGCGACCATTGTCGCGACCACCACGGCCTCTTCGCTGTCGACCGCCAGGACCGTTTCTCCTATCCATGCTCTGTCGCTTGTCCGGCCGGCTTCCCTCAGTCTCGGTGTTACGGTCTCGACCTCGCTTTCGAGAGCGTTCGGGAAGAGCAGAGTCCAGGGTAGTAGCCAACTCCTTCTCATCAAGACCGAATTTCTTTGCACGTTCAGCGCGTTTCTTCGCGTCTTCATCCTCCTCAATGCCAAACCGCTTAGCACGTTCAGCACGCTTCTTAGCCTCGTCGTCCGCAGCAGTGGATGATAGTCCCATGGCGTAAGACTTTTCAGGCTCAGCAGGCGCTTCTGCGGTCTCGGCAGGCGCCTCTACTGCAGCAGGCTCCTCAGCCTCTGTGGGTTCGACAGGTGCGGCTTCGGCGGCAGGAGCCTCGGCAACGGGTTCAGAAGTAGCTGGAGCGGTAGCGGCAGGCGCAGGTGCAGGTGCAGGTGCAGGTGCAACGGGAGCCTCATCATCGCTGTAGCTGATCTCGTCTTCCTTGTTCTCGGCTGAAAAGGACACAATTAGCCGTTGTTTTTGGATGCGACGAACTTTGCGCGCGAGGAATTGGGAGCGAATCTAAGGATCGGTGGACGTACCAGGCTTCGCCTCTGTCTCGGACTGCTTGTCGCTCTCTTGGAGTCTCGCGATGAGATCAGCCTTGTTTCCAGTCTGAGGAAGGCTCTTCTCTGCCAGCAGCTTCTTGAGCTCAGGCACCTTAAGCGTGGAGTATTCAGCCATGGTGTGGAAAGAAAGGGGAGTTGAAAGGACGTTTTGTGTATTCGAAATGAGGATGCGATTTGGATTGTAGGTAGTGATTCAATTGCGATATTGATGCGCGAGAGACTGAAAGCTCAGAAAGAATGGATTGAAGAAGAATGGAAGCTTAGGTTTGATACGCGGTTGGGGATGACGCTTGGTGTTGGATTCGAGATTTTAGTGGGTCGCTCCTTGCCTTTGTTTGGTTCCAGAATTCGATATTAAAATATGGACAGATAAGCACTGAAACTGCTTTGTTTCTTGCTCTAATTTATTGTCAACCCTCACTCATAAATTCTATTCTGTTCGCAGGGAGATGATCGAGCACGGACCACCTAAGCTCCAAAACAAGGCTACCTCTAAAGGTATCTTAGCAGCCCAGCTGTTTGTCTGTCGGTACCTACAGTAGCCGTTTGGGGGGCCTCATTCGGTACAACCTTAATGGTTACCAGCCTGTTTATCTGTAGAGCCGTTGGATTAGAAGGCCTTTGGAGTAACCAACAACTTAAGTGATGAGTCTTGTTGGCTGGATGCTCCTAGTCATTCTGGACAGAATGTGCACTGAAACACAATACTGATAGGCTTGGCACAGCAAGGATGAAATGGAGCGCCTTTCCGTCCGATCCCCGAGACTGTGCATCCCCGTAGTCCGATGCACCATTCCTTCACTGGCTAGCATTAGCATCCCTTTCTGAACGAGTGCTTGAATCAGAAAGGCTGGTTGCCTACCTACATAATACATGACCACATGATTCTGCCTAGCAACTTGCCGGATGGTTGTCGAGGGCCTCACGTGGCCGCAGCTAGAGTGCATATATCAATGTAACCCCAAAAATGGCCTGTACAGCTGAGCAACCTCTTTTTGTGCTTGTGCTTGTGCTTGTGCGAGAATCGTACAGATGGAGGTCTCGGAAGTCCAGATCCGAGGTGCAAGAAGAAGCAGGTTCTCCTCTTATACTTATTGATGCAATAGAGTCGAATGGTTACAAGTCATTAGAACTGTTAATTAATAGTGCAATTAAAGTCAAGGTACCTGAGTTTATTCCCCGGATTGCGGGTTCTTAGAGGTTGAAACAGGCCAGTCTGACTATTACCTCTAGGTTAGTAGGTATTAACTAGGTAAGGTATCCCAGCCCAGCTGCTCCACACAAGGTACCCTTTTTTTCTTTCACAATTCACCAGGGGAAGGGGAAGAAGGAGACAAAACGTACGTATCCGTACAGTATCACTTGAAGTGATTTCTTGGCCTTGGCCCTATTTTTGCGGTCAGGAAGTTGAGGGGTTCCTCCTTCTCTTGTCCTCATTTTGATTCAAGTCAAGAGTTTCATCTCGGTAACCGTTTCTTTTTCTGTACTCTACATATTAGCTCGCCACTTTTCTTCCTCTATTAAACTCAACCAACAACTTTAACTCGTCTCGTGCCCCCTCTTCCCGTCCCCACGATTTGTCGATCGCTACGCTGCGACTGTTCTGTTATCGACACCAACATCATCAACATCTTGCGAAATACCGATTCTATACACAACCCATCGTAACTGTCTAGTCTAGACTGCCTGGATTCGATCCGAACATCCGGACACATTCGTCCTGTCATCGCTGCTCTCCTCTTGGCCTCTCCGAATCATGCAATAGCATTCGACCGACCCCTTGAAAGATGCGAAAAGTTCAGCCTATCCTTCAGCTCTCGAATACCCGTTCCCATCGCCAATACCTGGCTGTCTCTACTTAAAGTTGTTTCGCATTTTCCAGCTACTGTTCTCTTGAGCGATCACTACCGAGGAGTTGATCTCCATACCTCGCCAATCATTACATCATGACTCGACGAATTGTGAGTCCTTCCATCTTTTGGCTTCCTACGTAGGTCCATTAGACTAACCATGGTCTTGTTATCAGGTTCGAACAGCTGCTCAGCTCGCTGGCGCCGCCATTTTTACCTTCCTCGTCATTGCTTTCCTCGACCGCAATTATCGTGTCCTCCCCAATTCGATTCATGGCTACATGCCATCCCATCACCCCGGACTTATCGTCACCGATGTCACAATAGTCACATGTTCAAGTGTCAATCCCTTTTCTTCTTGCGATCTCGAAAAAGAGTGGCACCGAGTCGACAAGGACCTATATCTCGGAAGGACCTGGACTACAAGTGCTTACCTGTATGTAATGCGCAAACATGAGGAGGACCTTACCGAGGAGGACCGAGTTGTGGTGGACGTTTCCGTCGGCAGGCTTCAACCTCAGCCCAAGGGAGAAACAGACGATGCTTGGGAATCCCGTCCTTCAGGCATCTGGATTAAGCGTTCGGCCAAAAGAAAGGCCAGTGATTCGAAGCAGGCCGTCACCGATATTGATGTCCTCTTTGGAGATGATGCTGTCGAGGCAAGAGACGGATATGCTCTTACGGGGACACCCCTGCTACTAAACACGGGTGGTAACCTGCTCTGCGTCCAACTGACGGTGCGCCGGGGCCCAGTCCGAGAGGCCAAGAAGCCTACACCAAGGATCCGCAACGATGGACGATACAAGATCATGCAGATCGGTGATCTGCATCTCAGTACCGGGGTGGGTGCATGCCGTGAAGCTGTTCCCGATTCCTACAACGGTGGAAAATGCGAGGCAGACCCCAGGACGCTCGACTTCGTCAATCGGGTCCTAGATGACGAGAAGCCCGATTTGGTAGTACTGAGCGGTGACCAGGTCAATGGAGACACAGCACCAGACGCACCGACTGTCAGTGTGATCCTCCTTCCATTTCACAGTGTTGATTTCTAACATCCTCTAGGCCATGTTCAAGATTGTCTCCCTCCTCATTGAACGAAAGATTCCCTATGCTGCCATTTTCGGGAACCATGATGATGAAAAGACCATGTCTCGTGAGGCGCAGATGGCAATCATGGAGAGCCTTCCCTTTTCCCTTTCCACCGCCGGGCCAGCTGACATCGATGGCGTTGGCAACTACTATGTGGAAGTCTTGGCCCGTGGGAAGACAGATCATTCTGCATTGACCATCTACCTCCTAGACACCCACGCTTACACGCCCGATGAGCGCAACTTTCCTGGATATGATTGGGTTAAGCCCAACCAGATAGAGTGGTTCAAGAAGACAGCCGCTGGTCTCAAGAAAAACCACAACGAATACACTGGTCGACACATGGATATCGCTTTTATCCATATTCCTCTTACAGAATACGCTAACCCAGAACTACCTCGTGTTGGTGATTGGAAAGAGGGAGTTACGGCCCCTGTATATAACTCTGGTTTCCGCGATGCCCTTGTCGAGCAGGGCGTAGTCATGGTCAGCGCAGGACAGTAAGTTTGAGGGAGTCTCTGAGTCTATCGCAAACGCTTACCAACTCTATAGTGATCACTGCAACGACTACTGCTCCCTATCTTTAATAGGCGAGGGCGAGACAAAGACCCCTGCCTTGTGGATGTGTTACGCTGGTGGCTCCGGCTTTGGTGGCTACGCTGGTTACGGTGGCTACCACCGTCGCGTACGCTTATTTGAGGTTGATACCAACGAAGCCCGCATCAAGACCTGGAAACGACTTGAATTTGGAGACACAGCTTCTCGCATACACGAGCAGATTATTGTTGATGGCGGTAAACCACAACCCGTCGCCCCAGCTGCATGAGCTTATGAAACACTGCATTTTCTTTTCCATGGGTAAACAGGGGTTATGTTCACTCACCCACATTTGATGTTTCTTGTATTCGTGTTTTAGGATGATCAGCCACCACGCCTTTATAGATTGGGTGGTCTCTCTTTTTTTGTTGTTGATAAAATATTTGTCTTTGGATGGCATCAAACAGCATATTGATCGGTGGCAGGGAGTTTCTTGTATAACAGTTAAAATATCCCACCTCTCGTTGCAGGTATTAGCAAACAGGGTTCGACGACGGCATGGCATACATCGTCGGGGTTGGGAATGGAGTTGTTTTTGGAAGACTTGAAATCAATGATAGGCCAACGACTGGCTTCTATTCTGCAAATTGTCCAGCAATGTGGCTCAATAAACATGGTCTAATCGCGGCTCCGGCTTGATGCTTTTTGTACGGTCAGGGTAGTCAGGCATTGGTTAACGAAAAGGCACTGCCAAGCTGAAATTTGTTCAAGGATACTGGTTTGTGAATTGATCTCTATTGTCATCCGCTATATACCACCACTTCTCTCCTCGCCATATACCTTTACTCTCTTCCGCTATGCTCGGTAGAAGATAAACAACCCGATATCTTCATAGTAGCCACCAAAATCATGCTGATGATATACTCCCCTGGGCCCGCAATTGCACCAGGAGCCCAGGTAAAATCCTCCGAGACGCCACCCACCCATGTCTAGATGCATGTACGAAACAACAAGAATGGTATGCACAACCGGATTAAAAAAGGTTTCAAGAAATGTGGTATCGTTAAGTCTCAAAGCATGCCATGCTATGCGTCGAGAAAAGAAGACTAAAATGTAGAAATGATGGTGTGCGAGGCAACACCGGGATATCAAAAGTAAAATAATGCAGTAAGTCTGGGAAATCCCTAGACATGTGAATGTGCTTGTGATTAAGGGCAACAAAGGTAGTAAAAAGAAAATCGGACGGGTATGTTTTAGATGGTCATGACTTCTTGGTGAACAAGTCTTAGCACCCAGCTTGCTTCGGCGACACTGGCGCACTGGAAGCACCACTTCTTGACATTGCCGCCTGTCGGGCCCGTAGCCGGAACAACGCCAACAACGCCGTTGCTGTCTTTCATCTCCTCCCAGACACCACAGACAATACCGCGGCTGCCCATTGCCGTAAAGCAACCGCTGCCCAGAACGGCGTCCAGCAGGATCTTTGGTTTCTCTGAGTCCTTGCGTGGAATAGTAGTAACAGTTACGCGCTTTTCCAAACCGTGGTCGGCACGGAGAGCCTGGTGCCAGCCTGGAGGAGGTCGTCGGATGGAGAGCTTGCAGTTGCCAAAGTCCTCCCATTTGGCGGCTGCGACGAGAAGGTGCAGCCGGATCTTGAGATCTTCTGTTCCAAAGCTAGAGGGTCCGCGACCGCTGTTCTCAACACTAATGGAGGGTGAGCGGGGAGTGTTGCCGCCATAGGAAGAAGATCCGGGAGTGTTGCTGCCACCATAGCGGCTATTGCGCTTCACGGAGGAACGGGCCAAGCTGAAGGGGAGTCCGCGTCCAGTGAGTCTCTTGAGGAAGCTGGAGGCGGAGAGGGTAGATGAGGGAGTAGTGCTTGCACCATCGTAAGATTGAGTAGGTGCACGAACTGAACCACGGTAGCTGTTCTTGCGACTAAACCAGCTTCGTCGTCGGCTGCTGGTATCATCATTCGCGACAGGTGGCTTGTGCTCACCGAAGCTACTGAATCGTGCTTCGTTTTCAAGTTGGATGAACTTTTGGTTGTTGAGACGAGAATGGTGAACAGACATATAAAGGTTGTAACAGTCAGGTCCGTTGTAGCATCGGAAACGGAAGTTTCCTCCGCTGTGGGAGTTAGCGAGATGGCAGTCCGATCTAACTGAGGAGCGGATTTCAAGATCGACAGCAGTGCTCTGACGGATAAGCACCAACGGAGTGAGATCAAGCGCAAGCATTGGTTTGTCCCCTTGCTCAGCTCCGCTGTGGACAGCGTAAGCCTCAATCAATCCAGGAGTGACGATGATTGAAAGGTTGTCTGCCGCAATATTTTTCCACATGCCCTTGTCAGACCACCTTGAAATCATGGCACTGTATCTTTGGACGTTCTCCTCCGGCGCCATCTTTTGCCCGTATAGGCCAGCTTGAGAGGCAGAGTTGGAAGGTGTCAGGCTATCTGCTGGGCCTGATAGGATGGATTCATGGAGTTGGTGACGTTTTGGCTCGTCTTCGGGATATTCTTCTTCATGCAAGGTCTCCAGCTCATCTCTGGCGTAGTCCCGAGATCTGGCGTCATCCCTGATACTAACTCCTAGCTCGGTCTCAGGCAGATCAACGCTCTCAATATCGTCATCGTCGGAAGTATCGTAGCTGTAGTCTGATTCGGTGTAGTCCTCCTCCTCGGTGTTCTCATAACTTCCTTCTGTAACAGAAGTGCCAGATATCGATGACTGGTCCGAAGGTAGGTATTCATGCTTAAGCGGAGAGGATGTGCGACGCTTGACACGACTATTCGTTGGAGGCTCCAGAGGAGGGGGCTTGGAATACTTGGACTTGGCCGTAGGTTGAGGACTGGGACTAAAGGTTCGATGAGCTGGTGGTGGTGGTGCGCCATCATCTCGTGAAGATACGTCACTCTTGCGGATATTGAGAGGATCAGGCTGCATACTCTGAGAGGTCATGGGCCGTTCCTCGAGTTGGTAATCGTACTGGTTTGCCAAATCATAGAGATCAGGAGACTTCAGAGGAGGAGAAGTCACTGGTGAGGCTGATCGAGGACGGTATCTGGCTGGAAGTGACCTTTTGGGTGTGGTTGGGCTTGCTGGCGGTGATTCAGCAGCAGATGAGCGGCGGGAATGCGAGTTTCGCAGGGATTGAGCCGAATATTTGCGAGAAGATCCTCGAACGCCCACTGGGACATCCTGCATTCGAGATTGCGAGTATGGTTCGTCATCGTCAATTACACTAGGCTCTGGCTCTCTTGGGGGTACGGGGGAGACAGGGAGGATGTCGAGCCAGTCCAGAATCTGATCTTCGTTATCGGTCGTGAGTGTGAGTAGCTCATGCCATGGCCTGTCATTATGTGTTCCCCGTATCATGATAACCATGTCAAAGTTTCCGTCTCCTGTTCTGGCTGAAATCAATTCAATAGGAACCGGTGGGAACAGGAGGTATGATCGACCCTTGACACCATTTTCACGGATCAATAAGTCACCCTTGTCTTCAGGATAGCGCTGGTTGTCTCGGTGCACCAACTCAACCTGGCACTCCAAACGTTGACCATTGGAGTGCGCCAAGTCTAGAGAGAAAAAGTCCTTGGCGCTGACTTGTCGTGATGGCTCGATGTACACATCATCCATGGGACCAAGGGTTCGCAGGTCGCGCGATCTGGTAGTATCGGTGTTGATTGCATCTTCATCTGTCAATCTGGCCGTCTCTTCGCGGTGTCGTCGACGGGCCTTTTCTTGTAGATCTTCAAAGTCACTCAAAAGATCATAAGTGTCATTGGTCCCAATTATGGAGTCAACACATTTGAAGAACTTGGTGATTTGCTTGAGTCGGAGCAAAGGTCTTTTCAACAGATGGGCCACGTCAACCCGCTCTCCCGCGGCATCAATAATATCGCCAGCATCGTTCCGTGGCATAGCACCGACGAGAGAATCTTCATCGTCCAACACTCCGGCCACTGGTGCGAGATTGACGACGAGATCTTGGAAGCCCAGTCTCCAAGCGTCCAAGTACTTGTGGTAGATGGGCACGACTCCATGGCCCCATGATGCAAGTCGGCGAATATCTTGAATGGGAGCCTTGCGATGGGCCATCTGAAGCTTCTCTAGGGCAACTCCCATGTTCACGACAGACTTTGAAAGGGCGTCTGCCCTGGTGACTTGGCCACCAGAGCCGAAAAGTTCGTTTCCATTGTCGCCATTAACGACCTGCTGTAGAAGAACTGGAATAACACCAGAGACCAATGTCTTCAACTCTCTAAGATAAAGACTTTCATCTTCGGCGAATTCCTTGAGCAGATCGTCATTCGTCACATCGTTAGCCCCACCTCGGGCTTTTCGCATACTTGGTCGTGAGCGGTTACTTATGATGGCGCTGGGCACGTTTTTATCGTCGGGAAGTGAGAGAACTGATACAAGATCCGAGTGACGTGTCAGACGCCTCTTGAGACCAGAACCTTGGTTCTTGGAGTTCGAACGCGAATTCGAACGCCGACTACCTTTTGTGAAACCTGTGGATTGCGTAAGAGTGGATTGGGTGACATCGGTCGTTAGATCCGATTCGACAGCACTAGAGCCCTCCTCGGAAAGGATTGTTGACAACTCATATTGACCCCTAGTTGGCGGTGGGAGACGCGGCCCCGCCATACGCGTTGACGGCAGAGCCGCTCGAGCATCCCCAGACTGTTCGGGTTCCTCGGTCTGCTCTTGAATTTGTTGTGGGGGCTCTGGTGTCTTTTGGGGTTTCGGTGTCTTCCGTTCTTCTTCGGGAGACGCAGATCTGACGCTTCTCAACTTTTCAGTCTTGGATAGCTCAGTTTCCGTCCAATTTTCGGAGTCCTCGTAAGCGCGTTCATCGTCATAACGGGAATCCTCGTATCGATAATCATCGTATCTGGACTCCTCGTATCTCGAATCATCGTAGCGAGAGTCATTGTATCTAGAATCGGCATATACTGATTGAGGCTCATCGTCATATGGTCGTTCTTCTCGACTTTGGTAAGGCTTCACTTTGGGAAGAGAATTTACTGATTCGCCCGTGAATGCTTCCTTCAGCATACCAAAAAGCGAGTGTTTGGGACCAGACTTCTGAGGAGGAGGCGTGCTCCGTGTCGCTTTGGTTCTCTTCAAGCCTGTGAGGCCTGATGTCTTTGCGGGGTACTTTGTGTCCTGACGCTTCGGTTTGGTCTTGGAGTCTGGTTCAGGAGACGACACTGGCGATGGTGCTGGAAGCTCAGTTGAAAGATCCGTCGAAAGGTCTGTCGAGAGCTCTGTGATTGTCTCTGGAGAAGGTTCTCGGGCAGGTTCAGGGTCAGACTTTGGTTCAGGTTTAGGCTCAGGTTTGGGGGTAGTTTTCTTCGGGAGCTCAGGCTCTGGTGTTGGTTCCTTAGCAGGTGTAGGTTTCGGCGAAGGAGTTGGTTGAGGTTTCTTATTCGCAGGCTCTTGTACTGGCTCTGGAGTCGCTGGCAACGGCTCACTTGGAATAGCTTTATCCGCTGTTTCTGTCTTGCTTGTGGATGCAGAAGACACTTTTCTCTTCTCGACACGAGATGTACGATGATGGCTCTTGATCGTTTCAGGTGAAGACGGTTCATCTGTCATGTCCTCACTCAAAGGAGTTGTGGGTGGCTCTGCTTTAGGCTCCTCAACAAAAGGGTCGACAGTGGTATTAAGCCACTTCTCAATGCTTGTTGGCTTGTTAGGTACAGCATCCCTTGGAGGAGGATGCTCGTTGATTTCATGAATCATCTTGTTGGCACCTTCCATGACCTTCTTGAAAACCTTGGGCATGTTTTTGAAGCTCGTGTTTCTTTCAGGTTTGGCAGGTCTAGCAGGGCGGATGGGGCGGCTTCGAAGCGGCCCTCCACGAGCACGTAGAGGAAGATCGAGTTCAGTAAAAGCAGAGTTGCCCCATGGAATGTCCCCAGGAATATCTGCTATGGACTTTGCCAAGAGACTAGAAGACAAATCTGATCCATCAAGCTGGGATGGCTCTATAGTAGAATCATCATCAGGTACCCATGTCTCCTTGCCCTTTTGCTTGGCCGTAGGAGGCTGGTAACTCTTGGGTCGTGGCTTTGATTTGCTCGATGATGCAGCTCTCTTCTTCGTAGGAGTATCAACCGCGGAACCATCTTCCAGAACCTCGATGGGTGCCGTTTTTGACAGATCTGACTTATCGTTCGTCCTCGTTGTCTTGGATAACTCTGAGCCATCCTCGATGGCTTCGCTCAACTTCTTGCTCAATGCCTCGGCGTTCTCTGCACCAACGCTCTTGGGAGTGTCTGTCATTTGCTTCTTCATTTCCTTTCTCACGGAGCTCATACTAGGTCTTCGCGAGCTAGGAGCAGATTTGAGCCGTAATCTTACACTCCGCACTGTACTTCCGGCATTGGACGAGATGTCGCTCATAGGTCTTACTCGAATTCCTTCGTCGTCAGTGAGATTCGTTCTCATGGCTCTAACCCGAATACCATCACCACTCTGTCTCTTCTTCCGCACGGGCTTGACTCGAATCCCGTCATCATGTGCCGGTGTTGACTTCGCAGACCGTTGCGCGGTTACTCGACTGCTGGTGACGTTGCTTACTGTCAACTCGCTGTCACTCATAAAGTCGCTATCTGTATCATCCATCCACGGTCTTGCACCCACTGATTTGGAAGACTTGTGACTTCTCGGTGCTGGTGGGTCCGGAATTTCAACCATCTCTGCCCAAGCCTTGACTCTACTGGCAACCTTGGGATTAGCTTGGGTGCGAAAGATGAAGTCTTTTGGTATTTTGGTTGGGGCAGGGATCTTGGCAGGGGATGTCTTTTTTGCCCCGTGTTTGCGATTCTTTCTCCAATGCTCATCGCTAACAACACGCTTCTTAGGCGGCGGGTTTACTTGTTTTGCTGCTGTGGGGGTTTTTGGTAGAGGTGTTTTTGTTGTTGGCGTTTTTATTATTGGTGTTTTCAGTGTCGGCGTTTTTGGTGTTGCGATCTTTGGTGTTACCACTGGCGGTGGTGGCTCGGGTGTCTTGACAGGAGTTTTGATGGGTGTCTTTTCCGGCGCAACCTCCTCTTCTTCAATGGGCAGACTCTCTTTGGTCCTGTTGTTGGGTGGTTTGGACTTCTTCCTCAGCTTGATACGGATCCGGTCCTCTTCAGTCACACTTTGGAAATCCTCGTCATCAAATGCAACATCGGGTGGTTCGGTCGCTGCATCATCTGGCGTCTGTTCCATAGCGGCAGCGTTGGCTTTTTGCCATTTCTTGACTCGATCTCTGACGCCGTTGGGAGGTGGGACACGTTTCACTTGCGACTGCTTCATTTCATGTCGCAGTTCGGCCTTGACGGCCTCCAAGCTCATTCTCCTTTGGCGCTCAGCCGCCTGCCGTGATCTTGAGGGTCGGCCCAAGAGGAAATCATGAAGAAGTGTTGGCTCTCTTGTTGATTTGGCACGCGGGCGACCGCGGGCCGCAGCGGGCGGTGCCGACTTTGGTGCTTCTTTTTCATCGTTGTCTTCGGTGGGTTTCTCAGGGGTCTCGGGATCTAGAATGGCTTCCTCTACAGCTTCCTCTGGAGAGGCCGGGTTTGGTGATGACATGATCTCAGCTATCTAGAAATTGAAAGTGGTGAGCTGTTGTTCAGGCGAAACGCAGTCGCGTGGGCGAGCATGGTTGTTGATGTATAAAAGGTAGGAGAGCTCGCGCAAGATTCGTACCTGGAGCTTGATAACATGCTGTGCGGTCGCAGAGAAGCGGTCGGGGTCCAAGTCGAGGCCGAAGTCGCTCTCTCGATCCTTGGCGATAAGCTACCGTTGAAACCGTCAATCTTGTATCGTCGGATTACCGTATCAGAACGTCTGCGAAGGTTTACAAGAGGTTTTGGAGAAAGGACGGAAAGGCGGAGCAGCCGTTGGGCTATGCTTGATGCAATCGCAAGGAGGAATGGAAAAGCGATAGTGGGTAGGTAGGTGGGTGAGGAGGGGAAAATGACGAGATGACAAGGGAAGGTTCCGGGGATGACAAAGTCAATCAAACGGCAAAGAGCCTTGTACAAATGACAGGAAATGGAGGGCTCTCCAAAAAAAAAATACGAGAGGTACAGTAAGATTGTTATGCCGTTCAACTCGTTGGGCGTTGGAGAGGGCCCTCCATTCAATTTGGAGGTTGCGTCGTTGACGGTGGACTTGAGTCGCGGGTGTCCCAGGTAACCAAATGGGGCCCACCTGGTAGCTCAGTGTAAACAAGACTTAAGCCACCATCCCACCTATCAGGGTCAGGGATAGTGGGATGTGGCGCTGATTGACAGGGACTATTCCAGGGCTTCAGTGGGTCTTCCATGTAACCCCTTGGCCATGGTTTAGTGGGTTAAAGATGATGGGAGTCTTGTGATAGGCTAGACTGCCCTTGAAGATAATCAACAAATCCAAGCCTCCCGTGTCTGGCCCAATCCGATCTCCGATTTTCTCCAATCCGGTATTTGCTTCGGACATTGAAGATCGACAATGATGAGCTGCTTTATATACGAGATTGGAGTGTCTTGATCCTCAGGGTCTTTTTCATTTTTCATTCAAAGAGGATACGACTTGGCTATTCATCCACATATTTTGCATGTGTACCTGGTGTTGTACATATTCAATAGCCGATATGTTGCGTTACCATCAATTTAGTCCACTAGACAGCCTTCCATTGAACAACACAACACACAGCAGAAATAACATCGACATGGGTAACCCCTCTATTAATGTCTTGGCCAAACAGCTACTAGCCTCATAAACACCACACGGCCTTGTTTTCGTTGCTGACGACGACTGACTAAAGAAAGAGTCAAAAGACAAGAAAGAGGAGGGCCTGGCCATCCGTCCAGACTCATTGTTTCAGCCATAGGTGCATCAAATATCCAAGGTTCTGGTGCATTTAGACTTTCGCAACTGCGGAGAAGGTCCAAGTACAGTCATAACACGCAGGGCAAAACAATATCGCCCGCCCGTTGGGCATCCATAGATCACGATCGAGCCTCATCTCGTTCGCTACCCTCTGTCCAGTAAGGAACCAAAACAAGGATACTATCGCTTGATCTCTGTTGCCGAGCATGAGCGTTCCATTCAAAACTGGACAAGTATACCGCTCTTTGTACGACCCGCAAAATACCCCCATCAATGATAATTGGGACGACGTCTTTTGGAAGTATCTAGAACTGGTGGCGCCGGAATGCAGTACCGAGATCTCAACATCCACTTCCCGCATTCCTTGGTGAGTTATTTCAGCTTCCATGTACAACCAGTGTTTCGGAGATCTGCTTAAGCTGTTCCAGATTATCATGGTATTTGCCTGCCGCTCAGAGGCAACTTACCCTGGAACAGAACACAACCTTACCCAAACATCATTGTTGCACAGTCAATATCTTGATATTTAAACTCCTCAATGACCATGACATTATTATGCCGCCGTCATTCAACTTTTGAGAGCGGGGCAAGCATGGTTGTTACATGGGTAAAACAAATGATCATTCTGAATGAATGATATGGCATGCTATGAAGTAAGTGGGCTGTCTCACTCTAGACAGACAACTGCGAACCCGGAGAGCCCGAACATTGGATCGACATTTCCATCCCCAAGAGATCATCAAAAGCTGTATCACCTGACAATTTCTTTGTCCACCCTAGTCTGAAACATGATCAACTAAGCAGTCGCTCTTCCAAGGAAGCACAAAGGATAGCCAAGTCACGAGGACAATACGCTTAAAGCTGATCACCAGAGTCTTAGTCTCACACGGAACAAAGCCATTTGTGTCACAAGAGAAGCATGAGAAAATTCACCGAGAGAAAGAATAATAGTTTCAAACTAATTCCAATGTATTGCGCAGACTGGTGTCCCAAAATCCAAATAGGTATCGAAAACGGATTGCTCCTGATAAAAATGTACTATGGATGAATATGCCCTTTGCCTGTGTGTGTGTTTCCTCCTCTGGCCGATGCACCAAAATAATTGCATGCCTGACAAATAGGTATCCCTGGACTAGCCATCACTCTTGATTCCTCCATGCAAGCCTTAAACGCCGCCAAATGCAGATGCAACCTGAGATATATGCTGAAAGAGAAAAAGAACAATAAGGATATGCAAAACCTGAACTCCAACTTATGCAAGATGTTTCCTCAACCCCTTAGACCTCAACAGCGGGAAGCACAAAGCGAACCTTCTTGGTTGGCTTGGACTTCTTCTCCTTTCGCTTCTCAACCTCAGCATCCTCATCATCGCTGGTATCACTGCGAGCACCACAGCTGCTTCCAATCTCACTCATCAACTCCTCCTCGGTCTCCTCCTCAATGGACCATACATCGGGGCTTGGCTCTCTCCATAGTTGTCCAGGCCGGCGTGTTGCTGAGTGTCCTCGTGAGCTGGCTCCACGGCGACCACGTCCTCTTGATCTGCCACGGAGCTTTGGGCTGCTTGAAGCGGCAGTTGGTGATAGAAGGGCGTTGCTAGCGGGTTGGTTGAAGGCGGGTGTCTTTGGGCGAGCAGGTGGCCGGCTGTTGATGAAGAGGTCACGGAGGGATAGCAGGCCGTGCTTGTTGGGTGAGAAGCTGATGTACTCCTCTTCTTCATCGTCGTCGTCCTCATCCTCGTTGTTGGACTCTGAAATCTCAGAGCTGGAGTCGGGTGACATGGGTCGAAGGCCAGGCTTGCGGAGTCCATCGAGGGTAGATGGGCTTACACTGCGGACAAAAAGGCGAGGGGCACTGGCATCCTCGATGCCGGCGTCAAAGTCGAACAAGGCATCGTCGGCATCGTCTTCAATGTCGAGAAGAGGTGCAGGTGTAAGGAAGTATGTAAGAGGATCATCGTCGATGTCGTCCAGAGGTGGAAGTGGAGTTGTCTTGGAAGAGATAGTAGGCTTGAGACGCATCTGAGTCGGAGGCCAGGAGTCCCGACGAGAATGGATCTCGGTTTCGGTCGTCATTGTTATTACTCGTAGAGAGTAAGTAGTAGTAGTAGTAATAGTAGGTAAGGTAGTGTAGAGTAAATTTGCTTTGATTTCAGAGAGTAGCTATCGAGGCCGGCGGGATGCAGTAGTATATAAAGAAAGGGACTTCTTTATAAGTGGGTGGGTGGCTTGAAAGGCTTCACCGCGATTTGGTGTTGAAAACAAGGTATGAACCAGACGAAACAAAGACGGACTGTCTTGTAAGGCTAGGAAGTGGATGCTCTGACGTCTTTTCCATGGAATGTTCTTTGAAATCACTCACCGCAGGCCGATTCTTGTGTTTTGGAAGAGTGAACACGAAGAACGCTGAGGATAATGAAACTCGAACAGGATAAGAGACCAGACAATGAAGGGGCGAGCACAGCTCAACTATATAGTCATTTGAACAAACAAGAAGGAGTCTCTACGACTTCACTCACATTCCACAGGCTACTACTATTTGAGACATATCACACAGGCATCAGCCGTGCGGTACAGTAGTTACTTGCCTGGTAGGCATGGGCATGGATGGACATGGGCATGGCTGGAAATAGGGCCAAGGAGTGTGAGAAATGGGCTGCATGAACCCACTCACAAAAAACAAGGTCGTATCTCCAAAAGCGGCCCAACTTCCAGTCATATCTTGGAATTCTTGTTAGGTCCGAGGGCCTATGACTGAGGAAATGGGTGGTCATCGGTCTACCTCTTTGGGGCGGGGCAAGGCAAGCCTCCGCACGTGAAGTCGTTTTAGCCAAGAGAGATACGAAACTGTAGAGTTGCGCGCACGACGACGCCACGCGGCCCGAAGATAGGATAATCGGGAGGCGCCGGCTCTGAAAATGGAAGTCATGGGTTAAACTAGCGGGTTGATAAGCAACTAGAGAGAGAAAGAGAGAGAGACTATGGGAAAAGGAAAACGAGGAAGAGGACGAGACAAGCTGAGAGTAAGTTGGTGGCTGACGATAACTCAGTAGCTCAGCGCCTTAAGCTGTCAATATTAGGTGCCACGGGCTCAAGTTGGAAGTGATAAACAGGTTCAAATGCACATAGGGTCCACGGGTCTAGCGCCGCAGCCGCCAGTAAAAAGCGTAAAAAGGTAACCTAGAAGACCTCTACCATCCATCCTCAGAGAGGGAGGGAGCAAAGATGGGGGAGATAGCTCACTGTAACACTAGGCTTTGACACCAACTGAACATGGAGGTTGGATTAGTGATGGACATTTTACATGGCATTTTCTTTGCGCGGAGGCGGTGCCATTCGCCGCCTTTGCGATATCCAAAGTGAGACATGGGCGACACCACCACCACAGGCAGATATTCTCATCTGACTGTACCTCTGCTTCTCTCAGCTCCACCGGCCAAGCCGGATCATCTCGAGAGGGAGTCATGCTTTACCTCTCAGGAACTAACAGTGATTCAAATTTGCGATCGGGCATTTCCTACGAGATCGATCGCCTTGAGGCCCATATCATATACTAGGACCTGTCTGTTGTGCATATGGTGCCTTGCAGCTTGGTTAGACTCCATACTTCGGGCCATCACGCTTCAGCTTTCATGGGTTGGGTTTCAAGCACGCGAGAGGGGGGAAATCATGTTATAAAGTTACTGCCAACTTTTCGGCATAAAAGCTCCCGTTAGGAGGGGGTGATACAAGTTGAGAGATGAAAAAAGAAGCTCGGCGTTTAGTAAACTTGGAGGGCCGCACGTCCAAGCCACGAGATTGCTTTAATTCAAGGAAAAACAAGCCAAAAAGGCGGGAATGATGAGTCAAAAAGATACATTTTCAGGTGTAGGTAGCAGCGTAAAAAAGGTGATTTACAGTACTATTGGGGTCGCCGACAGATAAGTTGCGGGCAATTTTCCCGTGTTCACAGACTACTAAGATGGAACCCTGACGACGATCACCGAGGGAAGATTACGTGTGTTGAGTACTACTACGCAAAGAGTTCGGAGATACCATTTAGGGAAAGAAAAGGGTGTGATGGGAGCCCTGAACAGTAACAATAACTATCGATTTCCAATTGTCCCATCATATCATCCCATGGGCCTCTTTGCCTTTCCTACTGCGTATAACTCTGTCCCAGCCTCCCCCAGATTCGTCAGCCCTGCCCTCCAATCCTGCTTTGATCCAACCCTGTGGTCCTCTTTCCCGTCCCATGATCACCAAAACCCATGGACCCTCCCAAGCCACCAAGCAAGGGTCAGGGGTCCAGGCCCGCCTTTTTCCCTTGTAGCAAAGTTGGAAGATGCGGCATTAACATCGACTTTTGTTCTCCATGATAAAAAGTTAGCAACTTTTATCGTCATTCTTGCGTGTATCAAGACCACATGGTATCAAACCATGAATCATCATTTTTACTTGAGCCCATGGCCTCCAAAACTATGTTTTGTGTTATTCCGTTCTGTAACGGCGTAGATGCGCCCTGAGTTTCGTTAGAAAACAATAGTTCAACAGCCTTGTCCGAAATAGACGGACAACGGGCCGCAATTATGGGTCTAGACCGGGCGACATGTCCGGATCAAAGACCCACACTTCTTCCGAGATCAGACACTTTCAGATCTCAGCCGCAGTTTGACATACCCGAAGACCCATCGAATTAGGTCAGCTAATGCAAGCCATATATCTACAGCTGAACAATGGATTTCGTTTCTGCCCACGAATAGAATTGCAGACAACATTTGTTTGTCTGGATGATTGCCACTCCATCGTGATACTCGGCTGTGACACTCAATGTCGTACTGCTCTGGACCCTGAATCTCTCCCTTCCTAAAAACTTTGATACACAAAAACGTGTGAATCCAAGGCTTCAAACTAGTGATTCTTACATCACAGCACTGTCAACAAACTTGGCGTCGACCATGGCGCCAGCATTCAATGGCCTACCCGAGCCGGTTTCCTGGGACCGAAACTTTACGAAACAACGGTGAGAAGAAAATGGCGTGCTCTCCCTGTCTCTATCTCGGCTTAAGTGGCTTCCAAGCGAGGTCTCCGTGTTTTCAAGGATCATGTCGCTAATCGAGTGCCACTTGTACCAGTAGCTGGTCAATGCCCAATCTCGTATTCCCTCAATCTTGGTCTAGTATCGTGAGATAGGAGCTTTAGGTCCCTCTGGCGGGATATCTCGGTCGCGAACAGTCGGTGTCTTAGTGGGATGGAGCCCAGTTCCTACCCAAGCTTGGAACAGAATCGAGCTTAGGCATCGCACTAATGCACACGCAGGATTTGTCCTGATCGATCGAACATGCACGCTTGTCAACTTCATTAGTGTATGAGCTTGTATAATTGACAGATGTGGATTTTATGCAAACTTCTTTCGTTTCGTGTGTTGGGCTGTCTTTGAGTTGATCTGTGCAGGGCATTGAGGGTAGCAGCCCTTGATGGCCAGAGCGTATTGAGCACAAGTATCTAGTTATGATACAATGAGGTAGGAAAGTCTAATACGACAAACCGTTACAAATATTAGCGTGAGTTGCGATGGCCTTTGAGGGCATCTGAGGTTGTATACGAAGCATAATCAGTCAAGTAAAACACGCATAATAACAAGCAATGGGCTGCTCTCATGATACACCACCACTTTGGTAACCAATTGATGCTTCCAATAGAGCAAATTGGGTGGTTAAAACTAGCTGGCAATACGGTGGCGTTCAACTCAAGACTATACCACTTAGTTATTTAAGTGTAAGTGAGTTCCCCTGGCATCTCTCCAAGATAGATTACGCGCCCAGAAACTAATTGGATATGGTGAATTTCATGAGTTATCGGGGTCCTGATAGGTGAAAAGTACTGTCCAGTCACTACTCAATGCTACTAATGAGTTGCTTTGACGTCTCCGGGGACGTGAACAGTCATGATCCAGAAGTCTAGGCCGACGGGTACTACTTTTATCTTTTTCAGCTGAGCTTGACCCAATAGTATGTCTAAATTTCTTTCTACCTCTCTGTAGTAGGGTGTGTCAATGGGAGTTTGATAGATCGCCCCGGAGGCAATGAATTGATACAAAAGTTGCCTATATGAATTACTAGTGATAAACCCCGATACATCCACGTCGGAAACACAATTTGGCAATGAAACAGAACTGGATTTGGCACCTTTCAATTGGAAACTGAAAGATAGAAAGACGAAGAGAGTATCATTCTCTTCCGCTTCACCCTACAGTACCCTACCTAAACAGCCATTTCGGTTGATCAACAGTCTTATGTGGTTAATCACCATCATTCTCGCCTTAAATCAGATCCTAAATCTCGGAAACCTTCCTCGTAGTTACTAGATCATATGCTAGATACCGCTTTGAAACCCGAGAAATATTCTTATAATTGGCCAGTGTTCTCAATTTGTGATGTGAATGGTCTCTTGTTAAGCATCCACTCAACAGTTCACAATATCCGCCAAACAAACTGCAGCAGGACGTCACCGTATTGATATCATCATGATTGATTCTTGATTTCTTTAACTTGATTATCAAGAACAATGTTGCCTCTCATGCCATTCATCTACCAAGTCGACGTGGTTCGATCAGCCATCAAAACTTCAAAAAGCAATACCACAACTACCCTGGAGTTGTTTGGAGAGCTTTGAGGCCACTCAACTGTTCAATGGTCTTGGGCTGCTTAATTCGACAGTTTCTAGTTCAGTCCCTGCTTTTATACCAACGAGACTGAAATATCAAGAGAGGTCATCGTACTCATCAGCCTCTGTACATGACTGTTGAGTCCGAATAGATACAATATATCACAGCTTCTGGCCTGGCTGTTATAGAACCTCGTCTCAATATAGACAAGCGTGGCTGGAAACCCTGCAGGTCTAAATCCGGGGAAACGACGCCTTTCCTATCGCGGGACAGGACCAGAGCTATCCCACGTGATGACCTCATTGGATAGGTAGCCAGCTACGTTCAGCTCTGTTGAGCTACGCGTCTCATTCCAGACGTACATACAGTATTCATCAGTACCTCAATAGCTTCATCCTTGACCCTCATAATCTAAACAAACAATATCGCCTCTATTGCTTCATCGCGATCCTTGTTTGACATCCTCGTCTCGTCTTATTAAGCGTACCATCACTATCGACGTATCAACAAACCCCGCCATGACACAACTCGATATTCTGTCCAGCACATCGCTGAGAATGAACATCTCTGATAAGGAACAGAGAATGCCCTTGCGAATCGTCACCTTCAACGTCCGCTATGCAACGAAAAAGTTTGAGAAGAACGAAAGACCATGGGCTGAGCGACGCCCCAAGCTCATCAACCAATTGAATTTCATCACCGCCGGGCACGAGAGCCCATTCATCTGTCTGCAGGAGTGTCTCTTCCACCAGGTCAACGAGATCCAGGAGGATCTGGGCTCTAAATGGCAACATATCGGTCGTGGACGGGGCACAAAACCCGAAGATGGCGAGTTCTCTCCCATCTTCTACCGGGACGACATATGGAAGAACGTACGAAGTGAAGTCCGTTGGTTGAGCAAGACACCCTCGAAGCCCTCGCGCGGTTGGGACGCAGTGCTCAATCGTATCGTTACAATGGCCGAGTTTGAGCACCGCGTAACAGCCACCCGTGTCGTCGTGTTCAGCACCCACTTCGATCACATTGGCGTAGAGGCCAGACAGAACAGCGCCAAGCTCCTCGTCAAGTTTGCCCGTGAGTGGGGACAGGCTGGTGACAAGAAGGCATCAGCAGTGCTCATCGGTGGTGATTTCAACAGCGAGCCTGATGATGGGGCATACAAGACCATAACGGCGCCTGGCTCTGGTATCTCTGATGTGTCGGACCTGGTGCCCAAGGAGAAGCACTATGGCAACGAGACGACGTACACGAGTTTCGGGGGTTCCTGGCCACCCTCGCGCATTGACTTTTTGTTTATACAGGAGCCGCGTACGGCGATTGTCCAGACATTTGCTGTGCTGGCGAATGGCTTCGATGATGGCGTTCGTATCTCGGATCACCGACCTGTCGTGTCAGACTTGGACATTGTGGTTTAATCGGGCACAAGGGTTGCACGGCGCCCAACGTGAGTGCATCTCGTGACCTTTTTGACATATGTGTTCTCTGATCAATCAAGGTCGTATCTGGTGTTGACATAGATGCCAATCGCGATGTGTGCAAGGTTGATTAGTCGGCTTCACAGCAGGAGCATTATTGTTATGGGTATCAAGGAGATCGGACCAACGCACTATCGGACGATCGTATATCCAGGGTTACCACATCCTTGTTTTACAATTTATAACAGTCAATTGTCATAGTGACATGTGAATAGTTCTCCAAGTTACCTTTTTACAGTGACAGTTCGTCTGACAGTCCAACCTTTTGCAGTCACGACAGGTGAAGCTGCAACTCGTTATCAATGTGCAACCAGATCAAGTAATCAAGTATGGGTCTACGAATCGCAGATCGATCGTAGAGGTTACAGCATCGCATGAGACAGACACGATTGGGTGGTTGCCCGTTCTCGAAGTGATAGTTTCTACAGCAGCGTAATGCAAGCTAGCAGAACGGGTATGCAACGTGCATATCCATAGAAACCACAACGTTGATCAACACCGAGTAGAGATAGGAACCTGGCAAGTGAGAACAATGGTGCTACTGTAGACTAATAGATTCCTGGCCAGCTGCAGGAAAGTGGCCTATCATTGTGGGACCTACGCAACCGTGGGTGGTTGCTTGCGCAAGACACTCTAACATTATGCCAATAAGACATGTCAACGATGTGCAATCTCCAGAAGTTGAGGCTCTGCTAGGCAAAACCGAATGTGAATTCCTGTGTCTAGTAGTATTGAGGGGCGAATGGCAAAAAGCGGTGTGTGCAAGATGGTGGAGGAGAAGAGGGGGGTTTGGGGCTTCTCCAACACCAGTTTATGGTTTGTTATCAGAACTTACGGTTAAGTTCGGAGACACGATCATGATTGTCGTGCTATGGGTGGGTGACAAATTTGATCACAAGAATGGGCGAAGAAGTTAGTGTCCACCTCTACGGATCTACAAGCGATGATATGCACTTGTGTTTTCTTGCAGTCCATGTGCTACCAGACGCGAACCATTGCTGTCTCAAGTCTAGTTCGAAAAGATGTTGAGAGTAGACCGATATTCGCGGATCAAGAAAACACGATGCTAGGAAGACCAGGCCGCGGTCTAGTTTCGGAAAGCTGTGCCCATGATGGTTGCAATTATGCTTGTCATCTTGAAAGACAAAGGACTAGTTGCCCTTCCCCGCAGTAGTTCAGTACTAGGATGACTCGTTGATAAAACAGACAATCCGTCATCCTGGATACATGAACCACTTCAAGATTCACGATGTTTCTGTTACAGATAATGTCTCGGCCGTCTTTGACAGAATTGGGCGGATTGGTAAGTCAGAGCCACACTCACGAACACAGATATGGCAGTTGCCACAAATGTTTCAAACATAATCGCAGTCAATGGTCAGGAATCGTGTGGCACTCATGCCGGCTGACGGCGCTGGAGATGCGTCAATGCCTTGGATGCACCTCTAGCCTATCCCCGCAGAATCTGGAGAGGCCAAGGCAAGCCATCCGCAAGACCCCGGCTGAGTTATATCCCCGCCAGGCCTAGTCAAAAGAGTCTAGCATTTGGAGCACCTTATTCTCACTATTCAGTAGGTTTTGGATATGTCAACAGAGAGTGATGGCAGTACAGCAGTACGTCGTCATGGTTCCAAAGAATTCATGAAGCACAACGGCTGACAAACATCATTACAAGTAGAATAGACGCCAATCAAGAACCATGACTAGACCGAAAATTGTATCTCTTGTTTAAAGACTGAGACAATGGGAAGGCAAAGTTGTTGGGCAAAAGTGCAACAAGGCAACGCCTCGAGGCTGGAAGGTCTACAGAAAGGGTGCAGAATGATGGGGGTGGAGTGAAACAGCAGATAAGAATATGTAGTAGCGTGTTTTTCATCGAAGAAGAGTCACCAAAGTCAGCTGATAAGAATGACACCGATACCGTTGACTTAACTACCAATGTAACGCTGACTTGCTTCGTAATCACGAACGTCTGTAGTCCGATATAGAGAAGAACAGACGATGATGACTGACATGTCAATGTAAGTTACGATCGGAAGCGACCGATATGAGCCCAAGTCAAAACATGAAACGCTAGAGAACAGAGGATATCACTACGCCATGCCTGTTGTTCATCGGTGGTAGAACGGAGGAGAGAGGAGGCCATCTCCGGACTGGGCGCGGAAGGACAGGGATTCCAAGCCGGCGAGAGTGGAGTCATTCGTTCCGGGATTCGGAGATCTCAGCCCGGACACGATGGACACGTATTCGAGGTGACGAATCGTGCGACGTGAGGCTGGGACGGAGCTGGAACCGGATCTTCAGAACTGGGCAGGGCTATAGTATTGCCGACAACGGGATTAACCGCCCGAGCCACCTTTTACTGTCGATATATCGTAGTCAGTGGGATGTACGTTGGGCATCCAGACCTGGCCTGTGCAAGCATCAAGCATGGTCATTGCGGCAAAGCGACTGGGATGGACGAGTGAGCTTGAAGCCACTACCTCTCTGGAGTCGTCGAACAGACTAGAAACGATAACGCCGCAAGCGCTCGAAATCAAATCAAGTGACACGATTCTAAGCTGGTCTTTGGTTTGGTCTGAGGAGGAAACAGCAGAAAGCAGAACTATCACAGCGGCATGCAAAACACATTGTCTCTCATGTTACAGTAGGTAGGTATGAGTCAACGCTCGCTGTGAGTGATAACCTCAAAACTTGCTTCCAAATCAAGCCCGGAGCCTCAACTCAATCGCAGTAACCAGTCGTAGACGAGGACAAGGATGGCGGGACAGCCTGTCACTCTGTCACTACCAGGTTTACCACTAATTAATTAATCACCGGCGGGTGCTTCGACATTCCCACGTGTACCCCGCGCTGCACTCACTTTTCCGGCTTCCAATTGCTGTCGATCGGGTTCATCTGTTGGTACCCGAACCAAGAGAGGGGGGACCAGAACCAGCCAGCCTTTGGGCAAATGTTCAGTTTACCCAGTCTTGCCAGTTAGGCACGAAGCCAAAAGGTTGGAAAAGAGGCCTTGTGGACATGGACATGGACAAGGACAAGGACAAAGCTAAGCTCGGCACTTGGTGGAGGCGTAGATCAATGGAGACAGACGGATGGATATCCAACGTTGAGTGCCAGAGTCCAGCCATTTACACATCAGGCATCTCTATGCATACCCAATTTAGCATTCGCCATGTTTCTACAGTAATAACCGTTTTGGCGAGCCCATCACTCACATTGGCTGGTCCTTGTCTGGTGTACCCGTCCCCTGTCCTACTCTGTTAAGCATTTGTGCCATGTGATGACAGAACCCGATCCATCTGCTCTGTCCAGAAAGAGCGAGAGCAGTTAATGGTTTGGGCTTGTACACCATTTATCTGTCACTTACTCGTGGGGAACCACCCGGCTAACGGCGAACAATCCTTGCCCTGTTTGCGCTTCTATCCGACTACCTCGAGACTCGAAGCGACAGGAATATGTAGGCGACCGTCTCTCGCTTCAGTGCAGCCGATCGATAAACGAACATCAGCAGCGTCTCAAGCATGTCTTGATTGATATCAATTCCCTCTTGTTTAGAGTGAGCCACTTTTGGATGAGGGGGGGCGTGTCACCATCAGCCTCAATTCAAAGTGCAGACTTTTTAGACAAGGCAAATGTCGTGACTGGAAGACAGAGAAAGCTTCCAAAGGAATCGTTGGATAAAACGCCCTCGAAAAACTCCACAGTTGGGCTTGCCTGCTTGCAACTGGCACCAGTCATGGAAAGGTATTCCCTGTCAGATAACCACCCTGACCCGCTTACAAGTTGGGTCTCTCGCTTCTGTGTGGGCTTCCAGGGCACTATCTGGGGTCGCTTCGACAGATCAGATCCATTCTCGGCGGCGCAGGAAGAGTAGAGAGGGTCGTGTCGGGTAGGGTCAGAGCACAGGACATAGAAGGCTGGCTGGTGGTTTGCATCGTCACCAGCAGAGCCAGCTTATTAACCGCCGCCTCACTTGGTTTGAGCATGGTTTGGCGATTGCTTGTTGGTGTTTTGGCTATTCCAAAGTGTTTCACCAACTGCAACACCTCACATGACAATGCCATGAATTTGCCAGGGTCCTTCGTCCGTACACGGGGGGTTGAGTCGTTATGATCAGGGTAAGAAATAATTCAATGTTTGAGGATTACAGAGTAATAGACGACGGGATGATAGTCTCTATAACCATCACGACATGGCAAAACTACTACTACAGAGCAGAGATTTCATCTCAGTGCCTCATACAATCGACTGACAATCATTCTACCCTTCGAGTCAAGACAGGCATACCCCAGCATCAAATTGAGGGTCAACCAAAGCTTAGTAAAAATCTCCATCGTCCAGGTCGCTGCTGATTTGTGGTCTTGGATCCATTACATTCCACGATAATTGACCAGCGCAGCAAAAGTGCAGACCAGACAGACCCTGGTTTCAGCACAGCTAGCCACCCCACCTGTTTACCATACGAGGATGCTTAATTTTCAATGGCATTTTTGTGAGGAATCAAAGTTTGAGGAAGAATGGAAGATGGGAAAGTCGAATGAGGGAGGAATTCAAATCAGGGGCATCTATGATGGAGTCGAGTGTACTAAATTCGGCATTAAAAATACCTGGGTAAGTAGGTAGTCTATGCCAACACAGCATGAAGTGAGGCGGGCCGTGACGACGTAGCGGTTTTTAATTCTCAAAGATTCAGGCTGGCTCCCTTGCCACATGGGAACCATTGTACCTCTAGAAGTAGAGAGTGATGAGTGAGCTTGCTGACGAATGTGATAGCAATATCTAAAAGTCATGGCTCATCAGAATGTTTGTGGCGGTTGAGAGTACAGTAGTGTCTCTGGTAGTTTTTTGGTTGCTGGATGAACGAGAATAAGCCCTCAAGGACGGGTGGTGTCGTTTTGTCTTAGTGGTGATGAATCAAGTTTTGCGGGTAAAAAAGGAGCGAGTAAAAAGAAACGGCAACCAATCTTTTTCTGCGAGTCGTTCTGTTTTCGTGTCAGTCAGTGTCTTCGTCATTGCTCTCCTGCATCGACTTGACGTGGTTGACTTGCTTTGATTTGACTTGAACTGCAGTGTGAGTGTGAGTCTGCAGTTCCATTGCTGTGCTGGCTCCAGCGTCGAGTCGCTTGATTGATCGTCCCGTGGTATATTAAGTACACGCCCTTTGGACTAATCAATAGACCAGACCCCCTTGCTTCCATTTCTCTGTGCTGCGTTGTTGCTGTGCTGCGCTGTGCTGTGTGCTTCATTGCTGCTGGTTGCACCTCGCACGCCCGTCCACACACTTTTTTCCATTTCATCTCCTTCCATCATTGAAACTCGTTTTCTTTTGACTCTTGATGGTCTGAATGACGATTTGCTGTGATGATGTTATTAGCTTGGAAAGAAAAAAAGACCCGACGGTCAATCGTTGGGCTTGAATAAAGTGGCTTCCCTTATTGCTGGGCCATTAATCAACGTCTATGGCCACAACGGCCAGTGGCTGCGTGTCCGTAGGCAGGTCCGCCCTGGAGCCCGGCGGTAATAGTGCAGTGCTTCTTCCACTAAAACTACCTACCGGTAACAGTCTGAGCGCACGCCCCCACACATCGATCCGACCTACGGGCTTCCACTAACTCGACGCCCCCCAGGCCCTGAAAATTACCTACCTCACCTGCACTTACTGCACTTGAACTTTTATTAAAAACAGACCATCCCGTTCATCCATGCCCATCGCTTCTTTCCCCTCCTCCCCTCCTTCTTGTCTTCCATGTCTTGTCTTCTACCCATGACAGTTTGATAACTTGTCTTTTCTTAAAAAATCCGATCTACATACTTATTTCTTCGCTTCCTCGCTTCAACTCGAGTATCATATTCATCTCGATCGACTTTTTATACCTTCGGTTATAAACAAAAATCGTTACTAGCGTCTCCATCGAAAAAAGCCCGCCCTGGTCTATGCCACTATCGTCACCGCCTTCAACACCCAATCCAATTCACCAGCGACATTTTATTCTCGACTTTTTCCCGGCTCCAACTGTCTTGATCAACTACTTCGAGTTCCTTCACATGTCGCTTGTCTGGTTTCACGAAAGGGGACGTTAAAGCATTGCGTTCGCGATTGCAAAGACCGTCACCATCATTGCTGGCCTACTCACCGCCTGCCATTGCGACTCTATATACACTAGTACCTACTCTGCCGTCCCACCTAGTGTGGCCCTGTTCGAACCCGTCGAACCCCTCCTCCAACCAACGCTTCTTTGAAGCCATCTCACTCAGGTTAAACTACTTGGGTCCTTTTTCACACACAATGTCTAAAAACGTTTGCTACGTCGAGGATGCCCAGGAGGACTCAGAAACCTCTGTTCTCGAGGGCATCCGTGATACACGCCGTTATGCCGTCTCTGAAGCTCCAGGTCCCGCGAGCCCTCCCCCCAAAGAACGTCCAAACACTGGAAAGTCCCGCGGCGAACACAGACGACACTCAAGCCGGAGGCAGGTAACCCCTCCCAGCGATGATTATTCAGACGAGGAACCTCAGCCTCCCCCTCGTAGGGAGGAACGTTCCCGCCGGGACCATGAACGGGAGCGAGAGCGTGAACAACAACGTGAACAACGAGACAAAGATCGACGTCGCAAGGAAAGAAAACAAAAAGAAGCTGCCGAGTTGCAACAGCGGAAAGTCAGGGCTGAGGCTAAACAGCAAGCTCAAGCCCAGGCCCAAGCCCAAGCCCAAGCCCAAGCACAACAAGCACCCAGAGAACGTGAGGGTAAGCCGAGACGGCCCCGCCCTACATCTTTGAGTCACACCAGGACTGAGCCTGTTATTCAACAATATCGTCGAGGCCGCGTTGAGGACCCTTCATGCTATGGTGTTCAGCAGCCTGCTGTTTCGGGCATGCGCCCCCGTGCTCAAACTCGACCTCACAGCTATTACCCTGGACAGCCAGCTCCTCCAATTTCCAATGCTGGGTGGCATCACCACCAGCACTCTCAGCCTTCTTTCCCCGTTGGATCATTCCCAGGACCATCGCCCTATTTCCCTGGAGCATCGTCTCCGTCTGTATCGGGTATTCCACCATCACCTTCACCTGTCGGTGGAGGACCTCCCGGCTTCTTTGACATGCCTTCATCACAAGCAAGCGCTCATCTCAGGAACCGTTTCGAGCGACCTGCGTCATCCATGGGATTCCGACAAGATCAACCTTCTCCTTCCAACATTGGGTACCCTCAGGATGAGTATGAGATCGAGGAACAACAGCCTGAGCCTCCTCGTCCGTTAAGGCGTGCCTCTCGTTCTAGCAGGAAGCCGCCGCCACAACAGATCGAGGATGATCGCCGACGAATGCCTCCTCCTGACAGTATCCCAAGACCCAAGTCTGCCATGCCTCCTCAAACCACTCCATTCCGTCCTCCACCTCAAACACTGACTCGTCAGAAGACGAGAACTCCTTCACGCCCTCCACCATCCAGCCGTAGTCGTGTCGGGTTTGTAGACCAACAAGGGTACGATGACGATGACTTCACGGAAAGCCCTGGTCTCTTTGCCGACTCTCCTGAGGCCAATTTTGACCGTCGTACAGCCCTAACGTCGTCTCGTCCTAGAAGAAGCTCGGTTGCATATGAAGGTTATGGAGCTGATATTATCCCTGCACGCAGCACTCGTCGTGGATCTGTTGCATACGAGCGTGGTGGGATTGATATCATCCCTGCCCGCAATACCAGGCGAGATTCCTTCTACGATTATGACCAGTACGACAGTGGTGGTGCCAGTCTGGACGAGGACAAATATTTGGACGCTATGAAATATCAGGACGATATTAATGGCGGTCCTGCCATGCCTTTAACTGCCGACGCCCTTCGCAAAGCCAGCAACCCTCGGCTTGGCGGCGGAAGCAGTCGCAGCAGCGGCAGCCATGATGACAGCGAGTACAAGCGAAGCAACACCACTGGCCTTACTCGATCTTCTTCCAGCGATACCGACAATGTTACTATCAAAGTATCAGGCTCGGCCGTCGTGCGTGTATCGGGTGCTGAGATCGAATGTGGCGATGGAGGTGAGATTACCTTTTCTAGACCAACTGCTGGCTCTCGTCTTGGTAGCGACCGCGCAAGCAGTTATTACCAGCTTGAGGATGTCCAAAGCCGAGTTGAACGAAAAGCTCTGCCTTATCGACCACACACTCCCAGTCGTTCTGACTCGCATCACCGGGGCTATTCTGGAAATCATGCCCCGTATGATCCATCGCTTACCATGGATGACTATATTTATTGATGATTCTTCTTCTTATGAGAGATGACAAAGTTGATGATCAGCGCGCGTTATTTTTTGCATTTATGTCATTTTTTTTTTTACTTATATCTATTTCTTCACATTATCTGCATCCAAATGTCTACAGGATGGGCAGCGTTTTACGTTTAATCTTGGATCTTGGCTTATGATTGAGCATTTTGGTGGACGTTCTGTACCTCACTGAATCTGTATCCTTATGCTTCTATTCTTTGGTTAAGCACGCCTGTTGGCTTCATCGCAGAAACTTGATACCCCAAAAGTGTTGATGGTGGGAGGATCCAGTCCCCTCAGCGATTCGGTGCTTCA
Organism: Fusarium poae; assembly: GCF_019609905.1. Classification (NCBI taxonomy): domain Eukaryota; kingdom Fungi; phylum Ascomycota; class Sordariomycetes; order Hypocreales; family Nectriaceae; genus Fusarium; species Fusarium poae. The sequence goes on from NC_058399.1 coordinate 6,018,808, forward strand.
TCGCCAACCGCTCAGGTCATGGGCGCTTACACAAAACAACTCTTTTATCCGGAAATCATGTACGCCCTCACGGGGCTCGTGTTGGATTTAGTTGGAGCAATGGAAAGACGCCAATTGTGTTTTAGGGACATGGGGTTTCATCTCTGGGCGGCTATCGACTAAGCTGTCTCAATGTGACGCATGGTTGAAAGCTACCCAGCATGGTGATAACCTTGGCCCATAAGATTACATTGGCAGGTTGGGACTACAACTTTATCATGTTGGTCTAGATGTTCCTTTTTGCTATGACTGGATTTGTATGAACCCTTGGAGGGAGCTGCGTGAGAAACGGTTACGGATGTGGCTTTTTGTACTGCATTGTTGAGCATGTCGTAAGAGGAGGAAACCGAGACATGGCTGGAAGGATTATGCAAGCTTTGTTATCAAAACGATAGATTGTACGGGCAAATGAGGTTCGCGCCTCTATCTGTTGCCCGACAGAGAATAATCTTATGTTACAACCAGCATGACATGCATGTTTGGGTTCTTCATTCTTGTTGCCTGAGACTTTACAAGTGAACTGTGACAGATTCTGCCGATCTGGGGTAGAATAGTGGCTTCATTAGAGATGAGGGATTGAGTTGAAGCACGGATTTGGTGTTGCTTGTGGAAGGAAGATAGTGGATATACAGCATAAGAACCACTCATATCAGGTATCTGACTTGATGCGTGAAAGACTGTCGATCTCATGAAGCTGTAGCTGAAGACTTGGGTTCAACAACTAACGATTTCAGCTAAGCGCCTCTGGCATTAATTCATGCGGCCGTAAGCAATCTCAGGGGTTGAATCAGATAGGATCGTCGGGTCTCGAGTTTGTAGCAAGCTCAACTCAAAGCATCACGACGAAATTATGCGCGCGTTAGGAACTTTGGGTGCCGGGCATTGGATCAACGCTATCCCCCTAGAAGCTTCTTTCCCATCCGCCGACTTATGCGGGCTAAAATAGAGCTCGTCAGTTCCCATTCCCAAGCGGCCAGAAACGAAACCTTGGATGGGGGGCGTGTGCATTGAGATCTGGAGCATAAAGTCGTGGACAGCTGTGATTGGATGTTGACTAAATTGGCACTCTGTGCGAACGTTGTCCGGTCAGCGGACAATTTGTTTACTTTTCGACGTCATCTAAAGATTGTGGCTGATGGGCATGAGGTGAAGGAATCAACAGATAGAACGACTAGATCTACGATAGAAGAGACTAAAATCACTTCTGATGTCACTAGTTTATTATTTTCGATTTCATAGGTACCTAGCCTTTAAATTGACGTGCTTTTTCAACCGTTGTAGGGATTCTAACGCGCACGTTTAAGTGCCCAACCACCTTTTACACGTCCCAGCCACGTATTTTCCCTGCCTCGTTTCTCGGTTAACCAAGCACAATCACCTTGGCAAAGCCACGCAAGTCCCTCCTCTTCGTCGTTTTACCGCTCTTTATCTCAAGCAAATACTTTTCTCATACTCATCACGACTCGACACGATTCATTTCAACAATATACGGCAAACCGAATTTATTCAATTTTTGTTTTGTGCAATTCGCCTTGACCGCTTGGTCCTATTCACCGTCAAGCTCGGCTGGGCTACAGCACCCGAAGCCTAGCTTTATTATATTCCTGTGACTGAGACCTGCTCATTACAGCTTCATTCCATCATGGCTCCCGCCCTCATCCGCACATTGCGCAGTGCGCCTTCACTCACGCAGCACGCCCCTAAGGCTGCCGAGGCCTTCTCTACACTCTCGGGGCATTTGCTCGAGGCTTCCAAAGTACTCGTCGCTCGAGACGATAAAGATGATAAAGACAATGACAATAGACACAAGCCATCTGTTGAGCCTGAGTCAGGCTCTTTCGACCCTCATGATATCAACAATGCTGGTTTCTTCTTCCTCTTCGCTTTGATTGGTGTCGTCTTTGTTTGCACCGGTATCTGGTTTTTCTTCTGGGCCAAGAACGGTGGTTTCCAATTCAAGGAAAACGATTGGGATGACTACAAATCTACTGTACTTCGACGCACCGGACCTAACGGCACTATCCTTTCCAACGCAACTCGACCAACAAACCTCGGCGGTGGCAGCGTGTACAAGGACGTCGACGACGACAACACGACCGTTGTCACAGAGAGCACAACACTTACTGGTATCACGGCTGGAGCTAGCGACATTTATGCCCGCGAGAAGCGTCGCCGTAAGCAAGAAAAGCGAGATCGTGAGCGTGCAAAGAAGGGCAAGAAGACTAGCCGTCACGTCGGTGAGGAGGGTGTCGAGGATGAAGATGCCGAACGTGCTGCTAAGAAGGAACTCCGCAACTACCGTCATGAAAGGGCTGCTCGTGTTGGTGGTCTGAATAAGGAAAGTGAGGGCTCCGAGTGGGACGGCTCTACCAACAACGGCACCGAATCCAACGTTTCAACCAACCTCCTCTCCGATCGCCAGACCACGCCTACAACTACACCTACTAAGGCCAAGGGTGGTATCCGCAAGGTTTACTCTACAGCTGATCGCCGCGAGAACCGTGAGGCGGAGCGCATGCGTGCCGAGGCCCGTCGTCTACGTGAGGCTGGTCGCAATGCGCGCCGTGACTTCAGCTACCAACGTGCCGAAAGCTACTCCCGCGCCGATACGCAGGCCGACTCGCAGGTGAGCGAGAGCCTTCTCAGCGGATCGCAGGTGACCCGTACCACGGACGATAGCGGCGATCTGGGAACCAAGAGTTATCACCACCCGATGCCTGAGTTGAAGGAGTTGGAGAGGGAGCGTGCCAGGGAGGAGAGAAGGGCACGCAGAGCGCAGCGAGAGTACCGCCGTGGACGAACCATTGAGGAGGAATAGACCATGAGTGATATTGGTTCATGGCTTGACGAAAATCGTTTATTGGGTTTCATGGGGTAAATTGCGACCTTTTGCTTTTTGGGATTCGGGAATGGGTTTGGTTCATGTAGTATGTGTAATGTATGTAAATAGGCACGGTAACGGATTATCACGGATACGAATGGATATGCTGCTCAGATCAGTAGATTATAAATAAATCACGATACGGTAACTTTGCATATTTGCTTGATGGATTTGTTATGATTGGTTTGCGGCTTGGGCGTATGTGCACGATGGTTTTGATTCGCATTTTGAGCAAACATACGCGAGTCTCAGTTTTGCATCAGTAACTCTTGAGTTTTCTGCGAGTTGGGCAGTGTAAATATATGTACTTTTAAGGTTGAACTTGTTTGCCCACACGACAAATTACTTCTTCTGTCAAGAACAGGTTGAGTGGAGTGGTTGTTTCAGAACCCCAGTATCAACATCAAAACATTGTCCAGTACAGCTACGGTCCAAGCTGACGCAGACGTGAGGCGTATCGCGCAGCTCAAAATAGCGCAGCAGGCAGAATCGTAGATCCATTCAATGCTGCTAGGCGCCTGATCCATGGAGGATGTGAAACCTGGGGGGCAGTCTTGGCTGTAGCGAGTAGTCACCGGGCCGAAACAAAAGAGGTACTCTGTATTATGCGACAAAGATTAGTTTTCTAGGAAAAGCTTTGTTGTGCGGCGGATTCTGTGACTGACATGGAACAAAAGTCATGTCCCTGTTCCTGTTCCTGAATAAAACATTCCATACATGATCGACAAGATGACTAGATTAGGACCTGGATCAGCCTTGGAGACATGATGCCCCACATGGAGATGATAGCGTAGGCCACTTTGTTAGGCTGCATGTCACTAACACCAACAAAGTTGATATGGGTATCCCTTAAAGTCTAATATGAAATCGATAGATGTAGCTTTATTATGAAAAATAGGGCTCTTAAAGTAACCTTAATCTTATATAAATATAAAAGTATTACTATATAATCTATTTATCCTTCTTTTAATATAAAGACTTAAAAAGACTACTTTTAAACCTCTTAAATATAAAAAACTAAGTATTTATATTAATTAATTTATTTAAATATACTTTAATCTTTATTATTAATTAACCTTAACTATAATAATAAAATAATAAATAAATAATTACTTATTAAATATAAAAGTATATAAAAGACTTATTATAATTACTATAAGTATAAATCTACTTTTTTAAATAGTATTATTTATATAGCTATTAATATAGCTAAAAAAAAAGACTATAATAGTATTTATATAAAAGTAAAAGCTATAATAAATATTAATAAATCTATTATTACCTAATTAATTAAAATAGCTTTTTTTAATTATTATTTAATTAAGCTAATTAAGTAAATTAAAAAAGCTAAAGTAAATAGGGAATTAATTAATTAATTAAAAGGGAAAAAAAAGGCTTTTAAAACTCTTAAAAATGCCTTTTATAGAGATAGTAATCTTCTATTAAATAAAGAGAAAGAATTTCTAGAGGCCTAAGAGATAGGTTACTATATATAGTATAGCTTAAAGAGCTATTTTAAGAGGCTATAGCAGTAATTATAATGCCACTATAACTAAAGATAGGAATTTAAAAGGGTCAGTTAGGTAATTTTATAGGTTCTAGGTTAAAGGAAGGTTTTGTGGATTCTTATGTAAGGTTTCGGTTACTCTGTGTGAGCAATAAACAAGTAATCGCATAACACCAACAAAGTATACCATCGTGTCCCGCCTTGGACGGAACCGGCGGGAGCGAGCGCGGGCTGACTTTTGTCTCGCCCCTCCTGTCCATCAGTGTTGGAAGACACAACCTAGGCCCCCCCGCTACAAGTTAAGTTACAACAAGGTCCCGTCGCTGGGAGCATTCACTGACATGGATCAGTTCATGTTACATTCTATTGGGAGTCATGACGCGACCATGAAAGATGCAAATGAATACAGAAAAACATTTCTGATCAACCTCAGAACCTCTAAACACGAAATATATGTACTTTTACTTTTACTATTTCTATTTCTAATTTGTTTACCCTCAGGTACTTTTACTCCTGTCAAGACACTACACTTTGCGTGGCGATATCGCGTGGGCCGAATCCTTGGCTTTCCTTCCCATCTCCTCCACATTTGATCCCACCAACCACCTAAAACGCTTCGCCTCTCTTACGCTCTCACTTGTCTCTTTCCCTTCCCCGTCTTCGTCATTCCTTCTCCTCCTCTTTCATCACCACCAAAACTTTTGGTCTTGAACCTGCTTGTTCCTATCACAGGTTTTTGCTCCACCTTCATTCGGCGTTTCTTTCTCTTCTACCATTTTTTTTATCTATTGTCAAGCGGTTCCTTCCATAAACACCTTCTTCTACCTGACCTTATCTCGCTGCGCGATTGATTCTTACATGTACCATTTGCGGCGGTGACGCCGTCTGCCAAGATCCGTGACCTTGATTGTCCACCACCGAACGATCGATCGATTAACCCGCACAACACGGTCCATATCTCCCGAATCAACCGCAATTCATCTTCAATCTACTTCTGAATACATTCGAATAAAATTCAAGAGATAGTTAATAGGAATCCTCGTTATCGCCCATCATGGGGCTATCGTCGAACCCGTCATCAGCCTTTACAGGCGTCGTCATCGGCCTCGTGTCATCCTTCGGATCCATCGTCCTTATCGCTCTGGTTATCTTCATCTTTTGGGTTTCCGGCTGCGCAAGCACTGGTCGCATTATTCTCGATCGGCTTGGTCGACCAGGTGAATACGATGATGAACAGGCATTCGCGCGTGATGAGGCCGAGGCCCTTGAGGTCATGGACGATATGTCCCGTCAGGAATACCTACGTGCAAAGGGTATGCCAAAGTGTTCGCTCCAGTTTAAACAGAACAAGGCCAACTAACTGTCGCAACAGCCTGGGTTACCGCAAATCCTCCCGAGTCGATGCAGACTGATATCTCCCTGTCGCAATATCTCGCTATCCAAGAAAAGGGTGTATCCGCATGGGAGTTTGAACCTGAACTCGAGATCGCCAACTGCTTTGTCGAAGCTCGCACCGAGATCGAATTCTTCGACTCAGAATGCACCGTCATGAGCAACCTTCCTGTCCCTAAACAAAACGATGTCTACTACTGGGAGGCAAAGATATACGAAAAGCCTGAAAGCACTTTACTAAGCATTGGCATGGCCACCAAGCCTTATCCTCTCTTTCGACTACCTGGTGGGTTTTGTCATACTCTTGTACACCCTTTGCCTCCAATTGTTTGCTAACGGTATTTTCAGGCTACCACAAGTACTCTGTTGGATACCAATCTACCGGTGCTCGCCGCTATAACCAACCATTTGGCGCCACTCCTTACGGGCCCCCATTGGTACAGGGCGATGTTGTCGGCGTGGGTTACCGACCTCGGACTGGTGCTATCTTCTTCACACGCAATGGTAAGAAGCTCGAAGAGGTAGTCCACGGTCTCAAGGCGCAGAACTTCTTCCCCGCCATCGGCGCAAACGGCCCTGCTACTATCCACGTCAACCTCGGACAGGCTGGATTCGTCTTTATCGAGGCCAACGTCAAGAAATGGGGTCTCGCCCCCGTTACTGGAAGTCTGGCTCCCCCACCCCCTTACGGATCTGAGCAGGGTAGCATTTTGTTGGAAGCTGGTACCAAGGACGGTTCTACTTATCCCCAAGGCAGGCAGCACAGTCACTCCATCACGGCAGGTTCATATAACACACGCAATCCATCCAACGACTTGGTTCCTCAGCATGGACGAACACGCAGCGGTAACTTCCGCGTGCTCCCCCCGACAAGCCCTGGGCCGGTCAGGAGCTCAACAGATATCTCTCTGGCTCATTTTGTGCCCAATGAGGAGAACGGAGAAGCTAGTAGCAACACCGGACCTCAGCAGGAAACTCACAACCATAACCCTCTACACTTGCAGCTCGAAGACGCAACAAACCCGCCACCCGAATATCAAAGTCCCGACCATTCCAGCAGTGATGACGATCGATATGGCAGTGATAGCGAAGAAGACACTCCATTGATCCGGGTGATGAATCGCAGTCGAGGCAATTCATCTGCCACCGTATTACCTCCAGGTCAAAGCTCCAGTCCCCGCCATCCACCAGTACCGAGTTACAGCGATGCCGTACGCCAAGGCGCTGGTCGTGATCGCAGCGACAGTGCACGATTACCTCCACCAGATCGAACAGCGTCCAACAGGCCTCGAAGCAGCACATCGGCTTGATTTACAGCGTGGATATAACTGCTCATTAAGCAAGATGTGCTTGTTCGTTGCAGGCGTCAAAAATTAGCTGGCGGCGGATACGCACAGTTACTAAAACGTCGCGCCATGCTTTGGAAAAATGTCGATGTTCAAGAGATGTAGCATCAACAACACAAGATACCAGAGTCGGCTTGAACCATCACCCACATGATCCGTTTCAATCGTTTTGTTTTTTCCCGCACAGGCGCCCCGGAGTTTTGGGTATTGACAGGCACGCATTTTCGAGGCAACAGAGCCTCCAAATGGTGGTCGTAGTTTTTTTATATGTATTTTCTAGACAGGAAACCGGTTGGGCCTCGGAGAAGAGGTGACATCGGCTGGATATGAGTTCCTGGGAAGGGGACCGGAATGGAATATTGATACCAACAACCCGGATGGCTATGCGCTCTTTTTTGTCGAGAATTGTTTCTTTTATTTTTATGCACCGCATCGTACTACTACCCCCCACCACTTGTCTGGGTCTGTCTGGAGCGCGAGGGAGGTTTTGGATAGTGACCTATCTATTGAAAATTATGGATGGCGTTGATGTCTGGGAAGGCCCTGCTTGTAACCTCATATAAAAACAGCGTTGAAGTGTGGACGGTGTTGATCGTAGTAGTCCCAGCTTCAAATCCAATCCACTTACAAGTGTTGTAACTGCATAGAGTGATATTACAAGACGCTGGGATTGTGAGAAAGTTGTAAACGAGTAATAATCCACAGCACTTAGAAGCTTGAAGCTGAAATTCATGCCATGGGCTGTTTGTATCTGATCAGTTGTCGCCACACATTCAGTGTTGAAATGTCTTCTATACAAGGGTACCGATATCAAGGCCACACTCTATTATATCAAGATCGAAAACATCTCACCAGGTATATATATGTATGGTTATTATACAACGAACACAAACCTCTGTAATAATAGATAGATTCGAAAACTGGCTTATATTTTATGCAGGAGCACAAATCTATAACTCGGCATATAAGTTCATTACGTTGTTTAATATTCACTCTCAAAGATAGGCATAACTAGACAAAGCTCTAACAAGATATGATGTGCTCAAAGGTGTAACCTTGATTTATCACTTGGCTAACTAATATCGAGAATCTTGTAGTAAACGCAAATAACGTAGATTAAGAATTAACCTCCAGACAGTATATGCAACTGCCATCAGACATCAATCTTTCCTACAAATCATGAAATACAGCCGTGACAAGCAACAAATATGGTCTATCTTCACATGATATCCTTCGTATGTGTCATTCCAATCCAAAACATATGTCCGCCTACAATGTCTCATAGAGCCAGATAAAATATCCCAAAATCCAATCGTGCTTTCGTCCCGTGTGGTTCCATCGCTATCCCAAGCTCTACAAAGGGCTGAAAGCGATAAGCATGATCATTCCAAAAAGAAGCAAACACAACATGATCGAAAGCGCCAAATAAATGCTAACTCAAACTCCAGTAAACGCCAAACTTTTTCCCGGGCGCAGTAAAAATAAATAAAACAGTCGCTATGCTCTCCAGATACGGGTTTCCCACAAATGTAAGGGGGTCCGCAAGGAGTCAATTCTATAACCAATCGAATCGTCGTAAAGTCGTCAAGAAGGAGTGTCTATGGGGTATCATGTTTTGAAGGAGCGTCGTTTCTTTTGGCGATGGGCATTGCAAAGAGTGTGGTGTATGATACGGCACTCCCAGGTGCGTGTATCAATCGAGGTTGAAGGAGTGTGAGCGTTGCATGGCAACGTGATATGATTCGGTTGTAGCGAGCGTTGAAGGAACGTGGTATACAAGGCGCCTGCGTCGTTTTTGGGGAAAAGTAGAAAGTCAAATCAAAATGTGGCAATTAAAACAGGTTGAGTAAATCGAGCTCCGGCTGGTTATCAGGTGACTCGGCGTCGGGTATTGTCGTCATATGGGTTCATCACAGGAGGTCGTACCAAGGGAGATGGAGGGTGTGTGACAGATGACATGGACGATGTATGACGGTGTCGTGAAAGTGGTGCGTTCGACGCGACGGGCGATTCGGGTAAAGGAAGCATGCCGAATTGCTCCGAGCTGAGATACGGAGACGGAGCGCTTGTCACCGAGGTCATATAGAAAGTCGAGTCCTCTTGATGCGGGTACGTAGGTGTTGTGTTCATCCTGAGTGGTAAAGGTCAATCCCCTAATGTTCTTCGTGTAAATTGAGCCGGTGGGCGTCTCGAGGAGCCTAGATCCACACGGCCTGGACAGGAGTAACGAACCCGACGCCATAGTTTTGAGGAGAGTCCTGAATTGCGGAAGAAGGCCCGCCCTGGAGAGTGCTCATGTCCCATGATCCGTATTCCTCGGTGTCGCTGTACGCAACTGAGCCCTCGAAGGTCGAGGATGCCGGGCTGTAAGCTCCCGTGTAAGCTGGAGAGGGAACATTGAGGTATTGCTGGCTTGGGTAAGGTGATAGAACCAGAGGGCTCACTGCGGAAGGTGGCGGTCCTGAGGCGTTGAGCATGGGCATCTCCTCGGTGCTGTAGCTGAAAGCAGGGTTCCCATACAGATAGTGTTCAGTAGAAGGCATACTCTCATGGACGGTGAAGTTGCGAGGGTTGAACTGAGGGAATGATGGAGTTCTTTCGGGGTGCATCCATCCCATGCGAGAGCGAAACTGACCAACTGTATCGATGGGGAACTCCATGAGAGTCAGGGGAGTTTGCATATCAGTTCCAGCACCAGAGACGTTGATGGACATAAGCCGACGGGCAATCTCCTCGACTGGGGAGATAGACAGACTTCCAAAGTAGGCAGCACCGATCTCGGGGAAGAGCCGTTCCATAAGAAGAGCCACAGTATACAGATGAGCAATGATGACCAGGGAGTTGGGGGAGCCATGGTAGTTCTGTAGGTAACCGACAGGCATCCAAAAGAGCCATTTGCGAAGGGGTTGGAGACGCTCGAACTGCTGCGCAATGGAAAGTGTAGGGCTGATCTTACGAGAACCTCGAAGGAAACCAATGAGATGCTGAATCTGAGTGGTGTCTTCCTTGTGGTGCTTGAGATGTGCCTCGACTTTTTGAACTTGCTCGAGGGTGCGCTGGTAAGCCTCCAGATCCTCAGGGCGAGGTTGGCTGGGACGATGGTCCTTTCCAGGAGATGGCGGGGCTGTAGGGAACGTGCTGCTCTCGGCGATAAAGTCTCCAAACTGGGATTCGTGCTTCCATGGATCCATGGCATCAATCACCTGCTTATGCGTTAGGGTTTTTCAAGAAACATGATATGATTATTGACTTACCGATGAGGTGCCTTGCATCAGTTGAGTCCAACTGCGCCTAATCATTGGGTCAGTCACGGTTACCACAAATAGAAAGATAAATACCTACCAATCAGTAGCCTGCCAAGAAAGGACAAGAGAGGCTGCCAAGATAGCATCAGAAGTCTCGCGGGAGAAAGATCCAATGGCTTCTTGGAGACCCTTGAGAGCAATGCCTCGGTGTTCATAGGCCATGCTGCCGACCAAGGGACAGTCGGTGAGAAAAGCAATGTGCATGGCAGAGAAAGCAAGTAGAGCGTGCATCACATATGGGGTTGTAGCACCTATCCGAAGAAGGCTAGAGGCAGTCTTAGCATTCAAGTTCACTCAGATGAAATCAAGTTTTGACGTACGTAGGAATGTGACGAGTCCAGAGAGTGAAGTTGTTCGCATCGATGGTAGCCAACTGGTAGTACAAAGCCGCAACGTGGTAGATCAGACGAAGATCCTCGACCGAGTACAAATGAGGCATGGGCGCAGGGTATATTCCAAGGCTGGGGAGCGGGAAGATGCCTGTTCTTTGCCATTCAGCAATAGCAGCTTCGATTTGAGGTGTCCACATCAGGTCGGGCTTGTCGGGAGTGGTGGAGCGTTCAGAATCGGGAACTTGCACATCATTATAGGGGCATCGAATCTTGTGCTTAGTACAGTTGCGGCTGCATGCATGTTAGCTCTGGAGAAGAATGATTACTGCGAGGTAGGCTCACCATTGAGGGAAGTTTTCGTCACAACGAATGTGTCGGCGCTTGCTGTAGAGCAAAGTCAGTATTCAGACAGGAGAGCATCGTAGATGAGGCGAATCATACCAGGTATCACAGCCCTTGCGAGACTTGGTGTGGCTGCGGCGAGGAGGACCACCACCGGGACCGGCCATTTTGCAGTATTAAAAGTGAAGGTTTGGTAAGAACTATTCAGTAAGCATGTAAACTGCCTCATGAGGGTAAGATACATACGCGAAATTATCCACAAAGACAAGCTTGTGGATTAAAAGCGAGTGTTGGGACAAAGGTAACGATAAATAATTCACCCAGTCGATTAATGTCCAGAGATGAAATTCAGATTAGTCTTGAAGATATCTGAAATGTTGGCTGTCGAATGTTGAGTGGTGCGATGACTTGTCGTTTTCCAAATATCCAGATGAGTGGTAGCGATCGAATATGGCGTTCTTGATTTGGTTTCTTTCCTTTCTGGGAGTGTTTGATGATCCGTAAAGCGAGTGTGGATGTACAAAGGTGAGTCGAGCTTCAAGCTTGGATGAGCATGTGAGCGGAGTTGAGGATCTTGTATCCTTGAATTCGAACCAACAGCCGATCTTCGAAAGCTTGGGGATCGAGTCCAGGTGATTCTAGCTTGACGTTGAATACGATGATGTTCCTTGTTATTCGCAATAGGAAAAGATCGAATGTCCAGGAATATAGGAAGAGAAGAGGATCGTGAGTGAGACCGTTCTTGTAGTATCAAGGCACCGTAATATAAAAGCGAGTGACAGGAGTCGACGAGGACTTCCTAAAAGTTGAGAAGGGTGAGGGGGGCGAGGAGGATAGCGAACGTGGTGATAGCTTTGTAAAAGGTTGAGATGATTGTTGGAGATATCCAAAGGGAATCAAGAGAGGATCTAGGAAAGAGCTGGGGGCAGCCGCTTTGTTAAATACAAGCGGAGCAGATGCAGACGAGGGAAGAGTAACCGGGGGGTATGAGGAGTGTGGGAGTGTAAGGTAGGTAAGGCAGGAAAGAGTGGGATGGAAGGAACGGATGGAAGGCTGTGTAAGGTAAGAGGTACCTACTGTAGGTACCTGCCGTGTTGTACTGTGATAAACAGTTGGGGAGGCCAGGCAGGTAGGGTGAGGTAAGAGGGTCCTGGACGATGTGCCATGTGCTGTGTGGGTGAGAGTGCAGGAGCCAGCAGCAATCAGCGTCAGTGCCAGTTCATCAGTGCTAAAAGCGTGCACCCACCACAGACCAGCCTGGGTCTTAGCCTGAGAGCCATAGTCAAGACGAGCATCATCAGGATCACGAAACAAGCAACCTTGTCTGCCATTCAGGGACCTAGGAATAGGCCGAGGGAACGTCAAGGACAAACGGCGAGTTCGGTCTCAGACTAAGGTAATTGTGGACTGTGGAGTGCGGGCCCCGGGACTACGGCAGCGGGCAGCAGCGGATGAGTTCCAATGTATCGGACGCTGGCTCTTGGCCGTCAACCCCGAGCATGGATGGGCCTCTGTGGTATCTGCGCTGAGCATGAGGACCTTGAGTGAGAGACCGTGAGATGCGCGCGCTGGAGAAATACAACCTACCAGCCCAAGACGCTAGGACATGGGGTGTGGCCCGGTGCCACAAGGGACGCCAGGGGGGGTCGACCTGCAGCCTCATCAGTAATAGGGCCGCTGTCTCCAAAAGATCCCTGGGCTGGGCATCTGTCATAGTTGAAAAATCCGTCATTGATCAAGACCCGAGAAGCATCGGCCACAGACAGACCACGACTTTAACAAAACGTCCATACCAGATTAGCATGTCCTGGGCAAAAGGATTGGCCAGAAGCCAGAGGAGCGTGCCAAAAGGGAACTTTGCGGAGTACTGTATGTAGGTAGGGATACTGGAATAGCACGCATGGAATTGGAGATGCTAAGCCAAGACTTCGCTCGGCAAACGTACAGTAGTAGGTCGGATCCATGCCTGAAGATAACATCGATCCATACATGCCAGGTGCTTCTACTGTGCTATTTTGGGGGACTGTCCATTTGAGATGCTTCATTGGGTAGACGGCCGACATCGCTGGCTTGTGCTCGTCCCATGGTTCTACACGACCGCCGGGATGGTAACTAATGCTTTTTGACAATTGACGGAACAAACCTCATATCATGAGGTTCAGTCCGGTCGATGCGGTGGTGGCGGGTAGAAACCCAGTCCAACCCAGAACGGGTAATTCAATGGCAGAAAGCGACAAAGAAAAGGTGGACAGTGACCGAGTGCGAGTACAGCACAGCACAGCACAACAACAACAACGAGACATATGGAGTGGCGGACGGTAACACCTACAGAGGGTGCACAGCGCCCGGTCACCTTGGCTCTGGGCTCTTCCAGCAGTTGAGTTGGCGCTCATATGCCACAAACAGCAGACAATACAATAGCACAGTGCCGTGATGTGGTGCAGTATGTGCACCACGACGGGCTGAGCTGAGCATCCAGCCATCCAGTCAGTCATGAGCCCTAGAGCAGCGGCCGAGAGACAACCCTGTAAGCAGAGGACATGACGCACATGGCCCAGGGTCAAGGGGCAGAGATCGTTGGTAACTAGCGTCCGCCCTCCGCTTTTCCGCGGTGGTCGGAAGGGAATCTGAGACCCTCAAGAGCCAAAAGAAACAAGGGAAAGAAAAAGTAAAGGCCTACTTACAATCGCCAAGAATGTCACAGTGAGTTTTGACTAAACGCTAACCGAGCACACTTCGAACGGACGAGGTTTAGGTGAAAAGGTGACAAAAACACTACGTAGCTGAGTAAAAATAACTTTGAATGTCCGTGCCCCTCTACACTGTCCCTACTCTTCACCCAGTTAGGTAGGTAGTTACTGTTGCTGAGAAGACAGACGGCTGATTTTTAGCTCGACCTACCTGGAAGATACTTTTTAGTCACCCTTGAGAGAAAGAGGTTGGCTTTCCATGGCGGGGAGCTGTGATCGGGTGGTTAGCTAACTAATCCGGGCTATTTGTCTAGGGCTTCGGCGCCCGTGGGGCACCGGTTGCAAGGCTCTTACTTGGCTCAAGTAGCGGTCTTCTACTCTATTCGCTCGTCTGAACTCTCATGTTTCCTTTGATTGGTTTGGGCGTACATAACAGTAAGAAATGGTGATAGCTAGTGCACATGGGCGGCGGGGAGCTGTAGAGAACTCTTCCTGGAGGGACAAACCGGGGCGGCCGGTAGTTGAGCTTGGTAACTAATCCTTTCCTGGCCCTTGCCAACCAAAAAAAAAGGAAAAGGAAAAGAAATCGTACCTCAAGGACCATTTCCAACGTCCAAAGCCCTGTCAGCCCGCAAATAAAGCAACGTTCAAAGCTGGGCTGTGATGGAACTAACAAACAACAAATCCCTTACCTTGCATCTCCTTGCATTGCATTTGCAGTACAAGCGCAATCTGTAGAGGCGACATGGCTCCAGAAACGGCATATTTTGAACTGAGAGTTGAGATGTCAGTATGGAGAAGTTCTAAAAAAGGCATGCGCTTGACCATAGCCGGTTAGCTCCCAGATTAGTAACACTGGAACGTTACTTGCGACCCACTCCAGGTGAGATAAACGCCGCACAAACGCTTTCACAAACTACGTTCAGGCTGTAACTAATCGAAGCACAGTCGGTGCTTACCTTGTCGGTCTAGGTTGGTACAGTAGCTTTCTTCGCTTCGTTCCAGTCTAGGTATTCTTGTTTGTTCGTTTTCAAAACATTGGTCCGTGTTCTATTCCCCTGTCTTTATCCCATCTCGCAGTCAAGATAGAGCTACGGGTACATCCACTAGACTCTCTCTCGTCTCGTCCCTGCGCCTCTTTGTCCCCCTCAGTCTCAACACCATGACGTCGCTAACCTGTCTCAGGGTCTCGATGTCATGGTTGTATCTGCAGTAGGAACGGTAGCAGTAGCAGTAGCAGTGGTAATTGTTGGCGGGCGCAGTCAGCCCTGCTTGCCTCATACCTTTTCCTACTGACTTTCATCCGTCTTACCGAGTCATCCGTCATCGCTTGGCACTCTGATCACCATTCATCTACAGCAACCTCTCATCATGTGTTTCACGAGGCTCGGTATTACATGGATATGTTTATTGATAGACATGATCCTCCCGAACCAAACGTTCCTGAACGGGATTACCTCGGGTATGCTGCTGGCCTGTAGATCCTGTTTCCAGGGTGTCGACGTATTCGGGCTCCCTCGTCTAAGTGTAACCCTGAACCAAATACTTGGGCCTTTCACAGGCTGTTGGGAAACGTATTGCAGCCCGTGATAATTTAGTTTTATTTTACGCCGCAAGAATAGCGACCAAAGGCATAGCTTACCACATAAAGTGCAACCATGGTAATGTAGCACTGCGGAATGAATTTTCCTTGACCGCAAATTGAGGTTATTTAGGGCTATCTATCGTGGCAATCCCTTCAACTCACATTCCATTTATGCCAATTACGGAGGTTCGGAGTGTTGTATCCTCCGTACTGGACGTTGCATTGTTCTTGTAATCTATGAGTCTTTCTGCTTGATCAGCTCAGACTTGGCCTTTTCTTGGTGACCTCTACCCGGAGCAGTTTGTCAGTTGGCAGCACGATATTATACCGGCATTCACGGCGTCAGATCAGTAGTTCAAGTTCAGGAATTTCACGATACTACGGAAATTGTGCTCCTCTCTAATGTCGACCCTTGTCCGCGGGGCAAGGACAGGGTAGGTAGGAGAACAAAAGACTTGAACCATTCCAATGGGTAAAAGAAAAGTTGGTCTTTAGGTTTTATGATACAAAAATAAATAGCCCAAGAAGTTTGGCCTATATGACATAAACTGTCTTACTATTTTTGCATTTCATGCTCGTAGCGGCCGATTTTTCTGGTATCCCGAGACTATCGTATGATGCCTGTTGGAACATCCAAAAATTGGTCAAATTCACAGTTCTTTCTTAGTTGACCTTGCGAACGAATCAGAGTCATGCTACGGTTCCATTGATCTCTTACAAAGGTTGAACTGCATTTAAATGCACGAATGAGAGGCTACAATGACACCCTGTAAAGTCAGTGGTTTCCTTAATAGTATTACCTATGAAGTCAGAGAAAGGTCTAGACCATCATATCACCGCACCGAACTAAAGACGCTAAAAAGGCTAAATCCTCAACGACAACCTTCCATGTGCAATAGTATAATTGTGATATTCACTCAAGTGCACAACTTGAAACTACCGAGGTACGAAAACTGGGCCTAATTATTTTGTGTTGCTTTTATCTCCTATCTAGACGCTGCATGGCAATGGAATGGGGGTATCCAGTTGTTTCGAGGGTACTCTTGTTCGGTTGTGTTGTTGAATTGTCAAAGCAGTCGAGTTGCCGTGTACAATAGATAGGGATGGCGCTCTTGTCCGGAGCAAACCTTGATAAGTGGTAGCCAGGCTTACCCTTGTCTAACGATACGTACCTTGCAAACACTCGGTCGGTCTAGTGACATATCAGCCCTTGGCTTGGCAGGACTACCAGGCACGAGTTGAGAATAGCATCAGTCAGTCAGTCATTGAAAAAGATTGTTTCCTTGTACAGTGTAGCCTACCTAGCCAGTCACACGCAGGTAGTGTTGTCAATGCACAGTTCCTACGGTCACAGGCTATTGATTGATTGTCGAACTGGCAGCCAGCCAATCTTGAAATCATCATAGACTAGAGTATTTGATGGGTTTCCATTGGTCCAGACTTCGGCTTGGATCTGGCCAACAACTCATTATGCATGATTTGCATGTGGCTATCTGCGGAAAGGCAATCAATAACCATGCTGGCTTGCAGTTCAATGTAACATAAATCAGTGAGTGGCTGCAGCTGAAAGACTTTCTCATATGCATCGACAGCTATTGAGACATGGAATAATGGTGGCTGTATGTATTATTTGTCAAGGTCAGGGAGAACTCGAACTCGCCCAGGGTCGGATCGGTAGGTGGTTTTTAGACCGCCCTTGACCGTAGGGCTTCTAGAAGCAATCTATTTCCAGACATGGTCAAAGTCACAAAAGAGAGGCATCTTGTGCTCCACTTTGCGGACCAGCAACACACACAACACAGTAACTATAGCATAGGTAGCATAGGTGTACCTGGAGAGTTGCATTGCGGAATGGACGGGCGGAAATATTTGTACATACAAGCGTCGAACCAAAATATTGTCTCAACAAAGAGGAACCAAACCTTTTTACCTATGACTAGCATTGGGACTAGTCAGACTCTACAGTCATGTACTAACTGACTGCACTTTACTTTTTACTAAACCAATCTCAGCTGGGCAGACTTTGGGGTCTGACCGATTACCATTTTAGATTTGAGGCCCCTTGTTGATGGCGTAGAGGGGAAAAAGTGCATGTGGTGGTTCCTCGCCCAAAAACAGCCACGACCTTTTTCTGTGGACTCAAATTCAATTGCCTCAAAAGGCAGGAACGTCTCGTCGTAGCTACCTATGTACCAACCGAATGCGCCTTCCATTTTGCTATTTGTCCAATGTAAACCGCGACTGCCTACCGGGCATAAGAGACCACAAACTTTGTACCTCAGGCAAATGCTCTGGCCCACCATCTTTCTCCTCTTGACAATAGCGTTGTCGCATCATGATCATCATCACCAGTGCCTGCATCTGTGTCTGCAAATCTATTACCCCTCACAGCCACTCAGCTCACCCCCTTCATTCTGAATTTATCTTACAAACAAACATTTCGTAGGCACATCAGATCAGCATCATCACATCATTCAAGTCAAATTCTCCCCACCCAACAAAAAATCAAAATGAAAAATGGACCGAGTCAAAGTAAATGACGGTCTTTTACACAAAAGAGGCACAGACTTGGGAATACAAACAACACCGTGATGATCGATAGACTTCTGTCACCTACCTACCTACCCTCCACACCGCGAATTGCTTCGTTCAACAATCCTCATTCCGATGTCACACATACCGTACACCAGGCTCAGGCTCAGGCTCAACAGCCAGTACCTACCCTAAGCAGCATTTGGCCCGACCTTGGTCCTTTGTTACTCATCGTGGTTGTGTACAGAGGTTATTAGAGCTTTGGTCAATGGACCACCAGGTTCCGCCAAGCTACCATCATGCCATGCTATAGACTAATGTGGCATACGACTCCCCCCACCAGAGGTTTACCGAGCCGAGGCCCCGCCCGGAAAGTCTACAGCTGCCCGGCTGCAACTATTGGACGAAGCTGAAGGTTGTCCACAATGGAGCAAGATCTTGCACAAATGCACGCTCCAGCATAGTCAGCTCCCTTCTACTTCGGGTCCTTATCCCCCGAACCCAATGGTTCCACAACTGAAACAGAGCCTTTTCTTCGGCCGACGTTAAGTTAAGCCAATCCACTGTCCCACATCTCGGCCGAAACTGCCTCAAGCTTGATTTTCCATTGGTAGCCTCGATAGCGGATTGAGAAAAATCATTGTGTCTCTTCTCTGTCCGTCCCCGGATTTTAAGGCTAGCATAGCTCGATGAGATCATCGACTGAGCGATTTGATGGCTGTTTCAATAACTTACGGTTGCCCCTCTCTTGTCATTGTCCTTCTGGTGAATCCCTTACTCAGTCTTCTCCGTCCAAGGTGCCATCTCTAGACGAGGTCCGCCTTGGCGAACCAAACTCGATTGTGATGACAGTCCTGTGCACTCATGCACTTCTCTCATCAATTTTTGTTTCATGCCTGTGCGGAGCATCAGGTGTCAGGCCGTTTGTGGTATTGCCTCGTTGAGCGTCAAATACATTTCTTTCTCAGGTGGTAGTACTAAAGATATTGAGGCGGCCAGCTCCACAGACTAATCTGGCAGAATGCGACTAGGGCCCGCTGACCCTTGATCAGATCCAAATTATGACTTAACGTCGTTGAGGCCTCTGTTTGGTCCAAATCACGAAGCTCGTGTTCCAAAATGGCATTTCCCCTGAAGAACCCAACTCCACCTAGAAACAACAGGGCATTTCAAAAAAGCCCATCAGATTCCTCTCGATAAACCCGTCGACTGCCGGTATCATGCTCCGCACTTCCCAACCTCACCACTGCCTGCCGTGACCGTCGTCGGTAGATGACAACGTGGGATCGATTTTATTGACGCTTCTCTGGTCCCGCACGTCTTGCTTTGTCAATGTTCAAGGTCACCGTGTATGCTAAGCCGCCGTTTGATTGGGGAGTTATCAGAAAGACCTGGGTTTAAGGGTCAAGGAGAATATGGTTGGTACCAGATGCAATCAAACCTATAACTGTTGATAAGTACCATCCAGCCCTCCAACAGGCAGGCTTAAGGATTGTTTCTCGTTTCAGTATGAACTGAAAAAGGTTCGACACCTAGCCTAGTGCATGGTATGACCTCATCTCTGCTATAACTAACCGCAAGTCTGCCTGGGACTTTTGAGCGACAGATAAGTACTGATATGATATGCCAAGATAACAAGTACCTCTCTCTAGGTTAAAGCCTAGTTATCATGGACAGTCCTCACAGGAATAGCCGAAAGCGGTGTGCTCAGCAAAGTTGAGAGTTCAACGTTCCTGAAAGCTGAACCTTGTCGTGCACAGCCCTCTTGGCCCAGAGGTGGACAAAAACGTCCCCAGTCAAGATTGGGCCTGCAGAGCGTCAAGTGTGGTCAGTGCTTGCCCCATGATTTATGTCAACTCAGACTAGCGTCTTGAAATGGAGCTAGATATGCATGTCCCGTATAGCTGGGAGGCACAGAAGATCGAGATACATGCAGACTGACGATCTTTTTGGTATCCACGCCTGGTCCCTTTGCTTCGTCCATGTAATAAGCAAAAAAATGTCTGGTTCTTCTCCAGCCTTCTACTACGTTACTCGATGCTGATGAGATGATATATACGAGTATCACTTATGATGCCATGATACATTCTTAGAAGATCATCATGCGATTTTACTCAGCATAAACCTAGGCAGAAAGCCATCGCCGATAACACAATCCTGCAGAGAACAACCGATAAAAAAGAAGAAGAACAACGAAGTTAGACGACGACCTTGTCGGAGCCGCACCTCTCAATCCACCAAGTGGACATAGATGCAACGGGTCAAGGTTAGGAGTTCCACCTGGTTCCGCTGTTCTGCTGTCAGGATGTGGTTTTGACTGAACGACGGATAAGTTTTGCTAGCTTTTGCTCAGGGAGGTAAAAGTCCGACAAGCAAACGGGGTTGCCAAGATGACCTTTTTTTTCACTCATACAAGAATAACAAAGAACCTTGTTATTATTCAGACGTATTATGTCATTCGCAGTTCTGAGACTACTGGCTTTCAAGTCATGAGACCCTGCAAAACACTTGTCAGCGTAGCCGATCAACTCATGAGAAAACACAGCTAGGTAAGGCGTGGGACAAGGGCTCAGACCATCTTGGAGACTACTTGTGGCCTGACTTGAGTCAACGGCAGAAAAGGGAGAGTGTACCTGTAGCTGTCGGGATCTAGAAGCCATGTTTTGGGTAGCCTACTTGCGCACCAATCGACTCAGGTGATCAAGGTCAAAGATGCTGACCCATTGGAACAGTACAGTAGCATTGCCAGTGCTTTCGTTCTATAATAGGGGCACAGGCAAACACACGGCATAGGATCACGGCAATCTGATAGGGCTTCTCGAAATGAGAAGGTGCTAAATGCCAGTCTGGCGACAATGACTGTTGGCAGACGCAGGGTCGCTCTGTCATGACATAACTGACTTTAGGGGTCTTCTGGCGGCTGACACGTCTTACAGTAACGTATCATCTCGAGAGATCTGAGTGATGACTCGGGGGGGCATTATTAGGATCACGCTACTGTAATGAACCGAGACCACCTGGCAAGCGACGGCAGGCACTTGGTTGGAGTTTGGAAATTGACAATGAATGAGTGAACATTCAGACTCTGTGCTGGGGGGACACAGTTTAGCCTAGTCACACAGGGCTAAGTTTGATCGCCATTAAGGGCCAAGTAATAATACGTAACGACATGCCAAACAAAATATTGACTAAATCATTACCATGTAATGTATGTAATGATAATGTCACTTATACTCTCCGCTCCGGACTTTGAACATATCATGGTCCACAATCCAGCCTAAACCCTTAACGGCAAACTTTTGCGCTTGCTCAACTAACACTTGACAGGAGCCTCGATCATAGATATCGTCCTGGTGATTAATAGTTTCGCAGTATTTAATGTTCGGTCAAGGTGCAACTCATGAGTCGCTCTAGTTCAGTTAACCACCCAGCCACCGCAAGATTAGCCATGGGCAAAAAAAAATCGGTTTGTTCTAGACTAAGCGATGGCTCACAGAATGTCGGGCAAGGTTGCCGAATTCGAGATACCATGAAGGCAGGCTAGACTAGGTATTATACGGTACCCGCATGTACAGACAGGGGAGAGCGCAGTAGCGCGAGTGTCTATGTGCTATTTATGGCGTACGCTGACAGGGGTTAATGGCATGGTTAAGGCCTCACTCCCCCATTACAATCCTTGCTCTTTAGTGCTAAAGCTTAACCGGCATAGCAGTCAGTGTCAGTGTCAGTGTCGTTGGTGTCAGTTGAGTTGAGTGAAACAACGATATATCGGCCGACATTGACACTGATCTCTCCACTAGCCAAGTCTTGTCCACCTTCGTTCTTCACCAGAGCGCTTGTCTACTTCGAACAAGCGTGCTCAAGCTACCAATCAGACTACTAGAACACTAGTAAACTAGCCATGACGTTGTTGCGACCCAAAGAGCCAAGAGCCTCATAACGGACCATATTCCATTACACAGTAAAGTATGCAGGGGGCCGGTAAGCTCCCCCTCTAGTCACGATGAATGCCATTCAGACAACCCGTCTGGCTATCTACGTTCCTGTTAACTATCAGCTGCATGTACTGGCTTCCGGATATAGCCTTGACGGGTCTCTGCGTCTCAGCTGAGCTGCTGGAAGCCTGCCAGATCAAGACAAAGCCACAAAGATAAATTTAGCTTCCCGCTTTCATACGACATACCTACCTGCAGCATCCCAATTGTTACTCGTCGAAAGATTGAACCCTGGGACTTTCACTCCCAACCCTAGTCACCCTAACGACTCTTTTCTCCCTGCATCTTGCCGTAGCTGGAGGGCAACGTGCCTAGACACGGTGATCTATCTCGAGGCACGCACCCATGCGCAAGGGGAATGATCCCAAGATCATCAACGCCCAGCCTTATCAGTAGTCGCGTGGTGGTCATCGGACACCCTCGTTTGGTTCCACTACTTTGACAAACAGCGATCATCATATGGCTGATGCGTCTGTCCAAAATTCACCGACAAAGCCGGTGCATTTAGAGCCCTCTTGTTTAATTTCCATGGTCGTTTCATGCAAATTACTTGAATCAACAAGACTGAGCTTCTAGAAGTATTCTTAAGCATAAATCTTACGCCAGATTCATACCTAGGTATCGTACTAGACCGTTGGTTGGAGGTTCAGGCCGTGGCGACGTCCAAACTCAGTCTAATTACCTTGAACCACGGACACTTTTGAAGATGCAGCCAAGAAACAATGGGCTCTTGGTCAATTCCGCCGTCAGAGCTCAAGTTCCGTCCAATGTGGAACATGGCTTCTGACTACCGAAAGCACCACCGTCAAAGTTCGCCCTAACGATCGTCCATCTTGGTATGCTGTTCTGTGTTGTGCTACTATCGACTTTCCAGCAGGGTTGTCCAAGTAGGCATATCATAGGATTCGTTCAACAAAGTTCTTGGTTCACGCCGTCTAGCTAGCGGGAATTTGTCTCGGTTTCCCGTTTGCTAAGCTCCGGGACAACTTTCCTACCCAACCGCGTTGCATTTGCCTCACTTCTGGCTAGATTTCGGAGAGTAATGGGAAGATCTTGAACAGGGGACGATGACGAAAACTGCCGTCTCTTCCCCCTTATTCAATACGGCAGTTCGGACAATAACCCAATAGATTCCTTGCCGTCGATCAGGAAAGTTGTGAGGTACGAATCATCGACAAAGTCTTAGTTCAAACTTGCAAGGGATCAAATACCGGCAAACTATCTCATGGCAAGTAAAATTATGCGGTGTGGGGGATTGAGAGTGTCCAATGCTCGTGGATAGTATCATTGCATAGACCCAGGCCCCCGGACTTAGGCGCAGGGCTGAGGTGACCATACCGCTCTACTAACTCCCAAAGGGTATTCATTTCGTCGAACGAATATACCTGATTCACGAGTCATTTAATGTTTTCTCATAGAGAGCAGGCACCTGCGTTATGCAAGTAGTTCCTTAATTCAGAAACAGCAGTATGGGGAATTGAAGATTCGAACGTCCCATAGACAATGCTTCAACGGAAATTTCCTTTTGTTTCACACCCGAAACAAGTTTGTTTGTTTGCTCAGTCCTTTCTTGAAGGCACAGATCAGCTGCTGAGTAGCGTCGTTTGACATTCAGGTTGGCCGATGACTACCCTATACTCTCTTTCAACTCATCATGAATGTTATCATGTAGTCTGATGAAGTGGACAAGGACAAGCAAGACACTGTTGAATAAGCTTCTTATTGTCTTTGCATGTTTCTGGTCGAACTCGAGGGGCGAGAACAGGAAGCCAATGTTGGTATGAAAACAAACCCGAATACAAACACCATCATGACAACATAACCAGGCAGAGTTTGCGATTATGTGGGCTTCGTTGTTTTTTTCAGCATGCAAACCAACATTTCTATCTAACTCGAATCCTATCAATGCTTAACCACTCCTTGCACCATTCCCGGATTCTCTATCTAACTAACATTTGGCATATCAGGTTGCCGTTCTCTCAGCGCCAGTTCCAGGCCCATTTCCCAGTCAAGTCTTATTCCACGCTCAGGTATATCTTTTCAACCCATCAATATTGCGGCCCTCATCATTTCATACCATC
This sequence comes from Fusarium poae, assembly GCF_019609905.1. Taxonomy (NCBI): domain Eukaryota; kingdom Fungi; phylum Ascomycota; class Sordariomycetes; order Hypocreales; family Nectriaceae; genus Fusarium; species Fusarium poae. The sequence continues at coordinate 6,042,835 of NC_058399.1, forward strand.
ATTTCAGCATCAATCAAAATGGTCCCACGACTTTTTGTAACCGCACCCCCTTAGAACTTCGCCATGCAACCCGTACCATGCTATCTACTGCGATCAGAAAACAATGCTATCTATAACTATGTAATAATGACTAAACATCCCATCCGCTTCCGCCACCGAGGCTTTCACCTAGAGGCAGAAGAACCTTATTCCCTTGTCAGTCCCTATGATAGGGAGTAGTGTGTCTCCAAAGCTTGTCGGTCACGCTGCTGCAGCTGGCCGATAAAGCTAGGGAAGTCAGGGATCATTTGCTTGTAGATATCGATGACCTGAAATCGTTAGCTTGTACAAGAAATGAAAAGTCGCGGGTAGCTTACCTTCTGGAAGACGCCGTGCAACTCTTGCCTGGCCGGGCTCTTCAGACCCATATCACGATATCTAGCGATGGCGGTAAAGTAGTTGAGCAACTCCTTTTCCATGGCCTGAGGGTTTCGTCCTACAATCATAGAGAATCCCTTGAAAGCGGTCGCCTTCTCTTCTGTCGCCTCGACGTCGTTCATGATGCTAATCCACTCCTCGGCGAAAGTGGACAGGTGAGGCCCAAGTTGTTCCGAGTTGTCCAGACCAAGTCGACCCAAGGCTGTCGCGGCATTTTCATTGAGAGCCTTTGGAACACGGGGGTTGGTCATGATCTCAACAAATCGACGGAGAAGGTCTTGAACCCAAGGGTGCATATTTTCCTTGTGTTGCATAGAGATTTCACCAACCGACCAGCAAGCGTTGTTGACAACACCGAAACCGCTATCCATGTCTTCGTCAAGAACGCTATCCATGTCAAGTTGCTTAAGCAAGATGGGGAGGATTTGGGGGAGGTATTGCTGCAACAAAGGATAAACGTATCTAGCGCAATCTCCCAACAACGCATAGGCAGACTGTCGGACCTCATCAGTAGGGTCTTCCATACACAAGCTGAGGAGCTCAAAGAAGGATTGCTGAGAGTTCTTGACCAAAGCGGCGGACTTGTCATCATTGAGAGCCTGGATAATTGCACTGAGGAGGTCCAGACTTGTTACGAGGAAATCCTTGTCGGGCTGGTCGAGTATCGGGTTATTGGCAGCAGCCAATGTCTGCTCAAGGTTGGTATGAATGATGTTGACACATCGCAGGAAGATAGGCTCGGCGTAGGGAGCGAACGCATCACCGAGTGCCATCGCCACATAAGAGAGGCACTCTAGCAAAGGGAACAACTCCCGTGACTGATCCAATACGCGGTTGTATCGGTCGATCAAGGCAGGCATAAGCTTTCCCGCCAGATCAGGCGAGGCCAGAACAGGTCCGATGTGCTCCGCCAAAGTCTGTATACAGTCGTAAAGGATGTACATATTTCGGTCCTTGTACTTGGCAAAACAGTGGACGAATTGCTGAACGATGGGACCACAGTAAGGCTCGAGAATCTTGCCTGCCTTGTCCTCTAAGTTAGCGAAAGCTGAGGCGGCAGCTTCTTGAACCTTCTTGTTCTTGTCTAGCATATGACGGAGGATACCGTCCATTAGAGGAAGGAAGAATTGATCCTTTTCCTTATCCTCCAAGTTAGCAGCCCATGAAGAGTACCGACCGAGGGTCCAGCAGGTGATCTGTCGTACGACAGGTTCCGAGTCCTCGAGAAGGGAGATCAAGTAAGGCACAAGCTCAGGCAAATGTGGGACAACGACATCCATACATCCATCAGCAACAGCGCCCAGGGCAAGAACAGCGGCTTCTCGTTGAGGCCACTCGTTGTGCTTTAGGTGCTGTGAAAGATAGGGAAAGATGGCCTCGAAAACTGGGGCTTGGAAATCGCGGGCAAAGACGTCGAGGGCAGCGGCGGAGCACTTGCGGATAGTCCATCGTTCGTCAGGGTTGGCATCATCGCCGTCGTCGTAGTCGTCGACCTCACCCTCCTCAGGGTCTTCGTCCATACCACCCAGCTTTGCAAAACCGCCACCGTTCTGTGATGGATCGGCAGAGTCACCAACTTCGCCGTTGGCCTTTCGTGCAAGCGCCTTCTTGGCAAAGGCAGGGCGGATATCCTCTTCACGATCCTCCTCTTCCTCATCGTCCGAAGCACCTCCGAGAAGAGCAATATCCTCACCACTGTATACCATGCATTCGAGAAGGACAGGGATAATTTTGTGGATGTACGGCTCCAGTGCCCTCCAGAGGTTGTCGTGCTCGCCCACAGCCAACCAAAACTCGGCAGCCTCGCATGCCAGCTCTTCGTCGTCGCCCTTTTGCTGGGTTATGATATAATCAACAAGGCCACTGATGTGTGGCTGAAGCTTGTCGGGTCGAGTCTCAACGAGGTTGACAAAGGCACGACAGACTTGTCGTCGGACGTCGACGTTGTTATCGCTGGCCAGGATAAACAGATGTTGAAGAAGGTCATCAATGGAGTTGAGCATCGCCTGAGACTCTCGGGGTGTGAAAACATTAATAGCAGTGAGAGCGCCAGTTCTGACTTTCGGCAACTGACTCTTGGTAGCAGCAATGAATTGGGGAAGAACGTAGTTGAGAGGACGTTGGCCGTTGACCTCCTTGGTCAACTGGCGGTAGTTGTCCTCGCAAATTTTGGCCAGAGCAGACATGGCACCTTCCTGTGCCTCGTTTGACGTTTGTCCTGAAGAGTTACCAACCAAGTCAAGAAGTTGAGGTAGCAGCTCGGGCCAAGTTAGCAACCCTCCGCGTCGGACAATCTCGGTCGCAATGTTTCCAGCAAAGTTGCGAATCTGGGAGTTCTTGTCCTGCAGACACATGGGGACAGCGAGCTTGATGAGTTGGAGGCTGTCTTCGGGGATGCTCTTCCATTCGCTTCTGACGTTGTTCTTGAGCATGATGCCGGCAGCGGATCGCACGAGGTGGAAATCCTGCTCTGAAAATTCGAGGCCATTGGGAGGTTGGGAGCTCGAGAACAGGTATGCAAGATAGTTATTAATATCAGGGGAGTTCTTGGCTTGTTGAAGCATCTGCAAAGAACATGATTAGTTGCGAGGCGGCGCATGGGTTGCGATGGGACAAGCAAAGTCTTACCAAGTCAGCCTGCTTCTGGGCAGTCTTGTTGAAACCGCTGAGGGAATCCTTGAGGCACACAGCCAGCTGCTGCAGCGAGTCCGGGGACGGCTCCCAAGTAGACATGGCTGCGTGCTGTTGAACGAGAAGGTGAGTGTCGCGAAAGCGGGTATGAGGAGAAGAGGGGCGCTGAAGCGGGATGGATGGTTTTGTGTGAACAAACTTCACATGAGCTAAGCTTCGCAAACGCTACTCGTTGACGATCAGCAATGCGCAAAGCTAAGCCAAGACGAGGCCCGAAAAAGGAACAATGGCAGTAGGGCTCTGCTCTGAAAGGAAGAGGGGAGAGAGAAAGACGAGCGGTCGGTGGTATTGGATCAAATGGGTAGGATGGATGGATGAAATGGCAGGCAATGGTATAGTGGGCGAAGCGAATGTGCCCCTCCGATACAGGGATGTGCAACACCGTGGGGCCACACTTAAAAAGCTTCAGTCCAAGTCAAGTACAGGTGACCAACTCACTCACTTGTTGCTTGTACTTCTTTTGTTTGCCGAACGTTGATAACTTTAAGTCGTGTGATGAAGGTAAGGTTAAAGGAGGGGTGGATAAGAAACTCATGCACCCCTGGATATGGTAAATAAAAGAGAAAGACAATTGACTCCAAGGAAAAGAAGTTGACGATGATCCTCTCAGTTAGAGTTGATAAAGAAGTTCAGCAGCCCACAATGGAAGACATGTATCCGTACTGTAGGTAGGTACGGAGCAAAGAGAGGAGCCCTGTGAGAGGGGGAAGAGAAAGCGGAGGCTCAAAGATGGGTAGCAGCTTGTAAAAAGTATACTTTAGGTTTAGCTCTGGCGAGATGAGACAGACAGTCATCGTCTCACACAGTGTCGACACACTCTGACGCCTTGAAACACGCACACTAGACCATGTCAAAATCAAGGGTCTAAAAAGGAAAGGAAAAAAAAAAATAGAAAAAATATTCAGTGGCGTTGCGCGATAACGATAACCCGCCAAATAGAAATTCGAATGACGAAAAGATGAAAGACTCTTGTTCTTGGCGGGGATCACCGAAGCCAGGTCAGATAAGATTAGATCAGAATCAATGGTCTATCTTAGGTACCCCTCAGGGTGTCAGAAGAATTGGCCGCAGGAAGCATGAGGAATGAAATTAGTAGGTCAGCTTATGCTCTTTAGACTATAGCTCTTGGGTTATTTATTTTTGCAGCCTAAGCCCCAGGAAGCCAACTTTTCTGCTACCCAGTAGGTACCTAGGTAGTCTCTATTGTATACAAAACCGACACCCCAGTTCAATCTTCCCATGTCCTCGTCAAGGGATCAATGTCTTTGGCTACTGATCTACATTGAAAAACGAAATAGCCGCTTATTTGCATTTATCTTCCAATAGATTTCAACTTCAGCCTTTGATCCTGAATCATCTAAATTAACGCCTGCAACGGGCCGTGGCCATACCTGAGACATTGCACTTAACGGTTTTTGGAGTCATCTGCAGACCTAGAGGTACTGTAGAAGCAGTTCAGCGACAATGAAAATAATTACCGATAAACACAATCGCCATTATCCCTCTACAGAGACGACTTTACACGGTGTGAATCGGCAACCCAACATGGAGAGACTTTTGATCCAGATAGATGCCCAGTCACACTAAAGCGTCATTCCAAGATCAGTCTCGCCGTAAGTGCCGCGTATTTTGATGTTGCACCAGTTTCTATCATTATGTACCACATGTACGATGCCATCACCCAGCCAGTCACCATTTCCGTAGAGCGGTCTGCAGCTGGACATCCTGAGGATCGCTGGCAAACCATGCTTGCTTGTTGATTAGACAAGGACATTGGCAATTATCATCATGACACAAGCGATGCCGTGCAAAAAGAGCATCTTCTGTTTCTTGAACACTTGTTTGTGCCTACTTATAGATGTATGTACATTCATTTCAAGCCTCTCTAAACTAAGGAGGGAGTGGGATGTCTTGGTATCACACGCACATCTCCGCCAGGTGACAAACATTTGTCTCAAGCCATTTGCCTGTGTGTGCCGCTGCGGAGTCACCCGGCATTGTGCGTGGTCCATGTTGTAATTCTCCCAAAAACTGTCTTGACAGCTCTGTCACTATGTGACATGAATGAAGTGGTGCACCATATGTCTCTATGGTCCTGTACCTGCGGTGAGAATTCATTTGATAGACGCCATCAGGAACTCCCGATATTCGTTCCTATGTAGGGTGTAACGAAGGCCTCGGCCATCCTTTAGACTGTAGCTGGCTTGGCGCTGAGTTGTAGCTTTTCTGAGACAACCTGAACAATAGTCTTGAAAGCCTCCATCTCCTCCTCTACTGTGCCGCCCATTCCGGCATTAGCAAAGCTCATCGAATTGGTAACATAGACCGGAAGCTGTGATTTGCGAGCGAGTAGCTTTGCCAGGCGTGTTGTGAACTCTACCGATACCTCTGATGAGTAGAGCGTCGTAGATAGCGGCTGTGCCTGGTCAAGTCTCTGCAAGACAGATCTGGGTCAGCAGTGTCTCGCCACCTGGGCGAACAAAAAAAAAAAAAAAAAGGCCGAACTCACGTTGGGAAGAGCATAAACAAATGAGCCTAGAGATACAGGCGTAGACAGCTCATCTTGTGTCGCGGTTGCGAGGAAAAGCACAATGGACTTCGCTTTGGTGGACAGGCGGAGGTAGATGCGGGTATCAAGTGACCGAGGGAGGGGTACGGAAAGCTCGATCGAGTCTGTGGCCATGATGATGCAGTACGTCTAGACAGATAATCGAATCTGTATTGGTAATGCGAAGTTGTGCCGCTTGTTGCGAACTTATGAGTACCCTATGTCAAGGAGCTGTAGTATCAAAGCAACATATAGGTCGACTGAAGCTGAGTGGAATGGAATTTATTCCGTCTCGGCAACTGACGTAACTGCATGAGTTGTCAGTATTCATAAGTTCCATACAAGCCTCTACTACTAACGTAAATGAAGGGAAAAAAGTGAAGTTACTTCAATATTCGATGACAATTGCCTTCCTTCTGCTCTCGTTGTTGTTATGGTAAAGTTGGAGGTTTACATGGAATTGCGTAATCACATGATCTTCTCAACCCCACGCAAACTCAAGGTCCGCAAAAATCTTGATATTGTTGTTGTAAGAGGCGAGGGAAATGAATTCATCTTGGTTGTATTCTTTTCATATCTTACTTCTTCAATCAATTCATCCAAGTCATCTAGTATACTGGTAATTTTCGTCAACTTACTAAAAAAACGTCACTTCACCTTCTGGTGGACACTTTCTCTACCTAATTGTTATCAACATTCCTTCTATCTACCCCGCCATGACCCTCACTTGCACATAACATATATCAACGTCTATTTCCAAGTCAACCAAAATGGCCGAGTCGGAAGATGGTCACCACATTCAAATTGTCCCCGATGATAGCGCCTGGGCGGGTGTAGAGGACAATGCTGAAGATCCTGAGGAAGTTCGCGTTATATTCAGCGCATTGGATTCATTCTTGTGAGTTTACACAAAGTCATTATGCTTAGTTCTCTCAAGAACAGACTGAAAGATCCAAAGGTCGCTCTAGAATGACCACACATCGCTTGGATAGGTTGTGTTCCCATACTGAGATTTTCGTAGCCAATACGCCAAAGTCTCACACTTCAACGTAACCCATCTGCGCCGTCAAGCCTTCTATGCTTTACCTCAAGCACAATGGCAACTCTTGGCTGCACCTCCATTCAACTTTCTCGACACCCTTGAGAAGACTGATGATGCTATTGATGAGAATGCTGAGCTAGCTCGCACCATTGCTCGCACTGGCCTCCAGTCATTTCGTATGATGACGGCTGACCCTGAAGGCCAAGAGCCTACAATGCCCCAAGAATGGGCCGGAGTTGCCAAGCACTCTGATGTCGATAAGGCCAGGAGCACCATTCGGCAATTCTATCGAGATTGGACCGCGGCGGGAGCTGCAGAGAGGGAGGCTTGCTACAGTCCAATCATGAAGGCCCTAGCGACTGAGAAGGAGAAATACCCAGACAGATCTCCCCTGAAAGTCTTGGTGCCAGGTGCGGGGCTAGGAAGACTGGTATTTGAACTGGTTGCAAATGGGTACAATGCTGAAGGAAACGAGATCTCTTATCACCAGCTGCTTGCCTCGTCATACATCCTCAACTGCTGTCCAGCAGCTGAAACGCACACCATCTACCCTTGGGTTCACAGCTTCTCTAACCACCTAACTCGCGCCAACCATCTACGGGGATATCCTGTCCCGGATATCCATCCAGCTTCCGTGCTGGCCTCAACACCCAACACTGGAGAGATGTCTATGTGTGCTGCTGATTTTCTCTGTCTTTATGCTGACGAAGAGCATGAGGCACAGTACGACGCTGTGGCAAGCGTTTTCTTCCTTGATACAGCCCCCAACCTGATCCGTTACCTCGAAGTCATACGGCATTGTCTTCGCCCTGGGGGTGTTCTCATTAATGTTGGGCCGTTGCTGTGGCATTTTGAGAACAATGCTCCGGGAAGCCATGGACAGGACGGCGATACGGAACATGACCCCAAGAACTCATCAGGCATTGCTGATCCCGGAAGCTTTGAGCTCGCGGATGATGAAGTCATTGCACTGCTGGAGAAAATGGGCTTTGTCGTTGAGTGGCATAAGACTGGTGTTCATGCACCGTATATTCACGACCCTGAAAGTCTTTTACAGTCTACCTATAGAGCAAGTACCTGGCTTGCTCGAAAACCACTGAGTACGAGCGGCTCTTGAGTTTAAAAAATTTCATTCAATAATGAACTATATCGTGAGATTGTACTTCGATTTAAATCGCGTAAATTAATGGTTGACTTTATAATAAATTGTTCGTCGCCAAACACTTATAGCTTGGCCTTCTCCGCAATCATAAGCTCTCCACGCTGCCACAGGGCACCGCCATCAATAGCAACTGTCTCGCCGTTGACGTGCGATCCAGCCCGACTGGCCAAATAAACAACGACACCAGCAATATCCTCAGGCTGACCAAGTCTGCGCATGGGGTTGGCAGCGGCAAACTGGTCGGCACCACCCGACATCTCCAACAGTCCGTTGGACATCTTGCTGGGGAAGAAACCAGGGCAGATAGAGTTGACGGTAATGTGTCGGGGTCCCAGCTCCATAGCCAGGTTGCGTCCGAGATGCAGCACAGCGGCCTTGCTGGCGGAGTAACCGTAAGTGCCCTGCTTTCCAATTGTGCCGACAGCAAGACCTGCAACACTAGCTGTGATGATGACGCGGCTGGGGTCCTGGATGGAAGCGCTCTTCTCAAGCAATGGTGTGAAGAGACGAATGGTGTTGAAAACAGCCTTGACGTTAAGATCCATGACCTTGGCAAAGGCAGAATCAGGGTGTGTATCGAAAGACTCGCCCCATGTCGCGCCAGCGTTGGCGAAGAGAATATCCACGCGATCAGTGTGCTTCTTCACCTGCGCGAGCAGGCTCTCTACGCCTTCAAACTTGGAAGAGTCGGCAGGGACTGAGATGGCGACAGCGCCAGGTGAAAGGTTGGGAAGCGCATTGAGAGCCTTGCAAGCTTCCTCACAGGCGGAGGCCTTGCGTGATGAGATAAAAACTTTTGATGCGCCCGCTTGTAGGAATCTGGATACGATGTCAGTCGCGTTCAACAAAACGGGTGCCAAAATAAGTCACTAACGCTGAAGCTGCGTGAAGACCCAGACCACGGGAGCCGCCAGTAACGACAGCGACCTTGCCCTTGAGGGAGAAGAGCGAAGGGAAATCGTTTAACTGAGCCTCAGCCATGATGTCTATTTGTGTTGATGTTGGTATCGAAAAATGACGAATAAAGCTAAACAAGGATAGATGAGGAATGAGATTGGGGAAAAAAGGGGGTGTTTGTTCTATACTACAATAACTTGGACCAGTTCAGAGCAAATCCTTTATAAAAACAAAGGAGGAGTCAGTAATCTTTATAGGACAGTTGATAGGCAATGTTTTCCCCTTTGATGTTTGTGGCAAGCTCTGAGCCTCGGAGTATTGACTGGCCTGGGGTAGGTCCGGGGTTCATTTATTAAGCTCCGGTTGCGGGGAAGAAGATGCCGAGGCACGATGTCCGTTGTGTGGGTCCATTTCGGTAACCAGCTAAACACACTCAATGAGCATCATCAACTCAAGGGAAGGTCATTTATTCTACTTGTCTTGAGTCATATTTAATGAGATATAGAAAGCAGGTATCATTATATAAATATGCAACCTAGATGCAGAACGACTAACTGTGCGCTATACGGTAAATCATGCATATCCCCCGTTATAACAAAGCATAAATAAACGAAATCATCCCATGAATGCGAGAGGGAAGTTGAAGAGAAAATGCAGATGAAGAGTTGAAATATGTAATCATGTTCAAAAATCATTATCTGGAAACACATCAAGACTTGTGTTGTGTGCTGTTCCACCTTATCCTGTGCCGTATCGAGTAAGAGAAATAACACATCCAAAAATACATCATCCAAGAGTATCCTCCAAGATCAGAAGAGAAGAGAAATGTGAAGACGTGTGTAGAAACGGGTCCAATACTATTAAAACAACGGCTGCCTTGCCTAGAACGTGAAGATGTGTTCTGTCACACCACTGAGCCGACGACTTCAGTGTCGTGGCCAAACATCACCTCCATGATTCAGGCAGTACGTTTGGAAACTCAGCTGTAGACCAAAGTCGCAGCTGTCTCGCTATAAAAAAGCTTTTTTGAGACGAGTTTCGCAAGAGCATGTCAGAGTGGCTGGCAGCTCCTGAGGAACGTATATATGTGAGTGTTGTTCGAGACACCCAATGTAGGGACCTGCTGGAAGCAGGCACCATGAAACGTGAATTTGAGAGCGCTCGCAAGGTCGTCCATTACCTGCGATGCTTCTTTTTGTGCGTGTGCATCTTGTTCGCCCAGCTGGTGTTGACAGCCTCGGTGACGACATCCCAATCTGAGCCCACTACACGGCCAATGAAGAGCACCTTGACGTTATGCTCCACAGTCGTGAGTTTCGAGTAGTTAACTCGTGACTCCTTTGAGATACGTTCACCTGGCTCGGAAATATGCACACGAACCGGGGGGAACCCAAGCTTAGGCTCATTGCTCAGAGGGACCGGGTTTCGATTGCTACTTTCAGCGACAATGCCATGTTGCTCGGCCTTGACACCACTCTTTTTGCAACCCTTTTTACCGTAGGTGGAAATTGGACTGATACGTCAGCAAACATCAGGAATGGCCTATTATAAGACTTACATGCAAGTGCAATGCCCAAGGTCGTTAGCAACAACGATAAATCGGCGAAAGTGAACGAATATCCGACCGCCGTATTGATCTCGATACACCGTTTCCTCTACAATACTGCCTCCTCCTGCTGGTTCTGGCCACAGCACCTTGAAAACCTGTGAGGAGGTTAGCATGACTAAAATTTTTAGTTCTACATCAGTATCAACTTGCCTCTCCAGGTTGAAACATGTGAGAAGGTGCAACGGTATATCCTGAGATAGTCTTAGCTTGAGTCATTTGAAGGGGGTTCAGGGGCGTGCGTACTTGGATCTAGAGTTTCTGATTCACCACCAGTTCCTATGATGTGCTCTTGGTTTCCCGTAGGCACTGCAGGCCCGGCTTCGTTTTCGTCATCTTGTGCTGCGAGATTTATTGTTAGCACCCCGAAATATCTTTTGGCATAGTGGTGACATACTGTATGCGGCGTATGTTGCAGACGAAGGCTCGCCATTTACATATCGATCACGTGTATATTGTTTACTTTGAGCAAGAGCCTCCTGAAGCGCTGGATCCTCGTATTCTCCTGAAGCATCTGCATATGGCTGTGTTGGGGTAGACACTGTACCATTCATGTGAGCGCTGTTCGAAATTAGAATCTGAGGGGTCGTTCTACATACCTTGTGCAGTTTGTGGGTACGCAAGGTATTGTCCAGTGGCCTCGTCGTAGTCTGGATGCATTAGTGAATACTGTGCCTGAGATGAATCGCAAGTCTTGTAAGGAACTTACACATCTCGTCTTGCGAGCTAGATGCTTTACGTTGGGCATAGCGATCGTCATAATCCTGTCCATCATCCTCCGGGATGTCCTCTTGAACAGGCGCTTTTCCCTTCCCACTCGAAGTTTTGGCTGATTTCGATTTCGATTTCGAGGAACTGCCGTGCGATCTTGAGGATCTGGATTTTACTTTCGATGACGAGCTCGTAACAGTGTAATCATCGTCTGTAACATTGAGTATGTCAGTGGCGCTTTATCGATGAATGCATCCAGAGAAAGGAGTAGGTGCGTGTTGGTAAGGATGCTATTGGAGATAAAACGTACTATTCTGTTCATCTCCACCAGTTTGTTCAGGACTCCGTATGTTGACAGCCCCGAACTGCTGTGTCATTTGCTCCACCGGGGTTCGGGGTGTCTGGTTGTTCTGGGCAGCCTCATATTCGCTCTGCCACTGTATATCCGGGTTGCCTAGATGGTTATCATCAGTAGCCATTTCGAGAAATGGGGGTTAGTGTGTGGAGATGCAAGACGAACCTGAAATATCTACTCGTTGGCGGTAGTACTGTTGGTAATCTGTATTCCAGATCCATTGAGACCACTCGCTCCATCCTGATCTGCTCGTTTGATACATAGTAGCATTTTGCGCATACAGACAATGCTTTTCAATATCCCGGCTCGATTGCAATTATCCAACAAGAATAGTCGAGCAACACCAATGGTGGTTATGGATATGAAAACGCAGCAATTCGCAAGCAGATTGGTTGTGCTACAAGGTGGTATGGATCGATCGAATCGAAAAGAGGTGAGACGGCCAAAAAGATGCCCAAAGATGCTCAAAGAATAGTCGAACAACCAACTGACCGAGACCAAGAGAATTCTATCTCGTCACCTAAAAAAGACGAAGGCCTTGTAGTCGGTTGAAATCCAACGAAGCTGCCAACGTTTGAGTAAAGAGGTACCAGCAGCCGAGAAGATGGTGGGTTGGGGGCTTTTGTAAAAATGAATGAGAGTCAAAAGTGACAAAGTGGAACCCTTGAACCGACAAGTTAGGTAGCTAACCAGGAATGCGGCTCAGCTCTCTATTCAGATGCAGACTGGACGAAGGAACTGCAACTCGGTTGCACGAGGATGAAGATCCAAGCTATTGTTGGTTTGCTTGGGGTGCGTTTACGAAGATCGGGTCTAGATAGTATCTTTTTGGGTAAAAGTACTCGACAGACTTCGCGGGGGAACAATTGTCTTGTCTCTGCTTTAGTGCTATACCGTCTTTCCTGTATCTGGGGTCAGGTAGACCAGTGTTCTGTGATGATTGGTGTTTGTGGCGTATGTACGTCGAGGGGCATAGGTCAGATCCTGCCTCCAATACTAGGAATATCGCTTCAGAGCTGCATGAAGTATGCTGAAGGGGTATCTCGTGCGTTTCTTATGGTGGTCTTGTTGGTGAAGTGAAGTCAGGACAGTCGTTGCAGGTTAGTTTTGCCAGGATGGTGGTACAACAGAAACAATGGCATCAACCGACAACAGAAGGCTAGCAGCAAGAAACACAGCAATGTACTGTAGCTTGGCTGTAGAGGTTGTAGAACTCACTGGCCGGAGCAAATTGCATACAGCCTGGTGTCAGTCAATGTGGTTGAGTTTCCGAGTGCCTAGAGCACGTACAACCTTGAAGGATGGACGGGAAACAAGAGATAGAACTGAAGGGCTTAAAGTAAAGGGTGGACAACTGAGCGGCAACCGCAGCTTATCAGTCGCTTCTGAGTATGCAGTCCAGCATCTCTTTAATGTCGCGCATCGACCAGCGAGTAACAGACGGAGCGTCGAGTGGGGATGGATGCAACAAGTGGAGGAGGTGGACTCATGGAGGGGTTCTGGGAGGAGTCGAGCTGCAAACTCGCATGACGAGACCCTTAGTTAGCTGAGTCAAGTCGAGTCTCCAGTAGATGAATACCTTTGGACGAGAGAAGGGCAGGTGAGAATGGGGACTGAAACAAGCAGAAGTCACTTTCGTATTAGATAACCCGAGTCAAGCATGCCATGACATGGCACGGCACGCAACACGCAGGCAGGCAGGCAAGCAAGCGAACAAGCGAGCAAGCAAGCAAGCAAGCAAGACGCCAGCCGAACAAGCAGCAAGAAAGAGTGATAGTAAATGGGTAAGTCTCCATCATCTATCGTCCATCTGGAATAGGCACCGAAGAGCACTGTAGTCTTGAGTAGGAGACACGCCCCTCCGAATACAGGGCACAATGCATAGAGCCGAGAGGGTATTGGATCGAGGGACCAATTGGGAGGGGAGTGAGCGATTTTAGAAGGCGTCCACCGGGAATGAATACAGGGTGTAGCTGTTGGTGTTGAGGTAGAGTTACAACAGTTGCATTCGTTAGCTTGGGAGACTAAGTGGGCGGGAAGAGCACAGTGTGCACATTGGAGCATCCACCGATAGTGGAATCCTAGCAGGCCTCAAAAAAGGGCCTCTGTTCGTTCGTTCCACGACTGCGTGTTGAGGCTAAGGTTAGTTTAAATAGAGTAGCCGTTGACCGTTTTTTTGAACTTTATTGAAACGTGATTTGGATTTCCTGTGGCGGACAAGATGACAACGACAACGACAACAACAATGATGATGTGTTTTGTTTTCTACCTTGTATTTCCAAGAACCAGCACCATGTTGCATAACACACATGACACGCTACGTAGCCGACCTAATGTCTTACCTTAGTAAAGAACCCCAGCAAGTCTGACATAGCCATTTCCATCTCTCACTGGTCAACATTGCTGCAGAATTTGAGGAAACACTCGCCTTTTCCCCTCCTACGCTCTGCTGTCACATTTCTATTTGGTCGAGCCTTCGTTCCAGTTCTCTGCTCGACGTGTTTTGCCAATGGACAGACCAACAAGACCCATTCCACAGGCGTCGACTCCAGTTTCCAGGCGCTAACTGTCGCTAGCCTTTAGTGGCCGCTGTCCCCGACGCCGGGAGCACTTCCCCTAAAACATGACCTAACCTTGTTGTGACATCGACGGGCAAATCAGCCGCTAGATTACAGTGTTGCCCAGGGCTGTCCCTCGCCAAATGGAGGAAAAAGCAAACCCCTGGCTCGGTTGTTTGACTGATTACTACATTTCCTTGTCATCTCCCTTTTCCCTTCCATCTTCTCTCTCTGCCCGCGTACCCATCCGCCATCCCTATCCTATCCTATCCTATCCTGTCGTTCGCTCGTTCGTTCGTTCGTTCATTCCCCGTCAACGTCAACGTCAACGTCAACAGTCGATCTTTTTGAGCCAAAGAGCCTCAGCGGTCGTCTCGGCATTGATTGTCTCGTCTCGTATCGTCTGATCAGGTCATCAGAGAAATGGACAAGCCGCCTCTAGTTCCCATGAATCCGTCTTCTTCCCCTAGCTCTGTTGATCTTACGTACGTCGATGGATGCCGTAGCGTACGACCACCACAACCACTCGAGCTATGCCCAAGCTCACCAGAGTCAACATCACCAATATACTCATAGTTCTACCTTGCCCCTTCCTGTCCCTGGGGCTCATGGCAGACCTCGCTCCCCAGACCAGGTCGAGGGTGAGGGCGAGGACGAGGGCGACGGTCGCTACCAGACCCTCGACGCTCTTCCACCCTCTCTTCATGTTTCGACAAGCTTGCCCATGTCTGAAGTCGATACTGTATTTTCCATGTATCAACCAACTTCTACACAGGCCAGCATCATCAGCAGACGCGATGTAGACATGTCCGGTCCGGCTCCACCACATCGTCCTCCACCGTCCTGGAAAGCTGGCCTCGATGAACCATCACGTCCTCCTCCTCCTCCTCCTCCACCTCCACCGCCGCCGTCGTATCTTCGACCTCCAATGATATGGCCACAGTCACTTCCGTTGGGGCCGACTCGAATCCCATTTGGCAGACCCCCGCCTCCACCACCGCCTGGAGATGCTTTCGTCCATACGAACCTACGACCACCACTCTTATACAGCCGTGACGCGGTTCTCTTCCAACGACAGTCACCTCAGCAAATACCACCACCGCCGCCGCCTCCGCCTCCCCGTCCTCCTGGCACGCCGACCGCCTCAGTATTTCATGTTTCTAATGGTACCCCAACGCAACCCCAGACTCCGAACTTGAGGCCACCAAGAGGGTTCACTGGCTTTGGCCAATCACCCAACACCCATCAGTTAATTCAAGGCAAGAGTCTCACGAATCTCTCAGTCCCTCAAACAAGTCGACATGAACTCGGTGGCTCTACTTCAAGATCCCCATCTTCGAGCTATACCATACCACGATTGATTGACGATGGGGCCTCCTCCTACGATTCATTATCTGATGAAGACTCACTTGTCTTCAGAAACTCGCGGCAGTTTCCTCCGCTATACCCAACTGCGTCCACCCTGAACTCGCAAGGGAGGAATCGCAAAACATCCATGACAAACCGTATAACGACTTGGATATCCGAGTACGAGCGGGATCGCGCACCAAAAGATCGATTGGACTTGAGTGCCAGCCTGGAACCACTTTTAGAAACCACTAGAGGCGATAGAAGCCACCTATCAAAAGAATCTGTGCCTTCCGAGGATACCCTTGAGCTCCTCTGGATCAAGCTCAAAGACCAACGCGTCAAGTTGAATGATATCAAGAGCCAGATGGCTAAGAAGAGGAAGAGATTGAGGGAGTTGCGTCGAAACAGAGACGACGCAGATAATGCCTTCATGAGTGTCATCCGGCCCATGCTTATCACCCACCAAGAACAACTCGAAACATCACCTGTCAACCTGGAAAGACGCCTAGCAGATTTGCAACGTCTCAGGACTGAGTATCAAGCTTTTGAAAACGACTATGAAGATCTTGAAGTCACTCTCGACGAAGAAGAAGAGACGCTAAACAGACTAGAAATTCGCTTCTTTAGTTTGCTGGCAGTTGACCAGGTTACACCCCTTGAGGAATCACCCGAGGACGAACCTCAGGACGAGCAGGACAACAATATACCAAACGATTTAATGGGAATCCTTCCCAGAGGTCCTTCTGAAGACGTGCACCCTCTATTCCTAGAACTTATGGCCGCAGTAGGTGATCTCGAGAACGCCAAAGAAGAGCTTGATGAGCTACTCTTTCTCAAAGAACAGCACGAAGGCGAATTGAGGATGAAATCTGCAGCGGGTATGGAATTGAATGAGGCTGAGATCGAATTCTTCGACGAGTTCCCGTTGGAAGAGGAACAGATGCGCAGTAGCGTCACTAACTTGGAACAACAAGTAGCAGATCTCCGAAAGCTGTGCGAGGAGAAGGGGGCGATGAAGAAGCATTTGTCATCGCGAGTATCTTATCTTCTGTACCCCGAGGCCGGATATGAGGATATAGAACTCGACAGCGTCTCTGTAATCTTGCGCACCCGGCCGGATCTTGCCGATCCGACATTCCCTGTGATTATAAGCCAACCTGAGCACATCGTGGCTGAAGACTTCCCTCTTACACCAAGCGGAGCCCTCAAGGCGGCAGCAGCATTACCAGCAACTGATCCGGACAAACCGGGCCGCATGCAAGTCGCATCCAAGGAATATTCTATTGACCGACTCATGTTGGATCATGGCGAGGGCGGAAAGGGAGATTTTATCAATAGATGGCTCTTGCACCAGCTTCGTCTATCGTCTACGAACGCGCGGTTGCTCCACACGACGTTTACCAAAAGTCGAGGGCTCAAGATCCGTGATCTTGATCGTTGGCAGAGTGACGTGTTGCACTATTGGTGGAACGACGAGGGTGCAGAGCTGCCCGAAGACATGGCGCAGCTCGTAACGAGCGAGCACTCCAACGATGGGTCAAGAGTCGGGACGAATCGTCTATCGAGGGCAGTTACCTATACTCCAGGTATGCCTGGCGGTAGACAAAGTTACCCGGCTGGGAGCAGTGTTGCTGCGCACTCTGCCTGGGACTGACCTCGACAGCACTAATCTGTCGGCAGAGAGGATCACTCCTCAGTTTTATGTTTTTCAACGCCTTCTCTTATTTCTTCTGTTCATTTTGCATTAAGAAAATATTGGACTATGGATTGGTGACTAAAAGGTGAACAGTTTCTCTCTTGGTTTTGGGATATGCTGGAAATCAGGATGGCGCCAGTTACAGTCTGGGACAAAACAGAACTAGGCAGAGACCTAGGCCAGCACGACATGTTGTTTCTTTTCTAGTTTGTTTGCTTAGCGGTTTTTGAGTGTGTTTGTTATCGTTTTCTTATTCCTTCTTCCTTTTCTTTTTGGCGCATATGGTAGCGATTTCTTCTATACCCTGTTCTTGTTGTTGACTGAGGAAAGGAAATAATGTATACGGATATACCCTTGGTTTGACTGGACGAGGTAGGTAGATGTAAAAGGGCAATAGATTGGCTGAGTAAGAAGATGTTTCGACAGAGCTCTGTGGCAAGCTAGGCTATCTCAGGGCTGGAGATCAACCAGCAGTCCATCTATCTGTTGATGATATTAGGTTAGGGGTGGTGTTGACCTTTATTCCTATTCCACAGTGAGCGTTTCCTTAGGTTGTGATTTTCTCATACTGTAATTTCTCCACTACAAAGCAATAGTTCCCGCAAATGGCGGGTCCCAGGACCATGAGACGCGATGGTTCGGGACGAGCCTCGCGGGGACGGGGAGATCCACCGTTTGTCCTTGTACCAGTACATCAAGACCATCAAGATGCTAGAACAGGGTTACAGGCTAAGCCCTTTCTTCGCTTAGAGCAAGGAAGAGGGGGGAGTGTGCATCGAACGGCCGAGATGAAGAGGAGAATGGGAGGCATGTGACTGAACTAAACTGAACTGAACAGAACAGAACAGAACAGGACTGAGTGCGTTTTTGTAATTTCTAGTTTCTGTTCTCCTTCAACCGGTACGACTGTTACCATCCTTTTCTACCAATTAACGTTTTACATGACTCTGATTTGCAAAAAATGTCGTACCACTAATGAGGCGAAACAAAAGTCTTTTTTGTCTTTTCCATTTCCTGGTTTTAGTGAGGGCTTGGTTCGGCAAATTACAAAGATCCCCTCCCCAATAATAAAAGTGATAGACAAATGGATTGGATGCTGACTGCGCTGAGTGGAGAGAGAAAAGAGAGACATAGTTCCATTGGGTGGTTGGTAAGAACACTTTTTTGAGACAAATATGCAGCAGTCTCCGTACACAGATTGTATTTTTTCCATAACTAGTACATACTACTGCAAGATACAACCATAGTGTATGTAGACTAAACTACTCTGAAGCTACCAAGGTAACTATTGTATGCCATGCTGACATGACCAAGTGCGTTGACTAACATGGAATGCCCCTGTAGTTAAGGCTGGTGGACCAGGACGGGATGATGTGAGTTGGAGTGTAAATGTGCACATCTTTCTTTGTTGCAGAAGTGACTGTCACCATGAGATTCTATCTATCTATACCTTAGAGTATAATAGACAGACGTCGTATCATACAAAACAGGAGACAATCGAAATGTAACCGTAAAATATCGCAATCAAGGAAACCCATCAATCGCTAATATACCCTCATGCATTTCACAGCTCCACCATCTGTTATCCCATGCATACAACGCAGTACAATCAACCCACAATGCAAAACATACGTCCATCTTCCCCACGTTTCTTCAAACTAAAGAAGAAACAATGAGAGAGAAAAAGCAAGCAAAAAACCCCTCTCAAAAGCCGCTTCCTCCCGTGCTGCAGGCATGGGTTATGAACATCCGGCCGTATTCACCAGACCCTTTGCTTCGTGGGGGATCATCCCGCGTCTTTCGACGTCATCTGGCAGTTTCGAAATGATACAGTGTGATGAATACTCGTATCAATTATCCCAGACTGACGATGGAGCACACTGCATACTCTTGTGTGATGAAGCAAGATACCTGACGAGATGGGTAGAACCAACACCCGGTAGCTGTGCGGCTCTGCGATAAATAAATAGATACATTTGGGCATAAGTAGGCAGAGATACTTTCGGAGTATACCGGTCCGAATATGACGTGCATGCTGAATCGTTCATGAGGACAAGACCACCTTTGCGATCATCATGTCTCACGGGTTCGGGGATGCGTTACATCGGCTGCTCTTGGTGCCGCTTCATGCACATGAGAGCACACATATGCTGAGCCGAGTGAACCCTCATAATGATAAGAGTTGGAAATTATATGCCTTGACTATCCGTGGACTCTTCGAGATCCGGGATAAGCTATAGCTTGATGTAAGAAGCTACACATTCCCTCTACGTTTTGTTTCACTTTAAACTTGCACTTAAGCACCCTACGTAAGACCCCGAGCACATTGAAATATATCTTGTTAAAGGTAAACGCAACTATACTTGTAACAAGCAATATGTGCCTGTCGCCAGGACGATCATCTCTGATACAATCTGTGGGTATCCAGGTTTGACCAAAATGGCTCAGGCAGTAACCCCGTTTCTTTCATTACTCCTCCTCAAACAGACGCTTCAATGTTGTGGGGGACTGGGGAGGATTCGAGTCTTCATTAAGCCAGTCAGTAATGCTGGGTCTCCTTTTTGTGTTGACATTTGAAACTACCTCGTCTCTGGGCTTTGGCGGGCTGGGAGGAGCAGCATTAGCCTCAACAGTGTAGCCAGGTTCCTGCTTAGCCCAGAACATCCATTTGCTTTTCCTTCTAGACTTCGCGTCAGTCGTATCAGATTGGTCTGTCTGTTGCTCGCTCTTCTTGGACTTGCCCATCTTGATTCCTTGACTGATGCGTCGCCAAGTCAAACTGGCCATGTTGTTGCTCTTTTTGGTTGATTTGACGGCCATAACATTGCTGCGTGCGGGAGGAGGTGCCAGAGTCAGATCTGGTCGACTCGCCACATGCCTCAAGCGTCTGCGAGATTTTGCGGATGCGCTGTTGTATCGGTTGTCGCGGCTGTCTGGATGATGGCTATGGTAGGCTTGATGGCTATGTCTGTGATATCTGGGCCGTTCAGATGAGGAGTATGAAAGCTCTGCCGAGTCCTTGCGGTCTATGTGCTTTCTAAGAAGATTGCGTATGGCTTCATCGTTGACGGAAGCTGCCTTGGTAGCATGGGAAGACTCGCTGGTGCGGGTATATGAATAAGGGTCAACGCGCGAGTCGGTCGAATTTCTGGCTCTCGAATACATAGATGCAGGGTAGGAGTTCATAGGTACAGACGGACGCCTCGAGTATGATGGATCTCGAGAGTGGCCAGACGAATAGGACCCGGCATAGGATGCAGTGTTGGAGAGTGTCGCGTAGTTGTAGAGACCCAGTCCAGTAACACTAGAGATTGACATGATGAAGATATTGAAGTCGAATAAATAATAAATAAAGTCGGTCAGAGAAAGTGAAGTAATAGAATATAAAAGTGTCGTTCATTCGAGAGGGTCGAGGGTGAGAGAACGTGAGTGTTGAGATGTTGTAGGTGAAATGTGTGGGTTATGGCAAAGAGTGGTTTCCTTGACGATAGATAAAGAAAATATATTTAGTGTTCAAGGCGTACCTTCCTAACAGGTGATGATTGTGGGTTTATATGATGAGGTTTGAAGAAAACAAGCAAGTTGCTACTTTACCTAATGGAAGGAGGATTCCATGAATATTTTATACCTTTCCCACGACACTCAAAACTTAGGTACCTACAGTCACAACGCGTGATCAATCCCCTCTATTAACGACACCTTGATCCGAATTACTTTTCATACATGATAAACTTTTATGCTGCGGAGCAGTGCACAAACTCTGTCTTGACACGGATATCCGCCTTTGTCCCCCTTTCAAGATACCTTCATTACATGTGCCCATCCCGCCTTAAAGGATCTCTCTTATAAATTCACACCGCTGCCCAACCAAACTGTTGCTCGGGATGCTGGAACTACTGCTCGGAGTGCTGGGATCGCTGCTCGGGGTGCTGGGATCGCTGCTCGGAGTGCTGGGGCAATTTGGGGTGGAAGCCGTCTGCCAGGGCCGAATGACGGCTCCGTCAGGATAACAAGCCATCTCCTCGGCCGTGCTAACCAGGTGTACAGGGTTTGTTGGCTCGTGTTGCCACTCCATTTCAGTATCTTCCTCTGTGGTGCCCAATTCGAAGGCAAGCTCGAGCATGTTGCTGTATAGATTGCCCATCCTGGAGCAGAATTCTCGTTTCTCTATTGATGTCGTTCTGTTCCTGTTTATAATGCTGTTGTGGAGGCTGAATAGTGTCGTCCGAATAGTGTCAAGGGACTCCTTTTTTTCAGAGCGTCGTTTCTTCTTACGAGATCGTCGTTCATCGGGACTTTCCTTAGGTATGTCTGGCTTCTCGATTCTAAGTGTCTGTTGCTCCTTTCTAAGACGCCTTCGTTCTTTCTTGCGGGATTTGAGGTCTTTTGGCATTGTGTGCTATCGGTTTATTATGAGGCATCCAAGTGATGGTAGATGAAGTGATCTGATATGTTGAAATAGAGAAAGAATGATCCGTCCGTTCAATAAATAAGGGGACGTAGCATTATCCGGGTGAATAGTCATAGTTGATACCTTTGTATACAGCTGGTGGCCTAGTCCAGACCAGATCTGAAAGATGAAAGAATCAACAGGCACACTACATGTTAATCGGCAACATCTACACACAAAGCACATTATGGTTGACATGACCGAAACTAGGAATTGAAAGACCCAGTGAAACTTGCAGTTCTTTGTAGAAACGGTGTTTGGGCTTCAAACCTGCATCAGCCGCCAAACCAAGGGTACTCTTTGTTCGTGCCCTGACTTAATCATTGTGGTCAGGCCAACTATATATAGAGGAGAATTCACAACTGCTGTCTTTGTGTGTAAAGTTGACTTACTATTATACATCTGAAATTCAAGGAGAATTCTTCCTCGCGAGATCTTGTCCAAGACGCATCATAGCTTTTTGGTACGCAGTCACAGTTGCACGCCTGTGTCAGCATAGAAGAATGCATGCATGATTGCTCCAGCATCAAAGTCTATTAAAAGGTGAGAGGAATAAGTGACATTCAAAAAGGATTCAATCTCTTTTCGGCTATCTCTCCGATGTCGTGGTAGCTCAGCCTTCTTTGATGCGAATGACCGTAGTCATTTGAACGAAGGTGATCCTGGATGTATCACGGATAAGACAAAGCCGATGTCGGTTAGTAGTTAGAGGCTCTCAGAAGGCTTGCTTTGCTGTGGACGGTTCACAACGGTACAAAGGATTGGCACACAAAGAGGGTTGAATTCTGGTCTCTTTTATTGTATTTATTTCTGAGCTCTGTATCAGAACTTAGAAGTGATATGTGATCAAACTTTGTCTCAAGCTTTATCCTGGCTGCCTGGGAGGATGAACATGGTAGTAAGATCCATGGAACACAACGAACAATGCTGCTATAGTGCGGCAAACACATCGGATCTGGGATTCTACCCCTGTGGCTCGGTAGTGCAAGGTAAGTTGTTCATGTGGTAATGTGAACCGAGAGGTTGAACAAGTTCATGCAGGGGGGGCCCAAGCCATGATTCTGCTCCCAAGTCGGTATAGCTTCACACAACCTACCATGGATCTAGACGACAACTGTAGAGGTCGAACAGATAATAGCAAAGGAATCTTGGCCAAGGATAGGATTGTATCACAGTCAGGTTAGAGGGGGGAACAGAGTTTAAAATGTGATCTTGGCTATTGGCACCTTGAACTTATTCAAAGAAGACGTGAGGGAATGTAGTCATCTAGTTACGCCTTACGGAGTATGTAGAAACGGTAGATTTCCTTTCTCAGCACAGTTGTATGATCTTCCGCGACATGGTTCATGAAAGCGAAGGCCGAGCTCGTGCTCGTGCACATGGCTTTTAGCCGGAGAGGCTAGTCGAAAGGCGTAACTACTTAGTAGTAGTAGTATCCATGAATGAGATCAATTTCATTAATGACGCTAGCTTTGCTTTGCCTTGCCTTGCCTTGACAGCAACTGGCCACTAATGTTTCATTTCTCACACTTCATTCCGTCCAGAGTCCGCAAACTGGCTGAGACAGTTGCTGAGGTATGTAGCCTATCCCGGGCAGTTGGGTGATACCCCAGATTTTGTAACCACAGATACCCGGGGTGGCTTATTGTGTTAAGAATCTGGGCTTGTAGAGAACAGACGCCGGATTGCCCAAAGAGGCGCAACATTTTCAACATCCAACAAGATGCGGAAAGAGTCAAAGATAATATTAACCGTCCCGTCGGATGGGATGGGATGGGATACAGAGGAAGGAAGATCCGGGGTTTTGAGGTTGCAACGACAAGGATCAAGGACCTAGGCAGCCTCGATATGTCAGCATGGATGTCACACTTTGACTTTTGAAGGAATCAGATCCCAAGTCTAGACTACGGAGTACCTACAGGCATGTCATCCCAGCTGGTAACAGAAAACGTGACCTATATTCAACACGAATGTGTTGCAAAAAAGCTGTTGTTTAGTTGAGCCTCCGAGCACTTACGCCGTGGCGTTTTAAGTACAGGGAATTTAATGGAGGGAAAATAAGACGGAATCGACCGATTTTTCATGCACGCAAGGGAAACGTGTCACGATACACAAGACTGCAGTAGGCCTGTTTGCTCGCGTGGCAATTCTCAGCGATCGTTTCCCAGCATGGGAACGGTGCTCGTCTCACGCACGTGGTTGATAGCACCGGCGGCGAGGGTAAATCGGCAGAGGCGTTTAGAAAGGAAACACTTTAGATGAGATCTGACTCGAGTGAATTAATGTGATTGACATAAATAAAGTGATTGACATGAATAAAAAGCGAGGCGACCGTGGAAGATGAGGAGATAGATTTGAGTCATTAAGGAGGATCATCCGTAGACTATTACTCAAGCTAGACCATCTTGGAAAGAAAAGATTTTGATGTAGCAAACAAGAGCCACTGATCGACTTGGCAGTCTACTCATGAATAATTGTAGTTCAAAAGAGTAGTCCAGTCCAGTCCAGTCCAAGCTGGCGGTCAGAGCAACCAACGTTGGACAGACAAGAAGGAAATGAGTCCCAGCTTTGTTAATCCCGGACCCTCTCAGCATCTACCGTCAAGAACTAGACTAGTCAGTCTAGTCTAGCCAAGACTGGACGTCTCCAGGTGAGACCAGGGTTCCCCGGAGGGGACGATTGAGGCCAAGCTAAGCCATGGTAAATGACACTGAACCCCCGCATGCCAAGTGCGACGTTGACGTTAAGGAGTAAAGAGAAGGAGAAGAAAATCCGGGGGAGGGTCTTGTCTGTGCTGTTGGTGTTGGTGTTGGTGTTGATAACAATATTTACGTTGGTGGAAGATGGCGATAGTTGCGATGGGAGATGCAGTCAAGCGTTTATGGGGGTTGAGGATGTTGGTAATGCGGATGTCTCATTCACTAAGACCGCTAATAGTAATAGCCCGTAATGGGTACCTGGTTACCTACTAATGTTGGTATGACAGCAAAGGTCCTTCTGTTTCGGAAATGGCTTGGATGGAAAATAGCGTCAGACGAAACCAGTTTAGTTCTGTATATCAACATAAACACACTTTGTATTGTTCCATCAAATGCGGTAGACGAGTATCGCTATTGTATTGTTCAATTGCACACCAACATACCTACCTACTTTCCCTCCAGTACCTAGTCAAGTAAATCGTTGGTGGAGCTCACTCACCATACGTAGGTACTTCTCCCACACTTTGGGCTTACCTGCATTGCCAATATCGTCTCTCCTTTCTCTCTCTATGCCTGTAAGAATCCATCGTTGTTGTGGAACATCCAAAGTTCTTCCACACATCCGGAGCCATACGACAAGCCTCAATTTAGAATAGATATTCAAGGTTAGCTGGGATCCCCTGGATAATCCCATTTCTTCAACAACTTGGTCCAAAGCGTCAGTTTGGGCTTGTTTCTTTTTGTTCTATCCTTTATCCCATGATGTGCTTCCTATCCAATTGCATTGGCCCATGAAGAAACTCATAGCCTACCTCATATACCACGTACCTCAACTCAAGTCTCGACACCCTCTTCTCATAGTGACTCTTGTGCAAACTTGACACAAACTGCCGTACTATGATGCTCCGTTAGGCGAATAACACGGTGGCTTGGTACCATCGATCGTCCTCCCGCTGTCATGGCTTCTATTCAAGGGGCGGCTTGTCTACCTCCCTCAGCTCCGGCGGTTACAAGGGATCCTCGCCCATGACTTGCACCTCTCTTCTCATAATGTTCTAGCGTCCCCCGACCGCAGCAGATACATCGAGTAAGCGCCATGGCAATATCACCGTACATAATGGGTGCACCACTTGGATGGAGTCTTCCTCTTTCTTCCGTCTCTGCTCCTTTCTCGGTATATTTCTCGACGGTCATTATTCCTTTGTCCCGGATCTCTGAGTGAGACTACGGACGGATACTTGTATCTTACATCTCGCCCCTCGCCTCGTCTCACCAGCCCACGCCATCATTCCCTTCCCTACTTATTTTCTATTCACATCTGCATTGAGTCTTCTTTGTTTCTAGCGTCTTCCGCATGTTTGCAAACATTATCCGAAGCCACCTTTTTGTCCAAAAGCCTACCTGATCGATCATCTTACCCCTGCGAAAGCCTCTTTCTTTAAGTTGGCGCACTCTGGCATGGCGTTCTCCAATCTCGATTCAAAAGGCAATTAATTATAGTCTTGGCTGTTGGCTGTTACTGTTGGACTCGATCTGATCTCAACGCTTGGGGCACTATCTCACCTCGGTGTAGGACACCTGCCTGCCTACCTTACCTCACTTTACCTTTTGTTGGTTCCAGGCAGGCAGTACCAACCAACATTAACTAAACGCTCCTTCTATATCTGGACCGAGGTCTGCCTCTTGTCCATCAAGGAATCATCTGAAATCATCTCCTCGTTTCAACAAACATTCATTCACTTACACACGAGAATGGTGCATTATTCATAAACCGACCGCTTCAATCTTCGCTCTTGTCGAGACTTGGGAACTCGATTTTGTCAACACCGTCACTACTAGGATACCTACCTATTTATCTTTCCTCCAGTCTCTTTGAGACTTGACAACTTCACAATGACTCGGAATCTCGACGCAAGTCATCTTGACGCTCTGAGCATCATTGAGCGAGTAAACTCCGTCTTTTCATTACTCGGCTCCATCTTTATCATTGGTACCTTTCTATTATCCAAGGCATTCCATAAACCGATCAACCGCTTGGTATTTTACGCTTCCTTTGGAAATATGATCGTCAATATTGGCACATTAATGTCCAGATCATATATTGGTGATTCCAACTCTGTAGGCTGTCAATTACAAGCCTTCCTCATCCAGATGTAAGTCCACTCAGACATTATCGTAGCACTCAACTCTACTGTGACACTAAGATATATATCAGGTTCATGCCCGCAGATGCCTTCTGGACTCTCACCATGGCCATCAATGTCTACTTGACGTTCTACTACAAGTTTGATGCTCGAAGATTGCGTAAGATGGAAATCTACTATCTTGTCGCATGTTATGGTATCCCATTTGTTCCAGCCTTTGTCTACATATTTATCCGCAACGACGCCGGCGAAAGAATGTACGGTAATGCCACACTCTGGTGCTGGGTCAGCACCGAATGGGACATCTGGCGGATCATCACTTTTTATGGTCCCATTTGGTAAGTGATTGCTTGGATTGGGCTTGCTTAGTATTCGGGTGCTGACCGTCACAGGCTTGTTATCATTATTACCTTCTTCATCTACATCCGTGCCGGCAGCACAATCTACCGCAAGCGCAGAGAATTACACGGTTTCAGCTCGTCCGACCGAGATTTGACTTACGGCTGTGGAGATCACATTACTACACTCAAGACGACCGAAGTCTCGGTGACGACAGAGGTTGTGAAGCCGGACGGGATCCTCTTACAGCCCATGAGCGGCCGTGTACCAGACTGCGACAATCCTAGCGCTACCAATGGAAACTACTCAGTTCACATATCAGCTCAGCCGAGTTCTGGTGATATCGAAGAGGAAATGTCCCCTATCGCCAGGGAGCAGACACGAGCCAGTATCCAAGTTCCTCAACAGCAGCAACATTCTGCCGCCCAAATGAACCGAAAACGGAATCGCGAGCTCAACAACGCATCGTGGCAGTACACCAAGTGCGCCATACTGTTCTTCACGGCCATCTTGATCACATGGGTTCCATCGAGCGCCAACCGTGTCTATTCTGTTTTTCACAAACGTTCGTCGAGACCTCTTGAGTTCATGAGCGCCTTTGTGCTTCCCCTTCAGGGTTTCTGGAATGCCCTCATCTATATCGTTACATCTTGGAGCGCGTGCAAAAACTTAAAGAGCGACTTACGAATGGGTCAACGCCCAGATGTAACGGAACTTGTCGGTGGTATGAGACCTGAAGTTGGACCTAACCACCACACGGGTCACCATCGACATAGCCTTGGCCATATCCGACGATCCAATAAGTACGAGACGGAGAGTATGACTGAATTGGCAAACGAGAGCCGGCCAACTTCGAACGACGAGCGACGAGATCACGAGTCTGTATGATAGTTGTCTGATGCTTGTTTGGATGCGATGTTTCAGACGTCTTTTCTTTTGTAATATTATATCATGAAGACATGATTCTTTGGTGTACAATGTGTGCTCCAATTAAAGAAAGACGATGTTTGTGCGAAACGGCTGTGGCAGTTCCGCCAGCGTTGGAGGAGAAGATTATGGATACCCAAGTTTTGGTTTTTAGTAGTACTACAAATACAATGACATTCAATTCTTCAAGAACTACTTGAATATTAGTGTGAGAAACAACAATCTCAAATATTTAGCTTTTGATAAATATACATTAGGTATTTATTTTTTTTAGTATATAATCGCAAGATTGCTTTTACCCTTTTCAGTTTTATTAAAGGTTATTTATAATACTTTATCTATCTATATAGATTAAAGAATTATATATAGTTTTTCTTAAGATAAGGTTTTTAATATAAATATAATTAATAGGGTAATTACTTAAACTCTATAATATTAATAATTAATAAAAGAAGCTTCTATTAAACTATATAAATAGCAGTAACTTCTTCCTCTTTTAATCTTAATTAAAGTTAATTAATCCTAATCCCTTATAGTACCTTACTAATCACTTTTATAGGTCTTATATAATATAATACTAGCTATTATCCTTAAATTAAGACTTATTAATAATAGCTACTTTCTTAATCTTAATATTAAGACTATTAAGAGATCTATTAAGTTATATAAGAATATAGTAAAACTAGAAGAGTTATATATAGAGGCTATTAACCTTTATATAATTAATATTAAGGGCTTAGGCTTTAGCCTAAGTCTAAGGCTAATTAAATAAGAAGGGATTATATAAGGAATTAAAGAGGACCTAGAGAGAGGACTTTAAGAAGAAAGTATAAGATTTCTATATATCTTTTTTTTTTTCTTTTTAAGTTTAATAATACTATTATTAATATCTTAAAAATAGTTACTTAAAAGCTAGTTTTTTATAATTATTAAATTTCCTTTAGCTTAAGACTTATAATAATTCCTTAGCTATAATATACTTATTAATATAAAAAACTATTTATTATAATTAATATAAAATTAACTTAAGTTTAATATAAATATTAATTAAATAATAATACTTTAAAATAATAATTAGAAAATATTTTAATTAAGCTTAATAAAACTATTAAAAAATAATTTAATACTTAATTAAATTAATATTATATAGAGTTAATTTAAAAGTATTTACTTTAACTTTTATATTTAAATAAAAGCTAATATTATTATAATTCTTATAAAATAAATTATATTATAATTAATTAATTTTATTTTACTTTTTCTTTTTAAGCTTAAATATAAATTTTTAAATTATTAATTATATAATTTAATTTATAGCCTATTTAAATTTAATAAAAAAGCCTTAAATATTATTTACTTAAGATTATAAAGTTTAATAATAACTATAGTTTATAATTAATATAATATATTATTATTAAATATATATTATAAATTATAAAATATAATATTAATAATATAAAAAACTAATAAGTATATATTTATTATTATTTAAAAAGTAAAATTCTTTATAAAATTAATTTATTCTTTAAAATAAAGTAAACTTAAAATATTAATCTATTAAAGTTCTTTAAATATATAGAATATATATATAAAGATTAATATTACTAAGAACTAGCCTAAATAAAGCTTAAGTAAATATATTAAATAGATTTAAAGATATTTAATTAATTCTTTATATATTTTAATTAAAAGCTTATAATAACTAATAGCCTTTAATAGAATAATAATATTAAACTAGTTTATTTATAATAAGTATTTAATTAGAAATTATATAATTACTTAATTAAATAAAATATACTTTATAATAACTTTAAGAATATAGTCTTTATATATTATATTATTACTATAAAAATTAAATTCTATAAACTTAAAAAAAAATATTAAATTTTAAAATAAATATAAATATTTAATTAATTTAATTTTAATAAAAATATAAATAAAAATATAATTATAATAAGTATTAATATAGCTAAGACTTAATAAAGTTAAACTAGAACTTAGGCTTAAAACTAATTTAAATTATAATAGTAAACTAAATAAATATTTATATAAATTATATAAAATAAATAAGCTTTTAAAGCTTATTTATACTATAAAGACTAAATATATATAATATATAATTATTAGCTTACTTAGGCTATTTAACTTTAGAATATTATTTAAGTTAATATAATTTATATTACTCTTACTAAAGGCTATAACTTTAATATTAAAGACTTAAAAAATTAATTCTCTTTAAGCCTAGTTTTACCTAGGGAATTATAGTAAAATACTAAGGTCTTTAAAAAGTATATTAAATAAATACTTTAAATTAATATAATAAAATTAAAAACTAAATAGATAGTATATTACTTTTAATTCTTATACTTTTTAATTTATATAAAGTATTTAATATTTAAATTAACTTAAGATATAATTACTATAAAGTAATAAATAAAAAAATAGTAAAAAAGCTAAGTTTAGATTAAGTTTTTCTTAAAGTATTTAAAGAAGTTTAAATAGTAATAAAAGTAATTTATAGAGGTTAATTAGCTTATAATAAAATAATAATAATTATATATATTATTTAAACTATAATAAATATTAATAAATAAATAACCTTAATCTTATTATATATTATACTAAGTTTAGCTTATAATATAATCCTTAGTTTACTATAGCTAGTTTATTATAATATATATATTTATATTAAAGAGTAAGAATTAATTATTAATATAATAGAAAAATAGATTATTTAAATAAAAAAGAATACTTAATAATAAAGTAAGCTATATTAATAATAAGGTCTATATTTACTATAATAGTTTATAAATAAAAATAATAAAAACTCTTTAGATTTACTATAGCTATAATTAGTCTTTATAAAATTATAAAGATATTATAATTAATAATACTTAAGAAAGTAATTATTAATATAATATTATAATTTATATTATTATTAGAACTTTTAAACTATAAAGACCTTTTTAATCTTAAGAAGGCCTTAGCTTTCTTACTATATAAAGGTATTTAAGATTATAAAATTTACCTTAAAAATAACCTTAATAATACTTATTTTAATTTACTATAAGGCCTTTTATATAATATACCTTAAGATTAATTAATTAAGTTATAAAAATAAATTATAAACTTTATAAATAAAGGATAAATTTAAGCTAATAGCTTATTTATAGCTATATTAATATTATTAACTAAGAAACTAGGGAAAAGATAGTATTTTTATATTAACTATTAGGCCTTAAATAAAGTAATATAATAAGATTATTACTTATTCTTACTTATTAAAGAAATACTTTATTCCCTTTCTAAGGTATATTAATTAATAAAGCTTAATATTTAAGTAGCCTTCTATAAAATCTATATAATTAAAAGAGATAAATACCTTATTATATTTTATATTTACTTTAAACTATTTAAATAGTTAATTATACTTTTTAGCCTTATAGAGATATTTATAACCTTTTAAAAATATATTAATAATACCTTTAAATTATTACTAAGAATCTTTACTATAATATACTTTAATAATATCCTTATATATATAAATAGCTTTAAAAAGAACTATATATAATATATCTAGGAAATATTATAAAGGCTATAAAAGGCTAGATTAAACCTAGACTTTAAGAAATATACTTTTATAATAAATAAGGTAAAATACCTAGAATATATTATTAAAATAGAAAT
Source organism: Fusarium poae (assembly GCF_019609905.1). Classification (NCBI taxonomy): domain Eukaryota; kingdom Fungi; phylum Ascomycota; class Sordariomycetes; order Hypocreales; family Nectriaceae; genus Fusarium; species Fusarium poae. The sequence goes on from NC_058399.1 coordinate 6,074,114, forward strand.
TAAAATCTATTTTAACTTAAAGAAAATTAAGATAATCTATTTTTAAATAGTATTTATAAGAATATAAAATATATAAAGCTTTCTTAAATTTATTAACTTTTATTAAGATTTTATACTAAAGTTTTTATATATTATAATACTATTAAATTACTTTATTAAAAAGAATATACTTTTTATTTAAATAGAATAAAAAGAATAAGCCTTTTAAATATTAAAAGATATATTTATCTTAAGCTTAATACTAGCTTAATAGAAACTAAATAAAAAGATAATTATTAAGATAGATTATTTTAAATAGGCCTTTAAAAGGTATTTATCTTAATAAAATAAGGCTAATATATTATATCTTATAATATACTATTTAATATTATTAACTTTAGCTTAATAAAACTATACTATATATAATAAAGAACTTTTAATAATAATTTACTACTTAAAGGTATAATTAATAGAATTAAAAAAGGCCTTTTAACTTTTTATTATACTTATAGACTATAAAAACCTAAAGTATTTTATAAAAATATATAAGATTTTAAAGTATTAAATATATTAAATAAACTTTTTATTTTAATTTAATTTCTACTTTTAATATAGGCTTAAAAAGAATATCTTTTAGCTTAATACTTTATTTTAATAAGAGTAAAATAATAAAGAAATTATAATTTAATAAAAATAAATCTTAAAATTAATATTAATCTTTTAACTTATAATAATTACCTAGTTAATATTTAATATAAGCTAATAGAAAATAAATTTAATTAATTAAATATTACTATAAGATTAATTAATCTTTTTTAATTTATATTTATAAAACCTATAAGACTAAGCTATTTTATATTACCTTAAGTATATAGCTTAATTTAAAGCTATATAATAATAAGAATAAAGATTCTCTAAAGAAGTAAAAATAAATAAATAAGTTTAAGATTACTTTATTAATAAAGCTAGCTTATTATAATATTAAAAGTAAACCTAGCTTTTATTATAAGAACTATTAATTATAATAATTATTTAAAAAGTCTATAATTTACTAACCTTAAGCTACTTTAAAAAGAATTTAACTTTCTAGATTATTAATAAAGATTATTATTAAAATAGTATATTATAAGATATAATAAGATTTTATTATAATTACTATTATTAAAGAGCTTATAAAAGCTATTAAAAATAATAAGAATTATTTTAATCCTTATTAATCTTAAATTATTATTTTACTTAAATCTTTATAAACTTTATAATTAATTTCTCTAGAGAAATAAATATTATATTAATATTCTTATTAATTATTATAAACTATCTATTAAAGTATATATAGCTTAAGGCCTTAATTACTATTATAGCTAAAGCTTATATATTATAATTTTAAGACTATTAATAGAGATTTTATAGCTTTTTAAAGAGTATTATTATAAATTAAAGTTTAAACTAATTAAGAAAGTTTTAAATTAAATTATATTATTTAATAAGTATAAAATAACTCTTATTTACTTTATATTACCTTTAAACTAATAGAGATATAAAGTAAGCTAATTAAAAAGTATAAATAATTCTTTATATTATTATTTCTTTTATATAATTTAATTAGCTAGATTACTTATTAATAATATAATAAGCCTTAAATAATTATATATTATTAATTATTAGATTTAGCTTTAATTATTTACTCTATAGGTTTAATTTTAATATTATATAATACCTTAAGGGATATTAAGAAAGTTATACTTTAGCTAAAGATAAAGTAGCTATATTTATTATATATTTATATAATAGTCTTAATTTAGCTTAAATAGTAATTATATTCTAGTAATAAAAAGTTAAAGATATATAAAACTATATATAATAAGCTATAAAATATTTTTAAATAAGTAATTAAGTTTAATTAGACTTATATAATATTAAAATTAATTATTTAAATAAAAAGCTTAATTAGATTATATAAAAATATATTATAGTAAGTATATTAAATAAATTAAATATTATATTAAATATATTAAAAACCTTTATTTAACTTTCTATATTAACTTTATAGAATATATAGCCTTTAACTTATTATTATCTTAAAATATAATTAATTTATATTTAAGACTATAATTAATATTTAAAGATAAAAAGCTAAAACTAAAAAAGAAAAATAAATATTAAGTTAAAGAAATATTAATAGCCTATAATACCTTAAGGTAAAATAAAAAGAAATAAATATTAATAAAGTAATTAAATTAAATAGAATTAATATAGTAATCTTTAAAAGACTTTATAGATATAGTAATATTAAATAGGTTTAAAAAATAATAAAAAAATATCTTAATTTATAATAAATTATAATAAGCCTAGAAATAGTATAAAAGTATATAAACTATATATAAGGGAATAAAACTATATAAAAATAATAAAATCTAAGAAAAAACTAAATAAAGACTAAATAAGAATTAAAGCTAAATAGAAGCTTACTTATATTTATAATTACTATTACCTTAGCTAAAAAAAGAAAAATAATATTAATTATCTTAATAGCTATTTTAATAATTATCTTAATTATAAAACTTAATTATAAATTAATTAAAAAGTAAAAAAATATTAATAATTTCCTTTTAATTAAAAGTAATAATAGCTTAAATTAATTTTACTTAAGTAATAGTTTTAATAATAAGATTATATAGAAAAAAGTTAATTTTAATATTAAAGGCCTATATAATAAATAAAAAATAATTAAAAGTAATAACTATTTATTAATTAATAAAAAAAGAATTATTATTATTATAGTAAAAAGAATTAAGATTAAAGCTTAAGGGAATTAAAGTAATAGTAAAAATAAAGTAATAAATTAAGATATTAAAAAAATAAGAATTAAAAGTAAAAAAGTCTTATTTTTCTTTAAAAAAAAAGCTTTAAGAGAAAAATAAGTAAAATAAGTAAATATAAATTAATTATAAGCTTATTTTATTATTTAATAAAACTATATAATTTAATAGAAAAATTTAAATTAAAGGATAATCTTCTTAGACCCTTTTTTATCTTTATTAAGGCTAGGCTAATAAAAAGTAAAAATAGCCTTATTATTCTTTTTAATATTAATTAAAATATATTAAATATAATAAAATATAATAAATATAGTAAATAAATAATACTCTTAATAATATTTAAATTAATAATATATATATTAAATATAGAAAATATATAACTTAAGGTTATAAGCTAGGTCTTTCCTAGAGGTAATAAAGTAAATAATATACTTATTATAAGGCTAAATAATATCTTTAAAGAGATTAAAGGCTTTATTATTAAAATTACTTTTTATAATAAAAATATCTATAGTTTATTTAATTTAATAATTACTTTTATAATTATAAGAGATATAAAGATTAATAAGATTATTACCTTTTTTATTATTAATAATAAGAGTTAAAAAAGAGATAAATATAAATATAATAAAGAAATCTATTATATTAAATTAATATAAAAAGTAAAAAAGATCTTATATAAAACTTTATAAAAAGTATATAAATAATAAAAAGAAAGAAAATTAAATAAAATAATCTATTATATTAAATTAATATAAAAAGTAAAAATATTTTATATAAAACTTTATAAAAAGTATATAAATATTAAAAAAAGAGAAAATTAAAAAAAAAAAAATAAATAAAAATCTTTATATAAAAATTAAATAAGGTTAATAAGAGTATAAAAAGTAAATTAAAAATAAATAAAAATATACTTAGAAAATAATAAATTATATAATAAAAAGTTAAAAAAAATAAAAAGAAATATAAAATAAAAAATAAAAAGATAATAAAAATAAATTACTTAAATAATAAATAAAATAATAAAATATATAATTAAAATAATAAATACTTTATATAAATAATTAAAATAATAAAATATAGGCCTTAATATAAAACTAGAATAATTTAATATAAACTTACTTTAAAATTTATTTAGCTTTACTATAAATTAATAATAAGTAAATTAAGCTTAATATTATATAATAAAGAAATAAAAAAAAACTATATTAAAGGCTTAAGCTTTAACTTAAGCCTAAGGCTAATTAAATAAGAAAGGATTATATAAAGAATTAAAAAAGACCTAGAGAAAAGACCTTAAGAAGAAAGTATAGAATTTCTATATATCTTTTTCTTTTTCTTTTTAAATCTAATAATACTATTATTAATATCTTAAAAGTAGCTACTTAAGAGCTAGTCCTTTATAATTAAGAAGATAGATAGCCTTGCTAAGGTTAAACTGGTAGCCTTTAACTATAAGCTCTACTTTTTATATATAAAAAGTAAGAAAGTAGAAATAATACTAGAGAGGCTATATAGGCTTAAGAAGAAGCTTATTAAAGGGCTAGCTATAGGTTTATTATATATATAAGAGGAATTCCTAGATAAAATTAATATATATAATAGTAGGCGCTTATATACTGACTAATTTAAATAGTTAGAAAGGCAAGTAGTGGTTATAATTAAGGCCTTTAAGTTATAGCTAGTAATAGGCAGTAGGCAAGGTTAGTAGTAATTTTATAAAGTCAAAGTTAATATTAATAAAGCCCAAAGCTAAAGGCTATCTCGGTATAAATTATCCAGCCATATAACCTTCTAACTCTGCTTTATGAGATTCCGTTAGTGTGTTATTAACTGGTTTATCAACTGGGACACATTAGGTATGATCTGACTAGCTAGTTTCAACCTGAATGCTTCAGTACCAGCAGTCCTTGAGCCAGAATTTGTGGCGTTGACGAATCTTCATCTATCCAGCTACCTATATATGCCACCTCTATAATATACAATTAGACATTTAACTAACCGTTGAACCGGTCAACACGCGTGGCAACAAGTCGTCGCCTTTCAACGTTGGTCCCTACGTGGCTGCGGATCTTAACGACCGTGCTTGAAGAAACGCTTCCGTTCGTCCGAGGTAGGTCACAACGTTCTATTGCGGAGTCACAACTAATCTTGGACATGGCGTCAGGGGTATGAGATAGTTTTCGTGTCTGCAGTGGCTTGTTAAGGGTCCTCTGGAATTGATCGGTGTCCGTTGAAGATTTTGTCTGCTGTCGATTCTTGGCGGAGTGTGCGTGCGTCGTATGATTTGATTTGATCCGAACGGAAGGATCAGGGCTTGATAGAAGTGTGGGGAAGGTGAATTCAGAGTCTGGTTTGCGGTGTTGATCCCATGCTAAGTGGGGCTCTAAAGTTGAGGTTATCGCGATGGTTGTTTTCTTGTGGATACTTGACTTCTCTGGTGTTGAGGACTATGAATACCAGTCTTTTTATAAGCGAGATTTACTTATTGATTATTGTGTGACTAATAATGGGTTCTTTTGGGTTTTGAATCACTCATCTAACAGTCTTCATGAACAACCATTTCTATCTCTTCCCAGTCGTTGTCGATACCGACAGTAACCAAGGACATCCAACCCAACCAGTAATTTGAAGCTTCGTATACCACGATCTTTTATGCACAGAAACTGTCCAAGGAGCATATTATTGAACAAATTTAGCTTTGAATTTCGGGACTATATAACGTTTATCATCTCATACAGCTATTTACTTAAACAGAAGCACTGCCATTACTATTCCCCTTTATCATCTCAAAAGGAAAAAAGAAATGCTTCTATCATCCAGACAAACTTTAACCTACAAGCCCCAAGCGCTATCCCTGCCTTGAAATTTCGCTCTTGCTAGAAAGGGTATCTTTCCCCCTGAAGAAGCCATCTGCTCTGTCTCTAACGAAGTGGCTTTAAAAAAGAGAGAAGAAACCGAAGCCCAGGTTGCTCGAACCAGCAGCATCCTTACTTCCCTTCTACAATCTAGATTCTCCAAAACCCTAAGGTTCTTCTTCAATCTGTTCAAGGGTATCCTCTTGTCTGACCCCTTCTATAACGTGGTAGTCCCAAACTGTGCCAAGCTGGAGACATTCGTTGACACAACCCTCGTCCTCCCACCACCACTTTTCTCCGGTGACAAAGTTGCCCCAGACTTCCATCCACAGCAAACGACCGATGATGCTTCTCACTTCAGCTTTGATTTCCCGTTCGGAGGGAGCTTTGTCAACGAACGGATCACTGTCGTCGACTTGGCTGCGGATGCTGGCTGAAACAGCATAGAACTTGGATGTTGTGAGAGTGCTGCCCTGGCCACGCAGACCCGCATCCCCCATCCAGTCTGGGAACAACTTGCTCGGGTTGGTGCATCTAAAGTGTCGCTCTAGATTGATCAGGAGATGTTCCTCGAGCCACGTTCGCATGCGGTGACCGAGTGTTCCCGCACAAGGGAGAGGGTCGATGAGAGTGAGATGCAGAGAGCCGCCAACTCGTAAGTACTTGCTAATGTTCTTGAGAACTCCAGGAATCTCTGTCGAAGGGCTGACAGAAGGAAGCGACAGCGAGTATACCGTCTCAAAAAGGTGCTTCTCGAGTGGAAGGGTTGAGGTCGACATGGATGGTACAAGAATCGGATGAACCTTGGAGAACTGCACAGTCGATAGAGCTTCTGCGGATAGATGGTGAACCTGCTTTGTCGGATGTAGAGCTGCAAGGTAAGCGGCGGCAACTAAATTCGTTAGTATTGTTATATCAAGTTCCTGTGGATACTCACTGTCGGATTCGTAGAGTGCCAGGATATTAAGATTGGCGGACTCATTCATCACACTGGAGGCATCAACGGGACTCGTCTTCTGCTCAATGTCCATGTGGCTAAGAATGGACAACATCCATCGCTTGAGTTCCATGTTCAACTCTGGATGGAGACTCTCATCGGTGACACTCCAGATTTCCTTGATGCGTGCAAGCACCGCAGCGGGACTTGCAGCAGCCATTTGGTTCACTTGACTCTTAAGAGCTTCGAATTCCATCTCACGGTTGGTTTCGACTTGGCTATCAGTCTGAGACTTTATCTCGACGTCTGTATCGGCTGCTGCCTGTCGCGCCTCCTCGGCTAGTCGATCGATGTACTCCCATTCCTCAGGCGGTCGCCATGAGTCCGGATCATTAGGCCGGAAGTTGATGATGATAGGTGCCTTTGGTGCTTTTGGAAGTCGAATGCTCGGTACAAGGCAGGGAATCGAGTCGCTTTGAAGTAGGGGAACTGGATAGTTTCTGCGACATGTCAGTGATGGCTTCTTTAGTTTCCCGTAGTGAACTTGCCCTTCTCCCACCGAGTCCGAAGGTGTGGCGGGATGATCAACGTCAGCCTCAGAAGAGACACGCATGTCGATAGACAACTCTGGTTTGTCAGACTCGGATCTTGGAGGAGTATGCGATGCTCCAGAATGCTTAATAACGTAAGACCCAGACTCTCGACGACTGCAAATATGTGCCTCGTCGATAGAGGCCGACGTAGATGTAGAGGCAGGGATGTTTGGCTTTTGTGCTCTCGAAACACCGAGAGAGACTTCAGACAGATTAGCCATTAGTGCCGAGCGATGATAGCTCCCCGAGTTTGAGCGGGAAGAGTGCTGGCTTGGGGTCAGAAGTCCCGTTTTGGTCTTGTCTCTGTTCTTTGCCTGTTTTCCATTTCGAGGTCGAAGGAAGCCAAAGCGAGACTCGGTAGATGATATGGTACTTGCAATGGATGCAGATCGTGGGATTGTGGAGGTGTCTTGTTCATTTTCTTTCTGCTTGGCTTTTTGTTCACGTTTCTTTTCTTTTCTGGCGCGATGCTCGCCGACGAGCTCACGGTCGGGGTCAGTCCAATATACGTCAAACATGACGTGGAGAAGCTAATTATCTTCACTGTTGTCTCTTCTTTCGGGGTCTATGCATAGGTTTTGAGGTGATCTTCTGAGGGTGAGTGTTGTGAAAGGTGTGCTTGCTCAGGCTGGTCGAGTGAACGAGGATATGGTGAGTAGCACCACAGGTGATGTTGTGAATATGATAGCAAGCACGTTTGTCGAGTAATTCAAAGGATTCTAAAACGGATAGCGAGGTTGAATTAATTAATCCCCTGGTATTCTGTACTCTGCGAGACAGAGAGGGGAGGGTATGAGGATGGAGGTGGTAATGAGTGCCGATGTAGAGGAGGAATGAAAGTTAGCAAAGGGAAATAAAGTGCCGAACACTTCCAGAACCTAGACTTGTAATTAGTAAAGAATTGCGTGCAACCAGCCTCTAGGGAAGTGCAAAGGTGTGAGAGAGCGCGAAGAGATGGGTGGGCGCTGTCACTTGCTGGGCACTGACAAAAGGTGCACCAAGCTGGCTCTTTGAGTGACAGCCAGTGCTTCTTTTGTCACTGTCAAGTTGGGTCAAATCAAGCAGGTATATATCAAGTGATTAAAAGCTCTAGTTTTTAGATCATTGATAATCAATCACAAGGGTTTCTTTATATATCTAGTCCCAAGTTGTTCTATCATACGTTTACAAATGTTATCAAATGGGCAATTATGTGTAAAGATGAAATGGATTACTGTGCTATAGGTTCTGATTAACTGCGGATTGAGGCTGAAATCCTATGTTGAGTATCATATGCGTCATTGAATCACCGTGATACAGCATCTAGGTTGACTGGCTATGCGAGCAAGGGTCGGTTGTAATTGAGGCCTATCAAGTGGTGAGCGTCGGAAAGATGATGGGTGCATTGACAGATAAACGTGTTATCCTTCCGACTGTGTCAACATGCACTGGACTGCGTGATGGTTGGATAGATCTCAGGTGTAGAGTAAATGCTCGAAACATGCTGGACAAGATGCTCAGATTTGTGCAAGTCGAAAGAAAGGATACAACATTACAGGCAGACTATAAGATAATTTACCAACTCATGATAAGAACTGAACCATTGCAATACAGGATTTGCCATCTTGTCATTTGTCATTGCATGATCGAGTGTCATTGTTCACCAGCATAACACAAATCTCGGCCAAAGTCATTCTCGGCCTTGTTCCCCCAGATCTAGCGCAAATCCAGCAACAACAGGTTCATTTCGGCTACAGACATACTGGGTATTGTATCACGTCGACATTATCCAACCATTTCTCTCGCCACCTTTGATACCCGACGCCGTCTCGCTTCATCAACTTCGGCGGGCTGCATAAGGTGAGACGAACACCTGGTTTGTGCGACCCGGGACTCGTGTACTCAATAGCACTTTGGGTAATAGACGTAGAGGGTCTAAGGGTGGTGATTTCGTTGAAAAGGTGCCTCTGGGTAGAATCTTCTGCGTTCAGGGGTAGGATGTAGTGTGGCCGGTCAAGTCAACATTCAGGCATGTCGTGTCAAAATGAATAGACTCACATATTTGCAGATTATAAATACATAGTGTCAGGTATCATATTAGATTTCTACACTAGTCACCCCAGTGTATACATGGTAGAGGTTGTTTGCTGCTGCATACCACAACAACGTTGTTCAAACACAAGACATGATTGACGCCATAAACAGGCCCTGCCTCCAAGCAAACATTTTAACGTATATATCTCCCTTTGTTTTGTTTTCCAAGGACAAAGCTTATGCTGTGCGTGTACTTGTACGCGGTGCATGTATGTATGTGTATGTGCGAGCATCCACCATCCCATCTTGCGCAACTCGCAAACTTGGACTCGAAGTTCGAGTCCTGTGATGCATACCTAGGTTAGTAGTTTTGTTACCATAGACCCGGTAAGAGGTTCTCTTTTTTTTATCAAGTTTTAGCTGCGGGGTCGAGGAAAGGAAGAGACAAAAGTATTTGCTGTTTGGCAGTGGCAGCAACTGTCAGGGAATTTGTTCATCAACCTCCAACTGTGATTCACCTACTTCTTTTCACTCTCTTTTCTCTTTACTACTTCACATCTGGTCTTGTTTAATATAATTCTCGGATTCTTGGACATCACCGCGAGAGGAATTCCTTTTTCCTCATCTCATCTGGTGTCACCTTTTATTTTACTCTTCAAGTGCGTTTATTGGCGTCACAAACAACCCAACCTCGTCACTCCTTTCTCTCTCCTCCACATTCACTCACTTCTTTTTCACATAATCATCCTCTCCATCTCTCTGTCAACCTTTTCCTGTCCTATCCTTGAATTATCTTTTGCGTCCCAAACCAACATCACAACAAGCCTCGGCGATGGCTACTTCACCTCCGCCTGTGCACGGCATGGTGCCTCCCCACGATGAGCAGTCTTTTGCTCAAGAAGAAGTTGGCCGCTCTCGCTTCTGCGGTTTTCGCGATTTTTTTGACTACCTTGATATCTACATCACCACCTCGCGTTTCGGTCATTTCTTTCGCCTCTCCGGCAGCGGTCACGTAAGAAACTCCCCTCTCCCCTAGGTAGACATCATCAACTGACCATTTTTTCAAGCCAGATGAGATTGCTGGGTCAACCTTTTTTAGAGAATGCCGGGCTGGCTTGACTACTTTTGCCACTATGGCATACATTATCGCCGTCAATGTATGCAAACCAGTCCAGCCCCTATGTTCAACCTTTGGCTAATTTTGATAGGCGGCACTGCTCCAACAAACTGGTGGTACTTGCGAATGCGACCTGGTAGACCGAAAGGCCTGTGACAAGATCGAGTCTTATATGGCTTGCAAAGAAGGTTGATATGCTCCAAATTCTTTGTCGCGTAGATCAAGACTAACTGGAGTGATAGATATACGTCGAGACATCATTACCGCTACCGCCGCCGTCTCAGGTATGGCGAGCTTCGCCTTCGGTCTCCTTACTAATCTCCCTGTTGCTATCGCGTAAGTCTTGTTCTCTTAAAACATCTCTCAGTCCATACTCACTCTTTGTTAGTCCTGGTATGGGTCTCAACGCCTACTTCACCTTTCAAGTCGTCGGATATAATGGAAGTGGTCCCATCTCGTACCGTCTTGCCCTTACAGCTGTCTTTGTCGAAGGTCTCATCTTCATTTTTCTTGCTCTTACAGGCATGCGTCAGTGGCTCGTCAAGCTCATTCCCGCTACCATCAAGACTGCTACAGGTGTTGGTATCGGGTTCTTCCTCACTGAAATCGGCCTCTCATACTCTGCTGGAATTGGTGCGATTACTGGTGGAGAGGCCACTCCCCTTACTCTTGCGGGCTGTCCTCAGGAGTTGTGGGACGAAAGAGGAGTATGTCAAGGAGGAGTAATGACAAGCCCCAAGGTGAGTCGAATGAGCTTCTGATTTAAGGCTCGTAAGCTAATCAGAGCAGCTCTGGATTGCAGTCTTCTGCGGCGGTATTGTCACAGCCTTTCTAATGGCGTTCCGCGTCAAGTATGCCCTCATCATCGGCATCTCCCTTGTCTCTGTCCTCTCTTGGCCGTACGTACTCCTTATTACCCTATCAACATCTTCTGACAAACACGCAGCCGCAACACTCCATTCACCTTCTTCCCTCATGATGCAGATGGAGACCGCCGATTTGACTTCTTCAAACAGGTCGTTGTCTGGCATCCGATCGAGAGAACTCTGAACGCACTTGATTGGAACTTTGGCGGCTCAGTCTCCCATTTCGCTCTCGCCTTGTTCACGTTTCTTTACGTCGACATTATCGATGCTACCGCTACTCTCTACTCCATGGTTCGTTTCTGCGGTGTCGTCAACCCTCGCGATGGTGATTTTCCCCGTTCAACTCTGGCATACTGCACTGATGCCGCTTTCATCTCTGTTGGCGCCTTGTTGGGAAGTTCTCCTGTTACTGCCTTCATCGAGAGCGGCGCGGGTATCGCTGAAGGTGGAAGAACTGGCTTGACTGCGATGATGACTGGAATCTGCTTCATTGTGTCTGTTTTCTTTGCACCCATCTTCGCATCTGTCCCACCTTGGGCGACCGGCTGTACATTGATTCTGGTATGTTCCCTCTCAGCTCTTCCTTTACAAGTGACAGAACTAACGATATAAATAGGTTGGTTGCATGATGATTCGACAAATCACCCAGATCAACTGGCGATACATCGGCGATGTTCTCCCTTCTTTCGTGGTCATGACATTTATCCCTTTCAGCTACAGCGTAGCTTATGGCCTGATCGCGTAAGCTTTCCACGTCCTTCCCTCCTCATATGCGCTAATCTTTGATCAGTGGTGTTTTCGTTTATGCCGTTCTCAATGGCCTTGTTGGCATTGTCGTTCTTGTCTCTCGCGGCTACATCGAGCCCAGCGAGTACGACCTCAAGGAGTACTGGACCTGGAAAGGCTCTGGCCGTGCACCTTGGTTTATTCGCGCCATCCGACACCGCAGAAACGCAGAGGAAGACGATCAACCCACCGGATCCGAGCATGCAATGACTGACCTCAACTATGCCGAGCGCCGCGACCACAGTAGCTCCACTACAGCTGCGTCCGCTGCGTCTGCTGCCAAAGACGAGCCCCCTATGTCCCCTCCCCTCGATCGATGGGTACGCTAATCCAGGAAGAGATATTACTCACCCATGGCACTTCTATTCTCTGTGTTAACCATTTAGGAGAGGTAGTTCTTCAATTTTGGAATTGTAGGAAAGAACAGGACCTGCTTCTGGATGAGGACAACAGGGCGGTTGGCGATAATGCCCCAAAAAACAGTATATGAACGCAGTGCTGGTGTTAGCACGATCGAGAAACTCGGTGAAAAGGACAGGCTGCGTTCAGAAGAGGATAGATACTGAGATGTTATATGTCATGTAGAAACGTATGAAATGAGATATGAACTGTATATATCATTTTTCTGATTCCGTAAGGACATCGGGCTCTTGTCTTGGACGTTTAACCTCTATCATGAAATGTAAGCCATTAGCCTAGCCACAGTCGTTCATAAAACCTGGTCATATAACATGGTATCTCCGTCCCCTCATGACAGGCTCATTAAGTATTTCAAGCACCCATATCAACATCTCCATCTCCATCGCCGCCGCCGCCACCTCCTGTTCGACCTCTGTAAGCTTGCTCTGCATTCTTCCTCCTCTCCAAGCTCTCCTTTACCCACTTGTCACACGCGACATCACCACCCTCAGCGATCTTGCTACGCACAACACCCTTCATCACCTCACCCGCGAAACCAACAAAATTGTGTCTCCGCAGGGCATTCTCAAACATCCAGTCTCGGCGCTTGCGTTCTTCTCGTGCCAATAACTCTTCGTCGCCAAAGTCTCGCGCTCGCTGTCGCAGGTCCCGGCACATAGCGAGGAGGTTGAAGCGGATCTCAGTAGTATCGTAGCGGGCAATTCGGCGTTGTAGAACATCGACAACCTTGGTGGCAAAATCGTCAGAGGTGCAAGCACCGTGGGAAATGGGAGCGGGTTGCAGGCCGTCGAGCTCGTAGAGGGTGCCATTGATGGGCGTGTAAGCGATGAAATGGAACGCATCCTCCGCCTCTGCACCAGTCTTGTCCGTCTCATCGGCAAAGGGGCTGCTGCGAGCAAAGCTGTTGTGCACCTCCCGGATAAGGTCAGAGTTGCTGAGCGCCTCACCGCGGAATTCGGGTGGCAGTACCATGGTGAATTCTCTGAAGTCGCCCAGCTGCTCGCCTATCTCGACATCCTGCGTCTTGTTCAACAAGACACTAAGGAGGGCCTGTGTAGCACAAGCATTCTGGATCGTCTGTGCGGCAAAGAAGATGTTCTCGGAGGCATCGTGGTCGAAGGAGCCGTCGCGGGGTCCCTCGGGTGTCGCATATGGTTGATCGGTCGGGTACTTGAAGAGGAAAATCACGCCGTAGATGGGTTGCAGGGTGAGAAGCTCGGATGGGTCGAGGGTGAGGAGTTCTTCGAATTGGACGTCTTTGACACCAAGATTCTCGATGAGGGAGGTAAAAACACCCTATCGACTCTTTGTTAGTTTTTTGGAGATTTTAACAGTAAGAAGGTCGAACCATACCGCATCGGACTCAACTGTAATCGCTCAGGTTAGCATTTTGATATGTATAGGACGAGAAGAGAGACGAACTGGTATTCCATCCACCACTCATTGTGACGACGAGTGCAGCGTATCCAAAGATTCAGTTGCCTCCAAGGATTAGAAAACAGATGGTCGGAAGAATGATCACTTTGTTTTTGTTGGCGGAGTACGCAGTTCACTATGCGGGTGTCCTGGGGTATCGGTATTGTGTGAAAATGATGGTTAAAGTGAATGACGATCCTAAAGCTTCAAAGGCCAAACACGAAGCTCCAGGCCGCACGACGTCTGATATCATCCACCGGGCACTGATAAGATAAGAAATTCGAGGCAGCAACAAAGCTACGACACTGTCATCGTATTGTTAACATTCCTGCCTGGTACGTAATAATTCAATAAGATTTCAGTGGCATCAAGTCAAAATTATTAATTACTCGCTCCAAACCACCCGCTATGGCTGCTTGCTTTCCGGCCTTTGAAATATACCAGCATAAAAAGTAGACTAAACAGGCAAGCTCTCTAAAAAAGCGCTAGGAAGCTAATATAGCTATGAAGATCAACATGAGGGTGCGCCCGGCTGCCTTCTGGGACGAGTTTCCCTTTGAGAGAAACGAAAAAAAAGAAATGGCACCATCAACTCCAGTATTCCCCTTTGGCCCAGCGCCTAACATATCTGACACTGGCATAAACTTTTCCAGTCGTCTCACATCTCATATGAACACATGCAACACGTTTCAACTTAATACCTACAGGCGAACAAGTAATTCCCCGCGCTCACCATGGTGATTACCCTCCTGAACACCTTGCTCCCCTTGTAGTCTTTCATAGTCCTCTGGCGCCCTCTCCGCTTGATCTGTCTCAGTACCTGTAGTCGCTCCTTCGCCTTCGTTCTCAGCCGGGTTTTCGTTGTTTTCGTCATTTTGGGCCGCCGCCGCTGCTGCTATCTCGGCTTCTCTTGCTTCAGCTTCTGCGCGCTCCCTTTCAGCTCGCGCTGTTGCTTCCAGATTGGCGATGTGCCTTTCTGCGACACCTGGTGCAATACTTGCTAGGAACAAGAGACCAGCTCTTTCCAGACGTCTGACTTGAGAAAGAATCCAGTTCTCTGGACCTTGGTGCTGCTCCACAAGCCGCCTTGCCATCTCGGTAGGATTAGGGTTCGGTCTAGGCTGCGGGTTCTGCTGGTTACGCTGCTCTGGTGTGGCGGCACCATGATGAGGCCTTGGCTCCATGGGAATCAAGTTCTCTAGGTGTCGCCCAAGAGGTCGCCAAACGTGATCTGGTACTCCGTTGAAAACTCCGGTACTGAGCACAAAGATGAATACGGCGATCACAATAATACTAAGCCATCGAGACCAGCTCGCATCAGGAGAAGTGAAGAACCAGATGAATAATGCCAAACGGAATAGAAGCCAAATTTGTGGCCACAACTGCAGAAGTAATGGCGGAAGTGCTGCCATTGGTGGGTTGCCTCGATGCATCAAGGGGCCCATGAACGCCCCGGGCTCTGGTTCATGACCTTGATTGTGAACTTGACCTTGGCCCTGGTCCTGAGCCTGAGCCTGAGCCTGAGCCTGGCCCTGGGGTGCTTGTTCCTGCTGAGGCACAGGTTCTTGAGGTAAAGGCTGGAGGCGTTGTTGATTAACACGAAGAGGCTGTCCTTGTGGCTGAAACTGGCCCAAGTAATTCGCTACCACATGGGGACGAGGATGGTGATGATGGTGGTGGTGGTGGGGATACTGTCTCTGTTGCATCTGCTCAGTAGTAGCCTCCGCCGATGTACCAAGCATGGTTTGCCGCTGTTGCTGGAGTTGTTGAAGACTTGCTTGGGTTCTAAGACGTGGAGTGTAGTACGCCTCAGAACTGGTATTATTAAACAGCAAAGCTCTCGGTCCTTCAGGTGATGAGAGAATATATACCTCAGGCCCTTGCCTGGGTTGGGAACTTCGAGAGGCCGCAGTAGGAGCAAGTCGAGCAGAACCGGGCTCGGGGGTCGCCCGTCTGCTGGACATGACAGAGTACCCATGTGGGTGAAAAGGTGCCGGCGCTCCGGATTGTGTCAAGGGGCGGTTATGTAAAGAAGTGCTAGAAGCGCTCCGCTGCATTGCACTGGCCACTGCTGACGTAGCTTGGTTAATATCAGCACTTCGGATGATGTTATGTACGTCGGCTGGTGACATAGAGGCCGCGGTACCACCGCCCCCTTGTTGCACTCCTCCTCCAGTTCGTACAACCGTCTCGACTTGGTACGTGTGCCCGTTAGGTCCAATATGCTCGCGATATATGGTTTGGCCCGGGACTGGGGCTGGGCTTGCTCGACCGCTGCCGTCGCCTACTGGGACAGTCCCTAGGCTGTTGTCTCCAACACCGCGCATTCCCATCTGAGCTCTCGTGCGCTGATTCTGGTTAATAGCCCTTGTCATAGCCTCTCGTTGAATGTTATTCAGCCACTGAGTCATATTCTGGTGGTGATGTTGAAAGGCCGCAGCTTGCTCAGGGGTATGGGATGGAGAGGGCGACGGCATGCGTGGCTGAGGGAACGGGTTAGAAGTCGGAGGCATCGAATTTCGCCACGGCATCTGGTATGCTAAGCCATGGCCTTGGATATGTGGAGGTTGTGGCCGTGGAGGATTCGTTGGCGGGGCAGAAGCGGTTGGGCTGGGACCTGACGCTGGTGCTGAGACGGGAGCAGGAGGCGCAGAAGATGCGGGCGCGGCTGAGGATTGACTGTCTTGCACGTCGCGAATGACAAGGTGAATAGTCTGTTGCTCGGGGTTGCGAACCTATATCAAGGGAAAGCCAAACAGTCAGTTGGTTGATCCATAGTCAACGGTGTATATGTAAGCATACCACATCAGCGCCGAATATATCAAGCAAGGTGTCGGACTCGCGAACGATCGCGCGCCCGCGATGAATCAAGCGCTGGTTCTCATCGGCTGGGCGCAATGGAAGGGTCTGTCGGATCTTGTCCTTGAGCTGTTTGACCGTAGTGCTGGTAGCAAGATTGGGAAACAGCAGGGGTCGGGTCACGCCAACAGACGGTGACAAGACCTGTACGTTTACAGTTTGTCCATCAACTTCTGAAGGCGTGGTGGTGGTGGATTTATCGTCTTCAGGACGGGTCGCAGAAGGCATAGAAGCCATGATGATCAAGCTAGTGGCATGCCACACCCAGGTAAGCTAAAGGTGAATGAAGTAGTCCGAAATGTCGGAGTGAAGGAGCGGCGACCAAGAATGAAGGATGCGACGGATCGACGTCGAATAAACTATGGTTCAGGAACATATATATCGATAATTGATAACATGAAAGGTCGCCCCTAGGTCGTATGTGACTTGAGAAAAGGTAGCGACTTGTTGACTGACGTCGGTTTGTGTCGTCTTACTAACACTAAACGGGTCGCATGTCAAGGGAGAAGGTCTGGCGGCGAATGAAGCAAAGATGAGTACACGAGGTGATGCGCAACAAGTAAAAAGTAGATGCTGTAGAAGCTGTAGTAAGAGTCGGAGAAGGGTATGTGATTGTTGGCCCTGAAAAAAGCAATGACTTTGCGGAGAGAAAGGAGCGATAAATGGAAGTTGTGGTTCATCAACCTGGATAGTGGTCAGGGTGGCCTTTTGCCATTTGGGGTTCTATCCGTCGTACCTACCTCAGGTACCTAAGCTAAGCTTCTCAGGTACAGGTAACGCTGGTGCTTGAGCAATTGCGGTGTCGGTACGTACTCTTGTGTTCAGTTGGAGTTGCTCATCGCTGAGTTGGACTGTTTATTGGTCAAATCGGTCATCCAGTCTTACCCACACATATTCATCCCTTCCCACTCAAGCTTGTTCGAGAAGACACCCAAAAAGTACTGTACATTCTCGGCGGTCGGCGTCTTTTGCATCCGAGACCTACCACAGCCCACCTACCAAGAAGATGTGTGCGACTAACCGACTGGAAGCTTGAGCAAGTCGCAGACCATCGTCATCATTGGGTTTTGACGTCAACACCCGTCAAAAATCAAGGCGTCTCAATTCTCTTCCAGCGACTTCATCTGTCTCAATTAAACTCTTCTCCTTTACGACAGCCTACAACTCCCAAGTCGGCAGCGTTTGGTCGCTGTCGCTTGTTTCTGCCGCTATGGCGCCAACCCTTGGTCATGGCTCCTCCCAACTCGGCAGTCACATGCTCCGCAACTCATTCTATACCCACGGTCGTTATGCAACCTCTGGTTCGCCATCTGCTTCGCGACACATGCTCCAAGCCTTGACGAGATCGCGATGCCTATCACGGCCTTCGGCCTCTTCAATTCGAACCTTTGCCTCCAACTCGGGCAAGAGACCGAGATTCTCTCAGCGCCTTGGTGAGGCCATGCGCAACACCAAAATCCAATGGTACCAGATCCCTGTCGGTCTAGGTATTGGATTCCTCGGTCT
This sequence comes from Fusarium poae, assembly GCF_019609905.1. Classification (NCBI taxonomy): domain Eukaryota; kingdom Fungi; phylum Ascomycota; class Sordariomycetes; order Hypocreales; family Nectriaceae; genus Fusarium; species Fusarium poae. The sequence continues at coordinate 6,092,283 of NC_058399.1, forward strand.
CGTCCAATTTTATAAGGTCTCTTCTCGTGAGAAGGAGAGACATGAGATGGAAGATGGACAAGAGGGTAATAGGACGCCAAAAAAGCGTGCCAGAATTCGTCCTGATGGTCCCTGGTACATTGATGATTTCTGCCCCTATACCTCGGTCAATGCTTACTCGAATTTAGGCAAGTCCAGGTCATGTCAACTCTGCCCCTAAAAGCCATTTCTAGACTTTGGGGTCGATTCAATGAGTTGACTATTCCTTACTATCTTCGAGTTCCTGGTTTTAAGCTGTATTCCTGGATCTTTGGTGTCAAGTTTGTCCCCCGCCAATATTGTGGCAAACTCATGCTAACGAGCTCAGTCTTGACGAAGTCGCCGAACCCGATCTCCATGTTTATCCTAACCTCGCATCCTTTTTCTACCGTACTCTCAAGCCTGGTGCTCGGCCGCTCGACCAAGATCCTCATACTCTCGTTTGCCCCTCCGATGGCAAGGTCCTCCAATACGGTCAGATCCAAGGCGGTGACATCGAGCAAGTCAAGGGTATGACTTACAGCATCGACGCTCTCCTTGGAAAGAACACACCTCCTGCAAGCATTTCAGGTACTTCGGGCACTTCTACACCTGCGACTAGCCTAGCTTCCACCGACGTATCGGACGAGGAAGCCCTTATCAAGCAGGATGCGGAATTCGCTCAGGTCAATGGCATCTCATACACTCTTCCCGATCTCCTTTCCGGTACTGGAAAACGTGGTCCTTCAGTGAAGGATGAGTCCATGCCCGCATCTCCCGGTACAGTTTCTGAAGTTAGCGCTGAACTCGCTTTGGGTGAGCGACCTTGGTACGATGTTGTGTCACCAGATAAGACTACAGCCCTCTACTACGCAGTTATCTATCTGGCTCCTGGCGACTACCACCGTTTCCACTCTCCCACCAATTGGGTCGTCAACCGCCGTCGCCACTTCGCTGGAGAGCTTTACAGTGTATCTCCATATCTGCAACGAACCCTACCTGGTCTTTTTACTCTCAACGAGCGTGTAGTGCTTTTGGGTCGCTGGCGTTGGGGATTCTTCAGCTATGTGCCGGTCGGTGCAACCAACGTTGGTTCTATCGTCGTCAACTTTGATAAGGAACTGCGTACCAACAGCCTATTAACCGACACGGCAGCGGATCGGGCAGCTGAGGAGGCGGCCAGCAGGGGTGAAGTATATCAAGGATTTGCCGAAGCAACATACGAGGCGGCCAGCCCTATTCTGAGAGGCCATGCACTTCGACGCGGTGAGGAGATGGGTGGCTTCCAGCTGGGTAGTACTATCGTACTCGTATTTGAGGCACCTGCACACAAAGTGGGTGACAACAACGAGCACATCGGTTGGGACTGGGCGGTGGAGAAGGGGCAGCAGGTTAAGATGGGACAAGCTCTAGGAAGGGTGATTGAGTAAAGTAATGCATTCTGTATAAAGAACACAATTCGAGTTGAGCGTTTGGGTATGATGAGTTGAGATTTCAATCATTTCATGAAGAAATGAGATGCTCAAAGACAGTAGACTTCAATAATAAAATAATGATTTATTTTATTACTGAAGTCTACTGATTTTGAGCGTTTGGGTATTACATATACGTAATTGTATACCGTTGTATATAATGCATCAGCTTATGAAGCGTTTTCTATTTATCATAACTGTTAAAATGAGTATTTATCCAGATACGAAGTGTACCCGGTTTTCTTTCAAGAATTGTACATCACGAAAGCATCAATGACCAGGAACAGATTTTAGATGTTGATAACAATAGTATTGTTGTTACGTGAATGGTGAGCTTCTATACTCTATCTCTAAATGCTAACTGTTCGCTAAAAATGCAGGTTCCCATCCCCAGTCCAATTGACTTCTCGCAAGCTTTTTGTTATTATGTTTAAGCGCCAAAGACCTTGACACGCTCCTCAAGAGGAACATATGTCTTGGGGCCAGCCTCGCCCTCCTTGGCACCAAAGACGAGCTGAGCGTTGAGAGTCCAGGTGGAGGGGATCTTCCAGGTCTCAGCAACCTTCTCATCGATCAGAGGGTTGTAGTGCTGGAGGTTGGCACCGAGACCCTCAGCCTCGAGAGCGGTCCAGAGAAGGTACTGCTGGATAGCAGCGGACTGGACGGCCCAGGGCTCGAAACGATCAGCATAGATGGCAAATTTGCCCTGGAATGTCTGGATGGTGGTGTTGTCGACGTAGAAGAGAACAGTTCCGGCGGCAGCCTTGAAGCCAGAGACTCGCTGGGCAGTTGCCTCCCAGGACTCTGCGGGGACGATAGCGCGGAGGGCGTCAGATGTGATGTCCCAAAGCTTGTCGTGCTCAGCACCGTAGAGAACGACGACACGGTTGGTCTGGGAGTTGAAGGATGAGGGGCTCTCGAGGGTGGTCTGGTTGACGATCTCGGTGATGCGCTGGGTAGTAATGGGGAGGTTCTTGGAGAGAGCGTAGTGAGAGCGACGGTTCTTGGCCAGCTCGATGAGGGCGTTGGCAGAGAGTTTGGCGGCCATTGTGAGTGATGTTGAGGTTTGTAGTTGTAAAAAGGTAGATATAGGGTGGTATGTGTGCAAGTGAGTTGAGTGAGAAGCTATAGATGAGTAGGATGAGCAACGGGGAACTGGTCGAATATATAGCAATATCTCCCTCACATAACAAATCTTCATTAAGCTACGACCTACATATTTTGCCCCGCCCGGTATATTGAACCCCTCCATTAACAACTTTGGTCCCCAATCGCGCAAGAGAAAAACGACATCAGACCTTGCCGATTCTTTGCAATTACAACCCATTGACTAATGATGCGCCATCGGAATTGCATCAGTCAGTCAGGTACAAACTTATACTCATTGGGTTAGTCTGTTTGTCAGCCATCCGTTCGCACCTTTTTTACCTGCGCGCGCTAGGTCTTGTGGGATAGCATAAACATTATTCAGCCGGATATATGGCCTCAAAAAGGATAAGTGTCGGAAGTACTGAGGCTACCCTGAAGTGATCATGTTCTTTTTTTTCCCTCTTGTTTTCTAAGGACTTAGGGTTCATCAGGTATTGTCTGAGTTACAATAGTCATAAACCTAGTATAGTTCGTAAGATCTAGACTGCTAACTAGAATTTCGACACAAATATTATTGCGCCATATTCGTGTGATTGCACCAGTATGAAGTGGAGATCGCGTGTTATCAAATTCAGATATACATGCAACTCACCGCCATAGACGCTACATCGTCTACTGATATGTAGGCACGGGACTAGCACTCTGTTTAGAAATAGATAGAAACTCTACATGCAACAGCAACTCCAATAACCCAATTGTTATCCATGCGAACCATCGCTGATTGCTTGAACGGCCCCCCACCATTCTTGAAACAGACTTTTACTCCCGCATCCTGACTCATGTACATTCTGGGAACTCGGATAGAACATTGTTGGAATTTAACCCCGGATTTCCCTCATATTGGCTAGACCGCTAATATGATTTACAATACGCGCGCGCGAGAGATGGATAAAGCAAGCCGAACATATGTTCGGCTTACAAAACACGGCTTCGGACCCTTGCATGCCACATCCCATTGACAAGCGAGTGCCGAGCCTATCAGACTGGGTCAGTCGCCAGAAAGGGAAGTCTGGCGTCACGGACATCTACTTACCAAGGACCAAGGAGGGGAGGGATTGAACAAAACACCCATCTCGTCTATCTGGGAATGGCCCTCATCTGTGTATCCGTATCTAGCTACCATAGTGGACGGCAAGGATCTCTATATATTGCTCAATCTATATAGTAGTTGTTAATTGAAAAGTCTATCAAGTTTGCGACACGATGAAGATGGAGGAGTGCACTTAAATGTTTGATCAATTGGTTTTTTAAATTTTTAAATATCAAAAAGGGCGGGACAAGATGTGATAATCCGTATCCTGTCGCCAAGGGTATTTCCCGTAAAGGAAATAATAGTAGTCAATATACAATCCGCTCAAGATAGCCACCGAAACCCATAAACCTATAACGCCGTTACTATGCCCAATGCTTCTCATCTCGAATCAGAAAATGCCATATGCTATCCCTCTCTCTTGTGCAGCAGCCTTCTAATCTGTGTCGGCCGGCAGTTTTGAGTTTTGTTACAATGCCCTCACACCACCATTTCATCCGCTGTATAAAATAAATATATCCAAGCGTTTGCTCTGTTCCGTTGTTTACCATGTCTCGGAAATATACTTGCCCTCTTCCTTCTTGAGCTTCCAAAAGTTGCGAGCCTCCTCACGCTCCAGGTTGCCCTTTTCCATAGCCACATCGCAAAGGGCATCCTCGACGCCCTCACCCATACCCTTGCTGCTTCCGCACACAAAAATTCGGCCATCCAACGAGTTGATGATGTACCAGACCAGGTCAGACTGGTTCATAACCTCTTCTTGCACATACTTGCCGGTACCAACTCGGCTTTGAACGACACGCTTCACCTCCTCCTCATGAACGCCCCACTCACCACTGTAGATCTCATCCACCAATGAATCTCGGATACCTTGAAGGACCCAAACCTTGTTGGCACAGTTGGCCTGCTTGAGGCGGCGCTGGACGAAGCCACGGAAAGGGGCAATACCGACACCGGCACCGATCAGAAGCATAGGACCATCCGAGTTGAATTGCTTGGCCAGAGGATTGGCCATCAGACCCTTGAACATTGGGATGAATACTTGAGGGGAGCGTTCACCAGCAGCCTGGGCTCTCATAAACTTGTGGGCCTGTCGCTCGAAGAATCCAGATCCGACGCCGGCACGGCAGCCACGTCGCCAATCCATGGAGTCATGGACCGTGACAGCAATCTCGATCAAGCGGCGCTGAGCATGTTCTCGAAGGGTATATGATTCGGTAGGGTCGTTGGAAAGAGAGTAGAATCGCGGCATGAGCTGGGCCTGGACAGAGAGGAGTTGGTCCATAGGAGGATGAGAGCTGGGGAACGCGTTAAGGATTTGAGAGAGGGTGGTGTGGGGACCACCACGGAAGTCGGAGAAGATGCTGGCACCTTCATTAGAGCAGAGATACTCAAGGATCTTCTTCTCGTTAGGGGCGGTGGCATGCTCCGCGATGACACGGAGCAGCTCCTTAGTAGGAGCATAAGACTGAATGTCGGTGGTCCATGTAAGGAGCTCACGGCGTGTAGTGATGAGCTCGCGAGCCTTCTCGTCACCCCAGACAGTAGGCCAACGACCCTTGGTTGTCTTCATAAGAACAGGCTTGTCACGCTGGAAGCGTGGGATCATGAGAGCGTCAAGAATCTCATCAACCGAAATCTCGTCATTAGGGGCCATGACACCAATGGCGCCGCCAACCTTGAAGTCGAAGACTTCCTCAGGAGGGTAATCGGTAATATCGAGATCGAAGTGGAAGGTTCGCTTCTCGGCACCAGGCTTGGTGAGCTCACGAGTGTTGTGGATCTTGGCCGGGTACACGTTGTGGGGAGGATGAGGCTGGACGAATCGAGGAGGTTGAATGGTGGTATCGACACCCTCATAGCCAGGACCAGGAACCAAATAATGATTCTTGGAAGACGTGGACAAAGGGGAAGACTCAGAATTGGAATCAAGTGAGACGGCTGAGTCAGAAGGAGAAGAAGTCGGCCGAGGAATTGATGTGAAAAAGACAGTTTGCTCGGGCATAGGAATGATGCCAGTCAGGTCGGCAGGAATCTTCTCAAGTCGAAGTCCGAGTGACTTGAAAGCATCATTGTCAGGCAGAGGAACCTCCTCATACTCAACGTTATTTCGGTCGCTCATACAGCAAGCACCACCACAGCATCGGCCCATGTACTCAGCTGGTGTCTCACCAGTGATTCGCTGAATGTCTCGGGCATTTTGAGCAATCAGACGTGTAGATGCACGACGGCGGCGCTCGAGAGGGATGACTGGCTCTTCTTCTTGGGAGTCGGAATCGTCTGAGTAGGTTAGTGAAGGTGCAATTGAAGGAGCACCCTCGGCCATGATGAGTTCGTGTTGGGGTTGAGTGGCGGGGTTGACGATGCCGTCAATTCGAATAGCAGGAGTAGTCATGATGGGCCAAATATGTTTATGAGCGATCCGCTGGAAGTTGAGGTTGAGTATCCGAAGTGTCGGGTGTAGGTGTTGTTGAAAAGCTCTTCGCAACGAGTAAATTGTGACGGTATTCGCAGAAATAATATGTGGTTCGGTTTAGGCGACGTCAGGATTCAAATAGCATGACGATGCAGCAACAGACAGGGATTGTAAGTACAGTCGTCTGAGAGGTAGGTATAAGGTATTTGTAGGGTTCGTAAAGATTGATGACTTGCAGATGCAATTGACCGGTAAGAAACTGTTGTTTTGGGTTGTGAGGAAAGAAGAAGCTCGGGAAAGCTGGAGGGGGCAAAAGACTCAAATACAAGTGGTAGCGGCCGAGAGCGGGCGGGAGGTTTTAAAAAATCCAATCCATTGCCTTTGTTGCTGTTGCCATTGCCATTGCCATGGATAGGTAGCGCCCCGATGCGGGTTGGGGAATCTCCACTGTGGGACTATTTATCTGGTGCTTTGCATTGGCACTGTTGGGGGGGCGTGTCACTACTAACAGTTGGTTACTACTTGACAGTTTTTGTTCAACTCTATTACACTTATACATACCTAAACAAATGAACATGAGTGTTTAATCAAACATGCAAGAATTGCTAGAGATTAGACAGGAGTCCGGGTACTGATATCAAGCCATTTCACAGCATCATGTTGCTCATCTCAGACACTCGCCATGATTAGATAACGTACCTAGCAATCCAGTCACCCGGTTATCCTCCTTTCCCCAGGCTCAGAGTTAGGTCCAGCCAGGTCCAGCCCCAGGTAAAAGAACCCGAATTCGAGAAAGTACCCTGTCCGGCTCCAAGCGATTCTAGCCCCCCTAAGCTGATGTGGATTTGGTGCACAGCACAATAAACAGATCATGTCAGAACGTGACGGTAGATGAATGCGTGGTAATTGCTTACAGGTAGATGAGCAGATAGGAGGCTTGAGCTTTGAAACATGGTTGTTGACTAAACTCAAACATGAAAACAGGAAAGTAAAATGAAGTGTGATCATGTCGCAATTTCGTTATCAATCAATGCTTAATCAATCAGTCATTCAGCCAGCCCAGTTAATCAATCAGTCAGTGCTTTGTCTCACCTGCTTTCACCTGCTGTAATCAATCCGTACTGTGCAATACACGTGGGTCTTGTACAAACTCCAAGATATGCACCCTCCACTCAAATAATTATGCCACTTTTGTTATCATTTATCGATAGCTGGCCAAGGGTTTCCCTCTGTTTCTCTTCCATGACGGGCTATGAGCTAATGCTTGCCGATCCAGTGACCGGTTTGTGCAACACTACCCGGCTTGCACAAATATCTTTTCTGATTGGCTTATCGGCTATTGGCCCCCCTTATCAATCAGCCACTCAATTGTTACTTCTTTGTCCTGACACATCAAGATCACTGAGATCGAGAATTTTGTTTTGTGCAAACTAGCTCCAATGTCAATCTCGCAATTCAAAGTCCGATATCGAAGCTGGTTATTTGATCAACGCTTGATATAAAATCTGTAGTAGTCAATTGACAATGCCAGTTATCCTTTCACCAGACAATTTGGTTGACAGAACCAGCAGCTAGAAAAACTAGAAATTTCAAGGTTGGTTCTAGGGTAAGGATAGTTGCATAACTTTTAAAGCTGAACCGGTCTCTCCGATACCACCATCTCTCACTGTGAAAGATCGGCAGTCCCTGAATGATTAAATCTGTGTGCTCTTGAATAATACACACTCAACCTCAACATCATAAGATCAACACAGTGCTGTAAATTACAATTCAAGGGGTCAATGGCGTACACATGCGCATCATACGAGCTGTGTCTTACTCGGATCTTTTCGGTTCATTCATTAACAATGCAGCTCTTCTCTTCCACTCATCATCAAAGTCATGAGGCTCTGTCCGGCTATGCTAAGCTCTGGTCAGAAAAAAACAAGGGTTCGGACCTGGAATCGACCAGTTACGGCAGGCGTTTAATATCTAACCGAGTCAACGAGACAACGGTTCCCAGCTTTGGGTCAGGCCACCACAGACACTGTCATTAAGAGTATCGCCTATTTCCGCCATTGTGGCATGTCAGTTCCCAACAAAATTGTATACATAATTAATAGGAGTTCAAAATCAGCTTATACTGCGTAGGTAGCATCAGAAGTACCAGAGTACGGGAACCGGACAGACATCCTTTACCCGTTTATCGGAATCTGATCCACAACCGACACTCCAGTGAGGATATCATCACGTCCGATGGCCGAACCGAACGTTTTCGTGGGGCTTTCCGACGAAAAGGAAAGGCAAGGAAAGGAAATCGACTGCCGTATGAACGACTGATGGCAACGCCCGCAGACGAAAATATTGCGCTCTATTATCAGATGCGAATCTAAGCATCAACTTCGCAGTATTTTCCCCTCCTTCTCCCCGCATTCCTTTTTGTCCCGATTCGTTCGAATTTAGAGAGTTGAGAAGTTTCTCTCCATTTGACTCCGATAACCATCCGAGCCGAACCATACAGACATATACACTCCGAGTGGCAGTTGCAGGTGGAGGAGTCATTCATTGTTTCGATTTGATAGATCAACCCCAGGAAAGATATTGCACTGTCTTGACTCTGTTTCTTTCTTCTAGCTCCGAGTCTAGCTTGAACATAAACTTGGATACCCCGGCTCCGAACATTCTTTTCTCTTTTCTCCTTGTCAAATCGTGTATCCCCACCAATCGGATCTCGTCAACAAACCAGCCAAAAAAGTTATCAGATGGACTTGTCTTTATCAATCCAATCTAATCTTGGGACATCTCCCTTGGATGTTGAGATTAGATGCATCTCCTTAATTACGATGTGCACCCTCACCGATTTCGGACCTAATCGAAACAAAACGCAAATACCCACAGTCTCTTATTGAATTGCTTTGTTGTCCTTGCACATATGTATGTATGCTTGTGCTTCTCAGCTAATGCAGCTTGCCTACCAATATATGGATACATATCCATTGCACCATTCGCATGTACAACACACAAGCGCAGAAGTCAGGTAGATTGATACCTTGTTAAGTGAATTGGCCTGTGTCAACTCTCCTTTACTTCCTTGTTCCCAACCAAAAACATCAATCTCGTCAGGGGATCAGTTTCACCGACAGAGTCTGTTATTGCATCGATCATACAGAGTAGAAGCCTTTGTCAGAGCAGGGATCATGGAAAGGAGCTCGATATCCTGAATTTTGTTCACATTTCTAATGGCGACTTGTCCCACTGGACGGACGACCCCATATGCATGTACTCAACCCTGAATGGGTCTGATTGTCAGTCATGATCAGATAAGATGGAAAAGATTTACTTTTTGGTGTGGGGTCTACCAAACACAGCACCAGCTAGCCCTTTGACAACCCTCAGGGTATCAGAAAATTGACCGCTGGAAGCACAAGACACGCACTTAGACTACCTATGGTTCTTAGACTACTTATTTGTATACCCTAAGACCTAGGAGGCTATTTTTTCTGCTATCCAGTTGCCAACTAACCACCTTTGTACATATACTTGGGTGCCCAAGCAGGGGTGTCTCTTTTTCATATCGTACATGGAGCAGCATAGCTTGAGGGATGGCTCCTTATGCGGTGGGAATTGGAGGTGGGAATACGGAACTTGGTTGTTGTAAAGTTGTACAAGTTAAAGACCTTTCTCAACTCGTTGACTTCATCTTCAACTTGAAGTTCGTCTTCATCCCACTGTATCAGGAGAACTTGAACATCGCTGTATCGGGAGTAGTCTGAATTGGGAAATGCCCTCTTTGCAGACTGGGACTTGTGAGTGGTAACCTAAAATGTCTATCAAAGGAAGTACATACTGTCTGGAGATCCTCGATGAAGCGTTCAAAGTTCTCTATGTGATGATGCGACTTTTCTGTGTCATGAGTTGAGAGCGGCGGTAGGCACACACTGGAAGTAAGAGACAGCGAAGTATGGGTTGAAGTATCCGAAGCCTGCTATTTAGAATAAGAGATTGAGGTGTGGTGAGATCGCACTGGTACCTACCACGAATGGACTTGTTGAACTGCCACTTGTTGCGCTTTGGAAGCCATCAAACTTGGCCCCAAGTCCGTGAAAATCTGCCATGTTGAAGGGCTAAGACGGATGTCTACTAAAACCACGATTCAAGGGTAATGAGAAGAGTGGTGAACTACGAGTCTACATACAGACAACATGATGAATATATAAATCATCAACACTTGGCGAATGTGCAATCAACTCCTACCAGTTCTTACTGCTCCGCCTTGCAAATGGTGAAAATTTTTACAGATTGCAGTTGGCTCCCTCAGGAGATTGAACAACATGTTCGCATCTAATATTGGCTGGGCTCTGCGGTCCATGAAGGTGGCTGCAGTTGCCTCGTCTGAGCCGCCTTGACTGTTGTGCTGTGCTGGCAAGGCACACACGCAAACGCAGTATATATGATGGTGAAAACTCGGATGAACCAACGAGAGGAAGAGAAAACTGTCTATCAAAGCAAGGTTCGTGTATCGTGATGTGAAAAACTTTTCAACGACGGGCGTATGGGTGTAAGCATTTGTTTACAATGATTGGTGATGGGGGACTGCCTCATGCTGGGAAGTGCAGGAACAGCGCGGGGGATGAATATGAGGAGCGGAGCGGATCGAGGAACAGGAACAGGAACAGGAACGATTAATGGTGGATGTATTAATCGGGCGAACCATTGCGTTTTCTGGGGTACAGATTCTGCAACATGCACTCGGATGAATTAGGCAATGTTTTGTCTTTTGTGAAGCTTGAGTTGGTGTGCAAAGTCGTATGACTGTAGATATTCTATCGACTGGTGAGACGCTGGCATTTTGGGGGGGGGCACTTGGCGACATGGATGTTGGGAAATTGAAGATGACTGAGTTGATTGATATGAGGCTGAAAGTAACGTTGAGTCTCTCTTGATATCAGTGCGATTTGTGGTAATGAGACAGAAAGACTCAAGCCGAGTTTCATTGTCCCGTAAGACTCCCACATCCCGTCCAAGAACCTACTGTATAGTAGCGCTGAAATATGGGGTAACGAGTCTCAAGTTCACCCTGTCCAGCATGTCGGCGACATGAATGTAACACTTGGTACACCAAAAAGTTGTTGCGGCACGTCTGACGTTAAACGAGAATTCAAATTCGGATTCAGATTCAGATTCAGATGGGAGATCCAGGGATGGTTGTGACACCATCATTGTAGTAAATACAAGACATTGTCGCCGATAGATGAGTTGTCCGTCTATCCGTAGGTAGGGCAGAGAGATGATCCATATCAGGCACGCAACGGAAGCTGACGTTTCCGCTGCTGGCCAGTGACGCTAGTGTATGGAAGACCCGACATCCGAGAGCTTAGGCCATTCCAGATCCAATTTGATTCTGTTTCTGTTGCAGTAGTTAACCTGTAGATGGCATCAAGAGTTGATAACAGAACGCAACAAGATAAATAGCAGAGTCAAGTACAAATATCCCGAGCCAATATTTCGAACCATTATCAATATCAAGGTTTCTTTCTTTTCTTTCTTTTTAACCAAGGCTAAAGCCATCTATCTCTACAGCAATCCAGTCGGCAACTTCAACTGCCGACACTATAACAAGATCTAGTCGGTTAGTTTGTTCGGTATTTACATTAGTAGAGCAAATCGATTGGCTGCTAATCCTAATCAATTCCAATCATGATGATCTTCATCAACGGAAAAGGCGGGATAGGCAATGCAAATCACCTTTTTACCTCGACACAAGTGCCTGAGCGCGTCAAAACAACACAGCATCGAATCCTTTCTTGCCCAGGACTGGCCTAGAATGGAAGTCCTATGCGCGCTACTCGGACACCAACGCCAAGCTAACAGCCGGAGCTGTCTCTTCCCGAGAGATGCTCGCTCTGCAAAGGCCCAACCTGTTTCAGACAAACACAATCCATCAATTTGAATAGTAAATCAAGTGACACGGACAGAGGATGAATGTTTCCTTTTTAGGCAGTAAAGTACAATATTAGGCCGGTTGGCGGAATAAACAAATGAAACGTACTCGTTCCCTTGTACCTTTGTCTTGGCCCCATCTCCAACATCAATCCATATCAATAACTAAACATATACATACACAATTCCCTCTCGGATTCGCTTCGATTACTTACTTCTGCATCTCTTGCATGTTTAGAAAAAAGTCTCGCCGAGCCTCCGTCGATCCCTGATCAAGTTTCCATCCGCTGGTTGTGGAGTCGCTCTTCTGATACACGGCTGATACCAGTCACTTATAACACAACCACATTCCATATTCGCAAGTATCACCTCGTAACTTGAAACCGAATATTGGAAAAGAGAGAGAGAGATACCTTTTGATATCTATCGAAAACGTCTCTTTTATTTCCGATTCCCTATTCTCTATTCCAAACAACCTCACGTTCTCCATATTCACTATGCAGAACACCTCAAGTCTTCCCGCCTCACCTGTTGGTGTCAACGTCCAATATCCACAACTCATCCTCGAAGGGAAGCGCACAGGCTACTACATCACATTTACTCTATTCATCCTCACACTATGGTTGATACTGCCAAAGAAGCAAAGATCTCAACTCGAAGTTCCCTTCTACAAGGCCTCCAAGAAGAACTGGATCTTTGATGCCGAAACATTAATTAAAGATAGCTATACAAAGGTTTGTCGCTCTGCAATTGCTATTAGAAAATCGATATACTTACACTGTGCTAGTTTCGCGATCGAGTATATCAGATCAAGGCTACCGAGGGTGTACAAGTCTTGGTGCCCGCAAGCCTAGTGGGTGAACTCAAGGGACTTCCTGAAGATGTCCTCAGTGCAACAGAAGCAGTGTCAGATGTAAACCTCACTTACACCCACACATATTGGCATAGCACACTAACATACCAATAGGCTCTGCAAAGCAAGTACACAAAGTTCTCGCCCGGTCACAACGGCGAAACACTTGCGCTATTGATCCGAACAAAGTTGACTCAAAACCTCACCCGAGTTGTGCCACGTCTTCGACAAGAATTTGAGTACATACTGGCTACAGAATTCCCTGCCTGCGAGGATTGGACGCCTGTGAAATGGCAACCCTTTAGTCTTCGTGCCATTACCCGCCTGAGCGGCAGAGCTTTCGTCGGCCCTTCCCTCAATCGGGACGAGAAGTGGATGGACACCACCATCAACTTTGCTGTTCACGTCTTTACCGCATGTGTCAAACTCCAGTTCATCCCAGAGTGGGCTCGACCTGTTGGCCAATATTTCGTGTCAGAGCTACGCCAGATTCGCAAGGATATCAAGATCGCCAAGGAACTGCTTGAGCCTATTCTCAAAGAGCGACTGCAAAATATGGAACTCTCCAACGGCGAGGACGCACCCGATGATATGATTCAATGGCTTCTCGAAGCCCTGCCCGAGGACGAAAAGTCCGATCTCACAACCCAGGCCGAGTTGCAGCTCATCATCGCGGCCGCATCTATCCACACCACGAACAACCTGCTCTGCGAATGTCTTTGTGACCTGGCAGCATACCCAGAAGTTCAAGAGGAATTACGCCAGGAGGCATATCAGATTCTCGAAGTGGAGAAGGGTTGGGAGAAGAAAGAGAGCTTGGCCAAGTTGAAGAAGATGGACAGTTTCATGAGAGAAGTCCAGCGTCTGAGTGGAAATATCAGTGAGTCTTTCCCTCAATTCTTAGTTCCACTTATCCATATCCACACAAGCTAACAAACATGCAGCATCTTTTATCCGCAAGGTCATGAAACCCATTTCTCTCTCCGACGGTACCCAGTTGCCCGCAGGCACAAAGGTCCTCGCTCCTCAAGCTGGCATTGCTCTTGACGAGCGCTATTTCCCCGACCCTGAGCGTTTTGACGCTTTCCGGTTCTACAAGCTTCGCCAAGAGTCAAGTGAAGCCAACCACAGATGGCAGTTCACCTCTCTTGACGACACATACACCAACTTTGGTGCGGGCAAACATGCATGCCCTGGGCGCTTCTTTGCCAACAATGAGATGAAGCTCGTGTTGGCACATCTGCTCATTAACTACGACATTCGTCTCAAGGCGGGTGAATGTAGACCAAAGCCAATGACTGTAGTCATGGCCAAGGCACCTTCTCCAGACACAGAACTAGAGTTCCGACGAAGATCACTGGTAGCTTGAACAAGAATGATGAGCGCCAATACTTTGATACCCAGTACATTACCATTTTAGTATATAAACCAGTAGATGCACATCAAGATGTGTCACAACATGTATAGTACATGAAGCACTAGCTTTAGAAATAGAAGCTACCACTGCAAATCTTGACTCGTCTCCATATAAGTCAACAGCATCACGATAACAAACATGTCAAACCAACGACTTGCATTACTCGAACTGTTCTAATCTAACAAAGACACAACACAGGGACTCCGAGCGTGGCTGTCGTAGGGGGTATCATGAAGTCGTAGGCCAGGCCGACGAAAGCCACAAGCCTGGCCTTATAGCATCGTACAATCCTCTCTGATCCCGTGCCATCTCTCTCCGACTGACCAACAAACAAACAAACTGACGATACATCCAAATGGCCGAGGAAAAGAAGAAAGGTGCAGTTGGTGGACTGACTGGTCAAAACGGATCCGTAGTCTTTCCGAGAAAAAAACAAAATGGTGATTGAAGTCCTTGTTCTTTTTCAAGTGCCTTGTTTTGAGATGCGAAGGCCCAATAAAGGCTTTAAGATTCGGACAAACATTGATATTTACAGATCCAACCAACCCGGAACGCCCCTCGCCGTTGTTGAAGAAAAGCCGTCAACCATTTTTTCCCTGATGCAGCAAGCTAAAGACGAATAAGTCTACCGGGAACCGTGAGGCACCTGGGAAACCGCATGACAAAGCAGACCATCTCTTTCAATGTCCTTAAGCGAAATACACAGTAGTATGACTCCTTAAGTCATTTATTGCTTGTAGCGCAAGTACTCGCCGGCAACCAGACAATGGTCACGCTCGAAGGGTTCTGGGAACATGTTAGTTGAAACGCTTCATAATCATTGTCAAGGGAAGAAAACATACCCAGGGTAAGCTGGAACTTGGGCTTGATGGACTCAGCTCGCATCTTCTGGACCTCGGCAGCGAAGACCTCGGCGGCGGGAGCGGTACTGTCGATACAGTTGGCCTTGATGGAGATAAGGACACCACCGCCGACCTTGAGGAACCAGTTGGCGTTCATGGCGACGATACGGGCCTGATCGGGCTGGGCAACATCGGCAAAGATAACGTCGACCATGGGGACGATCATGCGGTAACGAGCGGGCTGACGGGCGTCCTCAACAATGGGGACAACGTTGGGTCGCTTGGAAGCCATGGTGATGAGATCACGACCGGATCGGGAAGAGAACTCGACGGCGTAGACGTAGCCGGTAGGTCCGACAATGTCGGCAACGTGAGAGACGGAAGTACCAGAGGCACCACCGAGGTAGAGGACACGGGAACCAGGCTTGATGTAGATCTCATCAGCACCACCAGCAACGGCGGCGCAAAGCTTGCTTCGGAAAGGGTTCCACATGCGGTACTCGACCTTGGTAGTGGTGGTAGTGCCGTCGTCATTCTTGACGACTTCATCGACGCTTATCCTCTTCTCTCCGTAGACAGACTCGCCGGGGGTTGTGTTGCGGGTAGCAAGACCATCTTCCTTACCACCACGGACAACGAAGACACCGGGGTGACGGTGAGGCTCCTGTAGAAGAAAAAAGTTAGATCGCAAAAATTCGTAAAGGAAAAACGCAAAGAAAAAAAGTTGACAGAGGGTTGACATACGACAATGACCTTGGCGCCGCCCTTTGCGCCAGCAGCACCACCGCGACCGCCGCGAGGAGCACCACCTTTTCATCTAGTTAGTATTATCATCATGTAGTCTTTGGAAAGAGACGCTTACCTCGTCCACCGCGTCCGCCACGACCACCTCGGTCACCGAAACCGCCACGGCCACCACCTTTGCGAAAAGTCAGTTATCAAGTTCATCAGGACAGCGACAAGAATGCCGCGAAAGCGCAATTCATACCTCGTCCACCGCGCGCACCACCACGGCCACCACCAAAGCCGCCGCGATCACCACCGAAACCACCACGGCCGCCTCCACGGGCGCCGCCACGACCTCCACGGGCACCACCTCGAGGAGTGAAAGGAGCCATCTTGTTCGATTAGAGAGGAATTGAGTGAAGTTGAAGATATTAGAGACGACGATAAATCGTTGTCGAGAAGTATTCCAGGCGCGAAAAGATAATCGAGTAAAGGCGGACGTGGATCAAAGTCCAAACTTGTCTGTTGTATAGCCTTGCCTGGGGGACGCTGGGCGTTCTGGGAGACTTTGAGAAAGAATTTTTTGAAGCTCTATGAAGCTCAGTCCCACTTAGTTCATGCAAGTTTCTCCGACTCCGAGACGGGTCCGGGAATAATGCGGCTAGTGCAAGTCTGATGCAAGCGGTTTTCACGTGACGATAGGAGATAAGAGTCAGGTGATGTCACCGATACGGCAGTGCGATCGCTGTGATGCGAAATCACATTACAATTACCATTAAAACTGGATTAAAATATCTATCATCTTGTTTTAATCAATTCTAACTATTCTCTCGTTTATCTCGAATTTCTACGAATTATTTCCGACCTGTGACGCTGATTTTCACTTTTCGCACAAACAGGGCAGTCAAACCCTAAGGCCTCTTTCCCAAAGGAGTGGGGAAAGCGAGTTTGTGGTCCCTCCGACCTGTTAGGGCAAGAGCTTCAGAATTTCTCAATTTCAGCCCGCCAACCCACGTCCCGTCGTCGAAACCGTCACTCACCACCCAAGTCGCCGAGATGGTGAGTAAATACGCCCCCGTCGATCGCCATGATGATAAAGAGGAGGATATGCTGTTGCACGAATTATCGGGAATTTGCTGGTGCAAGTTTTCGACGACATACGTCAACTTTGGCATGATCGAAATCGATGCGTCGTGGTGATGGGCTCAATTTCGAAAATGTGCCCTGGCTGACTCTGGCTTTTTTCCCACTCTTACAGGTTCGATACGCTGCCACCGAGATCCAGCCCGCGAAGTCGGCCCGCGCCCGCGGTGCCTACCTCCGAGTGTCCTTCAAGAACACCCGCGAGACCGCCCAGGCCATCAACGGCTGGAAGCTTCAGCGCGCTGTTACCTTCCTCGAGAACGTTAAGGAGCACAAGGAGGCCGTCCCCATGCGACGATACGCCGGCAGCACTGGCCGCACCGCCCAAGGTACGACACTAGCGAGAATCCCCACCTGTTAGCGATGGACTTTAGAGAAATCCGGAGGATCGCAGACGAGTGGGAAAGAAAACGTCACGAGGAGCAAAATACTGATGGACTTCATCAATAGGCAAGCAGTTCGGTGTCTCCAAGGCTCGATGGCCCATCAAGTCCGCCGAGTTCCTCCTCGGTCTCCTCAAGAACGCTGAGGCCAACGCTGACGCTAAGGGTCTCGACACCGGTAACCTCGTTGTCAAGCACATCCAGGTCAACCAGGCCCCTAAGCAGCGACGAAGGACATACCGTGCTCACGGTCGTGTATGTTGCCTAATCCATCCCGGCTTCTTGACTTGTCTGACATAATTTACAGATCAACCCTTACATGTCCAACCCCTGCCACATCGAGCTCATCCTGACCGAGGCTGAGGAGGTTGTCCAGAAGTCCGATGCTGTTGCTGAGCGTGAGCACCTCAGCTCGCGCCAGCGTGGTGCCCGCCTCCGCAAGGCTATCACCTCTGCTTAAGCCAATCAACAACCTTCTTCTCAAATAGACAAAATTTAAGCGCTGGTTGAAAACTGGGTTTACGTCGGGCATCTCCTGTGTTGTAACTGTGACTCTTGACAAGTCTCTTGAACAAAGAGATACAACACCAAGATTACAAACAAAACTCGATCAATTGTTCTAGGGTTTTTGCGAGGGTGGTTCGTGGCTTTTCATCTCCTGGTGTATGGCAGGCTACGGTAAGCATGGCAATAAAGGGAAACGCATGCAAAAATTCGCAAGGTTTCTTGACGAAATAAAATCTTTCAAGTCCTCCCAAGTCTCCTACCTGTGATCCCGGCAATAATGTGACGTAGTTGCTTTACATCAACTAGCCAAACATTCGTATCTCTTAGTCTGAAATGAAATCTGGGATTCGACATGGGTGTCTGGCTACATCATGGGTGGTAGGCTCGATCACTGCCAGCTTAGTCAAGAATCAGCCTTAATAGCAGTAGAATTTTTACAACGCTGCCAGAAACATTGATACAATGTAGGGTTTATACTGTGCGTGAATACTGAACAATTTTCCTGTCCTTCACTGAGCAATATACAGGTGAGCCCTGCGTTCCTCTGAGCAAGGTACATATAGCCATCATCCTGTTGGTAGAACATCCCGTCTGTCCTGTTGTGCCCAAATATCATAAATCATGTCCGTTTCACGGTCCAAAAAAAAGGGGCGAACGCCCTTTTCCGTTCTTTACAATACCTATACATCAGCAATCAAATATAGAAGTCATGCGACACCTGCCTCACTTGAAAAGGGAATGGTCACCGCAGCCCCGTCATCTTTGACTTCTACGCTGCTGGCAGCATCGCATCGATTGTACCTGAAAAGCGCCCTCTTCCAGGGCTCTCAACGCCATCTCCAATAGCATCAGAAATCGTCCGTTGATCGTAGATGTTTTCCCATCCCATATCCAGACCAAAGGCATCGGTGAGTTGGAATGACTCCTGGGGTCGTATGAAAGGTGCAATGCGGCCCAGAAGCCTGTCACGGCATTTCATCATCAGAGGTCCCAGATTCGAGCTGTGAGGGTTCCCATTACCAGCAAGACCTTGAGTACCAAAGGGCAAAATGCTTCTAGTATTGATATCCGCTATGTCGACTGACACATAACCACACGATTTGAATGAAAGACACTTCAAAGTGTACTTCTTCGCATCAGAACGTAGGCGATGTGATGATGGTATGTGTTGACCCAATGGATCTGGTTGATTGAATATTATTTCGTCAGCCGAACTGGGACCAGTCTCATTTCTGCCAGCCAAGATGTCTTGGATCTTGACACCGGGAGAAAAATGTTCTATGATGCCTGCCCAGGAGAGTTGTTCAGGCTGCTGCAAGGTTTCTGATGGTGTGCCAGCTGGGTCCGGCGCCGGGTTGTTGCCTTGTATCTGGTTTTGATACATCTGGAACATCTGGGCCACTGGTGGCGGTGGCGGAGGAGGAGGTCCATGGCCACCTGCCGTTGGGTGAGGCTGCACCTGGGCCGGCAAAGCGAAGAAGCCCATTAAATGAGCAGCGTTCAAATTGACGATATGCCCATGAAGAGGAGCTTGTGGAGTGAGAGTTGGTGGACCAGAGATTGACACAGATTCCAGGTCAAGTTTTTCGAGTGTAGAAAGGGCCATATTGCGTATCGTCTGAAGAAAGACGTGAGGCGAAGCCCAACAATTCTTCAAGGACAAATGCTTGACATAGGGTAAGACCAGGATATCATTTTGGTGAGTTCTCGGGCTATCAACCAGTGCCATGAGCTGAGGGTCTTCAAAGAAAGGAGCTGGAAGAATGAAATGGTTTCGCTGGAACGTCGAGGGTGCAAACTCCCCGCCACAGATCCATTCGAAGTGAAGGCTCTCGATATTGGTCTGCACGCCAATATAGTCGTTGAGTAACCGGTACACCTTCCTGACAGCATCGACAGGAGATAATGGAGTGTCTTCAACACATCCAGGAGCAGTTTTAGTGACACGCCGCCAGTCGGCGATAACACCCAATGAGACATTGTTGAGAGACGGCAGATTTTGCCAAAGATCGTGGCGACTGAAGATGTAGACATGGCTGCTGGGGATTTTGGCAATCGTGAGCGTAGTCAAATTCGTGAAACAGTCAGCTCGAGCATTGTCGATTAGGCCAATCACGTAAGACTGAATCATGGCCCGATGAGCCCATTCAAGTTCTAAAAGCATTTCCTTTTGTGCTCTTGTCAGACTCGAAGGAATGAGTGCATGACTTGCAATTTCTGAAACGGCAGGTTCGAAGTCGGCACGGTTGCTCAACGATGCTAGTCGAGATTCCGGATCATTAAGGAGGGAAGCCCTCTCATCAAAATCAATGGTGCTGAGGTCAGTGCCTTCTGTGTCGAGTATCATGCGCACGGCATCCTTAATCTGATCGTCCCGATAACCAGCATCCGACACCATCTTTCGCAATACGGTTTGCTTGAAACTCATGGGATTTTCAAAGACAGGCTTCTGGAGATCTTTGACCAGTTCGTGAAAATCCGACAAGCTGACGATGGTCGGCTTCTTCTGTTGAAGTTCAGAGTTGGTGATACGCCAATTCTGGGTTGCAAAAACGGGGTCAATGGTGGTAGCAGCAGCGTTGCGTGCTATATGATCCGGTCCCAATAGAAATCCAAGACCAGCATCACAGCAGATTCCAAGATTTGAGACCTTGACCAAGCATTTAAGCGCCTCTTTCATGGCCTCAGTTTCATCAGCAGTCTGCTCAAGACCCTCAAGGTCTGTATACCGATGATATGTGTTATGGGGCCAGCGGTATATACCCCAGAAAGATGGCACAGCTTCCTGTGAAGGTTTGATTGGGGGGTATGAGAGTGTGTCTTCATCAAGCTCCAACGACAGCGCAAAGCGTCGAATGTGCGGGCCGAAAGATTGGAAGATGCGCATCCCATTAGATAGGAGAGCGGAAGAAGTGCGTTTGAGGATACCGTTCTCATCACGGTCTAGTTTACTATAAAGCTCGGATTTGAAAGGCACCACAACATTCCGGAAATACTGCGCAGAGACTTTGGCCTCGAATTCCTTGCAAACAAGTCGCAAGCATCTAACTTCGAGACGTGCGAGGTGTGAGATTATGATCTCGAAGATTTCAACTGGCACTTCGTTTGCAGGCCACTGGACAGCAACATCTTGGATAGTCCGATCGTGAGAATCTGATTGTTCGGTAATTGCGGATAGCTCGTTGTCACAAGATGAAGGAGCAGTGCTTGGTCCCGCTTGATGCCGTTCCAATTCGTTGCTGCCAGCATCTTGTGTTGGATGAGTAGCCATCTTTGGGCGATTAAATTTGGTGATGGAATTGAGTGACGTATTCGTAAGAATGTTCCTGGTTAATAACGTTATAACGAATGCGTGTGGCTGGTTGTAAACATTCGGTCGAAAGGAATTTGGAGATATCGTTACTCGACTGGCGGGGCGTAGCGGGGATACGAATGCGACAGTGTAACGGTTGATATGTTTGTGTAAACGATGAAGCCCTTGTAGATACGAAAGGGTGAAGGCCGAAGAGGTAGACTAGGAAAATGGGCTGCGTTGGATGAAGGGTTTACAAGAAAACGGATCTGGTTGAGGGATACTGAATGAATGAGCTATAGGCAGCTGAATAAACGGGCTGAATCGGATGAGTTCATCCAGTGGCGAGGAGAGCCTGAAGGAAGCTGGGGATCCAAGAAAAGCAGGGTTCTTGTTTCCCGGTAGTTGGTAACAAGATTAGCTGGAGATGGGCCTTATGCCGTGTTCCATTGGGTAACGGGCATATGTTAATTGCCTGATTGCGGTTCCGAAGGGAGAAAATGATGAGTTGAAGATGGGGATGGCATGTTTAAGCTCAGGACTCAAAGACGTGGGGAAAAGTAGGACTAGTATATCATGTTCAGCCCCAACCCCTGTAGCTCTGGGTAGGTGATTACCGCCGGTCAGACTCCGGTGCTGCAGGACTACTAAGGTAGGTACCTGCCCGACGGTTAGGAGACAACTGAAATCCTTGTACTGACAATCACTCCACAACGGTACTAACCTACCTACCGACAGTGCTCAAGGGTAACCTTTAGACTAGGTAAGTAAGTGTCTAGTAGGTACCTAGAGTAAGAGTTGCTGTTTGCTTGTAAGACAACTTTTATTTTATCTTTATTTCTTCTCGACTCCATTGTTTTCTTTTCAACAGTACCTAGGTAGCACAAGGGGGTTGAAACTGTCCTTCACCGTTACTCGTAA
Source organism: Fusarium poae (assembly GCF_019609905.1). NCBI lineage: Eukaryota > Fungi > Ascomycota > Sordariomycetes > Hypocreales > Nectriaceae > Fusarium > Fusarium poae. The sequence goes on from NC_058399.1 coordinate 6,114,350, forward strand.
TGTGGCTTGTTTCCTCAGGCTTCATTCTTCCGGGGACCTGACCCCTCTCCTCATGGAGAGATCACACTGCATAAAGGTAGCCTATCTACAATCAACAAGAAACCAACATCCAATCCCAGGATGCAGAACGTTCAAAATCATGACAAGGTGGCTCACAATGTTTCATCTTACATAGTGCTATGCAAGGTTTATCACTCCAAGTTCGTGCCAACCAGACAATTGAGTCACGGAGAAGGCCGGGAGCTTGACAAGGATGACACCATCTACTGTATGCAACTGCGAAATGGCATCCAGATACATCCAATTATTTGCTTTCTTTCTTGTCCATATATCACTCACTCACAAGCATAGGCAAACCGGTCAAAAGAAGCTCAAGTCACAAGTTGAATTATTTGCCTCCACTACGCTACCATCAGGGGATATTACCATGATAAAAACAAGACTATCTACATGTATAAGAAAAAGAGTAATTTCAAGCACGAACCAATACCAAGTCCTAAATTCTCCCTAATAAGTTCAAGCCTCGTCATCAATTTTGCCAGCCCAGAACCAGTATCTAATATCTGTGTTAGTCATTCCGCAATACACCATTTGCAAAAGGAACCACTTACAGTGTTGCGTATTCAACCTCGAATTCAGAAGCCATGCCCTTGCATGTAGCAGGAGCGCTACCGCCAGCTGTGGTAGTTCGGTACACCTCCTTAATGTCGTGAGTCGCACCCTCAATGGTGAAAAGTCGGAGCCAGGGAACAGCAGCCTCGCCAAGCTGACCCTTGGCTGAGAGTGATGGCGCAGGAGCGCTACTGTTCTTGGCACAAGGTGCCTCTCCAATCTCTTGCTCTGGTGTGCGGAGATCGAAGAAAGGGACACCGTCGGCAGTGAAATAGTGGTGACCGGACTCGGGTAGAGAGGCAGGGCCCAACTTCTCAGCAGCTGTCAAGGGGAAGTGAACAGCCATGCCGGGGATACGCTCAACAAGATCAGGGTACAAAGCAGCGGCGCAACTGGCGTTGAAGAGAGTAGCCACAGCACCGGTAGCGACGGGGGCCGATGAAGGATCCTTGGTGTCACATGTGTAGTTTTGAGTACCACGACCGACAGCAACATGCTTAAGGTAAAGTCCCTTGGAAGGAGGAAGCAGTTGGCCATCTTCATATGTTAGTGGGGAGATTGTAGCCGGAGTGATGTGACATACCAAGAGCCATCTTGGCTTGTGAGAGATCACAGACGGGAGCCATGTCGTATGCCTTGGCAGCCTTGACCTTTTCCGCAACAAGGTTGAAGTAACCAGACAATGATCCTAATGTATCGATGGCAGATCGAGTATCGGTAACGGTAGGCTTAGGGAAGCTAGGTGCTGCAGAAACAGTCACCGCCAAGACGGATGCGACGAATGTTGATAATTGCATCTTGGAGTGGTGTATATGTGTGTTTTGATATGATTTTGAAGGCGTGTAGAGTATCGGTATCGTTTCAGTCGTCAAGACGTTTGTCGTTACGTAGAAATATAGCCCCAAGGAATAAGAGAAGCGTTTTGTAGATCAAACAAGAACAAGACTTGAGATAGAGATAGATGACCTAGGAAATAAGGAAATATGAGATATAAGGAAATAAAGAAAAAACAAGAAAAAAAGGAAAAGAAGAACGCTCAGCGTCTTTCGATGTGTAACAGATGCAAAGAGATAGATCTTTTCCTGCCTCTTTCTTTTCTCTTCTCTTTTTTCTGTTGGATGAACACCATCTCTTATTATACCAACCTTCCCCTCTAGCCAAGGCCCTGTTACACGCGCCTGAGGGTATGGGCGGCAAGGATAAACGAATGATCATGATTGGATCATACGCCAAGATCTGTATGTAAAAATAAAACACTGGCCCTTATTTCCCACGTTGAAGATGCAGCTTGGCTCATATGTGATGATGATTCAACGAGGTCCAATCAATAGGTTTCCGTATGTAGTTACTAGGGTTATGATTGGCCGAATGGCAGTACGTTAAGCGCCTGTCTCGGGCGACGGCATATGGATCCACGGGCGTTAAGAGATTAGAATGGAGACATGGAAATGCCACGATAATGATAATTCCGATTTCTATCCATTTGCCATGCGGTACAATATGCAGATGATGTGAGAGATCTTGTTTGTTGGTTTGCTTTTAAGATCTATGATGAACTTGGTATTGGAGCTTTGGCCAGGTCTTACTTTTTGAGGCTGATCACATGGCTTTAATTAATGAAGTGCATTCTACGGATTACTTCATGTCAGCACTTTAACATTGATGTACTGTAGGTACCTACTTAACGTCTTTCCCCTCTCTTCAGTATACGAAAAACATACATCTGGTATCTCGGTCACACTCCAACCTCTTCACTATTCCGCCCATTTCCAATACAGCCAGGGTACCTTGAAAAAAAGATTCCAACATCTCTCGGCGCCACTTGTGAACCAACCTCAGTCCAGCATCAAAACATTAAAGACCTTGCAAGAAACGACAAACAAAGGTCCTCGGACATAGTAAATTGCATACAGGGTACTGATAGAATTGCTTTCCATGTATAAGACTCTGATTGGTCCGCGGGCCATGCTTGTCGACGGGCCGCGATAAGCGGCCAGCGGCTGCAGAAAATAGTAGCAACGAAGCCCCGCGCAACATCAAACAAACAAAAGAACCCCTCTTCTCTTAATTGGGACGGGCTATTTTCGCTTTCGTTTCCATCATTGACTTGCATCTCTAGTGGGACGAAAGGGCTGTCACATGTCTGGTTTATTTCAAGAGGTTGCTTAGGTGGATCATATTATGCTCTAATCCCATAACTACCTAGGTAGGTAGGTATGTAACTATACTGGGCACACATATCATCAACCATCACTAGACCACCATTTATTCATCTTGGCACCTCGCTTACATTGACGCCAGATGTTGCTTGACTCCAAAATACATATAACAAGTTCCCATATATCCAATTACTCCACTACCGAGCCGATTACAGTACAGACTTATACTGATTGATACTGATACAGTCCCGTCTCTGGCAGACATTCGTTGACTCATTCCTTTTTGAGCTCTTGACCAAAACACTCCCAAAACTGGACAGCGCATCGCCCTCTACTTGGCAGGATCTTTAGGCGCCCCGTCCATTGGACTGCCAAGCGAGCCCCCGGCCACTCCAGCTGCCGCTGCCGCTGCAGACTCGAGATGGGTTACCCGCTGGACATCCGACGAACTCATCCAGTACAACGACATGAAGACCAGTAAATGGAGTGCCACGCAGTATGCCGCGAACAAATTTCGACTGGTCCTCGAAGCCAGTACGGTACGAGTAAGCGAGTACACTGCCCGCTCTGGTAGACTCATCCGTTTGTAGGCTCGAGCAGATTCCCGCCCGCGGAAAGCTGCGAATGGAGAAATATTCGACTCATATGCCTGGCGGTATCGATCCATGGCGATTCCAGGGTTTCCTGTTTCACCAATCGACACCGTAGACGGGTTAGGGTTTGCACCATACGCGGACGATGTTGCCGCACCACCCCCTCGGTTGTATGTTGAGACATATCTTGTCTTTTCATAGAGGTTCAGGTTATCCTTCTGTAGTGCTGCGACCTCCTGGCGCAGCTGTGATACTGTCCGGTGTGTGTTGGACAGCTCTTCTTCCAATTCCCCGTTCTTCTTTTTGTAACGGTCACGCTGAGCCGTCACCATTGGCAGCATGCCCGAGCCACCCCCGTAGACTCGCTCGCCAGGTTCGCCTCCTCCCATTCGAGGATCCATACCACTGATGATCGATGATGTCGGTGAAATTCTGCCACTCTTACGCCCAACTGCCCGCGTGACATATGTTCCAGCAACAGACGCTCCCGACGGGAATGCGTTAGCTCCCTCTTCCTGGATCGTCTCCAAATCGCTCTCCAGCTTTTGGTTGAGCTTCTGAGAACGCTCCAATTCTGCGTTTGTTCTTGAGAGTTCTTCTTGAAGATCCTCGAGACGGCTCTGTAAGTCGTTGTGTGAAACACGCAGAACAGTCAATTCATCACCGAGCTTCTTGTTGCGTGCCAAGAGAAGTTTCTCCAGGGAGTTGCCCTCGGCATCCTTCGACTCGAGATGCTCTCGCACCTCATCGTCGTCACCTGTAGAGAACTCGATACTCTTTAGAACCTCGAGCTCTTGTTTTATCTCATCATAATCGCCCCACCTTTGTACCTTGGTCTTCAGTGTGTCCCTCTCTTCCTTTAGAGCGTTCACCTCTCGCTCAATAGATCGTAGTTTACCATCCAACTCTCGCTTGAGGCCTTCTTTCTCCACACGAGCAGCGTCAAGCTTGCGGATCATAGACTGGTTCTCTGACCTCACGCGCATGTAACCGGGATCGTCTTCAAGGTTTGTTTCAGGTTGCTGCTGGGCTGATGATTTAGCCTGTGCGAGTTCCAGACGCATCTGCTCGTTACGGGCTTCAATCTCAGCGAGGCGAGCGCTCGTACGATCCAGGTCAGAGTGAAGCATCTCAAGTTCGGCACTTGAAACTTGGTTGCGCTGAGCCTCCTGTTCATCGCCATTCTTGCCCAATCGCTGATTGACTTCGTAGCTTGCACGCATCTCAGTCAACAGGCGCTCTTGCTTCTCAAGCTTGTCCTCCAAGGCCTTCTCCTTGGCCTCCCAATTATCTGTCTTCTCATCTAGGACAGCGGTCCATGATGTCTCCACTTCCTTGACACGTTTCTCGAGATTCTCCTCCAGATCTTTTCGGGATTTTCGCTCACTCTGCAGCTTCGATTCGACATCTTCCAACTGGGTTGTAAGAGTTGTAACGTTCTCTTGTAAGTGTTGATTTTCCTCCGTTATCTTCGGTAAAGTATCCTCGGCGAGGAGCATCGAGTCGACCGAGGCCTCAAGGAGTGGGTACGGGTCTGGCGCATCGGAGAAAGAGGCATATGTCTGAAGGAAGGCCGAGTTGACAGACTTGGAATGATTCGTGAGAAGATCGATAAAGGTCTGATAAGCTGCAATATAGTTAGCATGCTGAGGGATCAAATCAAGATATTGCGCTACTCCTACATTTTAATAAACCCTTGATTTCTGACAATTTCGATGTATCATCTAGCTTGCGGAACTCCTTCGTCTTTTGTGCCAGTTCTTTACGTTGAACAGTTGAGTCACGTTGGTAGGCGACAATGTCCGAAGCTGTATTATCTAGGTTCGAGACAAGAGTTGTGAGATCGATTGCTATGTAACGTTAGTCCAACCGTCATATATTCTTGTTGGTAGCCGTACTCCTCCATGCTGAGATGGCATGTTGAAATTTGTTCTCTCCGTCAAAGGTTGGCGCAGGCGCAGAGGGCTCGATCGTGGACGCCAGAGCGGCTTCAACGGCTGCGTCGCTCATGATAGTGGTATTGAGTTGAAGATGTTAGGCGGCGCAAAAGAGTGTGTATAGCAGCCTCGGACGCCGCGAACGTATGGAAGTGAGTGTTTCGTAGTTGGTGCAGTTAGTGAGGTCGTCGGTACGACTTATCGTTGCCGTCGTCAAATTGAAGCCATGAGAGAACCTATGCGAAGGGATGCGTATCTTGGGGCCAGTTTGCGTGGTGTGTCATCTAAGCTAATTGGCTACGTAAGCTGTCAGGCTGTTGACGCCAGGGATGCAGGGGCAAGTCCTTGGACTGATCCCCCGCAGCCTTGCAGTTCAGTGAAGCACAGCCACTAACCAAATATGCTACAGCAGGTACGTAGGCGCTGTATCCACTCAAGGTCGCATCAGCTTCCAGCCCGGGCGAGCTTCAGATCCGATGCATCCACTTATTTCGGTCTACTGATGTCAACATAGCCTACCTGCGCCAGGCCATTCCAAAGCGTCCATCAACTGATATACGGTCCACGATACATGAAAGCAGATCAGTACTTGCGCTGCTCGCTCAGATGATGCTGTTGATAATAACGCCGCTATGACACCAGATGGCCCAGGCGATGGGCCTTCAATTATCAGCCCTGAGCTGACAGGCCGCGAGGTTGGCCCTTATGTTCTGCGGACATTGTTGGATGAAGTGCCGCTCTCTGCGGATGGTTCCCAAGACGATATCAAGATCAACTGTGTAGACTACTTAGGTAGGTCTCTGACCAATAGTCAAAATGTTCGTGCCCATCATTGACCTATGAGCATTTAGATGCAAACTTATATGTTGGCACATCCGCCTCAGAGCTGCTTCACTTTGTCCAGATTCCTCCCGACCCGAACGATCGATCCGGCCAACCCGTTTATATCCTTGCGTCCCGACTATGTCCTCAGTATGTCGAGACAACAGGGACTCCGAATTCGCGACCCGGTGTACAACAAATCTTATTACTACCGCGCGTCGGAAAAGCATGTATCCTGTGTAACTGGACTGTCACTTTTTACTCTCTACCAGAGCTCAGCCCTGTCTTTGGCACGACGCTGGTCAAGAATTGTAGCTGGATAGGCGGTATTGACCTCAACGAGCCTCTACTTGACAATGATGGTCCAGAAAGAAGTGGAGGTGTCACTATCCTGCTTTCTTTAATGCGGAAGATTCAGGCAGTCCGTGTAGGGGAAGACGCTCGCGTCACAAAGGTAAGTGTCAATAAAGTGTGGGGGTTTGATCTATGTTAACGGTTTCTAGAAAATTGACTTCTCGGGAAGCACTTTATCAGTGCGCAGAGACTCAATCGCATGTGTCGCAGATTCCAAATCTTATGCGCTCATTGATGTAGAACAGCAGCTGAAGATTCCCTTAATGAGCATCTCATCGTTGGAGGAGACTACGTCACCTAGTGAGATTGGACACGCTCAAAGTATTGGAACAGACACAACAAGTGGGCTTCTTCGGAGCTCTTCTTCGACCGGAAACCGCACAGTCAGCGAAGCTCCAAGCCATAGCCGAAGTACTAGCCTGGGAGGCTCAATATTGGACAGCATTCGTCGACAAGACCGTGGCAATGAGGGTGAAGATTTCCTTGGTCGCCACCCTTCGCCGCAACTGTCGTCAAGCCCGAGGCCCTCAATGGAAAGGGCTTCAACTCCAAACCCGTCACTAGATAAACCTTTGCCTGCTGCACCGTCACGTTCCGGCACCCCTTCCCAAACAACGAATCCGCGACCTAAACCTGGCGCGGTCTTTTTGAAGCCTCATATCACCTCACCGACCCCTGATGAGTTCTTGCTGGTTACTGGTACCGATCCTTTGGAACCTGGAATCGGTATGTTTGTTAATTTAGACGGTGACCCTACGCGTCCTACCCTTGAATTTACCAGATATCCTCGAGAAGTTGTCGTAGACAGCCCGCCTTCAGATTCTGACTCATCGCAACCGTCTCTGGGACAGCAGGAAGAGGGGTATGTTTTGGCCTCGATGACCAAAGAAGTCAACGGCGACTTGAAGCACGGTCTCGAAATCCAACGCTTTGATGCTGGCTCAGACGTAAACCCACAAAGATACTGGTTGACAGCTAGAGAAGTCGACCATGACGGGGTTTATGGCATTCGCTCGCTCGCCGGCACTGAAGAGACCCGATTCGAGGAGATTGTCCAGAAGCTTTCTCAAAGACGATATACACCTTTCTCTGTCTCTGCCACTCCAGGGACACCTGACCCGTCATCTTCAGGCAAGGCTTCGGATTCAAGGACTGCTTTATCGATAGAGCATCTGTCGAAAGAGAAGGAGCTTTTTGACAGAAATATTGACTCCCAGGATGAAGAGTCACTCCCAGAAGAATGGGAAGCAAATCGTAATGCAGAAGGAGAAGAGTTTGCTCGCCAACTTGCCAAGGCACATGCTAACTTGGCAGTCTGGAGTGGGAGCCGTATATGGTGGGCTATCCGCAACCCTATTCTGATACAGCTTGACGCTGTTTTGGAAGCAGCTTGCGTGGGCGATGTTTTCAGTCCCGCTGAACTGGACAGACAAGCGATATTTACCACTATCAACTCAATCAGAGGCCGAGAGCCACAAACAGAGTTGGAGTTTATGACTTATGGATATATACGACAAAAGGCAGGTATTCTACTCTTGACGAACTTGCTAAAAGCGCCTGAAGACAGGCAATTCACAGAAAAAGAATTGGATGCGCTTGAAGAAGTCTTAGTCGAAAGTGGCCTGGATCCAAGAGTAGTACTATCGGTGATTCCGAGCGTTCGGAACGAGATCGTTGAAGGGTCGCGCGGTATATGGATATACGGTGGTGTAAGAAGAACTGCTGATGCCTACCTCCGAAGTAGGGAGTTCCAGATGACTTCAAAGGATGGTATCGGGACATTGGAACCAAGGACAATGCACTTTCTTCGGAGGTTTCTTGGCACCTGGCGGAAGAGAAAAGGCTTCGGTAGTGTTGCCGATGAGCGAGAAGTGTTTCACACTGTTGATGCTGCTCTGCTCCTCGTTCTTCTTGAGATTGACCAGCACTCTCCCAAGGGATTGGGTAAAGGGGGTGTTGTGCGATCAGAGCTGTACGAAATTGTGGACAAGGGTGTTGACTGTTTCGACCGCGCAGTCGGTCTGCTCGAAACGTATCATCGTCTCTTCGTTCTAAGCCGCTTATACCAGAGCCGCAAGTTGTCAGGTGATGTTCTGGCTACTTGGAAGCGGATCATCGAGGGAGAGCAAGACGTGGGACAAGAGCTTCGCGAAGGCGAGCAGCGTGTTCGTGAGTATCTTACGAAGATCAGCAGCCAGGCTCTCGTTCAAGAGTATGGAATCTGGTTAGCAAATCGCAATCCAAAACTTGGCGTTGAAGTCTTCGCGGAAGACAAAGGACGGGCACCCAAATTCGAGCCCGCACAAGCCGTTGCGATCTTACGAAAAGAGGCACCTGATGCAGTCAAATACTACCTAGAGCACTTGGTATTTGGCAAGGGACACACGACTTATATAAACGATCTAACGGCATACTACCTCGATGTGGTTGTGAACGATCTAGAGTCCTCTGAAGAAAGCCGGACCATCGTCAGGGCGACTTATGCAGCATATCGAGCGCTGCAAGCTCCCAAACCTGCATACAGCCATTTTCTTAGGGATAACGCCCCACCTGATAATGAGGTCTGGCACAGCCGTTTGAGACTCCTTCAACTACTGGGCGAAGCAAATGACTACGACGCTGCAGCAATAAGAGATCGGATCTCTACTCTGCCGGATGATCTTCTGGTGCCTGAGACCATCATTCTGGCTGGCCGGGAGCGCAAACACAATGACGCCCTTCGTCTCCTCATACACAACTTGGGTGACTACGATACTGCTGTTTCGTATTGTCTTCGAGGAGGTGCTGGCACGACAGGTGCAGCTCCATCTGAGCGACCTTCCTTTGAGGAGCAGCGCCGTTTGTTTGGCGTTGTTTTTCATGAGTTCCTCTCCCTTGAAGATATAAGTGACCGCGTCGAACAAACTGGCGCCCTCCTCGAGCGCTTCGGTGGATGGTTTGAGATCGACGATGTGCTTGGTCGTATTCCTGATGACTGGTCTGTCGATATTGTTGCAGGATTCCTCGTTGGAGCACTCAAGCGCCTTGTTGGCGAGAGGCACGAAGCTATGCTCACACGTGCCCTCAGCGGAGCGCAGAATTTGCGTGTAAATTATGATTTGGTTGTCAAGGTGGAAGAGAAGGGGCCGAGCATCGAAGCCCCGAATTAATCACACGTATATACAGACTAACCTGTTGATTGTATAAGAGGAGGATTCATAGCGAGCTTATTTACTCAGAATACATCTAAAGTAATTCAAGGGCTTCCCGTTTATTTTCCATATCGTGAGAGCAGGCACCTGTCCTTGTTCCTCCAGGCTTAAGAATCGCTCTCGACTATCTCATGAAGCCCTTTTCGCCAACATCCAGTATCTCCGGGTTTTATTCCCAACCCCGATGGCGTCTATCTTTATGCAATCTCACGCCCCCTCGTGAAGGCGTTGCTCCGCCTCGTCTTGCGGGCGGTCACAGTCAGACCGCCTGAGGAAATAGAGCCAATCAATCGAGGACGGGTCTAGGAACAAGTGTCTTGCTTCGCCACGATATCATGCAGCTATGAGTGGTTGGGTGAAATGGTCGTGGTATATAAAGACTCTTCTCTCCCCGTCTGATTAGAGGAGTCTCCTCGACTTCTACCGACAAGTGATATCAGCTTCACGGCGTCGAGATCCACTTCAACGAAGCGACTACGAGCCACGTCTTTCGAATTGTAATATCATCTTCCCGCTCGATATCCCATGACCTCTCCTCGCCGTTGCAATCCCTTTCCCATATCCTCTCGACCTCGAGTCCGACCTCCTTGAGGGCCGCGGCGTCGTAGAATCCGCTCATTTTCTGTCGGCCAGTATGGAAACCTGCGACAACCCAGCATCGCGCTTCAGGTGTGCGTTTAAGGAAATGGGAGATGGATCGGTGTAAGTTGGTGTGCTGCCAAGGCATCCAGAGGCAATCGGCTGCAATGATTCGGTCAAATGCGTGCTCGCCTGAGACGCTAAAGGGGTCCTCGAGCTCGCCCCAGGAATGGCCGTGGACGGACACCCCAGAAAAAGGGGTCATTTCGGCAGAGGCGGGTGAGAATGGGGGTTGGATGTTGCGCTCGACATTTGTGCGTAGAGATTTCAGAACAGGTTCGGCTGGGTAATCCGTAGCGACGACACGCTTTGCACCCAGAAGAGCTCCCATGATACTTGGCAACGCGGTTCCAGCTCCGAGCTCAAGAATATCGAGTCCCTTTACGTCGAAGGACATGCTGTCCTGGGCCTCGCGAGGCTTCTGCAGGGGGATACCCAATGAGTCGGCTTCGATGAACTCGGCGAGCAATAGAGAGGAGTTCCAAAGGTAGTGTGAGAACAGCTTGCGGTCATCCTCCTTCACAGGGTCGGCAAGGTCGATAACAAGAGGCTTGGGGAGATGAGGTGAGGTGTAAGAGAGATTGTGTTTGGCATCACCATGTTGGTTTGTGATATCGCCAGGGAAGATGACGCCCAGTGCGTCTGAAAGGTAGTCCTCGGGATCGTCAGCCTCGCCATTGACGGAAATACGCCAGGTGAGAGACATGACTTATTTTGATTTATTCGCAATACGATATCGACTCCGAGTTTTTTTCTTTTTTTCGTTTTTCGACTTTGGTGTTGAAGCCCAACTGACTCAAACTTGCACGAACTCGGGGGATGGCAGATCACTTGATCTTTTTGCAACAAAAGTCAAGTATGATATATCTTGTTCTTTTGGTAAGTTTAACGCCAAGCAATCACTCTTTGAATGATGGTCACTAGAGGGTATAATGAGTTGAATTTATGATGTCTATCTTAGACCGACTACTAAGATAGATAGATGGTGGGGCAGAGGCATTATCAAAAATTGACCCGACCGCTTTCGATGGGGACTGACCGACTTAGTCTATTCTTAAACCACTCTACCATCGAGATCCGAAAAAAAAATTAAAAATTAAAAAAAAAAAAAATAGCAAACACAAGAACAAATCTCCATCTCCAGTTCGCCTCTCTCAGTGCTAGGTTGCTACAGAGTTGGAGTTGTCTGCACAAGACCAAGGACGACCACCTCCTTTCTTACCAGACTCGATAACTCCAATGACGGAACCATACGTTCCAGCAATCATCAAGAATGTTCCTGAAACGATGACAAATACACTCCATGCAACCATGAGAATCCATCGTAGAGACATTTCCTGCTTGCCCTTCCTCCAGTTGTCGTACAGCCAGAAGCAACCGTACGGTTGGAATGCTTGAAGAGTACCGAGCAGAGCTCCAACAAGAGAAACAAGACTTCCAAATACTGGGATGGCACTAGCTATGATGTATGCAAACAGAGCAGTGCTGAAGATAAGACCCAACCATGTAACCCAATGAGTGACAGTGTTTGCTGTGAGATGCTCTGAGCCTCGAAGGATTCGAACGAACGCATACTTTCCAGTCACCTAAAAACGAGCATATAAGTACTTTATCCATCAGAAAATAGACTTTGTATGGGAGACTTACATGAGTATTGATGGTCGCACCAACGATAAGTCCTGGTAGAGCAAGACCATACGCAACTTTCTTGATAGTCTTACCAGCCGAGCCCAGAGCAGGCGTAGCAACATAAGAGCCACAGAAGTAGTAGATTATGATTCCTACAGTAAGGTATGTAGCTGTTGCGACACCCTGGCAGAGAAGCATGGCCTTTGTGTAGTGGCGTGGCTCACGCATCTCGGCCGCGATGGGGAAGAAAAGGGGTGTACCCGCGTAGGCAAAGACAATGGTCGAAAGCGCAGCCATGGCATCGATAAATGTCGGGTTACCAACAAGTTTCCAGTCTGACATCCACTTCTCGTCTGTGTTCATCTTGGGCGCGGCAGAGGGTCGATCTTGGACACCGACGGCGATGGTGACAAGGTAGACTGGAGTGATTTGGTCGGTATTACTTTTCTATACAGATGTATATGGAGTGAGAAACTAACCGGCAATCAGCAGAGGAATAAGCCCAACCCAGGCCAACCAGCTCATTCGACCTAGTGTACGGATACTGGCACAGCAGAAGACGATGATGGATGCTACTGCAACAAAAACAGCAGTGCAGGCTCCATGGTCCGATAAAGCATTGAAGCTAATCGAGATTCCAAGGATACCGGACGCAATAGCGAAGACGGTAACTTGTTCTTGTCAGCGAAAGTGTCTCGATTCTGGTCAATTATTCCCACTTACACAAGGCAAAACTCAGGCCAAGAAACTCTCGCCCAATTCGTCCAAACAGGATACCTCCCGCGTCTCCAATGTCGTAAACCTCGCGATGGTTGAGTTTGAAGGTACCAATCACATAGTTGGACCACGTTGTGATACCTCCTATGAGGAGGAGACAAATGACTCCAGGAATGATACCGAGGGTATGGAAGGCCGATGGGATGGATAGAATGCCCAGGCCGATCTGGGTCTTCATCATTAAAGCAGCTGTTCCTAGCCACCCAACCTATACATGTCAGTATCTATCAGTATCACACAGCACAAATCCCAGTTGCTTACATTGCGGTAGTTGGGTCCGTCACCTGTGATATCACCAAAGACAGCATCGTGAGCTATAGGGGCGTCGATGACCTGGACTTCGACATCTTGAGAGTTCGTCGGCAATGTAGCCAACGTCTCGGGCTCGTGCTTGGTAGCTTGATCGCTGCTCATTCTGCCGGTTATGGGTGAAGAAAAAGAAGAATTCTTCATGTTTGATATGAAGGCGTTGCTGAAATACTTGTGTTCATGGGTCCTCAAACTTTCAAACCTCCGTATTCGGGCCTTTAAACTATACGATTCTCTACTCAACACATCCCCTCATGGTATTGTTTAAACTTTCTGTATCTCCATAGGGCTTGCGGATGAAGAAGCGAACGCAGCATCATAGATTTGTGTAGAACTTCGCTTGGTTATGCTGGCGCATGTTCTGCACTCATGGTGAACCAAATGAGTCCTCAGATATGCCTTGTTCGACGATGCTCATCAACGCTGTTGAATATTAAACAGGATATGAGGGTCGGGCTGCATTATTATGGACAAAAGGGCACAGATTGTAGTCTGTGGCCGTAAGTGGCTTTCGTGTTCTTATCCAGCATAGATAGTGAATGAGAAATCGTGTTAATTTGAGCAAATGCAAGAGATACGATGTCGGATTGAATCATCATCTGGTGTGTAAAGTTTGTTATCTGAGTTGAGTGTGCAAACTATAGATAAATGGATTCAGCATGCATCTCCTTAAAGAACGCCTCTCAACAAAAAGGACAAACGCGAATCATGAAGATCCAAACAAGTGCTTGAACAATATACATATTAGGACAATGTCCTTTTGAGTAAGTAATGCTATCAAGATCATCCATTATTGTCATTAGCCATCAAGGGGGTAAGGTTCCAGTCCAAAACCCAGATAAAAACAACGAGTAAAAACACATGGGTATCGATACGTCAACTCCACGGCGCAAACATAGGCCCAACCAATTCCGTTCCCTTTCCTTTCCTTTGATCGCCACCCGTTCCATGATTAACCCATCCCGTCATGAACAGCCTATCCATAAGATAAATATGAGGATGGCCTTTGTTCTAATACAATCCGCTTACGCCGTGCCTGAAATGCTTTTTTTTGTTTGACATGTTTTGTCCGTGTACGTGGGTAGAGGGGTTGTCGTAGTGTTTGTTACAGAGAAGTGTTGGTGTTGTTTGCAAGCATCTGCTGCATCTCCTTGAGCTGCGCAGGGGTAGGGTCATCTGAGATCCAGGGACCCTTCTCTTCATCAGTAGCTCCGTGGAAGCCAGCGGCTCGGTTCAGAGTCTGAATATCGAGGTCGGTGACATAGGCCTTGCCATCAGACAGTGGGATGCGGACCTCGTGATCAGTGGAGAGCATCATGTCATCCTTGGCAAGGCGTCGAGGGCCATCAAAGACAGCCACGACACGCTTCTTCATGGTCATCTGACCCTTGTCAAATCCCCACGATGAAGGGTAATCGCGACGGTTCTTGCGGCTGCGCGACTTGGATCCCAGGGCAACGCCACCACGGGAGTGAGTAACGCCTCGGGACTTCTGGACACCGTTGACAGGGTTACCCTTTCTCTTAATTGAAGGGGAAGAGTTACCCTTGGGTGAGCTCTCCTCATCATCATCACCACTGTCGTCATCCTCATGCTTTGTCATGATGACATCGGTAGTGGTAGGCAGGTTGTTCTTCTCAAGAGTCTGGTGAACATCCTTATCGTTCTCGACCTCAGCGAGACGCTTGGCATTGATGGCCTCGGCAGGGTCCTCTTGCTGCACAATGCGGAGAACACAGTCGTCAAGATGCTCGTAGAAGTCCTGGGCGTTGGAGAAGGTCTGAGAGCAAGTGCTACACTTGCCAGTAGCGTCAGGGGCATAGCCAGACAGCTTCTTGTTGGCGTTGGCATTGGCAGACTTCTTCCTGCTGTTGGGAGGTGTCTGCTCAACACCGTGAACGGCAGTCAGATGACGCTTGAAGACATCGGCGCGGTTAAAGGACTTCTCCGCAGCCGATCCAGAGCCTGGGCAAAACCCGCAGACCATTGTGCCCTTGTAATGTGTGAGAGTGTGGCGGTTCTTGTCATACTTGCGAGCGAAACCCTTAGTGTGGTACTCGCAAGTCTGAATCGGACACTTCTCGGGGCGCTCATTCTGGTGAGTGAGCATGTGAGCCTTGAGATCCTTGAAGGTCTTGCCACAATCAGGCCAAGTACATCTTTGCTTCTCCTTGGACTCATCACTGCTGTACTCGCCTGGTGTTGGTGGGACGAATTGACTGATACTTGGGGCGCGAATGTGGGTTTGGTTGTCCATTGGCGCACAGTAGGGGCTGCTGGGAAATGTGGATTGGAAGTTGCTGGCCTGGAGAAATGGTGAAGAACTATTGGTCCTCATCATCTGAGGTTGAGGCGAAGAGGAAGAGACAGAAGCAGAAGGTGATGCGGGATATGTGTGGTGGTTGTGTTGTTGATAGTGGTTGTCATAGGAAGGAATGCCCATAGGTGGACGAGTAAGCTCTGGGTGAATGAGAGAAGGGTCTATCATGGTAGAGTTGGTTAGCGGTCAGCTCAAAAAGTGAAGCAGAGACAAAACAGTGGAGTTGAAGGTCAAGATGTTATGTACAATAGGTGATTGCAACACAGACGGACAGTCAGGGCAGCGGAGCTAAACCTAAGATGGGTTTACAGCTAGCCACTGCCGAAGACAAGAAGACAAGATCGCCAATCGTTTGACAGCGGAGAAGTGACATCAAGCGCCAATCGGGAAGACGGATGGCATGTCTCAGTTGACAGGAAAGCTTTCGGAGGGAGCTAAACAGAGACTTGGAGGGAAGAAGGGATGACATGGGAAAAAATAAAATAAACAAATAGACGAGGCAGCTCAAAATGAGGATCGACGAGCACTACCCAAGAGCCGAGCCGATGGTATCTTGCTGAATAGCAAACGACTTCATCATAGATTGAAGCTGCTGCATGACAGGGCAGGGGTTCGCAAACACTAGCAGATGGTAGTGGTGGGGGGAGAGAGGCCTCAGACCCTTCGGACTGGGGCTCAGTCTCTAGTCTCTGCCTCTCTACCAATACCATTGCGAGATCCAAGGGGAGGGGAGAAAGGGGATCGCCGAAGCTCGAAGCGAGTATCCGTTCGTGTTGTAAGAAATAGTTTTGAGCTTACCAACAAAGGCCTTGGCCGTGGGAAAGTCAAAGCTGAGCTCCTCCATTCCCGAACCAGGGAATGACGCAAAATCAGATCCCATGTAATCATTGCCCACAATTGTAGGCTGGAGACCGAGGCCCTGAGGAGTCCACTCGGGCATTGCACCCATTTGGCCGTGATGGGATTGGGGTGATCCAATTGCTGAAGAAGCTGTTGACGGAGCCGAGGCTGTTGAAAGACTAGACGAGGGTAGTCTCATATCCGAAGACTCATCGGTGTACATGCTCGGTGACGCGTGGCTGTTGAGCATGTAGTTGGGTGCCTCGGCGTACAGAGAGGGTTCGACAAAGCCCATTGAAGAAGCATAGACATCTGGGCTGGCATTTTGGTGCTGGAAACCAAATGCATCGGCTGGGATGCTCACATCCATGGGTCCTGTAGTGAAAATGACGTTGGAGTCGGCATATCGAGCATAGTCCTCGGCATCAGGTTGAGAATGGAACATGGCGAAGGACGAATCTGACAAGGCTGTCATGATGTCTTTGTGGAAAATGTGAGAGATAGATGTGAATAGAGATATGGAGAGTTGTGTATCGGTAGGGCGAGGCTTGTACTTGTAGTTGGAAAGCTTAGAGTGCAACCACGTTTATCTATAACACCAGATATGTCAGAGCCGGGGACTTTAACTCAAGTGAAGCGTAGCGAAGCGGAGGCGGGAAATGTTTCTACTTTTCGAAACCGAAGAATGAGTGTTTGCAGGCTGGGGAAAGCTTACCTGCACTTTGCATTCCAGGAAGGGAGTGAAGCTTGTTGTGAATCAAAGTCTCGCAGGGTCTGAGATGTTTCTGGCGGATGTGGGTTTAGACACGGTAAAGGATCTTCTTTTGGTCGACTTTCCGGGGACTCGTCAGTTGTCTCAATATGGGATGGTATCTGAGTGATGGGAATGTCGAATTGTGAGTTGAGTGAGAGTAGTCAATTTCAAGGTGAAGATGAAGATGAAGATGGAGGTCCGGTGGGTAAGTGTGTAAGATGGGAGGAAGAAGACTGGTGCAAGTTGAGATATGCAGGAACCACTTGATGATCGTATCGCCTCTTGGTAGTTTGATGGGCAGAGACGATGTTCTTAAAAGAAACACTAAGTGGCCTTGAATAAGGTTGTCGTTGTTGAGTAACGAACTCTTAGACCAGACCCGAGGAAAGGGTTGGGGGCTGCCAACGTACATATAGTCAAGGCACCGACTACACTAAGCAGAGACTACTCTGCACCTGCATTCGGGGCCCGTCCGTGGTTTCTCCAGTTAGTTGATTGACATGATGGATACCTCGATGAGAGAGGCTGCTGGGGAGAGAACCCTCCCATGCACTGCACAGCGGTACGTAGCCTGCAGAAACGCAGTGTGCAGTGCCCGGGTTGCCTTGCCTTACTTTGGCTTGCCTGCCTGCCTGCCTGTAGGGCCTAGTTAGGGCCCAGCAATTGAAGCCAAGCAAGTGTCGGGCCAGGGGACCAGGGGGTGGAGAGGAGGAGGGTGAGATGAGATATGGAGTGGTGGGGGTGAGTCGAGTCCACCCGTCCGTCATCTCACCCCCATCACCATCACCGGCGGACCAGCCAGCCAGCCAGCCATGGGAGCTCAAGCCCAAGCCCAGTTTTAGGTCCAAAAAGAAAGAAGGAGAGCAAAAACAAAAAAAAAGAAGAGGGTGTGTTTGTTTTGCACAGCCGTGGAGATGGTCTAATCAAACAAAGATGCATGTATGTATGTATGTAGGCATGAACAGATAGTAGTCAAAGTAACCAAAAGATGCATACAGAAAAGCAAGCAAGTCAGTGGCCCAGCGCTTTACAACGCCAGCCTGCCTACAGCAAGAACAGCGACGATGTATCCGTACCGTTTTGGAGTTCCAGGCTCGGTATTTAGAGACAATCTGCAGCCATGTCTGGGGTTCCTTGGCATGATTGAATTAGATTTCGGGAAGGGGATTGATCAGTCGATCAATCAATAAGACGAGAGTGCCTAGAGTGCACATCAAGAATGGAGGGGGGGACAGTCAACTGAACACCTCAAGAGACAACGATTGAGGCGTATCGCCTCCCGCCTTCTTTCACCAAGGAGACTCACTTGTCACATTGTATTGGTATTGATATTAATCAGTAGGTATTGCATTGTATCGGAGTGTATGCACTGTATACCGTGAGAACGGGTCGGCTCTCGCTAATGAAGGCTTCGCGATATGATGTGCCTTTCTTTGTCTTTCGTCTTGTCTTTCATATCAAAAAAAAAATCAAAAAAAAAAAAAGGCGGAGGTTACAGCAAAGGCGTGTGCGTGCGAGGAACAGATTGATTGATCTACCACGAGTACTACATGTACCGATACAGAGATGAGGGTCTCTCAAGAGGGTCAGGGCCGATATCTAGCATCTTGACAGGGCAAGTTGCAAGGGTAAATAGGTGCAATGTCGAGGTAGGGCGTCTCCTTCAAAGTAGCTATACTTGCGAAACGTATTTCTCAAGTACGTAACTGATACTCCACTGTCCAGTCGATACTCCAGGGGTCTCTCTCTATCGCACGTCACAACTCTATGTGTAGTCTATTCATTTAGCGGTTGACCGGTGCCCCTCACGGCCTGTGTTTATGTAGAGATAGAAATCAATGTCACTGAGTTGCTATTCGTAGTAAAGCCCATTCCATCCATTGTTCTTGATAGCTCCATCTATTAGTACAACAAGCTGCAGATGTGATTGAGATGCGTGAGGGGAAGGATAAAACTAAAATAAACTCGATGCTAGATACGGTACGGTACGATAGTACAAACTCAGTCGAATGTGTATGTACGAACGGCAACCACC
The DNA here is from genome assembly GCF_019609905.1 of Fusarium poae. Lineage (NCBI taxonomy): Eukaryota > Fungi > Ascomycota > Sordariomycetes > Hypocreales > Nectriaceae > Fusarium > Fusarium poae. The sequence continues at coordinate 6,133,321 of NC_058399.1, forward strand.
GTTAATCACCCGCGAACCGCTTCATTATTATTATTATGGTTATCTTAATGAACCACTTGGTAACATATACAGTTACAGTACTGTATGTATGCAGTTGATCTGACATGGACCAGGCTGTCGGTGATAAGATGCCAGGATGGCATATTAATTATCTAATGAGCGCAAATCCCTCCTTGCGTTGTCTGTCAATCATTAATAACATGTTGATTATAGGATATACATACGTGCCATGTCCCAAACTTGGGCGATCTTGCATCCATGCCGGGCGGGTTGCTTTTTTACTGGGCATATCCTGCACTGTTAGTAGTTGATCACCAGTAGGGTAGACATCTCATCACATGCGCAGCATTCCATCCTCTATAACCCCCCATGAACTTATTAGCTTCTCTAGTGAACTGTACTTCCTGCGTCTGCAATTCTCTGGAGCCGCGAGACAAGCCTTTTCTCGAAACGTGGTAGTTGAGCGAGCGAGTCGAGGGTGGGTGGGGGCCATTGGAAGATATTTTTATCCATAGCTCGATGCACAGCACAGCACAGCACAATGTGCATAAAAGGAATGCACCCATTCATTGTGCTATGTTGTGCTGTGCTGTGTTGTGCTGTGTTATGTTGTGCCTCTCTTTTGGTTCCTTTCCTTCCCATGGTTGGGTTGCCCGATATCTTGGTAGATTACAGAGATAATTCACCTACCGAGCACAAACAACCAATCCCGTACTTCGGTTACGAGATGGTTTGATCGGCCCCGAGCACTGGGGGCGCAGTCCGGCTTCTCCTTCTCCTTAACCCCCTGTAACTCTACTGCTCCTCCACTGTATTTTTACTACCTACGCTGACTTGACTTGACTGAGTGACGACCCTGAATAATCCCTCCTTTCCCCTGCTTCTTTTTCCCTCTCTCCCCCTGTCAACTCGTTTCCCGACATGGTCGCTGCGCCCTTGTCGTTGGCTCGCACGTTGCATCTCCCGGGGAAGGCGTCCCAGGAATCTCACATCGTCTTGGCTATTCCCAATCTGGTCACTCGTGTCTGAACCGCAGAAGATCACTGATGTCAGGAGTTTCCTCTTCGAGTCTCTCGCTGCAACTTGGCATGCCTGTCAACTTTCCTCCTCCCCCTGCAAGTTTCGCTTGGCAACTCTTCTCCAGACGTCCGTCATGATCAACCAACAGTTGATTAATCAAACTTGCAAATCATCGGCAAAGTGTTTCATCCCCCGAGCCTAATAGTGGCCCGTCTCCATAATCCCCATCTCAACATCAACCGACTTCAGAAGCTCTGCGGAACAAAACCGTCACTGACAAACAAACAAACAAACACAGCGCCGTTAATGGGGTCAAACACCCACCTCCACATGGCGTCGGCTCATATTGACGCGCCGCAAGACAGTTGCGCCTACAACAGTATCGAACCGGAATGTTCATGTTTACACAATGCCAGAGATTATGCAATTCGGATAGAGTTTTGATACCATTAACCGTCATTTTCCAGGTGGAGTCGCGTCAGAGAATCGTATCCACGAGGGAAATGATGAAAGAAAAATACTCCATGAGCTTGCACGTCCAAAAAACGCCATGTCATCTCTAATCTAACTGCGAACTAAAACTGCTTCATCTCAACATTCTAATAACAAATGTCAACAGTCTACTGGTTCCTTTTTTATTATTTGATGGCGTTCCCTTACTCGTTCAAGCTCTTCTTAGTCAGGGTCAAGTTGATGTACAAGAACAATATGTTGGATGATATGGGCTGTGTCTTGGTGCCATACGCACTGGAATAACCTAAACAACGGAGTCAAGTCCTCGATATGGGCATCCACCATTCGTAGGGCTTAGCCAGGTAGCAAGACCTTGCCCCGTTCAACGTTAATGCTTAGAAGCAGGAATCGTGTGTCTGAGATACCGATGCTTCTGTCTCTCCATCCGCAAATTAGTGAGCGGCAGTTCTGACAGACAAACTCTGTGCTTCAAAGGAGAACTTGGTCCCTCGTGGCGCCGGGGCTTGAACCGTTTGAGGTCTGGGTCTGAGATTGTGATCTGATCCGCCCTTGACCCGGACGCCATGTCCGGGAGGAGTGCAACGGTGAGCGACGGATGTCTCATCTCACCAATTCGAATACAGGTTCTGTCTCCCCCGAAATACAGTGTGCCGCCGCATGCTGTGTAGCGCCGAGTTCCTGCGTTTGCTTGGAGTCAGTCATGGTTCAGTTCAGTGCATGTTGGTTCTCGGAGACGAGACGCAACCGTCTTAGCCCAGCGTTAGCAATGCGTGTGCTGCCAAGGCTAAGCCATTAAGCCATCATCGACGGATATGCACCTTTCATTGGATGCTGTGTATCGATAAACCTCCTGCACAAAGAGGCTTGTCAAGAAATCGTGTAGCGTAGTTAGGCGGGGGTTTTAAAAAAAAGAAGCGGCATGGCTGTGCAACACATCCACTACCCCTGCCCTACTGCGTAGGTACATACAATACCAGTTAAAGATTTTTGACGCAACCATCACAATGCACCATGAAAGAGCCAGGTCGGAGAATATAATCGTAATAAACTTTAGTAACGAGATAGGGCTTCTTCGAGTCTGCTGATCTGCCTGCATATGTACTCCCTCTTCAAGCCTAGGCTAGGCGTTCTTCATCGAGGGAGCAGATAGGGTACTTGACGCAGCAATAGTGATTGTTATCCAGACGAATTCTGAGTCAAGCTTTGCCGTCATCACAGACCTGCTGTTACGTTGTATTACATTAAGCATAACATATGCTTGCTTTCTTACTTACCAACGAATCATGTGTTGGCGGCGATCTGCTTTTTCTTGTTGGAAGCATTGCGGTCATGCTGGAAATTACAGATAGATATTGAATATGGCTTCCCGTCAGCACTCTCCGTAGTAACACGCACACCTTGTCATCCTTCCCGTTGAACTCTGACACTAGTTTATCCTCGACCCTTGCTTTGATGTGGCACGGTTGATTAATCCAGACCTGTCTACCCAGCCCGCCGGATCGATCAAAGATGCATAACAGAGATTCTATAGACGAGACAAAGAAGCAAAATTCGACGATCCAGAACAACGCCCAAGTTTCGGAGGGGAAAGAAGCAAAGAATCGGGCATCTATTATTGTGAGCAACCTCTATTGAACATGTTCATGCCTTGAAGGCAGGTACGTAGTAAAGAAGTGGAAGATGTTGATGAGTATTGACAGGGGTAAATGAGTGGACCACGAAAAGTAAACATGATAATTCGATGCAGCGGATCCTACAGAGTAAAGTCTTGTCCCATTTTATTCCATTCCATTCCACTCCAACCCTGCCCCCCCTGAACCGAACCGGGCAGGACGGCAATTATTCTTGTTACATATCGTATTTTGCTTTGTTTCTTGCTCCTCCAGCGGTCATCCACATTTGCTTCTGCTTCCGCATCCACTTGCTCCCCTCCCTAATTCCTTATCCTTGAGGTGAATCATTTCCCACTGGCCGGTTCAGTGGCTGACTGGATGACCCCTCGTCAGCCTGCATCGGTCAAAACCGAGTAACATTGCCGTGCCTACTATATATGCTGTGCTGTGTTGTATTCCAGCAATCCGGCACTGCAATCAACCACTCACATGCAGACGAGGGGTTCCCGGATGAGACCCTGTCAGGGTTTCCTTTACCGCTATCTACCTGTGAGATCCAATGACGGGGGCTACCCATTGAGCGTTTGCCGTATCGGTTATGCGCAGTTCTACTCATGTATCTATCTATCTATCTATATATATGCATTAAACCTATAGTATCATATGTGCATTAATGCACACAGCCATCACGACGTGGCACTGGCTGGGGTGCTGAGCACTCAGCCCTATCGAGTCTTTTTCTCCCCTAGCAGGTAGACTAATTTCCAGTATCGCATACTATTAGAGTTGATGACCAACAGTTAAGTTTGCCAATAGTCTCAACATGTGACTGGCAAACTGCTGATGGTATTGGTGATGCATACGAGAGTAACCTTTGATTGAGCACTGGGCGATTTGTGCAGTCAATAAGGCAGTGAGACGGCACAAGTAGGTGCAGACTACTTGATTGAGTTATGCTGGATTCAACACCATGACAACCTCAAACTGTCGGTCGCAGCCAGCCACAAATTGACCATTTCGTCCACTCCACTGTACATAGATGAGGACCCTGTATTTGATTCATTTCGTCTTGAGACCGTGCAGCGGCGGCCGCTCTGATAACAATGCTGTTTGACATCTCAGACTGCTGTTCTGTTCTGCATGGCTTCGGAATGTCTGAGTCGCGCCGTTAAACGGCAGGTGGTTTGTGCTTTTTTCTTCTTCTTTCTTTCTTCTGTGTGATGGTACAAAAAAGGAAGGAAAAAAGATGAATCGGCCACTCCTGTTGCTAGATAGGCGCGAATTCCGCTCGCGCCTTTCCGCACTCTTCATTTGTCCATCTAAACGATGCTTGCTCGCTCGCTTTCGGGAGGAGGGACAACCAGTCACAGAGCCACAGGGAGCGGCTATTCCCGTTCAGTCAGGGCAGCTGCCACCTCCTGACCCCTGCTTCAATTGGGAGTCAGAGTGGAGAAGACCCTTGATCATCACCATCACCACCATCAGTCACAAAGCAGCAGGTCCGCCTTGGCGTTGATTAACCGTACATCGATCATGTAGGTAGTTAGGTACATAGGCATTCCATGTTCGAGACCGACGACATGTTACTATCTCCGTGTTTTACTTGCTTTTCCCCAGCAATATATCCTCTACTTCATCATCTTACAGTCGTGTCTGATACTTACATGCATGGTTTCAATTGTTGTATACCCTGGCTGTTCTAGGCCATTAAAAGACTACACCTTCCATACAAAACGATACCAAGTGGCGCCATTTCAATGTCGGCAGTTGAGAAAGGAAAATATCACTAATTGAAAGCAGACTATGGATACCAAGTTCGGTTCGCGATGGAATTTATCCATGCCGTGAAGCGAAATCACAGCACTACCTACCTACCTATGGATGGCATCGACTCGACAAGCGTAATATACCGCCAGTACACAGTGTAGGTACCTACAGAATCGGTGGCTGTGATGCACAAATATTGCACATACTCTATAAGCAATCGAGATCATGCCATCTCCAACTACTAACCTCAACAACAAAACTTGATGCGATGCAAAGGCTTCTTGATCTCGTTGGAATTACCTTTGACTTCACCGCGGTTGGTGACATCTTCTACACAGTAATGTATGTACCTAGTATGTACTGGTTTCACGGCTGCCCATCCCTAGTGGGGTGTGTTCCTCACTGACGGGAAGCCCCGCCGGTGACGCTACGCTATCATGTATCAACCGAGGGAGGGTGTGGCTAAGATGATGACGCTAATAATAAGCAAGGTAGCAGCACTAAAAGCCGAGCTCCTTCAATCTCTGGGACCAGGCTGGCGCGTAGGGCTGAGCACAGGCACATCCAACAAGGACAGTGCCTGCTGTGCGATCTGCGTCCCCGTCAGAGATGGAACTCTCCTTGCAGTCTGACTGACTCCCCTGTAAAGCAAGACTCAAACCGACGGCCAGCGCAAGAGTTTCTGGCTCTGAATCCCAGATGCCAAGCCGCACTCTATCTAACCCACCCTCTTGCTACCTTGCCTGCCTCGAGACGCCCAGATTGGCAACGACCGCGAATGCACCCGTAGCCTTTCGTGATGCTACCTCTGAATGGCTTTGCGCTCCCTTTGTCTCGCGAGGCCGTGGCCATTCATCGTAGCATCACCGCCATCACCGCCTACAATCCTGGGATGACCGAGGCCACTTATCACCACCCATCTCAATGACAACGATAATGACGATGACGGTGACGATAACTTCAAACTTGTGCTGCTTGACGAATGCATCAATCATATCTCGTCAGCCAGCACGGCACAGCACAACACAATAGTATGATTATTTGTTTGTTTGGTTCCTTCTCGGAGTCCTTTACTTTACACAGCCAATCCACATTCCTCACCTACAACAAAACCGGGGTTTCTTACCAAAACAAGTGTCTTGTGTCAGATCAAAAAGGCGGGCGGCATGTATGTGTTTTCAAAGTTGCGGAGTAAAACGCAAAACAGCGCTTACAAAGTCAAGGTGAGGAGACCAAAAAAAGCAAAACAAAAAAAAAAAGCGTGAGGTGTTGATAATTCATCATGGATGGAGATGCTAGTTACCTATGGAGCTCCCTTCCTTGGCCCTGGCTGTCTCTTCTGAATCAAATCCTCGGTTCGGAGACCCGCGCTTGTCCACATGGATACCCGACGCACATTCCAGCGGTCGGCCGACCCAAGCTCTTTGAGTCTGTTCTCTGACCGTTAACCCCTGGCTTCTTACAAATCTCTAATTGGCCCTTGCGATGCTACTAAGTCGATAGAGTTGCCAAGCTCTCTCGGCTTCACCGATGCGAATACAGTATAACCCCTGTATGATTGTGAGTGGATCGCCTCCCAGAGACAGAGTCAGGGATCTGCAACTAATCAGCAAGATGTTAATTTAGATAATTAGATCTATTAGATATAAGAAAATACAGTAAATTAAATAGAGATTTAATATAAATATATATACTAAAGGGTTATTTTTAGTACCCTATAAAGCTACTTTATCTCTTAATAATATAGACTAATCTCTTAAGTATTAAGTATACTAGCTAGAGGAAGTAGTCTTCTAGAATAGCTTTTTAAGCTAACTTAATAGCTTTCTTTAGCTTTAAACTAGTCAGTCTAACTTAATAGGTCTATTTAATTTACTGCTTTATCTATTACTATATATACTTAATAGGGTTAAGATTAAGGCTAGAAAGAGGCTAGTTAATAAATATAATACTGCTAAAATGCTTATAGATATAGGCCTTAGTTTCTTATAATATATAAGATAAGGTATTATCCTGCTATAGAATATAAGTTAAGTCAGTTATTTAAAATTCTAATATTAATAGTAAGATTCTATTGTAATAAGTAGAGCTATTAATCTTACCCTAATGCTTATTCTATATAAGGGATATACCCTTCTGACCTTTAGTAAAATAGGCCTAAAATATCTATTTATTAGCCTTTTTATAAGGCTAGGTAAAGTTAATAAGATCCTCTCCCTTAAAGACTATTACTTACTTTTAACCTAACTTTAAGCTATTAACCTAGGTCTTATTAAACTAAATCTACTTCTTCTAGTTAATAGGTAAAAGGTCTTTATAATATAAAGTAAAGTTAAGCCTTTTTTAATAATTATAATTAAAGATTAAGATCGCTATAGGCTAAATTTAATAGAAGGCTTCTGCAGAAGTTATTATAAAGGTCAAGGCCTAGTTAAAATATTAATAAAGGATAAGAAGCTCCTCTTTAAGCTAGGACTAAGGTATAACCTAGTATAAGCCTAAGGGGGTCTATATAATTAATTAAATAAGATTAAGAATATAAGAAAGAACTATAAATAACCTTCTTAATTACCTATAGCTAGGTATAGTCTTAACTTTAAAGGTATATTTAACTTACTATATTATTAACTTTAAGTATAAAGCTATCTTATCTATAGTAGCTATTATATAGTATAAAGGACTAGCTCTTAAGTAGCTACTTTTAGAATATTAATAATAGTATTATTAGACTTAAAGAAGAAAAGAAAAGAATATATAAAAATCTTATACTTTTTTCTTAAGATCTTTTCTCTAGGTCCTTTTTAAGTCCTTATATAATCCCTTCTTATTTAATTAGCCTTAAGCTTAAGCTAAAGCTTAAGCCTTTAATATAGCCTTTTTTTATTTCTTTATTATATAATATTAAGCTTAATTTACTTATTATTAATTTATAGTAAGGCTAAGTAAATTTTAAAGTAAGCTTATATTAAATTATTTTAGTCTTATACTAAGGCTTATATTTTATTATTTTAATTATTTATATAAAGTATTTATTATTTTAATTATATATTTTACTATTTTATTTATTATTTAAATAATTTATTTTTATTATCTTTTTATTTTTTATTTTATACTTTTTTTTATTCTTTTTAACTTTTTATTATATAACTTATTATTTTTTAAGTATATTTTTATTTATTTTTAATTTACTTTTTATATTTTTATTAATTTTATTTAATTTCTATATAAAGATTTCTATTTATTATTATTTTTCTTTTAGTTTTTTCTTTTTTTAATATCTATATACTTTTTATAAGATTTTATATAAAATATTTTTATTTTTTATATTAACTTAATATAGTAAATTATTTTACTTAATTTTTTTCTTTTTATTATTTATATACTTTTTATAAAGTTCTATATAAGATTTTTCTTACTTTTTATATTAACTTAATATAATAAATTTCTTTATTATATTTATATTTACTTTTCTTTTAATTCTTATTACTATTAATAAAGAAAATAATAATCTTATTAATCTCTATATTCCCTATAATTATAAAGGTAATTACTAGACTAAATAAGCTATAAGTATTTTTATTATAAAAAGTAACTTTAATAATAAAGCCTTTAATTTCCCTAAGGATATTATCTAGCTTTATAATAAGTATATTATTTACTTTATTACCTTTAAGAAAAACCTAGCTTATAACCCTAGGTTATATACCTCTTATATTTAATATATATATTATTAATTTAAATATTACTAAGAATATTACTTATTTACTATATTTATTATACTTTATTATATTTAATATACTTTAATTAATATTAAAAAGGATAATAAGGCTATTTTTACTTTCTATTAGCTTAGCCTTAATAGAGATAAAAAAAGGTCTAAGAAGATTATCCTTTAATCCTAGTTTTTTTATTAAATTATATAGTTCTATTAAGTAATAAAATAAGCTTATAATTAATTTATATTTACTTACTTTACTTACTTTCCCTTTAAAGCTTTTCTTTTTAAAGAAAAATAAAATCTTTTTACTTTTAGTTTTTATTCTTTTAATACCCTAGTTTATTACTTTATCTTTATTATTACCTTAATTCTCTTAAGCTTTAATTTTAATTCTCTTTACTATAATAATAATAATTTTTTCTCTATTAATTAGTAAATAATTATTACCTTTAATTATTTTTTATTTATTATATAAGCTTTTAATATTAAGATTAACTCTTTTTTATATAATCTTATTATTAAAACTATTACTTAAGTAAAATTAACCTAGGCTATTATTACTTTTAACTAGAAAAAGATTATTAATACCTTTTTACTCTTTAATTAATTTATAGCTAGGTCTTATAACTAAGATAATTATTAAAATAGCTATTAAAATAATTAAGTTTATTCTCTTTATTCCTTTTTATATTATTTTAATTATAATTAAAATAATTAATATTATTCTTTTTCTTTTAACTAAAGTAATAATAACTATAAGTATAAGTAAATTCCTATTTAACTTTAGTTTTTATTTAATTTTTACTTAATTCTCTCTTAGACTTTATTATTTTTATATAGCTTTATTTCCCTATATATAGTTTATATACTTTTATACTATTTCTAGGCCTATTATAGCCTATTATAAATTAAAATATTCTTTTACTATTCTTTAAACCTATTTAATACTACTATATCTATAAAGTCTTTTAAAGGTTATTATATTAATTCTATTTAGCCTAATTATTTTATTAATATTTATTTCTTTTTACTTTACCTTAAGGTATTATAAACTATTAATATTTTTTTAACTTAGTATTTATTCTTTTCTTTTAACTCTAGCTCTTTATCTTTAAATACTAACATATATAATAAGCAGGTATAATAGATAAGTAAGTATAATATAATATTATAATATCTTAGATAAAAATAATAATAAAAATATAATAGACTATTAATTAAATAAAATTAATTACTATATTCTTCTATAGATATAGTAATAAATATCTAATATATTCTTATATTATATCCTATCTTACTATATACTCTATAGTGCCTTTCCTTTATTTATAAAAGCCCTTTTTAACTATTACTTCTTAATAGTCTAGCTACTGCCTATATATTAATATCTATTTAATTAATTACTTACCTTCTTTTCTTTACTATTATTACCCTTTCTTTCTATAGCTAGGTTCTTTTTACCCTTTATTACTAGCTTAATATCTTATTTACCTATTTAAGATCTTAAATCCTAGCCTCTAATAAGGCAACCTTATATATAATTATCTTTATTCCCTTAGAAAAAGACCTTAATGCTTTTAGAATTAACTCTAGAGAGTTACTTTTATACCTTTTAATTCTCTTTTTAAGATATTTAAGCTAAAAGTTAGCTTTAAGGATAATCTTTAGGGTCTTTAAGACCTAAGGGGTTAAGAGGCTAATTACCTTCTCTATAGGCATTAAAGTCTATAGCTATATATTAAGCTTTAAAATTATACTTTCTAGGTTAAAAAAAGTAAATCTAGCTCCTCTAAAGGCTATTTTAATATTTTTCTTTATTATTATAGCCTAATAAGTAGTATAAAAAGCTAATAAGAATTTAGTTTTAAAAATATAAATTATAAAGTATTTAATTAAATACTTAATTTCTTGCCTATAAGCCTTCTTAAGTAGGCTAAAGTATTTAATATTAAAAAGCTATAGTAAATAAAATAAATAAGGCAGTATATAAAGTATAATAATTTTATTTACCTTATAATATCTCTTAAAGTTAATTAAGTAATAATTTTAATATTTATTAAAGATTAAAAAATAATAGTAATTCTTTAATTATTTAATAGTATATTAATTAAAGTACTTTAGCTACTTAAGGCCTATCTTATTATCTATTTAGCTATTAAGACTTATTATAATAGCTTAATTACCTAGGAGGTTATTTTCTTAATATTAATAAGTAAGATAATATTAGCCTATGCCTATAATAAATAGTAAGATTACTTAGCCCTTAATATTAATTACCTAAATAACTATAATTTATTTCTAGTTTCTAGGCTATACTAATTTTAATCTTTTATACCTTTTAATACCTATAATAACTATTCTACTTATAATAATACCTATTATAAAGCCAGTCTTATTAAAGTTATAGATTTTATTAAGTTAAATACTATACTTTATAATTATATTTACTATAAGCCTAAACTAATTATAAATAATAATTAGATTTTTATATTTAACTCTCTAGTAATTATATTTATAAGGAAAATATATCTTAAGGTCTTTATATTACTTAATAAAGTTAAAGGCCTAGTACTTATTAATAGGTAGTATTTTATAGTTAATAAGTAATTAATTAACTATCTCCTTAATATAATATAGTTATAAAGAAAACCTTTATAAATCTAGATTAAGAATAAATTAAATTATAATTTATTCTTCTAGATTAAATAGTTTATATAATTTTAAAATAGAATTATATATAAAAAGAATACCCTTTTATTAGTAATATAAAGTCTAATAATAGACCTAGTAAATATCTATAGTATATTAAAGACTTAATTTTAGGTTATTTTAAAGGGTATAAAATATAAAAAGAATCTTAGCCTTAATATTTAGGTCTAGTATATTTAGTAATTAAAAATTAATTAATTAAGTTAAGAAGATATAAATTATGGGATTTTTTATTGCACTTGCTTATCTATTGTACCCACTTATTATATATATTAATTATAATCCTAAATATAAATTAACTATATTCTAAGATAATAATAAATTAAAAGCTATATATTTTATAAGATTAATATAGAAGGTTAAGTAAAGATTTCTTAGTATATTTAATATAATATTTAACTTATTTAATATACTTACTATAATATATTTTTATATAATTTAATTAAGCTTTTTATTTAAATAATTAGTTTTAATATTATATAAGTCTAGCTAAACTTAATTACTTACTTAAAAATATTTTATAGCTTATTATATATAGTTTTATATATTTTTAACCTTCTATTATTAAAATATAATTACTACTTAAATTAAATTAAGACTATTATATAAGTATATAATAAATATAGCTACTTTACCTCTAGCTAAGGTATAGCTTTCCTAGTATTCCTTAGGGTATTATATAATATTAAAATTAAATCTATAAAGTAAGTAATTAAGGCTAAATCTAATAACTAATAATATATAGTTATTTAAGGCTTATTATATTACTAATAAGTAATCTAGCTAATTAAATTATATAAAAGAAATAACTAACGTACATGATAAGCGGGTGCAACAGACAAGCGAGTGCAACACAACATCACAACATCTCAGATAGAAATAGCAATAAAAACACAACAGACTATTAATTAAGTAAAATTAATCGCTATATTCTTCCATAGACATAGCGACAAGTATCTGACAGGTCCTTGCATTATGTCCTGTCTTGCCGCACGCTCCACAGCGCCTTTCCTTCATTCGCGGAGGCCCTCCTTGACCACCACTTCTCGATGGTCCAGCCACCGCCTGCGCATCAACATCCGTTTGATCAATTACTTGCCTTCCTTCCTCTACTGTCATCACCCCTCCTTTCTGTAGCCGGGTTCTTTTTGCCCTCCGCCGCCGGCTTAGTATCTTATTTGCCTGTTCAAGATCTTGGACCCTGGCCTCTAATAAGGCAACCTTATGCATAACTATCTTTGTTCCCTTGGAAGAAGACCTCAATGCTTCTAGAATTGACTCTGGAGAGCTACTTTTATGCCTTTTGATTCTCTTTTCAAGATATTCAAGCTGAGAGTCGGCTTCAAGGATAGTCTTTGGGGTCTTTGAGACCCAAGGGGTCGAGGGGCTAACTACCTCCTCCACAGGCGTTGGAGTCCGCAGCTGCACATCGAGCTTCGAGATTACACTTTCTGGGTCGAGAGGAGCAAGTCCGGCTCCTCTAAAGGCTGCTTTAATATTTTTCTCTGTCATTGTGGCCTGGTAGGCGGTGTAAAAAGCCGGCAAGAACTCGGTTTTGGAAATGTGGGTTACGGAGCATCTGATCAAATGCTCGATTTCTCGCCCGTAAGCCTTCTTAAGCAGGCCAAAGCACCCGACATCAAGAGGCTGCAGCAGATGAGACGAATGAGGCGGTATACAAAGCGTGATGATTTTATTTGCCTTGCAATATCTCTCAAAGTCGACCGAGTGGTGACTTTGGTGTCCGTCGAGGATCAGGAGACGATAGCGATTCTTTGATTGCTTGGTAGTACACCGGTCGAAGTGCTTTAGCCACTCGAGGCCTATCTCGTTATCTGTCCAGCCATTAGGACTCGTCGCAATAGCCCAATCGCCCGGGAGGTTGCTTTCTCGGTACCAGTGGGCGAGGTGATATTGGCCCGCACCTATGATGAACGGCGGGATCGCTTGGCCCTCGGCATTGATCGCCTGAATGACTGTAATCCATTCCCGGTTTCCAGGCTGCACTGATTTTGGTCTTCCACGCCTTTCAGCACCTGTGACGACCATTCCGCTCGCAATAACGCCCATCATAAAGCCAGTCTCGTCAAAGTTGTAGATTTCATCAGGTCGGATGCCATACTTCGCAATTACATTTGCTATGAGCCTAAACCAGTTGCGAATAATGGTCGGATCTTCACATTTGGCTCTCTGGTAGTCATATTTACGGGGAAATGCGTCTTGAGGTCTTTGTGTCGCTTGACGAAGTTAGAGGCCCAGCGCTTGCCGACAGGCGGCGTCTCGCGGTCGGCGAGCAATCGGTTAGCCATCTCCTCAACACAACGCAGTCGCGGGGGAAACCCTCGCGAATCCAGATCGAGAATGAACTGAACTATGATCTGTTCTTCTAGATCAGATAGTTTGCGTGATTTTGGGATAGAATCACGCGTAGAAAGGATACCCTTCTGTCGGCGATATAAAGTCCAATAACGGACCTGGTAGATGCCTGCGGCGCGTCGGAGACTTAATTTTGGGTCATTTTGAAGGGCACGAAGTGCAAGAAGAATCCTAGCCTCAATATTTGGGTCTGGCATATTTGGTGGTTGAAAATTAATTGATTAAGTTGAGAAGATGTAAATTGCGGGATTTTTTGTTGCACTCGCTTGTCTGTTGCACCCGCTTATCATGTACGTTATATAGAGAATTACTTATATCTCTTAATTAATTTACTTTATATCTTTATTAATTTAAAGATAATATAAAGTAAATAGGAATTATTTTATACTTATTAAGTAATATAGCTTAATTTAAAACTTCTTTAATTAGTTTAAACTTTAATTTATAATAATACTCTTTAAGAAGCTATAGAATCTTTATTAATAGTCTTAGAATTATAATATATAAGCTTTAATTATAATAGTAATTAAGGCCTTAAGCTATATATACTTTAATAAATAATTTATAATAATTAATAAGAATATTAATATAATATTTATTTCTCTAGAGAAGCTAATTATAAAGTCTATAGAGATTTAAATAAAGTAATAATCTAGGATTAATAGAGATTAAAGTAATCTTTATTATCTTTAATAGCTTTTATAAGCCTTTTAATAATAATAATTATAATAGAATCTTATTATATTTTATAATATACTATTCTAATAATAGTTTTTACTAATAATCTAGAAAATTAAATTCTTCTTAAGGTAGCTTAAAATTAATAAATTATAAACCTCTTAGATAATTACTATAGTTAATAATTCCTATAGTAAAAGCTAGGTTTATTTTTAATACTATAGTAAGCTAGCTTTATTAATAAAATAATTTTAAACCTATTTATTTATCTTTACTTCTTTAAGAAACTTTTATTCTTATTACTATATAGCTTTAAATTAAGCTATATACTTAAAGTAATATAAAATAGCTTAGTCTTATAGGTTCTATAAATATAAATTAAAAAAGACTAATTAACCCTATAGTAATACTTAATTAATTAAATTTATTTTCTATTAGCTTATATTAAGTATTAACTAAATAGCTATTATAAGTTAAAAAATTAATATTAATTTTAAAATCTATTTTTATTAAATTATAATTTCTTTATTATTTTACTCTTATTAAGATAAAGTATTAAGCTAGAAAGTATCCTTTCTAGGCTTATACTAAAAGTAAAAATTAAACTAGAATAAAAAGTCTACTTAATATATTTAATACTTTAAGATCTTATATATTTTTATAAAATACTTTAGGTTTTTATAGTCTATAAGTATAATAAAAGGTTAAAAGGCTTTTCTTAATTTTATTAATTATACCTTTAAGTAGTAAATTATTATTAAAAATTCTTTATTATATATAGTATAATTCTATTAAACTAGAGTTAATAGTATTAAATAGTATACTATAGGGTATAATATACTAGCCTTATTTTATTAAGATAAATACTCTTTAAAGGCCTATTTAAAATAATCTATCTTAATAACTATCTCTTTATTTAATTTCTATTAGGCTAGTATTAAGCTTAAGATAAATATATCTTTTAATATTTAAAAGGCTTATTCTTTTTATTCTATTTAAATAAAAAGTATATTCTTTTTAATAAAGTAATTTAATAGTATTATAATATATAAAAACCTTAATATAAAATCTTAATAGAAATTAATAAATCTAAGAAAGCTTTATATACTTTATATTCTTATAAATACTACTTAAAAGTAAATTACCTTAATTTTCTTTAAGTTAAAATAAATCTTAACTTTTACTTTAATAATATATTCTAGGTATTTTACTTTATTTATTATAAAAGTATATTTCTTAAGGTCTAGGTTTAATCTAGCCTTTTATAGCCTTTATAATATTTCTTAAATATATTATATATAGTCTTTTTTAAAGCTATTTATATATATAAGGATATTATTAAGGTATATTATAATAAAGATTCCTAGTAATAGTTTAAAAATACTATTAATATATCTTTAAAAGGTTATAAATACCCTTATAAGGCTAAAAAGTATAATTAACTATTTAAATAGTTTAAAGTAAATATAAAATATAGTAAAATATTTATTTCCTTTAGCTATATAGATCTTATAAAAGGCTATTTAAATATTAAGCTTTATTAGCTAATATACCTTAAAAAGAGAATAAAGTATTTTCTTAATAAATAGGAATAAGTAATAGTCTTATTATATTACTTTATTTAAGGCCTAATAATTAATATAGAAATACTATTCTCCCCTTAGTTTCTTAGCTAATAATACTAATATAATTATAAATAAGCTATTAGCTTAAATCTATCTCTTATTTATAAGGTCTATAATTTATTTTTATAATTTAATTAACTAGTCTTAAGATATATTATATAAAGAGCCTTATAGTAAGTTAAAGTAAATACTATTAAGGTTATTCTTAAGGTAAATTTTATAGTCTTAAGTATCTTTATATAATAAAAAAGCTAAGGCCTTCTTAAGATTAAAAAGGTCTTTATAGTTTAAGAGTTTTAATAATAATATAGGCTATAATATTATATTAATAATTATTTCCTTAAGTATTATTAATTATAATATCTTTATAATTTTATAAAGATTAATTATAATTATAGTAAATCTAAAGAGCTTTTATTATTTTTACTTATAAACTATTATAATAAATATAGACCTTATTATTAATATAGCTTACTTTATTACTAGGTATTTTTCCTTTATTTAAATAACCTATTCTTTTATTATATTAATAATTAATTCTTACTCTTTAGTATAAATATATATATTATAATAAGCTAGCTATAATAGGCTAAAGATTATATTATAGGCTAGACTTAATATAATATATAATAAGATTAAAGTTACTTATTTATTAATATTTATTATAATTTAAATAATATATATAATTATTATTATTTTATTATAAGCTAATTAGCCTTTATAAATTATTTTTATTATTATTTAAATTTCCCTAGATACCCTAAGGGAAATCTAATTTAAACCTAGCTTTTTTACTATTTTCTTATTTATTACTTTATAGTAATTATATCTTAAGTTAATTTAAATATTAAATATTTTATATAAATTAAAAAGTATAAAAATTAAAAGTAATATATTATCTATTTAATTTTTAATTTTATTATATTAATTTAAAGTACTTATTTAATATATCTTTTAAAGACCTTAATATTTTACTATAATTCCCTAAGTAAAACTAGGCCTAAGGGGAATTAGTTTTTTAAGTCCTTAGTATTAAAGTTATAGCCCTTAGTAAGGATAATATAAGTTATATTAACTTAAGTAATATTCTAGGGTTAAATAGCCTAAATAAGCTAATAATTATATATTATATATATTTAGTCTTTATAGTATAAATAAGCTCTAGAAGCTTATTTATTTTATATAATTTATATAAATATCTATTTAACTTATTATTATAACTTAAACTAATTTTAAGCTTAAGTTCTAGCTTAACCTTATTAAGTCTTAGCTATATTAATACTTATTATAATTATATTTTTATTTATATCTTTATTAAAACTAAATTAATTTAATACTTATATTTATTTTAAAGTTTAATATTTTTCCTTAAGTTTATAAAATTTAATTTCTATAGTAATAGTATAATATATAGAAATTATATTCTTAAAGTTATTATAAAGTATACTTTATTTAATTAAGTAATTATATAATTCTTAATTAAATACTTATTATAAATAAATTAGCTTAATATTATTATTCTATTAAAGGCTATTAGCTATTATAAGCTTTTAATTAAAGTATATAAAGAATTAATTAAATATTTTTAAGTCTATTTAATATATTTACTTAAGCTCTATTTAAGCTAGTTTTTAATAATATTAATCTTTATATATATATTCTATATATTTAAAGAACTTTAATAAATTAATATTTTAAGCTTATTTTACTTTAAAAAATAAGCTAATTTTATAAAGAATATTACTTTTTAAATAATAATAAATATATACTTATTAATTTTTTATACTATTAATATTATATTTTATAGTTTATAATATATACTTAATAATAATATACTATATTAGCTATAAGCTATAATTATTATTAAACTTTATAATCTTAAGTAAATAATACTTAAGGCTTTTTTATTAAACTTAAATAAGCTATAAATTAAATTATATAATTAATAATTTAAAAATTTATATTTAAGTTTAAAAGGAAAAAAATAAAATAAAGTTAATTAATTATAATATAATCTATTTTATAAGAATTATAATAATATTAGCTTTTATTTAAATATAAAGATTAAAGTAAATACCTTTAAATTAACTCTATATAATATTAACTTAATTAAATATTAAATTATCTTTTAATAGTCTTATTAAGCTTAATTAAAGTATTTCTTAATTATTATTTTAAAGTATTATTATCTAATTAATATTTATATTAAATTTAAGCTAATTTTATATTAATTATAATAAATAGTTTTTTATATTAATAAGTATATTATAATTAAAGAATTATTATAAATTTTAAACTAAAGGAAATTTAATAATTATAAAAGATTAACTTTTAAGTAGCTATTTTTAAGATATTAATAATAATATTATTAAACTTAAAGAGAAAAAGAAAAAGATATATAGAAATCCTATATTTTCTCCTTAAGGTCTTCTCTCTAGGTCCTCTTTAGGTCCTTATATAATCCCTTCTTATTTAATTAGCCTTAGGCTTAGGCTAAAGCCTAAGCCCTTAATATATAGTTATAGAGGGTTTTAATAGTAATATACTTCTCCTTAGTTATAGCTGCAGATTTAATATAGCTAATAGCCTTATATAATCTTTAAGGGACTTAATAAATAGAAAGGGATATAAAGGTAGCTTAGTAATAGGTCTTAAGATTAAGATAGCTATAATAGTAAATTAATAAGAATAAATATTATAAATTTAAGAAAAAATATTATTAAGTAATAGCCTTTATTCTACTTATTCTAATAATACTAGTCTTATTATTATAATAGTTATATTCTTTATTAAATATAATATAGAAGTTATTATTAAATAAGCTATAGCTTATAGAGGCTATTAGGCTAGGTAAAAAAGCTATAGCTTTTAGCTTATTAAAAGGCAGTAGAATTAAGCAGTAAGGCATTTTTAATAATATAATTAGTTAATTTTTAAGGGCTAATATTGCAGAGGCAGGTTATATAATAAGGTAATTAAGCTAAATTAAATTAAAGAAAAAGCTATAGAAAATACTAATTAAATAAGTAAGAGATTTAATTAAATTAGTAACTAATTTAGATTAAATTACTACTTATATAGGTATTTTAGACCCTTATAATACTGAATATTAAGTTAAATTCTTTCTTTTTTAATTAAATTCTATTAATATTTATTATTTTTATATTTATAATAAGCTTTAGCTGCTAAGGCAGCTTCCTTTAAGAAATAAAACCTAATTTAGCTATAGCTATATTACCCTATCTGTGATTTTCAGTCTAGCCGGGGTTCTACTAGGTCATATAACCTAAAAATTAATAGTGCGCTATAAGCCCCCTATAAGGTCCTCCCCTAACCCCCTGTAAGGTCACCTGTGGAGGCCCCACCCACAATCATTCAGGGGCTGTACTGTAAACCACCATCCCACCAAATCTCACTGTCATTCCGCAGCCATTTCTGTGCTCTGCGCTCCGCTGTGTCCTTTTTTGGTGACTCCGTTTATCACGAGTCCTCCATTCAGAGTCGGCTTTGACTTGATTGCTCGCATCACAACACCAAATATGGCATGGCCTGTTTGTTGGTTGCTTGACTCCCACCGCACCGGACAGCCAATACACCAAATGCTGCACACAGTCAACTTCATCAACGCTTGTCGAGATGTTACGATATTATACGAATACAGTAATCTCAACATAACGGACATTACTTTTCGGGCTATTGGCGTTTTGGATGTATGCTCACCTATCCAGTCAACTTGCTCTATGCGTTTCAACCCTGAAGCACCCTCGCTGTGCTTACACGAGTGGCCCAGTTCGAATACAGACACCATTTAGCGGCAGCATTGAACGTTGATCTTTTCCTCTCCAATCCTTATAATACTATATACACATGCCGCATTTTTCGTATTATAGAGTCGAGTCTGAATCCTTGTCTATTCGACTAATACAGTTTGAAGTAGTTTCCATCAATCAACAAGTCCTCATTTACGAAATACTGTATCTAGAAAATTTCCCTGACTCTCACCAGAGCCCACAATGTCGCACAAGCCCCTGAGCCGAGGACACTGGCGCTGATCAATACTTGATCTCGGGGACATCAGACTCTCCGACGCTCTAGCAGAACTGGTCAACGGTAGCCCTCGGGTCAACAAGGCTACCGTACTCTACGGACCAGGAATCTAGGCCGTGCTCTGTCGATCATATACAATCACCCTGTTGTAATGGATCTTCATGGCGTTTGGTCTATTACTGGGCGGCCATGGTGGTCCATAATCACACACATATCCACTTTCATCCTCATATCATGGTAAAGCACCACAGACCACCAGTCTCATGAGATTCGATGATGAATCGTCCACAACGTCATGGAGCAGTTGTTCTGGGACTTCCAAGGTCCATCGTCACCATCGAGATTGATTGACACTGCTTCTTCACTCCCCTGCACTGCCCTACAGACCGTCTCACTTCCCAGCAGAAACCCCATCTAGATGCATATGGACAGTAGGAGTCCGCTCAGAGCCCAACATTTAGTCCTTTGGCGACAAAATCCTCTTTCGGCACAGAAAAACATCTTTGGTGACGACGACAACGCGAGAGTAAACTCTTCCACTCTACATAGCTGGTGTGGGGGCTTAGTGTCCGTTGAAACAAACACGCACAGCCGGAGCTTGAACCGTTCAAGCTTTTCCTTCTTGGCTGGTAGACTAGCAGTGGTCTGGGCGATTTTTACTCAAGGGGCAGCCTTGTAGACTCAAGAGCTTGCGGTTCCAACTGTGTAGCCTTATGCGAGCGCCACCAGTCTAACAACCAGACTAAGCCTGCTAACAACCCGTTGGCAACTCGATCGCGGCCTAGAACACGGGGTTTTGGAAAGGAATGAGCGTTATTGTAGTTCCAGTGCCTATGAGATGAATATAATTATCAGAAACCGCAATTGGCGCTGAAGTTCTCTTCAGAGCGTGGTATAGATGCAGTAGATAGAGACACTGCTGTCTAACGCGTTGCTTAGGTTCGGAAAAATAAAATTGGCTAAATTGATAACTACCCTGCTCTCATCGATGTCTGTAAATTAGACTTTGACGACGGCACTTGACGCTGGCGGCCTGGACGCCATTCGGCCACGATCCAGACTGTCGGACTGGCTGATTGAGCTAGACGAGCTATTGATGCAGTCTTTTGAATCAACGATCCGATTATTCGGTTCCATGAACATACTGTGCGAAGAGCTATCTATGCCTTTTAGTTGAAGTTGTACAGCAGAACTGTGATATTGATTGATTGTCAAATTGATGCAGCACCGGTTACCAGAATGCCGTAATGTTGGTTCCAGTACAGGTGCATGCGAGCTCTAAACCCTATCTGATTGCGGCGCATCCCTAGGCTGGGAAGTTCCTCGAGGGTTATGTTTTCTCATGGCATCATGGACAATCTCGTTTCGTTCCTGGTAATTCACATGATCATATCTACGAGAGGTTCCGATACTGTATGTAACTATATGCAGTAAGTGATATCGATAGCAACCTTGAACTCAATTGAGTGAGGGGACCCGACACAATGGATTGATGCGCGCCTTGCCGCCTCGGAGCCGCCCCCCTGTTCAAAAAGTCGTATCAACAGGCTTTGGTTGAGACTCATCGGCCCCTCTTTGCGGCTTGCGGCCCTCGAGGATCTTGGCCACGTGTGTGAGTCGTCGGCGATTGATATTGACAGGGCTCATCATTGACTGGCCCGGGAGCAGAGTGGGATAATAGGGAAAAAAGCAAAAAGAAGAAACAAGATGCTCGACAAACCCCTGGTCCTGATCCTGGTCCTGGTCCTGTCGTATCTTGTCGTGACGAGTTCCGACGACTTTCGGAAGGATTCAGTGTCTCCATATTCAATTCATCATGAGATTGATTGACGTTACTCTGACCCTGGAGCTTGCAAAAGTCGGCCGTTCCCAGCAATTGGTTGTACAAGACCAACCCAAACAAGAGACGAATCAATATGTGTGTGACTGCTTGCCTCGGAGTGTCATGCATCCGAGATTGTTGCTGCATGTCGAGAATCTATGTTTGGCTCAGAGCATACATACTAGTACCTAGGTAGACTACTATACACGCATACAACATACAAGTTTATCCTAGCCTTTCATGTCCTGCGATTCAACTTGGATGGGACATTTTCCAACTCTCCCCGGTCGAATCGCATGCTTTGTGCCTCGAACTGTGGGTGTTCCGGTTGCCTTTTTTGCTTGCCAGATCACCAATCTCGCCCTGTGCGACCGAGAATGGTCTTCGCAGGAGAGGGTGTGATTGCTAGATCCAGAGCAATGTTGGCGTTAAATCAACCCAGAAAAGCAGCAAATGTAACCCAAGCCCGCAGTGTCGCACTATAAACTGGTTGAGTTGTCTATCGAGTACCGATATAAGACATGAACCCCACGGCTAGGCTTTCTCTCTCACCACAAGATGAGCCAATTCCGACCAGTCTGCCTATCCAGTTTCAACATGACGCAAGGGGAGCCTTGTTCTGATCTGATTGACATGGGTTGGGTTACGGCTCTGTTCCGTCTATCGATCAGGAGCTTTCCGCACAATCAGATCTACATTGAAAATGGGGTCTGCGGACAACAATGCTGTACATGGTTAACGGAGAGTTTGACTAGGAAGCCCTCGCTTACTTTAGGAATGAGACGAGTATCCGTCGTGAGAACATAACCATCGGGCGGGCGCTAACATGGCATGCTGCGAAATCGGAAATACATCATCAGACTGGCATCTCGCGCTTGCTTCTCGACCCGCGGGGAAGTGTCCAAGTGTGATTTAAAACTCGGAACATGCTATGCTATGTGTTCACCTTATCTCGGACTTTCAATCACTCTGACGTGGCGAGCACAATACTGTGCCCTAGACGCCGTTACAACGTCTAGATTTTAGAGCAAACAATGTCTCAGGTGATTAAGCCCCAGGCCAGGCCAGGCCAGGTTAGGAGAAAGGTTGTAGTATTTTACCTTTTGGCCACGGGAAGCTCCTTTGGACCTTCGGTATTGATCTGTGATGCATATCACAGCGAACCAGATTTGAACAGTAGCAGACCAGTAAACTGTGGCGTGCCCAAATCAGGCCCTTGCTGGCCTCGATTGCTTCGAAACCTGCGGGTAGTAGAGCGGCATTGGCACTGGCGTTTTCAACCATGCACCCTCCGGGGCCACGGATACAACACCCCGGTAGGCGTCTGTCTCTCTGCTCGACCCTTGGCCCTGGTTCGCAAGACAAGCCATTCTTTAGGGGCCCGGGCGGCTTGTAACCCTTGCTTCTGGCGCGTGACAGCGGGTTGCGACTTGGTTTTGCTCCCTTTGTTGGTTAGGGAATACAACGCTCGCCTAAACGCGGAATTCCTTCCGCATTTCAACCTCGCTTCCCCTCTCTCTCTCCGCTAAGACGAACAGAGGCCGAATAAAGCGAAGACTAGACGCCGTTTGGACATGAAACGATATTTTAGTTTGCGGAGTTTTATTAGTCGCATACAAGTGACTGGCAGAAGAAGGCGGAGAAACTAGACAGGCAACTGATGGATCTCAAGATGTCAAGCTTGCAACGTTTTAGACAGGCAGGACTGGTGAGATGTGTTGCTCATAATCGTACTCATTACTATTATGCTTGACGGATTTTTATGCATAGAATGTATGAATTTAGGTGCTGACAGTTTTGGTATGCCAAGTTGTAAATACTATTATGCGGTCTAGGGTAAGACCAAAACCAGTACCCTTTAGACATTCGCAACTTCACTCCTCCAACCCCATCCTCCAATGGCATTCTCTTCAAGTTTCTTCATCCCTGAAGCTTCACATATCTTAATTACTATGTCCCTGACGGCCCTCACTTCATCTTCGCTGGCGCCTCCATTCAGCGCACCTCGCAAATGTCCCTTGAGTTGAGGGTTGACCTTGAAATCTGGATATCAATATAGGAAGTTGACGTGCATGCAGCCAAGGAGTCTAATGGAAATTCTACTTACATCCTGTGGAATAAGGCTGGCAATAAGGACAAATGAGGTCTCGGCTGGTGTTAGTACATCAGTGTTACTAAGTACATAGCCATATGTCAATCTTGCCAGCAGACCCAAATCTGGTGTACCTGATCGTTCTAGTTGACCCATTATGCGTCTTGATATCTTTCCATATATGCTTTCGAAGAAGCTTTGACCTCTTTGAAGTATCTTGGCTGGTTGAGTGTCATATACGTCCTTGTGTCTGGGTGATGCTGCGTCAGTTCCAGTTCCCGCTTCATCGAGGAGATCCTCTGGCGTTGCCGACTTCAAAGACAACAGGGCATTGATTGTCTAACAAACCGGTTAGAGTCAAAATTCTTATATCCGTGACATGTACTATCAAACCTTTGGCATACCCCCTACAGCTGACGCTTTCAATAGGGCTTCCCTCAAACGTCTGGAGATGCGCAACTGCTCATCATGAGTCGATGCACTGTCCCCACTAGCGCATGAACCTTCTTCAAATGCACTTTTTAATACTCGCGGTAGCTCGTCTGACCTATTGAGTGCCGACAGGGTTGTTGCCGTGATGAAATACCACGTATTTCGCGGTAGATTAGGTTGTTTGCGGATCGTGGCCAGCAATGCTGGCGTAAGAATGGGGGTTACCACCGCCATAACTTAAACAGCCTTCCAAAACAAATATTTGAGAGTGAAAGGTAGAAGATGCCAGAATCAACTTCCAGTATGATTGAGTGATGTGCCCATCTCTCACTAAGCTGATACTGTCGATTTGACTTCAGGGTAGCTGACTTCACGATTCTGCTCTGATGACTCAGCTTTCCTCACGTCAGAACACGATCACGTGCATCGGCCCCTGCGTCATCGGTCGTATGTCGCTGTCCTTAACGTGGCATCAAGCTCGCATTCACTGATAGCAGTGACTGCAAGTCCTACTACTACACACATTCCTCAAAGATTATCCAGGTTAAACCATGGGGATGAGGGAGTGATCGTTTACTTTTGTCAATTTCGATAACGAGTTGAATTATTTACTCAACGTCCGTCCAAAACTCCCATGCCCAAGATGCGACTTGGCTGGTATGCTGGGGTAAGTATTGCTTTGGTTGGAGAGCTTGGGGAAGCTATGGAGCTATGGCTGATCATCATGGACCAATGCTGACAATTCGATTCACAGGCCTCGACGGCCCTTGCAGGCACCGTTGTGCTCTCAGCTTTCTATCAACGGGCCAACTTTTATTCGGCAATGGTATATCTCGCTCAGAGTAACTTTTGCTTATTGGTGAGTGGTTCCACGATCCCGAGATCGATGCCCTCCCCCTCCTTCGACACCGGACTCATGATATATAGGTCTTGGTCAACTTTGCGCTACTCTCCTACAGTAGCTTTATCTACAGCTTAACACGATTGTTCTACGGACCCCTCCGTGCTGTCGAAGTCGAGCAACTCACAGAGCGTGCCTGGTTTGCTATTACGGAAACATGCCTGGCCATGACCATCTTCCGGGAAGAAATAGGCGCTTGGTTTCTCGTAATGTTCGCCGCTTTAATCACTGGTAAAGTTTGGGGATGGATCGGTGATGGACGAGTCGAGGTTCTCGAGCAACAGCCGCCTGCAAACCCACGTCTGTTTCATTTGCGACTTAGCGTGTCGCTCACTCTCAGCTTCATCTACGACATCTACATCCTCCGATACACGATCAATACGGTTATACAACAAGCGAGACCCAACATGATGGTTATGTTCCTCTTTGAGTTTGCGGTGTTGGCGACGAGTTCATGGCGGACAGCTGCCCGATATGCGCTGTCATTGACGGAGCACAATATTCAGGAGCAGCAGAAGCGCAAGCGACTCGCTGAAAGGAGACAGGAAGTTAGAGAGGAGCGAGAGGCGATTGTACGACAGCGTGAAGCAGCTGCAGCAGCAGGCGAAGAAGTATCCAATGACCCTCTCCCGAACGAGGACGACATTGATGAAATGGATATCGAAGTCCCCGGTTGGTCTGCTAAAGGAGAATTTGTTCTTTGGCTTGACCTTGCGACTGGTAAGCTGCACCCCTGTGCCATTGAGCGAATATCACTGACATGGCTAGATTTGGTCAAACTTGGCATATATATCGTCTTCTTCTTCATGCTCCTTACATTCTATGGATTACCGATCCATATAATGAGAGACCTCTTCATGACGGCACGCGACTTCATCAAGAGACTGAGCGCTTTACTGAGATACCGAAAAGCCATCCAAGAGATGAACCGCTACCCCGATGCCACCCAGGAAGAGCTTACACGAGAGGATACCTGTATCATCTGCCGTGAAGAAATGCGACCCTGGGATCCCGAGAACAACCCGGGAGCTATGGATAGAATTCGCCCAAAGAAGCTACCCTGTGGACATATTTTGCATCTTGGCTGCCTCAAGAGCTGGCTCGAAAGGCAGCAAGTGTGCCCTACCTGCCGTAGCCCTGTTACGCTCAACGAGAACACTCGCGCGGCTCAAAATCGGGCTGCTGGACTTGGAATACAGATAGGAAGGGGAGGACGCCCTGTGGAACGGCAGCAGCCGGGAAACCTTTTTGGACAGCAGAATGGAGGTGCTCAACCCGAACAACGACCAGCTCCGCCACGAGTTTTCAATCTCGGCCCTTTCCGTGTTGGCTTCGGAGCCAATGGGCAGCAAGTTAGAGAACTTGCGCAGCAATTTGGCATGCCTCAAGCTGCTCCTAACCAACAAGGACCAGCCCCCCCTACTCCTGGTGCCGGCACACCTACTGTTACTGGCCATACTGCCCCGGCGACTCCTCTTCCCACTGGCGATCACTTACAGAACGCTGGAAATCTGCTACTCCAGGCAGATCAGTTGATCCAACGCGAACTGCAATCAGCTCTGATGGCGCATCAAGAGGTACAGACTCTTCAGCTTCTCCAAGCAGAGTTACAACGCCTCAGACAGAGACATCAAAATCCAGACCAGGCACAAAACCCACAGACACACCCGATACCACCTCCCATTCTTCCACTAGCTCAATCCCTATTGCACCAGCCTTACCCTGTGCCACTACAGATGCAGATGCAGATGCCGATGCCTACAAACTTCCCGCAATTCCCTGGCATTCCTCCACGGAACCCAAGTCCCCTGATGGCTCGGCATGGTGCTCCCCCTAACGCGGTGCCAATCCCCTCTGGCAGTTCTGAACTCCCCGAAGGAGTCGTGATTCCACCTGGTTGGTCTTTATTGCCCCTGCAACGTCTCGATGGCAGCCAAGCTTCAACACAGCACTCGCCCCAAGTAGGCCCCCAAGCTGCGATGGCAGATAATATCAGTGTGGCTCAATCTCCGTTCGCCGCCAGACAACCTTCTCCCATCGGCAGCCGGAACCAAGAAACCCAACCAGCCGAGAATGCATCTGTCCCTACTTCTACTGAGCAACGTCCCCTTCAATTCCCAACGCAGCTCACGCGTGCCGTTGACCCCCCTCAGGTCGTTGCGCCGAGCCCTCGTTTGCCAAACTGGGGAGGCTCAGCCCAACTATTTGGTAGCAATTCTCGTCTAGACCAGAATGAGCATGGGCCCCAGAGCGAGTTGCAGACAGAGGCAAACTCAAGCCAGTCCGCTCCAGCAGAGGTCATACCTCAGTCAAGTCCAGCAGCTGAACATACGCCACAAGGATCTTCACCATCGCATAGTGAAGATGATGAAGAGCCGGAAAGTAGCTCTTTGAAAGGCAAGGCCAAAGCGGTGACTGTGGAGGACGTTGAGGATGAGGAGGATAAGGATGCTATAAAGGAGGATTGACCGTAACCAGAATATGATATTTGCCTACTTCTTCGAGCTTTATTCTTATACATACAGGTATCATACACCCGCTCACTTCCATCAGCCCAGTGAAGAGCAGGGCAGCATTTATTTTTCTGAAGATAGCGACATGGCGTTTAAAGGAGTTATGTATTATTACCCGATCTGCTCCAGGACATAACATAGCATAGTTGGACTGTGAAATACAAAATTATCAAAACAAAATTGTGCACTCAAACGAACACTTGGTGTGTAAGCTAGTGGTGCAATCTGTAGTTATATCAATATCGATGACCCAAAAGCACCGTCCCATGGCGAACGAAATCAGTGGCAGATAGAGGAACCGGGAGTGAAACGGAATAAAAAAAACCATGCAACATAAGTAGATACACGCGTAACAAATATGAACAAAGAACAACATGAATGATGCAGGTACTAAACAGAGCAGATGAGTCGAAACCAAACGTCCAGGGGAATACTTCTCCTACTCTTTTTGATGACGTCTATAGACGCTGCCATAATGTTCATATTCCAACAAAAAAAAACACCTTTCCTTTCCCTTAGCACCAGCTGCCAAGAAATCTCGAAGCTGGTTGACAATGTTGAAAAAGGAGGCAGAAAGAAACAGAGAGAAAGCAAAAAATAAAACTGTGCCTGTGCCGAATACCCAAGAACCCCCATTATACCCGTTTTTATTACCACGTCCGTTGATACCATAAAACCAGCAACACATTAATCATTCCTTTTGACTCTTCCATCTTGCAATGGGACCATGATGAAAGATCCGACACGTTTTGACCACTCGGGAGAGGTTATTGAGAGACGTCCGGTTGTTTCCTAGGCGTTAAGGGCATCCAGTTCATCTTCCTTGGGCGGTAAGGGCGTTTCGTACTGCGGTATATCTTCACCCTTCTCCCATGCGGCGCCGGGTCCGGAGTAACTGGGTTGGGGTATCGTTGACGTTTGCGAGGTTGAAGTTGACTCGGGGTCGAGACGGCCACTGCTCATATCGCGCAATATGCCTGCTGATCTTTCGCCTTTCATCGGCTGTGGGCTTAACACACCTGAGGCGGATAATGCAACATAAGTAGGTGACTTTCCATCTCCCGAACCAAAGGGCAACGGGCGTGTTGGTATCTCGCGACTCACTCCTCCTACTACTTCTCCATCACCACCCAATCTCTTAAGTAATACATCCGATTGCTGCTTGGCCAATTTCTGGAGTTGTTCGATAGGATCCTGGTGTTGTAGGATCAAGTCAGTCACCTCGCACAGGCAGTCTGTAGGTCTCCAACGTCTTCCGTGCACACATACCCAGTCGGACTGCGTCGGAACGCCTTCAGCTTCAGGAAGCTTTTTCGTTGTCTCGTCTTCATTTTCGGCGTCGTCATCTGCAAAAAAGGTGTTTCGGTGGACCGGGGCCGGGGTAACTGGCAAGCTAGGGCGTTCAACAGCACTGGGAAAATCGGTGAGCTTCAGACCTCGCAGCTTGGAGCTGTTCTGGTCGTCCTGCCATGCACCGGTTGTAGGGCTTTTTACGTGACCTGTCGAGGAGGTCGAACTCTTACCACGTCGATGGCCGCCGCCATGCAGACGGTCAACATACCGTTCGATAGCAGGCACCTCGTCCCAAGCATTTGTGCGTGTGTATGATGTCCAGGGGTTGGATGGCGTAACCTGTACTGTAGGGGTGGATGTGCTAGATTGGTTCTTTGTTTCGGATCCGGATTCTGTAAGGCTTTCAGTTTTTACCGAAAGTTGTGTACCAGACTCTTCAGGGCTTGGTTCTGGTTCTGGCTCAGGCTCTCCTGCAAAAGTTCTCGTGGGTCGAGGTTGATTTCGTTCCCAGGGAAAGATCTCCGGAGCAGCCTTTGACCGGGAACCAGGCCTCTCCTTTGGTACTTCGTACCACATGTTCTTTGGCGGACTCGGGTAACGCTGAGGAGGAACAAACGGTGCAGTGTCACGGGACATTTCGTAATGAGTGAGAGGGAAGTTCATCGCTTCGGGCTTCGAACCGGAGGGAGGGGGGTATCTAGCAAGGTCAGCGTCTCGTACTGACGGGAAAGCATAAAACCCAATGGATGATAGACCTACCTTTGCGCATCCCAATCATGCATCATGATTCCCTGGGTCCGGCGGTGTTCGTCGCGGGTTGTACTGGAGCCTGGAAGTTCGTCGTGAGATTTTTCGTCTTGTTGCTGATGATCCTCGACTTGCTGCTCACCATGCTGTTGTTGTCCGGTGGAAGCCGAGCTGTGATCATCAGGTTGGTGTTGGTCATCGGAAGAAGGTTGCTCTTGAACTGACTTGGGACGCCATTCTCCCTTTGTAAAGTATTGAACATACTGGGTGGCGGAATCGTTTTCCTATGTAACGAGTTAGAAAATCATTTTTTCCGGTCAATAGAGCGAACTCACCTGGTGTCGATAGTGCCTGTCGTAGACAGCCCACCATCGTCCTATCATTTCGGTATAGGGGCCACTGCCAGAAGGTGCGTCTCGGCCGGTAAACCACGGTTTATTTGCGCCAATGAAGTGAACCATGTTGATGCTGGACTGAAAGTGTCGGTAGGCGGGGACGTACTGGTAATGTGCAGATGGCGTGACGTTGTAGGTGAAGCTTAAGCGATGGTATTGTTGGCCAAAGTGCATGTTGATCAGACCCTGATCGGCACCATCAAAAGAGATGCCCCTCTCAGCCATGGCGATCATAGCATAAAAGTCTCCCATGTTGGGATTCAAGACCATTACACCAGTGTTGAAAAGATCTGGCCAACCGATATCTGGAGCGGCAGCAAAGGGATGGGATATGTCAAAAAGCTCCTCAGGAGCTCGGTATGCGACGACATCGGCGTCAATATAGACGATTTTTGAGAAGTTGGTGAGTTTCCACAGGTTGATCTTGGTGAAAGCTGAGTGAAGATCGCTACGGTTCATCAGGTACAGGTTGGCTGGGTGGTCATTGCGAATGCGTGGAACAGGGAAGACATAGTCGTAGACGTCCTGTTAGTGATATGGTTAGTGATATGGATTGAAAGGTGCAAAGCATGTGGTATCCTACCTTGAGTTGTGTGATAGACTCCTCGGATACAGAATCGAGCGTAACCAAGACTGCCAACTTGCGAGTGGCTCCGGCATCGCGAAGAGAGTGAGCGAGGACGAGTGCGCCTGGGAAAGAGTCAGTGAGGCTTTGAGGCAAAGCCAAAAGTCAATTGACAAACCAGGAAGATAGGAATCGCTCAGAAGAAGCTGTCGATCGTTAGCAAGGTGAATTGGGGTACAATGGATGCACAAGGAAACGAACCGTAGCATAGATCTGCTCGCCTTTGATATCTTGAACAGCCATGATGGTGTAGAAGCAGGAGTAGTTGACCAGCTAAAAAACGAACCCTGACGCAGATTGTCCAGGTTATTTAAAGCAGGTTGAAGAGGTAGATCAGCAGCCCATGGAAAGACTATATAGAGGAGGAGTTCAAAGACGACAATTTGAGAAGCGTGTCGAGGAGCCCAGGCCAACAATAATGGAAAACAAGGTCGATTCAGCAAGGGTACCCGGTAGAAGCTAAAGATCAGCACAGACTATTGCTGGTCTATGCTTTTTTGAAACGACGCAAGAATCAACAGTGATGCCCAAAGCTCTCGGGTCTAAAGTTTGGTTGATGAGGAGAAGAGTTGGAGAAGACAGTTGAAGAGGGGGACAAAGAGAGAAGCGAAGGGCAAGCGAGGAGGCGTGACGTGATGGGGACGGGCAGAAATAGAAAGAGAATGGGCAGGTATTAGCCATCCACATCCAGTGAGTGTATGTGATGATCCGATGATGGGATCCATGGACCCCGGGCAATCTGGAGGGGGAACTTCCCAGTCCAGCTTCAGCTCCATAGAGCTCCAGTGAACTAACTCACCATAGGTCAGAGCGCAATGGAGCACTGGAGCACTGGAGCACTGGAGCTTGGGCTGCTGCCCCCCCGGGCAAGCTCTTGTGGGGACGGGCACCCACTGAGAGATAGCATCCATGGATGGATGGGTCCTACCTAACATGACCCAACTTCTTGTTCTGTAGAGCTAGGTTAGGTATCAGAAAAGATCCATGGAACTCAATGGACCAACGAGTCTGACAGACAACCCTTCAGGTACTAAACTCTAACTACTACTAACTAGATAATCTCAAGCCACAATGACCCTGAGGAACTCTCTTATTCTAGAAAAACCAAAGAGGTCTGACTCTCTTTCTCTCTCTCTCTTTACTCCTGCCGTCCCAGGACAACTCAATTCTTGTCCCCCCACGTTGATAGACAAAAAATAAGATTGAGGGGTTGACTCATGCCTCTGAATCGTACAGAATTCGAGACCGTTTTGGTGTTCCCTTGGGTCTGGGTACTACGTACGTGGTCTATGAACATAGGTAGGCGTAAATCGGAGTGGGTTTCCGTCCTAGTAAACCGCCACTAATTTCAACGGCTGCACGATGATGGAGTTTTATATGTTTCTTGTCATGGTTCTTGATCTTCAAAACACCAAGTTTATCATTTTAGCTCCAACATCACTTCACAACATATCCACAAAGCACGGTACGCACTCTGCATATGATGCTCGTATCATTCAACCATCCAGGATTAAGTTCGCCAGCAGGCTTCTGCATACAGCCGAAACTGGTCACATATCCCCCTTGTAAGTCGCTGCAAGAATGTGACGCGCCGCTCAAATACGTCCACTTAATCTCAACCATTCCAACCTATGGTCTCTTGGGTTGGTATAAAAAAAAAGATGCTGGGTTGAGTTGTGTATAGAAAATCCCGCTTCAGGCAGGGCCCCTTTCTAATTTCGCCCTTTGAGTATCATAAAGACATTCAATCTCCCAAAACTCGGCTTGGATGCCAGTTCTTGAACTGAACCAGAAAAGCCAAGTTAGTGCTAGTTAACGCTGTGACGTAGATTTGGTGTTTTACACTTGTAGATTAGATTTGGTGCCACTCGGGCAGAGCCCACCGAGACATTTAGATCGGGACAAAGACACGCGAGCCCTTATTTTTATTTTATTTTTCTCGGCCATGCATGCTGCGCTGCACCGCACATGCCAATGAACTTGTCTCACTCTTGACATATGTCTTCCCTAGGTGTCAACAGTTCTGCAGTGTCAGGATCTGCAAAGCCTGCATGATTTAGCTCAATGTGTCTGGCCTCAACCCACCTACAATAACAACAACACACTATGTTTACTAGATTTACATGTAGCACACACATTCACCTGTTGACTTGTCTAATCGATGTGGGCCATCGTTGCAATGATGAATTCGTGTCATTAAAAAAGCTAACCGCGATTTCCACTGTTGCCTCAAATCTTCACTGACTGACTCAAACACTAATCATCCTAAAGAGGTTCCTAGGCTTAATCCCATAGCCCTTCGTGTACCCGGCCGAGTACATGTCTTATCCCCCCTGTTTTTTTCACGCCAAACGCCGACCCCAAACCCCTTCTCAACCACTCAAAACGCCCTTCCTAATTCACACTTCTCCTGAAAACACATTCCGAAGCTAGACCTACATGTCCTTCTTAAATGCGTGTTCTGGTTTGTGAGTGGTCTCATAGTCGATGTGAACGTATGCTCGCTCAATATCAGGGAGATCCTCCAGCTTGATCTGAAGCGCCTCTGCAATGTCGTGGCTCTCCTGGAGAGTCTGTGTCGGCTCCATGACAATGTCCACCTCGGCGATCAAACGAGGACCCGAGTGATAAACACGAACGGTGTCAATACCAACAATTGCATCGTCGTGCGTGACGCACACGTATGTAATAAGCTGCTGCGTCTCAACAGGAGCTGTGATGCCGACGACAAGCAGGAACTCGCCGAAAGCGGTGCATAGCCAGATGCCAGAGATAAGGAGCGAGAGAAGAATGGCACCCATGGGGTCAATCCACCAGACCAGCTTCGCACCACCAGTAGCAGTAAGAATACCAAAGCCGTTGATGAGAAGATCATTACGATGGTCCTGCCAGAGGATATTTACTTGGCTGTATTTGTCCTTGAGCGCCCAGCAGTAGAGGAAAAGGGCGAACTTGGTGGCGAAGGCGCAGCAGACCGAGATGACGGCAGGAAGATGAAAGTCCTTGTCGGCTTTCGCCTGTGCCAACTCTTGACATGCGAATGCAATGATGATGAGGGAGACGGCGATCATGAGAAAGCAAAACACAATATTTCCTACAGTCTCAAGACGAGCCTTGCCAGCAGGGAAACGTCGAGCATCGACACTGCGGATGGCTCTGGCCGACAGGATGAGGGTGAGGTTACTAAGAGGGTCGAAAATAGAGTCGGCCATGGTGGTGAAAAGCGAAAGCGAGCCTGACGAGATGGCAGCAAAAAGCTGAATGGCCGACAATGCAATGTTGGCTGCCAAGGAACCCCAAACAGCGATACGGAACTTGAGTTGATCCTCACCATGCTGGTCGCGAGCTTCGTCACGATGCTCCTCGACCGACTTGAGCATGCGATCAATTGCCGCATTCTGATTTTTGTAGAAGCCTTGTAGCTTGCGAGCTTTGATCTTAGAACCCAACTTGCTGGGCAAGCATTTGCGTCCAGGGAGACTATCCCGCTTCCGCGACGTGTTGGCTTTGATATCGGCGAGATCAGACTCTGTTTTGTATCCACGGGAGAGGCCATACGGATCATTGTCACTGGGACTGGGCTGCCTGCGTCCGGTGGCGGTAGTCTGGCTCTCGACATCGGTCATGTGCGAAACGTTTCTAGCGATAGTCTCGTTATCATCGGCCATGGCAGGCTCGAAAGCAGTGCTAGAGCCATTATGTGTGGTCGAGTGCCTTGAGCTACTTCGAGCGGGTTCGATAGATGAAAGGTGGGCGGCCCGGATGCTGTTGTCAGGCGTCATGTCTCAATAGACTGTGTCGGATATAGACAGCGATGTGTATGTATAGGAGAAGTCAGTGTGCAATACCGATATTGTGTAAATGCTGGATGGCGGTAAGCGAGATATAATAAAGCAAGGCCAACAAAGAGACCTCAGGAGCGGAGCAGGCGCCTCATCAAGAGCATCTGCTTGTACTAGCTGTATGCAATGATCTCAGTTGATCGTCAGACAGTCAAGATCAAGTTAGTCGACTACTGTGCTGCAGTCGGTAGACTATCCGATCAGGGTTGGTGGCAGTGAGATAGAGTTGATATTGATATGGCAGTATAGCAAGGATACGAATAGGAGCAAGGTCAAGCAAGGCAAATGCAAATGCAAATGCAAAGCGGTTGGTTGGTGAATCAGAAGAGATGAAATCCGTCCGATCTTGTTTCCTACCTGCCTACCCATCGAGTCTTGGTACGACCAGTCATTTTCGCACGTGGAGGAAGAGCAAAGGAGAGCTCAGTCAGTGCTGACCCTTTAGTTCGCCCCCTCCTCAAGGAATCAGGACGAGATGTTAACGAGATTGACGGTGGCATAGCATTTCTTTAACAGCTGGAGCTGCAGTCCAGTACAACTAACACCCAAATCATCAGCGAAATTCGACCAATAGAGGTTAGACAATTAGTGAGTGAGTCTCCGAACGCCGTGCCAGCCGAGAACAAGACGGTTAGTAAGCGGAGCGTTGCTTCCGTGTCCGACGAGGAGAGCCCAGAAGGCTGGGGAAAAGGATCACGAAAAGGTATTGAAAGAGGATGTTGAACAAGACGAGCGGCAGACGTTGAATTATAGTTCTAATACGGCTCCGAAAAGCCTAGGAAACGGCCGGAGCAGGTCTCGGCGTTCCGTCACTCTTAACGTTTTGGAAACGTCTGACTTTCGGGCGTCTACGGAGCTGGAGCTGGAATACGGACATGGAGCCCTGGTACCGATACGTAGTAGGCCCGCTTTTTGTTTTTTTGACCTTGAACTGTTTGTCTCCATAGATCTGATCTGGACTTTGCAATATGCAGGCCAAGACTTTTGCAACTAAAACTATTGTTCAGTCTATTGGCTTGGTTTTGCAATTCGTAACCGCTTTGGTATAGGACTAAGATAAGCGGCCGTGTTTTATATGTAGTACAGCCAGCCACAATCGGACGGTCCGAATACATATTTAACAGTCATTTATCTTGTCAGTATATATAACTAACATGCACGCTCTCACTCTCGCTCGTTCTTTGCAAATGCTGGAGTTGAGATAAAATAGCATCAAGTGATGAAATACACCGACAGTACGATACCAAATGTGGTGCATGAATCTAGTGTTTCTTGTATCAATCCAAACAAATCTCAACCGCCAAAACAAAGTACTCCACTCGATATATGAACGCCTGCCACTTCTTCATTATAGCTTCGCCTCGATTGGTCTTTCACCTGTACTCCTCTCTAGGATCCAAGCAGTAATATCCTTCGCATATTCCTCCTGGCACAGGTCCACGTGCAGAGCGTGGTAACCTCCCACATACGTCTTGACGACCTTGTCCTCGATGTCCTGGTTCTTTGCGAATTCCATGGCAGCTTCATAGCTACAGGCTTTGTCGTGGTCTCCGTGGCCGAGCCAAAGAGACTTTACTTCCTTGCCCAATTTTACAGACCCCGATTGCAGAGCCGCCGTACGGTCCAGAAGCGACGCCAGACCTTCCAGCGTACCTGTGTCATGACAGAGAGGATCTTCCTTGAAGCCCTTTGCTACCTCGGTTTTTCGCGTCAAGTTCATGACGTCGAGTTGATGCTTGAGCTGGAACCTCGGCAGGATCTTGCAAGCTAGCCGACCTGCTACAATTTTGAACCAGCTTGGGACTTCTTCAGGCGCGAATCCGATGAAAGGAGCCTCGAGAATCCAACCGCGCACTTGACTGACTAGCTTGGCGTACTGAGGATCGGCCGCAAGTGTGAGAACCTCGCCTCCACCCATCGAATGGCCCAGAACAAAAACCGGGACATCAGAAGGCAGCTTGCTCTCGATGAATGCTGCAATATCAGAAATTACGCGCGGTGTTGCGCCGGTGTTTCCTTTGTCAGAGGGTTGCTTGACGCTGCGGCCCCAGCCTCTTTGGTCAAAACCAAAGACTTGAATGCCGCTAGAAGCCAAAATTCGATACACGTCATCGTACCAGTTGATGTGATCGCTGAAGCCATGAACATGGATCACCTTGGCTTTAACGGGGCCCTGAGGCTTTTGAATGCGTCAGTTGTTGTCTCTGTTAGCTGGTGAGCATTCACACTCACTGTCCAAGTCTTGGTGTAGAGGCTGGCGTCTGCCACCTCAAAGGTTCCTTCAACCTCGGTCGACATTTGATGCGCAAGTTTAGCAGGTTTGGCCAAAGGCAGGAAGGAGATATTGATGAAAGGTTGAGTGTAAGTTGCCGACTTTTAACAGATTAAAAACAATTAATGTTTGGCAAAAGGCAGTCTATATTACGATACAAGAATGCAAACCGGTTATGACGGACCAAGATTTGGCTACTAGGGTCATGCTCGAGTCAAAACGGGTCACATGTGACGAACCGTTGCCGGTGAGCCTAACCTGCACTTGTTCTATTGGCACATCATTCGATTCATGCTGTCTTTTCCAAAATGCATGTTCTGATGCTCAAAGTGGAAATTACCTTCATGTCGGCATTTCTGACATGCCCAGCATCTCCTATTGGACATCACATTTCGTGTTAGGCTGACAATACGAACAGAAGCCATGTGGTCCACAACTAAGACCTCAGCTTGGTCAGCCATCAACTCTTCCTTGCATTGTCCCGATGTGCTCCTCTTCTTCATAAAAGCTGCTATAACAGATGATGATGATTGATATTATGCTATTTAGCATTGGTACAAGTGTTTCTGGTCATAATTATGATTTCGCGCTGTAAAAGAAGCGTGGAATCTTGGAACAGCAGCACCCATGGTTGCTGAGTTTGTCCACATACGCCGTTCTTTAAGATGGTCATTGTGGCTTTTTCCACTTCCAGCTAAGCAAGCTTCATAGCACAGGGTCGAGAAACTAAGCTTTCGACTTTGTTGCTCATTCTATTTAGAATTACAACCATCAAGTCTTAATCTTGGACATAGTACAAACCTTCAAGTTGTTTCCATCTTCAAAGCACCAGCACATCAGCAATCCACGATAAAAAGCCCATTGTTGTTTTTGTAAAGATGTTTATGTTCTGCTTTCTATACATGGCTGTCGATCCCCAATGCCATAACTATGTATTCCATTTTTTGGAGATCAAATAACCAAACCAGCGACGCCAATGAAAGTAGTATACATGTCGAGTGGAGTTCTCTTTGCAGCAGCTGGCGTTCCAATAGAGACTCGGACATAGATACCAGGATATATAATGTACATGATTCGTCTAAAACCCGTAACCCCAGCCATATTACGTCTTAACGGGGATGCTCTTCTGCTCTATATCATCCAAGATGCTTCAGGGTCTCTTCTCCTCGCTCTTGGAGTCCCTGTTCTCTCGGTCATGCTCTTCAAAGTGCTCCTCCTCCTCTTCACCTCTCTCCAGATCATCCTCGAGTTCCTCGGCTTCGGTGATGTGCGCTCGTGAGGCAGTCGACCCACTTTCCTTGGAAACCTCACCACCGCTCATCTGCCACTCCATGAGCTTGCTGAACGCACTCTCCTTGTCGGCAGCAAGCTGCTTGTAACTGCCAATTTCGGCGACCTTGCCCTCGTTGTTGAGAACGATAATCTGGTCGGATCGCTTGATAGTGGAGAGACGGTGGGCAATCGAGATGGTAGTGTTACGGCCACGCAAAAGGCCAGCCAGAGCCTCGTTAACCAGAGTCTCTGATTCGGCATCTAGCGCTGATGTGGCTTCATCAAGAATTAGAATGTCAGGGTCCTTAAGCAGAGCTCGCGCAATAGCGATTCGCTGCTTCTGACCGCCGGAGAGTTGCGAGCCACGGGCACCGACCTGGGTCTCTAAGCCATCAGGTAGATCACTGATAAAATTGCAGTTTGCTTGCCGAGCAGCAGAAATGACATCGAAACGGCTCGCCTGAGGCCTTCCGTAGGCAATGTTTTCAGCAATGGTTCCAGAGAAAAGGACAGGTTCCTGTGAAACCATGCCAATTCGTCTTCGCAACGACTTGACGTTCATACCAGAGATATCTTGCCCGTTAATGGTGATGGTGCCCGACACAGGATTGTAGAATCTCAATAGCAGAGAAGCCACCGTCGACTTACCGCCTCCTGATGGACCAACAACACACACGTTGCTGCCCGAAGGGATCTCGAAATCCAGTCCGTTGAAGATTTTGACAGCGGGCCGAGTAGGATAGGCAAATGTGACATCTGAGAATCTGATAGGACCTTGTGCCGATTTCACTTGAACACCGACCGTTTGCGGGATCCCGGGCTTGCGATCTTGTAGTTCGAAAAGTCGACTTGCAGCACCAACTCCCTTCATGAGTTCTGAGTAGAAACCCGAAAGACCGAATAGACTTGAACCTGCAAATGCAGTGTACATCATGAACGACGTCAGATCTCCGAGCGACATAGTCCCGCTGCGCACGAAACCGCCTCCAACAACAAGCATAGCAAGGATCGTCATGTTGCCGGCCCAGCCAGTTGAAGCAAAGAAGGTAGCAGCGATGAGCGATTCCTTTTTACCAAGAGCAAAGATCTTTCGGATCTGGTTGTTGTAGCGGCCAATTTCCTGTACTTCACCTACGAACGCTTGGCTGGTCTTGACGTTGCCAAGTCGTTCCTCAGCGATCTTGGTTAGAGTACCCAAGTTCCTCTGAATTGATCTGCTGACGTTTCGAATAGCTCGACCATAGATGAAGGCCCCGACAGCAATTGGCGGGAACATAAGTAGCAACAAACCAGTCAACTGGGGGCTTGTCCAGACCATGATAGCAAAACCAGCACCACCACTGAAGAGGGCACGAAGACCATCGCTGAGATTTTGCGTCACAGACTTGCCAACGATGACAGTATCAGAGCTGAGGCGTGAGATAAGATCACCCACACGGTTCGCATCGAAGAACTCGGCATCCTGAACATATGTGCGTCGGTAAAGCTGGGATCGGAGTCTAGCGACGACACGCTCGCCAACAATTCGAAGAAGGACGACTCGACCAAAGTTGGCCATAGCTCCGATAGTCAAGACAGTACCCAAGCCAAAGAAGAACTGGTTCATAGTTAAGCCGAACAGACGGACGTCCTCAGTTTCACCTTTGGTAGCAAGATCCAAGATTCGACCAACGGAGAAGGGGATTAACATGGTGACACTAGAGGAAATAACCAGAAAGACAAAAGCGATACCGAGCCAGCGGATTTCTGGACGGGCAATTTTGATAAGTCGTACAATTTCGTCCGAACCAGCCTTTCCAGCCTGCTTTCCCTCCTTTGAGAGTTTAGCAGCTAGGTTGACTTGAGCGGCCTTGGCGGCCTTCTCGCTTTTGGTAAACTCTTGCTTGTGTTCATCTTCAACTTTTCGATTGGTCTCAAGCTCGACAGGCTTCTTGGCGCCTTCTTCGACCTTGGTCTGGATTTCCTGTAGTAAACGAGGGGCTGTTGAGAATTGTCGCAGGGCGTGCGAAAACGGACCATACGTAGAAGATCGAATTTGTGCCGGGGGACTTCGGATATGGGACAGATTATTGCTTGCTGGTGTTTGGAAGGCAGCGATTGAGAACGGAGGCAGGGCAGGTTGACGGGGGCCAAAAGCGTGGAAAAGTCTTGCCTGAGAAGGCGAGACTTCGGGTTTATATAGTGAAGGCCTTAATTGACTTCGCGATGCGGCCAGAGACACTTGCGAGGACTCGGCGAGACGTGGGAGCAACACACGGCGTGCTACTCCCGAAACCATGATGACGGTAGGGAATTGATTAGACGTCGACTCAGCGTAGCATGTTCAGTGGTGGCACTGTCGAACGGAGGGACAGAGCGAGTGGCGAGCTGTGTGCCTAGAGAAGTTGGTGAAGCTGACAGGCACTTTTTAATATTATGAACAAGAAGGGAACGAAGTTGAGGTAGTTTGTAATGCCGTCATCGCCGTAGCGGCATTTCTCAGCTTCCGAGTTGCGACGGGTGCTAAGACTCAGATTAAAAAATATTAGGTGGGGACTCGTCGCGAGCAAGTGGGTTATGGTGCGTCTATAGTCCAGACCCCTCTGAGTCGGTTAGAGCTCTGCGATTCGCTTCAGTACTAGGTAACTTACGATATACCTTCCAGCACCAAATAATTCAATGCATTGCATTATTCTGTCATATTGTTTGAGATACTTGGCTGGGTCCAAGAGATACACCAGTCAAAACAATTAATAATTGTCAAGTATTGTGATGATGATCTATTTTAAACAGCCATGAGAATAGATATTGATTAATGACCACAGCCCTGTTGCCAGTCCTTTCTTACGCATACAAGTAGGTACCCAATCACTCGTGGTCCTAGCTATCTGTTATACATTCTGCCCATGAGAACCTTCAGAGGCTTGTCCCTCTATTATTCGCCCTCCCGAAAGAGCTCGTTTCAAACTATTGAGTCTGTCAAACAAGACAGACTCCAATCATGAGTGGGAACCCTCTTGAAGCATCTGAGCGACATCAGCATCGATGCCATCGTCTCCTCCTAGATCAGGAAACTCCTCAGCATCGACACGACGACGCTTGTTAGAACCATTGGTCGAAATCGGCAATGACTGGTAAGACGCAGTCTCTTCTTCGGCAGCAAGAGCCGGAGCAACAGCAGGTTCACCTTCTGGCGTCAATGCCTCGGGAGTAGGCGCATCGAAAGGTTCAAAGGCCGGAGGGGTGAGTGCCTCTATTTCTGGTCTGCCTGGCTCAGCAGGGGCGCTCAATGACTCCCCGTCTCCCGGGTTCCCATTGCTCTCCGCGGGACCTAGCGCTCGCATGATACCGACCTCAACCTGTTGCTTCTTGTCTTCAATCTCGGTTTTTCGGGATACAAGCTGAGCATGATCAGATTTCTCTTGTTCCAATGCGACGCGGTTGGCGTTGAGCAGCGTCTCCAGACCAGAGACAAGGCCCTCCCTGGCCTTGACACACTCAGCAACTGCATTCTCGGCGTTGGCCAGCGTTTTGAGAAGACCATTCAGGCGAGCAGCATAAACAGGAGCAGAAGGGGCAGGTGTCGATGGGTCGGTTTGTTTCTCATATTCCTGGCTGGCGGATGCGACCGTGGCCTTGAGAGGAGGGCTCAATTTGGCAACAGTCTGATGAGCAGACACAAGAGGGGCAAACTCGGATGGAACTGCGGCACCGGCAGAAGCAGCACCACCGCTACCAAACGGAGAACCGGCAAATCCAGGTTTAGCCATGCCACGGGCCTTGTCAAGTTCTGATTATATGATAAGTCGCTGCCATTTGAACAGAGTTCTCATTTTGTACTTACCCCCAATACGAGCATCAATGGCAGCCTGAATGGGCGCTTCGAAGATCGATCGATCTCTCCAGACATCTATCACGCGCTTTAGTTTTGCCTGAAGCTCTGCAGGTGCTCCCTTATAGGCGACGGAAGCAGCCTCGGCAATCACAGGCGCAAAAGCAATAATAAAGTCATCTTTGTGCCGGATTTTGGACTGCTGAGCCACCTCTGTAATACGAATCAGTCATGTTTTCTCCCGCCAGGATACAATCATACCGTTAGCGAGATAAATCAAGCTCAGTCTCTTTGTGCTAGACGAGTCTTTGAGACGCTGCAACCAGAGTTGTACGGTTCGCTCTGCATGTCGCCTGGGATCTATTGTCAATCGTTGCTGTAAACTAGAAAATGAGAGACGCGTACCTATGGAACATGATCCATTGCGCAGCAGTAGCGATACTGTCATGACTTTCATTCAGCGATGAAAGTCGCGCCAGTACGGAGTCATCGTTGTAAGCCATCTTTGTAATAGAGGCCTCTCCGTCAGCTCATATAGACAATGAACGACAACTAATAAAATCGAATGACAGATTCAGGAGTTTTGATGAGATAACGCGAGTATTATCTAAGCGTTGTTTGCAGCCGTTGTTGTAGTATCACTCTGGAGACGTCTACTACAGCTACTTGCAGGAATAATATTCGTAACTTTGGCTAACCAGCCTTTATATGCAGATGAACAAAGCAGATATCTCGTTATGACCAGCTTCGTCTGCAAACGTATACCGTAAGAACCAGACTGATGAGTAGCAAAAATGTGCGATGAAACGAAGTGTTTTCTTGGGTAGGACAAGGAGAGTTTATAGATTGAGAGCTAACAAAGCAGCATAAACATCCGATAAAGTGGAAATAGCTTGTAGACGCATGATTGTGATGCTTTGATTCATATTATAGACCCACTTCAGCAACCTACGTTGGGTCCAAGGTTGCTCACCGCCCGGCAGAATCCACCTCATCGCTAGGATGGCCTACTTGGCAGTTACTAGAATAGGAGGACCATAGCAACAGCATTTACTGACGATTATCATTTCGAAAAAGAGCACTTTTACTTCAGCTACTAGCATTCGGTTCCTCTTGATAACTGGCGCATACTCTCATCTGAACGATTGATACCTAACTTTTTACACATTCAAGATGGCCGACCGATTCCCTTCGCTCGAGGACTTCGATTCCGGGGGTTAGTACATCATCAATAGGTACTCATGCGCAGTAC
This sequence comes from Fusarium poae, assembly GCF_019609905.1. Taxonomy (NCBI): domain Eukaryota; kingdom Fungi; phylum Ascomycota; class Sordariomycetes; order Hypocreales; family Nectriaceae; genus Fusarium; species Fusarium poae. Next base: position 6,176,617 of record NC_058399.1, read on the forward strand.
CAACGCTGACGTGTAATTTAGCGCAAACCGACATCAAGGACCCGACCGCTGAGCCCTCAACTGACGATTTTCTCGCTCGTGAAAAGGCTCTCCTTGGAGACGATGCCGAACAGTTCACAACCAACAATGACGCCGCTGCTTTCGCCGATGCCGACGATGACCTTCTTGGCGGCGCTGGCGGTAATGAACAATCTACTTTCGAGTCCCAATTCCCTGACCTGACTCAACCTGAAGCTGTAAGTCAAACATTCTCTTATTATATACTGGATGAAGAAGCTCATGCCGAAATACAGGGCACTGGAGTTTCTGCCGGAACTGCCATTACTGGAGGACCTTCCGTAAGCTACAACTCAGGATACCAGGCCTCCTTCGAGGAGGAGCAGGAACCCGAGGTTATCAAGGAGTGGCGTGAAAAACGAGACAACCAGATTGCCAAGCGCGCCGAACAATTCGCTGCCCAGCGAGAAGAGACAATCAAGGAGGCTCAGCAGAACATCGATGACTTCTACGACAACTACAACAATAAGAAGGAGAAGGGTATCGCCCAAACACGAAAGGAAGCCGACGAATTCCTGGAAAGCCGAGAGGACACCGTTTCTGGTGGTACCAGCTGGGACCGAATTGCCAAGTTGGTGGATGTGAGCGGCAAGGGAGCCAAGGGAGGTGCTTCTGGCTCGGGCAAGGAACGCTTCCGAGAGCTATTGGTGAGCCTGCGAAAGGACGAAAAGGCACCCGGCGCTACAGGCTACTAATGCAAGTCCATTTTGGGGTGGGAGTTGATGTATCTACCCATACATGGAGAGTTGCAAGTCGGTGCAGAGCACTAGACGTCATTTTTTGATGCATGCAATATTCTGAGTTCTTCATGTATTCTCAAGTTTAGGAGTCCAGGTTTAATGGCAATGACGTGTGAATAGAAGGCACGGTTCGACTGGGAGTTTGTCTTGTTTCTGTGCATACAAATCAAAGGACAATTCCGTGAGGATATCAGATTGGATTCATCTCCTTCTATTCGCTCCAGACTGATCACACTAGCCTTCCATCGTTGTCAAGCTCTATAATAAGCTAGGCAGCCCATGTATCTTAGTTTCCGAAGTAAGAGTTGTAGCCGAGAACCTTGCGGCCAGCGCCGTAGAAAGAAGCTTCGTGTCATCAGTATCCGAGCTCGTAGTCGTGTCGATCTCTGAAGCTTTGTTGAACAAGACTTACCGCCGAGGGTACCCCAAAGGAGGATAAGGTAGGGGGTCATCAGCACACGGCTGCGAGGGCCCTGTTAGGTCGGTCAGCGATAAGTTCGGAAGCGAAATAGTCAATCCGGTCGTACAATCTTCCAAAGACGGGTATGGTTCTTGTAAGCGTTCTGGTAGTAACGCTGGTACTGAGGAACGGGGTTCTTGGCGTCGACGAGACTGGGTGAATGTCAGTGACGGATTCTCGTATGATGTGATGTTCTGCGCGATGCCCGAAGCTCGAGGTGGCCCATTGATGTCGAAAAGGCGGCCAGGGTCATCGCGAGAATCGATGATGAATCAATTGTACGTACGGCATCTTGAAGTCGGTTAATGAGGGCTCTGGGAGGCTCCGATGGTTGGTTTCGTGTGGGGTGGTTGAATTGGTGACGGAGAATGTCGAGGTTCGGGTAAAGAAATGAGGCCATAACTTGATTGGAGCCGATTGTGACGATGACTCAGCATAGCTCGCGATGTTCCCGTTGGCTAGTGGGCACGTGCAGGCGCGAACCCCCCAGCTCCAGGCTCTGTAAGTGATGGAGCACTTTATGACATCGAATTTAAAAAAAATGATCCAGCGACGAGATATGATCTGGCTTTGATCAATGCCTTCAAACCCCGGTTTTTGGTAATCCTGATGTTTCCTGCACAACATTTTCGACACGAACCGATGCGATGATACAATTCCAGCTGAAGCTGGTGAATCTACCCAGCCATGCATCGACCGCTAATAATATTTCGAGCTCAACAATACCTCCATGCTCGATACATCCGTATAATTGCACAAAACCGACTTCGATGTGCGACATCGAATCTTACAGTCACGAATCTATACAGCAACAGGAGGTGCATATATTCATACAAAGTAGTTGGAGACACGGCGAAACAGAACAGTTCTGGGTCAACATTCCCGAAGCGAAGAGCAGCACAATATGATAGTTCAAAACGGCGATCGAAGACTGAATCGCCTGCTCCCTTAGATGTTCGCCCGGATGAAGCTGGAAAAGTACATCTGTCTAGTCAGAAACCCGTTTCAGACGAAATCTCCTCGTTGGAGCGTCGTATTGTAACGATTCGTCACAGTCATGGAGATCGGGGAGTTTGGGACATCTTTAAGCAGCTCCCGAATGACGGCAATGTGCATCTTGTGGCCAAACCTCGAGCTGAATTTCTGCGCGATAGCATCTTGAAGGCAGCACTGACAGATGCTGACCGGATGGAGGAGGTTTTCACATTTGCCCAGGAGCTCCAAAGAATACACCATTTTGAATGGCCCGATTTATACCTGAAAGTCGTTCATTTCTATATGGCCCAAACTGACTGCGAAACTGCATTTCGTTGGCATTTGAAACTCATGCCAACTTTCCGTCCAGATTTGAATAGCTTTGGTGCCTTCCTGGCAAGTTTCGCTATCGACTTCTCCCCTGTTAACCAGAGCACATTGACCAGAATTTACGTCTTTAACCCTTATCGCAGGCTGTATGACTATGTCGTGCCAGCCCTCTTTGATTCTGGGCAGTCACATGCAGCACGCGTTTGGAGAAAACGTTTCATTTTGTTCAACGACCATGCCGCGTCACAAAAGTCTATGCCTTTTCTTGACTTCTTGTCCCGGTACTTTTCCAAAGTGCAGCTCACTAAAGAAGAGTCAGCAATACTCAATCGAGATGCTAGTATTGATGACGATACTGCTGCATCGGATACAACAGACAATGACACCCACTTCAGCCAGCACAAGGGTATGTTCAGCGATAAGTTCACAGCCCGGTGGTTCGCCAGCTCTTGGACTTCGTCTGAGTTTGCAATCAACCTCATGCACAAACTTGGCCTTCGGGCAATTGGACCACAATCATTGCAGTCAGTTGCTTTAAGAGAATACGATGCCCAAGGGGTCAATGATCGCTTGACACAATTTCGAGAACTGGGAATCGATATATCCTCAACAGTTTATTGCAGGGCCATTGTATCATTCGCTGAAAAAAGAGAGGATGAGCTGCTCAGAGACCTATTGCACTGCGATATACACCCAGACGAATTTGAAAATTCCGAGACCAGGGTGATGCTACTCGCTGCTTCTGCCAAAGAACAGGATTGGAGACGGGAACGGTTACTCCAACAGGTCGAGGCTTTGATTGCTAAACCAACACCAAGAAAAGAAAAGAGCCTGTCCGAGGAGCTCAACAAGAATCTTCGGGCTGCCCTATCAACACAAGGACTGGCGAAAGTGAGGAGCGTTTTCGACAAGATGGACAACCTGAATGTCAGTATAGAACAGAAGAACTCGGAAGTATTTCTCAGTCGCGTGTTTGACGGTGTTTGGTATCACCCCAAAACCAGCAAACAGAAACTCCATGGCTATCAACAAGATCCAAAACTTGACAGAGCTATCCATTTATCTTTGCGAGTAGCACGGCATGGGGTTGCTATTCCCATTAAATACTGGCAAATATTGCTCTATAACCTTGGACGTTTGGGACGTTTCAATGAGCTTGAGGAGCTCAGTCATGAGATATGTGAGCTATACAGCCCAGAGCTTGGAGGGCTGATTCCAGTGCACCGGTGTGACGTGCCGCCCAAGCCCGATTCGAAACCCAAAATGTCAAACAGCGGCACAGAAGGATGGGTCGAGTATCACTCATTCCCGGACGGCAAGAAAAAGATAAGCCACTTCAGAGAAGAGTTTTGGAGAGCTGAAATAGGCATGACCGAAGAGGAACCGAATGCAATTACGGCCAAATCAGGACCCTCCGCCGACGACCTCTCGAGAAAAAGCAACGATCCTGAGTATACCTTTTGCATACCAGCCGACTTGCCCTTCACCAATAGGCAACATCCCATACATAAGATTTTTGATGTTAACCTACAACGTGCCATCATTCGATGGGGCTTCGACAAGACCGTGAAACAAGAGCCGGTCCAGCTTTCCCTTGCAAGGGTCAAGCCCGAAGGAGTCACAGACTACGACCTAGCATGCGGCGTCCGTCTTTTGGCCCTGTTGAGGGAAAAGGGCGTCTACATCGATCAACAAGTTGTGCGAAGTGCGGTTATTATGCGGCTTGCGGTGGCACATATACCAGGGAGGGCGAGAGCAAGGGCAAGAGACGACAGGGAGCTGTCGCCCGCGAATATCAAGCGGTTGGTGGAAGAAGCCTGGGGCTCTGCAATCCTCCCTGGCGAGAAACATTTGACCATGGAGTTGGAGAACATGAAGCCAAAGCTGTGGAAGAGCTTTCCCAGGCTTTTTGAAAAGAGTTATGATAAAAACGAAACCAGGTGACGGACCATTTACGCCACGAATTACCATAATGGAAAAAACTCTACCTAATGTAGTATCAAGATAAACAAAAAGCCGTGACTCCAAGCACATCACCAGCATGTCCCTTCATGACCTGCCTTACATTGTATTGGTACATGTTTGTAATAGAAGCTATCTCCGTGCTCATATTAGAAAGCTCTAAGGAGACAACGGGTATTCCCAAGATTTTTTGATGCTCAAACGCCTTCTACCCATGTTTCTTGGGCTTGATCACCAATAAAATGATCATACCAAATATGATAAGAATGAGGAGGAGAATAATCTTTCGTTTGGTCGTCCTCTTTTGGTAGCCTGACGCAACCACTAGCTCCTTATCGGCAGCCTTGACGTCCGTATTCATGCGCTCAACGTTGTAGTCGATACGGTCGAGCATCGTACCCTGGTCAATGACCATATTCTGAAGATCGCGGAAGAGATCAGATAACTCGATAATGCCTTGAGCGATGTCCTCGATCTCGCGCTCTCGTTGAGCGATAGCTGCATCATTGGAATGGAGTACTCTCTGCTGTTGGGTTGCTTGAAGGGTTGATTGCGAAAACGATCGGTCGGCGTCTGATTCTTGGAGAGATGGGTCAAGATACGAGCCTGGTTGGGGAGTGCTAGATCTTTCGCCAGGACTTAGAGCGCCAAAACCGCCCATTCCACGAAGCTCTGCGAATACTTGTTAGAACGTGTCAGTTGGTACCTGGGAGGAAACTAACTTTTCAAGTATGCGCTCTGCTTCTTTCTGAAGCCAGCGCTCGCATCTTGGACCCGCGAGGCCAGCGAAGTCTGAATGTTCTTGGCCATGGTCTCTTCTGCCCTTGTAATTGTGCCAGCATGTTGAGACTCGCGTACCATCTGCTCAATCTTTTGTATGCATCGATGACAAGCATGAAAGCCTTTGGTGATGTCCTGAGTAAGCTTCTCTATTTGCGCCTCCTCGGCCTTCTTCGCCTCCTCATCATTAAAACCTGGTAGAACATGTTTCTGATGCAGCTTCTCCAAGCGCTGGCCCTTTGTCGCAATATCGGCGAGCAAATCGGTAATCTCGTCCGAAAACTGAGCCCACCTTGGGGGCAGGACATCCATTTCAATCACAGCATCGCCATCATCCTCAAAGGCCCCGTTGGAGAGAAGACCACGACGATCATCGTTGGGATAGCTACTGATATAGTCGTCGGCAAGGGAACCAGAAGCAGAGGCGCCGGGCCCATATGGTCTTCGCTGAGTGGGATGGTGCGCGTAAGACTGCCGATAGGAGATGTATCTTTATTTTTAAATCTATGTCAGCACAATGTTGCGATATGCTGTGGTGAAGTGACTACTAATGGATGGGCGTCGTACAGGTTGGTGCGGTCTCGCCACATGGCGGACGCAAACGAGAGATCGAGTCTATTAAGACAAGCAATGGAGCGAGAAGCTAAGAAATCAGAGTCGCAGAGTAGAACGTCATGGGACGATAGGTGAAGGTATTGTCGTCATGAGTGAGAGGATCGCGATTAGTTGGGATGATGCGATGCGATGCGGGTTGGGGTTGGTTGTTGGTTTCCAGATTAGTAGCAGAGGGAGCATTACGACACTAGACAGCGGAAAGCCCACTCATAGACCCGTTGGCCAGATAATAAGTGCAGGGGTTGGGCGAGTCCAGTTTCCTCCCTTTAGGTTCGCGGCAAGTACCTCCTCTACTGTGGCTCACATCAGCGGATTGGACCCGTGGAACAGGACGACGGGAGCTTGCAGTGAACGAAGTGCCCGCCTGAAACGGCCTCGGGATGGAGCCGCACAGTGTGCGAGGCCCCCTATAGCATGCCCCAACCATTAACGGCAAGACCACAGACCGCCCAAGCATAGAAAACACAGTGCATTGTTCCCCTTAATCAGTGTCATTTCCTGCCTTAGGTACCGATTTCCCCCTGACCTTTGGTTCTCCCCACGAAAGCTCCAACCAAACGAAAAGGTCCGACATTCTTGGCTTGAGACCCCGCGACCTCAGAACTTATCCAAGTCATCTTCTTCCTTCTCGTGCGATCGACATCCACCTTTTTACTATCTACTTCAACTACCATATACAGAAAACATGGTAAGTTGCCCGGCACTCTTGCTACTTGGTCGAGCCTCACAACTACCATCTCTTACTTTACCGCCTTGCTCCCTTTGCATGGCGCTATCGCCAAAGAGCATTGACCCCGCGGCCAGCTGGGAGAGGGGCTTTATCGTACCTGATGGTTTTGGCGATGTCTTGTTTTGAGAACTTGGACTGACGGGTTTGTCAACATAGGCCGACTCACTTACTGAAGAGCAAGTCTCCGAGTTCAAGGAGGCCTTCTCCCTGTTCGTAAGTAAACTTCCTTCCTTGTGCCTTTCGTTTGGTAGAAGCTGTTGCTAATCTCGCTGTACAGGACAAGGATGGCGATGGTGAGCAATGCTGCCCCTTTCGCGACATGCCCTCGCTGGTCGAATGCGGTCGTCAAATTCATACCAACAAAGTCTCGAATGAATATACACGATCGCATCCGCATTCTTTTGGGGTTCACATGGGCTAAACATTCACTACAGGTCAGATCACCACCAAGGAGCTTGGAACCGTCATGCGCTCTCTCGGCCAGAACCCCTCCGAGTCTGAGCTTCAGGATATGATCAACGAGGTCGACGCTGACAACAACGGCACCATCGACTTCCCTGGTGCGTCATTTCTCAAACTGATTACAGAGTGACAAGACTGACATTGGAGAAAAGAGTTCCTTACCATGATGGCGCGCAAGATGAAGGACACTGACTCCGAGGAGGAGATCCGCGAGGCTTTCAAGGTGTTCGACCGTGACAACAACGGTTTCATTTCCGCTGCCGAACTCCGACATGTCATGACCTCTATTGGTGAGAAGCTCACCGATGACGAGGTTGATGAGATGATCCGGGAGGCTGACCAGGACGGTGATGGCCGAATCGACTGTGAGTTGCTTACGGACTGGACAATGTGCACGGTTGCTGACCATTTGAATAGACAACGAGTTCGTCCAGCTTATGATGCAAAAATAAGAGATTAATATTCGGATACCTCGTCGACCGATTCCTCGACCTTGCCGTCCTTATGCTCTCGCCAGTCGATGAGCGACGAATATGTATGGCATAACGAGGAGTGGGTTGGATCTTGTTTACTTAGTGGGCAAAAATGCAAGCGATACGGAGAGCATCTTGGACTTGTTGGGCTGAAAGTTATGAAGTAGTGGCTTGTTTTTCCGTGGTACTTGATGTGCACGGTTATTATGCCATAAATTTCTACCTGCATGGCTTCTAGCAACTGAGAAATTTTCCATTTGGCCTAGGTGCTTCTATTGGTGAAATAGTAAAACTCTTGATTGTTTTCATGATTGATTTGTAGGCGTAACCACGCGATTTCGGTGAGGGGGAGTAGGCGGTCAAAGCCATGTACTGTTTCAACCAATTTCATGGTTGAGCGACCTAGGGTGCCATGTACCTACGCGGGAGAGGGGGTGTTTTAAAAATGCTATATGGGACAGTATTTATGCCATAGGATAGTATTAATTAATTTTAAATATAAATAGATTAAAAATATAGTATTATTAGGTAAATATTTTATATATAATAAATACTATATATATAATACTGTTTTTAATATTATATTTATATAATATTATTATATTAAGAGTTTATATTTATATTAAGATATTTATAATATATTTAAAATTAATATTATATTTAAATAATTTTATATATTATATAATAATAATATATTAAAAGCTTAATAATATATTTAATAAATTATTACTATTTATTATAATATATTTTTATAGCTAGCTTTTTTTTATTATTAAGTATATACTTAAATCTTTAAAATAATATTTAATTAAAATAAATATTAAAATTAATATTATATTAATTTAAAACTTTATTTTAATTTAATAATATTTTAATTAATTATATTTTTAATATTAATATTATTTTCTATTTTAATAACCTTTTATAAGTTATATTTATAAAGTAAAAAAGCTTTTATTTTTAAAGTTAATTAAACTATAATAAAGAATATTTAGATTTTAAATATTATATATATTCTTTATTTATTTAAAGGAAATATATAATATATATAAACTATATTTTAATTTATATATATAATATCTATTTAAGAAGAATTATAAAATATAAATTCTTTATATATTATTTTTTATATTACTAGTTAAATATATACTTTAAAGCTAATTAAAAAATATTATTCTAGAGATCTTAAGTTATTTAGCTTATTAAAAATATAAAAATTAAATCTTATTACTTTTATTATCTTTATAAAGCTTATTATAAATATCTTATAATTACTATTAAACTCTATATATATTAAACCTATCCTAGTTTTATTCTTATTAATTAAAGAAAAATAAACTTTATTTTAATAGAAATATTATTTATAATTAAATAAATAGTTATTTAATATTACCTATTAAATATTATTATTACTAGAAGTTTTTATAAAATCTATATTAAAAATAATATTATATAAGTTATTTATATAAATATAAATATTTATATTAATAGTATTACTCTTTAAAATACTATAGTATTATTTATTCTTAAGTTATTTTTTCTTAGCTTTTTTTTTATATATAGCCTTTTATAAATTAAGAATAAGTTCTTATTTATAATACTTAATATTTTATATTTTAAAAGCCTTAATAACTTCTTTATTTAAATCTAAGAATAAATTAATAATAATACCTAGTAAGCTATAATATTAAGTAATTTTTATAATTAAGCTTATATATTTATTAATATTATTCTTATTAATTTTATTTTTTAATTACTTAATAAATATAGTAATTTTTTTATTTACTTTAATTTTCTTTATAATCTTTATTATCTTAATAAGCTTTTTAATAGCCTAGGTTTTAGCTTTATACTTTTTAAGAATAAACTTAATACTTAATAATTCTTTTTCTATAAATATAAAGTCTTTAGTATTATTATTATCTTTAGCTTTATTATTTTTTTCTTTATTATAATCCTTTTAAATAGTATAGCCTTTTTAAATATAATCTCTTTAAGTATTATTTCTTTAAAAATAACTTTCTCTAGAGTAATCTCCTTAAGAGTAACCTCTTTAAGTATAATTTTTATTATTATATCTATAGGTAATCTTATTAATAAAAGATTTTTATAATTTAAATCTTATATCTATAGAAGATTTTATATTTATTTTTTTATTTAATTAAATAGACTTTAAGTTCTAGATAAAATTTAAAGTAATATTTAAAGATTTACTTTTATAAAAAGAGTTAATAATAATAAATTTTCTATAAAGTTAAGAATAAATATATACTTTTTTTTTACTTTCTTAAATTAATTTTAATAAGTTAATAATAAATCTTTACTTATTTAAAGTTATTATATTAATAATTAAATAATAAAGATATATTATTATATTAAGAAACTTTTTAATAAAAATTTATTAATAATTATTAAGTTTATTTTTATTTCTATTTTTAATACCTATTAAAATATTAATAAATTATCTAATAATTAAGCCTTAGAAAATACTATATTCTTAAATTACTATTTTATAAGTAATTAAGAAAAAGTAATATACTTTATTATATACTTTAAAATAGTTATAAATTAATTTAATATTATTAATAATTTATTTCTTAAGGGCTATTTATAAGATATAGTTAAATAAAGTCTAATTAAATAATAAAAATTAATTTATATTAAGCTATATTTATTAAAAGTATATTAAAATAAAGAAAATTTAAACTCTTAAAAGATAATATATATTCTTAAAGAAAATAAAAAGAATAGTATTATAAGGAATTTAAAATAATTAAAAATATAAAAAAAAATATTTATATAAGTAAGGTTTAAATAAGAAGAAATACCTTTAGAAATTTAAAGTACTTTAAGATATTTTTATTAAGTAAATAGTATTTTAAGGGATTATAAAAAGAGAAAAAGTAATAAATTTAAAAATAAAGATTATAAAGGTAAAGATAAAGTTTAAGCTAGATAAAGTAAAAAGAATTTAAGTATTAAAAGATTAAATTATTTAATAAAATTAATTAAAAAGGGTAAGCTTAAAATTAAAAGGTAATAAATAATAATTTATAATTTTTAAAAGAGAAATAAAAAATCTTAAGTAGTAAATAGTTTAAAATATATATTTATACTTTTTAAGCTAATATTTAACTATTTATAATAAGAATAGAATAAACTATAAATTATAAAAAATATAAATTATATTTACTATACTATAGGCTTAGTCTTTACTTAAGTTACTTTCTTTAATATTTTCTTTTTTAATTATTTTTATACTATATTCTTCTTTTTAATTCTAAAGATTATTACTATTAAATATAATATTATTAATAAAATTAATATAATTATTATCTTTAAATTAAAGTATATTATTTAAATTAATATTAAACTTTTTTTTAATTATATTTTCCTTATTATTCTTATTAATATTATCCTTAAGATTTTTATTTTTAAATAATTTTAATACTTTTTTTACCTTAAGCTATATATATAAGGAGATAGTAATAAACTATTCTAGATTAATAATAATAAATAATATAATTAATATTTATAAGAATAATAATAAAGATATAGATAATAATTTATTATTATTACTTTAAGTAAGTATTATTAATTAATAATTAAGTATTATAAATTAATAAGTAAATTAATTTACTTTTATAGTAATAATAATAATAATAGCTTTATATAATATTATAAGGATAAACTATAAAGCTAATAATAATATAGAGTTATAAAAATACTATTATTATTATTAAGCTTAAAGCTATTTACTATTTATATCCTAGGTAAACTATAAATAAAAAAAAGAACTCTTATAATATTAATATAAAATAGTTTCTTATTAAATTCTTTTAATAATTATAAAATATAAATACTTTAAACCTATTTAAATAAATTATAAAAGACTAATACTATATAAACTCCTAGCTTAATAAGATTTAAAGAGACTTATATACTTTAAATAAATACTATATATACTATAAAAAATAAAGCCTAAAAACTCTATAATAAATTATACTTAGAAGTAAATTATTATAAACTCTAATTAATATAAATTCTATATTTTATTATTATTTCTTTTTATATAAAGGCTTTTTTTTAACTTTCTAATTATTATAATTATAATAAATATTAATACTATTATATATTAAGTAATCTAGGTTATTTTTATAAAGATTATATTAATAATAAAGCTTATCTAGGTTAATTAATTCTTTTTTACTTTATTTATATTTATTACTATTTTATTTTAAAGCTTTATATTATTATATTTAAATTCTTTAATTACTTATTTAATCCTTATTATTTAAAAATAGCTTAAATAAATAAATAGATTCTTTAAAGTTTTCTTTAGATTTATTATTATTAAAGAGTTTAATTTTTTTATATTCTTAATCTTTAAATTATCTAAACTTACTTAAAATATTAAACTCTTTAAAAAATAGCTATTATTTTTAACTTTTAAAAGTTAACTCTTTAAAAATAGAAATAAAAATATTTTTATTTTTATTAAGGATATAATTATTTTAATTTTATTTTTACTTTTTACTTCTTTTAATTTTAAAGGGTATTAAAATAACTTTCTTAAAAGTAAAGATAATATATTAAAGGTATTATATATAAGAGAGCTTTTTTATTTTCTAATAAATTATAAATATAAAAAATATATTATAGTATTTTATACTTAGAGTATTTAAAGATATATCTTTTTTAATAAGGTTTTAATATCTTTTAATATAGTAATCTATATTATATTAAATAGTTAAATATATTAACTTATAATCTTTTATAATTTATTTAGAAATTAACCTTTATACTATATATAGACTTTTAAATTACTTTTATAAAGATTAATATATCCTTTAATAAAGTTAAAGTAAATTATAAAATTATTAAGGTTAAATTTTTTATTTAATATATATTAAATTCTCTTTTATTTATCTTTATTATAAAAAACTTTAAAATTCTTATAAAGATATTTAATTTTAGTCTATAGCTTTAATAAGTATTAAAATAAGAATAATAAGAATAAAGAGAATTTATTATTAATCTCTTAAGTCTTTTACTTTACTATATATTAATATTTAACTTAAACTTCTTATAAGTATATAAAATAATAGCTTAAGTATAAGTAATCTTTAAGAAATTATCTATATAAAAGATAATAATAATATCCTTAAGGTCTTAATTAAAATAAAGAAAGAAAGTAATATAAATAAATAACTTAATATTTTTAATTAAAATATTAATTTCTAGAATATATTAAGCCTAGTTTTATTTTAATTTATAAGACTTATACTATTTATTCTTAAAAGCTTAGCTAATATTTTTACTTATTTACTTTTTTAATTCTTATTTATAAAATATTAACTTTAAAGATATAAAGTATAATAATTTAAATAATAATTTATTTTTATTTAAGTAAAAAAGGATATTTTATTCTCTTTATTATAATAAATTATTTAATAATTTTTATTATTAAATAGGAAATCTTTATTTTCTATAGGAAATTAATTAATAATAAGTATATAATAAGTTATAAATATATACCTAGGAGTTAATTAATTCTCTAAGTAAAAGATTTTAATAAATAAAGATCTTTATTTATATAATTATAATATTTTATAACTTTTATTAGGGTTTATTATATATTTAAAGCCTTACTAAAGGCTAGTATTAAGAAAATAGTTCTATTTAAGGCCTTTTTTAAGTATTTATTTTTAAAAGATTAAAGTATTAATAACTTATTATTATAAGTATTTTACTTATAATAAGTAATTAAACTGCCTTATTTAAGTATAAGCTATAACTAGGATATAATTTATATAGAGAAAAATAAACTTATATTTTTAAAAGTTAAATATAAATAATTTAAATAAGTTTTTAAGCTATAATATTACTAGTCTATAAATATATAACTCTTTTAATATATAAATAAAAAGTAAAAAAATAAAAGAAAATAAATAAGAAAGTAATTCTAAGTTTATAAAGAAGAAATTACTAGTTATAATTTTATATTATATATAATTAGCCTTATAATTTAGCTATTAATATTAATTACTACCTTAGTAATAAATATATATTAAGTATTTAAACTTTTTATTATTTTTATTACTAGTAATTAAGCTTCTTAATATACTAGGTTTTTAAACTTACTTTTTCTTATTATTATATTTATATATTAATTATTAAAAAACTCTAGTAATTTAAATCTTAGTAAATTAATTCTATTATAAGCTAATTTAAGTAAGTTTATAAAGTAAGTATAAAGCTAAGGTCTTTTAAATTAAAAGCTAGAAAAAACTAAACTAGTAAAGAAGTTAAATTTACCTAGAGAGAAAAAGTAAAATTAAAAATAATATAGAATTATACTAAATAGGTATTATAGGCTAAGTCTAGTAATATAAGTAAATAAGGAATACTTTAAGTATAATAGGTTCTATTGCTATAAATAGGTATTATAAATAGATTAAGCTCTATTAATAAGATATAGCTTAAGGAGCTATATTTAAGATTTAATTAGCAGTTTAATTAAGGTTATAATAATAATACTATTACTATATAATCTAATTTACTTATAGCTTTAAAGTAGATTAATTTAACTTTAAGCTATAATAATACTTCCCTTTTTAATATTAAGCTTTACTAAGATAAGTTATTATAGTTTAAGCTTATTAAGATATTTTCTATAGAAATTTATTATAATCTCTATAGAATTCTCTATATAGGCAATAAGGACTTCTATTAAGTCTATATATCTAGCCTATTTTATAGTATACTTTAGCTTAAAGTAGCCTTTTTAATTTTATTTATTTTATTAAGAATTTATAATATTTTTAATTTTCTATTTTTTTACTTTTTTAATTTCTATTAATAATAATAAGTCTATATTTTAATTAAATAGTAGATTAATAGTAACTAGCTTTAGTAGGCTTATATAAAATATAAAGTATATTTTTATATTAATAGGTAATTCTAGTTAATAAGTATATAGAGAGATAATCTTATTAATTTTTAATAGGCTAATATTTTTCTAGTTTAGTTTTTTTTATAGCTTAAGAGTTTTAATATTTTTAATATTTAGCTATATTAAGTCTTTTATTTAGTATTATTAAGTAAGTTATTTATATTAATTTATTTAAGCTTTATAATAAGCTTATATAGTAATATTTTTTAATCTTAAGTACTTTAAGATATTATTTATTATCTTTATAAACTATTCTATATCTTTAATAGCTAGGGTTTTTTTAATTATAATTATAAGTTTAAAGCCTATTTATAAATAGAATTTATAGTTTATAAAGAATAAAAATATATTAGTAATTTTAGATTTTAAAGAGTTTATTATAAATTTAATTAAAAAGAGCTATTAATTTTAATTATTTTATAAATATAATATATAGGCTTATAAATACTATTTTAATATAGTATTTAAGTATTTAATTTATTTATTAATCTTAAGGTAATAAGCAGTAAATAGTAGTAAGCTAATTAATAGTTATTTAATAAGCTTTTATTAGAACTTTACTATAAATTAAAGTCTTTAGTTTAATACTATAGTCTATAGAAGCCTATATAGTTTTTATACTTTCTTTAAGTAATAATAGGCTATATCTTTAATATTATAAGTTCTTTTATATATAATAATATAACGTACATGATAAGCGGGTGCAACAGACAAGCGAGTGCAACAAAAAATCCCGCAATTTACATCTTCTCAACTTAATCAATTAATTTTCAACCACCAAATATGCCAGACCCAAATATTGAGGCTAGGATTCTTCTTGCACTTCGTGCCCTTCAAAATGACCCAAAATTAAGTCTCCGACGCGCCGCAGGCATCTACCAGGTCCGTTATTGGACTTTATATCGCCGACAGAAGGGTATCCTTTCTACGCGTGATTCTATCCCAAAATCACGCAAACTATCTGATCTAGAAGAACAGATCATAGTTCAGTTCATTCTCGATCTGGATTCGCGAGGGTTTCCCCCGCGACTGCGTTGTGTTGAGGAGATGGCTAACCGATTGCTCGCCGACCGCGAGACGCCGCCTGTCGGCAAGCGCTGGGCCTCTAACTTCGTCAAGCGACACAAAAGACCTCAAGACGCATTTCCCCCGTAAATATGACTACCAGAGAGCCAAATGTGAAGATCCGACCATTATTCGCAACTGGTTTAGGCTCGTAGCAAATGTAATTGCGAAGTATGGCATCCGACCTGATGAAATCTACAACTTTGACGAGACTGGCTTTATGATGGGCGTTATTGCGAGCGGAATGGTCGTCACAGGTGCTGAAAGGCGTGGAAGACCAAAATCAGTGCAGCCTGGAAACCGGGAATGGATTACAGTCATTCAGGCGATCAATGCCGAGGGCCAAGCGATCCCGCCGTTCATCATAGGTGCGGGCCAATATCACCTCGCCCACTGGTACCGAGAAAGCAACCTCCCGGGCGATTGGGCTATTGCGACGAGTCCTAATGGCTGGACAGATAACGAGATAGTCCTCGAGTGGCTAAAGCACTTCGACCGGTGTACTACCAAGCAATCAAAGAATCGCTATCGTCTCCTGATCCTCGACGGACACCAAAGTCACCACTCGGTCGACTTTGAGAGATATTGCAAGGCAAATAAAATCATCACGCTTTGTATACCGCCTCATTCGTCTCATCTGCTGCAGCCTCTTGATGTCGGGTGCTTTGGCCTGCTTAAGAAGGCTTACGGGCGAGAAATCGAGCATTTGATCAGATGCTCCGTAACCCACATTTCCAAAACCGAGTTCTTGCCGGCTTTTTACACCGCCTACCAGGCCACAATGACAGAGAAAAATATTAAAGCAGCCTTTAGAGGAGCCGGACTTGCTCCTCTCGACCCAGAAAGTGTAATCTCGAAGCTCGATGTGCAGCTGCGGACTCCAACGCCTGTGGAGGAGGTAGTTAGCCCCTCGACCCCTTGGGTCTCAAAGACCCCAAAGACTATCCTTGAAGCCGACTCTCAGCTTGAATATCTTGAAAAGAGAATCAAAAGGCATAAAAGTAGCTCTCCAGAGTCAATTCTAGAAGCATTGAGGTCTTCTTCCAAGGGAACAAAGATAGTTATGCATAAGGTTGCCTTATTAGAGGCCAGGGTCCAAGATCTTGAACAGGCAAATAAGATACTAAGCCGGCGGCGGAGGGCAAAAAGAACCCGGCTACAGAAAGGAGGGGTGATGACAGTAGAGGAAGGAAGGCAAGTAATTGATCAAACGGATGTTGATGCGCAGGCGGTGGCTGGACCATCGAGAAGTGGTGGTCAAGGAGGGCCTCCGCGAATGAAGGAAAGGCGCTGTGGAGCGTGCGGCAAGACAGGACATAATGCAAGGACCTGTCAGATACTTGTCGCTATGTCTATGGAAGAATATAGCGATTAATTTTACTTAATTAATAGTCTGTTGTGTTTTTATTGCTATTTCTATCTGAGATGTTGTGATGTTGTGTTGCACTCGCTTGTCTGTTGCACCCGCTTATCATGTACGTTATCTTATTTTAGTTAAGTAATAGGCTATAATTAGAATAATATTATTTTTTTTATTAAGTAGTAAATATATAATAAAATCTATTAATATATATTATTAGGCTTATTTAGGGATAAGTAAGGGTTTTAATATATTTTACTTTATTTCTTAAGCTAGGTTAGCTCTTTAATATATATAATAATTCTTAACTTATTATTTAATATAGGCTAATATTTTAAGTTAATAGTAATCTTAAGAAAGTAAATTATAAGTATAAGTATAACCTAGGTATTTTATTATAAGGTATTTATAGTAAGCTTTTAATAAGGCAGTCTTAAGGGTATTATAACTTAAAATATAAATATAGTCTTAATATAATAATTATTCTTAGATAATTTTATATTTTATAAATATAATCTTTAGGTATTATAGTATATTAGTCTTAAAGGCTTATAGTATTAATTATAGATTTTTATTAATTTAATATTTTTTATTTAATAAGTAATTAATTTCTTTTAATAGCTTTATTAAAAGTAATAGCTTTTTAAGTATTAATATAAGTTAATTTTATTATAATAAGTAATAAATATAGGCTTTTTAAATTTATAGTAATAAAAGTTATTAATTCTTTTTCTTTAGTATTACCTAGCTTTAATATATTAAATATTTATTCCCTTCTTTAAGGAAGTTTTCTAATCTCCTAGTTAAAGTATTAAGTTTAATTCTTTATTTTCTAGGTTAATATATAATCTAGAAATTAAATTAAAATAAGAATTTAAATTAATAAATTTATTATTAATTAAATAACTTTATTATTATAAAATACTTTAAATTCTTATAATTTATAATTATTTTTATTAATAAAGATACTTTTTTTAATTTAAGTCTTTATTCTTTAAAGTAGTAAATAATAGCTATAAATTCTTTATTATAAATCTTATAATTATATTCTATAAATATATATTTCTTAAAGAAAAAGGCTATTAAGTATAGCTTTTTATTATTATTATATTATAATAGTATATTAATAAATATATAATTAAAGGCATTTATCTCTAGGATTATATTCTTTATTTAATTAAAAAGGTATAAGATTAATACTAATATAAAGGCTCTTTTTAAGTCTTAAAAAGCCTTTTTATAGGTTTTATTCTAGATAAATAATATATCTTTCTTTATTAAGTAATTTAATAAGGCTATAAGCTTAAAGAAATTATAAATAAACTTTCTATAAAAGTTTATAAATCTTATAAAAGCTTATATATTTATTAAATAGGTTAAGGTTTATTAATTCTTAATAGTTTTAATTTTTATAAAGTCTATTTAAATATTATTTTATTTTATAATAAGGCTTAAGAATTTAGTTTTTATAATTATAAATTTATATTTAATTAGATTTATAAATAATTTAATAACTCTTAGTTTTTTAAATATTATCTTTAATTATTTAATATATTTTTCTTAAGTCTAACTATAAATTAAAATATTATCTAAGTATATAGTATAAAATATATCTAGGTATTCCTTTAGTATATTATTAATATACTGCTAAAAGGTTATAAAGGCTTTTATTAGGCTAATAGGTATAATTAGTAACTTATATAATCTAAATTAAATATAGAATACTATTAAGTATTCTTAGCTTTCTTTAATATATAGATTATTAAAGGCTAATATAATATTAATATAAAAAAAGTATTTTATATTAAATAGGTTATTTAAAGATTCTTTAATTAAAAAGAGTAAATAATAGTCTTTAATTATAATATTATTTAAAGCTTAATAATCTATATAAAAATATAGATTATTACTAGGTTTTTTAATAAATAGTACTAAGGAGGCTATAAGTAATAAGCTTAAGTAAATAAATCTTTTATATAGATTTTTATTTAGCTATTTTTATAAGGCTATTAATTTATTTTAAGATATTTTATATAAGGGTTTAAATAATAGTTTTCTTCTTAAGGTTAGCTTAATATAGTAGTCTTTAAATTAATATAGTAATAGTTTTTTTATTTCCTTAGGTAAGAAAATATCCTAGAATTCTTAAAGTTCTTTTAATAATATAAATACCTTTAGCTTAGGCTTAAATAAATAGTTTAATTATTTTAAGGTAATAGTAAAGAGGTAATAATAGTCCTTTTAACTATATATTTAAGCAGTTTATAAGGAAACTAAGAGAATATTTTTTCTTTCTAAGGCTAATAAAATATTCTTTTTTATTTAATATATAAATTTCTTTAAAATAGTCTATAAAGCCTTAATCTTTATAGGCTTAATTAGGGTATTATAGAATTTCTAGTAATATAAGCTATTAAATATAAATATATAGGCTATAAAGCCTATTTATAAGTTATATTACTTTAGCTAAAATATTCTTAAGATAATAAAATAGCTAGTTAATTAGATTATATAGAAGAGTATACTTTTTTACTTATAATTAATAATATAAAGTTTAATATAAATATAGTAAATAACCTTTTTACTTTTAATAGATTACTTATTAAATACTTTAATCTTAAAGGTTCTTTTTAAGGGTTTAAACTTTAAATTCTAGGATTTAACTTAGCTTTTATTAATAAACTTTTATTTTTTTATTTTACTATTAGTTATAATATAAAATAGAATTAATTCTTTTCTAGCTATATTAAGGCTAATAAGTAATATTATTAAATTTAAATATTAATTATTTTTATTCTTAATTAGGATTTTATAAATAGAGATAATAAATAGTTTAATTTTTAGTATAGTAAGTATAAAGAGAGAAGCTTAATATTAACTTAAAATAAGCTTACTTTATTTTTTTAATATCCTTAGGAATATCTAGATTAATAAGAATTAATATAGCTAAATATAAATAAATATAAAGATAAGGGCTAGCTAGTATAATTAAGACTATAAGTAAAAGTAACTTAATAAAGCCTAATTAAATATATATTAAGTTTAAGATAATTATAAAGATAGTAATTAGTTAAACTATAATAAAAGTATTAATTATTTTCCTATTATTAATTAAGGCAGTTATAATAATATTAATTACTAAGGTTTATAAGTTCTTTAGCTAGTTAATAGTTTTTAAGGGGGCTTTTCTTTTTATAAGGTAATAAAGATTTCTTTTAAAGTATTTAAAGATATTCTTTTAATAATATATTTATTTTTTATAATATAGGCTATAGCTTTACTATAAAATAATATTATTAATTTTCTAATTCTTATAGGAAAATAATTAGATTATAATATTTATAGCTAAGTAATAAGTTATATATAAGTATTCTATATAGTTCTTAAAAGATAGCTTATTTTAATAGGGTAAAAAAGGCCTTTTTTAATATTTTTCCTTTTAATATAAAGTATTAAAACTTAATAAAGAAAATATTAAAATCTTTATAAGTCTAGTAAAAGTAAAATAATTTAATATAGATATTATTAATTTAATTTAAGTCTTTAAAAGTATATTCTAGTAAATTAATAATATCTTAGTAGTTAAGGAGTTAGTATTTACTAGCTTTAATATATAGTAAGACTTATATATAGGTATATCCCTTAAGATAGCTAATTATATAGGATATTTAAGTAAAATATATTAAGAATTAATTATAATTAGCTTTTAATTTTAAGTATATTTAAGAGATAAAATAGTATAAATTACTTTATTTACCTTTAAACTTATTAAAGTTAAGTAATTATTTAATAAAATTAATTAATTTAATAAATTAAGAAAAAGATAAAGAAGTTATTTCTATAGGAATTATTATATAAAGCTTAATAAGAATATTAATCTTAAGGGGTTTATAGATAATAAGTATAGTAAGTTAAGTAATATTAAGAATATAATATTTAATAAAGTAGGCTTTAAAGATATTATTATTTTTCTTTTTTAAAGCCTTTTTATATTATTACTTAATATACTTAAGCTAGGCTTAAGTAAAGTTATATTTAATAGTAATTTATTATAAAGATTATTTAAGTCCTTAATATTTATTTTTTATATTCTAGGTTTTATTCTTTAGCTAGAATATATAATTTTAAATATTTTTAATATAAATATAAATATTCTAGAAGTATTTAAATTAATTATCTAAGTATTCTAGGGTATAATTATAAAATAATTTAATACTATTTAATAAAAAAGGTAAAAGTAAGTAAGTAGATATTATATTTAGTATTTAATAGTTAAGAGCTATATAGTATTATAGGCTAAGTTTAATAATATAAGTAAATAGGGAATACTTTAAGTATAATAGGTTTTATTACTATAGATAGGTATTATAAGTAGATTAGGCTTTATTAATAAGATATAGCTTAAGGAGCTATATTTAGGATTTAATTAGTAGTTTAATTAAGGTTATAGTAATAATATTATTACTATATAATTTAATCTACTTATAGCTCTAGGGTAAGTTAGTTTAACTTTAAGCTATAATAATAAGTTAATTAGAGAATAATTATTAAATCTATTATTAGAATTAAAACCTTTAAATATTAATATAGATAATTAGCTAGGATTAATAGACTTTAGATAATTCCTTAAAGAAGATTTTATAATTTCTAATTTAAACCTTAAAAATACTTTAAATATTTACTTAAGTATATATTATAAAGAGAAATCTAGACTTAATATTATATTTTAATATATAAACTATATTATTTAAAGGTAT
The DNA here is from genome assembly GCF_019609905.1 of Fusarium poae. Taxonomy (NCBI): domain Eukaryota; kingdom Fungi; phylum Ascomycota; class Sordariomycetes; order Hypocreales; family Nectriaceae; genus Fusarium; species Fusarium poae. The sequence goes on from NC_058399.1 coordinate 6,198,338, forward strand.
ATAGCTTTAAATTATAATTTTATAAAAACCTATTTAAATAAAGACTTTTAATAATATTATAAGATTTATATTATTAAAATTAAAATATTTATTATTTATAAAGATAAACTAGCCTATTTTAAAGAAATTAAAGATTTAATACCTTTTAAAATTATAAATAATTCTAATAATAGTATTAATAGTATTACTATTTTAATTAAAACTATAGTTTTATTAACTCTTTAAGTAAATATATTAAGTCTTATAATTAGAATTTAAGTTTATTTAGCTAATTTAATAATAAAGTAGTTACTTTTTTTATTACTATTAAAGTTATTTATTTTTAAAACTATATTAGCTTTATAGGAATAATAATATAATATCTCTAGGTAAGATTATTATAAACTTATTAAGGTATTAAATTTAATAAAGAATATATTTAAACTATAAAAACTATTTATATTTAAATAATCTTTAATTTCTCTTTTTATTAAAAGTTTACTTTTAATTCTATTATATTATTAAACTATTTAATTTAACTTAAATATTTTATTAATAAGAAATAAATTTATAGAAAATATATTTATATTTAATTTAAACTCTTTACTTTAAATATTCCTTAAGTCTTTAAAGAATAATATAAAAGTATATTATAGTATAATAATATAGATTAATAGCTAAGTTTTAAAATTATAATATATAAAATAGTAAAGGCAATTAATATAAATTACCTTAAGTTACTATATTTAAGGTTTTAATAGATATTTAATATAGCCTTTTAATTTTATTTAGTAAATATTAACTATAGAAAATTATAAAATAACTTAATTAGGTTAAATTATTTAATATAGCCTAGATTATATTAATTAAGCTTAATAAGATAATACTATAAGATATTATATTCTTTAAGTTTAAGAAATATATAATATATTAATATTACTTTTTAACTTTAAAGATAAAACTTATTAACTATAGACTTTATAATTATATATAAATTAATATAAACTAGTTATTTATATTAATATTATTTAATATATTAAACCTTTAGTTATTTAAGGTTATCTCTAAGTATATATTAATTATAACTTTAATCTTATTAATATAGAATCCTTATTACTTAATTTTCTAAATATTATTAAATACTTTTATAATTAAGATAAAGGGAATTTTTAGCTTATTATACTTACTATACCTTTTTATATAAAGAAAGAAATATCTATATATTTATACTTATATCTTAAGAAATAATTTATAAACTTTATTATAATTTTATTACTATTTACTCTCTTTATTAATACTTTTAATCTCTTTTAAAATATATATTACTTACTTATAGGTTTTTATTTTATTCTTTAGTTTTTAAGTAAGGATATTTAAACTAAATAGAAAAGTCTTATACTCTTTACCTTAAGGCTATTTAAAAGTAAGCTTTTAAATATAATTAAATACTTAATTTATTTTATTATATTAAATAAAGGAATTATATTAAATATTAATAGTAAATTAGTTTTTATATATTCTTTTATAATTATTATTATTAATAATATATTATAATAGTAATAGCTTATAGGCTATTTAGGCTTTATAGCTAATATATTATATTATTACTATTTAATCTTTTTCTTTAAATATTAAGATCTTAATTTTAATATAATTAAGCTTAAATAGTATATAGTAAAGATTAATAAGGATATTATAAAAATCAAGGTAATAAATACTAAGAAAGTATAAGTAAATATACTTAAAGCCTTAAGTCTTTATAATAATTTTTAATTTATTAAGATTTTTAATTTATTTAGCTATTATTAAATAATTAATAAGTAGCTATTAATAAGAATTTTTTTAAGATATATTATTCTTATTATTAAACTATATTTAAAGCTACTTTATTAATACTATTTATTTTAAATATTAAGGTCTAGCTAGATATATATTTATATTACTTATTAATAAGCTAAATATCTTAATAATAAGGGGTTATAAATAGCTTATTAATACCTTTTAAACTTTTACTTTCTTTTTAAGCTAGAAATATATTTAATCTCTATATTATTATTTTAAATCTTAATATATCTAGGAATTTACTTATAGTATTATTATTTTACTTATTATTTTATAAATCTAGCTTAAAAAAGAGTATATTAAAAAAGATATCTATAGAATTATAAAATAAATTATAAAAGATTATTTCTCTTTTAATAGCTATTTTTATAATACTTAAAATTTTACTATAGTTAAGTAATTAATTATAGCTTATTAGGAATTTATAAAGTCTATATTAATAACCTATAGACCTTTCTTTTATACTATAATATAATACTTTTAAAGTAATATAATCTTAGGCTATTTAGCTTTTTAGTTTTTAATTTAATTTTATATTAATATAAAATATTTCTAAATAGGTATTTTAATTACTTTTTTATTTTTTTAAAATATTTTTACTTTAAGTTTATCTATTAAATTTATATTTAATTTTAAGTTATTTAAAGTTTATTAACTTTATTATATAATTTCTATATATAATTTCTATAATATTAATTACTTTATTTCTAGTTATTATAAATCCTTTAGAGGTTATTTAGTCTATTAAATACTATAAAGTATTTATATCTTAAAATATTAAACTTAATATTATCTATAGTAAGTTTATTAATTACTAATTTATTATCTTTAAAGTATTTTAATTTATACTTATATATAATATATATCTAAATAAGCTAAATAGTTTAAAGGTAAAATTAAGCCTTCTTAATATATATATTAGCTTATATTTTCTAGAGATTATAGAAGAGTTTAATAAATATAGTATAATATTTATTTTCTTAAGAAAGGATAAATATAAGTAAGTTCTAGCTTATTTATAATTATTATTACTATATTAATTATCTTATAAGTAATATAAGAAAGATATTAAAGTAATTAATTTTTATAATTTAATAGTAATTTTCCTTAAATATAAAAATCTTTAAATAATTATTTTATTTCTCTTTAATAATTCTTATAAAAAAAGATACTTTAAAATTTAAGCTATTTTTATATTAATTTAAAAATAATACCTATATTTAATTTATACTTTAGATTTAAGTAATAAAGATAAGCTAGAGTTAAAAAAGTAAGTATAAATACTATTAAAAAATCTAAAGGGTAATAATAATTACTAGAAGCTTTTTATTATTATAAAAATTAAGCTTATATTATTAAGCCTTTTTAAAATAATTAATATTTAAGACTTAATTACCTTAAAAGAGAATTACCTTTTTCTATATAAACTTAGAGAAATATATATAAATACTTATTACTTTAATATATTTATATACTTTAGTAAAAATAGTATTAAATAGTTTTATAAAGTATTTTTTATAAATTAATATACTTACTATAAAGCCTTATTACCTATATATTATAAACTTATAATTTAAATTATTAATAATTACTTTTTTATTAATTATTTTTTTTAATTTACTTTTAATATTAATAATTTTATTAAAATTAAAATAGATACTACTTATATACTTAGTATTTTTATATATACCTTTATATCTTATAGTTATATATTTCTAAGTATTAAATTTATTATATTAGTAATATAAGGATAAATAAAAGAGTTTATCTTAAAGGTATTAATTTATAAATTAATAAGAAAGAAAAAGATTATTAGTCTATTAAATATTATACTTAAAAGAGTATAAATAATACTATATTATAATAATACCTTTCTCTATATACTATTTAATATATATTTTATATAAAAATAAATATAGACCTTTTATAATTTATACTTATTTTTTAAGAATTAAATTAAAGTTTATATTAAATTATATAAAAATATTAAAATCCTAATTAATTATAAAATAATTATACTTTTTTCTCTTAATATTATTTTATAACTTACTTTATTTAATTATAAAGTATAAACTTAATACCTTATAATCTTAAATATAACCTAGCCTAAGTAAATATATTTTATAATTATATTTTAATTACTTCTTTTTTTATAATAAACTTATAATATATTTCTTTAAGATTTTAATATAAAGTAAATCTTTTATATTAAATAGCTACTATTAAAGTATACCTTAGTATAATAGCCTTTATTAAGCTATAGATTTATTAGCTAGTATTTTCTTACTTTTCTTTTCTATAGTATATTTACTTTTAACTTTAATATATATAAAAAAATCCTAAGTTTTATTCCTTTAAGTTTTATAATAATTTATCTTTTTTCTTTTTACTTTTAAATATTTTACTTATTAAAGTAACTCTATATATTATTAGCTTTAATATATAGTTTTCTCTTTAAAATATTTTTAAAGGATATAAATAATAATAAAATACTCTTAATAAATACTATTATTTCTTTATATAAGTAAATATAATTTTTATTTATATTTACTTATATTTATACTCTTAGTTTTTTTATTTATTTTTTATAAAATACTTAAGTTATTTTAATAGGCTTATTTTTACTATTTATAAACTTATATAAAAGAGGTATTATTATTACTTAAGATATTATATTATTATTATACTCTTTATTATATTAATAATTTCTTTAGTAAGAATATTATTAGTATTATAGTCTTTTTTTTATTAAATTAAAAGTAAAAAATATTCTTTTTAAGTTAAAGTATTTCTTAAGAGGTAAGAAAGGTTATTTACTTTTAATCTTTTAATATTAAACTAATAAAAGAAACTAGGTTAATATTTCTCTATATTCTTAGATTTTATAAAAGATATTAAAAATATATTAAGCCTTTAAACTATAAAAATATCTCTTATAATAATATAATAATATTTAATATTATTTCTATTATATTAATATTTTATAAATACCTTTTTATAAAAGACTTATTAACCTCTTTTTACTTTAAAGTCTATTTTATTCTTTTTTCTTTATAACTTATTATAATATAATCTTTTTATTTTATAGTTTATTTAACTTTTTTCCTATCTTAAGATAATATATTATTATTTTATAGTAAAGTAAGTAAGCTCTATATATAATATTTCTATATTAATTACTTAATATAAAAGTATAAATCCTCTTTAAATCTAAGATATATAATATTTAAAGTTTAAAGTTAAATTATACTATTTATAATTTAATTAAGCTTAATATTTTTATTAATTATTATACTTTATAATATTATTATACTTTTTACTATTTTATATTATAATAGTTATAATAAATTAAAATAAAAGGTTTTTTAATTTAATTTTTTCTTATATTAAGCTAATTAAATTATAGTTTATAATTTTTTTAAAAAAATAAGAAATACTAGTTATAATATCTAGCCTTTCTATTTATCTATTTATAGATTTAATATATTTTTATAACTTATATTTTACTTTAATTTAGCTTCTATAGAGATTAATTAAATTCTATTATAAAAGTATTTATTTTATTTTAATAATATTAAATATATAAGTTTTATATTATTTCTTATCTAATTACTATAAGGTAAAATAAAAGTAAGAGTTTATTAAATTTTTATAATTTATATTAAGATTTAATTAACTAATAATTATCTTTTAATAAGAGTTTTTAATAGCCTAGAGTAATTAATTTCTTTTTATTTTAATATTAAGTATTTTCTTTTTACTTTTTAATACTTTTAAAGTAAATTATTTCTTTTTATTAAATTATCTTTAATATAATCTTAATAAGTTTAAAAGTTAAAGAATATAACTAAAGAAGTTAATATATTATAAATAATAATAATATAGAGATTATAATAATAAGATTATTTTTTTTAAATAGATTTTAAATAGTTTAAGCTATTTAAAGTAATAGAAAGTTAAATTAAGTAAATTTAATTACTTTAATAAATATTAAAAAAAAATAAAAATATTAAGATTTAATCTTATAATAGTATACTAAGTTAATAAGATATTAAATTTAAATTATATAATATTAAATATAATTATTAAAATACTAAGCCTAATTATTATAATATTTTTAAGTACTTAATATTATTAAAAGTATTATATCTAGGTAAATTCTTAATATTCCTTATTTATAGTAATTTAATTATATATTAAATTAATATAAGATTAATATATTAAAAACTTCTTTTATTTTAATAGATTTTAATTTAATTCTTTTCTTTTAATATTATTAAATAAAGAATAAGTTAATAAGAATAATACTATTTTTTAAGTAAATAATATTAAACTATTTAAATTTTTTTAATATCTTTTAATAACTTTTTAATTAATATATTTAAGCTTTAAGATTATTAAAGGATTATAATAGTTTTATTAATATTAGTTTTTATAAAGGTTATTTAATATTAATAGAAAGCTAATAAAAAGCTAATAAAGCTAAAATAAAAGGTAATAGTATAAAAAAATAAAATAAGTATTTAAATAGAATTATATTATATAATAATAATATAATAAAAAATAAGATTTAATATCTAAAAAGGTTATATTTTTATAATTTAATAATATAATAAAGAAAATATTATATAATAAATAAAATATAGCTTAAAATAATATATATAGAATTATATATATATATACTATTAAGTATATAATATAATAAAAGAATTTAATATTAAATTAATTAAAAATATAATATTACTTATTAATATAATATATAGGCTTTAAATTTTATATATTAATAAATAATATTAATTAGCTAATATATATTAAGAATATAAAATTAAATTTTAATTCTAAGTATATTATAAAAAAAATTAATATCTTAAGTAAATATATATTAATAATTAAATATATAATTTATATTAATATAATATTTATTACTTAATATATTATAATCTTAATATAAAAATTTTACTTAATATATATAGTTTTATAATATAGATTTAATACTTTAATATAATTACTATTTTAATATAAAAAAAATATTTTTTATAATTTTTATAATAATATAATATTAAACTTATACTATTTAATTAAATATTAATACTATTAAATACCTATCTTAAGCTAATATTTTAGTAAATATAGTATAAACCCTATATACAGTCTCCCTAACCCATGTTTAAAATACCCCCTCTCCTGCGTAAGTAAGGAGTGGCCTACGAGGCTGCCTGCAATCAGCCCTACAGCCCACCTGGGCTGGTGTACGCCTCACCATGGAAGAAACGAAGCTCGTTGAACGATGTAGAGCATATAATATGTATATGTATATGTATAGGTGACGATACTAGTACAACTTTTATAGCTAGTATATATTCTACTTACTTTTCCTACCTAGGTCGTGCAAATCCAGGGGTATTCAATGTTGATAAACAGTGGAAAGGGAATCGACTCTGGGAAAGGTCGAATTTTAGTGGCCCAACTCTCAATGGAACACAGCTCCGAAGGTTAGAACTACAGTAGTACCGTATCAACTCATGAAATTGGGTAGCGCCTATGGATCCCCAGGAGAATTCTTAATTCGCTCAAGAGCTAGAATGGCATAAAACGCCACTTCTTGAAAGCTGGCTAACCAGCCAGAAGAACAGAATATCACTAGCAGTATCCACAGGCGCTACCCAATTTCATGAGTTGATACGGTAGACTAGGTTCATAGATTGGATGTTGAGCTCGACCCGTTAGAAATGGCAACTTAGCCACCTAGTCAGCTAGGTAGTCTAGGCCATGCCAGCACCTTTGTGCTTTGATCCATCGCCTACCTAATTATGGATTCAAGGGAGGGACCTCGTAGGATTTGCGGGTATCCCCAAGGGTCCAGGAGTATTATTGTCAACAAGAGAATGACTACCTGTGAAATGAGTGCTTGTTTGCTTTCTAGTAACTACCTACTACCTAAATAGTACAACACTTGGCCTCAAGTATATGTTGGACCTGTATACCTCGGTACAGCTACTACAATTCAAAAAGTAGGTACCTAAGCATCGTCAAAGGATCAACGCCAAGCAAGGGCGACTGGACCCTGTCATGTTGCGGTATGGGTACGGCGCATTCATTCCTTCACGTGTTAGTTGGCCGCCCGCCGCAATTTCCATCCATCCAATGTCATTCCCAACTGGATAGAGCCGACAACCCTCAGCCACAGGCTATACGAGACAAGACAGTCATTAATTTACCCTTAGTAGTTGCGCTGGTCTAGTCGAGGGTATGAAATGCAATCGCCCCTCATCATCCCAATCTGCCTTTACATTTCTTTCCCTTCTTCCAATACAAGGGGACGTATTTGTGTAATCTGAAGCACCGTTACTCAGCTTTGTCGCTTTTCACGACTTGTCTACAGAGGTAGCTACCTAGGCAGTCTAGCAACTGACTTGTATGAGGCCTGGTCCTCCCCCCTTGAGTTGAGACACATTGCCGACTTTTCTCGAGGCTGAACCTCAACAAAGCAAGCAACACATCAACGTCTCGAACTTCAACCAGTCTTTTCCCCCTCTTGGGCCTGAAATGTGAAGTATCGGCTTGCCTGTTACTGTATTCAACACCGTGACTCTGCGTCGCTCATTCTCAGTTTGCGCTACACAATGGCGGGTCCCTTACGGCGAGGCCGTCTCTGGATCGGTGTCGCCCTCATCTGGGTCTTTGGCTTTTGGTACTGGTCAAGTACAGATTCAACTTTCACATTGTTCGGCAAGGATGACCCTCTTGCTGGAAAAGGCGCCAGTGCTTGGACGCGAAGACTACCAAAATATCCAATTCCCCAAGAGAAACTGGCTGTTTTGCCTGAGATCAAAGGAGATGTCAAGGTACCCAAGATTCAAGCCAATGCGCCAGTCGAGAGCGCCGCAGCCAAGGAAACGCGACTGGGACGTCTTGCTGCCGTCAAGAAGAGTTTCGAACACAGCTGGAGCGGATATTCCAATTACGCATGGATGCATGATGAAGTGACCCCATTGACTGGCAAGTCCAAGGATCCTTTTGGTGGTTGGGCTGCAACACTGGTCGACGCCCTTGATACACTCTGGATCATGGACATGAAGGATGAGTTTACCAAAGCTGTCGCCGCTGCAGATGGCATTGATTTCACCAGAAGTTCCATGACCACTATCAACATTTTCGAGACCACTATTCGTTATCTAGGTGGTTTCTTGTCAGCATATGAGTTGAGTGGAAGAGCTCATCCTATTCTGGTCAAGAAGGCTATCGAGCTTGGAGATCTTCTCATGGTGGCCTTTGACACACCCAACCATATGCCAGTTACTCGGCTGGAGTGGAAGAAGTAAGTTTTTCTGTAAGCTGATCAACATTGTTTACTTGCTAACACATCATCAGAGCTGCTTACGGCCAGTCCCAGTCCGCGTCGCGAGAGACTCTTGTCTCTGAGCTGGGCTCTATGAGTCTGGAACTTACCAAACTGTCTCAAATCACTGGTAACATGAAGTACTACGATGCTGTCAAGAGGCTCGGGGACCAGTTTGAGTCTACGCAACTCAACACTCGTCTTCCTGGCATGTGGCCGGTAGTTGTTGATGCTTACACGCCAGCATTCCATGCTGGCTCAGAATTCACCCTTGGCGGTATGTCTGATTCATTGTATGAATACCTTCCCAAGTGGTACCTTCTTCTTGGTGGTCAACTGGACCAGCCTCGTCGACTGTACGAGAATTTCATTCCTGTCGCTATTAAGCACCTTTTCAAGAGAGCAATGACACCTTCGGACAAACCCATCATTATTTCTGGCGACTACCAGGTAACGGATCTGCCAGGAGAACAACCCAAGTACACCTCTGTTGCCCGAGGTCAGCATCTCACTTGCTTCGCCGGCGGCATGATGGCAATGGCTAGCAAGATATTTAACCGTCCAGCCGATCTGGATATTGCCACCCAGCTTACGGACGGCTGCATCTGGGCTTATCAGGCCACCAAGACTGGTCTTGGTCCCGAGGTATTCAACTTCATCTCGTGCGGCAGCGTCGATGTCAAGGAGACAGGCGATTGTACCTGGAGTGAGGAGCGGTGGCTCAAGGCTATCGAAGAGCAGCATGCCCCTGATTTCAACGCTCCGCCGATGAGGGGACCTGAATGGAAGAGGCCTACCGTTCAGGACGTCGTGAAAAAGCACAATCTCCCAGAGGGTATGATTGATGTGAGCGACCCTCGATATATCTTGAGACCAGAAGCTATCGAGTCCATCTTCGTCATGTATCGAACCACCGGCGACGCGCAGTGGTTGGAGAAGGCATGGGCCATGTTTGAAACAATTGAGAAGGTGACGAGAACCGAGATCGCAGCTTCGGCAATCGACGATGTTACGAAAGCGGAGCCTACCAAGATGGACAGCATGGAGAGCTTTTGGTTGGCCGAAACGCTCAAGTACTTTTATCTTATTTTCAGCGATTTTGATTTCATCAGTCTTGATGAATGGGTGTTCAACACTGAGGCACATCCTCTGAGTCGTCCTGATGTAAAATAAGGGCTGTAGGAGAGTAGGCTATGGATGTTATGGGGACAGAGTTTCAATGTTGTACGAGACACTCTGTGTGTATTCTTATAGTTAATACCTTATGCGTGCATGAATAGATCGTTACAGTTTTTATAGATGTTTTAATACCGTTAAGCTTTTCAAGAATAGCTACAGTAATCCTGTTGCATTTAATGATACTACTGAAATGTAGGTAGGTAAATATATAAATATCTTGATGACTAAGTCAGACAAAGTACGTACTGCCAAGGAGTTCCAATTCGGCGGGCGTGGAGTCTGTGCCCCACGTCTGAAAGGTGTCCGCCGCAACGCAACCAGCAAGCAAGCACTACCTACAGATACAGACAGCACACCGTCACCAAGACTGACCTGACCTGTGACGGCGCAACTTAGTTTCTCTTTATACAGTTGCCTGGACAGGCTCCCGTCAAACTCTCCAATCCACGTCTTTGCCTTACGCCGCATACAAAACGATCTACTACCTCATTCATTGCTCTTTACTGGAGCTGATCGAGCTTCGACGAAACTCCCACGTCTCCCTCATAACCCCTGGATAAGCATCGACAAGACGGCCCAACAGCTGGGCCTGTCCTCTCCCAAGATGAGTTCCCGTACGGCGCCGGCGACCCCTTTTCCGCGATATTATGTTATAGAGGCTTACCTTTAAATTTCCTTTGCATAGTCAAGCAATTTATTCGGAACGTGCGAGCGGCCAAGACGATTGCCGACGAGCGTGCTGTTATTCAGAAGGAGAGCGCTGCAATCCGCGCCAGCTTTCGAGAAGAGAGCCACGATCCCAACATTCGGTTAGTTTCAAAGGCGTTATTAGACATCTACGTGTACTGATACTGTGTTAGTCGTAACAATGTCGCCAAACTACTCTACCTCTTTACACTGGGCGAGCGAACCCATTTTGGTCAGATCGAATGCTTGAAGCTCCTGGCCTCTCCTCGATTCGCCGATAAACGTCTGGGACACCTGGCTACAAGTTTGCTACTGGATGAGAACCAAGAAGTCCTAACACTGGTAACCAACTCGCTCAAGAAGTATGCGTCTTCTACCATCCCTCGCAATAGCTGGGTGCTTACTCAAGTCTAGTGATCTTGGACACTCCAACCAATATGTCGTCGGTCTTGCGCTTTGCACGCTGGGAAATATCGCCTCGATTGAGATGTCCCGAGATCTCTTCCCCGAAATCGAAACCCTTGTCGCTACCGCCAACCCCTATATTCGAAGAAAGGCAGCCCTCTGCGCCATGCGCATATGCCGCAAGGTTCCAGATCTTCAAGAACACTTCATCGAAAAGGCAACACAACTCCTGTCCGACAGAAACCACGGCGTTTTGCTGTGCGGTCTCACCTTGGTGACAAGCCTTTGCGAGGCAGATGAGGAGGAGGGTGGAGAAGAAGGAATTGTCGAAAAGTTCCGATCGTTCGTCCCTGGACTCGTCAGAACTCTGAAAGGACTCGCAACTTCTGGCTACGCACCCGAACATGATGTTACTGGCATCACCGACCCTTTCTTGCAGGTTAAGATTCTACACTTGCTGAGAGTTCTGGCTGTGGGTGACGCCGAGACTAGCGAGCAGATCAACGATATTTTGGCACAGGTTGCTACAAACACCGAATCATCTAAGAATGTTGGTAACTCGATCCTGTACGAAGCCGTGCGCACAATTCTCGACATTGAGGCCGATTCTGGCTTGAGAGTCCTTGGTGTCAATATTCTGGGCAAGTTCCTCACCAACCGCGACAACAACATTCGATATGTCGCTCTCAACACTTTGATCAAGGTTGTGGCCATTGAGCCCAATGCTGTTCAAAGACATCGAAACACAATCTTGGAATGTTTGCGAGACCCTGATATTAGTATCCGACGCCGAGCTCTGGACCTGAGCTTTACACTGATCAACGAAGGCAACGTCCGAGTTTTGATCCGTGAGCTTTTAGCCTTTTTGGAGGTTGCAGATAACGAGTTCAAGCCAACAATGACCAGTCAGATTGGTATTGCTGCTGATAAATATGCGCCCAACAAGCGATGGCACTTTGACACGATGCTTCGTGTTTTGTCCTTGGCGGGTAACTACGTCAAGGAGCAAATTCTTTCATCATTTGTCCGACTAGTCGCCACCACTCCGGAATTGCAGACGTACGCCGTGCAAAAACTATACATTAATCTCAAAAAGGACATCACTCAGGAAAGTCTAACACAAGCAGGCGCCTGGTGTATTGGTGAATATGCCGATGCTCTGCTCAAGGGAGGGCAGTACGAGGAGGAAGAACTCGTGCAGGAAGTTAAGGAGCACGAGGTTGTCGACCTGTTCTCCCTCATTCTCAACAGCGCATATGCCACCCAGGTTTCTACAGAGTATATCGTGACTGCGCTGATGAAGCTGACAACCCGCTTCTCTGACCCGGCCCAGATTGAGAAGATTCGACGAATCCTACAGTACCACCAGACCAGTCTTGATATCGAGATTCAGCAGCGAGTAGTTGAATACGGTAATCTCTTCAGCTTTGACCAGGTTCGACGTGGTGTACTTGAGAAGATGCCTATTCCCCAAATTAAAGAAGAGTCCCGTGTGCTTGGATCTGCGCCTACCAAAAAGAAGGCCTCCAACAGGAAGTCAAGAGTCATCAAGCCGACTGAACAAGACCTCCTTGACATTATGGACGCACCTGCTGCTACACCGATGGCACCCTCGACAACCAACACTGACCTTCTCGCCGACATCTTGGGCGGCGCCTCTTCCCCACCGCCATCCGCATCTTCGCCGCCTCCCCAGTCCGGCATGTCAAACATCATGGATCTGTTCGGATCTGCTCCTGCATCTTCCACAGCATCTCCCGCCCCTCCCTCATCAAACCTCGACCTTATGTCGCCCATCTCCTCGGCGCCTCAACCTCAAGCGCCACAAGCACCTGCTGGAATCCCTTGCTACAATGCCAACGATCTTAATGTGACGTACCAGGTTCAGCGAAATGCTGAGGGCATGATCCAAGCCACTGCCAAGTTTATCAACACGTCTGGTTCCGCAACATTGTCCAATGTGTCTTTGCAAGCTGCTGTTCCCAAGTCTCAAAAGCTGCAGCTGTTGAGCATCTCTTCATCAGACCTTGGACCTGGAGCTGAAGCCTCTCAGATGATGCGAGTATCCGGCTGCAAGGGAGTAAGTGATCTTTTATCCTACACAAATGATTATACTAACGATTTTTGTAGCCTCTACGTCTACGTTTGAGAATTGGATACACACACCCAACTGCTGGACAGGTTATGGATCAAGTGAACTGGACAGAGTCATCCTAGGTGCACTTGCTTGCCAAATGTATGAGTCAAATAAGGCAGGTTATGCCTTAGAGATAGTAATGTAACTCGCGATTGTGGACTATAGGGGCTGGACTTGAAGATAGAATTCCAAAACGGATGTTTAAGCATTGCTTCTTGCAACAAAAATTCTTTCAATACTATACTCGTTTCAAACGTGTAGCTACAAGACCTGGTGGTGTTTATATAAATTGAATTCCATCAGAGTGTTGCCTGACTCAGCTTAATGATGCATTCAGTCTATCCACGATTTGTCAACCCCACTATGACAAGTTGCTGTTGTAACTTCGCCTTCCACAGATATTCCCAGTAATTATCAATAGCCCGCGGTGCTATGTATACGAGACTTGGACCACTGAGCAATTGTGTCTCCTTTTTGGGCCAAAGACCAAATATCAAGCCAATAAATCTACTCATCAGAGCAATGTCAGTTCAACGAACCGGCCATCTAGAAAGGACCGCCCAAGAACCACGAGATGAGGTTTATCTCTTTGTATCGTTGAGCAAGAATCTTGGCTGATCCAATTCTATTAGAGTCTTCTAAATGTAAGACTGAGTCGTATAGACCATGTCAATGAGCGAATTCGGCTGTTTCGCCTTCAGCTCGAATCGGGGCCAGTCAAGGTTCACACTCATCCAGAATCTTCAATAAGTATTGTGCTAAAAATAATACATAGTTCTCAGCCGGCCAGTGGTTAGATACATATGTACCTAATAATCCAAAACCAGGCGGCTTCACCATTACTTCTTCACCCAAAGCCGCGATGAGACATGACTCTCCCTACTTCGAATTAGCAGTTCAAGAATTCCCCGGTAATCCTCCTGCAGCATGGCTCTGGCAGCCGCCATCTGATATCCTGGGATCTAAACTGCAGGTACGCGTAGGGGGCAGTTTTGTCTTTCCCCCAGCTGAAATACCTCTTGACAAGATACGCCGTGTGGTGTTTGTGGCGGGGGGCGTAGGTATCAACCCTTTTGCCAGCATGATGGGTTGTATAGTGGAGGAGAATTACCAGCTTGACGTGAGAGTCCTCTATTCCAGTAAGGTACCCGCGCAAGGATTGACGGGTGTTCTCTTCCTGGAAAGGATCAGAACGTGGTTTGAAGAGAACAAAATTAGTGGCGATCTAAAAGTCTTTGGAACTGGTGGACATGGAAAGTATGATGAGAGCGGGCTCGATGTCTCGAAAAGGAGGTTCACCATTCACGACGTGAAAGAAGCCATTGCTAGGTATGAGAACGAGTCTATCGTATATGTATGTGGACCAGCAGAGATGACAGATGAAATTGTGGATGGGTTGACGAAGGGTGGCGGAATGGACAAGAAAAGAGTCATGTTAGAGAAGTGGTGGTAGGATCACGATGAAAACCATTTGGTCTGATGTTTCTGCTACTGTTAATGGTCCGACTTGTTCAACTCAGGTTATCCTTAGTCTTGTAATGTGTATTTACTGCGCTGTGGTATCACTCTAAAACTATATATGTTCACCACGCACCCAAATCCATTGCGATTTCTAGAAGAATGATTGGTCCAGTCTGTGCGTTTCCGTGGTATAAGCCATGTTCAAGATTGTCTTTGGGTTCAAGAGAAGAGATCCTCGGCCTTCTGACGTTGCTTTGATCTTCCACCACCGAATAGTTCCTTTCCAGCATTGTTTCCACCCAACTTGGTAGGGAATAGTTCTCGTGCATTTGCTCCTGCCGCACCTTTGATCGTAAACCCATCTCCGTCTCCTCGTTGATTCGCCATGCCGCGGATGTTGAACGAGCTGCCGTCTCCTCGTGCGCCAGGCACAGACACAATCTTGGGACGGTCCTCGTCCTTAAGGCGGGCTGATCCTATGGCCTGCTCTAGGGTATCCAGGTTGCCTCCTCCAAACTGTTTGATAGACTTCTTGGTAGGGAACAGTTCCTTAGAATTGTTTCCGCTTGATATGCGATCCCTGAGGTCGCGAGCCCTCGATCTGTTTCTGGATGAGCTTGCTCTTTCGCTCATCAAATCATCGTTGTCGCCGTCGCGTCTTGGGGACGCAGATCGATCGCGTTGTTTCTTGCGACCAACGAAGAGCTCCTTGCCTTGGTTCTCACGGACATATGAACGTGGTCTTTCCTCTATGTCGGAGTCACGTCTTCTTCGTGCGGGGCGGGGCGCATCGTCATACATGCTGGCCTCGAATGTCTCGACGTCATCATCTGAAGCGCGTCGTCTTCGGCCACCGTCTCCACGGTACCCCCCATCGCGTTCCCTGTATCTCGACCGATTGTCGTTGTTCTTTCGTCGTCGTTCTTCTGGGTCGTGCTCAGGATGAAGTAGGTAGTAGCGACTCCGTAAGGCAGCGCCTACTTCTTTCTTATCACTCGAGACGGCAAATCGCACCTGGAGAGAGATTTCTGGCTTTGACTCGAAAGGCTTCGCGGGTAATGTTTCACCCACAGCTAGGGCTGTAGCGTCTGCTACTGGGACAGAGCTCAGTGCAACAATGGCATCGCGTGCTGTGGGTTCGGATGGGAAGAGAAGGTTGGCAGAGGAATCATCGATCCATTCGACTCTTTCAACGTCGCCAAAGTGAGACTTGACGTAAGCCTTGATGTCGTTTGTGTGTAGAGAGTCGACACCCTTGATGTGAATTTTGGTTGGAACGAGGGACTTGGAGTCGTCTGTCACAAGCTCGTCTTCGGCCACCTCGCCAGGCTCTTCAAGCTCATCGGGCTGCTGGAAAGGAGGTCAATTCGCGGTCGCAGTAAGGTGATTACGATTTATGCCTTACGAGAATATCATCGCGACCGATATCAGTAATGGGTAGGTCCTGGACCGTGTCGACGGCATCGTCCATTTCAATGTCGAGATCCATGGTTGGCGAAGGGTCCGGTCCGAGTCGTCGAAGGGTATGAGTATGAGTAGCGAGTGGGTGTCAGATTGAAGTATTCTTTGATGATATAGAGAGTAACGAAACACAAAGGTGCAAGCTGCAAGTGACAAGAAAGTTTGTGAAACTTGAGGAGGAGACTGAGAGTGAGAATGCTAAAAGTAAGAGTGGAAGTCGGTTTGCGGTTGATGCGCTCGCTGCATGGACTGGCTGGCCGGAGCTTAAGTGGCCGGCTGCTCCGCCGCTAGGTCTGCATGTCCCCCGAGGCAAGAATGTGTATGTCAATTACCTTAGTACCTATGGACCTGTTAGTTACCTTGGTGAATACGCCATGCAAATCTCAAG
The DNA here is from genome assembly GCF_019609905.1 of Fusarium poae. Lineage (NCBI taxonomy): Eukaryota > Fungi > Ascomycota > Sordariomycetes > Hypocreales > Nectriaceae > Fusarium > Fusarium poae. The sequence goes on from NC_058399.1 coordinate 6,215,216, forward strand.
AAGCTGTTTGTTGCCCAGAAGATAAGTAGAATCAATCTTGGAAATTCAATATTCCTCCTATATACTTTCAAATTCGAGGTGCTGCAGTGATTCACATGCACTAAAGCCACAACTTTAGCGCACTTTCCCGAAACGGCAACACGAAGATGCCAGTCTTCAACACGCCAATATATCGACTACTCTAAATATTCGTGACTGCTTATTACATTTATACCTCACTTTATGCTTTATTGGCTAGATGTCTTGGGACTTTCGTGTAACAAGTGTCATGTCAAGTCCTCGTAAAGCTGTTACATGTTGCCTCTGGCTGTAAGCCATGTATGTATATGTATGTATATCCTTGAGGACTCGACAACCTTGATGCTTAGGTACGTACTTGAGTACATGCGTTTGCAGTCGATTCGCTATGCCAAGAGTCTTAGAGTCCTTTCTTGACTATAGCTCAGCCGAGGCAGTAGTCTATGCAGCTGACAAAGTACAACAAGTACTGTCGTACAAGTACATGGATCAAGGGACCTGCTTATCTTTATGTATAGGTAGTGTGGCACGAAGCTTAAGACAATGCATTCATCAATCATCACATGCAGACCAGTTCAGTTGAAAGCGGTTATCTATATGCAACATGTGTGTGTATAATGATTCTTTTTCTATCTTCTAATACTAATACTCTATTTCAAAGCAGACCGAAAATGGCAGGCGCCTTATTTTTAATGAATGGGCCAGTGCTGTGCCCGAGGTATCATTTCCCAAGCGAATTGTCAGTCCAACGCCCATTTTATGTATCCCCGAAAAGAAGTCGCTTTCATCAAGTTTCACCCTATGCCAGATCTTGTGCTCCATCCGTCTCTTATCACTCTATCGTGCAGTCTCTACCCCACGTCGTATCTCCAATGGCGAACTTTTGCATGTTCGTGGCATCTTGACCACGGCCAAATCAGTGTCATCGAGTGATGAGCACGATATGTCAGACATTCTACGCTTGAGGCCTGTCAGTGCCCTAACGATGTTGCCTGCAGGCGGTGATTCATCACCTTCATCCCCCAGATGATCCTTTGAAGCATCTTGCTCGTCCTTTTTGTCGAGCATAGTATCGTGCGCCCAAGCCGACTCCAACCCGTACATGTAGACAGGTGACCGCCTCAGAAAATTCCATGATAGTGAATCATGTTCCATTGCGATGTAAAGAGAGTCAATCCTGCCTCCGGCATCCAACACGGCGCAGTGTTGTTTGAGAAAAGCTTGGTCGTAGTTGCCTTGGAGAATTCTGGGCTCCAACAGTCGCAGCATGGGCAAACCCTGCAGCCGTTCGGCGTCGCAAAGCTTAGCTTGCAGCGGCACCCAGGGTCTCCCTTTAAGCAGGGGTTCAAATGCTCGCGATACAGCATCCGTAAATGACTGGGCATCGTTGCCCTCCACTGCCAACATGCGGTGGAGCCCGCGAGAGAGGCACCGTTTATATGAGGCTGTGTCTTTTTCAAATGGAAATGGTGTGTCTTTGGACGGCATAAGAGATACGTGCACTGTCCATGATCTTGGAGTTTCAGCGGCTGTAGGTTGGGTAGTTGGCGGGACATGTGATGAATCCAAGAACCTCTCGGAGGCCATATTGGTCGTGGGCAGGATGTGTAATAGGTTCAGAGGGGTACTGGCCGGGCCACATTCTCGGGTTGGCGATAGAGGTTCTGTACTCTCCAGCTTTTCGATGCGCTCCTCCAAAACTTCGTCGCTGTCTAGCAGCTCCAGTTGGCGATTACGCAAATCTTCCACTTCTCTTGTCGTCCTCGCAATTTGTTCCGACTGTGATTCCAAGACATGTTCCATTTTTTTCATATGTTGTTGTAGTTGGGCAACGAGTGCCCATGCGGCAGCCGCATTACGGTATGAGCTCTTGAGTTCGATGTCGGCCTCTTCTTTGTTCTTTTCCACCGATTCCTCCAGTGCGCTGATGCGGTTAATGATGTGAGAAATCCGACCACGGTCGTCCAGGTGCAACCTTTCTTCCAGAGTTTGTATTTGCTGCTTGACTATGTCGATTTCGGACTTGTTTGTATTGGGCGTTGGCGCATCGGCCATGGTGATGTGGTAGCAGGATAGATGGCCACAGTTACAGGTAGCGCCAGGCAATGCTTTGTTGTGGTCAAACCCCATACAACCGCACCTCTGACCCTTGAGCTCAGGTATCATGAGAATGTAGCGACATTGTCCTTTTGGAAGTTGAGACTCTTCAGTCTGCGGCGTTGAGGCCGGTGGGGGTGAAGGAGAGAAAGAGGGTGACATTAAATTTGCCAAACCAAGAACGGTATTGAAGAGAAGGATCGAGACGGATATGAGTCGTCCATGGAAATGTCGGTGGCAGTGTGAGCCAAATATGAGATATGCAAGAAATAAACAAGTAGGAGAAAAAGGCGGGCGGCTCTAATGATAAAAGTAAAAGCAAAGCAGGGCGATCACTGTCGAAATTTGAGCCCCAGGGATATTGAGTTGCGTGATGCGGGCCAATTGTGTTGTGTTGGAAGAGACTTGCACGTACCTGATCAACAGGGTGATAAAGACGACGAAAGCAGCAACAAACAATAGCCAGCCAAGCAGCCGATACCGTACTGTATCTTTGCTAAGGGGGTACCTTTTGCATGTAAGTAAGGTATCATCCAGGATCCGCATTCGCGACGTTATCGTCCGCTCTCGCTGTCGCCATCAACACCCACGAATCTTAAACCGACTGCGCCCGCAGGCCGGCTGATGGCATCACAACTCCCACGTTGAGACCCGCAGATGGCCCTGACACAACAGAGCGAAGCCAGAGAGAGGGTGGGGGGATAGAAGGTCAGTAGTACGTACTGAATGTACCATGCCACAGATCTTACAGCCGATAGTACCTATTAACCAAGGTACCTACAGCACAATCAGTAACGCCGAGAGGATAAAAGCAAACAAACCCACGGGTTCAGGGGATGAATGCAGAAGAGTCAAGCAATCCTGGTATCCTGGCGCCAGGCGCGGCGCATCTGCTCTCGTACAACTGATTCTTTTCCCTCGTTCTCTTTGGGCTTTATGAAACACATGCTTGTTGGACATCAGCTCCCAACTAACAACACAACGACGTGCCGCCCCTCTCGTTTCCGTCCTATTGGCTCCTCATCTTTTGGTCCCTGAAGCCTCAAGCGTCGAATATCAAGGGGACTTGATTATCATGGTGGAGGGACAGTTGGGTTGGGGGCGGCCACGCGATCTGTAACGGGCGCAAAAGGTGGTGTACCTTGGATATCAAGCAAGCAGGGCTTGTGCTGCGATCCGTGGTCGGAATGGCATTCATGATTGACTGAAGGAGCAAGGGACAAGACAATAGCCGGTCCTTGAACTGATTAGCAGACGGTCTCTGGATGGTCCACCCCCACATCCTTCGGGGGGACGCCAAGCCTGCCACAAGATTTGATTGACAAAAAATCAAACTTTTATGGCTCCTCCCGCACCCGTTGATGTACGGACGCTGACGGTCTGGCGGGCCCCTGTTCCGTAGCGTCGCGGGACCTGAGGGCAATCCCGTCACTATCACCTGTCAGAGACCATTCTTGAGGGTATCGCACCTATTAGACAGACCTGGACCCCAAGTGGACGGTTGACTCAAGATCGCCTCTGCTGTTGGTCCAAACACATATGCATGTAGAATACGCCTTATCGGCATCGATGGTGAATACATGCAATGCGAGTAAGTTGCCCGTTGATACGTTGTGACTGATAAGTGGTTCTCTTCTCTGCATATAGCCTTTATTGCGCAATCTTGGTATTTGAATTCGATTCTGTTAAGAAAGAATGGATTAGATGCCGGTGGCAATCTAATTAATTAGTTGACATGAGATGCAGCCATTACCTTGATGCTTGCTTGGCTTCGCAGAATCAAGGTGGATGGATAATATACGGACAAATTCTACGCCCACGTGCTGTTGTTTTCGGGCAGGTGCTGTATTACAATCTGACAGACAGCAGTAGGTAGGTAGTTTTAGTCCCGCTAGAGCTGCACTTTCCATTGCACCTTGATAGTGAACAGCACAGCAACATGGGCAATTTCGGAACTGCAGTCACTTCGCTTCTGGATACTTACACAAAGTGTTTGTCCCTCTTAAAGGGTACTCGCAACCACGATGATGGGGCCTCGAGTGATACTCACTCAACATTGAGCGCTTCACTTCGATCTGACCGAGCACGAGTCCGTCGAGTATATGCTTCGCGGCTTTCCAAAGATGGCTCTCAGTTTGAAAGAGGCGATGGTGAGTCTTCAAATGTAAAATTATATTGGTCCTGAACCTTAACCATGCTCTATTAGCCCCTGCTCGATCGGCTTTAAGACGAATTGTCAAGAAACTCACCACCACGCTTACCAGCATCGTCTCACATGATGGAAAGCGACAGCCGGTCAGATATGAGTCTCTATTAGCCCTTTCAAATGGATCCAGTATAGAAGCAGTTCGCACCATGAATGACTTGTCGAGCAGGGTAGGATCAAGAAGCACCATTTCTCAAAGTAGCGTTGTGAGTAGGGGACGACAAAGATCTCATCGGCACGACCATAAAGCCAGGAATAAATCACAGAAACTACCAGACACCAAGGACCGCAAGAGGCATTCAGGTCACCAACAACAATCATCCGTCAGTCGACATCGACATCGACATCGACATGGAAGCTCCAAAGGTCGGCGCTCATCAGACAAGCCAACTCCTCATAACCGAGTCTCAATATTAACCATGTCATCGGATTCTACAAAATTGGGAGAGATCAGGCGACGTATCTCAAAGCAAAGGCCAGTTGAGGGCTACGAAAATATGGCTGCATATCCGTTGTACTCGTATCATAACCAAGTTGTCAAGGCTCGGAAAAAGTGGTGGAATCCTTTCAGGCGTTCACGGTCGACGAATGCTGACATGTAGTTTTTGCGCTTTCCATTCGTATATGGACAGATAAGTTATTGTAGGATAGCCAGTTAACAACATTAATTCCAAAGTAATTGCCACCTTGGTTTAGCTATGCACTCAGTCGTTGATGAGATATATACGAGTGCACGATATAGTACTATACATACCTACCTAGGTAGGTAGGTACCTAGGTATTCTGCTAGTTTACTTCCCCAACTCCTTCTTGAAGTGGGTCACGTCTCGAGCCACAGAACAGCTTCGAATTGGATGAATTACTGTGCCCCGCTGCCCAAAAATGCCCCGCCAGCATCACCACGACCGAACACACGACAGGTCATCACATCGCTCAACCCTCGACGGCAACAAACATCAGCATCAATTCTCTGGGCTTGTCCCTACCCCGTCCCAGATCCGCTTCGATCGGATATGCATTTGCTCTCATAACATAATATCGCCACCATGCCTCAGGATCCTGCCGCCGCTCTCAGCGCCTTGTTGCGCCAGTCCTCCATCAACGACCACGACGAAGTCCTCAAGGCCGCCAACGCTGCACTCAAGGCAAACAAGAACGATACAGACAGCCAACATACCCGAATTGTCGCCCTTTTGAAGCTTGATCGCTTTGAAGATGCTCTGCGCGCCATTGCAGACGGTACCCCTACTCTTCACTCGCGAATTAGTCTCGAACATGCATATGCGCTCTACAAGACAGGAAAGCTTGATGAGGCCACCTCAGTCCTCCAATCTGCAGGCCTAGAGAAGAAAAGAAGTTTACAGCACGTCGCTGCCCAAGTTGCGTACCGTGCTGAGCGATTTGACGAGGCATGCAACATCTACAGTCGCCTCCTTGATACCGACCCTGCCGACGAGGAGAACGACATCAGCATTAATCTACGAGCTGCGCTTGCCCAGTCTAGTTGGCTTGGGTACTCTGTCACTGAAAAGGTTGCGGTTCAAGACTCTGATGGGTTCGAATTGTGCTACAACGCTGCCTGCGCTCACATTGCCAATGGGTCTCTCGAAACTGCTGCCGATCTGTTGCAGCGGGCCAGTAGACTGTGTGATGCTTCTGACGATCTTACGGAAGAGGACAAGCAAGCCGAGATGCGACCCATCCTCGCACAACAAGCATATGTCTTTGCCAAACTGGGCAAACTGAAGGAGGCCCTCGACCTCTACAACTCATTATCCAACACCAAGTATGTTCTGCAACTGCGTATCGTGCGCGCGAAGCTAACAATCGTGTAATAGGGAGGAAGATCCTGACCTGGCAATCATACTTGGCAACAACCTGGTGGCTCTGGAACCCAAGTCTGAGAACCCCTATCTTGTTGAGCGAAGGTTTTCTACTCTGACCGCTAGGAAAACTCATGCAAAGCTCTTTCAACATCAGTCTGAAATCCTGCAACGAAACAGGTTGGCTGTCGACCTGCAAGTTCTGAAACGCGATGGAGTCAAGCGACGTACAGATGCACTTCTTGCTGAAGCACAGCACCCCACAACCTCCGCCAATCTCAGCATTCTGTCTGTTCTTAACGCTGCCGCGAGCTCGCAAGGAACCACAGGGAAGCAACTCCTGAAGAACCTTCAGGGTCTGGCTCAGAAGAGACCACACGACATTGGTCTTGCCCTGACTATCATACAAATACAGCTTAATGACGGCCACATCGGTTCAGCATTATCAATTCTCGAGTCTTTCCTTCAACGACTCGAAAAGGCCGAAAATGTAGAAGCACTAAACGCCCGGTTTAGCCCAGGCCTAGTTGCTCTGACTGTGACTCTTCTGCGGGTACAGGGTCGAGAGTCATCAGCAAAGGCCGAACTCGTCAAGGCTGCGACACATTGGCAGTTCCGACAGGCGAGCCCAGCCAGCTCTCTTCTAGAGGAGGCTGGTATTGAGCTAATGAAGTCATCTAACGACAAGGATTTGCAACTAGCCGGCATTTCATTCCAGAAGCTAATCGACGAGCAGAAGGGCTCGGATATTGCCACAGCTGGTCTCGTTGCAGCTTTGGCCACTTCAGAACCTTCTCGCGTCGAGAAACACCTTCAGAGCCTCCCTCCCGTCGATTCGCTCATCGAAGGTATCGATGTTGCATCACTCCTGAGCGCGGGCGTGGCGGCTCCAACCGGCAAGACCGGATCCTCAACTCTCAAGCGAGCAGCGCCTTCAGGAAATGAAGGAAAGACACAAAAGCGGCGCAGAAAGATTCGCCTGCCCAAGAACTACGTCGAGGGCAGCAAACCTGACCCCGAGCGCTGGTTGCCATTGCGCGACCGAAGCTCGTACCGTCCCAAGGGAAAGAAGGGAAAGAAGAAGGCTGGAGAGTCTACACAAGGTGGTATGGTGAAGGAGGAGGAGACTTTGGAGCTTGTAGGTGGAGGAGGTGTCAAGGTAGAGAAGGCACCTCCACCATCTAAGAAGAAGAAGAAGGGCAAGAAATAGATACTCTAGTGCGACAACGTACCGCATATATATTCAGATCAAGCCGCTTCCCGTTTCTCAATATCTCTATGTGCTTCGAATTGTGATCAAATACAGTGCAAGGTTCATAGTTGTATGTGACAGATACCGTGTACCACTAATATAGAATTCTAACGCTTACTTTTTAGTGCCCTGCCAAGCTCGAAACAGAAAAAAAACACAAATGAACAAAAGCTCAGGGCCAATATGAGGATATCTAAATACATATGCCCTTGTGGTCAGCACATCATATGAGCCATCAACACCAATCTCCCATTCCTGCGTTGCTCGAACGAACACATGAAATATGCCCATCCCAACAAAGCTCATTCACCAAGTGGGAAAAAAAAACCTATATACAGAGAACACAATACTCAGCGGCCTTCCGTCTCTTGTTAGGATCAGGCGTTGACAGGCTGCATAGTGCGGCTCGGAAGCTGCTCAACATCCTGGAGTGACTCGGCATCCGAGTCTCGACTCTCAAACTCTTCTTTCTTGTTGCTTCGACCTCTCTTAACACCGGCGTCGTCAATTTCCTCGTCCGTCTCTGTTTCCATAGGAGGCAAGGGGCTTCGGCGACCATCTGAGAAACTAACTGCAACCTCACTCTCCGTATCCGAAGGTATCGCTAACCTGCCACCAGCGGACGTGCTTCTAGTCGCCTGCGCAGTCGAGTATTTTCTATGTAGCTCACGAAAGCTTCGGGCGGTTGCAGTGCTTGCGCTGGCGATAGACTCTCGGCGCTCACTCGTTTCAACGGGGACACCAACAGCAGAATAGAAATCGTCATCCTCGGGACCGCTTGGCATAGGAGATAGCGGGAAATCGTGTTGCTGTGACGACTTTCGAGCACGGATCTTTTCGTCATGGCTCATGTTCTGCAACCCATCACCAAAGTTGATGACCGATGCCTTTTTCCCATGAACAACAAAACTGCCTGTGCCTCTCGCGAGCTGATGATCCTGCCCCGATTCCTCTGCTGATCCAGCTACTTCCTTACCTTTGCGGCTACCACGGTGATGTGACAGGTGTCCGGCGCCCTCTCTGAAAGTTCGCTGGAGACTACGACGGATCTTACTTCTATCGAGTTTGTCCGTAGATGTGCCAGACTCAGAAGTAACATCGGCACCGGTCGAGACAGTTGCTTTATCTGTGGGATCACGGCTGGGTCGTTGTTCAAGCAGACCGGCTTGCTCCAAGAAATCTTGCTCATCAGCATCAGGGTCTTGACGACTGTCTTCCTCGGGGCGTTGCGGCGACTTGTGGGTTTCGTCTTGGGAAAGAGGCTTGGTCAACGGGGTCGGAGGCAGTGATGAAATAGGAGACTGAGCTATGCTTGATATGGAACCATGTCTTGTACTAGCAGCATCCGGTCTAGCAAAAGAAAGGTCGCGTGAACTGTGTCGGCGTTTTGTTGCGCTTTGGGGAGGTGTGGTGAAAACCTGGTCCAAGGGTGAATCTACATCCTCGGTAGTTTCAGAGGAGTTTGGTAGGTGGATGACTTGAGGCTCCGTAGGTGTTCTTGGATCACCTTCGGTTCCAGAGTGATGAGTCGACCTTGACCCTCTGCGTCCTAAGTTAGCTCGTGGAGTTGGCGACCCGGTCCTCTGCGAAAGTCGATTCGACTGCTGCTTTGTAGGGGTGACACTCGTAGATGGAAATTCTTCCTCGAGATCGAGTATCAATATGTCGCGATGACACTTTGATTTCCACATCTCTTGACGGGTCCACTTGAGCTGTGCTGATATCCGTGCAGCGGCAGACAGGAGCTGTTCTCTTGTTCTAGGTTGAATTGGCGCAAGAATTTGGAGATGACGCGCGTTTCTGAGCTGGTCCTCGAGCTGCTGCTGTATCTCCTGAACGTTGTCTTCGGCCTCTGCAATTTTCTGCTTCATAACGTCTCGCCGAGCAGCCGAGATGTCTTCGGCCATCTTATGGTCTATACGACTTCGCGCAATCGATACAGGGCCCGTGGGTGTCTGGATGAGCGTGGCGGCATCGGCACTGTCAAGCCTCCGAAGACCACGACGGCTTTGGCCATCGTAATTGCCGCCCACGACACCGCGCATCTTAACACCTGTGGTTCGGAAGGCGGCTGCATAATTAAGCTTAGCAAGCCAATCATTCATCTCCTCCTCATTGTCTGCCAAGAGCACTTCTTCCAGGCCACCCTGTCGTACGTATACGAAGGCATTCTTATGCTTCTTATAAGCCGCATCATGAAGAGCAACTGCAGCGTAAGTAGACATAAGGCCATCTGGCTTAAACTCTTGAAGTGGTGGGTTGAAGATCAACGGTATGCCATCATGCCCTGCTTTGATATGGTTATCGTACTGGTGCATGAGTGACTTAACCCAACCTGTGTTTCGGAAGAAATAAAGCTGTGCCCCTGTGAGAATTGCTCCCCATTCCTGCCAAGGAGACCGTGCCTTGCGTTTCTTTGCATCCTTTCGCCAGAGTAATCCCACCTTTGTGACCTTTATGTCGACAATTCCGGGGTGTGCTTCAGCAGGATTGCTTGCTGTTTGTTCTGTCATGAAAGCATCTGGCCGAGATCGAGCTGACACGATCTGTAGAACACCCGTCTTGAAAAAGGTTTTTTGCAAATCCTTCAGGTTCAGGCTGGGCGCAGAGCCTAAGTAGTTGTAGTGGTCATCTAACTCCATTGCGTCTTTCAGGTTAGGCCGCAGGGCATCCAAGCTTCCATCGAGGATCAGGGTATATGGATCAATGGGCTCCTTAGTAGCCCGTTTTGCAGGGTCATTAACTGTGGAGGGCAGTAAAGGTTTTCGTCGTGACTTGTGTGAAGCAAAGCGATCACTGGTCGGGTCTAAATCATCCTCAACGTGAATAAAAGGGGTATAAGTAATGTTGTCATAAAAACATTCCAGAATGTCGTCAAAAATGCCCTCTCCGTTCGTGTTTTTCAAGTAATCAGATTTTTGCATCTTGTGCTTATTGTTCTTGTTGAAGACATCAGTGTGTAGAATGAGTAAGGAAAATGCGATAAAATATGCTTGGTCAGGCGACGAATAAATGCCCGGATTGCACTCGTGGTAGCGGTTTGCAAAAGCCTGTAGACAGCGGTCGATCTGCTGGGTTTCCTTCGGTAGCTCAGCTTCCATAAGAAGCTTGCGGATCGCCATATCCATGGGGTCACCAAAGAAGCCAAAGGTACGCATGTAGCTCCGAAGGACAGATATCATGAATGGGTCAGCACTCTTTGACAGAGTAGCAGCAATGATACCCCGACTTGCAACTTCTTCGACGCGGCCAAGGTACTTGTTGGGTGACTCGTCTTCATAACGTTCTGGGAGAACAAATGAATCCCTAGCAAGCTGAAGCGAGTTGTTTTTGGATCCGATAGAGGCAGGCGTGGTAGGGGTCAACGTGCCCTGGCGGCTGAGCTCGGAATTCTGCCGTAGACGGCTCAGTCCGAACAAATCACCAAAACTTTTACGGCCAGTCGAAGACGACGTACGAGTCGTCGGTGGTAAGAGGTGATCATCGTTGGAGTCTCGTCCTATCGAACTCATAGTAGAGGACCTCCCTCGCAATAAGTTACCTCTTGTTGGTGAGGAATGGCCCGATTGGGTACCGCCGGGTGCGATCAACGCTGTGGCAGGCGATTGAGCTGTTTGCAAGTCCGGTGTGCCTTTTGGAGTCTTCCCACTAGCCGTTCTACTACTTTGGGCTGATGCTGGGCGCGGAGTTGTCGAGATACCAAGAGACGAAGTAGACGATATACCAGGCTGTGTCTTTCCTTGCTGTTGAAGATGCGCAAACGGGAACAAGGGTTCCGGGGCTTTCTTGTGTCTACGTAATCTAAAAAATGGTCCAGATTTCTTGGGCGTTGTTTCCGGGCTTTGGAAAGACGAACTCTGGTGAGATATGCGATCATTGGAGCTGGCATCGGATCTTGATGACTCGGACGGTCGATTTGGGGGCGTCAAAATAGTTCCGTTAGGACTACTTGTTGTGGCCGTTGTAGATGGCCGTGGAGACTCGGGCTCGTCCAAGGTCTCAAGCGCAGGCCGTCGCCTGTCGTCAGTAAAGGATTTCCGAAGGGTTTTTTGACGCTCGAAGTTATTATTGGAATGATTGTCATCGCGAGGTATATCTGTTGAGCGGCGAAACCTGGCGGCCAGGCTTATCCTGGATGACTTTTTCTTTGGTCCGGCGAATTCATTCGTAGGGGCGGTTGTGATAATTTCGGGAGCTGGATTGGTACTGGTTAGCGGGCTATGTTCTTGCTACGGAGAGCATGTAGGATAATTTACGTCGGGGCACAGGAGGTGTTTGTTCAGACTGCTGTTTGGCTCGAAGGGATAGTTGAGAATCACTCGCGTTTCGAAAGCGTAAGACGGAAAAGCGATGATGCTTGCTGTTTTCATCTTGTATGGGAGGGGTATCCGGACGGTTCTCGCCTTGTCCTTCAATATCAGGGCGACTTTCAGTATGACTTTCGCGAGGATCTTCAAGACGGCTAGCGGTGGAGTCGCGAGGTAGGTCGTGGCATGACGGGGGGTGGAAAAACTCGCCAGCGCCTTCGTGGTTGTTCTGAAAGGGTTGAGAGGAAAGCGCAGGAGCAATGTCGCCGGATGCGCTGGATTCAAAGAATGTGTGTCGGCGCACATCAGTCTCACTAGACATATTGTTGTTGCCTCGGCGGCGAAGGAAAGCCATGGCAGCGACTGATCATGATACGCGGCCAGCTTAGGCGTTGTTGAGGAGGCCAGGGGATGTCGATGAGAAGGTGTAGAAGCAGAAGGCGGCAGGCATCTAAAGGCCTACCAAGCAGAAGACTGGTACACAGGTGCTGTGATGTTCATTGAGACAACTGCAGGCGTCGATTTCGATATTGAGAGTAAGACGAGGACGAAGGTCGCGCGAAAGTTGGATCGCAAGGCTTGAGTGATGTATGTAGGTAGGGTCGATATACGTTTTTGTCAAGTTTGGTGCTGATGGAGTAGGAGTAGTCACTTTCCGAGCTTCCACAAGGCCAGGGGCTGGCGTTGCAGCCTCAATTGGACCAGCACAGCAGAGCAGAGCGCAGCGCAGCGTCTAGGCTCTAGGCTAGGCTGGGCTGGACTGGACCAGGGCCGTCAGACTACGAATGCACAGTCGACCCGACAGTGTAGGGGGGGTTCCACTACTAAGGTACCTAGGCGCGTGGCTAGGATCAGGGGCGAGCGACCTAGAAGCTCTGCGGGCTACTGGAAGAGGAGAGCTTTCATGCACTAACTACCTATTACCTCTCTACCTTGTTACCTGGCGTCCATGTATGTGGCTGGTGTAAGAGGCGGAAAGGGTCGAGTTGCTCGAGGTTATTGACTGCAACAGAACCGAAATTACAGGTTAGGCATCAAGGATGCGGTGCAAAAGTACGAGATACTGCGTATCCGTAAAAGATTGGGCTCTCGTGTGGTGGGTGTTGCGACAGAAAAAGAACAGTGATAAAAAGAAACGCCTTTCGTCGCTTTACGGTGGAGGTCTATTGGAGGAAAAGTCACGCCTCGCATTCATGTAAATTACCTACTTTAATAGGTACCTCCTGGGAGGTAGATACTATTACGGTGCCCAATAAGTAACTGCCTCGTAGAGGTAACTGAGAGGTAGGTATCCGCCTCATGGGTGATGGCTAAGCTTCCTGTCATCATGGGCTCTGTCTAATCTTGTACTAGGATCTTCGTTTCGTTTCAATGTTAGCGAGAAAAAAAAGGGGGGGGTTCTATCAATAATACGCTGAATTGCCCGCCTTGTTTGTCATTACCTAGTTTAAAGTACAATACACATCCCTCGAGTATCTGTATCAACTATTACCCTCGTGAATATCAAGGCTCTAATAGTGAACAGCTCATGTCCTAGGCGGGTATGCTTTACTGTTTGCCGAGATTCGTGTAAGCCAGAGTAGAATCCTGATGTGCGTTGCACATGCTTATGTCTTGAATCTGGAAAACTCAAGCTCACATAATACACTCTATAACATTTTCACCTCGAGGCCCATTCCTTTGCATCTACATATTGGATTGAACAACAGTTAAAACTACTTGCCCAGATACGATACAGCTCTGCATCCATGCCATCCGTAAGAGGAAAATCGTGACCCACATCAGCCCCAACTGGAGGCGTTTCGTACAGTTGGTCCCCAGTTTATTAGACTTGCCATCCCTCATTTGTCACTTTCTTTATCTCTAGGTAATATTCACACTACATCATACTACTATCTTGCAAACTACTTGCCCGTAAACCGCATCATTAAGGCGAGACTTCGCATCGCATGCTGCAGTCAATCAGCTTTTATCGGTCACCTCAACTTTGTATTTGTTGCTGGTTTCCACGATGAAGCTGCAATTGCTGACGGCGAGTCTGCTGCTGCTGCAGGCCTCCAACTCTAATATCAACGTCAACGCCAACGCTGTTGGCATCAATCAACAGCGCGACATCCCAGATTCACACAATACTAACACGAGACTCTTCCCCTATCTCACTAAACTCCGTGACAAAGCTATCGAATCCATATTTGGACGCAAACCAAATCAAGACGCAGCCCCACCACCCGTTCCCAATCAATTACGCGCGCAATACGTTAAACAGCTCGTCCTTCGTTTCAATGTCACCACTTCTCACGAGGAAGGCGCCCTCGCCGATGCCGCTGCACGTCTGTTCCTCGATGTTTGGGCTTTCACCGATGACTACGTAGACATCCGACTGCATGCTGACGAGGTCCGGCCTCTGCTCAGCCTACTACCCAAGACGCTGCATACATCGCACTCGATTTTAATCCCGGACTTGGCTACGGCTGTCTATAACTCACTGCCGACCGGAGGAAATCCCGCTTACACAGATCCGAAAACGCTTGCTCCGGTGGTCAAAATCGCTTCTTCGCCTGGAGACAACCTCTTTTTCCAGGACTACCAATCCCTACCGGTAATCATGCGCTGGATGCGACTGCTCGAGGCCATGTTTCCCTCCTATGTCAAATACATCAATGTCGGAAAGTCATACGAAGGCCGTGATATTCCTGCCTTGCGTGTGGGGATTTCTCATACCGTCCCAAATGCACCTCGACGAAAAACTATTATGATCATGGGCGGCTCCCACGCCCGTGAGTGGATATCTACTAGCACCGTCAACTATCTGGCATGGTCTTTCATTACCAGCTATGGCAAAGAACGGATGATTACAAAGTTGCTGGACGATTTCGACCTAATCTTCCTCCCAGTCGCCAACCCCGATGGATTCGAATACACCTGGCACGTTGATCGACTATGGCGCAAGACTCGGCAACAAACCAATCTTCAATTCTGCCGGGGGCTGGATCTTGACCGTGCTTACGGATACGAATGGGACGGCTCGCGGGTTCAGCGAGATCCGTGCTCTGAGAGTTACGGAGGTGAGAAGCCTTTCCAGGCTGTCGAGGCAGTTCAGATATCCGATTGGGCGCGTAATCAGACCTGGAACAACAATGTTCGATTTGTTGGTTTGGTTGATCTTCACTCATACTCCCAACAAATTCTCTACCCTTATTCCTTTACCTGCTCCTTGGATCCGCCCAACTTGGAGAACTTGGAAGAGCTCGCTGCAGGTATTGCGAAATCGATACGGCTATCAAACGGAGAGAGTTATACGGTAGCATCGGCATGTGAGGGTGCCGTATCCGCACGCGAATTCAGCGGTGGTCGGTATTGGTCTCGAATCGAATCTGGCGGTGGATCAGCAGTTGACTGGTTTTATCATGAGATGCGAGCTCACTACAGCTACCAGATCAAGCTTCGAGATACTGGCAGCTACGGATTTTTGCTCCCCAAAGAGCACATTGTCCCAACTGGTGAAGAAATCTTCAACGCGATGAAGTATTACGGTGACTACCTCTTGGGCAACAATGGAATTGAATGGTTTCCCGAGGCTGAAAAGGACGACGATTTCAAGATAAATCAACAGCAACCTATTCCGACCACCGAGGAAGACTCGGCAATGAGCCAAGAGCTCAGAAGGAGGAGAATGAGAAAATAAAGGGAAGGGGAACATGCACAAAGTACATTGGATAGTCAACCAGTACATGATAATAATGATTGGAATTATGAACTTTGAACAGGTCGGGCAGAATGACTTGGCGAAGGATTGGACTGCGGGCGTATGAAGGTTATGGTCATGAGCAAAAGCATGTTATGGACACAACAGAGTAATCATGAACGGTTTTAACTGTAAACAAGTGGGAACCAATATTATATTATATTCAATTGTGTTACGTCAACTCAGTTACCCATAGCATACATGATAGAGGTGTAGGCGGCCATGAACTTCAGCGACACATCGCAAAGGGCAGAGCCAATGGAGCCACTACAATCAAGTCAGTACAAATATTGGTTTAGTCGAGAGGGTCTTCACTTACCCCATGCGTCCCTGAGGACCGCCAGCAGAATAACCAATGGCGTAGAAGACACGAGAAGCGGCCCAGCCAGCACCGAGAACAGCAGAGGCAACAGGGTAGCGTAGACCAGAGATCAGGAGAGCGCCCAGGAAGGAGATCTGGTTCTCTGTGAAGTTGGCATGCGAACGCTGGGCTGTACAGGAAGTTAGTCAAGGGAACTGGTGCGGCAGAACCGACGAGTAGGTACTTACCGCAGTTGAACTTGTAGGCCTCGGCATCCTTCTCAGCGAGGTCGTTGGAGGCGTAGGGGATAGGGTACTTGAGACCACTTCGCTTGCGGGCCTTGCTGGTGAGGACAACGTGGAGGGTGTTGATGAAGAAGGTGGATGTAGCGGCAACAAGAACGTAGCTGAGAGGCCAGTTGAGTTAGTTGATCGATGACATTGATGAGTCTTTATTCCTTACCCGTATTCGGCGGGGAGCTCAAGGACGAGAGACATGATGGCGGTGAGTTGAGTTAGGTTAGGTTGGGTTGGGTTGGGAGAGATGAGGCGAGGTCAATTGATATGGTGATAGTTTCAAAGTATCGTTGGCTCCAGCCGGCTCTTAAATAATGAACAGTCTACTACCTACATATGTGTCTACCTCGTACCTAGTCTAGTCTGCTACTACTACTACGTACGCAAAACCATGGCACTGAAACGACGGAGCGGGCCCAAGGATTCCCGACGAGCTAACTCCACAATGGACCAACGATCCACCGACAGTCCGACTATTACTGTTGCTCTCTTGCGTGGCCCAAGCACAGGCGGAGGGTTTAATTGGTAATCAATGATAGGACTGTAGGAGGTAGGTAGGTAGTTAGGCTAGGTATTCTATTTTGCATTAGTAGGTAGGTAGGTAGGTACTCATCAGTGTTCTTGCCTGGTGATATCTGTGTATCATCCAAACTTGATCTCTTCGCCCGACGAGCCGACAGTTGTCATGATCCTTCCGAGAACGAGTTTTCGGACCACGGATAGATTGAAGATCAGGAGCGATAACCTAGTCCCGTCGGGGAGATATAATCCAACTAGCCTCCGAATCACTTAGCAAAATCCGCAAATGCTTTGTATCCTTTCTGCTTGCTGAATAAGTCGGTCGTTGTACAGTAGTCAAAACTCCGCAGTCCAATGCAGGTACAACACAACTCCGCAAGCTAATCATATGTGTGTATCCACCTGAACCTCATGGAATGTACTATCATGTATGGATCAGATCATGCTAGATGTTCCATCCAACTGACTGTGCTGTGCTCCTGAGACTATGATTTTATGTTTTTATGCCACAAGACTTAGAAAGCTACCTTTTCTGCTTCCCAGTAGATCCGTAATCATGAGTTGCTCCAGTCCATTATGGACAAAGAAAGTTACCATAGATAGGCTCCCATAACAAACATGTTCCAGGTTGACAGAGAACCACTCTACACTACCTACCATAGGGGAAGAGAGGTTTTTTTTGAACATGCCCAGATGACAATTTAAGGCTATTGACTGGCTATCAGAGGTACGCACATAGTGTTATAATTTAATGTACTATATAGGTACTGCTGACATAGAGTCGACAGCCTAATTTTGTCACCTAGGCCTGTTTAAAACCCCCCCAACCCGCGATGGTATACATTCACAATTCGAGCATCTATACGTCATTCCCTGCTTTGCAAGGAGTCCTAGGAAAACAACTACTCGATTATTTCGACAAACAGGTACCCTGACACACTTCATCCGTTGTATTATTCAGCGACTCATGCAATTATGTCACCCGCGGCAACTGCTACAGTTCCTTGTTGCTACGAATAGTCGGAAGAACCCCAGCTACACCGTGTATCACTCACTGACTTCTGAGCCGATGTGATGAGTCTCACCGACCTGCCGCGAATCTTCTTGCTATCAACCAAGCTAGACCCGGAAGAACTTCACCAACTTGAAGAACGAATTCCGACATTGACGTATGACATCAATGAGGCTGAGATTGTGATTGGGAAGATTTCGCAGCCAAGTCGCGCTGAGTTTGAGCTGAGAAGAGCAAAACTCAGCTTTGTACCTTTAGGACAAGCACAGAGTCGCAGAGATGAGTCTTCAACTATGGATGTGACGAAAGGTCCCGATGATGGCCCTGATCCTAAGCGGAGAAGGGCGACAGTGAATGCTGCAGGAAGGCATGACATAGTCAAGGTCGCCAAGTTAACGTGGCTCATGGACTCGTGGGAAAGGAAGAAGCTACTGCCTATAGACCAGTACTTGGTCTGTCAGGTCAGTAGGGCATCAGCGCGCGAGGCAACACCTGCGTCCGTCCCTGTACTCGGATTTGAGTCTGAACACACATTGTCAGCTGGTTCTACTTCTCCAGCAACTGGTATTCTAGAACGTGCTCTTGCTGAGCAGAAAGCTCAACCTACAAAGGCTTCACCACAAAACCGTCATAAACGGCGCCACGATGCCTCGACAACGTTGTCACAAAACGCGCCGAGTTTGCTTCACCAAACAACATCGGAACATGATATTGTCTTACCTATGATGCCAGAATTTTTGAGAACGATATATTCCTGCGAGCGGCCTACATACAAGAACTCACCAAATGAAGCCTTTGTCCAGCTACTGGCAGAAATAAGAAAGATTCGCCAGCTTCGAGAGGATGATGTTGGCGTGAGGGCTTACTCTACATCGATTGCTTCAGTGGCATCCTACCCATACCTGCTAAAGAACGCTCAAGGTAGATACGTCCATCATTGTTCAAATTACGAAGCTGAACATTTCTTCTAGAAGTCGCGCGGCTGCAAGGATGCGGCAATAGAATTGCGGAACTCTGGCATCACTGGAAGGAGACAGGAGAGTCGACAGAAGTACGCGAAGCCAACGCAGACCCCAAGATCTCCGTGCTCAAGGTCTTCTACGGCATATGGGGAGTGGGAGCGGCCACTGCTCGCGAGTTCTACCAAAAAGGCGAGGCTCCCAAGATGTTCACAAATCTTTATATATACTGACGTGTTGCAGGATGGCGAGATCTGGATGATGTGGTCGAATTTGGATGGAACACCCTTAGTCGCTCACAGCAAATTGGTGTAAAATATTACAATGAATTCCTGCTGGGTATTCCTCAAGACGAAGTTGTCTCTATCGGCGCTACGGTGCTGAAGCATGCGCGTATGATTGACCCAGGATTCGAAATGGTTATTGCTGGAGGTCACAGACGAGGAAAGCAGCAATCGGGCGATGTTGACGTTGTTTTGAGCCACCGAGACGAGAGCAAGACACTCCGCGTAATATCAAAGATTGTCGTGATCCTTGAAGAGGCTCATCTGGTTACGCATACACTTGTACTGTCGACCCACAACAGCGAGCGAGGACAGCGCCCTGTATCATGGAAGGGACAGACCTCGAGCAGCTCGGGTTTCGACACACTCGATAAGGCACTGGTGGTTTGGAAAGACCCAAATCAAGAAGATGCACCGCATCGGCGAGTAGACATCATCATCAGTCCATGGAAAACAGTTGGTTGCGCAGTGTTAGGCTGGAGCGGCGGCACGACATTCCAGAGGGATCTTCGACAATACTGCAAGTATGTCAAGGGATACAAATTCGACAGTAGTGGAGTCCGACGTAGGGCTGACGGCAGATGGGTGGACCTTGAAGGCACCTCGGCTGACGATCCGGCCCCCAATATGGAGACAGCAGAACGGAGGGTTTTTGGAGGACTTGGTCTGCCGTGGCGGCCACCAGAAGCAAGATGTACTGGCTGAGTTTAAACAAGCAAGAGGTCGGAATTGTGTTTCTGGATAAGCACAGCACAGTTGGATGATCTGATTCATGCGTAGTGGTACATTCCATGAGGTTCAGGTGGATACAGGCATATGACTACCGACTACCTACCTAGGTACAAAATGTATTCTTACACGATACAAGGGCAGTGAGGCATACCTAAGTCTTAGAGTATACATAAAAACAAATAGCCTAGCCATGGTCTAAAGAGCATAAAGTGACTTTTGGGTATTAGGTATTTTAGTTACATTTAGGAAAGCCCTACGTCTTCAAACTCGATTTCTTCCTCGCTGTCCTCTTCATCGTCTTCCCCTGACTCTTCCTTGGCTTGTTTGGCAGCTTGTTCCGCTTTGATCATTTCGAATATGTCGTCTATCTGGGCGTTGGCCGCAGCCGGTGCAGCTGGTGCTGAATCTTTACCAGCCTCTTCCTCCATCTTCACTCGCTTGGCCGGTCGATCTGCTGTGGCTGAGAAAGACTCGCCAGTAACTGTGCTATTGGACATCCAAGATGGCAGTGCATTTTGTTTTGCAATTTGTTCTTTTCGCGCCTGCTCTGCTGCTTTCTCGGCTTCTGTGAGGCCATCGGATGTTGAGATGTTGACTGCGATGGATTGCGGCCCTGTGTTCGTCAGGCCCTTAACCGCCATGGGTCGGTTTGCGCCGGCGTCTGCTGCAATTGTTTGAGCTCGTTGGTGTGTTTCGTCACGCTTGACTGGGCGAGCCTTTGCAAGCGCACGATCGAAGTCGCACTCGTTGATATGTACCGCGTCGATTTTGGGTAGAAGTTCGCTTATAAATTTAAATTGGTCGTTGAGTCGTGTAGACTGCTCATGGCCAGTGGATGTTCGATCGGCTTCAAAGGTGAGAACATGAGAACAGCGATGGCATAGGAAGCCCTGTGGGCCGACGTTGTCCAAAACCTCCATGGCCGTCCACTCTGCTTTGCAATGGGAACAAAAGTATTCTTTCTTCTCACTCGCCACTTGTGTGGTTCCCTGCACTTCTTTGTCGATATTGTAGACACGCCATTTGATTGCGTCGATTGTACTGCGGTAATCGATATAGTACCACGTTCGATTGCTCGGTCTAGGGTTGCCTTCTCGCAATTCGGATCGTGTGTGTACGACTAGGAATCTATCTTCGCGAAGTTTACCGCAAATCTTGTGAAGATCCTTTGTGTTGATAGACATCAGGTATGCCAAATCATCGTCTCGAAGGGCTTCATGGAGAATGAGTGCGTCGATAACGAGTATTTCGCGGGTTTGATAGAAGGCCCGCATGACCGACTTGACCAGTGTAATCGCAAGATCCATTGTTGATTGATCTGGGTTGATTGGAGCAGGCAGAAGTGGATTTCCTGCTAAGCAGCTCGCAGTGCTTGCTTTTATAGGTAGATGCGACTAAAGTGGGCTGCCTCTTGGGCCCCGCCTCTGTCTTTGAGTTACCAAAAACAAAGCTTAAGAAACAATGGATGGATTGATGTGGGTGTTCCTCGAAGTTTGATCGAAGGATGCAGCCACGGAAGATAGGGCTCATAGAGCAACCTTATTCTCGCACGATACAAAAGCACTACTCAACAGCCCACTGCTTTGTTCTGTATATCTAACCCTCAGGGTATGAAAAATTGGCCACTAGAAGCATAAGAGACGAAATTAGGAGGACACTTCATGCTCCTTAGACTATAGCTTTTACACTATTTATTTTGTAACCTAAGACTTAGAAGCACTAGCTAACCTATTACCTATGTTAATCATACTAGAAAGATCCTAAACCGGTAATTAGCTAACTGCAGACCCATGGCCTAGGAGGCAAGCCGGCTGCAGGTACCCAGGCAGCTGACATGTGGCCCCTGACAGGTAGTGGTACAGAAAAGTTAGCCTTTCAGCTTCCGAGTAAACAGCACAAGGAGCACAATTTAAGTGGAATAATCTCACGTTGATTGCATCTCTTGTGCGTCTGACGGCTATTTTTTTCTAATACTAACTATAATGCATAGCTACTCAGTTGATAAACCAGTTGATAACACACTAGAGGAATCTCATAGAGGAAGCAGAGTTTGAAGGTTATATGACCGGATGATTCACACCGACGGACAGCAGTAACTCGCTCCTCTTCTAGGTAACCTCGATCAACTAGCAAGTCCGCAACACCACTCGTCCAAGGCATCTAGAGTATATTTACATTACAATGTCCCCAGATGCTTGATAAACCGCGATCAGGTACATAGATGTATATAGGAAAATTGAACGCAGGTAGTCATTCATCAACTTGAATACATATTACGGAAAATGCATAAGACAGTGCGAATAGTTCCCCAAGGAGTAGCATGTGCCACAACCAATGTCTCACTCTCCTGGGCATACCAACATGGATCTACCAAGTGGTTGTGGCATCACTTGATGCTTCATGCTATCTACGTTATTCATGAGTCAACCCAAAAAGCCCTGAGCAGTTACGCTAGAGGCCGGAGCAGTACAACTCCGTTTCGTTCATCGCATATGAAGAGCGTAGTCTTGATTAAGCCTTAGTTCCTAGCACGTTGAGACAGTTAGTTCTAACAACCCGAGACATTTTCTTGGGTGCCAAGTGCATGTTGTTTAGGGAGGGCCAAAGGAGTCACCCTGCAGGTAAGTCAGCAAGATCCCAACTTACAGCTCTTATCATTATAAAAAGCAAGGTTCTAACCCCTTGAAGTCGTCTTTGTTCAATAGGCGGGACCGATGTTATTTGATGTTATGGCCCAGTTTGGCAAGGTTGATTCTGGCGACATGGCTGAATGCTGGGTGTTTTGCGGATTGTGCAATTGGAAGCGCGCATTATCATAGCCATATTTGCAAGCTTAACAACCGTGACTTTATCTGATTTGCAGTTGTGGGCGTCAAGTTGTTTACAGTTGTGTTGAGTAGTTGACGTAGAGGGAAACATTTACACATGTTTCTGGATCAAAAAGTAATGTCAGTCAGGCAGTTGAGTCGCGAGGTCGCATTCGAGGTTGAGTTTAATAGTCCATGTGGATTCACCGATTAGGCCGGAGTCGACATCTGGTTGATGTTGTGCTGCCAAAAGCTATCATAAAGTCGTCGAAGACGCGATGGATGACTGATGAAGTGTTTGATTTGCAAAGATCCGGAAGCTGCCATATTTGGTCCATCTGTGACCTTGTCGCAAAACCGACCAGCAATAAGAAAACTCAAGTGACGCAGGCCGAGTACCCATTTTTGATTCCAATCCCATTACTGTCGCAAATCACACTGAACTCCTGTGTAAGCAGAGCCTGATTTCAGTCTGCTGTAGTCCATGAACATAAAGAAATCGACGATAAAATAACAATTAACAGAGGAAGTTGAGCAAATAAAGCAGGTGTGTTAGTAGAGGAAAGGAGAAATGACCGCGGTGACTAATAGTTCAGTCAGGTCGTGGTAAACGTCGTCGATGCATTTACTGGATGCTTCGGTCGGGGGCGCCTAGGAAGATTAGCGGGTACATAGTAGGCAGCACTCAATAGTAGCCCGAACCTCCATAGGCGTCGCGCGTCTCGGAACGAGAGGCAGACTCGCCGTAGCCAGCTCCTCCAGCACCGGCAGCTGGGTCACGGCTTCTCGCAGCGTCTCGGTCGCCTCCACGCTCGTATCGGTCACCACCACGTTCGTAGCCAGAGCCACCGGGGCCTCCACGGGGAGGGTAACGGTCACGGTCCTCGCGACCACCTCCACCATAGCGTTCTCGGCCATAGCCTTCGTCACGGTCGCGGCGTTCGTAGCCTCGGTCGTAATCGCGGCCGCCATAACCACCACCTCGGTCATCGTAGCGGCGTTCGTCACGGTAGCTGCGGTCATAGTCGCGACCACCGCCGCCACCGCCACCGCCGCCGCTGCTTCCACCATAGCCGCCTCCACGCTCTTCGTATCTTCGCTCGTAGTTGCGTTCGTAGCCACGGTAGCGGTAGGAATCATCGCGGCCGTAACCACCACCGCCGCCGTAACCGCCACGTCGGCGATCATCATAACGTCCTCCTCCACCAGCACGGGGCTCTGTTTGCTTATTAATAAATTACGAAACTAACTGATTCGGAATTACTAACCTCGCTTAGGCGGTCCAAAGTACTTGCCAGGAGTTGGGGTACGAGGACGGGCTCTGCGTGCCTTCTCGATGCTCAAGGTACGGCCCTCAATCTGCTCGCCCTGGAGGCCCTCCTTAGCGGCTTCGGCCTGATCAGATGTGACCATCTTGACAAAGCCAAATCCACGAGACTCCTTTGTGTGAGGATCACGCATGATCTGGCATTTTTCAACGTCGCCATACTTTTCGAACATCTTGGCTACCTCAGCTTCGGATAGCTTGGGATGAATGCCGGTAACGAAGAGGTTAGAGCCAGGGTTGATAGCACCGTCGTCGTCATCACGAGGAGCAGATACGTCCTTCATATTGCTGTAATGAACGCAAGTCAGCTTTCAGTGGCGGTCGTGAGCATAGGAATGGGAACGAACCTGTCGCCATGAACACCGGGCGAGGCGGAGCGACGGCGGCCGCCTTCATTGTCGTCACGAGGTCGAGGCGAGGCGCTTCGGTTGTCGCGCTCGTATCGAGGAGCCTCATCTAGAACAAGGTTAGCGAAATGCAAAGCTATGTCGATGCAGAATCGGCAGGGAAGATGAAAGAGGTGAAAAGTCGAGAGCCACGGAGGGAAGCAAGTGTAATGATGACAGAACTCAAGTTTGAGGAGGAGGCGCGTCGATGTACGCGCCGAGATCTCAGTAACGAACCTTCGTACCGGTCGCCATTGGCAGCCTCGTAATCCATCGCAGTGGTAGCCATGTCGTATACTTTTGTCTAGTAAAATGTGAAAGAGACAAACAAATCGGAAATGGTGTGTGCGTTGGTTGGCGATGAATGGCTCAATCGCAGGCTGCAGCGTTGTTGAGGGAGAAAGGCGATGTTGAAGAAGGGAGAAAAAAAAAGTCGGCGTAGGGGGAAGGGGAAAAGCAAAGGCGCCGCAAGGCAGCAAACCCAGTATTAAGCAGAGGTAAGGACGGGAGCGTGCAGCAGAATTAATGCTTGGCAACTTTCTTGAAAGAAGCTGAGCGACAGAAAAGAACAAAGAAATTTTGTTATGGCCGATGGAAAGGCTTGAACCGTTTGTCAATACGATGGCAAACAGATGGTTCAGAAATGGGGCCTGGCTTAGATGGAAATAATGATGAAGGTAAGCTACTACGAAAGGTTTGAAAATTGATGGGGAAGTATCCGTAAGCGTAAGCAGGCAAAGAGCGAATCCTGACACTGGTGCCGTCAGCGAGGCAACCCGTTCCATGGGCCTGCCACACGAGACTTGGGATATGTCACAAAGTACATCTCTTTACGTGCTAGTCGCTACATTACGCAAGTACCGTGAAAGTACCACACTGTGCTGGGAGGTAGAACTAGCGCAATGAGCTTTGGGCCACTAGAATTATTGGTTCCTAGCATTGTTATTATGGCAGCTGACGGTCAGTGTCGTCACCAGCTAGAGACCAATGGTGGTTCAAATGTTTTCAAAAAGGCTTCATTGATACCTACCAGGTAGCTACTGAAATAGGTATGTACCTCCTATACTCCAGGAACCGATGTGGTCGATGAGCTTATCATATTGATTAAATTTGAGCCAGTACTACTAATATTTCATCTGGTTGTATCACCTCTGCGGCTGGTCTTCTTTTGCACCCACGTTTCTAAATTAGGTACTTAGTAGTTAGCACCTACGACAGTAGTGGGTGTTCACAACCATTATTGAGGCTGTAACAAATGTTTGTTGTATTATCCAGTATGACATGATGTTAAAATACAACAGCACTCCGTCTAGTAAACATCCCCAGTAGCATGCAGTCTCTCACTTTTAGTTGAGTAAACAAACTGTCCTTTCGCTCCGTAAATACCTGAGTAGTACGGACAGGTAAGCACCAGTCAATTCGATAGCGCTTACCCTGGAGTTAATAGGCTCCTTGATCCTCCAACCGAAGTTTGGCGGCAATTCATCATCCAAGGTGCATATTAATATCCCGATAATCTAGCTATACCGTTCCATCAGGTCCCATGTGTTATAACGGTAGATCACTCTAGCGACATAGTTCGAAATGCAGGAACGCCGACGCCAGACCTATTCAGTCCGGGTACACTGCCGATTGTTCCCCCAATCATCCATCAACTGGGTTGTTTCTTTGCGGGGATTGAAGATTGAGCTTGCATCAATATAGCCCATAAACCAAGAACCTCATTACCACATACAATTGCTAGTATATCTTATTATTTTGTACAAGAATGTTTACGATGTCGCTTCAAGGAAAAGTCTACGCAATAACCGGTGGTGCAAGTGGTATTGGCTTCGCAACTGCCAAAGTCCTTGCACAGCGCGGGGCAACCGTGACCATTGCCGACGTTGACGTCGCTGCCATGTCAAGCGCTACGGCATACTTCAAGGAACAAGGTGCTGTCGCAACGGTTTCTCGAGTCGATGTCTCCCAGAGGTCCGAAGTAGAAAGCTGGCTGGATG
Organism: Fusarium poae; assembly: GCF_019609905.1. Taxonomy (NCBI): domain Eukaryota; kingdom Fungi; phylum Ascomycota; class Sordariomycetes; order Hypocreales; family Nectriaceae; genus Fusarium; species Fusarium poae. Next base: position 6,241,287 of record NC_058399.1, read on the forward strand.
ACACTGTTGCGAAATATGGGAGACTCGATGGCGCAGCCAACGTGGCTGGTATAATTGGCAAGCACCATGGTCTTCGGGCTGTGGCAGATCTAGAAGACGAGGAGTGGCACAAGATCATTGCCGTTAACCTGACAGGAACAATGTACTGCCTGAGAGCGCAGCTTAACAGAATAGTCGATGGGGGATCTATCGTCAACGTGGCATCCATTCATGGTATCAAGGGCACGTCGCATTCCATATAATCATGTCGATTCCTTCTCTAACCATGAAATACAGGATTCGCTAAACATGGTGCTTATGACGCCAGCAAACACGGCATAGTTGGCTTGACAAAGGCCGCGGCAAAAGAAAACGGCCACCGCGAGGTGAGAGTCAATGCTGTTGCTCCAGGCGCCATCTACACGCCCTTGATGAAGAAAGCATGGAATATCCACAACCGGGCAGACAACGCCGAGTTTGACGAACCAACAGCTTTTCAACGTCAAGGCACGCCGGAAGAGTGTGCCAATGTGATAGCCTTCCTGCTTGGACCCGAAAGCACTTTTGTGAGTGGAAGCGTTTATGAGGTGGACGGAGCTTGGATATAAAAAACTGGCACCCCTTCTTGCCTACCAGAGACCAATATGCCAAGCCAAGCCGAGTCAGAGTTAAACATGGTGATGTGTAAGCTCGATGGAACTGCGTAAGGGCAATCGTATTCTCATTTCGTTACCATACATCCTCAGGGTTCACCACATGATTCTCTCCGTCATCTCGAATATGTTGCTGATCCTTGTCTCGCTTCATTGGCTTGCGCATATCAAACGCGTCCTCGCTGGATTTTGAGGGATCCGTCGCATGGTCGCCATAATAGTCCTTGACAACACGAAAGACGCTGTAACCTAGGTTCTTGTAGAGTGTAATAGCACGATGGTTGCTGCTTCGTACAAACAAGTCGACGAACCAAGCATTCTCGGCATCAGCTGCGACTTCTAATTGATCGGTCAAAATCTTGGCAATGCCAGATCTTCGTGCCTCTGGGGCAACAGTGAGTGCCGTTATGTGAGCGTGCCACGGCAGATAATGCTCGGAAAATTTATAGGCATCTGGTGAAGATTCAACCTTGCCCATGACTGTTAACCGAATGATTAGCCCCATACCAGCACAGACGCAGACAGTTTAGGACAAAACCCACTGTATCCAACGATATTTCCGTCCATATCCTCACACACTTGAAAGAGTGATGGCCATTTCGCATGATACTGGAGGTAAAAGTTAAGTTCGTATGTTTCTGTGAAAGGGTCCAGGTTGCATTTGGAAAACTTGTTCACGTCGTCTGGTCGAAAGCGCCGGAATGTAGCCATTTTTGGAGAATATTGAACGTCTTTGACTTGAGTTGTACTCTCAAGAGGTAATAAGTTTGTTTGGTTGTGTGTTGGGAATTCAGATTGTTAGAAATGGACGAAAATGGCTACCGCCTGCTTGAACATTTGTGATACTAGCAGGGTGCCTGGTATAGCTTGCAAGCAACTGATGACAATGGACGTAGATCCCTGTGTTTGTGTGAGGTAGCTGTGCTTACGAGCAAGAGTTTTGGGTTATGGATGTCGCAGCCACAGCGAAACGTCTCAGGACTGCATAACATCACCCAAGATTGCATTATGGCTTCTCTCGCACTATACCGTTAATGTACCCGCATTAGTCCCAGGTTCTTGAAAGACCCACCTTCGTTTCGTTACCAACATCCTTCTCCCACGGCATTAAGCATAACGATTACTCCAACTTCTAGATTAGACTACTATGCAATGTGAATTTGCTAGCAGCTTGATTATGTATTTTCAGAGCTTGGAAGCATATAATAACGTGTCGATCCAAGAAAACAATACTACCCACCGAATTACAATCGCCACGGAACACGGCCCGTTTGCTGTCCTGTCCTTTGCTCGTTGGCCGCCATTTTGGTGCGATTAGTTAGAGGTTAGCCAGTCAGTCAGTAGGTACCTAATAAGGGTCCCCGGTCACCCAAACCGACATCATTTCAAAGAACTTCGACTCTCCCTCGACACCCCCATTTCGAAAGGAAAACCGACCGATCGACCGTTCACCCCACGGCATAAGATAATAGCTTAAGAGAGGACCGAAGAATCCGCCTAAAAATTATCGCACCGACTTTGAAGAGACAAAATAAAAAGTTAGGCGGTGTCTACTGTATTTGGCGGTGGATCTCTTGTAGCTATAGGCTCCTGAGTCTAGGAAGTGGGAGGATCATCTACTCTTCGCAACATACATTTCAACATATCAAAATGCCATCCTCGCCGCAAACACCCAGACACTCCCGGAACTCATCGGCCTTCGATAGCTTCTCAGGCTCCCCCCAAGCCCGAAGACTCTCCAAGTCGTCCGTACAAGACCCCTCCCCATTCGGAAACAGCTTCAACCAACAAGATGCTGTCGAGATGAGCGGGAATGGGATGGGCAACTTGGCTGATGAACTAGCCGATGCCTTCTCGGATTCGGGAGACGAAGGTGAATTCACAGACGGTGACGCCAATAGCGACATGCTTGGTCCTGGAGGGGACGCACATGGCCCCGAGTATGAAGACGAGCTGGAGGATACTGAGGGCATCAGCAGCCCCAAGAAGCAGGATCTTGATCGGGCGAGAGTTGCAAATCTTACGCTTCTTTCCCCACGGCGGAAACACCAAAGGCAAACCAGCAATTACGACGGTAGTGAATATGGATCGGAGTCGGACTTGGATTCTCCTGGCATGCCGCCTGGCCTGGTATCCAAAATGGATGCTGTGGAGTCGCTGGCTCGCAGAGGAACAGAAAATTATGGCGGCCCGGCAGATGATGTGTTCAAGAGAGTAACAAACGCATTGCGGGACCTTGGCTCTCAATCGAGCGTTGAGGCTAGCGCATCAAGGTTTGTGGACGCAGACGTTGGCTGATGTATTTGTGACTAACCAAGGATGCAGGTTGATAACGGCGCACTCAGCTTTGACGACGCATTTGACTCACCAGACTCGTCAAATTCACAATCTCTCTTTCCCTTTATTGTCTCCTCTTGTTGCACCCCCAGACCCTGAGACTATTGACGACTTGATACCGCTATTACTGAACCTGTCTGATACTATGCCACGTCCTTCGACAACAGCCTTCAATTCATTGACGAGTCTCCATTCCCTAACGACCGAGCTCGTGCAAACCTTGAATTATCTCTCTGACACACTGCATATGTCTCGCCAAACAACTACAATGGCCACAAGGAGATTGAAAAGCGCCAAAGAGATCGTGTCTGAAATGAGGAAAGAAGAAGAGCTCAGAGAAGAGGGCGAGCGATGGCTTACAAGAGGTAACTGGGGTGAGAGGTTGGAAAAAAGAGAATGCGCAGGAGTGTGTGGGGATGTTATTGGAGGATTTGAGGAGGTTTGCAACGGATGGCGAGAGAGACTGCTTGCGCAAGCTGAGGCTCAAGCATGAACGATCGATTGAACGAGCTAAACGGTCGTATGACACTGCTGCGAAACACTGACCGATGCGGAGTCTTTCTGCAATCTCTGGACTCTGTTTATCTGGACATATACCAACATCGTTCTTGTCTTACCCCCTTTTCCTCTTGACAACCTTGGTTGTTTATTTTTTCTTTGTCTATTTTAGGGTGCGTTGGTTGCATTGGGATAAAGGCGCAGTTAAAGCAGGGAGGAACTCTCGGTTGGGCAGACCAGTCCCAACATCATAGAACATTTCTTTAACTTAGAGGTGTCGCCAGAGAACGAACAATAGAATGAAGCGATGAGTACTAAAAACATGGCGATTTGCCCTGTAGAGATTCATTTGGATTCGATGATACAAAGAGGAGACGATATGCGATGCAAGTGAATGATTGAGTCTTTGGTGCAAGCGTTGTATTGCGTTTGTTATGACCAATATACAAGTAAGTGGATTCAATGCCATGAGCGGCCACAGGCCGATCTTGATATTCTACTGAGACCCAGTCTCAGACCAAAAACACTCTACTGGAATTCAGGTGGGGTAATAAAATAAAGGGGACAGGGAGGGGGAAGTTGTGAGATATGGAACGCGCGACATGATCGCGTAAAGTGGCGTTTTGTCTCGTAGGTTGACGCGAGCCGTGCCGTGAATTCTATAGAGTTGAACTGGCACTGTGTGTGAGATACAACATTCATTGGCTGCTGACACGCTGGCTATCGGATACCCGCCGCGTTGGCGGAAAGATTACATCCAGTGATACAAATAAATACTACGTAGCGGCTCAGAGACAGATGCTAGCCAACCACGTCTTAATCGATGGGCGGGGGAATAATTCTCTCCAAAGTACTGGTATCACGCGATACCCTCATTCGTGTCGTCTCGATTAAGCAATCGTGAAGTCCTGTCATGATCACCAGTTAACATTGATATTTGCAGCTAATCCAGCCATCGCCACATCTGTTGAAAGGTGTTCGAGCTAGTGGCGGAACGTCCCGCCATTATATAACATTCTGCTGCCGAGAGATTACTCTTCAATTGCCTCCTACTATGAAGATAGGTAGGTATCAACGTTGCCTGTTGAGCTCGTTTGGACAAAGAAAAACAAAAAACAAAAAAACAAAGACATTTATCTATATGTTTAGCATAACTGTAATTAGAATCCAGAGGACTCACACGTATTATATACGAATACGGCATAAGAATTGAGCCTGGTGTGTATTCCTAAGCAGCAAGGGAAACATATAATTAATACGCGCATCTATACTCGAACATGCATCACTTCGCTAGGTAGGTATATATACGAAAACAAACACATACGCGAGCAATACGGCAAAACAGCGCGAAAGACAAGTGGTAGGTGCATGGGTATGGATAGTCTTGACCCAAGGGAGCTGTATTATGATCTTGAAGAACCCCTCGTTTTTGATAACTCGGGAAAGAAGTGATAGGTGAATGTGACTGGGAACAGTGGAGAGCTACTCTTTTGGTACAGTACGGATATGATAGAATCTCCTCTCGCCAAGCGTTGACAGTGACGCAGTTTGTGCCTTGATGATGCTGTGTGCCATGTGCACACCGGCACCTACCGAGTGTTCGGATTGCCTGTGTTGGTAATTATCTAGAATGGATCAAGAGGGAATTTGCTTCGCTCTATCGATAAACATAAAGGCTATGTATGACTTAGACCATGGGCAAGTGCGGGTAGAGTTTTGTTTCTCGGCGGTTAAAACGACTTTTATTAAGAACAAAGGATACTAATAAGTGGGCAATTGATCACAGACATTATTGTCAAACCACAAGTTGACTTATCGTGTTGGAGTAGCTGTTTAATCCTTGCTCTTTACCAAACCGAGATATTGTTACCTTCATTCTCGGCGCATTGGTTCAATAACACAATCACGGTTCTGCTCCATTATTTTGGTTGTTGTTATTGACCCGCGCGTTTCCTGGCCGTCCGCGACCTGGGGCGCAGGGGGCATCTTCTGTTGTTTGTGATTAACGATTGGTCAAAAGGCTTGCTAGCGCGACCCGAGAACCCCAGTTCAACCTCCCTCCAACAGTAACATCCCTCACGAGAGTCGGCGACCCTCTTCCCGCCACCCCCAGCGCATCTCTTCCAGCCCGCCTAGCAGCACAACACCCGACAGCATAGCACAGTACAGCACAGCACCGCACCGCACCGCACCCCGTACCTGCTCTACATACCTACCTACCACACCCGCCTGCTCCGACCTCCATACTGTCATCTTGGATCTTGCACCTCACGCCTCGAATCGTCGGGCAACCATCGCGTCGTGCACCATCACAAGCTTTCGCTCTAATTTCTTCCAGTCGGTGTTAACGGGTCCTTCGCAACATACTCTTACTTTTTATCGATTAAGCACGACCTTATTTCACCAACGTCATCGACTGCCCACAACTGTGCCCATTTGCCTGTTGTATTCTAGATTGACATCGAGACGATGCGATAGACGGAGAATATTTACGACTAACGAAGCTTGACATTTGCCTGACGGTGCTAGGGATTGCGCCCTTCCCGTCTCGCCTTTGGGTTTCTTTTTGTCTTTGTCACCCGAACAACATCAATCAATCAAACGCCGTTACGATCGAATTGCGAGCCTTTGTTGTCCGTTTGTGTACTCACCACCACTTGTTATTCCGATCTTGAAGCATATTGAACATAAGTCACGCCACGGATACGGCAGAGATATGGCGGCACTCCCTCAGCCCTCAGGCATAGCTGCCTTGAATTCGCAACCCGCGAAGCGAGCTATCGACGAATCCAAGAGCCATACCGCCACTCCTCGGTCATCCACTCCCCCCCGCTCAGATCGCACCCGCTTGGAACCTAGATATAGCCTCGATAACGGACCAACCCGGCCGGTACGGAACTATGGAAGAAAGAGCGAAGGCGCTCGTGGGAGTCACCTCGACATGGATGCTGTCGACAGTGCGTTGCTACGCGAATTTCACCGTCCACAGCGTGAGAGTACCCCAGGTGCCAGTCCACATCGCAAACGGCAGCGGATAAATGGCGATCGGTTCGTGACAGTCGTATCCTGTTCAGTATTCATACTCACTCTCTTGTAGTTTCATTCCAACCCGCTCTGGTCAGGACTTGCAGGCAAGCTTCAGTTTGTTACACGAGGATGGATCTCCTGCTACGCCCGCAAAACAAAAGAAACGCACACCTCATGGCGAGCTTCATTTCCAAAAGAGTATGTTTCCCTCTCAAGGCCTCTGGCTCATAGGCTAATCTGATGTTGCAGCGGAGGAGGCCAATCGTACGTTCTCACATTTGCTACGTGCTGAGTTGTTTGAGAGCTCTGTACCACAATCAGCTACCCCAACCCTTTCACCAAACCAATCTCTTCCCACAACCTCTCACATTCCCGCTAATGATGGGACACGGGCTCATACTCCTCCCACGAATGCCCCTGCTCCATCATTACCATCATCTTCATTAACACCTTCGACCCCTCACAAGAATCTCTTCTCATACATGTCACCACGGCACCACAATCAAGTCGCTGGGCATCCCACCCCCTCTAAAACACCTCAAGGCCGGCACGGCCCTAATCTCGACACACGCGCCGAGATCTACAGCTTATCACCAGTGCGGTTTGGGAGTCAACAAATGCTGCTAAGTCCCAGACGTCAACCGAGAGCAGTCAGCAAAGTTCCTTACAAGGTTCTTGACGCCCCCGAACTGGCTGACGATTTTTACCTGAACCTGGTAGACTGGGGTAGTGCAAATATTCTCGGCGTTGGTCTGGGCTCCAGTGTTTACATGTGGAATGCGCAGACCAGCAAGGTCAACAAGCTCTGCACACTTGATGACGATACTGTCACAAGTGTCTCCTGGATACAAAAAGGAACCCACCTTGCTATCGGCACTGGTAAGGGTCTGGTCCAGATCTGGGATGCCGAGAAGGCGCGTAGGCTACGGACAATGACGGGGCATACGGCACGGGTTGGATCACTGGCCTGGAACACGCATATCCTCACATCTGGGTCTCGCGACCGACTGATCTACCACCGCGATGTACGAGCCCCTGACCAGTGGCTTAGGAGACTTGTTGGCCACAAACAGGAAGTCTGTGGACTGAAATGGAATTGCGAAGACGGACAACTAGCAAGTGGTGGTAACGACAATAAGCTCATGGTCTGGGATAAGCTCTCGGAAACACCGCTATGGAAGTTTTCAGACCACACCGCAGCCGTCAAAGCAATCTCGTGGTCACCCCACCAGCGTGGTCTACTGGCTTCTGGAGGCGGTACTGCAGACCGTCGCATCATTTTCCATGACACCGTCAAGGGCTCAGTCATTAACGAGATCGATACTGGCAGCCAGGTCTGCAATATTGCCTGGTCTAAAAATTCCAATGAGATCGTGTCGACACATGGTTACAGTCAGAACCAGATCGTTGTTTGGAAATATCCTTCCATGACACAGGTCGCTAGTCTTACAGGCCACACCTACCGAGTGCTTTACCTGGCTATGAGTCCTGACGGCAGAACAATCGTGACCGGAGCTGGCGACGAGACCTTGAGATTTTGGTCTACTTTTGGTCGAAGACCTGGATCCCGGGAAGATGGCGACAACGGAGGTCGACTAGCTGATTTGGCTGTCATCCGATAAGACGTTTGTCTGATGGCGAGAGAGGTTGCCGCGAGTTGTTTCGAGGGGCATTCGGGACTAATTGATCATGCCTTGCTCAGCCCCCCCTCATCATTAATATCATCGCGCATCTCTGTATCTCCAACTGCGGCACTCGGAGACGTAATGACTACCACAAGTAGCAAGATATCCGCTGCAAACACATCATAAAAGGCGACTGCATCATGCATTAAAAGGCGTTGCATCTGACTCATGTTCTTCACTGGCTTTTGGGAGGGTTGGTGTTGGTCGGATTGCTTTAAACAAATATCATGGGATTTAGGGGTTTGCGGCGGATTATGACACCCCTTTTGAATTAACGGATGGGTATTACGACGGAACGGACTCAATTTAACGCTTTACCCTGTACGCAGGCAAAGCAATTAGCGGCAAAGATACAGCGACTGTTTTCTGCATATTTTCACCTAGCTGTCAGGCCTTAGTAGCGTAACGGATTAGCTGTTTAGCTAAGGTAAATAAATGCCTCACGAATCTGACGGGGCAGATAGATGTCCCTATTCAAGTTCAAACAAAGCTCGCCTTTCTACAATTGTTCTATGCATGTGCTCAATACGAGATG